>NC_069657.1:238519496-239856473 GCF_027244095.1 Hemicordylus capensis | reverse complement strand
TACTGGCTGCACAAGAACAGCCACTAAGAACAAATGCAATAAGAGCAAAAGTCAAAAAATCAACCACAAACAGCAAGTGCCACCTTTGTAAAGAAGCAGATGAAACCGTGGACCACCTAATCAGCTGTTGTAAAAAGATCACACAGACTGACTACAAGCAAAGGCATGACAAAGTAGCAGGGATGATATACTGGAACATCTGCAAAAAAATACAAGCTACCTGTAGCCAAAAATGGGTGGGACCATCAAATTGAAAAAGTGGTAGAAAATGAAGATGTAAAAATATTATGGGACTTCCGACTACAAACAGACAAACATCTGCCACACAATACACCAGATATCACTGTAGTCGAGAAGAAAGAAAAACAAGTCAAAATAATCGACATAGCAATACCAGGAGATAGCAGAATAGAAGAAAAAGAAATAGAAAAAATCACCAAATACAAAGATCTACAAATTGAAATTGAAAGGCTATGGCAGAAGAAGACCAAAACAATCCCAGTAGTAATTGGCACCTAGGTGCAATTCCAAAACAACTTGAAGAGCACCTCAATACCATAGGGGCCACAGAAATCACCATCAGCCAATTACAAAAAGCAACTTTACTGGGAACGGCCTATATTCTGCGACGATATGTATAATAATATCAGCAACAACATTGATAATAAAATTCAGCCATCCCAGGTCCTTAGGAAGGACTCGATGTCTGGATAAAACAAGCCAGTCAATAACACCTGTCTGACTGTGTAAAGAACAACAACAACAAACATATTTATACCCTGCTCGGCTTGCAGCACACTAGCAATAGTAATAGCAATAGCACTTACATTTATATACCGCCCTATAGCTGGAAGCTCTCTAAGCGGTTTACAATGATTTAGCATATTGCCCCCCAACATTCTGGAAGGATGTTGACCTCGGAAGGATGAGTCAACCTTGAGCCCCTGGTCAGGATCGAACTTGTAACCTTCTGGTTACAGGGCGGCAGTTTTACCACTGCGCCACCAGGGGCTCTACTGCTTGGGGCAGCTCATAACTACTTATCTACTGATCTGTTCCCCTAAGACAGTTGTAATTAGGGATGTGCTACATTTTAAAATGACATAGGAACATAGGAAACTGCCATATACTGAATCAGACCATTGGTCTATCTAGCTCAGTATTGTCTTCACAGACTGGCAGTGGCTTCTCCAAGGTTGCAGGCACGAATCTCTCTCAGTTCTATCTTGGAGAAGCCAGGGAGGGAACTTGAAACCTTCTGCTCTTTCCAGAGCGGCTTCATCCCCCGAGGGGAATATCTTGCAGTGCTCACACATCAAGTCTTCCAGCTAAATATATGATGTAGTTTTATGTTGTTTGCCATCTGAAATGACAGAAAAATTAGTGACATGCCATTTTATGTGGTGCTGTTTGAAAAGCTGCTTCACTTTCACCCACAGAACACCACCCTGATCAGAGTGAAAGACCAAATCATGCGTGTGACCTGCAATGTCCGTCGGTCTCGAGACCACCTGAGATAGGCCCATAATCGTCATAGCTGCTATGAACTCCTGAGCCTGGACAAATTGGTCCCGAAATGAACATTGAAGTTGCCCAGCACCACAAGCCTAGGCGACTCCAATACCAAACCCGAATTGAAGTGGATGACATCATTCATTCTTTCATTCATTCATCCGATTTCTATACCGGCCTTCCAAAAATGGCTCAGGGAGGTTTGCACTGAGAAATAACAAACAAATAAGATGGAACCCTGTCCCCGAAGGGCTCACAATCTAAAAAGCAACACAAGATAGACACCAGCAACAGTCACTGGAGGTACTGTGCTGGGGTGAATAGGGCCAGTTACTTTCCCCCTGCTAAATAAAGAGAATCACCACATTAAAATGTGCCTCTTTGCCAAGTTAGCAGGGGGATGCCATTTGGATGCCATTTGGAAATCCCTGTGTGTCTCAACAGCTGTAGCAAATTTGGTTCAAAGCGGTTAGGCGGTTCACAAGTTAGCCCACATGTGCCTAAAGGTTTAGGTGTCCGCCATCTTGGATTGGGGGGGATGACATCATCACAGACTATGCCGTTGGGGTGTTCCTATGTGTCCCTACAACTCTACCCAATCTGGTTCGTATTGGTCCAGGCGTTGCAAAGTTGATGGGGGGCGGGAACACACGGATGGACAAACACACGGACGGACACACAGACACAGACACAGAATGCCGGGTGATCTCATAAGCCTACTGGAAAGTAGGCTAAAAAGGTTCTAAACTAGATCCTTAAAATTATAAACCTATAAGTCTCCTGTCAATAACTGGCAATCTGTTGGAGATTCAGCTCCGCATGGCATCAACCTTTTGCACCAGTAACCCTAATGACAACTAGGGCATTGGGAGTAGAGATAGTCAGTCAGGGTCTCCTACTCTTTCCTGATGATCTCTGCCGCTATGACCCCTCAAGTTGATTGAATGTACTCAGAAACTTCCTGGGAGTGACTTCCTCCTTCTCCACAGAATGCTTCTAGCTTGCTCGCTCAGCACCATGTTTCTATAGGTCTCTCACTGACCAACATGTAGCCAGAACCTAGACATAGGTTCATTTCATTGTAAGTCATTTCCTCCAACACAAACTCTATGCCATATATCTTAATTAAAAATTAGTTGAGGGGTGAAGTGAATAACATCTTTAGTACTGAACAAACTGCATTCTGAAGGGGCCACTCCACTTTAGATCATGCTACTGAAAGTTTCTGGAATGTAGGGGGTTGCCCACAACCCATATTAGCATGCTGGTGTCTACCTTATTTTCCTGTTTAAATTATGAGCCCTTTGGGGACAGGAAACCATCTTAATTTTTTTTAAAAATTCTGTGTAAACCGCTTTGAGAACTTGTGTTGAAAAGTGGTATATAAGTAGTAGCAGCAGCAGCAGCACAATTGAACTTGCTTGTGTGAGTTGGGGGCTCAAGTACTTTTATTTCAGGCATCCAGCCTGCCTGGAACTGCCGGTGGTAGCAGAGAAAACCCTTCTTGGAGGAATCTGGGGGTGTAAAGGCTTGGAAAGTAACATTTCTCACATTGCTGTTGATGGTGTTTCAGTTGTGTTTATTTTTAGATTGTAGACAGGGAGCCATTTTCTCAATTATTTTGCTATGTAAACTTTTTTGTGCTCAAGTTAATTCTCAACTCTCGGTGGAAAAGGAAAGCTATTACCATGTTACATTCAAAAGAGGGTTGCACAATGCTGCATATAGCTTGAATCTGCTATAAGCAGCACTAATCATATGACCCAGAGGGAAGGCAAAACAAAGCAATGCCATGCAAATAGGTGTTGTGGCCTTGTCAGTCCATTAGCACTACTTTGAAATGCCAACTTAGAATTGTGGGTAGGCCAGTTAGCCAGGACCGGTGCCAGACTATTTGCGACCCCTCTGAGGTCTGCATTCTGCGCCCCTCTGAGTTCTGCGCCCTAATCGGCTCCCTAGTTGGCCTGATGGTAACACCGGCCCTGCAGTTAGCACTGAGGAGTGACTTTTAATAATTGGACAATCTGGGCAGGAGACCAAAGCTGCCACCAAAAATAAAGAAAGAGGGTTTTCTGATTCCTTCTCATTCTTTTTCTCTAGTCATAAGTCTAAAGTATTTTGGTTATCATGGCTATGGACAGAGGCACTCTTACCCCTGGACTTCCGGGCTGAAGTCCAGGGCATCCAGTCCCCTTGGGGGTCCCCAAATCCTTTTTAGTCTGTCCCAGGTGGTGTGGTCACGTTAAAAATGTGTGTGAAATAGTGTTTGTGTGTGAGAGAGGAGCCTTCAAAAACCTTTAGGTCTATGCTCCAAAATTCCCTAGGTGCCCCTCTGATTATGGAACCGGTTGTCCAAGAGCCACTGAAAACATATCTAGAAAATCAGAAGTAATTTCAGAGGCTCAACATAGATTAAAAGCCACTCAGAGAAATGTCACAATGGAACTCAGGAGGAACAATGGTCCATTGGGACATGACCTCACTTGTTACACCTCCCCTTTGCTCACTCATCGGTCACATGAGCAGAGGTGCTATCTGGGAGCAGAAGCATATGCTTTTCTCTGCTCTGTTATAGTGTATATTGACATATACAACATATATATAGTTGTATTATATTATTATTATATTACATATATAGTTGTATATATGTTGTATATACAACATATATAGTTGTATATATAGAGAGTATAATATATTGACAAAAAGAGATAGAAAGAAAGCGTGCATACGTGCATCTGTGTTTGTGCTTAGGCTTTCTTTTAGTGAGAGAAACAAAGGGAGCAAGATGTAAGTAGGATTTCATAGAGGTTTCTACTTTCTGATTCTATCATTCTTATTGTGATTACAGGAGAGCCTTGGGGCTTCCTCCTCTCTATCTAAGGCAAGCATCTTTTTAATAGAGGTTGTCCTCAGGGCATGCTCTAATGCTTCAATACACCTGTGTGTGTATCTTCATGAGTCCAGGTGCTGGACCATTCATTTGACCCTTTTAAGCAAAGGCTAGTGCCACCTACTGGCTGGACATATTAGAGCAACATTTCCTAACAGGTGGCCCAAGCTCAGTCTAGGGGCAAAGAGCAGGAGGACCCCGCAAGCCCCACCTCTCATCTTCTTTCCACTCGTTTCTAGGCTGCAAAGGCTGCGGACCCTCCTGCGTAACCGGAGGCCCAAGTCTGGTCCACCAGAAGGAAGCAGCAAGAGAAAAAAAGAGGGTGCCACAGTTCCCATGGCTGCTCATCCCAAGAGCTGGCACTTCATTGCCTGCTGCAGAAAACCAAAAGAGCAACAGGAACCTGAGCAGCAGGGGGGGGTTCGCATCAGCACTCCACCAGCCCCTCCCAGAGCAAAATGGTATCATCTCTGCAGGAGGAGGGAGGCTGTCGCTCTCAAGAATGGGAGGGATGCACACAAAGACAGGCAAAGCTCCAGAGGACTTGAAAACCTGTCTGGAGGTAAGGAGATGCTCAGGATTGAGGGGGCAGGGTGGATTTAGGGGTTGAGAATCTTAGAAACTGAGGCCAATAGGTGAGGCTGGGAGGCAAAGCAGGTTCCCAGGTCGCTATACTCTTCCTAAACAAAGAGGGATCCAGTGAGAAGAAACTGGGTCCTTTTTGGAGGAAGGACACAGATGGGTGCATTAATATGTCTCCACATTCTTCATGTTCTTTCCCCCATATTCATCAGTGAGCGGTATGCACTGCTCCCTCGACTCCTCAGACCAGTCCCAGCTGGAGAACCTAGAACTGGTTGAGGAGGTCATGGTGGACCGCTCAACACAGACGGTCTGGGAAGACCAAAGTGAAACTGAGAGGCAAAGCTCCAGAGCAGATTGGAACCAGTCTGGAGGTGAGGAGATGCTCAGGATTTGGGGGGATTTAGGGGTTGGGAATGGAGAATCTTAGAAATTGAGGCCAATAGGTGAGGCTGGGAGGCAAAGCAGGTTCCCAGGTCGCTATACTCTTCCTAAACAAAGAGGGTTCCAGTGAGAAGAAACTGGGTCCTTTTTGGAAGAAGGACACAGATGGGTGCATTAATATGTCTCCACATTCTTCATGTTCTTTCCCCCATATTCATCAGTGAGCAGTATGCACTGCTCCCTCGTCTCAGACCAATCCCAGCTGGAGGACCATAAACTGGATGAGGAGCTAACCGTGGGCAGCCCAAAAGAGCGGGTCTCCAGATGGGAAAACATGGGCTACACGGACAGCCAAAGCTCCAGAGCAGTTTGGAACCAGTCTGGAGGTGAGGAGATGCTCAGGAATTGGGGGGATTTAGGGGTTGAGAATCTTAGAAATTGAGGCCAATAGGTGAGGCTGGGAGGCAGAGCAGGTTCCAAGGTTGCTATACTCTTCCTAAACAAAGAGGGTTTCAGTGAGAAGAAACTGGGTCCTTTTTGGAAGAAGGACACAGATGGGTGCATTAATATGTCTGCACATTCTTCCTGTTCTTTCCCCCAGATTCAGTGGTCAGCAGCATGTACTGCTCCCTTTTCTCCTCCAGCTCCTACCAGTCTGAGGTGGAGGACTGCAAAGTGGATGAGGATCTCATGGAAATCATCCACAGGCATATGGAGGACAGAGAGGAGGTACAAAACCCCACATCCCAGGTGCTTCCTCCACAGGTTGCTTCCATGTTCTGGACCTTTACCTTTCCAATTGCTTTTCTGCCATCAGATGGAAGGGAGGGGGGTGGGCACGAACGGTGGTTCCACATGACATGTCATATAGGACTGTCATGGTGATATTCCCTGTGAAAATCAGCAATGCCTCTCCCGACCATCATGATCTTACTGCATGATGAGACTCAGAATTAAGCCCCATTCAGCACCTGCTCCTTTATTTCATTTCTGCCTCCTCAGTCCTCACTCCTTTCTTTCCAAGTGGCTTCTGCAACTTGGGCTGATTCAGAGGCACACAAGTGAACAGGAAACAACTGAGACAAGGGGCAGAAGCCTATTTAAGGATTTCCTTTAAGGGACGGAAGTCCTGGGAAGCCTTCAGAGTGCCGTGCCTGGATATTCTGGCTCTGCCCTTGCATTTTAACTCCCAAATTGCACCACAAAGAGGGTGTGGAAAAAGACAAGAGGGCATCATTGGAATTACTGGAAAGTGCTGGGTTGCCCTGCCCTCCGTGTCATCTGGATCCCCTGAAAACACTGAATGGAGGAAATGTGTGCCTCTGGGGGGAAATGACTGGAGCAGAAGCAGCCACGGAGCCCAGAACAGTTTCCATAGTAGCCTACAGGATCCCACCCCTTTTGATTCCATCCCCTTTTCAGTTCTGCCATCTCTCTGTGCACTAGCAGAATGCTATGCAGGGTGGGAAAGTCCTCAATTCCTCTCTCATTCAGAGCCACCGCGGGATGGGTGCTGGACTCTATCAGAATGTCCTCTCTTACCTAACTGCTTGACTCTCTTGCAACTTCAGAGAGCCAGCAATCAGGATGAGGATGTCCATTTCCTCGCGGTCCTCTGTGCTTGCTGCAAGGCTGCATATAGGAGCGGCCAGGAGACTCTGGATCTCCCCTACACCAAAGGAGAATTGATAAAGGAAATCGTGGTGAGTGAGAAAGAGGACCAGAAATCGAGTGAAAAGATGGAAGTTAAATAAGGGGTGGGACTGGGAGGTCAACACATTTGTGTTACCAATGTAGATTCCGCCTTTTAACACCAAACTTCTCCCAGGGCAGCTCACAAGCTTATCTTGAGAAAGTTCTGTAAAAGAAAGGCTTGCGGATTTGCTAGAGAGTAGGACAATGCAGCCTTTTGGAACAGGACCACTAAGTCCACTTAAAAACAGCCACAAGACTGCAGTGTACTTATAATTCCCACTCAAGGGAGTTAAGTGGTCGATCAAGATATAGACAAGTGCTTTGGAAGGAAGGTTGGAAGGTTGGGTGAGGTTGGAAGGAAAGCTCAAGAGTGGGCTGAAATAACCCCTACTAGGAAGCATCATGAATTGATGCTTCTCTGCTCTGTTTTGGCCCTTGGTCTTTCTCAGGTGGTGATGGAGAAGTCCCCTGTGCAGTCTGGGCCTACCATTCTCCTGCTTTATGCCATGGCTGCCGTCTCCTGCCTCAGGTATCTTTTCTGGGAGAAGGGGGATCTCTCTTCACAATAAGCCAAGAGGACTGGCAAAAGGGGTGCAGTGAAAGGGGCGAGTGAGGGGAGAAAACCTTCAGACCTGCTCAAAAGCCCCAGAGCAGTTCAAATAAAGGGGAGAGACACGGGCAGAAAAGGAAACGGAAATTGCCTATAAAAAAGAAGGGGTCTTCCCTTTGGCCCACAACACTATCAGTACAAGTGGCTGGAAAAAGAACGGGGATGTATTGGCTCTGTGATGGCCCCAGCGGAGTTTTGATTCCTCTGGAAGTTGCTGAAAATAAAATATTTTTTAATGCTGGACATACAGTAATTTGGGCTAAGCCAGAATGCGAAGCCATAATTCGGGAGGGAACAGAGTCGTGTCTGAACTGGCCCGATAGCCTGCAACGACTTTGGGGTAAATCCAGCTGATATGTGGACTCACGCTCTCTATTCTGGAGGATATTCGAACTAAAAGCCATGTGTGTAAAAGCTCCAGGTAGGACTTGGGGGGGAGCAAGGTGTGGCAGCAATTTGCACCTCACCGCAGGCTCCCAAATGCCTTGGGCTGCACCTGAGGATGACAGCCTCTCCCCCACCCTGCATAACTTATCTTTCCCCTCTACCCTGCCAGCAAAATCAAGCCTCCAACTGACCCAGAGCTAGAGTCTGCGATCCTGCGCTTCGCTGTTCGCGGGGTCATAGAGGTGCAAGCAGGACATGTCCACAAACAGGTACATTCTTATGGAATTCATCAAACACACCTCCTGGAGCCATGATTGCTAATTCCCTGAGATACCTTCTATCTTCAGGGGTGCAGTGGGCAAACAAAGCAGAGGAGGTGATTCACGGGTGCTGACACAGTCTCTTTCCACCTCCTTCATTGCATGGCTTGTGGGCCGCTGGTGGCCTCGACTTTCCGGTCCTCACCCCCGGCTGACAAGGCCCATGCTCCCCCATGCCTTCTGCTGTGCCTTCTGAGTAGCAGCGAGAGACGGGAAAGCCAGGAAGGTGCCTGGAGAGCCCCCTCAGTGTGCACACTCCCCGCTCGCCACTGGGTCACATGCTGCTAGGGGTGCGGGCACTGGGCCAATCACAGGCCTGTGGCAGAAGGCAGAAGGAGATGTGGAAGTGGCAGCAGAATGGGCGAGTGCCGGCAGCCTCTGCCGCATAACCAGTGAAGGTCAATGGTCTATTTTGTCATCCGGAATCCATGGAATGGCTTTGATGGAAGGCTCTCGCCTTGACTGTGCTGAGCTCCTCTTTGTTGACATGCTGGAGGGCGGGGCCTGGGGGGAGTGCCGCAATTACACACTGGCTCTCTCTTTTCTTTCAGGCTCTGCACAAACTCGCAGCAGACAATCTGGAGCTGATGCTGAGGGGGTTTTTGTCAGAGGCCCCAACCACACAGCATCTCTTGTCCCTCCTGGAGGTAAGAACATTGAAGAGGTGGTGAGGTGGGAAGGAGAGCACGGCAGGGAGAGATGGACACCTGGGCCACATGTAGTCAGCGGGAATGCCCGCCATGCACCACTGTGGCTCTTCTGTGATTGGCAGCCCAACGGAAAAGGCAGGAACATCATGCGCAATCTCATACAACATGCTGTTGAACAGCATCACATATGCTCTACACATCTCTGAATAAAAGCTTGATCAGGAACAGTATCCCCAAATCAAAGAGACGCAGGAGAGAAACAACTGAGCAGACTCACCTGTTCCATCCTAGAGATCTCTGGGAAGCCACTCACTTCCTCTCCTGGACACAAAGGGCTAGACTATACATGCACAGATTCAAGAGGTAAAGCTTCTCCTTGAAAGCACCACTTTAGGGAGCAGGTGGCTGAGCAGATACTTAAATGCTCCCTGTGGCAAATCAATACTGCCCTTGACCCTGGCTCCCCCCAAAAGGATTCTCAACTTGACTCTTAGCCAATATAAGGGCATAGGGGAAGAACTGACACCAGCTCTGTGAAGAAATTCTGCTATACATGTACACGAGTGGCTGGAGGAATAGTTTCAAATCCAGGCAAAGGGGCATGAGAAAGCTAGATAGGTCCCTCACAGGTGCATCACACAGGCTTCTGACACCTCAGTATGAGCAGTTGACAGATTCCCACAGAAAAACAGAGGGCAGAGGAGGAGAGGTGAGAACAGGAGGAAATCCGACTCCTTCTTTCCAGACCAGAGGCTTCACTGGAGTCCCTGACTAAGTCCATGTGGGAGGCAGTTGTGTGATGAGACACGGGGATAGTCAAGAGTTCATACGGCGTGACAGAGACAAAAGGAACTTAAAAACAGGACTATGACTCCCTGTTTCCTGGAAATAGCCCTGAGAAGCCAAGCATTCCTTTTATACGAAACATACCTGTTTGTTTGTTTGTTTGTTCAATTTCTATACCGCCCTTCCAAAATGGCTCAGGGCGGTTTACACAGAAAAATAATAAATAAATAAGATGGATCCCTGTCCCCAAAGGGCTCACAATCTAAAAAGAAATGTAAGCGAGACACCAACAACAGTCACTGAAGGTACTGTGCTGGGGGTGGATAGGGTCAGTTGCTAAATAAAGTCAGGCTTTTGGTTTATCATTTTAAAGTTTTAGGTTTTAGAGTTTTTAATCTGTGTTCTAAACTCTTTTAATTGGGTTAATATTTTAACAGGGTTTTTTTTAAGATTGTGAACTGTATAGGGACTTGTATCTGGGGTGGTATAGGGCCATGTTAAATACTGTAAATAAATACATGTTAGCTGCATGTAATGAGATTCTGCGGTGCTGTTTCTCTTTCAGCACATCAACATCTGGATCCTCTCCAGGAATGCCCAGGAGAGAGCACGAGCCAGCAAACAGTGCGCCAGCTTGCTCCGCTTTAGTGTCATGATGCCTGATTGTGATGTGAGTATTACCACACACAGGTTGGCATAACTTGGTTTTGAAGGCCAAGAGAGTCCTTGTTTTGGGAGGCAACCATAGCAAGAGAAGCAAGTGGAAATCCTTATTCTCTTCTTGCTTTGTGGAGTGAGTCTGAAGGCTGGACTCCTTGCATCGAAGTGGCCTGAAGACTTGTCCCAGTCTCTGGAGCTGTTTCCTTTTGAGCTCACATTTGTCCCTTCGATTTGAGGGCAACAGAGGGAAAGCCAAGAATCAAAGTGGGGAAGTGAGATTGGCCTTGTCTGCACCTTCCTCTGGTCTCCGAAGACCAGAGATGCATTTCATGGAGCTCTGAAACCAGGCACAGTTCTAGCTCAGGATAGCGGGACTCTGTGTACTAAATTCAAAGCTAATCAGTCACTTCAGTCACTTGGCTGATTTTTAATTTTTTTTCTTTTCCTGACAGGGAGGGCATTTCACTTTTTTCTTTTTTATTTTCCCCGTTGATCTTGCACAAGACTGCAATCAGCCACCAGGTGGCAGCCTTGTGCAAGAGCAACAGGGAAAGCACCCTCCCTGTCTAAAAAATTATTAAAAATCAAACCATTCTCTCAAGGGCTTCAAATTTAATACACAGAATCCTGCTATCATGTGCTACAACAGAGCTTGGTTTAAGAGCTCCATGGGCACAGGAAACAAGTCTGCCCAGAGTGCTATCATGTCAGCAAAGACTTGGCAAAGCCACCCCTCCATCTCATCTTGATCCACTTTATCCGTGGGGTCTCTCCACACATCAGCATCGTATCTGCAGAATGACAGAGTATCCCAGGAAAACATTTTAGGAAGTGCAACTCTTTTTGGATGCAGATACTCTGAATTAAGCTCCATTTGTAAAAATAAAACCTGTATAATTCCGCTTGCTAGGTGAACAGTACCTTGCTGACATAGTAATGAATTTGGTCTAAATCCCACCCTCATAGGAATGCACCCCAAGCCCCATGTGGAAAAGCTCCAGGAGGGGGCAGGCAGAGTAAGAGAGAGGTGATAGTTAAAAATCAGTTGGATGACAATTGGTCAGACAATGAAGAGGGAGAAGCTAAGCTGGAGGCTTGGGTCAAGGGAGGAGTAGTGAACAGGAGGGACTTTTCTGGAGAAGAGAGAAGTCAGGCTTAAGGAGAGGCAGAGGATAAATCCAGAGAGGCGGAGGGTAGATCTGAACGTCCTGAGAGGGGAGGCACATCAGGAAGAAAGCGATCAGGTTAGGCACCTAACCCCTATGTGGAGAGGAGGAAAAGTAAGAAAGAAACTTAACTCAGAACATTTCTGTAAGCTGTAAGTTATAAGAATTTTAACATCATTCTGAAACCACTATGCTTATGTATATCTGAAACTTTGTTGTAACCATCACGCTTAGATTCCCCCCCCAAAAAAACCCCAATAAAACTTGTTACTTAGGTATGTTTTATTTCCTCTCCCTCAACACCAGCAGAAGGACTATGCTATCACACAAACAAGATGGGGGGAAAGTGAGAGTTGGTCTCAGATCCTTTCTAATGAGGTCTGAGTGGTGGTAGCAAAGTTACTCTTGGCAGCAACGTTACTCACAGGCCTCTTATCCTTTCATCTCAGAGCTAAATGGGCTTCTTTCAGCCTGACGTGTGGCAGAGTTTGCTCTTCTGGCAACATACCTGTAGGTCAAGGGCGTAGCAAGGTTGGAGTGGGCCCAGAGACGAGATTTTAAAAAGCCCCCCCCCCTCAAAGTCCAGGGCCTCCACACACCCCAGGCCCCCAAGGATTTAAGTCTGATATTTCAAAATATGTATGCTGCCTAGAAATACATTTCACTGAAGACACACACACACTTCACAATATATAGTGATATACATTGAGTACTATATATTTGTGCTACTTTTAATGCCCAGAACACACTAGAAACACTAATTATTAAAATGGGACCCTCGCTGCAAATTAGCAAAGGAGACTTTCAACCATGCAGGGTGAGCCTATGTCTGTTTTCTCAGAATTCTGAACCAATTCAGTCAAGTTTGATTGCAGGAGGTTTTTCACAGGAGGCTTTTAAAGCCCTTTTACACACTTCTCCTCTGGAATGGAGGTGCTGCATTCCCATGCTGGCCAGATTGACCCTGAAGTCCCTGCAAGTTACTGGGGAGCAGTTCACACATAAGAAAAATAAAAGAAAATAAAAGCACCACACATGCTTCACAGTTCTCACTCAGACCTTCTGGGTTGCAAAACAAGCCAGCAAATATTCCAAGCGGTTTTAAATTAAATATTCAGAGACGTCTCAGTCTCTCCCCGTCCACATCAAAGCCCTTTGGCAAGCAGATCCCTATATATGGGCGGGGGGGGGGACCACAAAAAGGAGTCCACCTTCTACCTGGCAAATGCTGGGCTGGGCAGAGGGTCTGCTGCAGAGAGCTGTGGGGGCCACTCTGCCTGCCTGCCTGCCTCCTTCTTTCCTTGCTTGGGGCCTCCCTTTAAGCCAACTCCAGTTCAGGCTTCACTGCGGCCTACACGGAGGCCTCCCTGGAAGCCCCGCCCACCCGCCCATCAGCTGAGAGGCGCCCGGGAGAAAAGGAGCTCTTGGCAGCTGGCCTGCTGCTTGGATGGCCCCCCAGGAGGACAAGCAGGAGAGAGGCAAGCAGGGCAACTGGCTGAGGGGCCTTGGGGCTGGGCAGGGGGCAGTGGGGAGTCCTGTGAGGTATCCCTGGTTGGGCCCCCAGGCAACCGCCTCCCCTTGCCTAATGGTAGTTACGCCCCTGCTGTAGGTATCCAGTTCATCCTGTCACCAACCCCTTGCCAAGACAGAGAGGAAAATGCACCCTCTTGGAGGGGCCTGCTTGTCTATTCACGTTAGGAAGGGAAGAGATGACTGGTCTACCCAACCCAGGAATATCCATTGCCCATGAAAGAAGGGGAAGGGCTGACAAAGCAATGTGGATGACAGAGATCCCTCTCATTTTCCTTCCTGCTAGAACTCTGCAGAACTCCCCAGTTTGGGCCACCATGTGGCCAAACTCGGAATCTGCATAATGGATTGCAGGAAGGATGTCAGCCGAAACGCCAGGGAGGGAATCTACCGGCTCCTAGAAGTACTTCTCCACCACAAAGGTAAGGAAGCTGGTGAGACCAACACTGCTTTCTAGATTTTTATGTGTTCTATAACAAATGCCTTAGTTTCACATACCAGTAAATAAGATTATAGCCCCTGGTCTTTTGTCTTGGTCCATTTATATCCACTGATTTCAGCCGAGTCCCTCGAAAGGTGCTTCAATAAGGGTGTGTCCTCCACAAAGATGACTCTGCTAGTGAGTGACCAGCA
Source organism: Hemicordylus capensis (assembly GCF_027244095.1). Taxonomy (NCBI): domain Eukaryota; kingdom Metazoa; phylum Chordata; class Lepidosauria; order Squamata; family Cordylidae; genus Hemicordylus; species Hemicordylus capensis. The sequence continues at coordinate 239,842,668 of NC_069657.1, read as the reverse complement.
GCTGATTCAGCTGGATTTCCTCATCTCCCCTTCTCCACTAGACCCCATCCTATGAGCAAACATGGAGACAATGAGTATACAGGCCCTCTCGTAAACCAGACTCGAACCTCTTATTTCTCAAGTCTGGCTTCGGACCACTGCTGCAGTGAGCCATGGCGGGGTTCAGGCAATTCCTCTTGGGGGGGAATCCGGAAAGACTCCCAGCCATTCTGTCAGAAACCCCCTATGTCATCAGGATGTATAAATATTTAGCCCCTGATGTTTCCTTCTCAGGCCAGAGCAGCAGAGAAGCTGGGGAGCTGTGGAGCCGGAGATGGCAGGAGGAGGAAAGAATTCTGGCCTATCTGAACACCGCCAGAGTTGGGGAGGTAAGAAGATCCCTCTGGGTGGCTCCCTTGGGTGCCAGAATGGCCCATTGTCCCCCTTTTTGGGAGTGTGAGAATGGGCAGAGGCATGCTTTTCACTTTCTGCATTCAAGAAGCGCCAGAATCAGCATTAGGACATCTTGACACAGACCTCTCCAGAGACACAGTGGGCTAAATAACTGCAGTGCATGTTAGTTCATGGAAATGCAACTTTCAACCTGCTGTAGTGGCATGACACCTTGATAAGATAATGATGATTGCTTTGGTTTGGAATATCTACATCTATCAATGCACATGGTCCTTTACTGAGTAGCCTGAGCAGAAGAGCAGGTCCTTCCCCAAGCACCTTGCCATCTCAGTTCTGACTGTGGAGGAGATCAAAGAAGGAAGGAATGAAGAGGGAAAATAGGAGAAGCAGTGCTTATGAGCTGAATGCATGTGAATCAAGTTGCACATCTTTGGGCTTCAGGGGAATTAATTGAGGCTGATTCTTGATTTTAGGTTTTCAGGGAGATCTTTAATAAAGATCAGGAAAGATCCTTCCTGAGGACCACGATTTGGGCCATTAATCATCCCCTCCACAGGGTTAAGGAGGCTGGACTGATCCTGCTGTACTCCCTCCTGGGCAAGGCCGATGCACTGATGGGGTATGAGGTGAGCCACTGGTTAAGCTGCATGGCAGTGGGGGTGGGAGGTGGCATGTAATCAAAAAGGGCCTCTGATTCTGGTGGGTTGGGCATTTTCCCCATCTCCCCAGGAGGAGGAAATCCGGAGGAAAATCTGGCGTCGTCTCCGCCAAATCAAAGAAAGCAAAGGGCTGCCTGAAGAAATCGAAGGTATCTTAAAAACCAAGGTAATCTCTATTTCCAAGGAATTGGGGAGGGTAAAACCACATCCCTGGAGTCACAGTGCAGGTAGAAGTCCTTTCCCCCACCCAAAGCCATCCCCTGTACCATAGCTGGTCTCAGGCGTTAAAGGTCCCAAACATATTGATGTAATGTGTGTGACCTGGACTTCCCAAGGGATCATGACTTGATTAGTCAGGAAACCTTATGCAAGTTCTTGCATTAAGTCAATCCTTTTCAGGCCACATGCACATGTGCAGTGCATCCTGGGAAGATGGAACTTTTGGGAGAGAAATTCCTATAGTTCCTTGCTTTTTCAGGTGCTACAGGCTCAAGGCAACATCCAAGAACCTCAAATCTAAATCTAGTAGTCCTATTATGAATGTAACCCTCCCAGCCACCCTCTCCTCCTGCTGCCAGGACCCAGAAATTCAATGTGGACCTAATGCAGAATTCGGGCGAAATTTCTGAATGTGGATGCTTATCTAGAAAATGAATCCACTAACGTGGGATTTTTTTCAGAGCCAGTTTTGAGTGGCCCACCTAACTTCCATGGCACTTAATAAAAGCTACGGCTATGACTTGCTTTCTAGCTGCATCTTTTATATGCTGTGGCCTCAAATGATTACTACCACAGTATTATTCTAGAAAAAATACCAGCAGTGACATAGGTCCAACAGGGTTCTTTCCAGGGGCATAGCAAAGTTGGAGTGGGCGCAGAGACAAGATTTTAAAATGGGCCCTCCCTCACTGAAGTAGAATATATATAATATATATCCTATGTGTCACAATAGAACATCATTCTAAGTTATTTTTACAGGGTTTGTAAATTGTGGATGATGCAAGTCTTTTAATGGTACTAGAGAAAGACATGCTGTTCTGGTAGCTCCAGGTCTTAACACTCACATCAATTTCGGAGGATGATTACAACTGAAGGAAGCCCGGGTGGGTGTGTGGCTGGGGGAGTCAGTCATGTGACTAGCCTCTGGGGGGGCCTCCATGGCAGTGGGCTCCCAGACAACTGTCTCCCCTTGCCCTATTATAGTTACGCCCCGGGTTCTTTCTGTCAAAGAACCCCCTGCTTTGGAAGCAGACAGTACTATTTGCTTTGAGAGCCTGAATGCTAACACCAGCTCCACATACAACTCCTCCACTTAGTACATTAGGAGTTCTACAGCGATTCCCATCCCTAATACTTTCCTTAGTCAAATGGTGCTGGCATCATTATATTTTTCCTTCTCTTCTCTCCCATTCAGGTGACTTACTGATGGACCTTGGAGTTGTAGCTAAGCCGACTAACCTCCCATGACACCTTCTTCCTTGTGGGGCAATAGTTATGGAAATGTCTGCTGATTTGCTTTGCTGTACTTATTATACTGATTTCCTTAGGATGCTGTATTCAGTGTGTACCTGGTCTGATTGCTATGTGTAAACCTAAACTTAAATTTTGGCCTAACAAAAGGGCCAACGGTAATGTAGCTCAATTCATTGCTTTGCAATATCTTGAGATGCATGTTCATGAGGCTTAATAAAGGTTCGCTCTCTAGTGATCACTTGATTTCTTGACCTCAGGGGGGGATTCTGATATCGGTATTAATAGGTAGATATTCTGTTATTGTCTATTGGCCTGGGTTGACGTGTTTGCCATCTTAAACTCTTTAACACAGAGCCTGAAACCTCTGCCATGACCTGGTTCTTTAATCAGCATGTAGAGGGCATCTGGCTCGGTGGTGTCAGCATTCTCGCACATTCCTATTGGGCTCGTCGTGGGTCCGCTTTTAGCCAATCAAACAGACTCAAGGGAATCAATCAAAGGCTTTATTGCATCGCGATAGCAAGGTAGACAATGGAGCTCACGCATCACATTGAATACCCAGAGCACAGTTAGAAATACACTTTTATACATCCCACAAAATGAACGCTGAGAAGTTCCCGGCCCCCAATACACATCCCAAACCGATGACCTAATCCTTTCTAATACGCATGCGTAACTTAACACTACTGTGCATCAGGTGATCTTCTCTCTCCTGGGAACCAAGCGCCTGTTTCATTAGCATTTCAATTGCTACTATAATTGTTACTTTGCTTAGCTAGAGAGAGAGGTAATGACGACTATTGTTAAAGACAATGTTGCAGAGAATGTCCCTGGGCTGAGCAGCTGAGGTTACTCTAAGTTAGAGCTTTTTAGCTTTCTAAGCAAAAAGGAATTTCTTTGGTTTACTGAGCAAAATGGAGTTGCTTTGGCTTACTAAAACACATCAATTCCCCCCTTGAAATAATGCATCACCCTGGATCTTCAGGGTGCTTCAGGATGCTCTCATCAATGCTTGTAAGGGTACGGATGTGTATTTAGGTCCCAAACTGTGGTGGGGTCTAAAAGCTTTCATAAACATTTGGATTAAAGTTGGAATGCATTGCAAGCAACAACATGTGATTATCAATAAAAGACAAATACATACTATGATTATGATTATCTTCTGTACCCACAGTCCCCAATTGGGTAACCAAGAAGTGAGCCATGCCCATATATCCATAGGGTTTTCCTTTCCCATGTTATGCCATATTTGATCTTTAAGATTTTGAACATGATCAGCAATGGATCCAGTCTCATTGACATAAAAACAGCAGACTTCACCTAGGACTGCGCAAGCTCCGCCTTCTTGAGCTGTGAGAATATCTAAAGTTCTACGATTCTGCATAACTACTTCTCCTAATGAATTTATCTCTGTGCCCATATCAGTTAAGGCTAACAGTGTCTGGTTAAATGAGAGTTCGATTTGTCTGGAAATATTAATGATAGCTTTTTCTAGTTGATTGACTCCTAATCTAGGTAGTATAGTCCTTGCCCATTGATGGAACTTAGTGTTTCATGTAGCTAAGGGGTTTGGAACATAATTGATTTTGGCATATCTTCGTGTTCTGTGTAACAAGCTTCCAAGATTAAGAACTTGTGGTGCATTAAGTGTAGGTTTCACATAAATGGTAGGTGCTAAATGGGCTGGTGCACATCTGCCTGTCCATCCTGGGGGTAATGCACGATAGGCTCTGTTCCCACAGACCCAATAAAGGCCTGCTGGTAAGGCAACAATTAAGTTGTTTCCTGAACGTGGTAGATTGACATCATGGCTACACAAATCCACAATGTCTTTACCTGTGTGGCCCAAAAATTGCTTCCATGTTTTTGATACTCCCTCTGGAAAAGCACATGCAATTGTTACCCAGATGTCATACCAAGGCGTGTGCGTGTTAAAACTGGAGCCTTCACAAACATGATCAGTCTGGTTTGCCTGTTGACAAAGGCCAAAACCTTTTGTAAGATATATGGAAGAATGATAAAGCTTCAGGGCCTTTGAAACAGTGATCCACTCTGAGTTTGTGAAGTTAAGAAAAAGAAATTCTCTAAGAGAAGTAGGTATTGCTAAATCAAAAGGAATATGAAAACATTCTAGTTTGTTCTCTCTGTGTTGAGAGAACCATGTTCTGTCCGTGCTGTTAAAGGACACTCTGTGTGTACAGCTGTGGTAGGGATTCACTCCCAAAAACTTCGCTGTACCATTTCTATTTTCAGTGCAGATAGGATGCAAGCCGTGGCTTGAAAGCTTAATATCCGGGATACCAAGGGCATTCCTGTTGAGAGTTTCCCGTTGAATGTAACCATAGCGATTAAAGCTAATACTTTTCCCTTGGAAGTGAATTGTTTCGCTGTGTTTTCCCCAAGACCAATATGTAGTGTAATTTGAAAAATAATGGGGCTGTTCTGTGGTTTGTGGATAAGTAATCCACCAGCCAAGTGTGACTGGAATGGCCACTACATTTAAAATATCCCCTTCTGTGCTTGCCATGTGACTGCATAGCCAGCAGTCATTTAAGTTGGCAATGTCAGCTAAAGTCTGTAAAAGTGGAGCATGTGGGTGTTGAATTGACCATGTACACAAGAAATAACATGACAAACACCAAAAGAGATACATCCTCCCTTAGTACAGGAAAAATTAAAAGAAGAGGAGAAAAAATATTGTTCTTTGCAGGAAAAATATTTGAGAAAATTAAAAGTGTCCTTCATCCATTGCTTCCCACACTGCCAGAGTATCTTCAAGGGAAAGAGGCTCTGGTGGGAGTTTTGGTGGTGGCTGTTTGCATAAAGTGAGTCTCAGGTCTCCATGCTTGGTCACCGCCCAGTTGTTGTTGTCTTCTGGTTCCTCTGCTGGGATAGGCGCGAATCTCACTCGGGTATGATGGGTCCAAGTCCTTGATCCAGAGAGACGAACTGCAGTTTGGGTCACTAGGAGCACTGTAAACAGGCCCGTCCACCGTGGCTCGAGGTTAGGCTTCTGCCATTTCTCAAGGTACACCTGATCGCCTGGCTGGAAAGGGTGTTGTGGTCCCTCTAGTGGCGGCCGTTGTGTTGCCTGTAAATGAGAAGAAAGAGAAGACGAGGCAGCCGCAATGCCAACTACATGTTGTTTCAGCAATTCTTCTCCCCTGACATGTAAGTCAGATACATCAGCAGATAGAGGATTTAGAGAACACACTCTCCCATACAGAGCTTCAAATGGTGAGAGCCCACTACGCCCCCTCGGTGTGATGCACATGCGAAAAAGGGCCAGAGGCAAGGCGTCTGGCCATTTCAGCGATAGTTCTTGACATATCTTCCTCAGGTGTGTCTTCAAGATCCAATTTGAGGCCTCTACTCTCCCGGAGGACGTGGGGTGCCAGGCCATATGTAGGTGGTAGCTAATTCCTAAGGCTGTGGCCACCTCCTGCATGACTGTAGAGGTAAAATATGGCCCTTGGTCCGAATCCAAATGCCTAGGAAGTGAAAATCTTGGTATAATGTCTTGTAGAAGTCTCTTGGTGACTTCCTTTGTCTTGTTTGTCTTACAAGCAAATCCCTCTGACCGCCCAGTGAAATTGTCAATAAACAATAATAGATATTTCTACATTCCAGCTCTAGGCATGTCAGTGAAGTCTAATTGCCAAGAGTCACCTGGGGCTGTTCCTGTTCTGAGCAGACCGCGTGGTCTTGCTCTCCTTGGTGGAGCTGGATTGTTCTTAATGCAAACCACACATGCGTTGACAGTGGTGGTTACCATTGCTCTTAACTGAGGGTGGTAAAAATATGTGACCAAGAGCTCATATAGTCTGTCCCTTCCCAAGTGTGTAGTCAGATGGGCTTGCTTAACTAAGGCCATGGTGGTGCCATATGAAAAGAACTGTTGGCCTGAAGTATGGACAGCTCCATTCTCAGTTTGAGTCCATTCAGGGTTTTGCAAAAGGTTATTTAAAGTAGACACGTCCTCTCCTGTCATTGGGAAAGGGTGATCTTGAGGCTGAAGTAAGGGGAAAGCTGGAATAAGTGGTAACATGGTTACTGTGGGTGGGGGTGGCAGCAGAGCTGCTGTTTTGGCTGTGTGATCTGCTCTGGTATTGCCTTGGGCAATCTCAGTGTCCTTTCTCTGATGCCCTGGACAATGCATAACTGCAACCTTGCTTGGTAAAAGTATAGCATCTAGAAGTCCCAAAATCTGGCCACCATGCTTTATTGGTGACCCATCAGTGGTAATTAACCCTCTCTCCCGCCAGATGGTGGTGTGCGCATGTACTACCGAGAAGGAATATTTTGAATCAGTGAAGATATTGACCTTCTGGTCCTGGGCTAACTGCAAAGCTCTAGTCAAGGCGATCAGTTCTGCCAACTGAGCTGAGGTCCCAGGGGGTAATGAGTTAGCTTCCACTGTAGCATGTATGGTAACCACGGCGTAACCAGCCCTCCTGACCCCATTGTCCATAAAACTGCTCCCATCTGTATAAAATGTGAGATCTGCATCTGATAGTGGAATATCAGTCAGGTCTGGCCTGGCTGAGCAATGATAGTCCAGAAATTGCTGACAATCATGCAAAGGAGGGTCTGGTTCTGACATGTTTTGCGGTAAAAGGGTAGCTGGATTTAATGCAGTGCAGTGATGAATGGAAAGTTCTGGAGACTTGATAAAAATAGCTTGGTACTTAGCCATGCGTGCAGGTGTCAGCCATTGGTTTGCTCTGTTCTCCAACAATGTAAGAACTGAGTGTGGAACATACAGTTTAGTCTTGGAACCTAGGGTGAATTTCAAAGCTTCTTCCCAAATGACAGCTGCTGCGGCCAGGGCCCTCAAGCAAGAAGGCCAACCTTGGGCCACGCCATCAAGTTTGGAAGAAAAATATGCAATTGGGCGATGATCCTTGCCCAGGGTTTGTGTAAGTATCCCAGATGCTGTTCCCTGACTCTCAGAAGCAAATAAGTAGAAAACCTTGTTGTAGTCTGGCAGTCCAAGTGCTGGAGCACTCGCAAGAGCTGCCTTTATCTTCATGAAAGCAGACGGGCAGTCTGCTGACCATGTAAAGCTGTCATTTTCTCCTCCAGAAAGTGCATCATACAGAGGTTGGGCTAAAGCTGCAAACCCATGAATCCATTGGCGGCAAAAATTAGCTATTCCAATAAAGGAACATAACTGGCGGCGATTGGAGGGTGGGGCTATTCTGCAAATGGCCTCTTTTCGCTCTGGCAAAAGAGACTTCTGTCCTTGGCTGAGTAAGAGTCCCATCTACTTAACCTGTGGCAAGGCCACCTGTGCTTTAGCTTTTGATGGATGGAAGCCTGCATCCGCTAGATGGAGCAAAAGTGAAGTGGTAAGGATCAAATTGAGCTCCTTTGTGGTTGTAGCTAGGAACAAATCGTCTAGAAACTGCAGCAACACAAAATCTTTTCCCTCCTCGCCCTCAGGGGGTGTCCACCTGCCCAATTCCTCCCTCAACGCACCGCTAAATAAGTGAGGAGCCGAATTAAAGCCCTGAGGGAGCCTAGACCATTGGAGCCTGACTTTTACATGTGTTATCGGGTCGTGCCTTTCTAATGCAAATATTGGTTGTTATTCTGGCGCTAAAGGTATGCAAAAAAAAAAAAAGCATCCTTCAAGTCCAGAACAGTAAAAGTAGTCATTTGTGGTGGCACAGCTGTCATTAAAGTGTGTGGATTTGGCAAAATTGTGTGTAGGGGTTCCACACAGGCATTTACTGCCCTTAGGTCTTGTACCAGGCACCATCTACCGTCTGATTTTGGAATTGCAATGATTGGGGAATTCCAGGCACTTTGGCTAGGAACTAAGATTCCATTGGCTATAAAGGCATCAACAATTGGTTCATCAACAATCATCAACAATCATCAACAATCAACAAACATCAACAATCCTTCTGCGCCTCCCTTCCTTAAGGGATACTGTGGTATTGCAACAGGCTGGGTGTTTGGTTTCAATCGGATTGTCACTGGTTGGGCATACTTTGCTTTGCCTGGCACTCCCTCCTTGGCCCACACTGTCTCTGGTACTTGTAAATCAATCAATGGTGCAAGCATGGGTGGAAAAAGACCCATCACTCTAGCTTGAACTGCCCAGGTTTCTGAATCAGGAATTTCCATAATGATTTGGTCCGGGGTGAAAGATAAGGTTGCCCGCATGGCACACAATAAATCTCTGCCCAATAAATTCACAGGGCACTGAGGCATGTGCAGGAAGGAATGTTGTCCTTGCGACCATGCGCACTCAAAGGGTATGGCTTCCAAAAAGTGATGTTTTGCTGAAGCACCCGTGGCTCCTTCCACAAAGGTGGAACGGCTGCTTGGGGTAGCCCCTTTTGGAGTGATTAAGACTGAATGAGTGGCACCAGAATCTACTAACATTGAAACAGTCTGAGCATTCGCTCCAGAGCCCACTTTGCAGGCCACCAGGGGTTCTGTGAGTGAAAGTGTTCGGCAAGTAGCCAATACAGCTGTTTCCTCCGGCCTGTCCTATCTGGAGCTCCTTTGTTGAAAGGTGCCCTGGGGACTAGGCTGGTAGTGCTGTTGCTGGCTGTGCTGTTGGGATTGGAACTGTTGGAATTGCTGTGGTTGTTGAAAATGCTGCTGCGGCTGTGGCTGAAAATGCTGAGGCTGAACAGCAGAGGCTGTCTGCCAATAGGGCATTTGCTGTGGAAATGGCACTGACTGCGGCCCTTGAAACCGGGTCGGACAGTTCCGGACCCAATGGTTTGGGTTTCCGCAATGGTAACAATATGGAGATCCCTGTCAAGGGGATGCTCTTCCCGGCCCCTGCTGGGCCCCGCTTCATCTACCAGCATATAAGATATGTGGTTTACTCCCTCCAGTTCTCTCTCTCTCTCTCTCTTTCTCCTTCTCTGACTCCTTCTTCTCCTTTTCCTTCTCCCTTTCCTCTTCCTTCTCTTTTTCCTTCTCCCTCTCTGACTCTGGGTCTGGGTTCGCTCTCTGTGTATAGACGCGGTAGGCTGCTTCCACTAAAGAGTCGAGGGCCATGGTTAAAGGTGCATCTAACTTATTCAGCCTTTTTCTAATGTCCTGGGCACTCTGAGCTAAAAATGCTGCTCTCAAAATATGTTCTGCTTCTGGAGATTTAAGGTCCAGGGACGTGAACTGGCAAAGGCATTTTTCAAGCCTTTCCAGAAAGTCTCCTGGCGATTCATTTGGACCCTGAAAGGTCTGATGAAGTCTGTTCCGATTTGTATGTCTAGGCACACAAGTGTTGAGAGCCTCTAGAAAGAGCTGGCAGAAAGTGTCCAAAGCGGCACGCCCAGCATCAGTATTTGGATCCCAGTTAGGATCCTGCAAAGGATATAGATCTGCTGTTGTGGCTACTGGTGTCTGACGGGCGCCCATGTTGGCAGCCAACTGGGTAGCTTTTTGCAAAAGGAGGCGTCGTTCCTCCGCTGTAAGCAAGGAACCGGCCATTTGCTGGACATCGGCCCATATAGGTTTGTGAGTAGCAAACACAGACTCAAAGAGACTAGAGCAGGCTACCAGGTCTTCTCTAAGTGATTTGGTTTGCAACTTCCAGTTCATTAAATCCGCAGATGAAAAGGGAACATGGACTAATGTTTGTTCCCCTGTGGCAGTTAAAGTCTCCCTCAATGGAGCCAAAATTGGGACCCTGCTGCTGCTTTTACTCCTAGTATGCCAGGCAACGGGGCTGGTTTTGGGGTTTGTAAGGGAGACGGTACCGCTGTTACTAGGCACAATAGCTAAATCCAAGGCTTCCAAATCTTTCCTTAAACGCTGCAATGGTGTTGTTCCCAAGTCAACCAAACCTATGCCTGCCCCCGTTCCCAAGGATGTCAAAGGTGTAGGAGGTGACCCCAATGTATCTCCCCCCTCTAAGTCAACCAAACCTATGCCCGCCCCCCTTCCTGGAGAGGGTGCTCTCTGTACATCAGGCACATTGGGAATTGGATGCAACTGAGGCTGGGGAATAACCTGAGGTTGTGGTGGGGGTGGAGATGGGTAAATAGGTTGAACCCAATCATCTTCTGGATATTCATAGGGCCTGGGAAAGGGTGGAGGAGGGGTGGGAGCGGAAGGAATGAGGGGAGTGGAAGGGCAAGACTGCAAGGGAAATAGTCCAGAAGAATTCCCTGCGGGCATTAGCCCACAGTTTATAGCTAACAGAGGTCTGCACCATAATTCCATGAATGGCTGAGCATAGCGGTGTTCTTCATATTTTCCCGTTTTTGAGCAATATATCAATAATTCCAAAATTAAAGATTGATAACACTTCCTGTAGATGGCCACCAGGTGGCGCCATCGCCAAGCGGATAACTTGGCCACACTTCTATACAAAGACACTTCAAAACTTTCTTTTTGAGAGCATTTTTCTCCCCTGTGAGAATTTCCCAATTCTTCAACACACACTCCAAAGGCATGCAGGAAATCCTTTCAGATTTGGTGTACTTGCTATTTCTGCTCCCCATGGCCCCTCCCTAGTCTGCCTGTGCTTGGGCCGTTTATTTTTGACTCAGCCGCCCCTCCCTTGGGCTTTTGGCTTGAGTCGCCCCTTTTCTCTCGGGCAGCCCTTCTTCGGCTGTGAGGTTTCCTTTCCCCCTGCTCGAGCTAAAAGTCCCCCTTGTGCCCCCCTTTGGGCTGGGGTACTCACCAAAGACGTCCCTGGATTTCACTCTCCACCCAGACTCCCATTCACTCCTGCCTCGATTCCCAGATGTAGCGTGTAGTAACGACTGGCACGTCCCGGGGCCACGAGAATCCTCCGCAGACAAAGGCTGTGGTGTGCGCTGGCCCTCACTGTCCCGTGGCGGGTCAGATCGTCCACCCAGGTCACATCCGACACTCACGGCACCAAATTGATGTGAATTCAGTTCGTCCTTGGGTCCGCCTTTTCGCCAATCAAACAGACTCAGTGGGAATCAATTAGAGGCGTTTTATTGCATCGCGATAGCAAGGTAGACAATGGAGCTCACGCATGACATTGAATACCCAGAGCACAGTTAGAAATACACTTTTATACATCCCACAAAATGAACGCTGAGAAGTTCCCGGCCCCCAATACACATCCCAAACCGATGACCTAATCCTTTCTAATACGCATGCGTAACTTAACACTACTGTGCATCAGGTGATCTTCTCTCTCCTGGGAACCAAGCGCCTGTTTCATTAGCATTTCAATTGCTACTATCATTGTTACTTTGCTTAGCTAGAGAGAGAGGTAATGATGACTATTGTTAAAGACAATGTTGCAGAGAATGTCCCTGGGCTGAGCAGCTGAGGTTACTCTAAGTTAGAGCTTTTTAGCTTTCTAAGCAAAAAGGAATTTCTTTGGTTTACTAAGCAAAATGGAGTTGCTTTGGTTTACTAAAACACATCACTTTCACACTCCCATATATTCTTTTTTATCTGGAAATCTTCACAAATGTAAAATTGCATGTATCAATTGGCTGGTCGCGCAGCAGGTGAAACCGCCCTGAGCCATTTTGGAAGCCATTTTATACAAATCAAAATAAATAATAACAACTCGGTTGGCGGATATCACTATGTAGACCACAGTTTCTCAAGCGCCGGTCCCCGGACCGCTGCCGGTCCCCAGGGGGTTGAGTGCCGGTCCGTGCAAGTCCTTTCACACCCCCTCCTTTTCAAGCATGCCAGTCCTTTAACACCCTGGAGATGAGCTCCCTGGAGCTCATCTTTAACCAGGCAGCCTTCGCTGCAGGGCTCTGTCTTCCTCCGGAGTCCCAGACAGCCTTTTCTCACTCCCAGCTAATCTCCAGTCTCTTTGATGAGAGGAGATAGCGAGAGCGAGTGACATCACTGGTATGCAGCCGCCTGTGAAACACACACGAGGCAGGTAGCAGGGCGAGTGAGAGGGAGGGCTTGGCTTGGCTGGAGTGCTGCATGCCTAAACTCTGTTCTGAACTACTACAGAGGAGGAACAGAGGAAGGCAGGCAGGCAAAAGATAAGAAAACAAACAAAAGTAAGCAACAGTGCTGATCAAATGAAAAAAGAAGGGAAAGATAAGAAGAATGAAAGGGGTGGGGGTGAGGGGCGGGCTGATCATGTACTGACGCAACAAAAGGGGATGGAGATCAAATAAAATGGGATTTTTAAAAGCAAGCATACAGGAGAGAACAAGTACAATCTGTGTGAACTGAGAAATAAAATGTGGGGGGGGGATGAGGGAGATGAAGAAAGGGGTGGCTAGGGTGAGCTACTGACTTACCAAAAAGGGGATGAAGCTAACATAAACTGGGATTTTTAAAAGCAAACATGCAGGCAGAAGAGAGAACAAGTGCAATGTGTGCGAACTGAGAAACCCAGTGGAAAAAAGAGATCACGAGAAAGGGGATGGAGTGGGGGCTGGGTGTAGCAAGGCATGGAATGGTGAATAGAGGAGAGAGAAGGAGGGAAAGAAGGATGAAGAAGAGACCCACTAAAAGTCTTCCCACTCATGTGTGAGTACATAGTGCTCCCTCCCTCCCTTAAACCTCTGCCTAAAAATCATAACAGTTGTAAAAACCTGGAGAGATATGAATGTGTGGTATGAAGGGTTAAATCTCCCACCCCGTTCCCTGTGGTTTACTTTCCTAATGTGGATGCCATATTGCTGTGTAAAGTTCATTACCATAACATTACCTTTTCAAGGTAATGAGTGTTTTAGTTCTGAGTGTTCTGCTTGAAGGTTTTTTGGATGATGTTTGTTTACAGACTTCCAGTATGATATGAGATGTCATGTTTTAAGCTTCCTATCAATTAAGTTGATAAGCTGGTTTTATGGTAGCAAACATGCATTGTCCCATTTGCTAAGGAGAGCAAGGGCAGTGATTACCAAATGAAGAGAGGAGGAAATCTGGAGGGGGAGTATTGTGTGTGTAAGAGAGAGTACTCTTTTAAAAGCAATATTAAATTACTATTTTTATGCATTTAAGAAGCAAGATATTATGTATACAGGAACTTGACACAAGTTCCTGCCTGCATGTTTATATGCAAAATAGATAGATGAGGAGTAAGAAAAGACAGAATTGGAAGAATGGAGTGTAAGGTTGCAGCCTAGTTTTAAAAGATGGTAATGTTAAATCTGGACTGGACAAATCTCAGGTGCCAGGGAGCCATGATGTCTCATCCTTTCCTCCCTCCCCCTTCTGAGCCAGAACTTCAAAAGTTAAATATTGATTAAATTCATTTTCATTAATTTCACTTTGATTTAATTGATTGATTAAGTGTTATTTTAATAATCGGCACCCTAAAAATTGACCTCGGCCCCCATGAGCCAAGTTACAGACATTTGAGTGGTGAACACCTGTGAACGCCTGTACTAACAGATAAACTTGAAACCCCTTTGCTAACTGCTGGTCTGGGACTAGAAACTGCACACACAAAAATATAGCGGTCCTTGAAACTGTGCATAACTAATTTAGCGGTCCTTGACTCCAAAAAGGTTGAGAAACACTGCTCTATGTGTCTCCACATAGGCGTCGTACCCAGGTGCGCAGGGTCCCTGCCTGCCCCATCCTTGTTATGCTCCTGGCTCATGTTTAGACGCAGCCCGGGTTCTTTGAACCCGTTAGCCCAATGGTGGCTCTGCCCCTGTGCACAGGGGCATTACCCATATACTTTCACAATACAAGGCAGCTGACAATAACTGTCAGGGCCAATTAAAATGCAGTAGAATACAAATAAAATGGTAACCCCAAAACAGTCAGCAAGACTGAGGCCAGACCAAGGAGATGTGCCCTCCTAAAAGCCAGCTTTCCCCTGGAAATTCAGGCTGTTAGTCATTCTAGCCTTTTCTTTCTTTTTGTCTCTGTGGTTTATCTTTGGTGTGTAACTAAGCCTCATTTCTAACATTTAGCCGTGCTTAGTTTTTTCAGTAAGGCCCTGAAGCATATCCTGCTTTGCACTGGCGGAGCTACCATAGTGCAGAAGTGTTCAAAGCGCACGGGCCGCTGCCTCCAAGGAGCCGCTGCCTCTCCTCCCCCTCCCCCCCCCGCATTTCAAAGGCAGGCAGGCAGGCAGTACTTGTCTTGGGCATCCCCCACTCTCCACCTTCGCTACAGGGCTGCCGCCCCCACCCCCTCCCTCCCTCCCTCCCTCACCCATCCCATCTCGGATGATTACCACTGACCACCCCTCAGCGCCAGCCTAACTAGCTAAAAGACAGGCGCCCAAGCAGCGCAGCCCAGGAGTGGCTCTTCCCTGCAGGAAAGAGCCGCTCCTGGGCTGCATGGCAAAAGCAGCGCTAATGGCTATCTCGCCATCGGGTGTTCTCTGACTATTGTTCCCTGGCCTGGCCTCCCGAGGCGAGAGGCAGAGCGCTGAGAGAGCCCCGGAGCCGCCGCATGGGCGCTCTTGAGGCGGCGGAGCCACCAGAAAGCCCACAGCCTCAAGTCTCTCCCCGCCCGCCCTTGAGCGGGAATCGCCAGGCTGGGCGGGAACGAGGCTCCTGAAGGGAGGTTTTCTGCTGTCGTGAGTCTTTTCCATGCTCAGAGAGCCGCAGCGAGGCGACCGCTGCCTGCTGCTCGCACAAACTGGGCTCAAAAGTTTTAAAGACGCTCAGCTGATGACATGTTCGTTGCTTCCGTGCCTTTTCCTTGAAGCTGGACAAGCACCAGCCAGAGGGCTCCAGCTTCGCGTGTGGAGGGGTGGTGGTGGTGGTGGAAAACAGAGGAGCAGCGCCTGCCAGTCAGCAGGAAAGGATGGTTACTCGGACCAAGTAATGTCAACATGTACGTTCCCTCTCAGCACTGCGCTTCTCGGCTGGATGGGAAGGAACAAGCTCTCCTTTTCCCTTTCCTTTTCTTTCTCCCCCCCCCCCCCGCCCCCCTCAAGCCCTGTGAATGCCTTTCTGATGCCAGCCCCTTTAGCAGTTAAAGTTTAACTGTAACGGCAACTCCCGAATGGAGCCTCAAGGCTCCCTTCCTCAACAACTGAACTGACTCAGAAAAGATCAAAAAGCCTTGCTCGCATTCATTAAAATGTAGCACAGCCTAGGCAGGTTTCAGTGGAAAGCTTCCCTTTGCATCACAATTAACGTGGCATATACTGGTTTGCAATATGCATACTGGGGAAGCAGTGTGTGTGTACACACAAGGGGGGAAGAAGAAGAACAAAAGAGACCGCTCTTTTTATCCCGGGATGATGAGGTCAGTTTGATCTTACTGACAACTATTGATGTATGTGGAGCAATTGCAGGGCAGTTCACTGCATCTGCTGACACTTTGCAGGAGAAACAGTTATGTTAACTGGCTAAAACATTCGTCCTTTTGCAAATCTTGGGGCTTAAGCACTTAACTTCAGCTGAGCTACTACTCACTGCCAGACCACACCCCCAGCATCTGACATCAGAAGTGGGGGGTGGGGTTAGCGGGGGCGCCCGCTGCGGCTGCACACGGGCCGCCGGCGGGCTAGCTATGTCCCTGCTGCTTTGGATACTTGATAAAGCATTGTTGGAGAAATCTCCAGGAGTTTGTTTGAATGAGCGGAGGCCACATCATCCATCAGGTTCAAGATTGTGACTAGGCCCAAACCAGGCCCAAATAAAGTTTTTCTTCATCAGCATCCGTTTGTCGACTTGATATTTTTACTGCTCGCAGCTAAAGGAGCACCTGTCCAAGGAGCTTAGCATGCGGGAAACGTTGGAAGAATCCCAAGCCGTCCTGCTCTATCGGATGCAGGATATGGGAGCAACAGTGGCGAAAGAACGGAAACAGGTTGGTAAGACACAGCAATCTAAACCCTTTCTTTAGGATTTGACCAAACAATTTGAATAAACAATGCAGCCTACCCTCCAAGTAGTACTGAGGCTAAAAGCTACAACAGCTCACAGCAGATGGTAGATGGTGAATATCATTATTACTAGTGCAGTGCAAAGGCCCTGATAAAATGTCTAGAAGGCAGTTCAGAACATTTCTGCAGTCAGACAGCACGAGCATCTTCTGCAGCGTGTTGGCAGCACTGTACTTGCAGAGAATGGTCTACATCAGCGTTTCTCAACCTTTTTGGAGTCAAGAACCGCTAAATTAGTTATGCACAGTTTCAAGGACCGCTATATTTTTGTGTGTGCAGTTTCTAGTCCCAGACCAGCAGTTAGCAAAGGGGTTTTAAGTTTATCTATTAGTACAGGCGTTCACAGGTGTTCACCACTCAATTGTCTGTAACTTGGCTCATGGGGGCCGAGGTCAATTTTTAGGGTGCCGATTATTAAAATAACACTTAATCAATCAATTAAATCAAAGTGAAATTAATGAAAATGAATTTAATCAATATTTAACTTTTGAAGTTCTGGCTCAGAAGGGGGAGGGAGGAAAGGATGAGACATCATGGCTCCCTGGCACCTGACATTTGTCCAGTCCAGATTTAACATTACCATCTTTTAAAACTAGGCTGCAACCTTACACTCCATTCTTCCAATTCTGTCTTTTCTTACTCCTCATCTATCTATTTTGCATATAAACATGCAGGCAGGAACTTGTGTCAAGTTCCTGTATACATAATATCTTGCTTCTTAAATGCATAAAAATAGTGATTTAATATTGCTTTTAAAAGAGTACTCTCTCTTACACACACAATACTCCCCCTCCAGATTTCCTCCTCTCTTCATTTGGTAATCACTGCCCTTGCTCTCCTTAGCAAATGGGACAATGCATGTTTGCTACCATAAAACCAGCTTATCAACTTAATTGATAGGAAGCTTAAAACATGACATCTCATATCATACTGGAAGTCTGTAAACAAACATCATCCAAAAAACCTTCAAGCAGTACACTCAGAACTAAAACACTCATTACCTTGAAAAGGTAATGTTATGGTAATGAACTTTACACAGCAATATGGCATCCACATTAGGAAAGTAAACCACAGGGAACGGGGTGGGAGATTTAACCCTTCATACCACACATTCATATCTCTCCAGGTTTTTACAACTGTTATGATTTTTAGGCAGAGGTTTAAGGGAGGGAGGGAGCACTATGTACTCACACATGAGTGGGAAGACTTTTAGTGGGTCTCTTCTTCATCCTTCTTTCCCTCCTTCTCTCTCCTCTATTCACCATTCCATGCCTTGCTACACCCAGCCCCCACTCCATCCCCTTTCTCGTGATCTCTTTTTTCCACTGGGTTTCTCAGTTCGCACACATTGCACTTGTTCTCTCTTCTGCCTGCATGTTTGCTTTTAAAAATCCCAGTTTATGTTAGCTTCATCCCCTTTTTGGTAAGTCAGTAGCTCACCCTAGCCACCCCTTTCTTCATCTCCCTCATCCCCCGCCCACATTTTATTTCTCAGTTCACACAGATTGTACTTGTTCTCTCCTGTATGCTTGCTTTTAAAAATCCCATTTTATTTGATCTCCATCCCCTTTTGTTGCGTCAGTACATGATCAGCCCGCCCCTCACCCCCACCCCTTTCATTCTTCTTATCTTTCCCTTCTTTTTTCATTTGATCAGCACTGTTGCTTACTTTTGTTTGTTTTCTTATCTTTTGCCTGCCTGCCTTCCTCTGTTCCTCCTCTGTAGTAGTTCAGAACAGAGTTTAGGCATGCAGCACTCCAGCCAAGCCAAGCCCTCCCTCTCACTCGCCCTGCTACCTGCCTCGTGTGTGTTTCACAGGCGGCTGCATACCAGTGATGTCACTCGCTCTCGCTATCTCCTCTCATCAAAGAGACTGGAGATTAGCTGGGAGTGAGAAAAGGCTGTCTGGGACTCCGGAGGAAGACAGAGCCCTGCAGCGAAGGCTGCCTGGTTAAAGATGAGCTCCAGGGAGCTCATCTCCAGGGTGTTAAAGGACTGGCATGCTTGAAAAGGAGGGGGTGTGAAAGGACTTGCACGGACCGGCACTCAACCCCCTGGGGACCGGCAGCGGTCCGGGGACCGGCGCTTGAGAAACTGTGGTCTACATAGTGATATCCGCCAACCGAGTTGTTATTATTTATTTTGATTTGTATAAAATGGCTTCCAAAATGGCTCAGGGCGGTTTCACCTGCTGCGCGACCAGCCAATTGATACATGCAATTTTACATTTGTGAAGATTTCCAGATAAAAAAGAATATATGGGAGTGTGAAAGTGATGTGTTTTAGTAAACCAAAGCAACTCCATTTTGCTTAGTAAACCAAAGAAATTCCTTTTTGCTTAGAAAGCTAAAAAGCTCTAACTTAGAGTAACCTCAGCTGCTCAGCCCAGGGACATTCTCTGCAACATTGTCTTTAACAATAGTCATCATTACCTCTCTCTCTAGCTAAGCAAAGTAACAATGATAGTAGCAATTGAAATGCTAATGAAACAGGCGCTTGGTTCCCAGGAGAGAGAAGATCACCTGATGCACAGTAGTGTTAAGTTACGCATGCGTATTAGAAAGGATTAGGTCATCGGTTTGGGATGTGTATTGGGGGCCGGGAACTTCTCAGCGTTCATTTTGTGGGATGTATAAAAGTGTATTTCTAACTGTGCTCTGGGTATTCAATGTCATGCGTGAGCTCCATTGTCTACCTTGCTATCGCGATGCAATAAAACGCCTCTAATTGATTCCCACTGAGTCTGTTTGATTGGCGAAAAGGCGGACCCAAGGACGAACTGAATTCACATCAATTTGGTGCCGTGAGTGTCGGATGTGACCTGGGTGGACGATCTGACCCGCCACGGGACAGTGAGGGCCAGCGCACACCACAGCCTTTGTCTGCGGAGGATTCTCGTGGCCCCGGGACGTGCCAGTCGTTACTACACGCTACATCTGGGAATCGAGGCAGGAGTGAATGGGAGTCTGGGTGGAGAGTGAAATCCAGGGACGTCTTTGGTGAGTACCCCAGCCCAAAGGGGGGCACAAGGGGGACTTTTAGCTCGAGCAGGGGGAAAGGAAACCTCACAGCCGAAGAAGGGCTGCCCGAGAGAAAAGGGGCGACTC
Organism: Hemicordylus capensis; assembly: GCF_027244095.1. Classification (NCBI taxonomy): domain Eukaryota; kingdom Metazoa; phylum Chordata; class Lepidosauria; order Squamata; family Cordylidae; genus Hemicordylus; species Hemicordylus capensis. The sequence goes on along the minus strand of NC_069657.1, from coordinate 239,823,241 downwards.
AAGCCAAAAGCCCAAGGGAGGGGCGGCTGAGTCAAAAATAAACGGCCCAAGCACAGGCAGACTAGGGAGGGGCCATGGGGAGCAGAAATAGCAAGTACACCAAATCTGAAAGGATTTCCTGCATGCCTTTGGAGTGTGTGTTGAAGAATTGGGAAATTCTCACAGGGGAGAAAAATGCTCTCAAAAAGAAAGTTTTGAAGTGTCTTTGTATAGAAGTGTGGCCAAGTTATCCGCTTGGCGATGGCGCCACCTGGTGGCCATCTACAGGAAGTGTTATCAATCTTTAATTTTGGAATTATTGATATATTGCTCAAAAACGGGAAAATATGAAGAACACCGCTATGCTCAGCCATTCATGGAATTATGGTGCAGACCTCTGTTAGCTATAAACTGTGGGCTAATGCCCGCAGGGAATTCTTCTGGACTATTTCCCTTGCAGTCTTGCCCTTCCACTCCCCTCATTCCTTCCGCTCCCACCCCTCCTCCACCCTTTCCCAGGCCCTATGAATATCCAGAAGATGATTGGGTTCAACCTATTTACCCATCTCCACCCCCACCACAACCTCAGGTTATTCCCCAGCCTCAGTTGCATCCAATTCCCAATGTGCCTGATGTACAGAGAGCACCCTCTCCAGGAAGGGGGGCGGGCATAGGTTTGGTTGACTTAGAGGGGGGAGATACATTGGGGTCACCTCCTACACCTTTGACATCCTTGGGAACGGGGGCAGGCATAGGTTTGGTTGACTTGGGAACAACACCATTGCAGCGTTTAAGGAAAGATTTGGAAGCCTTGGATTTAGCTATTGTGCCTAGTAACAGCGGTACCGTCTCCCTTACAAACCCCAAAACCAGCCCCGTTGCCTGGCATACTAGGAGTAAAAGCAGCAGCAGGGTCCCAATTTTGGCTCCATTGAGGGAGACTTTAACTGCCACAGGGGAACGAACATTAGTCCATGTTCCCTTTTCATCTGCAGATTTAATGAACTGGAAGTTGCAAACCAAATCACTTAGAGAAGACCTGGTAGCCTGCTCTAGTCTCTTTGAGTCTGTGTTTGCTACTCACAAACCTATATGGGCCGATGTCCAGCAAATGGCCGGTTCCTTGCTTACAGCGGAGGAACGACGCCTCCTTTTGCAAAAAGCTACCCAGTTGGCCGCCAACATGGGCGCCCGTCAGACACCAGTAGCCACAGCAGCAGATCTATATCCTTTGCAGGATCTTAACTGGGATCCAAATACTGATGCTGGGAGTGCCGCTTTGGACACTTTTCGCCAGCTCTTTCTAGAGGCTCTCAAAACTTGTGTGCCTAGACATACAAATCTGAACAGACTTCATCAGACCTTTCAGGGTCCAAAAGAATCGCCAGGAGACTTTCTGGAAAGGCTTGAAAAATGCCTTTGCCAGTTCACGTCCCTGGACCTTAAATCTCCAGAAGCAGAACATATTTTGAGAGCAGCATTTTTAGCTCAGAGTGCCCAGGACATTAGAAAAAGGCTGAATAAGTTAGATGCACCTTTAACCATGGCCCTCGACTCTTTAGTGGAAGCAGCCTACCGTGTCTATACACAGAGAGCGAACCCAGACCCAGAGTCAGAAAAAGAGAAGGAGAAGGAAAGGGAGAAGGAGAAAGAAAAAGAGAAGAAGAAGAAAGTTGGAGGAAGTAAACCACATATCCTATATGCTGGTCGAGGAAAGGGGGCCCAGCAGGGGCCGGGAAGAGCATCCCCTCGACAGGGATCTCCATATTGTTGCCATTGCGGAAATCCAAACCATTGGGTCCGGAACTGTCCGACCCGGTTTCAAGGGCCGCAGCCATTTCCACAGCAAATGCAGCAAATGCCCTATTGGCAGACAGCCTCGGCTGTCCAGCCACAGCAGCATTTCCAGTCCCAGCAGCAGTTCCAACAATTTCAGCCGCAACAGCAGTTTCAACCACAACAATTTCAACCCCAGCAGCAGGGGGGCCAGCAGTTCCAATCCCAACAACAGCCCTACCAGTCTAGTCCCCAGAGTCCCTATCAACAAAGGAACTCCAGATAGGACAGGCCGGGGGAAACAGCTGTATTGGGGACTTGCCGAACACTTTCACCCACAGAACCCCTGGTGGCCTGCAGAGTGGGCTCTGGAGCAAATGCTCAGACTGTTTCAATGTTAGTAGATTCCAGCGCCACTCATTCAGTCTTAATTACTCCAAAAGGGGCTACCCCAAGCAGCCGTTCCACCTTTGTGGAAGGAGCCACGGGTGCTTCAGCAAAACATCACTTTTTGGAAGCCATACCCTTTGAATGCGCAGGGTCACAAGGACAACATTCCTTCCTGCACATGCCTCAGTGCCCTGTGAATCTATTGGGCAGAGATTTATTGTGTGCCATGCGGCCTACCTTATCTTTCGCCCCAGACCAAATCACCATGGAAATTCCTGATTCAGAAACCTGGGCAGTTCAAGCTAGAGTGATGGGTCTTTTCCCACCCATGCTTGCACCATTGATTGATTTACAAGTACCAGAGACAGTGTGGGCCAAGGAGGGAGTGCCAGGCAAAGCAAAGTATGCCCAACCAGTGACAATCCGATTGAAACCAAACACCCAGCCTGTTGCAATACCACAGTATCCCTTAAGGAAGGGAGGCGCAGAAGGATTAAAACCAATTGTTGATGCCTTTATAGCCAATGGAATCTTAGTTCCTAGCCAAAGTGCCTGGAATTCCCCAATCATTGCAATTCCAAAATCAGACGGTAGATGGCGCCTGGTACAAGACCTAAGGGCAGTAAATGCCTGTGTGGAACCCCTACACACAATTTTGCCAAATCCACACACTTTAATGACAGCTGTGCCACCACAAATGACTACTTTTACTGTTCTGGACTTGAAGGATGCTTTTTTTTTTTTGCATACCTTTAGCGCCAGAATAAAAACCAATATTTGCATTAGAAAGGCACGACCCGATAACGCATGTAAAAGTCAGGCTCCAATGGTCTAGGCTCCCTCAGGGCTTTAATTCGGCTCCTCACTTATTTAGCGGTGCGTTGAGGGAGGAATTGGGCAGGTGGACACCCCCTGAGGGCGAGGAGGGAAAAGATTTTGTGTTGCTGCAGTTTCTAGACGATTTGTTCCTAGCTACAACCACAAAGGAGCTCAATTTGATCCTTACCACTTCACTTTTGCTCCATCTAGCGGATGCAGGCTTCCATCCATCAAAAGCTAAAGCACAGGTGGCCTTGCCACAGGTTAAGTACATGGGACTCTTACTCAGCCAAGGACAGAAGTCTCTTTTGCCAGAGCGAAAAGAGGCCATTTGCAGAATAGCCCCACCCTCCAATCGCCGCCAGTTACGTTCCTTTATTGGAATGGCTAATTTTTGCCGCCAATGGGTTCATGGGTTTGCAGCTTTAGCCCAACCTCTGTATGATGCACTTTCTGGAGGAGAAAATGACAGCTTTACATGGTCAGCAGACTGCCCGTCTGCTTTCATGAAGATAAAGGCAGCTCTTGCGAGTGCTCCAGCACTTGGACTGCCAGACTACAACAAGGTTTTCTACTTATTTGCTTCTGAGAGTCAGGGAACAGCATCTGGGATACTTACACAAACCCTGGGCAAGGATCATCGCCCAATTGCATATTTTTCTTCCAAACTTGATGGCGTGGCCCAAGGTTGGCCTCCTTGCTTGAGGGCCCTGGCCGCAGCAGCTGTCATTTGGGAAGAAGCTTTGAAATTCACCCTAGGTTCCAAGACTAAACTGTATGTTCCACACTCAGTTCTTACATTGTTGGAGAACAGAGCAAACCAATGGCTGACACCTGCACGCATGGCTAAGTACCAAGCTATTTTTATCAAGTCTCCAGAACTTTCCATTCATCACTGCACTGCATTAAATCCAGCTACCCTTTTACGGCAAAACATGTCAGAACCAGACCCTCCTTTGCATGATTGTCAGCAGTTTCTGGACTATCATTGCTCAGCCAGGCCAGACCTGACTGATATTCCACTATCAGATGCAGATCTCACATTTTATACAGATGGGAGCAGTTTTATGGACAATGGGGTCAGGAGGGCTGGCTACGCTGTGGTTACCATACATGCTACAGTGGAAGCTAACTCATTACCCCCTGGGACCTCAGCTCAGTTGGCAGAACTGATCGCCTTGACTAGAGCTTTGCAGTTAGCCCAGGACCAGAAGGTCAATATCTTCACTGATTCAAAATATTCCTTCTCGGTAGTACATGCGCACACCACCATCTGGCGGGAGAGAGGGTTAATTACCACTGATGGGTCACCAATAAAGCATGGTGGCCAGATTTTGGGACTTCTAGATGCTATACTTTTACCAAGCAAGGTTGCAGTTATGCATTGTCCAGGGCATCAGAGAAAGGACACTGAGATTGCCCAAGGCAATACCAGAGCAGATCACACAGCCAAAACAGCAGCTCTGCTGCCACCCCCACCCACAGTAATCATGTTACCACTTATTCCAGCTTTCCCCTTACTTCAGCCTCAAGATCACCCTTTCCCAATGACAGGAGAGGACGTGTCTACTTTAAATAACCTTTTGCAAAACCCTGAATGGACTCAAACTGAGAATGGAGCTGTCCATACTTCAGGCCAACAGTTCTTTTCATATGGCACCACCATGGCCTTAGTTAAGCAAGCCCATCTGACTACACACTTGGGAAGGGACAGACTATATGAGCTCTTGGTCACATATTTTTACCACCCTCAATTGAGAGCAATGGTAGCCACCACTGTCAATGCATGTGTGGTTTGTATTAAGAACAATCCAGCTCCACCAAGGAGAGCAAGACCACGCGGTCTGCTCAGGACAGGAACAGCCCCAGGTGACTCTTGGCAATTAGACTTCACTGACATGCATAGAGCTGGAATGTATAAATATCTATTATTGTTTATTGACAATTTCACTGGGCGGTCAGAGGGATTTGCTTGTAAGACAAACAAGACAAAGGAAGTCACCAAGAGACTTCTACAAGACATTATACCGAGATTTTCACTTCCTAGGCATTTGGATTCGGACCAAGGGCCATATTTTACCTCTACAGTCATGCAGGAGGTGGCCACAGCCTTAGGAATTAGCTACCACCTACATATGGCCTGGCACCCCACGTCCTCCGGGAGAGTAGAGGCCTCAAATTGGATCTTGAAGACACACCTGAGGAAGATATGTCAAGAACTATCGCTAAAATGGCCAGACGCCTTGCCTCTGGCCCTTTTTCGCATGCGCATCACACCGAGGGGGCGTAGTGGGCTCTCACCATTTGAAGCTCTGTATGGGAGAGTGTGTTCTCTAAATCCTCTATCTGCTGATGTATCTGACTTACATGTCAGGGGAGAAGAATTGCTGAAACAACATGTAGTTGGCATTGCGGCTGCCTCGTCTTCTCTTTCTTCTCATTTACAGGCAACACAACGGCCGCCACTAGAGGGACCACAACACCCTTTCCAGCCAGGCGATCAGGTGTACCTTGAGAAATGGCAGAAGCCTAACCTCGAGCCACGGTGGACGGGCCCGTTTACAGTGCTCCTAGTGACCCAAACTGCAGTTCGTCTCTCTGGATCAAGGACTTGGACCCATCATACCCTAGTGAGATTCGCGCCTACCCCAGCAGAGGAACCAGAAGACAACAACAACTGGGCGGTGACCAAGCGCGGAGACCTGAGACTCACTTTATGCAAACAGCCACCCCCCAAACCCCCACCAGAGCCTCTTTCCCTTGAAGATACTCTGGCAGTGTGGGAAGCAATGGATGAAGGACACTTTTAATTTTCTCAAATATTTTTCCTGCAAAGAACAATATTTTTTCTCCTCTTCTTTTAATTTTTCCTGTACTAAGGGAGGATGTATCTCTTTTGGTGTTTGTCATGTTATTTCTTGTGTACATGGTCAATTCAACACCCACATGCTCCACTTTTACAGACTTTAGCTGACATTGCCAACTTAAATGACTGCTGGCTATGCAGTCACATGGCAAGCACAGAAGGGGATATTTTAAATGTAGTGGCCATTCCAGTCACACTTGGCTGGTGGATTACTTATCCACAAACCACAGAACAGCCCCATTATTTTTCAAATTACACTACATATTGGTCTTGGGGAAAACACAGCGAAACAATTCACTTCCAAGGGAAAAGTATTAGCTTTAATCGCTATGGTTACATTCAACGGGAAACTCTCAACAGGAATGCCCTTGGTATCCCGGATAGTAAGCTTTCAAGCCACGGCTTGCATCCTATCTGCACTGAAAATAGAAATGGTACAGCGAAGTTTTTGGGAGTGAATCCCTACCACAGCTGTACACACAGAGTGTCCTTTAACAGCACGGACAGAACATGGTTCTCTCAACACAGAGAGAACAAACTAGAATGTTTTCATATTCCTTTTGATTTAGCAATACCTACTTCTCTTAGAGAATTTCTTTTTCTTAACTTCACAGACTCAGAGTGGATCACTGTTTCAAAAGCCCTGAACCTTTATCATTCTTCCATATATCTTACAAAAGGTTTTGGCCTTTGTCAACAGGCAAACCAGACTGATCATGTTTGTGAAGGCTCCAGTTTTAACACGCACACGCCTTGGTATGACATCTGGGTAACAATTGCATGTGCTTTTCCAGAGGGAGTATCAAAAACATGGAAGCAATTTTTTGGCAACACAGGTAAAGACATTGTGGATTTGTGTAGCCATGATGTCAATCTACCACGTTCAGGAAACAACTTAATTGTTGCCTTACCAGCAGGCCTTTATTGGGTCTGTGGGAACAGAGCCTATCGTGCATTACCCCCAGGATGGACAGGCAGATGTGCACCAGCCCATTTAGCACCTACCATTTATGTGAAACCTACACTTAATGCACCACAAGTTCTTAATCTTGGAAGCTTGTTACACAGAACACGAAGATATGCCAAAATCAATTATGTTCCAAACCCCTTAGCTACATGAAACACTAAGTTCCATCAATGGGCAAGGACTATACTACCTAGATTAGGAGTCAATCAACTAGAAAAAGCTATCATTAATATTTCCAGACAAATCGAACTCTCATTTAACCAGACACTGTTAGCCTTAACTGATATGGGCACAGAGATAAATTCATTAGGAGAAGTAGTTATGCAGAATCGTAGAACTTTAGATATTCTCACAGCTCAAGAAGGCGGAGCTTGCGCAGTCCTAGGTGAAGTCTGCTGTTTTTATGTCAATGAGACTGGATCCATTGCTGATCATGTTCAAAATCTTAAAGATCAAATATGGCATAATATGGGAAAGGAAAACCCTATGGATATATGGGCATGGCTCACTTCTTGGTTACCCAATTGGGGATTGTGGGTACAGAAGATAATCATAATCATAGTATGTATTTGTCTTTTATTGATAATCACATGTTGTTGCTTGCAATGCATTCCAACTTTAATCCAAATGTTTATGAGAGCTTTTAGACCCCACCACAGTTTGGGACCTAAATACACATCCGTACCCTTACAAGCATTGATGAGAGCATCCTGAAGCACCCTGAAGATCCAGGGTGATTCATTATTTCAAGGGGGGAATTGATGTGTTTTAGTAAACCAAAGCAACTCCATTTTGCTTAGTAAACCAAAGAAATTCCTTTTTGCTTAGAAAGCTAAAAAGCTCTAACTTAGAGTAACCTCAGCTGCTCAGCCCAGGGACATTCTCTGCAACATTGTCTTTAACAATAGTCGTCATTACCTCTCTCTCTCTAGCTAAGCAAAGTAACAATTATAGTAGCAATTGAAATGCTAATGAAACAGGCGCTTGGTTCCCAGGAGAGAGAAGATCACCTGATGCACAGTAGTGTTAAGTTATGCATGCGTATTAGAAAGGATTAGGTCATCGGTTTGGGATGTGTATTGGGGGCCGGGAACTTCACATTTTGTGGGATGTATAAAAGTGTATTTCTAACTGTGCTCTGGGTATTCAATGTGATGCGTGAGCTCCATTGTCTACCTTGCTATCGCGATGCAATAAAGCCTTTGATTGATTCCCTTGAGTCTGTTTGATTGGCTAAAAGCGGACCCACGACGAGCCCAATAGGAATGTGCGAGAATGCTGACACCACCGAGCCAGATGCCCTCTACGTGCTGATTAAAGAACCAGGTCATGGCAGAGGTTTCAGGCTCTGTGTTAAAGAGTTTAAGAAGGCAAACACGTCAACCCAGGCCAATAGACAATAACAGAATATCTACCTATTAATACCGATATCAGAATCCCCCCCTGAGGTCAAGAAATCGAGTGATCACTAGAGAGCGAACCTTTATTAAGCCTCATGAACATGCATCTCAAGATATTGCAAAGCAATGAATTGAGCTACATTACCGTTGGCCCTTTTGTTAGGCCAAAATTTAAGTTTAGGTTTACACATAGCAATCAGACCAGGTACACACTGAATACAGCATCCTAAGGTAATCAGTATAATAAGTACAGCAAAACAAATCAGCAGACATTTCCATAACTATTGCCCCACAAGGAAGAAGGTGTCATGGGAGGGTAGTCGGCTTAGCTACAACTCCAAGGTCCATCAGTAAGTCACCTGAATGGGAGAGAAGAGAAGGAAAAATATAATGATGCCAGCACCATTTGACTAAGGAAAGTATTAGGGATGGGAATCGCTGTAGAACTCCTAATGTACTAAGTGGAGGAGTTGTATGTGGAGCTGGTGTTAGCATTCAGGCTCTCAAAGCAAATAGTACTGTCTGCTTCCAAAGCAGGGGGTTCTTTGACAGAAAGAACCCGGGGCGTAACTATAATAGGGCAAGGGGAGACAGTTGTCTGGGAGCCCACTGCCATGGAGGCCCCCCCAGAGGCTAGTCACATGACTGACTCCCCCAGCCACACACCCACCCGGGCTTCCTTCAGTTGTATTCATCCTCCGAAATTGATGTGAGTGTTAAGACCTGGAGCTACCAGAACAGCATGTCTTTCTCTAGTACCATTAAAAGACTTGCATCATCCACAATTTACAAACCCTTTAAAAATAATTTAGAATGATGTTCTATTGTGACACATAGGATAGATATTATATATATTCTACTTCAGTGAGGGAGGGCCCATTTTAAAATCTTGTCTCTGGGCCCACTCCAACCTGGCTATGCCCCTGGAAAGAACCCTGTTGGACCTATGTCATTGCTGGTATTTTTTCTAGAATAATACTGTGGTAGTAATCATTTGAGGCCACAGCATATAAAAGATGCAGCTAGAAAGCAAGTCATAGCCGTAGCTTGTATTAAGTGCCATGGAAGTTAGGTGGGCCGCTCAAAACTGGCTCTGAAAAAAATCCCACATTAGTGGATTCATTTTCTAGATAAGCATCCACATTCAGAAATTTCGCCCGAATTCTGCATTAGGTCCACATTGAATTTCTGGGTCCTGGCAGCAGGAGGAGAGGGTGGCTGGGAGGGTGACATTCATAATAGGACTACTAGATTTAGATTTGAGGTCCTTGGATGTTGCCTTGAGCCTGTAGCACCTGAAAAAGCAAGGGACTATAGGAATTTCTCTCCCAAAAGTTCCATCTTCCCAGGATGCACTGCACATGTGCATGTGGCCTGAAAAGGATTGACTTAATGCAAGGACTTGCATAAGGTTTCCTGACTAATCAAGACATGATCCCTTGGGAAGTCCAGGTCACACACATTACAGCAATATGTTTGGGACCTTTAACGCCTGAGACCAGCTATGGTACAGGGGATGGTTTTGGGTGGGGGAAAGGACTTCTACCTGCACTGTGACTCCAGGGATGTGGTTTTACCCTCCCCAATTCCTTGGAAATAGAGATTACCTTGGTTTTTTAAGATACCTTCGATTTCTTCAGGCAGCCCTTTGCTTTCTTTGATTTGGCGGAGACGACGCCAGATTTTCCTCCGGATTTCCTCCTCCTGGGGAGATGGGGAAAATGCACAACCCACCAGAATCAGAGGCCCTTTTTGATTACATGCCACCCCCCACCCCCACTGCCATGCAGCTTAACCAGTGGCTCACCTCATACCCCATCAGCGCATCGGCCTTGCCCAGGAGGGAGTACAGCAGGATCAGTCCAGCCTCCTTAACCCTGTGGAGGGGATGATTAATGGCCCAAATCGTGGTCCTCAGGAAGGATCTTTCCTGATCTTTATTAAAGATCTCCCTGAAAACCTAAAATCAAGAATCAGCCTCAATTAATTCCCCTGAAGCCCAAAGATGTGCAACTTGATTCACATGCATTCAGCTCATAAGAACTGCTTCTCCTATTTTCCCTCTTCATTCCTTCCTTCTTTGATCTCCTCCACAGTCAGAACTGAGATGGCAAGGTGCTTGGGGAAGGACCTGCTCTTCTGCTCAGGCTACTCAGTAAAGGACCATGTGCATTGATAGATGTAGATATTCCAAACCAAAGCAATCATCATTATCTTATCAAGGTGTCATGCCACTACAGCAGGTTGAAAGTCGCATTTCCATGAACTAACATGCACTGCAGTTATTTAGCCCACTGTGTCTCTGGAGAGGTCTGTGTCAAGATGTCCTAATGCTGATTCTGGCACTTCTTGAATGCAGAAAGTGATAAGGACGCTTCTGCCCATTCTCACACTGCCAAAAAGGGGGACAATTGGCCATTCTGGCCCCCAAGGGAGCCACACAGAGGGATCTTCTTACCTCCCCAACTCTGGCGGTGTTCAGATAGGCCAGAATTCTTTCCTCCTCCTGCCATCTCCGGCTCCACAGCTCCCCAGCTTCTCTGCTGCTCTGGCCTGAGAAGGAAACATCAGGGGCTAAATATTTATACATCCTGATGACAATGGGGGTTTCTGACAGAATGGCTGGGAGTCTTTCCGGATTCCCCCCCAAGAGGTATTGCCTGAACCCCACCATGGCTCACTGCAGCAGTGGTCCAAAGCCAGACTTGAGAAATAAGAGGTTCGAGTCTGGTTTACGAGAGGGCCTGTATACTCATTGTCTCCATGTTTGCTCATAGGATGGGGTCTAGTGGAGAAGGGGAGATGAGGAAATCCAGCTGAATCAGCTGCTGGTCACTCACTAGCAGAGTCATCTTTGTGGAGGACACACCCTTATTGAAGCACCTTTCGAGGGACTCGGCTGAAATCAGTGGATATAAATGGACCAAGACAAAAGACCAGGGGCTATAATCTTATTTACTGGTATGTGAAACTAAGGCATTTGTTATAGAACACATAAAAATCTAGAAAGCAGTGTTGGTCTCACCAGCTTCCTTACCTTTGTGGTGGAGAAGTACTTCTAGGAGCCGGTAGATTCCCTCCCTGGCGTTTCGGCTGACATCCTTCCTGCAATCCATTATGCAGATTCCGAGTTTGGCCACATGGTGGCCCAAACTGGGGAGTTCTGCAGAGTTCTAGCAGGAAGGAAAATGAGAGGGATCTCTGTCATCCACATTGCTTTGTCAGCCCTTCCCCTTCTTTCATGGGCAATGGATATTCCTGGGTTGGGTAGACCAGTCATCTCTTCCCTTCCTAACGTGAATAGACAAGCAGGCCCCTCCAAGAGGGTGCATTTTCCTCTCTGTCTTGGCAAGGGGTTGGTGACAGGATGAACTGGATACCTACAGCAGGGGCGTAACTACCATTAGGCAAGGGGAGGCGGTTGCCTGGGGGCCCAACCAGGGATACCTCACAGGACTCCCCACTGCCCCCTGCCCAGCCCCAAGGCCCCTCAGCCAGTTGCCCTGCTTGCCTCTCTCCTGCTTGTCCTCCTGGGGGGCCATCGAAGCAGCAGGCCAGCTGCCAAGAGCTCCTTTTCTCCCGGGCGCCTCTCAGCTGATGGGCGGGTGGGCGGGGCTTCCAGGGAGGCCTCCGTGTAGGCCGCAGTGAAGCCTGAACTGGAGTTGGCTTAAAGGGAGGCCCCAAGCAAGGAAAGAAGGAGGCAGGCAGGCAGGCAGAGTGGCCCCCACAGCTCTCTGCAGCAGACCCTCTGCCCAGCCCAGCATTTGCCAGGTAGAAGGTGGACTCCTTTTTGTGGTCCCCCCCCCCGCCCATATATAGGGATCTGCTTGCCAAAGGGCTTTGATGTGGACGGGGAGAGACTGAGACGTCTCTGAATATTTAATTTAAAACCGCTTGGAATATTTGCTGGCTTGTTTTGCAACCCAGAAGGTCTGAGTGAGAACTGTGAAGCATGTGTGGTGCTTTTATTTTCTTTTATTTTTCTTATGTGTGAACTGCTCCCCAGTAACTCGCAGGGACTTCAGGGTCAATCTGGCCAGCATGGGAATGCAGCACCTCCATTCCAGAGGAGAAGTGTGTAAAAGGGCTTTCAAAGCCTCCTGTGAAAAACCTCCTGCAATCAAACTTGAATGAATTGGTTCAGAATTCTGAGAAAACAGACATAGGCTCACCCTGCATGGTTGAAAGTCTCCTTTGCTAATTTGCAGCGAGGGTCCCATTTTAATCATTAGTGTTTCTAGTGTGTTCTGGGCATTAAAAGTAGCACAAATATATAGTACTCAATGTATATCACTATCTATTGTGAAGTGTGTGTGTGTGTGTCTTCAGTGAAATGTATTTCTAGGCAGCATACATATTTTGAAATATCAGACTTAAATCCTTGGGGGCCTGGGGTGTGTGGAGGCCCTGGACTTTGAGGGGGGGGGCTTTTTAAAATCTCATCTCTGGGCCCACTCCAACCTTGCTACGCCCTTGACCTACAGGTATGTTGCCAGAAGAGCAAACTCTGCCACACGTCAGGCTGAAAGAAGCCCATTTAGCTCTGAGATGAAAGGATAAGAGGCCTGTGAGTAACGTTGCTGCCAAGAGTAACTTTGCTACCACCACTCAGACCTCATTAGAAAGGATCTGAGACCAACTCTCACTTTCCCCCCATCTTGTTTGTGTGATAGCATAGTCCTTCTGCTGGTGTTGAGGGAGAGGAAATAAAACATACCTAAGTAACAAGTTTTATTGGGTTTTTTGCGTGGGGGGGGGGAATCTAAGCGTGATGGTTACAACAAGGTTTCAGATGTACATTAGCATAGTGGTTTCAGAATGATGTTAAATTTTTATAACTTACAGCTTACAGAAATGTTCTGAGTTTCTTTCTTACTTTTCCTCCTCTCCACATAGGGGTTAGGTGCCTAACCTGATCGCTTTCTTCCTGATGTGCCTCCCCTCTCAGGATGTTCAGATCTACCCTCCGCCTCTCTGGATTTATCCTCTGCCTCTCCTTAAGCCTGACTTCTCTCTTCTCCAGAAAAGTCCCTCCTGTTCACTACTCCTCCCTTGACCCAAGCCTCCAGCTTAGCTTCTCCCTCTTCATTGTCTGACCAATTGTCATCCAACTGATTTTTAACTATCACCTCTCTCTTACTCTGCCTGCCCCCTCCTGGAGCTTTTCCACATGGGGCTTGGGGTGCATTCCTATGAGGGTGGGATTTAGACCAAATTCATTACTATGTCAGCAAGGTACTGTTCACCTAGCAAGCGGAATTATACAGGTTTTATCTTTACAAATGGAGCTTAATTCAGAGTATCTGCATCCAAAAAGAGTTGCACTTCCTAAAATGTTTTCCTGGGATACTCTGTCTTTCTGCAGATACGATGCTGATGTGTGGAGAGACCCCACGGATAAAGTGGATCAAGATGAGATGGAGGGGTGGCTTTGCCGAGTCTTTGCTGACATGATAGCACTCTGGGCAGACTTGTTTCCTGTGCCCTGGAATCAACTTCCATTCATTCATTTCTATTTTTTCTTTAATTTTAAAAATTCTTCCTTCCTGAAAAGCTCAACTCATTTTTTAAAAATTAAAATTAATTTGTCATGGATCTTGGCCAAGCTGCGACATGTCTCTATTGCCAGCTACAAGGGTGTTTTTTGTTTTGTTTTCTAACGTAGGAATCAATGGAAAATTATAAAAAAATTCTTAAGTTGGGGAGGGCTGGCCATGGAGCTCTTAAACCAAGCTCTGTTGTAGCACATGATAGCAGGATTCTGTGTATTAAATTTGAAGCCCTTGAGACAATGGTTTGATTTTTAATAATTTTTTAGACAGGGAGGGTGCTTTCCCTGTTGCTCTTGCACAAGGCTGCCACCTGGTGGCTGATTGCAGTCTTGTGCAAGATCAACAGGGAAATTAAAAAAGAAAAAAGTGAAATGCCCTCCCTGTCAGGAAAAAAAAAAATTAAAAATCAGCCAAGTGACTGATTAGCTTTGAATTTAGTACACAGAGTCCCGCTATCCTGAGCTAGAACTGTGCCTGGTTTCAGAGCTCCATGAAATGCATCTCTGGTCTTCGGAGACCAGAGGAAGGTGCAGACAAGGCCAATCTCACTTCCCCACTTTGATTCTTGGCTTTCCCTCTGTTGCCCTCAAAATAAGGGACAAATGTGAGCTCAAAAGGAAACAGCTCCAGAGACTGGGACAAGTCTTCAGGCCACTTCGATGCAAGGAGTCCAGCCTTCAGACTCACTCCACAAAGCAAGAAGAGAATAAGGATTTCCACTTGCTTCTCTTGCTATGGTTGCCTCCCAAAACAAGGACTCTCTTGGCCTTCAAAACCAAGTTATGCCAACCTGTGTGTGGTAATACTCACATCACAATCAGGCATCATGACACTAAAGCGGAGCAAGCTGGCGCATTGTTTGCTGGCTCGTGCTCTCTCCTGGGCATTCCTGGAGAGGATCCAGATGTTGATGTGCTGAAAGAGAAACAGCACCGCAGAATCTCATTACATGCAGCTAACATTTATTTATTTACAGTATTTAACATGGCCCTATACCACCCCAGATACAAGTCCCTATACAGCTCACAATCTTTAAAAAAACCCTGTTAAAATATTAACCCAATTAAAAGAGTTTAGAACACAGATTAAAAACTCTAAAACCTAAAACTTTAAAATGATAAACCAAAAGCCTGACTTTATTTAGCAACTGACCCTATCCACCCCCAGCACAGTACCTTCAGTGACTGTTGTTGGTGTCTCGCTTACATTTCTTTTTAGATTGTGAGCCCTTTGGGGACAGGGATCCATCTTATTTATTTATTATTTTTCTGTGTAAACCGCCCTGAGCAATTTTGGAAGGGCGGTATAGAAATTGAACAAACAAACAAACAGACAAACAAACAGGTATGTTTCGTATAAAAGGAATGCTTGGCTTCTCAGGGCTCTTTCCAGGAAACAGGGAGTCATAGTCCTGTTTTTAAGTTCCTTTTGTCTCTGTCACGCCGTATGAACTCTTGACTATCCCCGTGCCTCATCACACAACTGCCTCCCGCATGGACTTAGCCAGGAACTCCTGTGAAGCCTCTGGTCTGGAAGGAAGGAGTCGGATTTCCTCCCATTCTCACCTCTCCTCCTCTGCCCTCTGTTTTTCTGTGGGAATCTGTCAACTGCTCATACTGAGGTGTCGGAAGCCTGTGTGATGCACCTGTGAGGGACCTATCTAGCTTTCTCATGCCCCTTTGCCTGGATTTGAAACTATTCCTCCAGCCACTCCTGTACACGTATAGCAGAATTTCTTCACAGAGCTGGTGTCAGTTCGTGCTTTCAAGGAGAAGCTTTACCTCTTGAGTCTGTGCATGTATAGTCTAGCCCTTTGTGTCCAGGGGAGGAAGTGAGTGGCTTCCCAGAGATCTCTAGGATGGAACAGGTGAGTCTGCTCAGTAGTTCCTCTCCTGCGTCTCTTTGATTTGGGGATACTGTTCCTGATCAAGCTTTTATTCAGAGATGTGTAGAGCATATGTGATGCTGTTCAACAGCATGCTGTATGAGATTGCGCATGATGTTCCTGCCTTTTCCGTTGGGCTGCCAATCAGAGAAGAGCCACAGTGGTGCATGGTGGGCATTCCCGCTGACTACATGTGGCCCAGGTGTCCATCTCTCCCTGCCGGGCTCTCCTTCCCACCTCACCACCTCTTCAATGTTCTTACCTCCAGGAGGGACAAGAGATGCTGTGTGGTTGGGGCTTCTGACAAAAACCCCCTCAGCATCAGCTCCAGATTGTCTGCTGCGAGTTTGTGCAGAGCCTGAAAGAAAAGAGAGAGCCAGTGTGTAATTGCGGCACTCCCCCCAGGCCCCGCCCTCCAGCATGTCAACAAAGAGGAACTCAGCACAGTCAAGGCGAGAGCCTTCCATCAAAGCCATTCCATGGATTCCGGATGACAAAAGAGACCAGTGACCTTCACTGGTTATGCGGCAGAGGCTGCCGGCACTCGCCCATTCTGCTGCCACTTCCACATCTCCTTCTGCCTTCTGCCACAGGCCTGTGATTGGTCCAGTGCCCGCACCCCTAGCAGCATGTGACCCAGTGGCGAGCGAGGAGTGTGCACACTGAGGGGGTTCTCCAGGCACCTTCCTGTCTTTCCCGTCTCTCGCTGCTACTCAGAAGGCACAGCAGAAGGCATGGGGGAGCATGGGACTTGTCAGCCGGGGGTGAGGACAGGAAAGTCGAGGCCACCAGTGGCCCATGGGCCATGCAATGAAGGAGGTGGAAAGAGACTGTGTCAGCACCCGTGAATCACCTCCTCTGCTTTGTTTGCCCACTGCACCCCTGAAGATAGAAGGTATCTCAGGGAATTAGCAATCATGGCTCCAGGAGGTGTGTTTGATGAATTCCATAAGAATGTACCTGTTTGTGGACATGTCCTGCTTGCACTGTTATGACCCCGCGAACAGCAAAGCGCAGGATCGCAGACTCTAGCTCTGGGTCAGTTGGAGGCTTGATTTTGCTGGCAGGGTAGAGGGAAAAGATAAGTTATGCAGGGTGGGGGAGAGGCTGTCATCCTCAGGTGCAGCCCAAGGTATTTGGGAGCCTGAGGTGAGGCGCAAATTGCTGCCACACCTTGCTCCCCCCCAAGTCCTACCTGGAGCTTTTACACACATGGCTTTTAGTTCGAATCTCCTCCAGAATAGAGAGCGTGAGTCCACATATCAGCTGGATTTACCCCAAAGTCGTTGCAGGCTATCGGGCCAGTTCAGACACGACTCTGTTCCCTCCCGAATTATGGCTTCGCATTCTGGCTTAGCCCAAATTACTGTATGTCCAGCATTAAAAAATATTTTATTTTCAGCAGCTTCCAGAGGAATCAAAACTCCGCTGGGGCCATCACAGAGCCAATACATCCCCGTTCTTTTTCCAGCCACTTGTACTGATAGTGTTGTGGGCCAAAGGGAAGACCCCTTCTTTTTTATAGGCAATTTCCGTTTCCTTTTCTGCCCGTGTCTCTCCCCTTTATTTGAACTGCTCTGGGGCTTTTGAGCAGGTCTGAAGGTTTTCTCCCCTCACTCGCCCCTTTCACTGCACCCCTTTTGCCAGTCCTCTTGGCTTATTGTGAAGAGAGATCCCCCTTCTCCCAGAAAAGATACCTGAGGCAGGAGACGGCAGCCATGGCATAAAGCAGGAGAATGGTAGGCCCAGACTGCACAGGGGACTTCTCCATCACCACCTGAGAAAGACCAAGGGCCAAAACAGAGCAGAGAAGCATCAATTCATGATGCTTCCTAGTAGGGGTTATTTCAGCCCACTCTTGAGCTTTCCTTCCAACCTCACCCAACCTTCCAACCTTCCTTCCAAAGCACTTGTCTATATCTTGATCGACCACTTAACTCCCTTGAGTGGGAATTATAAGTACGCCGCAGTCTTGTGGCTGTTTTTAAGTGGACTTAGTGGTCCTGTTCCAAAAGGCTGCATTGTCCTACTCTCTAGCAAATCCGCAAGCCTTTCTTTTACAGAACCTTCTCAAGATAAGCTTGTGAGCTGCCCTGGGAGCAGTTTGGTGTTAAAAGGCGGAATCTATATTGATTACACAAATGTGTTGCTCTCCCAGTCCCACCCCTTATTTAACTTCCATCTTTTCACTCGATTTCTGGTCCTCTTTCTCACTCACCACGATTGCTTTTATCAGTTGTCCTTTGCTGTAGGGGAGATCCAGACTCTCCTGGCCGCTCTTATATGCAGCCTTGCAGCAAGCACAGAGGACCGCGAGGAAATGGACATCCTCATCCTGATTGCTGGCTCTCTGAAGTTGCAAGAGAGTCAAGCAGTTAGGTAAGAGGGGACATTCTGATAGAGTCCAGCACCCATCCCGCGGTGGCTCTGAATGGGAGAGGAATTGAGGACTTTCCCACCCTGCATAGCATTCTGCTAGTGCACAGAGAGATGGCAGAACTGAAAAGGGGATGGAATCAAAAGGGGTGGGATCCTGTAGGCTACTATGGAAACTGTTCTGGGCTCCATGGCTGCTTCTGCTCCAGTCATTTCCCCCCAGAGGCACACATTTCCTCCATTCAGTGTTTTCAGGGGATCCAGATGACACGGAGGGCAGGGCAACCCAGCACTTTCCAGTAATCCCAATGATGCCCTCTTGTCTTTTTCCACACCCTCTTTGTGGTGCAATTTGGGAGTTAAAATGCAAGGGCAGAGCCAGAATATCCAGGCACGGCACTCTGGAGGCTTCCCAGGACTTCCGTCCCTTAAAGGAAATCCTTAAATAGGCTTCTGCCCCTTGTCTCAGTTGTTTCCTGTTCACTTGTGTGCCTCTGAATCAGCCCAAGTTGCAGAAGCCACTTGGAAAGAAAGGAGTGAGGACTGAGGAGGCAGAAATGAAATAAAGGAGCAGGTGCTGAATGGGGCTTAATTCTGAGTCTCATCATGCAGTAAGATCATGATGGTCGGGAGAGGCATTGCTGATTTTCACAGGGAAAATCACCGTGACAGTCCTATATGACATGTCATGTGGAACCACCGTTCGTGCCCACCTCCCCTCCCTTCCATCTGATGGCAGAAAAGCAATTGGAAAGGTAAAGGTCCAGAACATGGAAGCAACCTGTGGAGGAAGCACCTGGGATGTGGGGTTTTGTACCTCCTCTCTGTCCTCCATATGCCTGTGGATGATTTCCATGAGATCCTCATCCACTTTGCAGTCCTCCACCTCAGACTGGTAGGAGCTGGAGGAGAAAAGGGAGCAGTACATGCTGCTGACCACTGAATCTGGGGGAAAGAACAGGAAGAATGTGCAGACATATTAATACACCCATCTGTGTCCTTCTTCCAAAAAGGACCCAGTTTCTTCTCACTGAAACCCTCTTTGTTTAGGAAGAGTATAGCTACCTTGAAACCTGCTCTGCCTCCCAGCCTCACCTATTGGCCTCAATTTCTAAGATTCTCAATCCCTAAATCCCCCCAATTCCTGAGCATCTCCTCACCTCCAGACTGGTTCCAAACTGCTCTGGAGCTTTGGCTGTCCGTGTAGCCCATGTTTTCCCATCTGGAGACCCGCTCTTTTGGGCTGCCCACGGTTAGCTCCTCATCCAGTTTATGGTCCTCCAGCTGGGATTGGTCTGAGACGAGGGAGCAGTGCATACTGCTCACTGATGAATATGGGGGAAAGAACATGAAGAATGTGGAGACATATTAATGCACCCATCTGTGTCCTTCTTCCAAAAAGGACCCAGTTTCTTCTCACTGGAACCCTCTTTGTTTAGGAAGAGTATAGCGACCTGGGAACCTGCTTTGCCTCCCAGCCTCACCTATTGGCCTCAATTTCTAAGATTCTCCATTCCCAACCCCTAAATCCCCCCAAATCCTGAGCATCTCCTCACCTCCGGACTGGTTCCAATCTGCTCTGGAGCTTTGCCTCTCAGTTTCACTTTGGTCTTCCCAGACCGTCTGTGTTGAGCGGTCCACCATGACCTCCTCAACCAGTTCTAGGTTCTCCAGCTGGGACTGGTCTGAGGAGTCGAGGGAGCAGTGCATACCACTCACTGATGAATATGGGGGAAAGAACATGAAGAATGTGCAGACATATTAATGCACCCATCTGTGTCCTTCCTCCAAAAAGGACCCAGTTTCTTCTCACTGGATCCCTCTTTGTTTAGGAAGAGTATAGCGACCTGGGAACCTGCTCTGCCTCCCAGCCTCACCTATTGGCCTCAGTTTCTAAGATTCTCAACCCCTAAATCCACCCTGCCCCCTCAATCCTGAGCATCTCCTTACCTCCAGACAGGTTTTCAAGACCTCTGGAGCTTTGCCTGTCTTTGTGTGCATCCCTCCCATTCTTGAGAGCGACAGCCTCCCTCCTCCTGCAGAGATGATACCATTTTGCTCTGGGAGGGGCTGGTGGAGAGCTGATGCGAACCCCCCCCTGCTGCTCAGGTTCCTGTTGCTCTTTTGGTTTTCTGCAGCAGGCAATGAAGTGCCAGCTCTTGGGATGAGCAGCCATGGGAACTGTGGCACCCTCTTTTTTTCTCTTGCTGCTTCCTTCTGGTGGACCAGACTTGGGCCTCCGGTTACGCAGGAGGGTCCGCAGCCTTTGCAGCCTAGAAACGAGTGGAAAGAAGATGAGAGGTGGGGCTTGCAGGGTGCTCCTGCTCTTTGCCCCTAGACTGAGCTTGGGCCACCTGTTAGGAAATGTTGCTCTAATATGTCCAGCCAGTAGGTGGCACTAGCCTTTGCTTAAAAGGGTCAAATGAATGGTCCAGCACCTGGACTCATGAAGATACACACACAGGTGTATTGAAGCATCAGAGCATGCCCTGAGGACAACCTCTATTAAAAAGATGCTTGTCTTAGATAGAGAGGAGGAAGCCCCAAGGCTCTCCTGAAATCACAATAAGAATGATAGAATCAGAAAGTAGAAACCTCTATGAAATCCTACTTACATCTTGCTCCCTTTGTTTCTCTCACTAAAAGAAAGCCTAAGCACAAAAACAGATGCACGTATGCACGCTTTCTTTCTATCTCTTTTTGTCAATATATTATACTCTCTATATATACAACTATATATGTTGTATATACAACATATATACAACTATATATGTAATATAATAATAAAATAATACAACTATATATGTTGTATATGTCAATATACAACACTATAACAGAGCAGAGAAAAGCATATGCTTCTGCTCCCAGATAGCACCTCTGCTCATGTGACCGATGAGTGAGCAAAGGGGAGTTGTAACAAGTGAGGTCATGTCCCAATGGACCATTGTTCCTCCTGAGTTCCATTGTGACATTTCTCTGAGTGGCTTTTAATCTATGTTGAGCCTCTGAAATTACTTCTGATTTTCTAGATATGTTTTCAGTGGCTCTTGGACAACCGGTTCCATAATCAGAGGGGCACCCAGGGAATTTTGGAGCATAGACCTAAAGGTTTTTGAAGGCTCCTCTCACACACACAAACACTATTTCACACACATTTTTAACGTGACCACACCACCTGGGACAGACTAAAAAGGATTTGGGGACCCCCAAGGGGACTGGATGCCCTGGACTTCAGCCCGGAAGTCCAGGGGTAAGAGCGCCTCTGTCCATAGCCATGATAACCAAAATACTTTAGACTTATGACTAGAGAAAAAGAATGAGAAGGAATCAGAAAACCCTCTTTCTTTATTTTTGGTGGCAGCTTTGGTCTCCTGCCCAGATTGTCCAATTATTAAAAGTCACTCCTCAGAGCTAACTGCAGGGCCGGTGTTACCATCAGGCCAACTATGGAGCTGCTTAGGGCGCAGAACTCAGAGGGGCACAGAATGCAGACCTTAGAGGGGTCGCAAATAGTCTGGCACCGGCCCTGGCTAACTGGCCTACCCACAATTCTAAGCTGGCATTTCAAAGTAGTGCTAATGGACTGACAAGGCCACAACACCTATTTGCATGGCATTGCTTTGTTTTGCCTTCCCTCTGGGTCATATGATTAGTGCTGCTTATAGCAGATTCAAGCTATATGCAGCATTGTGCAACCCTCTTTTGAATGTAACATGGTAATAGCTTTCCTTCTCCACCGAGAGTTGAGAATTAACTTGAGCACAAAAAAGTTTACATAGCAAAATAATTGAGAAAATGGCTCCCTGTCTACAATCTAAAAATAAACACAACTGAAACACCATCAACAGCAATGTGAGAAATTTTACTTTCCAAGCCTTTACACCCCCAGATTCCTCCAAGAAGGGTTTTCTCTGCTACCACCGGCAGTTCCAGGCAGGCTGGATGCCTGAAATAAAAGTACTTGAGCCCCCAACTCACACAAGCAAGTTCAATTGTGCTGCTGCTGCTGCTACTACTTATATACCACTTTTCAACAAAAGTTCTCAAAGCGGTTTACACAGAATTTTTAAAAAAATTAAGATGTTTTCCTGTCCCCAAAGGGCTCATAATTTAAAAAGGGAAATAAGGTAGACACCAGCATGCTAATATGGGTTGTGAGCAACCCCCTACATTCCAGAAACTTTCAGTAGCATGATCTAAAGTGGAGTGGCCCCTTCAGAATGCAGTTTGTTCAGTACTAAAGATGTTATTCACTTCACCCCTCAACTAATTTTTAATTAAGATATATGGCATAGAGTTTGTGTTGGAGGAAATGACTTACAATGAAATGAACCTATGTCTAGGTTCTGGCTACATGTTGGTCAGTGAGAGACCTATAGAAACATGGTGCTGAGCGAGCAAGCTAGAAGCATTCTGTGGAGAAGGAGGAAGTCACTCCCAGGAAGTTTCTGAGTACATTCAATCAACTGAGGGGCCATAGCGGCAGAGATCATCAGGAATTAGTAGGAGACCCTGACTGACTATCTCTACTCCCAATGCCCTAGTTGTCATTAGGGTTACTGGTGCAAAAGGTTGATGCCATGCGGAGCTGAATCTCCAACAGATTGCCAGTTATTGACAGGAGACTTATAGGTTTATAATTTTAAGGATCTAGTTTAGAACCTTTTTAGCCTACTTTCCAGTAGGCTTATGAGATCACCCGGCATTCTGTGTCTGTGTGTGTGTGTTTGTCCATCCGTGTGTTCCCGCCCCCCATCAACTTCGCAACACCTGGACCAATATGAACCAGATTGGGTAGAGTTGTAGGGACACATAGGAACACCTCAACAGCATAGTCTGAGATGATGTCATCCCCCCCAATCAAGGATGGAGGACACGTAAACCTTTAGGCGCATGTGAGCTAACTTGTGAACCGCCTAACCTCTTTGAAACAAATTTGCTACAGCTGTTGAAACACAGGGATTTCCAAATGGCATGCCAAATGGCATCCAAATGGCATCCCCCTGCTAACTTGGCAAAGAGGCACATTTTAACGTGGTGATTCTCTTTATTTAGCAGGGGGAAAGTAACTGGCCCTATTCACCCCAGCACAGTACCTCCAGTGACTGTTGCTGGTGTCTATCTTGTGTTGCTTTTTAGATTGTGAGCCCTTTGGGGACAGGGTTCCATCTTATTTGTTTGTTATTTCTCCGTGCAAACCTCCCTGAGCCATTTTTGGAAGAAATCAGATGAATGAATGAATGAAAGAATGAATGATGTCATCCACTCCAATTCGGGTTTGGTATTGGAGTCGCCTAGGCTTGTGGTGCTGGGTAACTTCAATGTTCATTTCGGGATCAATTTGGCCGGGGCGGCACAGGAGTTCATAGCAGCCATGACGACTATGGGTCTATCTCAGGTGGTCTCGAGACCGACACACATTGCAGGTCACACGCTTGATTTGGTCTTTCACTCTGATCAGGGTGGTGTTCTGTGGGTGGGGACTCCTGTGATTTCCCCATTGTCATGGATGGACCACCATCTGGTTAAGGTTGGATTCACAGTCATACCCCACCTTCGCAAGGGCAAGGGACCTATTAGGATGGTCCGCCCAAGAAGGTTATTGGATCCCATAGGATTTCAAGAAGCCTTGGAGGGAATCAGTGTTGGCTCTGCCGGTGATCCTGTTGATGTCCTAGTGGAGAACTGGAACAGCAAACTCACCGGGGCAGTAGACATGATCGTTCCTAAGCATCCTCTCCGACCCGCTTCAAAACTGGCCCCTTGATATACGAAAGAACTACAGGGGCTGAAGCAGCGATGTAGACAACTAGAGCGCAGGTGGAGAAAGACTCTGCTTGAATCTGACAGATTGCAACATAGAACTCATGTGATAGAACTGCTCAGGTGATATGTGCGGCAAGGAAGCGATTCATTTCTACCTGTATTGTATCCGCAAGTTCACGTCCAGCGGAGTTGTTCATGGTTGTGAGAGGACTAGTAGGTGCCGCTCCTCCCTTGAATCGGAATCTGAAACCATCGATTACCCGCTGTGATGTGTTTAATGAATTCTTAGTGGAAAGAATCTCTCGTATTCAGGCCGACTTGGATTTTGTCTCCACACTTACTTCAGTATCTGCTGTGGAGGTATCCAGCGACTCCTCTTACGTGGTTAGGTTGGATCAGTTCCAGTTTGTGACTCCTGAGGATGTGGACAAACTGATTGGAACGGTGCGGCCCACCACCTGTCCTCTTGACCCTTGCCCAACATGGCTTATACTATCAGGCAGGGGGGTTGTTGTAGAAGACCTGGTAGAGATCATAAATGCATCTCTGAGGGAAGGTAAGATGCCTCCTAGTCTTAAGGAGGCAATTATTAGACCGCTTCTGAAGAAGCCTAGCTTGGATCCCTCAGAGCTGAGTAACTACAGGCCTGTCTCCAACCTTCCGTGGCTGGGCAAGGTGATTGAGAGGGTGCTGGCCTCCCAGCTCCAGATGGTCTTGGAGGAAACTGATTATCTAGACCCATTTCAAACTGGCTTCCAGGCTGGCTATGGGTTGGAGACTGCCTTGGTCGGCCTGATGGATGATCTCCAATTGGGAATGGACAGAGGAAGTGTGACTCTGTTGGTCCTTTTGGACCTCTCGGCGGCTTTCGATACTATCGACCATAGTATCCTTCTGGAGCGTCTGAGGGGGTTGGGGGTGGGAGGCACTGCTCTGCAGTGGTTCCATTCCTACCTCTCGGGCAGGTTCCAGATGTTATCTCTTGGAGACTGTTGTTTCTCAAAATCTGAACTTCGGTACGGTGTCCCTCAGGGCTCCGTATTGTCTCTGATGTTGTTTAACATCTACATGAAACCGCTGGGAGAGATCATCAGGAGATTTGGTGCAGGGTGCTATCAGTATGCTGATGACACCCAATTTTTTTCTCCATGTCGGCATCATCAGGAGAGGGCATAACCTCCCTAAATGCCTGCCTGGAGGCAGTAATGGGCTGGATAAAGGATAACAAACTGAGACTGAATCCAGATAAGACAGAGGTACTCATTGTGCAGGGTCGGAACTCGAGAGACGATTTTGATCTGCCTGTTCTGGATGGGGTCACACTTCCCTAGAAGAAACAAGTACGCAGTCTAGGGGTGCTTCTGGATCCAAGTCTCTCCTCGGTGTCCCAGGTTGAGGCAGTGGCCAGAAGTGCCTTTTATCAGCTTTGGTTGATATGCCAGCTGCGTCCATTTCTGTGGACGCAGCTGGCATATTGAGATAGACGACCTCAAAACAGTAGTACATCTGCTGGTAACCTCCAGACTGGATTACTGCAATGCGCTCTATGTGGGGCTGCCCTTGTACGTAATCCGGAAACTACAGTTGGTCCAGAATGTGGCAGCCAGGCTGGTCTCTGGGCCATCTAGGAGAGACCATATTACTCCCGTGTTGAACGAGTTACACTGCCTGCCGATATGTGTCTGGGCAAAATTCAAGGTGTTGGTCATAACCTATAAATCCCTAAACAGCTTGGGCCCTGGGTAAGAGAACGTCTTCATCATGAACCCCACTGCCTGTTGAGATCATCAGGAGAGGTCCATCTGCATTTGCCACCGGCTCGTCTGGTGGCTACTCAGGGACGGGCCTTCTCCGTTGCTGCCCTGAGGCTTTGGAATACACTCCCTGGTGAAATAAGAGCCTCCCCATCTCTGACAACTTTTAAAAAGTCTTTAAAGATGCATCTCTTCACCAGACTTTTAACTGATATTGTTTTGATTGTTTTAATGTTTTTAGAATATTGTTTTAAAATTTTAAATTGTGTTTTAAATTTCTGGCTTTTAATTTTTGTTTTTAATTAATGTTTTACTTTTTAATCTTGCTGTAAACTGCCCAGAGATGTAGGTTTTGGGCAGTATAAAATATTCATCATTATCATCATCATCCCCCAGTGAGGCACTACCTTTGCGTGGTTGTGGGGCTTGTGTGCTCTGATGAAGGTGAGAGCTATGCCAGAGGTCCAACCATACTGGACTGGTCTCACCAGAGGAGCCAAAGAGTGCCTCTCCCATCAACAATATGGTGATACATAACTTTAATAAATCTATACCGGATCGGTCGTCGCCTGGGTCAACAAGGACTGTGCCAGATGCTATAGTCCCTGGACATCTGGTGGCAAGTGGGCAACAGGACTCAGGATCTTCAGTTGAGCAACCAGGGCTGGAGACAGCAAAGTTACTGGAAGAAACGTCGCTTAACCGGAAAAAAAAATACTAAAAATGCCAAGAAGGAAATAATGATCTGCTATTACAAGTATAGTCCAACTAGAAGAGGTTATTTTAAAAGAATGTACCAAATTTGGAAAGAGAAGCATCCAGACACAGAAATAACAGAACAAAGGCTAGCAGACCAGAGAAGATTCACCATCAGAAAGAAAGTATTCACAGGAGTTGAGCTGGAAGAACTGCAAAGAGCAACACAGGCTAAAGATATGGAAGAAGAATTATCACCAATTGAAAAAGTTGCTCAGGCGCAGGTGGAGGAGGTGTTGGAAATCGAGGATGCCACTGTTGCTGAACTGTTTCAAAATCAAAAACAGGAAACCTCCCCTTTGCCTTTCCTTCTCTAATCTGCTCATGGGGGGGTGGGGGCGGAAGCGGCGGTGGCTGGGGCGGCTGGTTTCCAGCGTCCCAATTTTACCATAGATTATGGCCACTGGCGGGGGCAAAGAGGCGGGAGGGGTAAGCAAGCCCTCCCGCCCTTACAGTGAGACCCCCCCACCCGGACCCGGACCGGCCCAGTCCGAACCGGTCCGGCAGTTCGGAGGCCATTAGAATGGCCTCCAGACCGGTTCGGACACACCCCTAAGACCTGCATTATTCTCCTCGAAGAGTTGTATTAACTCTTCAGTCCAGCGCCCCCTGCTGGCTGATGCTGGAATATCCAGCCAAATGTGGCCTAGATCCAATGGGGACTGTGCTTATGTTCTTAACCCACAAAGCAGGGGTTCTCCCACTTGGGTCCCCAGACACTGTTGGACCATCACTCCCATAATTCCCAGCCACAATGGCCACAGGAGATCTGGGGTTCTCGCATTCCCAGATGGCCAACACGGAGAATCCCAGCCATAAGAGCTCTGCAAAGACCTTCTGGTGGAAGAGGCCATGGCAGGACCAGAAATCTCCTTGCTTTCCCCTCTGAAAAATGCATTCACAAAAGGCAAGAGAGAAAGCATTCTGGCTCTGCATACTGAAAAATAGCAGTGTTTCTTTTCAAACTGGCGAGCCCTCCCTTTGGAATAATGAGAAGAATCAATTGCACGATGGCGATTCAGGGAGATTAAGCATCCCAGCCTTGTTCAGGAGCTGTGCGTGCTCCCGTTCGGTGAGCCTGTGCGAGGGGACAAGCAAGGTCGGTTTGGGAGAGAGGTGCTGGCATGGATGGTGCTGTCCCACCCTGCTCTGGTGCCCAGCACTTTACCCAGGTGGGAGGAAATGCTGCCAGAGGCAGCTCCTCCCCCTCCGATCTTGCTGGTCATCAAGAGGACCGGATCACCAAATGGGAGCACCCACCACAGCTCCCAGCTAGGGTGGGCTGCTTGGCCTGCCCCGATCATGTGGATCTTGGAGATTCCCAGATGGAGACGGAGAGCTGGCGATTCCAGACGGAGTATTTGGTGAACCTGTTCCACTTGCACAGATGAAAGATGCTCCCTGAGAACTTGAGCCCTCCACTCGCCCATCTGCTTGCAAAACCCAAAAGGACCTTCCCATCCATTCCCTGCTCTGGGTGCTGCTGGAGGGGAGGAGATGTGGGGGGGCCCTGACTGAGATCATGCAGGGGCTCTACTCAGCAGCAGCAGCAGCAGCAGCAGAAGGTCTGGGGAGGAGACCCACCCGAAAGGGCATCCCCTTTTCCGCCATGAGGAAAACAGCCTCTTCCAAAGTCTAAATTCATCGAAGGCTAAGCAGATGCTTGGACTTCCCACAAAGCTCTCAGTTTGCTTTTGGACAGCCAGCTTTGGGGATATTTGAATACAAGTCAGTCTGGCTTTTGGTTTAGGGCCACCACAGGAAGTTTCCACTTGCATGAAGTATCAGCATCCAGAGCAGGGAAAGCTGAAGGCGGAAAACGGAAGCAGCAGGACATGCATTTCAGTTCTCCAGGGGAGAGCTCCAGTTCTCAGCGGGTCTCCATGCTCCCTCCCTGGAAGTGGAACTTCTCTTCCAGGTCTCACCCCATACACAACGGCCGGGGTTCCCTGAATTGGGTCCCCTGATGTGGCTGGACTACAACTCCCATTATCTTCTGCTGCCGCAATGTCCTTTGTGGCAGTGGATGATTGGGGGAGTTGTAGTCAGGGGTGAGACATCTCAATTTGGGGGGGGGGGGCAGCGGATGCACCGCATGGCATATGGGAGGCCTTGGGGTAGTAAGCATGACTGGTCCCCTTTGCTAAGCAAGGTGCACCCTGGTTTGCATTTGCATGGGAGATTCCAGGTGAGCAGGGCAAGACTTTCGCCTTAGGGGATGGGATGCCACCTGCATGCAGAATAAGCACCACCACTTGGGGAGCGGTTTTGCTCTCCCACAGTGGCAGCGGCAGCAAGCCCCGCCCCCGAGGAGGAGGTGGAGGAGAAAGAGGAGGGGAGGGGCTGCTGCAGCCGAGGCCAAGCTGGTGTGGGCGGGGCAATGGGAGGAGCCAGCGGGGCGGGAACTCGGCCCCGGGAGGAGGAGTTAGAGCGTCCTCCCTCTTCGCAGGCAGTTTCCCAGGCTGGGTGGGGGCGGGAGGAGGGTGGGGCTTCAGGGGGCGGGGCACATCCCGACGCGAGGAGGAAGGAAGCCACGCCCCCTTCTCAGTCCGGTCAGGCGGCCCCTCACGGGAGTGGGAGACAAGACCCCCGAGAAAGAGGAGGGGAAGGAGGGGGAGCCACGCCCCCCCAGAGCACACACACCCCGTCCTGAGCACCGCCCTCTGCAATGGGGGGGCTAAGAGGGAGACCCAGGGGCGTAACTACCATTAGGCAGGGGGAGGCAGTCATCTCGGGGCCCCACTGCCTTGAGGGCCCCCCCAGATACACCTCACATTGATGTGAATACCCGGCTCGACTTGGGTCCGCATTTTAGCCAATCAAACAGACTCAAGGGAATCAATCAGAGGCTTTATTGCTTCGCGATAGCAAGGTAGACAATGTAGCTCACGCATCGCATTGAATACAATGAGTTACAGCTAGAGATGTTCTATTTATACAAACAACAACATGAATGCAAAAAGGCTCTTGACCCTAATGCACATACCAACTGAGACCTAACCCCTTTCAAGCACGCATGCGTGACTTGACTATCGTCCATCAGGTGATTTCCCTAATATGGTTAGATCCGCTCTTTCTTCAGCGTTAGCATTTCAAGCGTTTCTCATGGGAACCTAGCTTGGTTAGCATTGCAATTGCTACTATGCAAGCTAGAGAGATAAGAGTAGTGACGGCTATTGTTAAAGCAATGTTGCAGAGTCTGTGTCCTTGGCCTTGCTGAGGTTTCTCTGAGTTAGAGCTTTTGCTTTCAAAGGAGAGTTTCTTTGGTTTACTAACAAAATGGAGTAGCTTTGGTTTACTAAAACACATCAATTCCCCCCTGAAACAATTAGATCATCCTGAATCTTCAGGATGCTTCAGGATGCCCTCATTAACGCTTGTAAGGGTACGGATGTGTATTTAGGTCCCAAACTGTGGCGGGGTCTAAAAGCTTTCATAAACAATTGAATTAAAGTTGGAATGCATTGCAAGCAGCAACATGTGATTATCAATAAAAGACAAATACATACGATAATTATGATTATCTTCTGTGCCCACAATCCCCAGTTGGGTAACCAAGAAGTGAGCCATGCCCATATATCCATAGGGTTTTCCTTGCCCATGTTATGCCATATTTGAAGTTGATCTTTAAGATTTTGAACATGAGCAGCGATAGATCCAGTCTCATTGACATAAAAACAACAAACCTCACCTAGAACTGCACAAGCTCCTCCCTCTTGAGCTGTGAGAATATCTAAAGCTCTACGATTTTGCATGACTACTTCTCCTAATGAATTTATCTCTGTACCCATATCAGTTAAGGCTAACAGAGTCTGGTTAAATGAGAGTTCGATTTGTCTGGAAATATTTATTATAGCTTTTTCTAGTTGATTTACTCCTAACCTAGGTAGTATGGTTCTTGTCCATTGATGGAACTTTGTGTTTCGTGGAGCTAAAGGATTTGGAACATACTTGATTTTGGCTTGTCTTCGTGTTCTGTGTAACAAGCTTCCAAGATTAAGAACTTGTGATGCATTAAGTGAAGGTTTCACATAAATGGTAGGTGCTAAATGGGCTGGTGCACATCTGCCTGTCCATCCTGGGGGTAATGCACGATAGGCTCTGTTCCCACAGACCCAATAAAGGCCTGCAGGTAAGGCAACAATTAAGTTGTTTCCTGAACGTGGTAGATTGACATCATGGCTACACAAATCCACAATGTCTTTACCTGTATTGCTAAACAAATGCTTCCATGTTTTTGACACTTTCTCTGGATAAGCACATGCAATAGTCACCCAGATGTCAAACCAAGGCGTGTGCGTGTTAAAACTAGAGCCTTCACAAACATGATCAGTCTGGTTTGCCTGTTGACAAAGGCCAAGACCTTTTGTAAGATATATGGAAGAATGATAAAGGTTCAGGGCTTTTGAAACAGTGATCCACTCTGAGTCTGTGAAGTTAAGAAAAAGAAATTCTCTAAGAGAAGTAGGTATTCCTAAATCAAGAGGAATATGAAAACACTCTAGTTCGTTCTCTCTGTGTTGAGAGAACCATGTTCCGTCCGTGCTGTTAAAGGACACTATATGTGTACAGCTGTGGTAGGGATTAACTCCCAAAAACTTCCCTGTACCATTTCTATTTTCAATGCAGATAGGATGTAAGCTGTGGCTTGAAAGCTTAATATCCGGGATACCAAGGGCATTTCTGTTGAGAGTTTCCCTTTTAGTGTATCCATAGCAATTATAACTAATGCTTCTTCCCTGGAAGTGAATTGTTTCTCTGTGTTTTCCCCAAGACCAATATGTAGTGTAATTTGAAAAATATTGGGGCTGTTCTGTGGTTTGTGGATAAGTAATCCACCAGCCAAGTGTGACTGGAATGGCCACTACATTTAAAATATCCCCTTCTGTGCTTGCCATGTGACTGCATAGCCAGCAGTCATTTAAGTTGGCAATGTCAGCTGAAGTCTGTAAAAGTGGAGCGTGTGGGTGTTGAGTTGACCATGTACACAAGAAATAACATGATAAACACCAAAAGAGATACATCCTCCCTTTGTACAGAAAAAAAATTAAAAGGAGAGGGAAAGAGAAAAAAAATATAAAAATATTGTTTTTTGCAAGAAAAATGTTTGGGAAAATTAAAAGTGTCCTTCATCCATTGCTTCCCACACTGCCAGAGTGTCTTCAAGGGAAAGAGGCTCTGGTGGGGGTTTTGGTGGTGGCTGTTTGCGTAAAGTGAGTCTCAGGTCACTGTCCAGTTGTTGTTGTTGTCTTCTGGTTCCTTCGCTGGGGTAGGCGCGAATCTCACTCGGGTGTGATGGGTCCAAGTCTTTGATCCAGAGAGACGAACTGCAGTTTGGGTCACTAGGAGCACTGTAAACGGGCCCGTCCACCGTGGCTCTAGGTTAGGCTTCTGCCATTTCTCAAGGTACACCTGATCGCCTGGTTGGAAAGGGTGTTGTGGTCCCTCTAGTGGCGGCCGTTGCGTTGCCTGTAAATGAGAAGAAAGAGAAGACAAGGCAGCCGCAATGCCAACTACATGTTGTTTCAGCAATTCTTCTCCCCTGACATGTAAGTCAGATACATCAGCAGATAGAGGATTTAGAGAACACACTCTCCCATACAGGGCTTCAAATGGTGAGAGCCCACTACGCCCCCGCGGTGTGATGCGCATGCGAAAAAGGGCCAGAGGCAAGGCGTCTGGCCATTTTAGCAATAGTTCTTGACATATCTTCCTCAGGTGTGTCTTCAAGATCCAATTTGAGGCCTCTACTCTCCCGGAAGAAGTGGGCCGCCAAGGTGTATGTAAATGATAGCGAATTCCCAAGGCTGTGGCTACCTCCTGTATGACTGTAGAGGTAAAATGTGGTCCTTGATCCGAATCTAAATGTCTAGGCAGTGAAAATCTCGGTATAATGTCTTGTAGAAGCCTCTTGGTGACTTCCTTTGTCTTGTTTGTCTTACAAGCAAATCCTTCTGACCACCCAGTGAAATTGTCAATAAACAATAGCAAGTGCTTATACATTCCAGCTCTAGGCATGTCAGTGAAGTCTAATTGCCAAGAGTCACCTGGGGCTGTTCCTGTCCTGAGCAGACCGCGTGGTCTTGCTCTCCTTGGTGGAGCTGGATTGTTCTTAATACAAACCACACATGCATTGACAGTGGTGGCTACCATTGCTCTCAATTGAGGGTGGTAAAAATATGTGACCAAGAGCTCATATAGTCTGTCCCTTCCCAAGTGTGTAGTCAGATGGGCTTGCTTAACTAAGGCCATGGTGGTGCCATATGAAAAGAACTGTTGGCCTGAAGTATGGACAGCTCCATTCTCAGTTTGAGTCCATTCAGGGTTTTGCAAAAGGTTATTTAAAGTAGACACGTCCTCTCCTGTCATTGGGAAAGGGTGATCTTGAGGCTGAAGTAAGGGGAAAGCTGGAATAAGTGGTAACATGATTACTGTGGGTGGGGGTGGCAGCAGAGCTGCTGTTTTGGCTGTGTGAACTGCTCTGGTATTGCCTTGGGCAATCTCAGTGTCCTTTCTCTGATGCCCTGGACAATGCATAACTGCAACCTTGCTTGGTAAAAGTATAGCATCTAGAAGTCCCAAAATCTGGCCACCATGCTTTATTGGTGACCCATCAGTGGTAATTAACCCTCTCTCCCGCCAGATGGTGGTGTGCGCATGTACTACCGAGAAGGAATATTTTGAATCAGTGAAGATATTGACCTTCTGGTCCTGGGCTAACTGCAAAGCTCTAGTCAAGGCGATCAGTTCTGCCAACTGAGCTGAGGTCCCAGGGGGTAATGAGTTAGCTTCCACTGTAGCATGTATGGTAACCACGGCGTAGCCAGCCCTCCTGACCCCATTGTCCATAAAACTGCTCCCATCTGTATAAAATGTGAGATCTGCATCTGATAGTGGAATATCAGTCAGGTCTGGCCTGGCTGAGCAATGATAGTCCAGAAACTGCTGACAATCATGCAAAGGAAGGTCTGGTTCTGACATGTTTTGCAGTAAAAGGGTAGCTGGATTTA
This sequence comes from Hemicordylus capensis, assembly GCF_027244095.1. Classification (NCBI taxonomy): domain Eukaryota; kingdom Metazoa; phylum Chordata; class Lepidosauria; order Squamata; family Cordylidae; genus Hemicordylus; species Hemicordylus capensis. Next base: position 239,789,945 of record NC_069657.1, on the reverse strand, counting down.
ATGCAGTGCAGTGATGAATGGAAAGTTCTGGAGACTTGATAAAAATAGCTTGGTACTTAGCCATGCGTGCAGGTGTCAGCCATTGGTTTGCTCTGTTCTCCAACAATGTAAGAACTGAGTGTGGAACATACAGTTTAGTCTTGGAACCTAGGGTGAATTTCAAAGCTTCTTCCCAAATGACAGCTGCTGCGGCCAGGGCCCTCAAGCAAGGAGGCCAACCTTGGGCCACGCCTTCAAGTTTGGAAGAAAAATATGCAATTGGGCGATGATCCTTGCCCAGGGTTTGTGTAAGTATCCCAGATGCTGTTCCCTGACTCTCAGAAGCAAATAAGTAGAAAACTTTGTTGTAGTCTGGCAGTCCAAGTGCTGGAGCACTCGCAAGAGCTGCCTTTATCTTCATGAAAGCAGACGGGCAGTCTGCTGACCATGTAAAGCTGTCATTTTCTCCTCCAGAAAGTGCATCATACAGAGGTTGGGCTAAAGCTGCAAACCCATGAACCCATTGGCGGCAAAAATTAGCCATTCCAATAAAGGAACGTAACCGGCGGCGATTGGAGGGTGGGGCTATTCTGCAAATGGCCTCTTTTCGCTCTGGCAAAAGAGACTTCTGTCCTTGGCTGAGTAAAAGCCCCATATATTTAACTTGGGGTAAGGCCACCTGCGCTTTAGATTTTGATGGATGAAAGCCTGCATCCGCTAGATGGAGCAAAAGTGAAGTGGTAAGGATCAAATTGAGCTCCTTTGAGGTTGTGGCTAGGAACAAATCGTCTAGAAACTGCAGCAACACAAAATCCTTGCCTTCCTCGCCTTCTGGGGGTGTCCACCTACCCAATTCCTCCCTCAACGCATCGCTGAACAAATGGGGCGCAGAATTTAGCCCTTGTGGCAGACGAGACCATTGGAGCCCGTCGTTTACATGCGTTTACATCCTTCAAGTCCAGAACAGTAAAAGTAGTCATTTGTGGTGGCACAGCTGTCATTAAAGTGTGTGGATTTGGCAAAATTGTGTGTAGGGGTTCCACACAGGCATTTACTGCCCTTAGGTCTTGTACCAGGCGCCATCTACCGTCTGATTTTGGAATTGCAATGATTGGGGAATTCCAGGCACTTTGGCTAGGAACTAAGATTCCATTGGCTATAAAGGCATCAACAATTGGTTTTAATCCTTCTGCGCCTCCCTTCCTTAAGGGATACTGTGGTATTGCAACAGGCTGGGTGTTTGGTTTCAATCGGATTGTCACTGGTTGGGCATACTTTGCTTTGCCTGGCACTCCCTCCTTGGCCCACACTGTCTCTGGTACTTGTAAATCAATCAATGGTGCAAGCATGGGTGGGAAAAGACCCATCACTCTAGCTTGAACTGCCCAGGTTTCTGAATCAGGAATTTCCATGGTGATTTGGTCTGGGGCGAAAGATAAGGTAGGCCGCATGGCACACAATAAATCTCTGCCCAATAGATTCACAGGGCACTGAGGCATGTGCAGGAAGGAATGTTGTCCTTGTGACCCTGCGCATTCAAAGGGTATGGCTTCCAAAAAGTGATGTTTTGCTGAAGCACCCGTGGCTCCTTCCACAAAGGTGGAACGGCTGCTTGGGGTAGCCCCTTTTGGAGTAATTAAGACTGAATGAGTGGCGCTGGAATCTACTAACATTGAAACAGTCTGAGCATTTGCTCCAGAGCCCACTCTGCAGGCCACCAGGGGTTCTGTGGGTGAAAGTGTTCGGCAAGTCCCCAATACAGCTGTTTCCCCCGGCCTGTCCTATCTGGAGTTCCTTTGTTGATAGGGACTCTGGGGACTAGACTGGTAGGGCTGTTGTTGGGATTGGAACTGCTGTCCCCCCTGCTGCTGGGGTTGAAATTGTTGTGGTTGAAACTGCTGTTGCGGCTGAAATTGTTGGAACTGCTGCTGGGACTGGAAATGCTGCTGTGGCTGGACAGCCGAGGCTGTCTGCCAATAGGGCATTTGCTGCATTTGCTGTGGAAATGGCTGCGGCCCTTGAAACCGGGTCGGACAGTTCCGGACCCAATGGTTTGGATTTCCGCAATGGCAACAATATGGAGATCCCTGTCGAGGGGATGCTCTTCCCGGCCCCTGCTGGGCCCCCTTTCCTCGACCAGCATATAGGATATGTGGTTTACTTCCTCCAACTTTCTTCTTCTTCTCTTTTTCTTTCTCCTTCTCCCTTTCCTTCTCCTTCTCTTTTTCTGACTCTGGGTCTGGGTTCGCTCTCTGTGTATAGACACGGTAGGCTGCTTCCACTAAAGAGTCGAGGGCCATGGTTAAAGGTGCATCTAACTTATTCAGCCTTTTTCTAATGTCCTGGGCACTCTGAGCCAAAAATGCTGCTCTCAAAATATGTTCTGCTTCTGGAGATTTAAGGTCCAGGGACATGAATTGGCGAAGGCATTTTTCAAGCCTTTCCAGAAAGTCTCCTGGCGATTCGTTTGGACCCTGAAAGGTCTGATGAAGTCTGTTCAGATTTGTATGTCTAGGCACACAAGTGTTGAAAGCCTTCAGAAAGAGCTGGCGAAAAGTGTCCAAAGCGGCACTCCCAGCATCAGTATTTGGATCCCAGTTAGGATCCTGCAAGGGATATAGTTCTGCTGCTGCAACAACTGGTGTCTGACGGGCCCCCATGTTAGTGGCTAACTGGGTAGCTTTCTGCAAAAGGAGGCGTCGTTCCTCTGCTGTAAGCAAAGAGCCAGCCATTTGCTGGATATCTGCCCATATAGGTTTGTGAGTAGCAAACACAGACTCAAATAGACTAGAGCAGGCTACTGGGTCTTCTCTAAGTGATTTAGTTTGCAGCTTCCAATTCATTAAATCTGCAGATGAAAAGGGAACATGGACTAATGTTTGGTTCCCTGTGGCAGTTAAAGTTTCCCTCAATGGGGCTAAAATTGGGACTCTGCTGCTGCTTTTACTCCTAGTATGCCAGGCAACGGGGCTGGTTTTGGGGTTTGTAAGGGAAACGGTACCGCTGTTACTAGGCACAATAGCTAAATCCAAGGCTTCCAAATCTTTCTTTAAACGTTGCAATGGTGTTGTTCCCAAATCAACCAAACCTATGCCCGCCCCCGTTCCCAAAGGTGTCAAAGGTGTAGGAAGTGGCCCCAATGTATCTTCCCCCTCTAAGTCAACCAAACCTATGCCCTCCCCCCTTCCTGGAGAGGGTGCTCTCTGTACATCTGGTACATTGGGAATTTGAAGCAGCTGAGGCTGGGGAATAAGTTGAGGTTGTGGTGGGGGTGGGTAAATAGGTTGAACACAATCATCTTCTGGACATTCATAGGGCTTGAGATAGGGTGGAGGAGGGGGAGGTGCGGAAGGGGTGAGGGGAGTGGAAGGGCAAGACTGTAAGGGAAATAGTCCAGAAGAATTCCCTGCAGGCATTAGTCCACAGTCCATGGCTAACAGAGGTCTGCACCATAATTCCATGAATGGCTGAACATAACGGTGTTCTTCATACTTTCCATTTTTTGAACAATATACCAACAAATAGTATTTTTAAGCCCGTTATGATAATGGGCGCTAGCTTTCTATCCCGTCTTTTCTGTCTCTCTCTCTCTCTTTCTGTCTCTTCCCCCCCTTGTCCCCTCTCTCTTTTTGTTTTTTGTTTTGTTGTTGTCTCTGTTTTTGTTCTTCCTTATTTTGCTTTTACTTTTTTTGGGGTGTGTGTGTGGATGAATAACGGCCAAAATGGCCCATGAGAAGGTGGCCGCCCCCGCCTATCGCCCTCCCGCGCACCCAGCTGCCGGAGCCCACCTTACCCGCTCCAGCCCGAAGGAGAAGAGAGGAACTCGGAAACAGAGCTATTCTCTGTGTTAAGCTGCTGCCTATACTGTCGCAATGGACGCAATAGGCGTCCTTTGCGTCCATAGCGGCAGTTTGAGCAGTGACTTAGCACAGAGAGGAGCTCTGCTCGTGAGCTCCTCTCTTTTCCCTCGGGCTGGAGCGGGTAAGGTGGTCTTCAACAGCTGGGAGGGCGATAGGCGGGGGCGGCGACCTTCTCATGGGCCATTTTGGCCCTTAATCTTTTTGAGGGGGGAGCGGGGAAGGTGATTTTGGACAGCTGGGAGGGCGGGTGAGCAGGCGGCGGCGGCGGCTGTGAGCGGGCGGGGGCCTCGTTGGCGGCTTCGCCGCCACCTCGCCCAGCTTCCCTGTCCCCCGTCTCGGTCTTCCCCCGCCTCCATTGCCCTCGCCTTTTTCAGGGCGGCCGCTTCTGGTTGCCTCGGCCTCCTCTCGCCGTGCCGCAGCCTCGGCCACTTTCCCCCGCCGCCACACACCGGCTAATGGCCGCCCATGGCTGTGGGACACTGGTGTCTGAGGTCCTGTGTCCCTTGGGCTCTTCTGGGCCTGCGCTTCGCGCAGGCCCAGAACAGCCCAGGGAGGCAGGGACGCAGATCCCCAACGTTCCAAAGCCACGGCCACTCACTTAGCCTTTTATTATATAGGATTCTAAAATTAAAGATTGATCAACACTTCCTGTACGTGGCCAGTAGGTGGTGCCATCGCCAAGCTGATAGGTTGGCCACACTTCTATACAGAGACGTTTCAACATATATTTTTTAAGAGCATTGCTATCCCCTGTGAGGATCTTCCAATGCTTCAACACACATTCCAAGGGCGTGCAAGAAATCCTTTCAGATTTCGTGTGCTTGCTATTTCTGCTCCCCATGGTCTGCCCCCTAGCTTGCTTGTGCTTGGGACGTTTATTTTTGATTCAGCCGCCTCTCCTTCAGGCTCTTTGGCTTAAATTGCCCCTCCCCTCTCTCGGGATTTTGGCTTAAATTGCCCCTGCTTGGGTAATTTTGCTTTCTCCCCTCTTCTCGGGATGAAAGAATGCCCCTCCCTGGGCTTTCCCCCCCCCTTTTGTTCCCCTACTTGGGCTTGGGGTACTCACCAAAGACGTCTCTGGATTTCTTGCCTCTCCCTCAGGCTCTTGCCTCGATTCCCAGATGTAGCGTGTAGTAACGACTGACGCGTCCCAGGGCCACGAGAAACCTCCTCAGACAAAGGCTGTGGTGCGCGCTGGTCCTCGTTGTCCCACGACGGGCCAAATCGTCCACCCAAGTTACATCCGACGTCACGGCACCAACTTGATGTGAATACCCGGCTCGACTTGGGTCCGCATTTTAGCCAATCAAACAGACTCAAGGGAATCAATCAGAGGCTTTATTGCTTCGCGATAGCAAGGTAGACAATGTAGCTCACGCATCACATTGAATACAATGAGTTACAGCTAGAGATGTTCTATTTATACAAACAACAACATGATGGCAAAAAGGCTCTTGACCCTAATGCACATACCAACTGAGACCTAACCCCTTTCAAGCACGCATGCGTGACTTGACTATCGTCCATCAGGTGATTTCCCTAATATGGTTAGATCCGCTCTTTCTTCAGCGTTAGCATTTCAAGCGTTTCTCATGGGAACCTAGCTTGGTTAGCATTGCAATTGCTACTATGCAAGCTAGAGAGATAAGAGTAGTGACGGCTATTGTTAAAGCAATGTTGCAGAGTCTGTGTCCTTGGCCTTGCTGAGGTTTCTCTGAGTTAGAGCTTTTGCTTTCAAAGGAGAGTTTCTTTGGTTTACTAACAAAATGGAGTAGCTTTGGTTTACTAAAACACATCAACATGACTCCCCATTGCCGCCTGCCCAGCCCCCAGACCCTTCAGCCACTGGCCCTCTTGGCCCCCTCTCCTGCTCCTCCTCCTGGTCGGCCATCCCAGCAGCAGGCCAGCTGCTTTTCTCCCGGGCGCCTCTCAGCTGATGGGCGGGTGGGCGGGGCTTGCAGGGAGGCCTCCGTGTAGGCCTCCGTGAAGCCTGGATTCGAGTAGGCTGGCCAGCCCCAGGAAGAAGGCTGGCAGTCCGAGTGGCCGCCACAGCTCTCTGCAGCAGACCCTCTTCCCAGGCCAGACAGCTCAGCCTTGGCCCGGGAGAAGAGGAATCCCTTGAGGTGGTTCCCCCCCCCACCCCCACCCCCTACAGGTAGGGATCTGCTTGCCATAGGGCTTGGATGGGGGGTGGGGAGACGGAGAAGTCTCTGAATATTTCATTTAAAACTGATTGGGAAATGTGCTGGCTTCAAAAAACCCTCTAAAAAGCCCGATAAGTGGCTTGTTTCATGGCAGGAAATTACAAAAACTTCTGGAACAAATCTATTTATGTATTCATTCATTCATTCATTCATTCATAAATACACTTATGTTCAAGTTGTTTTGCACCCCAGGTCTGAGTGAGAACTGAGACATGAGTGAGAACTGTGACGCATGTGTTGTGCTTTTATGTTTTTCCCCCTTAGGGTCAATCTGGCCAACATGGGAATGCAGCACCTCCATTCCAGAGGAGATGTGTGTTAAAGGGCTTTCAAAGCCTCTTGTGAAAAACCTCCTGGAATCAAACTTGACTGAATTGGTTCAGAATTCTGAGAAAACAGACATAGGCTCACCCTGCATGCTTGAAAGTCTCCTTTGCTAATCTGCAGCAAGGGGCCCATTTTAACCATTAGTGTTTCTAGTGTGTTCTAGGCATGAAAAGTAGCACAAATATATAGTATTCAATGTATATCACTATCTATTGTGAAGTGTGTGCGTGTGTGTATTCAGTGAAATGTATTTCTTGGCAGCATACTTATTTTGAAATATCAGACTTAAATCCTTGGAAGCCTGGGGTGTGTGGAGGCCCTGGACTTGGGGGGGGGGGCATTTTAAAATCTCTTCTCAGGGCCCACTCCAACCTTGCTACGCCTCTGAGCACATTCGGCTCCGCTCTTAGAGCTCTGCTTCGAAAACGGAGCACAATGCAGAGAGCTTCACGATTGAAAAGGGAGCTGCATCTGCTGTCCACAGAGCCACCACCGGCTATTACTTGCTGGCAGACTGGAAGTCGCTTAGATGAACTTCAAGCTCAAATCCTTGGTTTTGCAAATACACCATATGAAAAACGAATTTTTGACCTGGAAATAGTTGTGCCTGAAAGGTATCCATTTGAGCCTCCAAAGATGCGCTTCCTGACTCCTTTTAAAAAAGGTTTTACTCCCATATAATTCTTCTCTTCTCATTTGCTCAATTTTGTACATCTGTTTTTTGTATGTTTTGAATGAGGACAGAAATGTGAGAATAAAAGCCCCCTGCTTACTGGGCAAAGAGGCACCTTATTCTCTTTGTAAACCACCCTGAGCCATTTTTGGAAGGGTGGTATAGAAATCGAATTATTATTATTATTATTATTATTATTATTATTATTATTATTATTATTATTAAAATATTTCTCGGCATGGGGGCCCATTTAAGAATCTTGTCTCAGGGCCCACTCCAACCTAGTTACGCCCCTGGGAAGACCCCAGGGAGACTCCCGCTCGGCCCGCCTCTCTCTGGGGAGGGCCGGTGCGGAGGCTGCTCTTTTTCTTCCCCCTCTGCCAGGTGGGGCGGAGGAGCAGCCAAGAGAGGGCGGGGCAGTGGGGAGAAGGCGGGGCTGGCCGTGCCGGGCTCCCTCCCTCCTCACCGCCCAGCCCAGCCCACTCGGCCACCCCCCTGCGAGGTGAGCAGCGGCAGCAGCAGCAAAGAAGCTGGGCGGAGGAAGGAGGACAGAGCGATCCCCGCTTCAGGCTCCCTGCTCGCACCGCTCCACCGGCCGGACAGCTGCCTGGAGGAGGGGGGCTCCGCAGCAAGCAGCAGCCAAAGCCGGCAGGAAAAGAGCTCTGCAGCCCATGATGGGTGCCCCACTGGCGGCCGCCCCCACGTGCTCTGGGTCTGCGAACCCTCCTCGGTCTGTGCACCGTCGCCCTCCCGCTCCCTCCGTTCAGCCGAGCCCGGCTGTGGGGCTGCTGCTGCCTGTTGGGTCCTTGCCTGAGTGGAGAGCCTGGAGGGCAGGCCAGAGGCCGGCAGGGAAAGGACTCAGGATGCCGGGTGCCACAGACCTCAGGAGAGGCCTCATCCATCCCCTGGTGGTGGGGGCTCCAGAGGGGACCCACTTCCTCCTCTTGTGCTGGTCACTGAGAGGAGCAGCTGCCCACGATTCTTTCTGTCCCTAGCAGAAGAGCAGGGGAAGGAGGAGCCCCGCAGTCTGATGAGGATGATCACAACAGGTAAAGTCAAACTCACCTGGTCCACCCGGATGATAATAATTGGTTATAATCGGTGGGATAAGGAGAGTGTTTACAGTGCCAGAGCTCATAGCTGAATCCCGGAGACACACAGATGTGTGCACAGGGTCAGGGATGTCCCGCAATCTTCCCTCCAGGGTTGCCCATTCTTGTAGCAGGCCAGCCTGAAGAAGGCTCTTCGATGAGGCAAGGCAGTGAGATGCGCAAAATCTCTAGCAGGACAGCAGTAAACCTGCTGGGGGCAGAATTCTCCAAAGAATTCCAAAGCATTGGGGCCATGCTCAGGTCTCTTTGCAGGTCACTGTCCCATATATTCATCTTGGCTTTCTGGTATCCCAGAGATAACGAGTATTGAGAGGGACACCCAGAGATGGATCATTTTTCCGGCAGGTTGGAAATGAGTCTCCCAGACAGTGTTTCTGCTGCCAAACCAATTGGGGGAAAGATCAATTGAAGCCAAAACTCAAGAGATGCAGCCAAGCAGGAGCGGCAATTGAGGTGAAACCAGATCCTAACCATAAGGAGGAGGCATTGGGGGCACAACACAGCACTGAACAAATTATCCTCGGTAAGGTGAATGATCTCAAGGCAATTCTAATTGCGATAGACAGACCCCACTTTCCTTCCCCCTGGCCAAACAACCTGAAGAGTGAGCATTCAGTGACATAGCAATAGCAATAGCAATAGCACTTACATTTATATACCGCTCTATAGCCGGAGCTCTCTAAGCGGTTTAGCATATTGCCCCCAACATTCTGGGTACTAATTTAACCGACCTCGGAAGGATGGAAGGCTGAGTCAACCTTGAGCCCCTGGTCAGGATCGAACTTGTAACCTTCTGGTTACAGGGCGGCAGTTTTACCACTGCGCCACCATGCGCCGAATCATGTTCTGTACAGTTCTATCAAGCAGGGGTCCCAACCCTCTACAAGAAGTGTACCCGTCCCATGGCAAAACTTCAGCACAGGTACCCCATAGCAGCAACTGAGCGTGTGTGTGTGGATCGTAAATGTGGCAGTTATGAGACAGGAGACGCCAGTCACTGACTGATATCCAGACTTTACTCATGAGTACTCTCATTGAAATTTATGGGCCAGGTTTACATGTCCCATTTCAATGAGACAGATGATGAGGAACTGAATCTGGATGCAAGTCAGGGATTGGAGGAGCCCATCTCACAACTGTCACCTTCTAAGAGTGTGTGCGTGCTCTCCTAAAAACACAACAGGGGGTGCGGTGGGGGCGACTCCAGTCACTGGCTCGTGGCTATTTCTGTCCCCTCCCAAGTTGCCAAGAAGCCGTCTCATGGAAGTCTTGTCCGGTCCATGTCAAGGGGAGTGCTCCGTGCGAGGCTGGGGAGAAGGAGAAGAGGGGATGCAGAGCTTCAGAACCCAGCTGGCTGCAGCCTGGGGAGGGGTAACCTCGGGGCAAGAAGGCACCCTGGCAGCCCTCCCAGTCCTCGGACCCCTGCAGGACAGCATGCAGTGACTGCCCGTTTTCCTGATGAGCTGAGTGGGGATTCCCAGCCGGGGCAGCCCAGGATTTGTATGATGGGAGTCCATGACAACTTGGGAGACCCAAGTTGGGGAAGCCTCCAGTGAAGGGAAAGAAGGAGCATCGTGTGCTGTTTCACTTGGTGGGCTGCTGCAGAACCCCTGAATTGGCTCAGAACGATGGTCCCCAGAACGGCCCTGGAAAGCATCCGTGAAGAATTGGTCAGGCAGCATCTTTGCAGTTTTGCTTGGGAGAGGCAGCTTGTTCTGAGCCAAGTGGATTCCTGCAAGAGCAGCTGCTGGCGTCCTTTCTCCAGCCAATCCTCGTGAATCCTCCATCTCTTCCATTTCCCCCAGGACATTGTAGGACTTTGAAGAATTCCTTCTCAAGCCCAAATCCAGAGGGGCTCAACTGGACACATGGCAGTGGCCTCTGCTTCTCAAGGGGAAGAGAAGTGCAGCTCATCTCTTCCTAGGAATGGTCACGATGAAATGTACTGCATTCTAGCTGCGCACCATTTTACAAAAAGAAACCCAAATCTTCCAATTAGAACTAGTTCTCAAAGTTCCATTGAAACGATCTTTGATGTATGCATTTAATTGTGCTGGCGATAAACAACTTTGAAACTCGTTCCCTCTGGGGTGAAAAGGGTTCTTTGGAGAGCCAGCGTGGTGTAGTGGTTAGAGTGCTGGGCGAGGAGCAGGGAGATGGGATCTCCGTTCAGCCCTGAGGCTCATTGGGTGACTCTGGGCCAGTCACTTCTCTCTCAGCATAACCTGCCTCACAGGGTGGTTGTGGGGGGAAGCAGAACCCTGTTCACTACACTGGGCTCCTTGGATATAAAGAGAGTGACATCAATCCATGCGGGGCTCTCGGTGGCAGCTAGTCCTGATGGCTGGAGGCTACCTCCAGGCTCAGAGGCAGGGCCCCTGTGAATACCAGCTCCAGGGGAGCAACAGCAGGAGAGGAGGCATGCCGTCATCTCCTGGTGGTGAGCTTCCAAGAAGGCTCCACTGGTGCGCTACTGTGGGGAATGGGAGGCTGGTATCGAGAGGTCTTGGGTCTGATCTAGCAAGGCTGCTCTTCTCTTCTCCCGGGGAGATATTGAATGGCGTTGGCTGAGAACAGAAATTGCCAGCTCTCGAAAGGGACCGAGCTGCTTGTAACACGTGCATCGTTTTAAAAGGCTTGATCTGGCAAGCTTCCATGAAAGAAAACCTTGCCGAGAGAGAGGGAGATCTGGGATGAGAGGTCTGTGGTAGTTCTGGCCCCAAGCAATTGGCCCAGTCCTACAACCAGGTGCAGGAGCACTTTTGGATTTGATTATTGGCTGGTTGTTTTTGGAGTCCTTGTCTAACTGGTCGGTATCATGGTGGTTGTGTTGATTTTTGCTTGCTTTGGGTTTTGCAGGGATTTGACAAGCTGAACCTAAGCACAGCCCGCTACACACCCCTTGCAGCTGCAATCCCTTGAAAAGAGAGACTGCTGAGTATGTAAGGAAATATCCTCGGCAGGCTCCATCTTGCCCCCGCTGTGTTTTTCCTGCAACTTGGTCATGGCATTCAGTAATCGGAATGAGTCCAGAGCGTCTGAAACCCACGAGCGCAAATGGGGGGTGAGGTTCCTCTCCCTACCTGCACGGTAAGCCCTGGGGGTGGGGTTCAAGGACTGACTTGGGCAGATTGGCCACGTGTCTATTCCAGGAACCCAGGACATGGGGGCGCTGCAAGGAAAGGACATCATTTTCCCACCCATCCCATTGAGACACTTGTCTGTTTAGTCTTTTCTGGTTGCCAGCTTTGCAACCTTGCTGCAGACCTGATTGTTGTGGCATGATGTGGCCTATCTGCTGCTGTGCCATCCAGTCTAGAACTGTGTGTGTCCTTGCCTGGAAAATGATGGGTTGCCTCTCTAGAAGAGTGACAGCTTGGGTACCAAAGAGTTGATCTCTCCCATCTTGTTGTCGGTCAGCAATGCAGTGACATTCTATGCTGTCTGGAAACCCTGGTTGCTCCCTCCAGCAAGTCTGAAGGTTCCAAGGGAACTCTTCTTTGGCCGTTAGTTCAATCCCTATATTTAGACTAAAAAGTGTTTGAGGTCTCAGAACATGAAGCCAATTAAAACAAGGCTGAGGACATCCAGATCTGACCATGCTGGTCTCCTGCAGCCTAGGGAGCTTCAGCGTGGGAATCCAGTTGGCTTTGCTTTTCTTAGAGCAGGAGTTCTCCAGCCTGGGTCACCAGAGGTCATTTGAATTCAACTCCCATCATCCCCTGCCACAGTGGCCTTCAGGGGTGATGATGGGATTTGTAGTCCAACAGCATACGGGGACCCAGTTGGAGGACCTCAAAGAAAGAAAGCCATGTAGAGAGTTTCCAAAACTACAGTGATTCTTTGAGGTGATATTGGTTCTGACTGTAAGATCTTGCCAGACTCCACAGGTAGAGAAAACGGTCTCTTCCTAGCCATAATGGGCCATTTTCCAGCTCTCTTCTCTCTCTCCCTTCCATATAGTTTTAAATAATGGCTTCTATTTTGTGTGTGGTAATTCTACAAAGCTGATGAATCTTTATATACTGATTCTCAACACAAGTTCTCAAAGCAGTTGACAATTTATTAATTTAGTAATGAACTAAATTAAGATAAATTTTATTTAAAATAAATAAAATGTACTAATTACACTTTTCTTCAGGTTGACAGGATACGCAGATTTGGATGGTCCAGGAACCTCATCTGGGAAAGGGACCGTAAGTGGCTCTTAATTACCATCCGGGTCCAGTTTTGGGACAGGAATTGGAAAATCCGCTTGAACTGCTTAAGGGTCTCAAGCGACAAAGGTAACTTTGGACCTTCATGTTTCATTCTTTCTGCTGAGATGCAGAAAGCCCAATGCATGCTAGATTCCCAGGCTGTATTCAGTGAGCACGTGAGAGACGTGGAATACACCCAGCCTTGACTGCAGGGATTCAAAGCCTCTACGTGGCCCTCCTCTGGAAGCACCAAAGCCACCAGGATTGTGGGGCAAGGCAGCCTCTGGCCCTTTCCCTCCGGCACCACCTCAAGGCCTCCGGCCGCCCCTCTTTGGACAAGGCAGGAAGCAGAGAAGAGCTTCTCGGCCATGCTGGGCACCAATGTGGGGCTCTGCCCTTTCTGAAGTGCAGGCCTCTCTGTGGGGGTGATGAGATCTCCTCACCTTGTACAGCAGGGGAGTAGAATACCACAACCTCTTCTTGGGCCTTCCTCTTTCCATCTGCGGAGAACAACACAAGCCCGAATTGCTCACAAGGCGACCCCTTTATGGCCGGAAGAGGTGCCTCTGCCCTCATCTTGGGATGGGGAGCTCCCCGCTCCTCTTTGGTCTCCCACCCTGGCCTGCAACTGTGCCTTGCCCTCCAAATGGCACATTCGCGTTCATGGGTCCCTGGGAGAGACTGGACAGGATTCTGCCCTTTGCCAGGGATGGAAACTGGGAGCTGCTGCAGAGAAGGCACACAGTCTACCACTGGGCCGTGGGCTTTCCTGGCCTGGGGGGGGGGACCTCTGGCCGGCCACGTTTGCTTGGAAGATGGGGCGCTCCTTCCCATCTGGGCTCGGCCGTGCGGGAGGGGCAGTGCTTGCTCACCTCCTCTTGGGGGAGCCTGCAGTGCTGGGCGGGGCTGGAGTTGGTGCTGGAGGCAGGGGCTCCCGTGGTGTTTCTGGTCTGGGTCTGGTGGGCAGCTGAGTCTCCTGGATTCCAGGACAGGAAGAAAGGTGTGAGGAGGGTGCCTGCTGCATCCTGGCCCTCCGGAAGGCGAGGCACGACTTACGGATAAGAATTCAGTGCATATTTATTGACTGCTTTTCAATAAAAGGTTCCTCAGGCGGTTTACATAGATATCAATAAAACGGGCCCCTGTCCCCAAAGGGCTCACAGTCTAAAAAAGAAACATAAGATAGACCCCAGCAACTGCCACTGGAGCGATGCTGTGCTGTTGGGGATGGATAGGGCCAGCTGCTCTCCCCTTGCATCTGGCATATGCCTTATACTCTTTCTAAGGCCTTCATGCCCTTAGGTATCCTTTCTAAGGCCTTCATGGCAATCCTACCAAGTGCTACTCTGTGGCGTATTTCTTGACTGCTGGATCTTTACTGCTGATGGTAGATCCTAAAAGGCAGAAGCTATCCACCACTTCAACGTCTTCATTGTCAATTCTGAGTCTGGTTGCTGTACCCGTTGTCATTAGTTTAGTCTTCTTTACAGTTAGTCGTAGTCCCATTTTTCACTGTGCTCCTTGACTTTCCCTACTAGAGGAAAAGATCATCCACATTCTCAGCTATCAGAGAGGTGTCATCAGCATAGCACAGATGTTTCTTCCCCCAACTTTAAAACCACACTCATCTTCTTCCAATCCAGCTTCTCTCACTATAGGTTCAGCATGTAAGTTGAATAAAGAAGGAGAAAGTATACAGCCTTGTCTTACTCCTTGGCCCATCTGGAACCAGTCTGTTTCACCATGTTCTGTCTGGACTGTGGCTTCCTGTCCTGTGTATAGGTTTCTCTTGAGAGCAATGAGATGTTCTGAGACACCCATTTTCCTAAGGATATTCCACAACTTGACAGGGTCGACGCAATCGAAGGCTTTTCTGTAGTCAATAAAGCACACATGGACTTCTTTTGGGTATTCTTTGGCTTTCTCAATTCTCCAGCGTGCGTCAGCAATGATGTCTCTTGTTCCTCGGCCTTTTCTGAAACCAGTTTGAACATCCGGTATTTCTCCTTCCATGTAGGACTCTAATCTGCATTGGATGATCCTGAGCATTCTTTTGCTAGCATGTGAAATTAAGGATATTGTGTGATGGTTTGCGCAATCTCTTCAGGCTCCTTTCTTCGGTATGGGTATGTAGACTGACCTCTTCCAATCTGTTGGACATTGTGTTGTTCTCCAAATTTGCTGGCATGGTTTGGTTAGAGCCTTGACTGATTCTTCTTCTGTTTCTTGCCATATTTCTGTAGCTATTCTAACAATTCCTGTAGCCTTCTGATTTGGTAATGTCCAGAGTGCTATTTAGTTTAGGAAAAAAGACAACTGTGGGGAGACATGGTAGAGGTCTATAAAGTCATGCATGGTGTGGAGAACGTGGATGGAGAGGAATTCTTCATAACACTAGAACCAGGGGTCATCCCATGAAATGGATTGACAGGAAATTTAGGACCAAAAAATGGAAGTATTTTTTCACACAACGCATAATCAACTTGTGGAATTCTCTGCCATGAGATGTGGTGACAGCCAACAACCTGGATGGCTTGAAGAGGGGTTTGGATCACTTCATGGAGGAGAGGTCTATCAATGGCTACTAGTTGGAGGCCGATAGGCCACATCGAGCCTCAAAGGCAGGATGCCTCTGAGTTCCATTTGCAGGGGAGTAAGCGCAGGAGAGAGGGCGTGTCCTCAATGCCTGCCTGTAGGCTTCTAGAGGCATCTGGTGCGCCACTGTGTGAAACAGGATGCTGGACTAGATAGGCCTTGTGTCTGACCCAGCAGGGCTGTTCTTATGTTCTTAGAATGCTGATCTAACTTCATCTTCCCATACTAGAGCTTCTTGCAAGTAGGGGATATCTTCTAGAGTATCTTGGATGTTGTCATCCCTACTGTACAGATTTTCGGTATACTCCTTCCATCTCTGTTGGATCTTCTCTGACTCAGTGACTGTCTGTCCTTTGGCATCCCTGAACATACAAATTCAAGGTTGGAACCAGCTTCTGAGTTCAGAGATCTTTTGGAAAACTTTCCTCATTTTTCCGTGTCTATTTCCATCCCCAAGGTCTTTACAGATGTCATAGTAGTACTGTTCCTTATCTCTTCTTACAGCTTTCTGAAATTCCCTATTAAGTTCCTTCCTGAGGTCTTTCTCTTTCTTGACTTTGGCTTCTCTCCTCTTCTGGGCAATTTTGCTTTCTTCTGTTTCTTGGTCTTTGGCAGTCTCTTTTCACATTCGTCCTTAGCAACTTCTTTTTTCATTCCACAGTTCCTCTGGTTCCCTATCAATGAGGTTCAGAACTTCAAAGTGGTTCCTGATGTGCTCCTTGAAAATGGTGGCTACGTTCCCAAGGTCATATCGTGGAAGCTGGATAGCTTTGGTTTTTCCGCTTTAGCTTGACTTGGAGCTTGCACATGAGCAGTTAGTGATCTGTTCCTCAATCGGCCCCCGGCCAGGTTTTTGCTGTTATAACTGAGCTCTTCCACCTCCTTGCACCAAGAACATAATCAGTTTGATTTCTGCGTATTCCATCTGGTCAAGTCCATTTGTATAGGCGTGCTTTGGTTGTTTGAAGAATGTGTTAACAATGAGGAGATCATTGGCTTGGCAGAAACTAAGAAGTCATTCTCCTGTTTCATTTCTGTTTCCTAGGCCATGCAGTCCAACTTTGTTTTCCTCCTTACCATTTCCAACTTTTAACTTTCTTTAAAGATTCGAAAAGGTGTAATTCCATCCCAGTCTTTTATTAGGACCAAGCAGAATCTATGATTATTTTTGAACTATAAAGATTATCGTAAGGAGCGGACAACCCAAGAATGACATTGTAGAGTATTATATGTTGAATGTTTTGTAGTCATCGGCTTGGGCCTCTTCTTGCTTTTCTTTTTAATGAAAGTTTTTATAAATGTATTTTAATGGTGTCTGGTGTTTTTAAATAATAATCTCTTTTTAAAAGGGGGGGGGGGGTCACTGGTTTGAAGTCTGGATTCCTCCTGGGACTCTGAAGGCATTTCCTCCTACTTAATAATAAGCTGGGTGAAAGTGGTGGGTAGGATGACCCTGGCTGCATCTGCCCCCACCTCCCACAGGTTCCTCTTCCTCTTTATTGATGAAGTTTTTGATTCAACATTACCTGTGTGGCTTCCAGCGCTTCCAGGATCCTACAGGCCGAACTGCGGAGTTCCCTTAAACCCTCCATGGCCACAAACTGTCTCCACTTCTAAAAGGAATCCAGAAAACAAGACAGACCCAACTCTGAAATCTCAGCTACATCCCAGGAATACTGCCCTGATGGTCCCCAGGGCTGGGCGAAGATTGAGGAGTACCTCAGCCTGAACAGACTTCCGTGGAGGGGGAATATTTGGACCACCTGAAGCTAAAGGTATACTGCCAGATGCAGCAGTGACGCTCTCTGTAGCATTCTTCTGCTGCTCTTCTTTCTGTGCCCTGGAAGAGTCATGATGCCCAGCAGTGGGAGGAGGAAGAGGGAGAGGGGGAGCAAAGCTCTCTTCCCAGGAATTGTCTTTTCCCTGACTCAGAGCTAGGAAGTCCCCTCAGCTCAGATGGCCCCACTTCACCAGATCCCCTTGCACAAGTGCATCCAGCACTCCCTCCATGGCCCAAGCGTTCAGCACACCCCTTGGGCTCCTACCCCCCATTTCTCTTCCATAGGGAACGTAAGGCTTGCATCAAAGGTACATGGACAGATTCTGCCGTGCGATATGTAGGTTCTTTCTGCCAGTGCTGATATTCACAGCAAAATCCAACTAGCCATTGGGCACGCCGAGGCTCTGGAAGCTGTAGCAGAAAGGTTCAGGTCAGGTTTGGTACCCAGAAGGCTGAAAATGCATTTCTTCAGATGCTGGCTGACATCCAGAGTGGCAGGAGAGCACTGCTGGGAGGAGGCTGCCCAAGTGCAAAACCATTGCACTAGCCAGACACCCTCACTGGCCAGGCAAAGATCAAATCCTTCAGCAGGCTTGTCAACATTGCTGAAAGAACCTCTACCCTGCTCCGGTGTCCCTCTCCAGTTCAACTGTCCCTGCCCACAGATATCCAAGTTCCTGGTCTTCTTGACAGAATCTTTCTCCCGTCAGAGCCGATCCTCAGCGGCAGGCTCCTTGAACTCTTGGTGCCTGTCTAGCCCTAAGTCTGACCAATTGTTGATTGGGCTTGTGTGCAGATTCAGCAAAAGCTGAAAACCCTGGAACGACCATCCCCGCAGGATAGTGCTGCCATCTGTGCAGGCCCGAAGGTGGAGGCTCCCTTAAGGAGAACAGATTCCTCTTGAGCCCCTGCACTGTCTGGGAAGGCCTGCAGAGAGGGCTGGGAAGGGCAGCCCTTCCCGGAGAGCTCTTCAGAGAGGGCTTCCTCTCTCTGCAATGGCCCTCCACGAACTGAGACAAGCACAGGACTGTGCAGGGAAATGGCTGTGCAGGGAAATGGATCTCACGGAGAAAGGTCTCTGGCCAAATCGACCCTACTTGGAAAAGTGTCAAGATCACTGCTCTGAGTTCTGGATTGCTCCTGAGACTTGAAAGTTATTTCCTCCCCCTTGGGTAATAGACTGGGTAGGATGAGACTGTCAGAGTCTGTGTCCACCTCCCACCTCCCACGGCTTCATTTCACTCTTCTCTGATCTAGTTTTTGATTCATACATGACTCAGTCTTGGGAAGGCGCACAGCTCCTGAGACAGGCTTGGGAGCTTGTCCAATCAAGCAAATGGCCATGAGAAGAGCTCTGTAGTGTGTTGTCTATTGAATCTTCATAAGGGACACAACAAAAGTGTTGCTTTTTGAATAGGGGTCTTAACACAGGCCTGCAGCAGGATTTCTCCTGCTCCCCGAGGAAAGAGAGGGGAGGAAAAATCTGGAGGCTGTGCAATACTTCAGGCTTCATGATTAACTCACTGTGCCTGCATACACCAGCACATTAGCCTATCCATTTTCTCTTGAAGAGAGAGTTTGAAAGTATGCCCTGCAAGTGTAACAGCCCCCAACTTGGAAAAGAATATTCATCAATGCATTGATTAGAAATGAAGAGAATATTTCGGAGACTAATTATTATTATTATTATTATTATTATTATTATTATTATTACTACTACTACTACTACATTTATATCCCGCTCTTCCTCCATGGAGCCTTGAGTGGTGTACTACATACTTGAGTTTCTCCTCACAACAACCCTGTGAAGTAGGTTAGGCTGAGAGAGAAGTGACTGGCCCAGAGTCACCCAGCTAGTTTCATGGCTGAATGGGGATTTGAACTTGGGTCTCCCCGGTCCTAGTCCAGCACTCTAACTACTACACCACACTGGCTCTCTATTCTCTCAAGAGAATTCTTTTTTCTATTCTATCCAATGCATTGGCGAATATTCTTTCCAGACCTGTAAATTATGTTCTTTTCCAAGCTATTTCTGTAATGTTGTCAAAGGAGAGATCTGTCTACTTTTCATTGTATGAATTGCTGCTTGACATCCAGTGGCAATGCAAAGAAAACACAATAAAAGTTTGCTCCGGGGGATGGCGGGAGATTCAACCCATTGAAGTGTGGAGGGGTAGACAAGCTCCAATAGCAAGCCTTACGCAGACATATGCAAGCGGGCATGGGATGAGCAAAAGAAAGAGAGTCATGCTCGGCACTGACGGTTCTCCTAGCTGGCCTAAGGCTGAGGCGTCCCTCAGCCTGAAAAGCCTTCGACTGAGGGGGGATATTTGGACCAAGTCATGCTAGACGGAGAGTACCAGATGCAGCAGTGATTCACCTTTCTGCTCCCTGGAACAGTCGTGATACCAAGCAGTGGGGGGAGGAGGAAGAGAAGGAAAGATCTCTTCCAAGTCACTGTCCTATTCCTGACTTATGAATTCCCCATGCTCAGACGGAGACGGCTCCACTTCACTAGAACCCTTTACACAAGTGGGATGGGAGAAAAATCTAGCGCTCCCTCCATGGCCCAAGGATGGAGCCCCCACCTCGGGTTCCAGCCCCCATTCTTAGTCCATAGGGAACATAAGGCTTGCATTAAACTTAGGTGGACAGGTCCTGGCTGCTTGGTCCGCATCTCACATTCAATGTGAAACGTCACAGGTGCTCATATGAAGCACGGTTTTCTGAACTGCAACAAAAAGGATCAGCACCGGCTCAGTACCAGGAGGGCCAGAAACACGTTTGCTCAGAGGGTGGTGGCTTCCATCCAGAGCAGCAGCAGAGGGATGGTGGAAGGAAGTTGCAGAAGTCCAGAACTGTGGCACTAGCCAGCCCCCCTAACTAGCCAGCCAAAGATCCAATCCTGCACTGGGCTTGTCAACATTGCTGAAGCAACGTCTACACTGCTCTAATCTCCCCCACCGGCTCAAGGGTCCCTGTCTGGAGCTATCCAAGGTCCTGAACCTCCTGCCAGAATCTTGCTCCCCCTCAGAGTAGTGTTCGTTGGCGGCAGGCCCATTTAGCCTAAGTGGCTGTCCAGTCCTGACTGTGACAGTTTTTTCTTTGGGCCTGTGTGCAGCTTCGGACAAAGCGGAATACTCTACCCAGTCCCCCAGGCACCATGTGGTCATGGCATTCTACTTACAGAGGCCGGCTGCTGCTTCCTGGAGTTTCAGGAAGGAGGAAGAGGAATTCTTCCTGTGCGGAAGGGCCACATGGTTTCCGTTGTCTTGTCTGCCCCACTCTGATGCTGTGTGTCAGTGCGAGTGTGTGTGGAACGGAGCAGGTTTCTCTTCTTTCTCTTCTCATATTTGATGATATCATTTTCTTTCCCCCTTTGTGACTTGACCTGCTTCACCAGCTTTTCATCAGGAGCAGGTATACCCACCCAAACCCTGTTGCGGTATCACACTTACTTACAACCTAAGGGGAAGGGGAAGATCACAATAAGATGACAGACCAATATGCTACGTACATTCTCAGTCAAAAAGTGAGTTTGTTTTGCTCTCGTTGATGCTCACTGATGTGTAGGACAAAGATTTCTAAATAGCTCTCTCTCTCTCTGTGTTTCATTAACAGTTGAAAACCCAGGTTCTTAAAGAGGAATTAATCCTTTGCCCCTGCTAACTGGGCAAAGAGGTACCTTCTTAACATGGTGATTCTGCTTTATTGAGCAGTAAATGGCCCTCTCCACCCCCAGCACAGTACTTCCAGTGACTGTTGCTGGTGTCTGTCTTATGTTTCTTTTTAGATTGTGAGCCCTTTGGAGACAGAAATCCATCTTTTTTATTTATTATTTCTGCATGTAAACCCCTTTGGAAACATTGGTTGAAAAGCAGTATATAAATATTTTGTGGTTGTTGTTGTATTGAAAGGAGAGATCTTCCGCATGCATTATTTGGTCAGGTCTGTGATCTATATGGCTTAATTTTCAAATCACATAAACTACATGTTGCATAGAATTCAGGCTGCATCCAGAGTTGATAGAAACCCATGTTTGTTTGTTTTTTAATTTTAAAAAAAATCTGATTTTTTTCCATTTAAAATGGATTGTGTTTTATTTTTCTTTAACCAGTTTATTTTCCAAAAGAACACAGGTCAAAGATATCATCATCACCATGAATGTTAATCATAACTCCTAATTATATTCTGTGAATTTTTTGTATCAGCAGTATATGGGGATGAGAGAGAACAGGCCTGATCCTATTCTGCAGGTGGTGAATATACAGCACTCACATACACAGTCAAGACCTTGTGGGTGTCTGGGTGTTTCTCTCCAAGTGCAAAGACATTAGGCCCATTCACACATGATGTTCAACACTCATACAATGAGTATACACACAGGTACAATTCTGTGCACAGGTACAGTCATTCCCATGTTATGTTGAACACAGGTACAGTGTAATTCCGATCTGTACAATGCATTTGAAGGTCCCGTAACGAGGTTCAATTTTGTAATGAACCCCGGTACAGTAATTCACACCAACATGTGTACAAGTTGTACAGCATAATGTCTGAATCGGCCTAAAGAAGGACAAGGAATGACTAGAGGATTGAGGGGCATGGGATAGGTCTGAACAAGGAGCAGGAAGATGGAGGATACCTTTCCAAAGTCGTAAGAGGGATGTCTCTCACCGGAAACTGAGGACAGGTGTAGCCTCAGAGGAAATGTCCGTCAGCTGCTCCTCTGGAGCTCCGTACAGGAAGCTCCCCACTCTGGGAAAAAGAAACAGAAAAGCAGAGCATCAGTCCTGATACGCTGGGCTGAAATAAGCCGCCCATCTTTTGGGGAACCGGTTCAGATGGGGGTCCCCAGCCAGTGCTGAACCAGATGTTGTTGAACTACGATTCCCATGACCCCCATGCTACAATTCATGGTTGTGGAGGATGGGATTTGTCGTTCAGCAACACCTGGAGTAACATGGCTGGGAACCCCTGCACTGTTAAGAAGAGACTTCCTTTCGCCCACTAGGAGCACTGAGGCCTGGCAGTGCGGAGGTAAAATGAAGGGAGAGGCCACTGCCCGCTGGGAGGGACGAGGGAGGAGGCCATGGAGCCCAGGCCTCTGTGAGCGAGCCAGTCTCCCTCGTCACCTCAGAGACGTGAGGGACATCACCACTCCAGCGCCAGAATGGCCGCCCTTCTCTGGCCAAGAGCTTTCTCCATCCCTGGGGGGCGGGTGGGGCAGATCTCACCAGCCCCGTCAGAAATTCTTCCCAACGGTTTCTGAGGAAAAAGTCTTTAAAGAAGCAAGAAACAGCTCCCCGCTCCCTCCCTTTCTTCGAACAGCCACACTACCATTTCTGCAAGGGGGAGAAAAATGGAAAATAACCCCCCTGCCCCCCATACCGGCAC
This sequence comes from Hemicordylus capensis, assembly GCF_027244095.1. NCBI lineage: Eukaryota > Metazoa > Chordata > Lepidosauria > Squamata > Cordylidae > Hemicordylus > Hemicordylus capensis. Next base: position 239,767,819 of record NC_069657.1, on the reverse strand, counting down.
ACCATGCAGGAGGGCAATATTTTGGGGCTGGGAGAGTTTATTTTGCGTCCTAGAACCAGCTCCAGCTACACGGACCTCGTGGTCTTCTTCTCTCCCCTGCAGCGTGACCTTCTTGGCCAGCATAGAAACTTGGGATCAGTCCTGCAGGGAGGTCCAGAGGGCAGGTTTCCTGCATGTCCTTTTCCAAACCACTTCCCAGCCCTCATGGCAAAGCAAGTCCGCACCATTCAGCCAGGCCTCTCCCGTCATGGAGATCCCCTCAGCCCATGGGTGAGCGTTTGGACTCTGCCGGGGAAAAGTATATCATCTTTTTAAAACAAGTTCTTAAAACAGGAGGCTTGGTGGGGGAAGCACAACCCTGCCTAACGGGGAGCTGCTGAATGGATTGGAAGAGCCAGGGTGCAGCCATTTTGGCCCTCCCCTGGATGTAAGGCCACTAAGTCAGCCGAGGGCTTTAACTGCCAGCTTAGCTTAGCCTTCTGCTTGCAACAAATTCACCATGACTCCCTGTATGAATCACCTCTGTTTCCCCTGCGAAAGAAGGAAGAAAATGGTTCTTTCTTCCTGGTTCTTGGTTCTGTAACTGCCAGAGATCAATGCAAATCAGGTTAGGCTAAGAGGGCAGAGGGATCCTGGATGTTCAAGCATGTTTGCCTGACTAGCAGAAAGGGAGGAGGACTAGCGGAGTGCGATGTGTGGCTTTTCCTATATAACGCTGAGGCTGAATGTGCTAGGTGTGCTTTTTGCTTTGGAAATGATTCCCTTGAGAACCATTTATTCTGCAGAATAAAAGCTGATTTCGAGATCTCCACCCTGGCTGTATTTTATTGGCTCAACACACGCCAGGCAAGGACCCAGTTCTGGGACAACCGATTCACCCCACTAAAAATGCTCTATGACATCCAGGAGAAGCCTTTGAGCTGGAAATTGGCACAAGCTTTGACATTTGGGGGTAGGATGTGAAATGCAGAGGGAGTCCGTTGTGTGCACGGACCCAGAATCACGTAGCCTCCCCGAATCCCCTTCCCTCAAAAGCAGCCCAAGCCCAACCGCCCATCCAAGAACGGCACCATGAGCTACGCCGCTTGGGGCTGAACTGTGGAGCTGCCGCCGGGTCGGAAGAGCTGGACTGGAGAGAGCTCGGCCGCGGAGGCCTGCTTTTGTGAGGGACAGGAGGAGAGCTTCAGAGCGCCACTGTGGGGAGAGATGGGTGAGTGGGAAGCATGCGGCCATGTCCAGGTGCTGGGTGCACATCTCCTCCCCTCGGCATGCCTGGGCTTGCTCTCAGGGCCAAGCTCTGGGAGCTGCTTGCGGGTGCTCTGGCAACTGCAGTGAAGTGGATATTGACCTCCCCTTAAGGAGTCATTTAGAACTAGGTTTTGCCTGCTTAGGAACACATGGAGCTGCCATATCCTGAGTCAGACCTTTGCTCTATCTAGCTCAATATTGTCTTCACAGACTGGCAGGGGCTACTCCAAGGTTGGAGGCAGGATTCTCCCTCAACCCAATCTTGGAAATGCCGCCAGGGAGGGAACCTGGCCCCTTCTGTAGAGAAGGCACACCATCCACGACCGAGCCGTGGGCTGTCCTGGCAGCCTGAGATGGGGGTGGCCACGTAGCCGTAGAGGGTAGGGCACCAATGTCCGCCTGCCCATCCCCAATTCCAACAGCACCCAGGCCAAGACCCCCTGGGCATGCATGAGACAGCCCACAGGCTTCAGCAAAGGGGATGAGCGCCATGGTAAGGCAGAAATGAATACAGCCAGAAGGTGTCCTGCTCAACAACCCCCCCCCCCTTGCAGCTTCTTCCCATGTGCAGAGGCAGGTTCTTGCGGGTCTTGCATGTGCTCTGATGGCCAGAGAATACAGGACCCGGGAATGAGCCAACTTCTCTCTTCCGATTGGCAAAGCACTGTGTGGGAGGGGCTTGCCACATCCGTCCTTAGCCTTATAGATAGATTTTCAAACCTCATTTTCCTACAGTATCTCTCTCCTTTGAGGTGTTATACTACTGTACATCACTAGGGCCATACAAAACATTCTCCTGATGGACCTACAAGATGTAGCCCATCAAGTTTGGGGCTGGGGTGAGCTTTCGTCCACGCTGAAGTGATCCACACCTGGTGGCTGTTGAATCATGGCCTCCAAATCCAAGTGCCCAGTCGTTGGCAGCGTAATGCTCAGATGCATTATCTTCAGAAAGGTTCCCAATGGTGACATTGAGAAGTCCGGAAAAGCAGTGCATTGCTTGCAGCAGGGCCATCCCGGGGGGATGTGGGGCTGTGCACCAATTGGAACATGTGGGACCTCCTTCTCTAGCTTTTGTTTGGCCCCAAGCAAGACCACTTTCCAGGAGCTCCTAAGATGAAGCAAGATTCAACTGCTTAAAAGTGTATGCCAGCCAATCTTAAGAACATGTAGCCAACACACTACCCTGTTTCCCTGCTAAAATTAGGGAATTCCATCTCCTTGTTTTCCTGCAGCCAATACCCCACACAACTGAGAGTCCGTGGGGGGTGGGGGGTGGGGGGTAGTTAGAGGGCTGGATGAGACCTGGGTGCAAATCTTTCTCTATGCAGCCCTAACGCTCACTGGGTGACCTTCAGCCACTACACTCTCTCTCTCTCATCCTCATCCTCACCCTCCTTACAAGACTGTTGTTAGAATAAATGTGGGGAGGCAGAACTGTGTACACCATCCTGAAGGAAGGGCAGGATATCAGGGGCCTAAGAAAATACACATCTGTACACATGCCATCTACTTATTTATGTTGAGTATTAGCCAATGGAAGCATTACATGTGCTGTGCATGCCAAAACAGAAGGAAAAGTCACCTATTTGCATTCAGGCCAAAGATATCTATTTCTCCCAATTGGGATTTCAAACTAGACAGCAGAGTGGCAGAGTGGTAGATTGAAATCCCAATTGAAATCCCAATTGGGATTTCAAACTAGACAGCAGAGTGGCAGATTTCAAACTAGACAGCAGAGTGGCAGACACGCCAACATTCCGTCTCACCCAGCACCGCCCAGCTCTGGCTGGCAGCAGTTTCCCTTTCCTCAAGCAATGACTCTTGGATCTTTTCCCGAGTTCCCTTTTCTTGATCTAAAATTGCCCCTCAAGCTTCGATGAGCCCTGTGGGGCACAGAAATAGAGTTTCAGGAACAGCATCTCAGATCTATTTCTGAAAGAGATGGAATCTCTTATGGAGGCAGAACCGGAACACCTGTGGGCAAGGTGGACTCAGAATTACCAGTAGATAAATTGGTTTCACAAACCTGTGAAGGAAAAGAATCCAAAGGGGGCAATTCACCCCAAACTGCCCAATGGAACTCCATGGAGTGGAATGTTCATGGACTCCAAGAGCAGTTTACAGGCAACCAGCTGGGCAGAGCTAATGGGACTCAGTATTCTGAGTAAACTTTCTTTCCCAGTTTATTAAGTCCCTTGAGAAAGAGAGAGGTGGGGATCCTTCGTCCTGCAATGAAGCTCGAAGGCTGACCCACCAAATGCCTAGTGCAGGGGTTCCCAACCTGTAAAACTCCAGATGTTGCTGGACTACAACTCCCATCATCCCCAGCTTCAATTGATGGTGGCTGGGGATGATGGGAGTTGCAGTCTGGAGTCCCACAGGTTGGGAACCCCTCGCCTCGTGGATTCTTGCCTGGATGCACCCACATAGACACCGTGGGGCATCGTGGCTGGGGCTAGCATCTCCCTCATCTTCACCTGGGTCTCCAAGACCAAGGAGCAGTGTGGGTGCACGGAGGGCAAGTTGGAGGGCAGCACAATTGCTGACGCTGCACAACATCACAACTGATCAGGTGGTGGTGGCAGTTCTGTCAAAGCGTCAGCCTCCGGTTCCCATTTCCCGCCTTTGTAGAGCTTGAGCCCAAACGAGATGGCCTGAACTCTGCTCGGAAACTGGCCGGTTTCTTGTCTGCCCTCGAGAGTGTGCTGCTTGTACACTTCATGTCTGGGGCCAGGAGTTCCGCGCAAGGGGTCGCACAGATGCTTATGCCAAGTGGTGTCTACGGCTATTCGTTCAGGGCCAAAGAGAAACTTCCTCCGTGCTTGCCCGGCATGGGGAAAGGGGGCAAAAGGGCAGTGCTTGGTTCTGCCAAGTGGCCTCAGGAGAGCTGGCTGTGGTGAGGTGGAAATGAACACAGCCCGAAGGTGCCCTGCTCACCAACGCCACCTTGCAGCTTCTTCCCAGGTGCAGAGGCAGATTCTTGCCGGTCTGACTTGCATGTGCTCTGATGGCCAGAGAATGCAGGACCAAGGGAATGAGCCAGCTTCTCTTTTGGGAAAAGCAGGCCAAGGAGAGGAATGGAATCAGACCAAAGCAATGTGTGGCCTCTGCATAGAGGAAGCGGTTGCTCAGTGTGCGGATCTCTCTTCTTATCAGAGAGGGTCAGTTTTCCATGTCCAGCTCCTCATTAAGTTGCACCAACTGGGGCGTTTTGTGTGGTCATCATTAGCTCTCAACACTTTTTAGCAGACACTTCTTTGATGGTGGCCTGTCCCCTAACCTGGGAAAGCCTCACCATTCTGAATTTCTGGTGCGTCCGTTGGGGCTACTCTTAAAGACACAGGAGTGTGGCTAAGAAAAGCAGTTGGCCACCCTGAATGGCAGTGGAGTGCCCTGAGGGCAGCTGGTAGGCCTGTGGGTCCTCTGGGTTTCTACAAGGTTGCAGAAAAGTGAAACAGGATGGGGCCTAACCCTCGGGCTCCACAACTGTATCAAATGCAAACCCCTCCCCCCATGAGAGATGTTGGAGTGGTCACTCTTTCTTTCCCATGATGCCTCTTCTTAGGAGACACCAAGGCTCCAAGAGTAGCTTTCCTACCCCACTTCCAGCACCCCAGTCCACAGCCTCTGCTGCCAGCAGTCAGCATCTCTCCCCTCCCAGCTGTCTCTGCCTGGCCGGCTCCCATCCCCCCCTAGAACTGAGCTGAGAGTTCCGGCATCCATGGAGATGGAGAAACGCAAAAGATGCTCCAGAAGACAGTTGGCCAACTGCCTGCTTGCTGACCTGAAGCGAGATGGCCTTCTTCCTCTGGGTTTTGGCTTTGGCCATTACAAGCCTCATTGTCTTGGTCTATATCTACCAGAAAAAGGGCCGTTCAAGGCGGAGGAGACAGGTAAGAAGGGTCGCGTTTTGCCAAGTGAACCCTGGGTGGTGGGTCAAAAGAGGTTTCTCCTAATTGTTTGTTCACTTGTTCTTTTCCTAAAATCATTTCGTGCTGGACATCAGCCAATGGCAAATCAAAGAATTTGTATCCATTTCTGCAGGGGTTTCGGGCTTTTTATGTTGCTGCCTTCTAATTAATGTCCCCTGCCTCCTGGAGGGTTTCCATCACTAGAAAGAAGCGCGCACCCCTTTTTTGTGGTACCATTTGTGCTTCTGAAGCTTTACTCTAGAACATTTTTCCGGTGTCCTCTCTTTTTTGATACACTCTCTCTAAACTATCATCTGACATATGGATAACAAAGGTTTTCTCAACCAATTTCCTCAGAAGTCTTGAAATAGTGAAACTAGTGTCAGAATATATTGCTTGCCTCTGTCTTTGTAAATAACATTTCTATTTTTTTAAAGAGAGACAATGAACTGTTCTTGAGGCTTCTTGGTTCACTTTTTGTTTTAGCTTTTGCTTTGGATCTCCCTCTTTCTGTTTTAAAAACCAAAGTGCCTAGCCATTCCTTGTGTTCTGTTTGGGACTGCTTTGTTTGACAAGCCTGCATTTAGCCATAGCTGCAGATTGTAGTCCCATGCCATTCTGCATGCAATTGGATTGTTTTAGTCAAGCATTGGGACATGTCTATCCCACTCCTCCTCTGCGGGGTCTGGTGTGGTCTACATGCTTATGGTTATCCTCACAACCACCCTGTGAGGTAGGGTGGCCTGAGAGCCAAGGTAGTGGCCCCCAAGCACCCAGTAAGTTTCATGGCTGAATGGGGATTGGAACTGGGGACTCCCCAATCCGCGGTCAAGACGGACACCTTACTAAGGGCTGCATGGATGTCTTTGTCACAATGTCCCTTTGAAAGGAAAGCCTTGGTTCTTGTACTTGTCTCTCCTGTTCACCTGCTACACAACGTTACATGTGTCCTGCAAGTTCTGATGTGGCAAAGACAGGGAGAAGAAGGTGGAGTTGCCTTTCTCTTCTTTCCCCAGCCCACTCCACCCTCCTGCAGTCTCTCTAGAAGGGCTCGAAGAGGAGGACGGGCTCCCTGGTTCTCACCTGACTCGTGTCGCAGGGGCATCCCCTCTTGGCGGTGGGGGCCTTTCTGTCCCTGCCTTCTGATACAGTAGGGGGGAAGGCATGGCATCCAGTGAGGACCTGAAGAACACGGCCTCGGGCAGGTCAGGACCTTGGAGATCTCCAGGCAGGGACAGTTGAACAGGAGGGGACACCAGAGCTGGAGTGGTGTTGCTCCAGCCATGTTGACAAGCCCACTGCAGGCTTTGATCTCTTGCCAGCTAGTTAGGGTGCTTGTGCAGCATCCTTCCAGGAAGGCTTTGCTGCTGCTCTGCATGGCAGCCACCATCTGAGGAAATGCATGTTGCGTCCTCTGTGTTCCGAGCCTGTTCTGAACCTTTCTGTCTCAGGTACGAAAGAAGCGGCGTATCCAGGTGGACCATCGGCGTTTACCTAAGCGGCCCTATAAAAAAACTGAACATCAGATGCCAGGACCTGTTTACGTAAGTTTTATGCAAGCGTCACATTCCCCCCAGCAGAAGAATGGGGGTCAGAACCCATGGGGGGTTGGCCGCATCCTTGGGCCATGGAGGGATGGAAGATCTTTCTCCCATTCCCCTTGTGCAAGCGGTCCCACTGAAGTGGGGCTGTCAGTTACTGAGGTTTGGGGACTTCCTAACAATGAGTGAGGGATAGGAGGACGGAAGCGATGCCTCCTCCCCCCACTTCTGGGCATCACAGCTGTGCCAGGGCACAGTAGGGAAAGCAAAAGAAGGATGCTGTGGAGAGAGCCATTGACACATCTGGCACTGTCCATCTTGCATCAGTTGGTCCGAAGAGACCCCCTCAGTGGAAGACTTTCCAGGATGAAGTACTCCTCAGTCTTAGGCCAGCGATGGGGTCCATCCGTGCAGAGCATGTCTCTGCTCCTTGGGCTCATCCCAGGCCTACTTGCAGAATCTGGTGTAAGGCTTGTGATAAGAGCTTGTTTACCCCACAGACTTCGGTTGGATCAATCTTCACGGCCCTCCTACCCCACCCCCACTCCCGAGCAAAATTTTTGTTTGGTTGTGTAAGCATTGCCACTGCAGGTCATGGAGCAATTCATACACTCTGCGTAAGACAGGTCTCTCTTTTCAAGACATTACAGAAATAGCTTGGGAAAGAATATGACGGATAGGTTGATCTAATATTCACCCATGCATTTAATAGATGGGATAAGATAATTCTCCAGAATGTTCTCTTCAGCTCTAATCAATGCATTGGTCAGTATTCTTTTCTAAGTCGGCACTTGTGATCCTTTCAGGGCAGTCTTTCAAAATCGTGATCAAATGGGTCGGCTGGTGGGGTAGTGTATGCAGGCACCGTGAGTAAAGGGTGCACCTTGAAGTATAGCTCAGCCCCCAGATGCTGCTGCAGGCCTGTGTTAAGGGCCCTATTCAAGAAGCCAACACTTGTGTGCACCTTGTGAAGTTTCAATGGATAACACACCACAGAGCTGTCTTCATGGCTATTAGTTGGTGGGACAAGCTCCCAGCCTCTTTCAGGAGCTCTGCACCCTCCCAAGCGCCAATCACATACCAGTCAAAAACCTCATCAGAGAAGAGGGAAAGGAATGCATGGGAGGCGTGTGCAGACTCTGACAGTGTCATCCTACCCAGTACTTTCCCGGAGCATAGGAGGAGCAAAGTTGGAGGAAATGCCTTCAGAGTATCAGGAGGAATCCAGACCTCAGAGCAGTGACCTTGACTCTGTTCCAAGCAGGGGCCATTGGGGCAGAAACCCTTCAGCCTGAGAGCCATTCCCCACTGTGCTGACCTTGGCATGGCCCTGCTCTTTTCTCAGTGCTGGGAGGGCCCTTTCAGAGAGAAGGAGCCCTCTCGGAAGAGCTCTCTGGGAAGGCTGAAGTTCCAGCATGCCTGCCAACATAGAACAGGGGCTCAAGGGGGTTCCTTTTTGCTTGGGGGATCACACACACACACACACAAACACTCTGGCCTGTGCAGATGGCAGCACTGCACATTGGGTATGGTCATCCACACATATGGGTCCAGGGCCCTTGTGCCACGTCGTTCCACCAGTGCTGTCATGCTGCTCTGAATGTCAGCCACCATCTGAGGAAATGCAGTTCCAGCCCTTCGGGTACCGAGCCTGTGCCCAACCTTTCTCTTGCAGGTGGAACAGCCTTGGCTTACGGAGTGTCTGTCACAGGGTGACTGCTACTTTAAATGTGGAAAATGGCGAAAAGAAAAACCTGCCCACCACAGGAGGAGACCTCTCAGCGTACGTTCTATGAAATCTTACCTTCCTTACAGAAGAGGGATGGGGGCCAGAACCCGAGGGAGGGGGGCTGCATCTGGCACTGTCCGTCTAGCATCAGTTGGTTCGCATGTCCTCCCACCCTGGAAGCCTTCTCAGGCTGAGGTGATCTTCTGCCTTAGGCCAGATCTAGGGACGGTCAGTGCAGTAGTCCCATGATCATTCCTGTGACGTAGCTGAGATTTCAGAAGTGGGTCTGTGTCCTTTTCTTGATTTCTTTTAGAAGTTGAGACAAAGTCAAGATGGCACAGGGGCTCAAGGGGATTCCTTCTCCCTTAAGAGAGCACATACAAACACCCCCTGGTGGGTCAGGGCTAAACAAGCACATGCGGGTCAATGGGGCCGTACACAAAAGATGCTTCCTGATTGCCTCAGGAAGCACTGAGGGGGGGCAAATTATAGCAGGAAGATCAGGACCTTGGGTTGCTCCAGGCAGGGACCATTGAACCAGACGGAGAGACCAGAGCAGGGTAGAGGTTGCCTCAGCAATGTGGACAAGCCCACGGCAGGCTTAGACGACTTGCTGGCTAGTTAGGGTGGCTGTCTAGCACAACAGTTTTGCGTTTGTGCAGCATCTTTCCAGCAGCGCTCTGCTGCTGCTCCGGATAGCAGCCACAGTCTGAGATCATGCATCTTCATCCCTCCGGGAACTGAGTCTGTGTTGAACCTTTCTGTTGCAGGTCCAAGATCTTTGGCTCACTATAGGACTGGGTGGATTTCTCCCGGAGCATGAGCGCTGGCTGCAAGAATTTCTCTGTGGCACGATGAGACCTATGCTGGTACGTATTATGCATTCCCTATGGAAGAGGAATGGGGGTAACAACCCAAGGGATGGCCCGCATCCTCAGGCTAGGGTGGGAGTGCTAAATCTGCCACCCATTCCACTGGTGCCAGGGGGACCGGTAAAGTGGCGCTATTGGGGTCTAAATATGGGTACTTTTTATGGGACAGGGCAGTTAATCAGAAAAGAATCCCACCTCTCCTTTTCACCCTGGGGGGCTTCACACTGCTGTGCATCACAGCCAAAGCTGCACACAGGCCCAAGAAACAATTTGCTAGGGTTGGAGCTAGACTGACACATTGGGGTGATGGGGAGTGCCACTGAAGAAAAGGCAGCTGAGCAAGATTCTAGCAGGCAGATCAGGACCTTGGATAGCTCTGGGCAGGGACAGTTGCACTGGAGGGGAAAACGGGATCAGGGTAGACCTTGCTTCAGCAGTCTTGACAAGTCCACTGCAGGCTTCGATCTCTGGCTGGCTAGCACAACAGTTTTGCCATATACTGAGTGGCAGTATACCGTTGGTCCATCTAGCTCAGTATTGTCTACACAGAGTGGCAGCGGCTTCTCCAAAGTTGATTGTTCAGCATCATTCTAGTAGCACTCTACGGTTCTGGATGCCAGCCACCATCTGCGGAAATGCATTTTTGGTCCTCGGGGTACTGAGCCTGTGCTGAACCTTTCTGCCTCAGATCCAAGAGCCTCAGCTTGCCCAAAACTGGGTAGCTCTTGCCATGGGAGTGAGCATCACCTAAGAAATCTGAACATCTCATGCCAACACCTACAGTGGGTATTGGAAAGAATCACCCCCTTTGATAGACCTTAAATTCTGGTTCCCTTACATCCTGAAATGAAAACACAAAGAAAATTCCCTTCACCAGCTGTACTTATCCAATGCAACCTATAACATCCAACTGAAAAACATCACAATTACAGTCCAGAAAAAGTGTCAGAAACAAAAAACAAAAATTACTGAGATTGAAAAAGGATCACCCCCCCCCCCCCACAATGTCAATATTTTGTTGAACCACCTTTTGCTTTAATAACAGCCTTGAGTCTGTTGGCATACTTCTCTATCAACCTTGCACATCTAGACGGAGCAATATTTGCCCACTCCTCCATACAGAACTGTTCAAGTTGGGTCACATTGGATGGTAGGTGTTGGTGGACTGCTATCCTCCCTGGATCCGGTCAGCCCTCCAAACTGGATGGAAGAGCAAAAACAAGCAAAAGGTGGTTCAACAAAATATTGACATGGGGGGGGGGTGATCCTTTTTCAATCTCAGTAATTCTTGTTTTTTGTTTCTGACACTTTTTATGGACTGTAATTGTGATGTTTTTCAGTTGGTTGTTATAGGTTGCATTGGATAAGTACAGCTGGTGAAGGGAATTTTCTTTGTGTTTTCATTTCAGGATTTAAGGGAACCAGAATTTAGAGAATTTAGAGAACCAGAACCAGAATTTAAGGTCTATCAAAGGGGGTGATTCTTTCCAATACCCATGTAAGACCCAAGAAGTGCTCGGCATTTGAGTTCTCAATCTCTCAAATTCTGCCACATCTCTGACAATACCACCTTGCTTTTGTATTTCCTTCTGTGCTATGCTCTTGATTGGTGAATCTTGAAACCAGCCTCCACTGCAAACTCCAGCCCTGTCCACCACCAAGGCCGAACGGACCCGACCCTACTTTGTGGTGAGCAGCCTCCCTTTCCAGGGAATCCTGGGCTCTCTACTCCTGTCGGATGGAGTTTGGCATCTCTCTCTCTCTCTCTCTCTCTCTCTCTCATATCCCCCTATTTCTCCAGCAGTATTGGGGACACTTATCTATCACACTCACGTTTCCAATGCTTCTTTATCTTCTCATTCTGTACTGCAAGATCATCTTCATCTTGCCATCCTCTTCACTTTCCATACATGTAGAGATCTCTAGTTGCTTCTGTTTCCGGGTTTCAAGGGTTGTTGCAGTGGTGGTGGTGGAGATGATGATGATGAGAACAACAACGAAGAATTACATGTGTCAACCTGACTCTGACTTGGCTGGCAAATGGCTCTTTTGTTCCCCCAGGAGACAGACCCTAACCACCCCAATCTGTCCTGTGGCCCTAACCGGAGAGCTGTGCACTTACAGCAGGTGGGCCGAGAAAAAGTCCTGAGGCGCTTCCGCAAGCTGGCTGAGGTGAGGAAATCAGAAATACACAGACCCCCACTGAGAACCAAGAGCAATGGGGCAAGTTTTTCCCTGCGCTCAGCCCCTTTGCTGAATTGTATGGCTTGGCTAAGGCAGAATTCAGGGGGTCTTGGCCTGGGTGCCGTTGGAACTGGGTGTGGGCAGGAGGAGATTGGGCCCCCCTCCATACTCTCCCAGTCTCAGCACAAAAGCACCACCTCCACCCTGTGGGAAGCACTGCCCCTCCAGCATGGGTGTGCCTAGACTGGGTAGAGTACTAGCAGCTTCTCCTTTTCCAAGCCAACATGGCCATCCTCATGTTCCACCATGGCCTGGGAAGCTCACGGCTCCCTGGTAGATCCCAGTAGACCCTCTTCACACCTTTCTTCCTGCCCTTGAATCCATCCAGGAGAACGTATCTCCAGTTTGTATATGAGACCCAAGAAGTGCTCGGCCTTTGAATGATTAATCTTTCAAATTCTGCCAAATCTCTGAGAATATCACCTTGTTTTTGTATTTCCTACTGTACTGTGCTCTTGATTGGTGAATCTTGAAACCAGCCTCCACTGGAAACTCCAGCCCTGTCCACCAGCAGGACCGACCCAACCCGACCCTACTTTGTGGTAAGCAAGCTCCCTTTCTAGGGAATCCTGGGCACTCTAGTTCTTTGGGGCAGAATTTGGCATCTCTCCCTCCCTCTCTCTTTCTCAAAAGAAATGCCACATACCTCATCTGCCCACATGTTTGAAGTATAGCCCCCTATTTCTCAACCAGTATTGGAGACACTTATTTATCTCTCAAACGTTTTCAATGCCTCTCTATCTTCCCATTCTCTACTGCAAGATCTGGCTTAGCTTCAAACTTCATCTTCCTTCCTCTTCAGTTTCCATACATGCAGGGGATCTCTGGTTGCTTCTGTTTCTGGGTTTCAAGTGCTCCTGCAGTTATGATGATGATTGATTTCATGTATATAACAGACTAGGAACATAGGAAGCTGCCATATACGGAGTCAGGCCATTGGTCCATCTTGCTCAGAATTATCTACACAGACTTTCAGCAACTTCTCCAAGGTTGCAGGCAGGAATCTTTCTCAGCCCTACCTTGGAGATGCCAGGGAAGGAACTTGGAACCTAGATGCTCTTCCCAGAGCAGCATTCTCTTCCCCGGAGGGGAATATCTTACAGTGCCAAGACTTCGAGTCTCTGTCTTGGTTGACGAATGGCTCTTTTATTCCACCAGGCTCCCCAAAACCAACAGGTCTGCCTTACCTGTGGCCTCGACCCCACAACAACATTTTTTAAAAAGAATGGGAGGTTCGAGACATTGAAACGCTTCCGTAAGATGAATGAGGTGAGGAAATCAGAAGTAAACGGAGTACCAAGTTCTCTGGGACAAGCTTTTCCCTGCGCTCTGCCTCTTTGTGGAAGCGTGTGGGTTGTCTAAGGCAAGCCCCAGTAGGGCCTTGGTACTCTGGAAAGTGGGGAGGAGGTGAGAGCTGGTCTGGTGGGTGCCTCGGGGACATCTTGCCCCCTGGGAAGAGGACAGCAGCTCCTTCCAAGCACAAGTGCAGATTACTCCATTTTCAAAGTCTGCATGCCTTGGTGAAGACCAGGGAGTAGGTGTGGAGGAAGCGGCTCTTGGGAAGTGTTGCCTCGGTGTGCAGCAGCTGTGAAAAGGACAATTTCCATGCAAAGGTTCACCAGGAAGGGGACTGAGAACAGAGCTGCTAATATGATCACCCCTTGAGACATCCACATTTGGAGTCATACTCTGTACCGTTCTGGTCACCATATCTCTCAGAGGACATTCTGGAGGTATGAAAGGTACAGAAGAGGAAACTGAGAGGATCAGGGGGCTGGAGCACCTCCCTTATGAGGCTCAGTTTCCACATCTGGGGCTTTTTAGTTGAGGGGAGAAGGCAACGAAGGGGAGCCATGATTGAGGTTTATCAAATGATGCCTGGTGTCTAGAACGTGGAGAGTGAGAAGAATTTCTTCCCCTCCCATTAGACTGGAACCAGTGGCCATCTCGTGAAAATGATTGCCAAGTCATTCAGGAACAGCAGAAGGGAGTCCTTTTGGACACAGTGTATCATGAATCTAGGGAATTCTCTGCCACGGGATGCGGTGCTGGCCACCAGCTTGGAGGGCTTTAAAGGGGACTCTGGCCATTTCACAGAGGACAGGCCTATCCATGGCCACTAGTCTGGATGGCTGTAGGCCACCTCCAGGCTCAGAGGCAGGATGCCCCTGAGTAGCAGCTGCAGGGAGCCGTGGCAGGGGAGGGGGCAGGCCTTCACCTCTGGCCTGGGGGCTTCCCAGAGGCAGCAAATGGCCAGGGTGGGAAACAAGAGGCAAGACAGGATAGCATTTCTTTCCTGAAGGATCTCCTCTGAAAAAGGGCAGGGTCAGGGAAGACCCCCTCCTTGTGCAGCCATTAAAACTCATCTTCACTCATGAATCCTTTGTCTGGGATGACATCCTCATGTCTCTCTCTTTTCTACCTTTAGAAGAAGAGCAGGAAGAGGAAAAGGCCATATGATCCAGGAGAAGGCCCAAGGTAACTTTGTTTGAAGCTTTCCTGATGTGTTAATCTCCACCTCGAAAGGAAGGCTGGGGTGGTGTGGGGGATTTGAAGCACAGCCAGAGCTTTGGTCCTCCCAGACCAGGACTGGCATCAACAACTAGCAGCAGCTCTGCAGGGTCACAGGCAGAAAAAATAACTTGGCCCGGGGCAGAAATCTCTTGTGGGGTCTTCCGCGATGCATCAAGTGGTTCATGCCCTCCGGCATCCGGACGAGTCTCCCTTTCTGGCCTGGGGTTCTGGTGTGGCCTCTCCCTGATCCACCTTTTGTCCACGAGGGGGAAACGTTCTTGGATGGGGGAGCATTTGTTCACCTGAGTAGTGGCCACCCTGCGCCATGGGAAGGGGTACAGGTTGGTCAGCTCCATGGAGATGTGGGAACTAGGCCTGAGGCCGGGCCTGAAAGCCATGGGGCTGGGATGGGTGCTTTCCTGGATCTGAACGGGCGGAAGCCTGCAGAGCAAACCCTGGCCAGCCGCAGAGACTGATTCCTTTCCTCCTCTCTCTTTTGCAGGATCAAACGGAGGAGAATCTGGCCCTAGTGACGTTTGTATTTCATGTTATTACATATACTTCTTGTTATTATAGATCCAAGTCAACTTGTACAAAATCCCCTCCCCTTGGCCTCGTGCGGAGGGGAGGGAGTTTGTCCCAGCCCTGCCCCGCACGAGGCCCAAGAAGCGGGCCGATTGGCTCCCTTGAAATTGGAGGCGTGGTCTGGGCCGTAATCGGCCGATCCACGCCCCAAGCTCTTCAGTTTTGCCTTGGCAATCCCCTCCCTCCCTTCCTTCCCTGATGCAGAGCGGGTCTAGCGGCTGGTCGCCTGCGGGGGCCGAGTAGGAATATTTTGCTCTCAACACATTGGCCACTGTTGGGGTTTTTTTCGCCTACTCCGTTCTGTACTCAGGCGTTTAGTTAGAGTTAGAGTTGGCAGTAACAGTGCGGGCTGAGGGGTAAGTTGAGGGTTAGAATATCGGTGAGCACCCTTGGATCTTTAAAGGTTGATTGGTCAATTGCTCCTTTGTGGCCTGTGCGGCACAGGGAGAATGGATTGCCATGAAACCTGCTTCAGGACGTCACCAACCTTTGGGCTGTGCGGTCCAGGGTGGGTGAAGACCTTGAAGTATCCAGATCCCCTCTTCTAAAGGGGGCGGTTGGCTTTGAAGGAATTAGGCGGGGCGTACCTGCCTGTTTCCTGAGCCAGGGTGTGTCGCCCAGTGAGGCGATGGGTAGGACGTTAGAGTCCTAGCCCGAGCCTAGGGGCCCGCACTGTTCTCTAAGGGTGATTAATCACCTGGCGTTCCAGTCCGCCATGTCTGTTGTTTCTTTAATAAAATTGTGGTCCTTTCACCCATAAAAAGTCTACGTGTCTTCTTGGGCTGGGGTCTGGGGAAAACCTACTATTTTTTTCTTTATTTATGTCTACTCCTACTTGGATTGAGATGCTGTTGCTATACTGGAACTGCACTTGACCTGACCACTGTGAAATTGCCTTCCGCTGCCATTGGTTCACCATATTTAAAGCAGCAAGTAGTTCCAAAGGACTTGCTTCTATGTCTTCATCCTTGTTGACCATCCACACTTTTTATAGTACCTGCATAAGTCTTTTCAAAAAGAAAGCTGGTTTACTAGCACAGAAAGGATCCGTTTGAGCAAGTTCATCAATGCCCTTGAAGGTGATCTTTGTGGGCATGAAGCCAAATGTGAAGAAACTGAATTGGTTCCCATGCTAATACCGAGGTGAAGCCTACTTAATTTCTAAGGACATCTTTGTGCCCTGGTTTTATATACTTGTTTCTCTCAATGGATTTCATTATTTATTTATTATTACTATTAGTATTAATAAGGTATTGTTGTTCTTGAAGAAAATCCGTTACTAAAAACATTTTCCTCCAGTATCTTTTGAGGCTTCATAGTATGGTATGTCACTCAAGGTAAAGCACAGGGCCATTAAAAACATTCTCCAGAAGGACTGACATGATGAAGCCCATCTGGGTTAGAATGGGGGGAGCTTTCTTCCACACTGGCTGCTGCTGGGAAATGCCGAACAGGTTTTTAGCACTTTGCCCCTTGTTCACCCACACCGGAGCACTCTGGCATCAGATGCTTTTCTTCCTCTCTTCTCTTTGGACCGGCAAAACAAAGACCCGAAATTCAAGCACCCAATCTTGGGCAGAGAGTCAGGCTCAGGGCATCTGGCAGGTTGTTTTCTCCAGATTCAGCAGGAGAAACCTCCCTGAGATCTCTGCGCAGGAGAAGCGTCTGTGGTTTGGGTCTAGGTTTGCGCACATGCAAGTTTCGGGTAACTGCAGCGTGGTTATTTCTATTAGAAATGGCTTGTGTAAAAAACAAACAAACCCCAAAGCAGAATAAAGCACCAGGGTTGCCCTAATCATGCGGATAATGGGTAGAAAGGTATGTGGTGTGGGGGTGAGGGACGGCCATGCACCCTACAAGAAAAGAAAAAACGTGTGTCTTCAAAATAGCTGTAGAAATTAGAATGAATTGCAAAACCACATCATATGACGGAATGCACCACATATCTGGTGGAGGAAAATGCTGCCACAGGGTCTCCCCAGTCCCTAACGAGGCCATCCAAGGCTGCAGCCCGCGTGGGGCAGGACCCTTGTTTGGAGTGACAAGGACACTTCCGAAGGTCTGGTGGGCAAAGGATGTGTTTTCCCGTCCTCACCCTTCCCAGACCTTCCCCAAAACCAGCACAGAAAAAGCCCCATCCTGCGTGTACGACAATTGAGCTTCAGCAAGGATGGGCACACAGAGCAAGGTATTCCCAACAGATCTTGTGTGCTGGGAAGCTTCACTTGGCAGAAGGCCGTGCTTCAAGGAGCCGGGGCCCAGACATGGCTGCTGTGTGAGATGGGTGTGCGAAAAGATTGTTCCGGGAGCTGGAAGGGAGTAGGTCGTAGCTCAGTGGTCGAGCGGATGGAGTCCTAACTCAGTGGTGGTTCTGGGCATGCAGAAGGTCCCAGATCCCATCCCAGCTGTATTCTCCAGGTAGGCTGGGGAAGAGTTCCTGCCGGAAACCTTGGGAAAGCCGCTGCCTGTCAGTGTAGCCCATCCCAAGCTAGATGGACCAAGCATTGGGGGATCATAGGGCTGTAGCTGAGTGGAAGTGCATCTGCCTTGCAGGCAAAAGGTCCCAGGTTCCATCCCCGGCAGCACCCCAGGAAGGCTGGGAAAGCGTCTTCCTGAAAAGCTGGATGGACCAGTGGTCTGATAGGGCAGCTTCGTAGGAGTGAGAGGACAGACAGGAGAAACCTTGGATGCCGAGAAGGGAGAAGGAGTGAAATCAAGGATGGGTTCCCTGGTACAGCCGTGGAGCTGTTGTTGGTGCTGACCCAGAGGAACAGGCTTTCTCATCTGCCCTCCTCATCTGGCCAATGGCATCACCTCTACCAGATCTGCATTATTCTCCTCGAAGAGTTGTATTAACTCTTCAGTCCAGCACCCCCTGCTGGCTGATGCTGGAATATCCAGCCAAATGTGGCCTAGATCCAATGGGGTCTGTGCTTATGCTCTTTCCACACAAAGCAGGGGTTCTCCCACTTGGGTCCCCAGACACTGTTGGACCATCACTCCCATAATTCCCAGCCACAATGGCCACAGGAGATCTGGGGTTCTCGCATTCCCAGATGGCCAACACGGAGAATCCCAACCATAAGAGCTCTGCAAAGACCTTCTGGTGGAAGAGGCCATGGCAGGACCAGAAATCTCCTTGCTTTCCCCTCTGAAAAATGCATTCACAAAAGGCAAGAGAGAAAGCATTCTGGCTCTGCATACTGAAAAATAGCAGTGTTTCTTTTCAAACTGGCGAGCCCTCCCTTTGGAATCATGAGAAGAATCAATTGCACGATGGCGATTCAGGGAGATTAAGCATCCCAGCCTTGTTCAGGAGCTGTGCGTGCTCCCGTTCGGTGAGCCTGTGCGAGGGGACAAGCAAGGTCGGTTTGGGAGAGAGGCGCTGGCATGGATGGTGCTGTCCCACCCTGCTCTGGTGCCCAGCACTTTACCCAGGTGGGCGGAAATGCTGCCAGAGGCAGCTCCTCCCCCTCCGATCTTGCTGGTCATCAAGAGGACCGGATCACCAAATGGGAGCACCCACCACAGCTCCCAGCTAGGGTGGGCTGCTTGGCCTGCCCCGATCATGTGGATCTTGGAGATTCCCAGATGGAGACGGAGAGCTGGCGATTCCAGACGGAGTATTTGGTGAACCTGTTCCACTTGCACAGATGAAAGATGCTCCCTGAGAACTTGAGCCCTCCACTCGCCCATCTGCTTGCAAAACCCAAAAGGACCTTCCCATCCATTCCCTGCTCTGGGTGCTGCTGGAGGGGAGGAGATGTGGGGGGGCCCTGACTGAGATCAGGCAGGGGCTCTACTCAGCAGCAGCAGAAGGTCTGGGGAGGAGACCCACCCGAAAGGGCATCCCCTTTTCCGCCATGAGGAAAACAGCCTCTTCCAAAGTCTAAATTCATCGAAGGCTAAGCAGATGCTTGGACTTCCCACAAAGCTCTCAGTTTGCTTTTGGACAGCCAGCTTTGGGGATATTTGAATACAAGTCAGTCTGGCTTTTGGTTTAGGGCCACCACAGGAAGTCTCCACTTGCATGAAGTATCAGCATCCAGAGCAGGGAAAGCTGAAGGCGGAAAACGGAAGAAGCAGGACATGCATTTCCATTCTCCAGGGGAGAGCTCCAGTTCTCAGTTGGTCTCCATCCTCCCTCCCTGGAAGTGGAACTTCTCTTCCAGGTCTCCCCCATACACAACGGCCGGGGTTCCCTGCATTGGGTCCCCTGATGTGGCTGGACTACAACTCCCATTATCTTCTGCTGCCGCAATGTCCTTTGTGGCAGTGGATGATTGGGGGAGTTGTAGCCAGGGGTGAGACATCTCAATTTGGGGTGGGGGGGGCGGATGCACCGCATGGCATATGGGAGGCCTTGGGGTAGTAAGCATGACTGGTCCCCTTTGCTAAGCAAGGTGCACCCTGGTTTGCATTTGCATGGGAGATTCCAGGTGAGCAGGGCAAGACTTTCCCCTTAGGGGATGGGATGCCACCTGCATGCAGAATAAGCACCACCACTTGGGGAGTGGTTCTGCTCTCCCACAGTGGCAGCGGCAGCAAGCCCCGCCCCTGAGGAGGAGGCGGAGGAGAAAGAGGAGGGGAGGGGCTGCTGCAGCCGAGGCCAAGCTGGGGTGGGCGGCGCAATGGGAGGAGCCAGCGGGGCAGGTACTCGGCCCCGGGAGGAGGAGTTAGAGCATCCTCCCTCTTCGCAGGGAGTTTCCCAGGCTGGGTGGGGGCGGGAAGGGGCGGGGCTTCAGGGGGTGGGGCACTTCCCCACGCAAGAAGGAAGCCACACCCCCTTCTCAGTCCGGTCAGGCGGCCCCTCACGGGAGTGGGGGACAAGACCCCCAAGAAAGAGGAGGGGAAGGAGGGGGAGCCACACACCCCACAGAGCACACATACCCCGTCCTGAGAGCCCCGCCCTCTGCAATGGGGGGGCTAAGAGGGAGACCCAGGGGCATAACTACCATTAGGCAGGGGGAGGCAGTCGTCTCGGGGCCCCACTGCCTTGAGGAGCCCCCCCAGAGACACCTCACATGACTCCCCATTGCCCCCTGCCCAGCCCCAAGACCCTTCAGCCACTTGCCCTGTTTGCCCCCTCTCCTGCTCGTCCTCCTGGTCGGCAATCCAAGCAGCAGGCAAGCTGCTTTTTTCCCTGGCGCCTTGTCAGGATATATCTCTGTTAGGTGTTGTAGTAACATGCCTTCAGGTGAAAACTGCAAGTCACTGTATTTACTGTTATTAGTGACTAGCAACATGTGAGGCCAATTACAAGCTGCTGAGTAATGATCTGCAGTGATTGGCCAAGGCCAGTATAAGAAGGAGGCTCAGAGAAGAGCGAAGTGTCCACAATGGCAGATGCTGCTACACTGTGGTCCACCCGGCTGAACTATGTGAATGCTGTATCCATGTGCCTGATGTATATATATATATATTTACATGTAATGGCCTTATTGAGCTGCAATATCATGTGAGTGCCTTTTCTACAATATATTCTTCAGTTTAAACCCTTGCCTGTGTGTTGGAGTCTTCTTACTTTTCCACTGGGGTACTGGAACGTGACTCTGCGAGCAGGGCGCAACACCAACAGGTTCTGGGCCCAGCACGCTTCCGCTGCGCCCTGTGATGAAATGTGAAGCCCTGAAGAAGGAGGATTGAGTACCCCTAGTAACGTGAAGAGTGAAGTGTGGACTATGGCGTGTGGACAAACACATAACATCCCGGTAAGCAAGTAAACGGGACAAATTACTTGGCTTGGAGCCTGAAAATGCAGATGTATCTGTGGAAAGAAGGTTTGTGGGGAGCTGTGATTAACCCCCCTGATGAACCAGATGCTGAAGAACAAAGGCTGGATGAGAAGGCGTTGGCCAGCATAGTGTTATGTTTGGAAGATAACTTGCTGGTTCATGTGAGAGGCCTTGATACAGCTCTGGAATGTTGGAATGTGTTAAGAGAGTTGTTTATGCGTAAGACTGCATGTTCCAAGGTCATGTTGACTAGGAAGCTATATCGCAAGCAATTAAGAGCCGGGGAATCCTTGGAAAAGCATCTGGAATATATGCTTGCAACATTTTCTGAACTGTCTGAGCGTGGGATGGACTTTACAGAGTGTCACAAAGCATTTGTGATTCTGTCCTCCTTAAACGAATCTTGGGACACACTTGTTATGCCCCTAGAGGCTTTGGATGAGAAAGAGTTAACTGTAGACCTGCTATCTGCCCGGTTGCTGGAGGAGGAAAAGAGACGAAAAGAAAAAGCAGAGTGTCGGCTGGACAGCTGGAAAGCTTCA
The DNA here is from genome assembly GCF_027244095.1 of Hemicordylus capensis. Classification (NCBI taxonomy): domain Eukaryota; kingdom Metazoa; phylum Chordata; class Lepidosauria; order Squamata; family Cordylidae; genus Hemicordylus; species Hemicordylus capensis. Next base: position 239,746,895 of record NC_069657.1, on the reverse strand, counting down.
AGTCATGAGGAGGCTGAGACCGTCCAGAATGTGAGGAGGTGCTTCAAATGTGGTTCCCGTAAACACTTACAAAGAGACTGTAAGCAGAGATTGCCTGCAGCGCGAAAAGGAACTCGGCAACAAAGAGGCGGTCGGCACGTGAACTTGATACGTGAGAGAGACAATGTGAGTAGCTCAGAGTGGATAATAGACAGTGGATGTTCTCAACACATATTTGTGGATCCTGAATTCTGTCCAGAACTGAGGCCAGCTACTGGCAAGCACGTGAGCCTGGCTAATGGCAAGTGTTCGGACATTATGTGGGAAGGAACTGTATGTATTCCAGAGTTATGTGAGAAAGTAAATGCTTTATGTGTACCAAGCATTAGGCAGAACCTAATCAGCGTTCCTCGTTGGATAATTCACATGTATATCCAACTCATTTAATATCTGTTTGTACCACATCAATTCTGTACACAGATCAGACAATGAAGCATATTCTGCTTCTGCTGTGGACGTCGCAATACTATTCTGCTTTCGCGTCTTCCATCCAATTAAACTACCACCAAGTAATATGACATATCCTGTGGTGGACTTTCTATCTCTTACATCGCCAGCCCAGTCACTGTCCACATAGGCTTCAATTTTTAGGCTTTCATCGGGTTCCAAGTGCAACCCCTTGCTCATTGTACCTTTTAGATATCTTAAGACTCTTTTAACACCTACCCAATGTCTTTGCGTGGGTTTGGTGGAATATCTGCTTAAGATATTTACAGCTGTCAATATGTCAGGCCTTGACTACTGGGCTACGTACAATAATTTCCCAATTATAGATTGATATAGCTCCACATTTTCAAATGGTTCACTTGTACAACTGTCTTCGTTTAAGAAACCTGTCACCATTGGTGTTTCTACTGTTTTACATTGCTCCAAGCTGCATTCTGCTAACATCTGTGCAATTTTATTGTCTTGTATTAGTATGTACCCCTCGTCTGTATGGTCTACATGCATGCCAATATAGGTTTGGATCAAGCCTAAACCTTTGAGGGTGAATACCTTGCCAAGTTCCACCTCAATTCTCTTCCTTTGTCTTTCATCATGCACGAGCACTAACAAGTCATCAACATAGACCACTATTACTGTTCTATTGGTTCCTGATCCTCTAATATACATACAGGGGTCTGCAATGCTCTGTTTATAACCCAGATGTTTTAGTTCCTTATCTAGACAGCGATTCCAGTGATGAGCTGACTGCTTCAGCCCATATATGAATTTCTTTAGTCTGTACACCGCGTTAGGCTCCTTGCTTTCGTAGCCTGGTGCTTCTTTCATGTACAAAACTTCATCTAGTTCAGCGTTGAGGTATGCGGTTTCAGTCTCATAATGGTATACCTTAAACCCTCTCTGCTTAGCCAAGCTCAAACATATTCTCACTGATTCCCCTCTAGTAGTAGGAGCATAACTTTCATCATCGTGTATGAACACGCGCTGCGTAAAGCCCTGTGCTACCAGCCTCGCTCTGTAAATCACTTCTCCACTCTGTGTGACTTTCTTCCTGTATATCCACTTGCATCCTAAAGCAACTTCACCTTCCGGTAATTTTGTAGGAGCAAACACATGGAGTTTTTCCATTGCCTGCGTTTCTTTTTTCATAGCTTTCTCCCATTCTCTCTTCTCACCTACAGGCAGCTCCATAACTTCCTGGTATGTCATGGGCTCCACTAACACATGTTCTATTTTGTTTATTTTAAATCTCTCCGGGGGTATTCCTTTTGTGTCCCTTTCAGACCTTCTGGGCAGTACTTCCTCTGACGCTACCTCTTCCTCATCTTCTGATTCAGAGTGTGCCTCTGTTTTAGGGAGACCGTTACTGTCAGCTATTCCCTTTTCTCTGTCTGTATCAGGTTTCACTGGTCTGTTTGTTGGCTCACTTATAGGTAGAAAAACCTCAGTATTATCGTGCACATGTTCCCAATTACTTTGTTCAGCAAACTTGGCTGATCTGGAAATAATGATCCTCTCCTTATCTAGGAATCTATACCCTTTGGTGGCTGGTCCGTATCCTACAAACCTCAGCTTCCTGCTTTTGTTCTGGTTCTTTCTCCTTAACTGCTTGGGTATATGCACATAAGCATCGCTCCCGAAAACACGCAGATGTTTAACAGACGGTTTCTTACCATATAACATGTAATAGGGAGTCTGCTGGATTGCTGAGCTCCACAGTCTGTTCACAATATAGTTAGCTGTTAGAATTGCCTCCCCCCAGAGCACTCTTTCAAGGTTAGCATCCAGGAGCAGGGCATCCTTCATGACTTGTAGTAACCCGTTTCTCCTCTCAGCCACCCCATTCTCAGCAGGGGTGTATGGATTAGTTTTTCTGTGCAATACCCCAATACCTTTCAACCAAGATTGGAACTGATGAGACAGAAACTCTGTTCCTCTGTATCTCAGCAACAGAAGTTCCAAATTTCCTTTCCACATAGGTAAGCCATTCTTTAAATCTGGCAAATACCTCTTTTTTGTCTTTTAATAGGTAACAGAACCCAAATCTGGAAAAGTCATCCACAATAACCATAGCATATTTGGCCCCTCCTTTCGTTTGACTTAGTGGCCCTATCAGATCAGCATGTACCAACTCAAATGGCCTTTTGGTTACTCTGTTACTTCTTTTACTTACTGAATAGACCTTACTTTTGGCTTGCTTACAAATAGAGCAATCAAGGTATTTAATACACTTCTTTGTATCACAGCCCTCTGCAAATTCAGGCATTTTAGTTATTGTGGAAAAACATGCATGACCTAGCCTTCTATGCAATAGATGAATACACTTGTCATGAAAAGGTATTATCATGCACAGCTGAGGCTGCTTCATTCTGCTCTAGATAATATAGGTTATTATGCATTTTTCCTTTTGCTATCACTTTGCCATTTTTGGTTATTAAGCATTCCTTATTGCTGAAATTCACTTCGTATCCAGCAATATCTAAACGAGGAACGCTGATTAGGTTCTGCCTAATGCTTGGCACACATAAAGCATTTACTTTATCACATAACTCTGGAATACATACAGTTCCTTCCCCCATAATGTCCGAACACTTGCCATTAGCCAGGCTCACATGTTTGCCGGTAGCTGGCCTCAGTTCTGGACAAAGTTCAGGATCCACGAATATGTGTTGAGAACATCCACTGTCTATTATCCACTCTGAGCTACTCACATTGTCTCTCTCACGTATCAAGTTCACGTGCCGACCGCCTCTTTGTTGCCGAGTTCCTTTTCGCGCTGCAGGCAATCTCTGCTTACAGTCTCTTTGTAAGTGTTTACAGGAACCACATTTGAAGCACCTCCTCACATTCTGGACGGTCTCAGTCTCCTCATGACTTGAAGCTTTCCAGCTGTCCAGCCGACACTCTGCTTTTTCTTTTCGTCTCTTTTCCTCCTCCAGCAACCGGGCAGATAGCAGGTCTACAGTTAACTCTTTCTCGTCCAAAGCCTCCAGGGACATAAGTGTGTCCCAAGATTCGTTTAAGGAGGACAGAATCACAAATGCTTTGTGACACTCTGTAAAGTCCATCCCACGCTCAAACAGTTCAGAAAATGTTGCAAGCATATATTCCAGATGCTTTTCCAAGGATTCCCCGGCTCTTAATTGCTTGCGATATAGCTTCCTAGTCAACATGACCTTGGAACATGCAGTCTTACGCATAAACAGCTCTCTTAACACATTCCAACATTCCAGAGCTGTATCAAGGCCTCTCACATGAACCAGCAAGTTATCTTCCAAACATAACACTATGCTGGCCAACGCCTTCTCATCCAGCCTTTGTTCTTCAGCATCTGGTTCATCAGGGGGGTTAATCACAGCTCCCCACAGATACCTTCTTTCCACAGATACATCTGCATTTTCAGGCTCCAAGCCAAGTAATTTGTCCCGTTTAACTTGCTTACCGGGATGTTATGTGTTTGTCCACATGCCATAGTCCACACTTCACGTTACTAGGGGTACTCAATCCTCCTTCTTCAGGGCTTCACATTTCATCACAGGGCGCAGCGGAAGCGTGCTGGGCCCAGAACCTGTTGGTGTTGCGCCCTACTCGCAGAGTCACGTTCCAGTACCCCAGTGGAAAAGTAAGAAGACTCCAACACACAGGCAAGGGTTTAAACTGAAGAATATATTGTAGAAAAGGCACTCACATGATATTGCAGCTCAGTAAGTCCATTACACGTAAATATATATATACATCAGGCACATGGATACAGCATTCACATAGCTCAGCCAGCTGGACCACAGTGTAGCAGCATCTGCCACTGTGGACTCTTTGCTCTTCTCTGAGCCTCCTTCTTATACTGGCCTTGGCCAATCACTGCAGATCATTACTCAGCAGCTTGTAATTGGCCTCACATGTTGCTAGTCACTAATCACAGTAAATACAGTGACTTGCAGTTTTCACCTGAAGGCATGTTACTACAACACCTAACAGAGATATATCCTGACAGGTACTTGCTGATGTTTCCATATGTATAGAAGAGGCTTACACTGGGGTCCATTTCCAGCACATCTTTGGGCATATCTACCCAGTTCATATAATTGATACAGTTGGCAAACACACCCTTAGAGACTTCTCTGGTCAAAGGGTCTGTCAGCTGAATTAAGAGGGGAACATACGCTTTGGAAACTTCTCCCTTCAGGCTCTGTTTGGAGCCATCTTTAATCCCCCTCAGCAGCATCCCAAAGAGACCAATGGAGGCACCTCGCAATTCATTGTCGTCATCATCCATGTACTGCAGGAGGTGAGAGATGAGGGTCTTCACCATGGGCACAAAATCCTCCATGGCAAAGTGCTGGAACATAGCCCGGAGGGTCTTAATGGACTCTTTGGCAATGTTCCTGTCGGAATCTAAAGCACAGGTCAGCAGGGGAGAGAGGAAGGGCTCGAGAGCCTCATGCTTTGAGGAATGCTGCAGAAGGTACCCCGGCCTCCGATATTGAGGATCTGCATGAGCGGGCAGGCCTGTCCCATCCATTCTCAGAGGACATCCAGAATGCCTTGCTTCGAAATAAATAGACCAACCTCTGCATGAAAGAGAAGCTCAGTGAAGCAGGCCATCCCAGTCATTCTCTCCTTAATGTCGGCACGGAGTAAGTAGGCGTTGGCTAGTTTGAAAGTATGTTTCAGGTGCATCTTGTTAGATGCAATCAAAGTACTCATGAGGCAAAAAACACCTTCGAAGAAATTGTCTGGTGCGGCCAGCATGTCCCAACAGCCTTGCATATCCAGAAGGTTATATTCCTTTAGGTAGCCGGCACACACAATCAGGTTCTTCAGGGCTTGGACGGCAGAGCCCAGCGGGGTGACGGGGAGCTCGCCATTACTTAGTCTCTTGGACCCTCTCCTTCCTGCCCCAATGAGAAAATAGATTTGAGTGACCAGTGCAATGAGCTGGTGGGCAAACGTGCCCTGGATTGCATCCGCACACTCAGGTACGGACAGGATCGGACACAAAGCCTTTGTAGCTGCAATAGGCATGAGAGAGTCACTGTGGCGCCTCTGATAGACGTCTGAAAGAGGCTCTTCATCCTGCAGCCTCCTGAGCAGTGGCCTGATAAGCTTCTTGTTCAGATGTGGCTAGCAGGCCAGGGCCTTCCAGATCTCTGCTACGCTGTGATGACATTCCAGCGAGCATTCAAGGAGGATGTCTAAAACTCGGTTCAGGAGTTTGGAAGCTAAGTGACACACAGCTTTCAGAGTCTCCTCTTTGGTGACAGGGTCGGTGATGTGAGGAAGATGTTGGTAAATTTCCTTGACTGTCATGGGCATGTCCTCCATGTCCATCCCACATTCCTCCAAGAAGGAGCTGAGCAGCACCCCTGCCCCCCGAGAGATGGCCGCCTCTTCATGCTTGAGATGGTCTATTGCTTTGAGCACAAGCTCCGAGATCTGGCTGGGGTCCAGGTGCTCTCCGAAAGCCTTTGCCACTTTGGCAATATTGTTGAAGAAGACAGAGGGGCCAGGAACCAAGAAATCTTCTTGGAACCATTTCACAAAGGTCCCTTTTTTGTTTTTGGGTTTCTTCTCCATCTCCCTGGCCTACTTGCCCATGACAATACAATGGAGATAGTACAGGGCCTCTGCGGCCTGCATGCCAATGTCCTTCACACTGTCAGCTATGCAAAGGGACAGCAGTGCCACCAGATGTCCAAGCAAGGGAAACTCCTGGCCCAAATCAAAATCTGGGTGTTCCGAGACAAACTTCAGTAGGTAGTTGGTGCACCTAACAGCCCTTTCCTGCTCATATTTTTTGGAGGATTCAACCCATGTTTTGAATCAAAACATCCTGTCATGACCCAATATTGGTGTTTTCAGACAGCAAGCCACTGAGCATGCTGTTGCAGACATGGGCGGTCTGTTGATACAAGTCCTGTGTTTGGATGGGGTGCGTTGGGCTGCCAGCTTTCAGCTTTGTCATCTTCAGGGAGGGCAGAGAGAAGACCTTCTGGACACTTTTGTACACGAGGTCAGATCTGAGTTCTGAGCTCAGTGGGGGCTTCAAGGAGGTCAGACACAAGGCAGTGATGATGGCCTGGTGCAGAACTCTAATGAAGCAGGACCCCAGCGGCTCTTCATCAATGATTTGTATAACACATCTGACCAGTTCAGTTTTATGGGGGACACAGCTATCTTCCTTCCGGAAGACTTCAGGAAGCATCTCTTTATTGCGTCATCCTTGTCGTCACGGTGGTACTGAGAGAAGATCTCTGATGGATTTCTGCTTGTGGCAACATCTCCTGCGAAATTGTAGCACAAAATGAGAGTGGCTCGCATGTTTCTCTCAAGGACATGTTTCTGTCACTCAGACATCTCTCGCTGCAAAGAGTGCCTTGTAAGCATCAAGTGCCTATAATCCTTAATTGTCGCCATGTTCTCAGGCAAATTGGAAAAATCCACCCGGTTGACTGCTTCTACGATTCCCTCTCCGCCCCCTTCTCATCCTGTTAACCGCAGAAGCATATTCAGGAGTTTGGAGACCAACTCTTTATGCTTCGATTCTCGCAGTTTTACCCCATAGTACTTATAATTGGAAGACTTCTCTTGGCTATGTGCTTTGGGTCCCTTTTGTGGTCCTGCTTTTTTCTGGCTTGTAGCAGAGATGTCTTCTTGCAGCTTGCCTGGGGTCTGTAGCAGGAGTCCGCTGGAGAGGCTGCTGGAGGTGAGCCAGGATGGTATCTAGGACTTGGCTCTCATCCATCATCTGCACTGCTAAAAGGACAGTTTTCCCTTTCTGCAGCTTCTTGCTGTCCCACAGATATCAGAAATGCTCATCAGAGAGTTCTGACGATAAAGGTGCTCCACCCTCTGGCAGTTTCTTTTTCGGTATTGGTCTGGTGCTCGGCTTTGGCTTAGCGGCCGGCAGCTTGGGCAAAACGACCTGTTCCTTGGAAGGCTTGCCTAGAACCCGACGTGGCTCCCTCTTGTCTCTCCTATTAGCCCCTAGATCAGACTCAGAGGGTGGAGGCTGCACCACTTCGGGGAATGCTACTGGCTGCGACTGCTCCCTGAGCTCAGCAGATGCTGGCACAAGAGGTTTGACCTAGAGCGGCAAGCACGGGGATGTTCTCTGGGCGGGTGGATCTTGGGAACTTGATGATGCTTGAAAGCTTGGGCTTTGGATGGCCTCCCGACTCTCTGGCCAACCTTGACTAGTCTGAGGAATAGGCTTCTTGCTCTCCACACCCTTCTTCTTTAGGAGCTCCTTTAGGATAGGATTCATCCTCAGGCTGACTAATCACCTAACTTTGGTGGGCACTTTTCAGGTTTCCACACTCAGGAAAAGCTCTTTTGCAATACTGCTCTCTCCTCCTTAGCTTTGGGGAAAGCCTCCAGGCCTCTCAAAACAAGGGTCTTGAGGCTACACCCCTAGTTATGGCATCACCGTGATTTATGGCCTCAAAGGTGATGCCAGCAAACAAGAAACCTCTTGCTCAGCTGACTGAAGACAATGGGATGGCTGTGTGCAGGGGAGGCTTGCCCAAAGTAAACATGGCATTGTTGCAGTGCAGCCAATAGGTGTCTGGCCTATGCAGGCAGGGGAATGGCGGCAGAGAAGAGGCTTCTTGCTCTGCACAACCTTTTCTTTAGGAGCCCTAAAATCCTATTTGTTTGGCCTGGCCTTCCAAGGCTTGTTAAAAAAAATATTTAAAAGTATCTTAATTAGTTTTAAATGGTTTTAATCATGTTTGGGTTGTTTTAATATTGTTTTTAGCATTGTGTTTGAATTGTGGGGTTTATGTCTTTTTAAAAAGTTGTTGTCCACCGCCCAGAGCCTCTGGATGGGGCGGTTTATAAGTGTGTGTGTGTGTGTGTGTGTGTGTGTGTGTGTGAGAGAGAGAGAGAGAGAGAGAGAGAGAGAGAGAACAAGGTGGGGATATGAAACAAAAACCAAAACAAACAAGAAATGGGAATGGAGGATGAAGGGATAAAGATAATTATCAGTCTGGAAGAAATTACACAAATCTAAATACACCTGCCAGATCTTGGTATGAGAGTCTCCTTTGAGCATACAACAGTAAGTTGTGACTTCAGATGTAGCCAGGTCAGAGAGATCTTCCATCCACTCAGTGCGCATTAATCTTTTTGCCACTCGTAGGCAACCAAGGATTTGCCATCCCTCTCTGTCCGACTCTCAACACGAAAAAACTACTTAGTATATAGTATTCCGTGCATCACATGCAGAAATGAAATTCAGCAGAGCCAGCCCAGCGCTTCCTCAACCTCCTCCTCCTCCTCCTCCTGAGTCTCCTTTGCATTGGTCCTCCAGCATGGCTGTTGGCTGGGACTGCCGAAGCAGCAGCAACAGGGAGGGAAAGCTGGAGTCAAACTGTGCGAGGTGGTGGGGCACGGGCTGCTGAGCGGTCTCTCAGCCTTCCACTTCTCCCCACTCGGGGTCTTCTCTCCTCCTATTTCTCCTTCTTGCAAAGGGAGTAGCGCACTGCAGATTAAGCAGCAACAGCTACGATCTCCGGCAGCATGAGGCAAACAGACAGTCCCTTCAGGAAGCAGCAGTAGCAGCAGGCAGCACAGCACCACTGCCGCCCTGCTCTAGCGCTGGGAGCTTGTGCTTGGCCCCATCCAGGACTTCAAGCTCTTTCCCTGTCTCCTTTGGCCCCTCCCCAGCAGCCACCCCTCATGCTAGCACAGCCGAGAGGTATCACTGGGACTCGGGAGGAGGAGCCTCCTTGCCAGGCTTCCGGGTTTGCCTCCCTCCCTCCCACGCACCTCCCGTCTTTTGCACCCCACCCCCGGACCTCGACGCTGCCTGCCTTGCAGTGGCAACACAAGATCCTTATTGTCGTAGAGTCGGGCTGATTTGCCGCCCCTCTGATTTGCCGCCATAGGCAAGTGCCTACTTTGCCTATCCATTCATCCACCCCTGCATCTACTGATAAACTGAAGGCTTGACATACTGCAAAAGGAGAGACATGATCTGCTACCACAAGAGAAGTTTCACAAGAGAAATGAATAAGAGAAGCTTATTAGATGACGAAGAAGGATTAGTTATAGATGATGATGATGATGATGATGAATTCTATTTCTATACCACCCTTCCAGAAATGGCTCAGGGCGGTTTACACAGAGAAATAATAAATAAATAGGTTGTCACAAAATCTAAAATCAGAATTCAAAACTAGGTTGATGCAAGCAATCACTTCTTGCCAGAAGGGAGCTTTATATTGCAACACCACATCATATGAATTGGAGAACCTTTAGCAACATCACACAGCATCAATATAAGGGAGAAGCCGTGATATGTTTATGAAATAAACATACAGGTATCCACTAGGTGGAGAATATCTGCTGCTTCAGCTTCAATTTAAGAATTAGTGATCATTCATACGACCAGCCCAACAGGAGCAGGACAGGGCTACCCCAGGTAGAGTGGGTTGTGCGCAGTGCCAGGATCACTCTCGATCCCAGCACTCCACCCCCAGATAGATCTGCTTTCATTCCCAGGCTAAAAGTGAAGTCATAGGAGGCATATGCACTTCCTACCTCATGCCCAGGCCGTGGGGTGCTTTGGCTGCCACAGCCACCATTTCCATAGAACTGGGGGGAGGGGGGGAGTGGCCCCACAGTGGGAATTTCCCAAATGCACCATGCTACTCACACAGTGCATTGTGGGACTCTAGGAGGTCCAGCTCCCTTCCCCCTGCTCATGATGCCCGTATCATTGGCCACTTGCCACTTTGCCATCATCTGGGCATGCAAGTGGCAGAGCCTTGAGGAGCCACCATTCATGTGGGGAAGGCCAGGTGGGCTACTGCCTTCTCCCCAGCCCCAGCTGACTTGGTCGTGTGAACGATCTTCTAGTGTAGAGGACAGGGGCGTAACAAGGCTGGAGTGGGCCCAGAGACAAAATTGTAAAATAGGCCCCTCGCTGATACACACACTTCACAATATATAGTCATGTGACTTGCCTCTGGGGGTCCCTCAAGGCATGGGTGGCCCCAGGCGGCCGCCTCCTCTTGCCTAATAGTAGTTAAGCTCCTGTAGAGGATTTTTTGCTTCCTAGGACATTGGTCCATTCAACTGGAAGGATCTCGGTTTCCAACTCCTCATGTTTCTCAGCACATAGGAGCGATAAGTCAGACTTATCATGTGACGTATCCGCAGTATATGGATATGTTTGGTTTCGGCAGGTCAGCAGTGCAAATGATATCTTCTAAAACTTTAGGGACCTCAGAAGCACTTAGAGCAGAGTGCCCAAATCTGGAAGTTATAGTGTCATGTGTTTCAGCTGCAGGTATTGCTACTGAGCTGTCGGGCAGATCATCCTGTATGCACAAAAGGTAGGAAATTGTGATTGGTGTCTAATATCTGGTCAAGAGTTAGAAGATGATTTCTGGTCCCATTATTCTCCATAAACATAATACCAGATATTTGGACTGCAGGATTATATCAGAGAGTCATTTTGTCATGTAAGGATCAGAGTCATTATGTCAGCACAGAGCATAAACATGCTTCTCTCAAAGTCTTGATGGTAGGGGAACAGGTAGCTCCAGTCTGTTAAAATCTGGAGCCTGATTGATAGAGGCTATACAAGCGAACCTCAAGAGTGGACCATGCTGAAGGGTTGGGAAGATCATATTTTAATTTAAAGATCCAACTAAGCCAATTTGTTCTATGATGTTGTAAGATAGCTGAGAAATTAACATCCCCTTCTAGGACTGGTAACTGTAAGCTATGAAGGGAAGATCTGAGATTGTATGTCTGTCTGTATGTATTTAGTAAATTTGTATTCTACCCACTACCAAAGTCTCTAGGCGGTTTACTGCATAAAACATACCAAGAATAAAACAAACCAAGAATGTAACTGTTAAAACATAAAACCAGATTCAAATATCCATAAAATCATTATGCCATATAAAGTGGCAGAAAAGCTTGAGAAAGTGTCTGAAGGGTTTTCGGGGAATGAATAAGAGGAGGAGACCCCTTAATACATAAATCAAATGGGGAAGAAGATTCATTTTAATTATGTTTATTGTACTCCAAATGCTGTTAGCTAAGGAGATCCATGTATCCACATCAAGTTTCATTTGAGTGAAAATTTATTTTGTTTACAAAAACATAAAGCAAAATAAAACAGACATTTTAAAAACGATTTAAAACCACAAGTCAAGTTAAAAGGCTTTGGTGAAAAAATGTTTCTTGAAAGGTTTCTTGAACGTTGTCAGAGATGGGGAGGCTCTTATTTCAGCAGAGAGCACATTCCAGAGTCTCGAGGCGACCACAGAGAAGGCCCGTCCCTGTGTAGCCACCACTTGGGCTAGTGGCAACCGCAGATGAACCTCTTCAGATGATTTCATTGGGTGATAGGGCTCATGATGAAGACGCCTAAACTGAGATGAAGATTCCTATTAATTAACAAGCAACTACTGCAGGTGACAATAATTCTGAAGTATTTAATATCTGTTTGGCAAATTATTAAATTCCAATTTTGAAATAAGGAGAGAGGAGAACACGTTCTCAGATGCTTCAGTTCAGACTTGGGCCAGTTAATGCAGTAGCCAGAGAGCTGACCACATTTCTGAATTAGGAGGGAAACCAGGCATAGAAGAAACAGGACCCTTTAAAGGGGGGAGTATCATCAGCATAGAGGGCTATGTTATGCTCTAATTATTATGAATCATTATACCTTAAATGGTGAGATGTTGTCTGACTGTACAAGCCAGAAGACCTAATGCTAAATTAAAAAGGAGATAAAAAGGCAGCCTTGTCTGGTGGCTCAAGAAAGCCTGAAGGGCAATAACAAAACTCCGCTGGAAAACTTTTGAGACTGAGGCACAGAGTATCAAATGCCTATCCAGTGAATGAATTCAGGAGGAAAGCCAAATTTGAATAGAACATAATTCAAAAAAGACCAAGAAACTTTATCAAAGGCTTTCTTTGCAATGGTGCTTTCCAGATTAAACCCTACAACAGTGTCACTACCGATCTGCTAAGTGTGCTTTCATACTTCCTGTGTTGTGATACCACAGTCTCCGCACTGACATCAGGGTGCCGTTCACATTTCTGATGCCTTCCTTCAGATTTGATCTTTGCGTTATAGTGCTACAACATCACAAGTCCATTGCAGAAAAAGAGCTGCATTTTCCCATTGTAGGAGTTTGAGATTCTGGGGATCATTTCCAATACCGTCCTGACAAGCTCAAGCATTTTACCCCTGTTGTAGCATGTAATCTGGAAAGCGCCAACAAGAGAGAGACAGCAGCAGGAATAGATTTGTCCTGGGATAGTGAGATCATTCAGTAAACTGACTGCGCCTTGTTGGCCATGAGGGGGCTGGGATATTGTTTGCGCCTTGTTAACCATGAATGAAATCCACTTGATTGGGATGTACTATTGAAGATAAAATGGACTGCAGTCTATTGGCCAGAACGGAAGCCAGGATTTGCATGTCAACATTGATGAAAGACATAGGTCTGTAGTTACAATATTTCCTAACAGGGCAAGGGGGGAGCAGTAGGCTAGTAATAATACGTGAACAGTTAGTAGCCCCTTTCACATGTATTACATTAAAAACCATGTATTTTATGAAACGGAGGGTGTTATAATGAAGAACATATAAACACACACGTGCACACAGTATAAACCCAACTCGTAATCACAGATTACTGAGTCTGTTATAGGCTGGTAATTAGGCACTAATTTACCTGTAGCTGAAGCAGGATGGGTTCTTAGGTGGAGGCAGATGCAGGCCTTCCATCTGTCCGGTCACCTCATCCTCTAGATGTAGGTAAGGAAGCAGGATGTGGGCTACAGGGATGGAGGTCAAATTTGGAGACTGCTCAGCTCCTTTAATAGTTCTGTCTCAATCCCCAGTTTCCCCCCTTCCTCTCAGACTTCTGTGGCTCCTCCTCTGGGACAAAAAGCATTATCCTGCTTCCTTTTAAAGGTACAATGTTTGGTAAGCTTGTGAAATGATGGGGGGGAGGGGGGTTGGTGAGATTCTGCCATATCCTTGCACTTCATCCGTAGACCTCTTTGCATGTTTGAAGTTCCTCAATTTCTGAAGTTCATTTGGAAATTTCACACAGTGGTTGAAGCTTCTTTGGGTCGAGAAAGTCGTCTTTGTCTGTAATCTTTAAAGTTTGTATGGCAACTGAAATATCCATATACTTCTCCCCAGATGGAGCTGCCATTTCACCTTTCTCTGTATCAACTGCACTGAAATACTGGTGAAACTCGGAAATTTAGAATATCGTGCAAAAGTCCATTAATTTCAGTAATGCAAATTAAAAGGTGAAACTGATATATGAGACAGACGCATTACATGCAAAGCGAGATAAGTCAGGCCTTAATTTGTTATAATTGTGATGATCATGGCGTACAGCTCATGAAAACCCCAAATCCACAATCCCAGAAAATTAGAATATTACATGGAACCAAGAAGACAAGGATTGTAGAATAGAACAATATCGGACCTCTGAAAAGTATAAGCATGCATATGTATTCAGTTCTTGGTTTGGGCCCCTTTTGCAGCAATTACTGCCTCAATGCGGCGTGGCATGGATGCTATCAGCCTGTGGCACTGATGAGGTGTTATGGAAGACCAGGATGCTTCATTAGCGGCCTTCAGCTCTTCTGCATTGTTTGGTCTCATGTCTCTCATCCTTCTCTTGGCAATGCCCCATAGATTCTCTATGGGGTCAGGTCAGGCGGGTTTGCTGGCCAATCAAGCACAGTACACTGTATAATTTTCAGAGGTCCGATATTGTTCTATTCTACAATCCTTGTCTTCTTGGTTCCATGTAATATTCTAATTTTCTGGGATTGTGGATTTGGGGTTTTCATGAGCTGTATGCCATGATCATCACAATTATAACACATTAAGGCTTGACTTATCTCGCTTTGCATGTAATGCGTCTGTCTCATATATCAGTTTCACCTTTTAATTTGCATTACTGAAATTAATGGACTTTTGCACGATATTCTAATTTTCCGAGTTTCACCTGTATATTCTCCTAAAAGTTTGATAATCTGTAGGACAGTTCTCGATCACAGCACGGTCAGCATTGCTTTCATACATGTTTTGTAGGTGGAAGAGAGACTTACATATCCTCTTTGGCATTGGTCATTTCATTTGAATGGTTTGGTTGGTGTTCTATAGTGTTCAGTTGAAAATCATTATTTTGAGTGTCATCATTTTGCAGTGATGCAATTTCTTGTGAAACTGCCAGGATGACATCAAGGGCATGGGAAATAGAAATATCTATTGAAAACAGCTCCAGAATAGCATTAGCTGGATGTATCAATTTTGACATTTGTGTGTGGGGCGGGCGGGCGGGCGGGGTGTGTGTGTGTGTGCAGGCGAGTAACAATGATCGGGCAAGGGGAGACAGTTGTCTGGTGGCCCCACTGCCTGGAGGGGCCCCCCAGAGGCACCTCACGTGACTCCCCATTGCCCCCTGCCCAGCCCCAAGGCCCCTCAGCCACTTGCCCTGTTCGCCATCTCTCCAGCTTGTTCTCCTGGCCGGCAATGCAGGCAGCAGACAAGCTGCAAAGAGCTCCTTTTCTCCCGGGCGCCTCTCAGCTGATGGGCGGGTGGGCGGGGCTTCCAGGGAGGCCTCCGTGTAGGCCTCTGTGAAGCCTGAACTCCAGTAGGGCCCAAGCCAGCCAGGAAGGAGGAGGCAGCCAGAGTGGCCACCACTGTTCTCTGCAGCAGAAGAGCCCTTGCTGCCAGGTAGAGTGTGAACTCCTTTTTGTGGTTACCTTCCCCGCCCCCCGCCCCCCATATATAGGCATCTGCTTGCCATAGGGCTTGGATATGGGGGGGGAGGGACTGAGAAGTCTCTGAATATTTATTTTGAAACAGCTTGGAAAATTTGCTGGCTTAAAAAAAACTATTTAAAAAGTCCTATAAGTGGCTTGTTTCATGGCAGAAAATTACAAAAACTTGTGGAAGAAACAGTATTATATTTATTTTATTCATTCATTCATTCATTTATAAATGCACTTATGTTCAAGTTGTTTTGCAACCCAGAAGGTCTGAGTGAAAACTGTAAAGCATGTCTTGTGCTTTTATTTTATTTTATTTTTCTTGTGTGTGAACTGCTCTCCAATAACTTGCAGGGACTTCAAGGTAAATCTGGCCAACATGGGAATGCAGCACCTCCATTCCAGAGGAGAAGTGTGTTAAAGGGCTTTCAAAGCCTCTTGTGAAAAACCTCCTGGAATCAAACTTGACTGAATTGGTTCAGAATTCTGAGAAAACAGACATAGGCTCACCCTGCATGGTTGAAAGTCTCCTTTGCTAATCTGCAGCAAGGGGCCCATTTTAATCATTCGTCTTTCTAGTGTGTGCTAGGCATTAAAAGTAAAACAAATGTATAGTACTCAATGTATATCACTATATATTGTGAAGTGTGCGTGTGTGTATTCAGTGAAATGTATTTCCAGGCAGCATACTTATTTTGGAATATCAGACTTAAATCCTTGGGGGCCTGGGGTGTGCGGAGGCCCTGGACTTAGAGTGGGGGGGCCCCATTTTAAAATCTCGTCTCTGGGCCCACTCCAACCTTGCTACGCCCCTGTGTGTGTGTCAAGAAGTGTGCCAGAAAATGGTTGGGTAATTTTTTAGAAGTAGTCCTTTGGCTTCAGTGCTGATGGTTGCATCACATTCAGGGTCGCTATCAATGAATTTGAAAAGTTGTACTAGTAGCTATTCACTCCTAGGTCTCCATCACAGTTTTTAGAAAGCATGTTAAATTGTGGCTTTTTACCCAGGCTTTTATTTGATTCTCTCTGCTGCTGCTCCGTTTGCTCTGTATTGCTTTTATGCTTTCATTTTAAATTTTTAATCAGATTTGTTTTATATTTTTAGCTTAATATTTTAATAGTGTCCTTTTTATAATCTTGTTTTTAAACTTTGCTGTAAACTGCCTTGGGATTGCCTTTTTATAATCTTGTTTTTAAATTTTGCTGTAAACTGCCTTGGGATTGTTAATGAAAGGCTGTATATAAATTTAACAATAAATAAAATAGTTCCTTGTAACTTCAGACAATAGCTTCTATAGATGCCAAATGCCCTATCCAACATTCTTCCAAGAGATATTTCAGTTTAATGTCATTGTATTTCACTGAAATGGCTGGCTTATGAATGAAATTGTCAGAGGGAGGGTGGCGCAAGCCACAGACAGGATGGTGTGTTAGCTCAATCGCTCTCTCCATCTCAGCCCTTCTACCAGACCTAGCCTTGAGAGTTTGGCAGCTACATTTGTTAATTTGAAGTGATATTGGAGGGGAAATGTCCAAGAAAGTGTTGAAGTGGAAAGGGAAAGGAATTAGAGCCTTCCTGGATGATTTGAAGCCAGCTGGTATGTCCCCCCCATACACCCATAATGGATGTGTGGATGACGAAGAGATCCAGGAAGAAGCTCAACTGAGTTACAAAAACAAGAAAAGCCTTGGGATACCTCCGGACAAACCTTGGAATTACAATTAATTGAACATTTGATAATGTAGCTTAATAAAGAACTACAAGTGGAATGGAGTCACACGTTTACAACGGTCCGTCAAGATTTGGCAAGTATAACTGATCAAATTAATAAGCAATTTAAGGACCTTTCACTGCAAATCTCTGATATTGGACAAACAGCTAGTAATGTCTTTGATCTGGCGATTAAGAATGCCCTAGAATTATCTGCTACTCAGAAAAAAGTGGAGGAAGTAAGAGAGACTATGGCGACTATCCATGATCGCGATAGAAGAAATAATTTAAAAATTGGGGGCATTAGTGTGATGTTGCCAAATGTGGATTTAATGAGCTTATTTATGTTATCACTAAAATGAACGAGTTGTCTTCAGACTTGCAAACTGTAGAAAGAGATCTGGAAGGAGGTCATAGGATATCATATAAGATTTCAACACAGAAACCGAGAGACGTCCTGGTGAGATTAGTTAATTTTGGCTTGAAGGACAGAGTGCTTTATAAAGAGCATCAAAAAGGGGTAATCTGGAATAATGAGAAAGTAGTATTTTTTCAAGATATCAATACAGCAACATTGCAGTGGTGTGAAGAATTTGAGCCTTTAACTGAGATTCTCTTTTCAAAAGGGATTTGATACCAATGGGGGTTTCCCTTTAAAATAATTATCTTCAAACCTGAAGGGAAGCAAGTTATTACATCTCTGGAAGAAATGCAAAAAGAAGTAGCTGGGCTAAAACGTCTCACAGAGAACTATGCAACTTAGCCTTGAGTTAACTGGGAAACAGAAGAATTTGTTTAAGATATGCATCTCTGCCAAGATTTTTTTTTTAAAAAAACTCTCTCCTTTGAAACTAGGCCATTTGACCTTAGAACTGTGAAATATGGAACCTACGAGAAGCAGCTGGAAGATTTGATAAATTACTATAGTACGTGAATTTTAAAAGAGAAATTAGGAAGCAGGGAGGAGAATGCTAAGGTGGTTAGCTGGGCCGGGTGAATATAAGTAATTAGTTAAATAATCATTTGGTTATAAGGAATATTGGGCTGGAATGGAGAGAGGGTGAGCTGATGCTCCTCCCCCCCCCAAAAAAGTTAGAGAATTTAACTTCTCTGCAACAATATTTGCTTTTGGTCTGAGTGCACCAGGGAGGGAAGGGAGGGGGGAAAGTGGTGACAGGGAGAGGAGGCAGTTGGAGGGGAGGGTTTTCAGGGAAGGGGGAAGCATATTTTAAAAAGGAACAGTTAAATACATTATGTTGCATTCTATAGATGGATATACTAAGATAGAAATGGGTGATTTGAGAGGATTGGAACTATCTTGAATTTGGAAATTAAATCATTTCTAGCTGACACCACACAGAGCATCTGTGCGCTAGTTGGGCCCAGCCGTGTCCCCCCCCCCCCGATGCTGTCATGGCTAGCTTTCTGGCTGGCCAGCCAGCCGACTGGCTGTTCCCCTCTCTGCCTGCTTCTGGTCCCCCTCCACTTTCTCCCCCCTCCTCCTGGCAGCCAGGCTAGGGCCCGCCGCTACCTCCTCCTGACCTCAGCAGCCGGGCCAGGCAAGGCGGGGCTAGCTGTTCGGCTGCTGCCTCCTCCTCATGGCGGCCTTGGGCCGCCAGCCACCCTCCTCTTCAGGCTGGCGGGGCTTTGCCCACCGGTGGTCCTCCTCCCCACAGGCCACCCTCCTCTTCAGGCTGGCGGGGCTTTGCCCACCGGTGGTCCTCCTCCCCACAGGCCACCCTCCTCTTCAGGCTGGCGGAGCTTTGCCCACCGGTGGTCCTCCTCCCCACAGGCCACCCTCCTCTTCAGGCTGGCGGGGCTTTGCCCACCGGTGGTCCTCCTCCCCACAGGCCACCCTCCTCTTCAGGCTGGCGGAGCTTTGCCCACCGGTGGTCCTCCTCCCCACAGGCCACCCTCCTCTTCAGGCTGGCGGAGCTTTGCCCACCGGTGGTCCTCCTCCCCACAGGCCACCCTCCTCTTCAGGCTGGCGGAGCTTTGCCCACCGGTGGTCCTCCTCCCCACAGGCCACCCTCCTCTTCAGGCTGGCGGAGCTTTGCCCGCCGGTGGTCCTCCTCCCCACAGGCCACCCTCCTCTTCAGGCTGGCGGGGCTTTGCCCACCGGTGGTCCTCCTCCCCACAGGCCACCCTCCTCTTCAGGCTGGCGGGGCTTTGCCCACCGGTGGTCCTCCTCCCCACAGGCCACCCTCCTCTTCAGGCTGGCGGGGCTTTGCCCACCGGTGGTCCTCCTCCCCACAGGCCACCCTCCTCTTCAGGCTGGCGGGGCTTTGCCCACCGGTGGTCCTCCTCCCCACAGGCCACCCTCCTCTTCAGGCTGGCGGGGCTTTGCCCACCGGTGGTCCTCCTCCCCACAGGCCACCCTCCTCTTCAGGCTGGCGGGGCTTTGCCCACCGGTGGTCCTCCTCCCCACAGGCCACCCTCCTCTTCAGGCTGGCGGGGCTTTGCGCACCGGTGGTCCTCCTCCCCACAGGCCACCCTCCTCTTCAGGCTGGCGGGGCTTTGCCCACCGGTGGTCCTCCTCCCCACAGGCCACCCTCCTCTTCAGGCTGGCGGGGCTTTGCGCACCGGTGGTCCTCCTCCCCACAGGCCACCCTCCTCTTCAGGCTGGCGGGGCTTTGCCCACCGGTGGTCCTCCTCCCCACAGGCCACCCTCCTCTTCAGGCTGGCGGGGCTTTGCGCACCGGTGGTCCTCCTCCCCACAGGCCACCCTCCTCTTCAGGCTGGCGGGGCTTTGCCCACCGGTGGTCCTCCTCCCCACAGGCCACCCTCCTCTTCAGGCTGGCGGGGCTTTGCCCACCGGTGGTCCTCCTCCCCACAGGCCACCCTCCTCTTCAGGCTGGCGGGGCTTTGCGCACCGGTGGTCCTCCTCCCCACAGGCCACCCTCCTCTTCAGGCTGGCGGAGCTTTGCCCACCGGTGGTCCTCCTCCCCACAGGCCACCCTCCTCTTCAGGCTGGCGGGGCTTTGCGCACCGGTGGTCCTCCTCCCCACAGGCCACCCTCCTCTTCAGGCTGGCGGGGCTTTGCGCACCGGTGGTCCTCCTCCCCACAGGCCACCCTCCTCTTCAGGCTGGCGGGGCTTTGCGCACCGGTGGTCCTCCTCCCCACAGGCCACCCTCCTCTTCAGGCTGGCGGGGCTTTGCCCACCGGTGGTCCTCCTCCCCACAGGCCACCCTCCTCTTCAGGCTGGCGGAGCTTTGCCCACCGGTGGTCCTCCTCCCCACAGGCCACCCTCCTCTTCAGGCTGGCGGGGCTTTGCCCACCGGTGGTCCTCCTCCCCACAGGCCACCCTCCTCTTCAGGCTGGCGGAGCTTTGCCCACCGGTGGTCCTCCTCCCCACAGGCCACCCTCCTCTTCAGGCTGGCGGAGCTTTGCCCACCGGTGGTCCTCCTCCCCACAGGCCACCCTCCTTTTCAGGCTGGAACATTCCACCAGGTATCCCCATGCATCCCTACGCATCCCCATGCATTCTGGCTTAGAGAAATAATTCTATAGATTGTCAGCAAGAACTAAGAATTAAAAATGAGTGATTACTGTATGGTTTTTTCCTTGAACGTGAGAGGTTTGGGGGATGCAATTAAAAGGGCCAGGATATCTATATTAAATCCTTTAACCCAGTTGTGGTCTTTTTACAAGAGACTTATAAGATAGAGGATACTGCAGATAAATATTTTGGAAAACAGTTTTCCAAACAAAGCAAGAGGGGTTGGTATTTGATTTAAAGCTGACATTGATCTTGTTGTTGAAATTTTTTTGAAAGATAAGGATGGAAGATTTATTTTTATTAAGGAGAAGTTGCACAATAAGGATATTACTTGGGCCTCTATCTATGCTACAAATCAGAGACATATTGACTTCCTTCAGAAAACAATGAGGAAAATGAAAAGGATTGCTGGTACTAATATAGTGTTGCGGCCTGGGGGGACTTTAATATTGGTGCCACTAAGTCATCTAATGAGAATAAATCAAGATCTTTACACTATAAGAAACAAGCCTCACTATCGTTGAACTTTCAAAGATTGATGCATAAATATGAGCTTATAGATTCTTGGCAAATGCTTAATCCCTCTGCAAAAGTTTGACCTTTTTTCCAGGAAGACACCAATCTTATTCTAGGTTGGGTTATATATGGGCATCTAATACTTTGTTAACTCAATTTCATTTCATAAAATTTCATAAGGGAGAAATTGGACCCATTCTTGTTTCGGATCATGCCCCAGTGATCTTTAAATTCCATTTATTTGTTTATTTGATACATGTCTATACCTCCCAAAACGCAAGTTCTCTGGGCGGTTTACAAACAATAAAAGCAGCCAATAAAAGATTAAAATATTTCAAAAATTAAAACTAAAAAGTTAAAATTATTAAAACATAATTAAAACACAATTAAAGCAGTATCTAATTAGAGGAGAAAATTTTATTCTCTCCGGTTTGGCGTTTTAAAGCTAGATTACTTGTGGACAAATGGCAAAGCAACAATTGGCCCAAACATTAAGAATTTTTTTTTTTTTAATGAAAATGATAAGGAGCAAACATCATTAGTAATGAAATGGGATGTGATGAAAGCTGTTATTAGAGGGGAGTGAATTAATCAGATGAGCAGGATTAAAAAAGAATCAACACAAATGAGTGATAAACTAGAGTTGGAGTTTAAACACTTATTGGCAATATTTCATAGAACAGGGTCTGTTAATACCTTTCAGCAAATATGGAAGAAAAGGAAGGAGCTAGTGGTTTTGGAAACAACAAAAATTTCTACTCAACCTGTTATGTAAAACAAAGTTATTATGAATATGGTGATAGAAATACAAGATCGTTAGCCAAGATAGTTATTAACAAGATCGTTATTAAAGAAAGTTAAGGAGAAGAGGCTTATAAAAGTAATAAAGGATGATAAAGGTCGAACCATCACTAACACTAAAGATATCAGTGATCAGTTTGTTACGTTCTTTGAACAATTATATAATTCTCATAACCCAACACAGGGGAAAATTCTTAACTACTTAGATAAGATTAGTACCCCACAACTAACTCCAGAGGATATTAAGATTTTGGATGCACCATTTACTGAGGCAGAAGTGCTTGAGGTTTTTAAAACCATTCAGAATCACAAATCTCCAGGACCGGATGGTTTGATAGGGGAATTTTTTAGCCAATTCAAAGAAATTATTATACCATAGTTTGTAATTTTAATGAATGCTCTGAGTCAGGGAGCATGTTTCCCACCCTCGTGGTATGACTCAAAAAATAACATTAATTCCTCAAATAGGTAGAGATTTACAGGAAGTCAGCTCTTATAGACCAATTTTGCTACTTAATGTTGATTATAAATTATACAGTATACTAAATTATTGGCAAATTGACTTAAATTAATTAGTTATAAAATTGTTCATATTGATCAATCTGGATTCATTCCTAGGAGAAATCTATTTAATTCTATAAGAAAGATATTTCTCCACTAACACCTTTATTAACATATCTGGATAGTGGGGAAGATCAATATGGATTGGCTTATTTGAAGATGTTGAAGGGAAAGAATTTTTATAGAATAAAAGACGTCCATAGAAATAAGAGGTTATTCAAGAAGGTTGAGATTGAACAAGAAACAGGATCTCAAATACCATGGCTAGTATAGTTACAAATTAGATCTATATTGATGGATAGTAGCATCGATAGTTCAGCTACCCGATTTTAATACAAATAGAGATTGGAGATCCCCCAATAGGTTTGAGGAATGGACAGAGAAGCAAGATGGCGTTCTTCTGGGAAGTACCTGACAATTTGGCTGCCAGGGCTTTCCGCTCCCGTTTGGTCTAATTATCTTTCATTGGCTACATAAAGATCAGAATGCATGCAGGGTGCATCCCCACCCCCGTGGGGGGGGGGGGGATCCGTGGAGATTCCAGGCTTGAAAAAGCCTGGAGGACCCTGGATGAACCCTCAGCAGAGACCTTTCTGCATTAAGCATCAGGCTGAACGGAGACAGGCTTAACAACATGCCTTCTGAAGAACGGCTTTTTTCTTTCCTATCAAATCTCTGAGATGACCATGGCTTTTGAGCTTGCAAGATCTTTGGCATTTCTTTTTACTTCTTCTGGCCTCCCCTTTTTTTGTCTTTATTACTTTTGAGCCTCCTACTGACTTTTCCAGAGGGAATTATGTAAACGGCATTAAGAAGAGGGTTGGCTGGGTGAGGAATGAAGTCTTACATGACCAATGTGTGATTCTACTGCTTACTGTTTTGCACAACCCAGCCTCTTATTTGAATCTGTTTTTAGTTTTACCTTGAAGAATTCCTGCGAGTGGTTTTGCAAAGCGTTTGATGCTCTAGTTACTAATTATCTCCCTGCTAACTTGGCAAAGAGGCACTTTTTACCATGGTGATTCTCTTTATTTAGCAGGGGGAGAGTAACTGGCCCTATCCAAACCCCAGCACGGTACTTGCAGTGACTATTGCTGGTGTGTGTCTTATGTTTCTTTTTGGAATATGAGCCCTTTGGGGACAGGGAGCTATCTTATTTGTTTGTTGTTTCTCTTTGTAAAATGCCCTGAGCCATTTTTGGAAGTGCGGTGTAGAAATCGAATTCATCATCATCATCATCATCGTCGTCGTCGTCATCATCACAGCACTGGAATTCTGGCACTGATAAAAGTGTTTTATGGCTGGTAATTAAGTTCTTTGCTCTTTGTGTGGCACTCTCTGTTTCGAACGTTTAGAAGCGTTATTGAAGTTAGGATGGAACAGATACATGAATGAGGGTTTTTTACTTTTTAATGGTTTGAATACAGTATGTATATGGAAGTTTGAATACAGAAGCTCTCTTGTGGTACAATTATGTTTATGTCTCTTGCTTGCTGCCTGGAACTTTTAGCAACATTATTGAAGTTGGGACTGTAGAGACAAATGGAAAGGGGATTCTTAATTTCTGAGCTTTTGATGCCTCCTTTTCCTTATAGTATGGATTATGGTGATGGAAAAACAGGGGAAAAGAAGAAACTTTGAACGTTTCAGCATCCTTAGGGACTTGGGGACTCTCTTTATTTTCTGCTGTTGACTAATTGGATGAATACCTTCTAGCACCACTGATGGAGTATAAATATTACCCAGCATTGTAAATCCTATTCAGAAGTCTGGCCTGAAAGTCAACATTTGAAATTGGAATGATCACAAATAGAAGACCTAAGGCTTTTTATATTTACTACACGTAACCTGATAACACATTTCCCCATGCACAAGCTTTCTTTCGTATGGAGCTAGTTCCGGCAGTGTTTAGTCTCCCAGCAGAGTTTCCTCTTATCTTTCTACCTGGAATGTTTTGAAGACTTTCAAGTTAACCCCTTGAAGGACTAGGAAAGACTCTTAATAGTATCTACTTATTCGATCTGAATTCCTCTGGGACTCTTTACTATATTGCTTTGATGTGGGAAGTAAATGATACCTGAGAATTAAATAATATGTTTTTCTTTCCTCTCCCCCCTTTAAATCCATTACTTTTATTATCCTTTTTAAATATTATTAAGATTTTAAATTCCTATTGGTTTATTTCAAGATAAAAATGTATACATTTAGGTTATCACAATTTATACAAATATGTTTAGTTTGTTATTTTAGCTATTATTATATGCTTATTTAATATGAACATATTCAGTTTATTCCCTCTGAAGAAATAGCAAATGTATGGTATTGGTGAATAGGGAAATCTGTGTTTAAAGGCATATAGGTGAATTTATCTGTTGAAGCTATTAGGTTGAACTTACTTATAAGAGATAGATTTTACTGAAAGCTGATTAATTTTCCCCCATTGGATTCCCTGTTATTGTAATTTCCAAAAGTATTATAGAGACTAGGGGAAATTAGTTTATACATTTATACATTTCATCTATAATTATAATTACTGTTATATTTTTGTCCTGTACATGTAATTAGTCTTTTCCAATATGAAGAACTGGTTTTATGGATTCCCTGTTAATTTAACAGCTGTTATCAAAAATTCTTGTGAAGAGGAAAATCTTTATACTAAAGGGTATTGTTTTTTCTCTATTTTTTCAAATCATGGGTTAAAACTGAAGTTTGATTGGATGGTATTGCATGAGATTATGGCACTGAAGATGTATTTGGTTTTCAGAAGATTGAGAGTTCCAGATGCAGTTATTTTTTTGTTTGATTTTTCATTGAGGAATTTCATTTTAGTATTTCATAAGATCTCCTCTTCTCTTTAAATTAACTTTTCCCCCTTCTCTCAAATTCCTCCCTGTTGTTCATCTCTTTTTAATATAATAGGTTCTAGATGCCAGTCATGAACATTTGCCAAAACGTCTCGTATTTGGTGTGCATGGGTTGGGAATTTTGTCTTGGCTCTGGGTTTAAAATATCCATACTTCATGTCTTTGCATGGTCAGTTTCTTCCTCTCTAATAATTAACTTTCTTCTTTCCTAAGCCCTTGGATTATCTGGACAGTCGAATGGGAAGTTCAAAATCATTTTTAAAAATCTTTTTCATTAGACTTTAGATCTATTTTTGTCGCTATCCCTTTTGTTTTTAATGACACTCCCACAATTGAGAATACCTTTTGAGCTTGTAAGTACTAACAGGATTCCTTGCATTTTTGTTCCTCAGTCTCTGTGTTTCCATCATTTTTGAACCTCCCATGGACTTTTTAGGAGGCAACTATGCTGTATTGTCTATTGAGAAGAGAGCCAGTAGGAAGTGATTAATGTGATCTGCTTAAGCTCTTGCTTCATAGTTTTGGCACAGAGTTCTGCATTTATGTTAATCAGCTTAAGTTCTGCTTGAGGGATCCTCCTGCTTTATTTGGTTTGCATTATGAAGGGTTTTATGACCAGATAACTACATTCTCACTTTAGAGCTTTCACTACCAGCATTGAACCTATGGAGACAAAATTTACAGCTTTCATTGGGGAAGTCTGCAGGCAGGAGCTTTTCTTTTTCTTGATCTTTTCTTATTAGAATTATGGTTCTGAAAAGACTTTGAATTTTTCTAACATTTTCTTAGAAGTTTAGTCCCCCCCACCCCCGTTTATTAGTTTAGCTCCACTAATGGAGAATTGAGAATTTTTTTAAAAAATATCATCTCTTTCTGTTAGACTCAGGATTCTGAAAGCTTCTGAATAAATAAATCGGAGTGGGGAAATTTACATGTATTGATTTTATTGATCTTTTTTTATATGCGGATAATTAAGTGTTGGATTTCTTATGTGGATACTCTATGAAGGTTTTATTTCAGTGGGTTTGCGTATTTCTTTATTATGCGACATTTTAAAATGTATTTCTAATCAATTATTCTCTTCTTTCTTTCTGGGTGCTTGAATTACTTATATTGCCTATACCTGCAGTACTTCCTGGCAAAAAGACTCCTGTGTGGCTAGAACAAAGGCGAAATGATGCAGCAAGAGAAGCTGTAGGTGTGGATGTCCCATGGTGGCTTCCATTAGCGTTCGTCATGATGTGTGTGAGCACATACAGTTCATAAGATGGCAGTGAAGAATGCCATGTTAGCAGAGTCCAAGGGCAAGTGACAAGAAAAGAATGATGGCCAGATGTTGCAGTTGGATGAAAGGCGCTCTTAGATCTCCATATCATTGAGATGATGGTTGGCTGAGTTGAAGTATCTGCCCATAGGTTGTTCTTTGTTAAGATGGCAGATTTGTGCTTCCTGAAAGATGGCTTCAAGTCTGAGGATGTTTTGCCTACATAGCGCATATGGCAATATGGACATCTGCGCTCTTTAATATATATGACAGGTGGAAGTACAGATGAGTTTCCCCCAGATGTAATAGGTTTTCTTGGTAGTGGTACTGCTAAAAGTGATGGTATTCTTTAGAAAAGTGAAAGTAATGCAGTGGCTGGATTGACAGTGGTGTGATCCAGGATTGCTGATCAGTGATTTTAGGACAGCTCTCAGTAATCGTCTGTATAGATTAGGTGGTTGATGGAAAGCAACACGTGGATGTTCTGACAGCTATTGCTGTAAGCAAATTCTGAACTTCTGGGAAAAGCTCTCAGGGTGGTGGCTGTCTTTTTATTGCCTGGTGATAGTTTGGTGAGGCAGGATGAAAGTCTACCAAAATGGGACCCTCTCTTCTTTTTGCATATTTGTTTTGCCTCTGTAGAGAATCTCTTGATATGGCTGATGTCCTATTGATCTTGTAATCGTTGAGGGTATCCACATTTTAAAAGGTGTTATTTCAGTTTCCTGATCCCTTTGAGGAATTTTGATCATGATTAATACATTTATGATATGATACATATGATACATACATTTATGATAATACATAATACATTTAATTAAGATGTTATATGATTTTTCTCTTGATATGTTTATACTTGAGTGTTTTATATGGAAAGGAAGGAAAGGTGTCATGGGAGGGTAGTCGGCTTAGCGGCACTGCCAAGGTCCATCAGTAAGTCACCTGAATGGGAGAGAAGAGAAGGAAAAATAGAATGATGCCAGCACCATTTGACTAAGGAAAGTGTTAGGGATGGGAATCACTGTAGAACTCCTAATGTACTAAGTGGAGGAGTTGTATGTGGAGCTGGTGTTAGCATTCAGGCTCTCAAAGCAAATAGTACCGTCTGCTTCCAAAGCAGTGGGTTCTTTCACAGAAAGAACCCTGTTGGACCTATGTCATTGCTGGTATTTTTTCTAGAATAATACTGTGGTAGTAATCATTTGAGGCCACGGCATATAAAAGATGCAGCTAGAAAGCAAGTCATAGGCGTAGCTTGTATTAAGTGCCATGGAAGTTAGGTGGGCCGCTCAAAACTGGCTCTGAAAATAATCCCACGTTAGTGGATTCATTTTCTAGATAAGCATCCACATTCAGAAATTTCGCCTGCATTAGGTCCACATTGAATTTCTGGGTCCTAGCAGGAGGAGGAGAGGGTGGCTGGGAGGGTGACATTCATAATAGGATTACTAGATTTAGATCTGAGGTCCCTGGATGTGGCCTTGAGCCTGTAGTCCTTGAAAAAGCGAGGAACTATAGGAATTTCTCTCCCAAAGGTTCCATCTTCCCAGGATGCACTGCACATGTGCATGTGGCCTGAAAAGGATTGACTTAATGCAAGAACTTGCATAAGGTTTTCTGACTAATCAAGACATGATCCCTTGGGAAGTCCAGGTCACACACATTACAGCAATATGTTTGGGACCTTTAACGCCTGAGACCAGCTATGGTACAGGGGATGGCTTTGGGTGGGGGAAAGGACTTCTACCTGCACTGTGACTCCAGGGATGTGGTTTTACCCTCCCCAATTCCTTGGAAATAGAGATTACCTTGGTTTTTTAAGATACCTTCGATTTCTTTAGGCAGCCCTTTGCTTTCTTTGATTTGGCGGAGACGACGCCAGATTTTCCTCTGGATTTCCTCCTCCTGGGGAGATGGGGAAAATGCCCAACCCACCAGAATCAGAGGCCCTTTTTGATTACATGCCACCCCCCACCCCCACTGCCATGCAGCTTAACCAGTGGCTCACCTCATACCCCATCAGTGCATCGGCCTTGCCCAGGAGGGAGTACAGCAGGATCAGTCCAGCCTCCTTAACCCTGTGGAGGGGATGATTAATGGCCCAAAGCGTGGTCCTCAGGAAGGATCTTTGCTGATCTTTGTTAAAGATCTCCCTGAAAACCTAAAATCAAGAATCAGCCTCAATTAATTCCCCTGAAGCCCAAAGATGTGCAACTTGATTCACATGCATTCAGCTCATAAGCACTGCTTCTCCTATTTTCCCTCTTCATTCCTTCCTTCTTTGATCTCCTCCACAGTCAGAACTGAGATGGCAAGGTGCTTGGGGAAGGACCTGCTCTTCTGCTCAGGCTACTCAGTAACGGTCCATGTGCACTGATAGATATAGATATTCCAAACTAAAGCAATCATCATTATCTTATCAAGGTGTCATGCCACTACAGCAGGTTGAAAGTCGCATTTGCATGAACTAACATGCACTGCAGTTATTTAGCCCACTGTGTCTCTGGAGAGGTCTGTGTCAAGATGTCCTAATGCTGATTCTGGCACTTCTTGAATGCAGAAAGTGATAAGGACGCCTCTGCCCATTCTCACACTCCCAAAAAGGGGGACAATGGGCCATTCTGGCACCCAAGGGAGCCACCCAGAGGGATCTTCTTACCTCCCCAACTCTGGCGGTGTTCAGATAGGCCAGAATTCTTTCCTCCTCCTGCCATCTCCGGCTCCACAGCTCCCCAGCTTCTCTGCTGCTCTGGCCTGAGAAGGAAACATCAGGGGCTAAATATTTATACATCCTGATGACATAGGGGGTTTCTGACAGAATGGCTGGGAGTCTTTCCGGATTCCCCCCCCAAGAGGAATTGCCTGAACCCCGCCATGGCTCACTGCAGCAGTGGTCCGAAGCCAGACTTGAGAAATAAGAGGTTCGAGTCTGGTTTACGAGAGGGCCTGTATACTCATTGTCTCCATGTTTGCTCATAGGATGGGGTCTAGTGGAGAAGGGGAGATGAGGAAATCCAGCTGAATCAGCTGCTGGTCACTCACTAGCAGAGTCATCTTTGTGGAGGACACACCCTTATTGAAGCACCTTTCGAGGGACTCGGCTGAAATCAGTGGATATAAATGGACCAAGACAAAAGACCAGGGGCTATAATCTTATTTACTGGTATTTGAAACTAAGGCATTTGTTATAGAACACATAATAATCTAGAAAGCAGTGTTGGTCTCACCAGCTTCCTTACCTTTGTGGTGGAGAAGCACCTCTAGGAGCCGGTAGATTCCCTCCCTGGCGTGAATAGACAAGCAGGCCCCTCCAAGAGGGTGCATTTTCCTCTCTGTCTTGGCAAGGGGTTGGTGACAGGATGAACTGGATACCTACAGCAGGGGCGTAACTACCATTAGGCAAGGGGAGGTGGTTGCCTGGGGGCCCAACCAGGGATACCTCACATGACTCCCCATTGCCCCCTGCCCAGCCCCAAGACCCCTCAGCCAATTGCCCTGTTTGCCTCTCTCCTGCTTGTCCTCCTGGCGGGCCATCTAAGCAGCAGGCCAGCTGCAAAGAGCTCCTTTTCTCCCCGCCTCTCAGCTGATCGGCAGGTGGGCGGGGCTTCCAGGGAGGCCTCCGTGTAGGCCTCAGTGAAGCCTGAACTGGAGTAGGCTTGCAGGGAGGCCCCAAGCAAGGAAAGAAGGAGGCAGGGAGGCAGGCAGAGTGGCCCCCACAGCTCTCTGCAGCAGTCCCTCTGCCCAGCCCAGCATTTGCCAGGTAGAATGTGAACTCCTTTTTGTGGTCACCCCCCTGACCATATATAGGGATCTGCTTGCCATAGGGCTTTGATATGGATGGGGAGAGACATACTCCTCCCTCTCTCCCAGCACCCCAATGAGCCACCTGTCAACCCCAGACTTCAGCCTCCCAGCCAGAGCATGACCCTCTGGCGTGGTCAGAGAAATCTGGAGTTCACCCATCAGCTTCTCCAGACCCATAGCTGTGGGCAGCGCCTGGCTCAAGGGAGTGGTGTCGGCACACAAGCCCTTCGTGGCAAATTGGAAGGGCTGGAGTGCCGACACCGCCTCGGACATCTGCTTCCACTCTGCGTTTGAGAGGTCGCAGACATCCAAGGACTCGTCCCTCGCCAGGGCAACAAGGGCTTTCTCCTGCTCCAACAGGCGCTGGAACAGGAGGAAGGTGGAGTTCCACCGCGTCTCAACATCCGAAGGGATGAGATGGCGAGGAAGCCCAAGGTCATCCTGCTTCTGGCGAAGCAGTCTCCTGGACTTCTCGCTGTGGTGGAAGTGGGCGGCCAGCTTGCGGGACTTATCCACAAGCGTGGCCGTGGCACCAACAGCAACTGGGACGGGGCGGCCCCCTTTCTCCTGGGACGCCTTCAGCTCCTTAAGGCCAAGGGCGTCCCTGACGGTCAGATGGAGCGTGTGTGCCATACACCGTATGTTCACACAGTCCATGAACGTCTCGACAGCGGTGATAACGTTGGCTCCATTGTCGGTGACAATGAAGCCGCGGGAGAGGTGTGGACACCCGCCAATCCACTCCTCTATCTGGCGGTCGAGTTCGGCCGCCACCTCCTCCCCGGTGTGCCTCGTGTCCATCGTCTCCACGTGCAGGACGGCCCACCTGTGCCGTAGTGCAGCGGGAGCCGCGCCGGACCCGGAAGCATCGCCCGAGGAGGTCCCCTCACTCTCCGGTCCCCACCAGTGGGCAGTGAGGGCCAGGAAAGCAGCGTGCATCCCACTGACACTGGTCCAGAGGTCAGTCGTGAAATGCACGCTTGTCCCGGCCGGAGCTGCACGCAGCTCCACCAACACGAGCTCCCTGACTGGCGGTACAGGGAGGGGACCACGTTCCGGCTGAACGTGGTCCTTGAGGGGATGACGTATTCGGGAGCCAGGTATTGGAGAATCCGGCGGAAGCCGTTGTTCTCGACCACCTGAAACGGCTGGTCATCGGTGGAAATCATCTCCCCTATGAGGCGGGTGAGGTGATGATGGTCCACGCGAACAATACGCTGGCTGCCCGACAACTGCATCCACCTCTGGACTGGCAGTGTAGCCTGCCTGCTGGCTGGCACACTGCCGCTGCCCGCCCTAGTGGCAGATGCACAAGGCGCACTAGCGCTGCCAGCCTGTCCCCTGAGACCTGGGTGGTGACGCTCTATGTGTCTCCACATAGGCGTCGTACCCAGGTGCGCAGGGTCCCTGCCTGCCCCATCCTTGTTATGCTCCTGGCTCATGTTTAGACGCAGCCCGGGTTCTTTGAACCCGTTAGCCCAATGGTGGCTCTGCCCCTGTGCACAGGGGCATTACCCATATACTTTCACAACACAAGGCAGCTTACAGTAACTGTCAGGGCCAATTAAAATGCAGTAGAATACAAATAAAATGGTAACCCCAAAACAGTCAGCAAGACTGAGGCCAGACCAAGGAGATGTGCCCTCCTAAAAGCCAGCTTTCCCCTGGAAATTCAGGCTGTTAGTCATTCTAGCCTTTTCTTTCTTTTTGTCTCTGTGGTTTATCTTTGGTGTGTAACTAAGCCTCATTTCTAACATTTAGCCGTGCTTAGTTTTTTCAGTAAGGCCCTGAAGCATATCCTGCTTTGCACTGGCGGAGCTACCATAGTGCAGAAGTGTTCAAAGCGCACGGGCCGCTGCCTCCAAGGAGCCGCTGCCTCTCCTCCCCCTCCCCCCCCCCCGCATTTCAAAGGCAGGCAGGCAGTACTTGTCTTGGGCATCCCCCACTCTCCACCTTCGCTACAGGGCTGCCGCCCCCACCCCCTCCCTCCCTCCCTCCCTCACCCATCCCATCTCGGCTGATTACCACTGACCACCCCTCAGCGCCAGCCTAACTAGCTAAAAGACAGGCGCCCAAGCAGCGCAGCCCAGGAGCGGCTCTTCCCTGCAGGAAAGAGCCGCTCCTGGGCTGCATGGCAAAAGCAGCGCTAATGGCTATCTCGCCATCGGGTGTTCTCTGACTATTGTTCCCTGGCCTGGCCTCCCGAGGCGAGAGGCAGAGCGCTGAGAGAGCCCCGGAGCCGCATGGGCGCTCTTGAGGCGGCGGAGCCACCAGAAAGCCCACAGCCTCAAGTCTCTCCCCGCCCGCCCTTGAGCGGGAATCGCCAGGCTGGGCGGGAACGAGGCTCCTGAAGGGAGGTTTTCTGCTGTCGTGAGTCTTTTCCATGCTCAGAGAGCCGCAGCGAGGCGACCGCTGCCTGCTGCTCGCACAAACTGGGCTCAAAAGTTTTAAAGACGCTCAGCTGATGACATGTTCGTTGCTTCCGTGCCTTTTCCTTGAAGCTGGACAAGCACCAGCCAGAGGGCTCCAGCTTCGCGTGTGGAGGGGTGGTGGTGGTGGTGGAAAACAGAGGAGCAGCGCCTGCCAGTCAGCAGGAAAGGATGGTTACTCGGACCAAGTAATGTCAACATGTACGTTCCCTCTCAGCACTGCGCTTCTCGGCTGGATGGGAAGGAACAAGCTCTCCTTTTCCCTTTCCTTTTCTTTCTCCCCCCCCCCGCCCCCCTCAAGCCCTGTGAATGCCTTTCTGATGCCAGCCCCTTTAGCAGTTAAAGTTTAACTGTAACGGCAACTCCCGAATGGAGCCTCAAGGCTCCCTTCCTCAACAACTGAACTGACTCAGAAAAGCTCAAAAAGCCTTGCTCGCATTCATTAAAATGTAGCACAGCCTAGGCAGGTTTTAGTGGAAAGCTTCCCTTTGCATCACAATTAACGTGGCATATACTGGTTTGCAATATGCATACTGGGGAAGCAGTGTGTGTGTACACACAAGGGGGGAAGAAGAAGAACAAAAGAGACCGCTCTTTTTATCCCGGGATGATGAGGTCAGTTTGATCTTACTGACAACTATTGATGTATGTGGAGCAATTGCAGGGCAGTTCACTGCATCTGCTGACACTTTGCAGGAGAAACAGTTATGTTAACTGGCTAAAACATTCGTCCTTTTGCAAATCTTGGGGCTTAAGCACTTAACTTCAGCTGAGCTACTACTCACTGCCAGACCACACCCCCAGCATCTGACATCAGAAGTGGGGGGTGGGGTTAGCGGGGGCGCCCGCTGCGGCTGCACACGGGCCGCCGGCGGGCTAGCTATGTCCCTGCTGCTTTGGATACTTGATAAAGCATTGTTGGAGAAATCTCCAGGAGTTTGTTTGAATGAGCGGAGGCCACATCATCCATCAGGTTCAAGATTGTGACTAGGCCCAAACCAGGCCCAAATAAAGTTTTTCTTCATCAGCATCCGTTTGTCGACTTGATATTTTTACTGCTCGCAGCTAAAGGAGCACCTGTCCAAGGAGCTTAGCATGCGGGAAACGTTGGAAGAATCCCAAGCCGTCCTGCTCTATCGGATGCAGGATATGGGAGCAACAGTGGCGAAAGAACGGAAACAGGTTGGTAAGACACAGCAATCTAAACCCTTTCTTTAGGATTTGACCAAACAATTTGAATAAACAATGCAGCCTACCCTCCAAGTAGTACGGAGGCTAAAAGCTACAACAGCTCACAGCAGATGGTAGATGGTGAATATCATTATTACTAGTGCAGTGCAAAGGCCCTGATAAAATGTCTAGAAGGCAGTTCAGAACATTTCTGCAGTCAGACAGCACGAGCATCTTCTGCAGCGTGTTGGCAGCACTGTACTTGCAGAGAATGGTCTACATCAGCGTTTCTCAACCTTTTTGGAGTCAAGAACCGCTAAATTAGTTATGCACAGTTTCAAGGACCGCTATATTTTTGTGTGTGCAGTTTCTAGTCCCAGACCAGCAGTTAGCAAAGGGGTTTTAAGTTTATCTATTAGTACAGGCGTTCACAGGTGTTCACCACTCAATTGTCTGTAACTTGGCTCATGGGGGCCGAGGTCAATTTTTAGGGTGCCGATTATTAAAATAACACTTAATCAATCAATTAAATCAAAGTGAAATTAATGAAAATGAATTTAATCAATATTTAACTTTTGAAGTTCTGGCTCAGAAGGGGGAGGGAGGAAAGGATGAGACATCATGGCTCCCTGGCACCTGAGATTTGTCCAGTCCAGATTTAACATTACCATCTTTTAAAACTAGGCTGCAACCTTACACTCCATTCTTCCAATTCTGTCTTTTCTTACTCCTCATCTATCTATTTTGCATATAAACATGCAGGCAGGAACTTGTGTCAAGTTCCTGTATACATAATATCTTGCTTCTTAAATGCATAAAAATAGTGATTTAATATTGCTTTTAAAAGAGTACTCTCTCTTACACACACAATACTCCCCCTCCAGATTTCCTCCTCTCTTCATTTGGTAATCACTGCCCTTGCTCTCCTTAGCAAATGGGACAATGCATGTTTGCTACCATAAAACCAGCTTATCAACTTAATTGATAGGAAGCTTAAAACATGACATCTCATATCATACTGGAAGTCTGTAAACAAACATCATCCAAAAAACCTTCAAGCAGTACACTCAGAACTAAAACACTCATTACCTTGAAAAGGTAATGTTATGGTAATGAACTTTACACAGCAATATGGCATCCACATTAGGAAAGTAAACCACAGGGAACGGGGTGGGAGATTTAACCCTTCATACCACACATTCATATCTCTCCAGGTTTTTACAACTGTTATGATTTTTAGGCAGAGGTTTAAGGGAGGGAGGGAGCACTATGTACTCACACATGAGTGGGAAGACTTTTAGTGGGTCTCTTCTTCATCCTTCTTTCCCTCCTTCTCTCTCCTCTATTCACCATTCCATGCCTTGCTACACCCAGCCCCCACTCCATCCCCTTTCTCGTGATCTCTTTTTTCCACTGGGTTTCTCAGTTCGCACACATTGCACTTGTTCTCTCTTCTGCCTGCATGTTTGCTTTTAAAAATCCCAGTTTATGTTAGCTTCATCCCCTTTTTGGTAAGTCAGTAGCTCACCCTAGCCACCCCTTTCTTCATCTCCCTCATCCCCCCCCCACATTTTATTTCTCAGTTCACACAGATTGTACTTGTTCTCTCCTGTATGCTTGCTTTTAAAAATCCCATTTTATTTGATCTCCATCCCCTTTTGTTGCGTCAGTACATGATCAGCCCGCCCCTCACCCCCACCCCTTTCATTCTTCTTATCTTTCCCTTCTTTTTTCATTTGATCAGCACTGTTGCTTACTTTTGTTTGTTTTCTTATCTTTTGCCTGCCTGCCTTCCTCTGTTCCTCCTCTGTAGTAGTTCAGAACAGAGTTTAGGCATGCAGCACTCCAGCCAAGCCAAGCCCTCCCTCTCACTCGCCCTGCTACCTGCCTCGTGTGTGTTTCACAGGCGGCTGCATACCAGTGATGTCACTCGCTCTCGCTATCTCCTCTCATCAAAGAGACTGGAGATTAGCTGGGAGTGAGAAAAGGCTGTCTGGGACTCCGGAGGAAGACAGAGCCCTGCAGCGAAGGCTGCCTGGTTAAAGATGAGCTCCAGGGAGCTCATCTCCAGGGTGTTAAAGGACTGGCATGCTTGAAAAGGAGGGTGTGTGAAAGGACTTGCACGGACCGGCACTCAACCCCCTGGGGACCGGCAGCGGTCCGGGGACCGGCGCTTGAGAAACTGTGGTCTACATAGTGATATCCGCCAACCGAGTTGTTATTATTTATTTTGATTTGTATAAAATGGCTTCCAAAATGGCTCAGGGCGGTTTCACCTGCTGCGCGACCAGCCAATTGATACATGCAATTTTACATTTGTGAAGATTTCCAGATAAAAAAGAATATATGGGAGTGTGAAAGTGATGTGTTTTAGTAAACCAAAGCAACTCCATTTTGCTTAGTAAACCAAAGAAATTCCTTTTTGCTTAGAAAGCTAAAAAGCTCTAACTTAGAGTAACCTCAGCTGCTCAGCCCAGGGACATTCTCTGCAACATTGTCTTTAACAATAGTCATCATTACCTCTCTCTCTAGCTAAGCAAAGTAACAATGATAGTAGCAATTGAAATGCTAATGAAACAGGCGCTTGGTTCCCAGGAGAGAGAAGATCACCTGATGCACAGTAGTGTTAAGTTACGCATGCGTATTAGAAAGGATTAGGTCATCGGTTTGGGATGTGTATTGGGGGCCGGGAACTTCTCAGCGTTCATTTTGTGGGATGTATAAAAGTGTATTTCTAACTGTGCTCTGGGTATTCAATGTCATGCGTGAGCTCCATTGTCTACCTTGCTATCGCGATGCAATAAAACGCCTCTAATTGATTCCCACTGAGTCTGTTTGATTGGCGAAAAGGCGGACCCAAGGACGAACTGAATTCACATCAATTTGGTGCCGTGAGTGTCGGATGTGACCTGGGTGGACGATCTGACCCGCCACGGGACAGTGAGGGCCAGCGCACACCACAGCCTTTGTCTGCGGAGGATTCTCGTGGCCCCGGGACGTGCCAGTCGTTACTACACGCTACATCTGGGAATCGAGGCAGGAGTGAATGGGAGTCTGGGTGGAGAGTGAAATCCAGGGACGTCTTTGGTGAGTACCCCAGCCCAAAGGGGGGCACAAGGGGGACTTTTAGCTCGAGCAGGGGGAAAGGAAACCTCACAGCCGAAGAAGGGCTGCCCGAGAGAAAAGGGGCGACTCAAGCCAAAAGCCCAAGGGAGGGGCGGCTGAGTCAAAAATAAACGGCCCAAGCACAGGCAGACTAGGGAGGGGCCATGGGGAGCAGAAATAGCAAGTACACCAAATCTGAAAGGATTTCCTGCATGCCTTTGGAGTGTGTGTTGAAGAATTGGGAAATTCTCACAGGGGAGAAAAATGCTCTCAAAAAGAAAGTTTTGAAGTGTCTTTGTATAGAAGTGTGGCCAAGTTATCCGCTTGGCGATGGCGCCACCTGGTGGCCATCTACAGGAAGTGTTATCAATCTTTAATTTTGGAATTATTGATATATTGCTCAAAAACGGGAAAATATGAAGAACACCGCTATGCTCAGCCATTCATGGAATTATGGTGCAGACCTCTGTTAGCTATAAACTGTGGGCTAATGCCCGCAGGGAATTCTTCTGGACTATTTCCCTTGCAGTCTTGCCCTTCCACTCCCCTCATTCCTTCCGCTCCCACCCCTCCTCCACCCTTTCCCAGGCCCTATGAATATCCAGAAGATGATTGGGTTCAACCTATTTACCCATCTCCACCCCCACCACAACCTCAGGTTATTCCCCAGCCTCAGTTGCATCCAATTCCCAATGTGCCTGATGTACAGAGAGCACCCTCTCCAGGAAGGGGGGCGGGCATAGGTTTGGTTGACTTAGAGGGGGGAGATACATTGGGGTCACCTCCTACACCTTTGACATCCTTGGGAACGGGGGCAGGCATAGGTTTGGTTGACTTGGGAACAACACCATTGCAGCGTTTAAGGAAAGATTTGGAAGCCTTGGATTTAGCTATTGTGCCTAGTAACAGCGGTACCGTCTCCCTTACAAACCCCAAAACCAGCCCCGTTGCCTGGCATACTAGGAGTAAAAGCAGCAGCAGGGTCCCAATTTTGGCTCCATTGAGGGAGACTTTAACTGCCACAGGGGAACAAACATTAGTCCATGTTCCCTTTTCATCTGCGGATTTAATGAACTGGAAGTTGCAAACCAAATCACTTAGAGAAGACCTGGTAGCCTGCTCTAGTCTCTTTGAGTCTGTGTTTGCTACTCACAAACCTATATGGGCCGATGTCCAGCAAATGGCCGGTTCCTTGCTTACAGCGGAGGAACGACGCCTCCTTTTGCAAAAAGCTACCCAGTTGGCTGCCAACATGGGCGCCCGTCAGACACCAGTAGCCACAACAGCAGATCTATATCCTTTGCAGGATCCTAACTGGGATCCAAATACTGATGCTGGGCGTGCCGCTTTGGACACTTTCTGCCAGCTCTTTCTAGAGGCTCTCAACACTTGTGTGCCTAGACATACAAATCGGAACAGACTTCATCAGACCTTTCAGGGTCCAAAAGAATCGCCAGGAGACTTTCTGGAAAGGCTTGAAAAATGCCTTTGCCAGTTCACGTCCCTGGACCTTAAATCTCCAGAAGCAGAACATATTTTGAGAGCAGCATTTTTAGCTCAGAGTGCCCAGGACATTAGAAAAAGGCTGAATAAGTTAGATGCACCTTTAACCATGGCCCTCGACTCTTTAGTGGAAGCAGCCTACCGCGTCTATACACAGAGAGCGAACCCAGACCCAGAGTCAGAGAGGGAGAAGGAAAAAGAGAAGGAAGAGGAAAGGGAGAAGGAAAAGGAGAAGAAGGAGTCAGAGAAGGAGAAAGAGAGAGAGAGAGAGAGAACTGGAGGGAGTAAACCACATATCTTATATGCTGGTAGATGAAGCGGGGCCCAGCAGGGGCCGGGAAGAGCATCCCCTTGACAGGGATCTCCATATTGTTACCATTGCGGAAACCCAAACCATTGGGTCCGGAACTGTCCGACCCGGTTTCAAGGGCCGCAGTCAGTGCCATTTCCACAGCAAATGCCCTATTGGCAGACAGCCTCTGCTGTTCAGCCTCAGCATTTTCAGCCACAGCCGCAGCAGCATTTTCAACAACCACAGCAATTCCAACAGTTCCAATCCCAACAGCACAGCCAGCAACAGCACTACCAGCCTAGTCCCCAGGGCACCTTTCAACAAAGGAGCTCCAGATAGGACAGGCCGGAGGAAACAGCTGTATTGGCTACTTGCCGAACACTTTCACTCACAGAACCCCTGGTGGCCTGCAAAGTGGGCTCTGGAGCGAATGCTCAGACTGTTTCAATGTTAGTAGATTCTGGTGCCACTCATTCAGTCTTAATCACTCCAAAAGGGGCTACCCCAAGCAGCCGTTCCACCTTTGTGGAAGGAGCCACGGGTGCTTCAGCAAAACATCACTTTTTGGAAGCCATACCCTTTGAGTGCGCATGGTCGCAAGGACAACATTCCTTCCTGCACATGCCTCAGTGCCCTGTGAATTTATTGGGCAGAGATTTATTGTGTGCCATGCGGGCAACCTTATCTTTCACCCCGGACCAAATCATTATGGAAATTCCTGATTCAGAAACCTGGGCAGTTCAAGCTAGAGTGATGGGTCTTTTTCCACCCATGCTTGCACCATTGATTGATTTACAAGTACCAGAGACAGTGTGGGCCAAGGAGGGAGTGCCAGGCAAAGCAAAGTATGCCCAACCAGTGACAATCCGATTGAAACCAAACACCCAGCCTGTTGCAATACCACAGTATCCCTTAAGGAAGGGAGGCGCAGAAGGATTGTTGATGTTTGTTGATTGTTGATGATTGTTGATGATTGTTGATGAACCAATTGTTGATGCCTTTATAGCCAATGGAATCTTAGTTCCTAGCCAAAGTGCCTGGAATTCCCCAATCATTGCAATTCCAAAATCAGACGGTAGATGGTGCCTGGTACAAGACCTAAGGGCAGTAAATGCCTGTGTGGAACCCCTACACACAATTTTGCCAAATCCACACACTTTAATGACAGCT
Source organism: Hemicordylus capensis (assembly GCF_027244095.1). Classification (NCBI taxonomy): domain Eukaryota; kingdom Metazoa; phylum Chordata; class Lepidosauria; order Squamata; family Cordylidae; genus Hemicordylus; species Hemicordylus capensis. The sequence goes on along the minus strand of NC_069657.1, from coordinate 239,706,953 downwards.
GTGCCACCACAAATGACTACTTTTACTGTTCTGGACTTGAAGGATGCTTTTTTTTTTTTTGCATACCTTTAGCGCCAGAATAACAACCAATATTTGCATTAGAAAGGCACGACCCGATAACACATGTAAAAGTCAGGCTCCAATGGTCTAGGCTCCCTCAGGGCTTTAATTCGGCTCCTCACTTATTTAGCGGTGCGTTGAGGGAGGAATTGGGCAGGTGGACACCCCCTGAGGGCGAGGAGGGAAAAGATTTTGTGTTGCTGCAGTTTCTAGACGATTTGTTCCTAGCTACAACCACAAAGGAGCTCAATTTGATCCTTACCACTTCACTTTTGCTCCATCTAGCGGATGCAGGCTTCCATCCATCAAAAGCTAAAGCACAGGTGGCCTTGCCACAGGTTAAGTAGATGGGACTCTTACTCAGCCAAGGACAGAAGTCTCTTTTGCCAGAGCGAAAAGAGGCCATTTGCAGAATAGCCCCACCCTCCAATCGCCGCCAGTTATGTTCCTTTATTGGAATAGCTAATTTTTGCCGCCAATGGATTCATGGGTTTGCAGCTTTAGCCCAACCTCTGTATGATGCACTTTCTGGAGGAGAAAATGACAGCTTTACATGGTCAGCAGACTGCCCGTCTGCTTTCATGAAGATAAAGGCAGCTCTTGCAAGTGCTCCAGCACTTGGACTGCCAGACTACAACAAGGTTTTCTACTTATTTGCTTCTGAGAGTCAGGGAACAGCATCTGGGATACTTACACAAACCCTGGGCAAGGATCATCGCCCAATTGCATATTTTTCTTCCAAACTTGATGGCGTGGCCCAAGGTTGGCCTCCTTGCTTGAGGGCCCTGGCCGCAGCAGCTGTCATTTGGGAAGAAGCTTTGAAATTCACCCTAGGTTCCAAGACTAAACTGTATGTTCCACACTCAGTTCTTACATTGTTGGAGAACAGAGCAAACCAATGGCTGACACCTGCACGCATGGCTAAGTACCAAGCTATTTTTATCAAGTCTCCAGAACTTTCCATTCATCACTGCACTGCATTAAATCCAGCTACCCTTTTACGACAAAACATGTCAGAACCAGACCCTCCTTTGCATGATTGTCAGCAATTTCTGGACTATCATTGCTCAGCCAGGCCAGACCTGACTGATATTCCACTATCAGATGCAGATCTCACATTTTATACAGATGGGAGCAGTTTTATGGACAATGGGGTCAGGAGGGCTGGCTACGCCGTGGTTACCATACATGCTACAGTGGAAGCTAACTCATTACCCCCTGGGACCTCAGCTCAGTTGGCAGAACTGATCGCCTTGACTAGAGCTTTGCAGTTAGCCCAGGACCAGAAGGTCAATATCTTCACTGATTCAAAATATTCCTTCTCGGTAGTACATGCGCACACCACCATCTGGCGGGAGAGAGGGTTAATTACCACTGATGGGTCACCAATAAAGCATGGTGGCCAGATTTTGGGACTTCTAGATGCTATACTTTTACCAAGCAAGGTTGCAGTTATGCATTGTCCAGGGCATCAGAGAAAGGACACTGAGATTGCCCAAGGCAATACCAGAGCAGATCACACAGCCAAAACAGCAGCTCTGCTGCCACCCCCACCCACAGTAACCATGTTACCACTTATTCCAGCTTTCCCCTTACTTCAGCCTCAAGATCACCCTTTCCCAATGACAGGAGAGGACGTGTCTACTTTAAATAACCTTTTGCAAAACCCTGAATGGACTCAAACTGAGAATGGAGCTGTCCATACTTCAGGCCAACAGTTCTTTTCATATGGCACCACCATGGCCTTAGTTAAGCAAGCCCATCTGACTACACACTTGGGAAGGGACAGACTATATGAGCTCTTGGTCACATATTTTTATCACCCTCAGTTAAGAGCAATGGTAACCACCACTGTCAACGCATGTGTGGTTTGCATTAAGAACAATCCAGCTCCACCAAGGAGAGCAAGACCACGCGGTCTGCTCAGAACAGGAACAGCCCCAGGTGACTCTTGGCAATTAGACTTCACTGACATGCCTAGAGCTGGAATGTAGAAATATCTATTATTGTTTATTGACAATTTCACTGGGCGGTCAGAGGGATTTGCTTGTAAGACAAACAAGACAAAGGAAGTCACCAAGAGACTTCTACAAGACATTATACCAAGATTTTCACTTCCTAGGCATTTGGATTCGGACCAAGGGCCATATTTTACCTCTACAGTCATGCAGGAGGTGGCCACAGCCTTAGGAATTAGCTACCACCTACATATGGCCTGGCACCCCACGTCCTCCGGGAGAGTAGAGGCCTCAAATTGGATCTTGAAGACACACCTGAGGAAGATATGTCAAGAACTATCGCTGAAATGGCCAGACGCCTTGCCTCTGGCCCTTTTTCGCATGTGCATCACACCGAGGGGGCGTAGTGGGCTCTCACCATTTGAAGCTCTGTATGGGAGAGTGTGTTCTCTAAATCCTCTATCTGCTGATGTATCTGACTTACATGTCAGGGGAGAAGAATTGCTGAAACAACATGTAGTTGGCATTGCGGCTGCCTCGTCTTCTCTTTCTTCTCATTTACAGGCAACACAACGGCCGCCACTAGAGGGACCACAACACCCTTTCCAGCCAGGCGATCAGGTGTACCTTGAGAAATGGCAGAAGCCTAACCTCGAGCCACGGTGGACGGGCCTGTTTACAGTGCTCCTAGTGACCCAAACTGCAGTTCGTCTCTCTGGATCAAGGACTTGGACCCATCATACCCGAGTGAGATTCGCGCCTATCCCAGCAGAGGAACCAGAAGACAACAACAACTGGGCGGTGACCAAGCATGGAGACCTGAGACTCACTTTATGCAAACAGCCACCACCAAAACTCCCACCAGAGCCTCTTTCCCTTGAAGATACTCTGGCAGTGTGGGAAGCAATGGATGAAGGACACTTTTAATTTTCTCAAATATTTTTCCTGCAAAGAACAATATTTTTTCTCCTCTTCTTTTAATTTTTCCTGTACTAAGGGAGGATGTATCTCTTTTGGTGTTTGTCATGTTATTTCTTGTGTACATGGTCAATTCAACACCCACATGCTCCACTTTTACAGACTTTAGCTGACATTGCCAACTTAAATGACTGCTGGCTATGCAGTCACATGGCAAGCACAGAAGGGGATATTTTAAATGTAGTGGCCATTCCAGTCACACTTGGCTGGTGGATTACTTATCCACAAACCACAGAACAGCCCCATTATTTTTCAAATTACACTACATATTGGTCTTGGGGAAAACACAGCGAAACAATTCACTTCCAAGGGGAAAGTATTAGCTTTAATCGCTATGGTTACATTCAACGGGAAACTCTCAACAGGAATGCCCTTGGTATCCCGGATATTAAGCTTTCAAGCCACGGCTTGCATCCTATCTGCACTGAAAATAGAAATGGTACAGCGAAGTTTTTGGGAGTGAATCCCTACCACAGCTGTACACACAGAGTGTCCTTTAACAGCACGGACAGAACATGGTTCTCTCAACACAGAGAGAACAAACTAGAATGTTTTCATATTCCTTTTGATTTAGCAATACCTACTTCTCTTAGAGAATTTCTTTTTCTTAACTTCACAAACTCAGAGTGGATCACTGTTTCAAAGGCCCTGAAGCTTTATCATTCTTCCATATATCTTACAAAAGGTTTTGGCCTTTGTCAACAGGCAAACCAGACTGATCATGTTTGTGAAGGCTCCAGTTTTAACACGCACACGCCTTGGTATGACATCTGGGTAACAATTGCATGTGCTTTTCCAGAGGGAGTATCAAAAACATGGAAGCAATTTTTGGGCCACACAGGTAAAGACATTGTGGATTTGTGTAGCCATGATGTCAATCTACCACGTTCAGGAAACAACTTAATTGTTGCCTTACCAGCAGGCCTTTATTGGGTCTGTGGGAACAGAGCCTATCGTGCATTACCCCCAGGATGGACAGGCAGATGTGCACCAGCCCATTTAGCACCTACCATTTATGTGAAACCTACACTTAATGCACCACAAGTTCTTAATCTTGGAAGCTTGTTACATAGAACACGAAGATATGCCAAAATCAATTATGTTCCAAACCCCTTAGCTACATGAAACACTAAGTTCCATCAATGGGCAAGGACTATACTACCTAGATTAGGAGTCAATCAACTAGAAAAAGCTATCATTAATATTTCCAGACAAATCGAACTCTCATTTAACCAGACACTGTTAGCCTTAACTGATATGGGCACAGAGATAAATTCATTAGGAGAAGTAGTTATGCAGAATCGTAGAACTTTAGATATTCTCACAGCTCAAGAAGGCGGAGCTTGCGCAGTCCTAGGTGAAGTCTGCTGTTTTTATGTCAATGAGACTGGATCCATTGCTGATCATGTTCAAAATCTTAAAGATCAAATATGGCATAACATGGGAAAGGAAAACCCTATGGATATATGGGCATGGCTCACTTCTTGGTTACCCAATTGGGGACTGTGGGTACAGAAGATAATCATAATCATAGTATGTATTTGTCTTTTATTGATAATCACATGTTGTTGCTTGCAATGCATTCCAACTTTAATCCAAATGTTTATGAAAGCTTTTAGACCCCACCACAGTTTGGGACCTAAATACACATCCGTACCCTTACAAGCATTGATGAGAGCATCCTGAAGCACCCTGAAGATCCAGGGTGATGCATTATTTCAAGGGGGGAATTGATGTGTTTTAGTAAGCCAAAGCAACTCCATTTTGCTCAGTAAACCAAAGAAATTCCTTTTTGCTTAGAAAGCTAAAAAGCTCTAACTTAGAGTAACCTCAGCTGCTCAGCCCAGGGACATTCTCTGCAACATTGTCTTTAACAATAGTCGTCATTACCTCTCTCTCTAGCTAAGCAAAGTAACAATTATAGTAGCAATTGAAATGCTAATGAAACAGGCGCTTGGTTCCCAGGAGAGAGAAGATCACCTGATGCACAGTAGTGTTAAGTTACGCATGCGTATTAGAAAGGATTAGGTCATCGGTTTGGGATGTGTATTGGGGGCCGGGAACTTCACATTTTGTGGGATGTATAAAAGTGTATTTCTAACTGTGCTCTGGGTATTCAATGTGATGCGTGAGCTCCATTGTCTACCTTGCTATCGCGATGCAATAAAGCCTTTGATTGATTCCCTTGAGTCTGTTTGATTGGCTAAAAGCGGACCCACGACGAGCCCAATAGGAATGTGCGAGAATGCTGACACCACCGAGCCAGATGCCCTCTACATGCTGATTAAAGAACCAGGTCATGGCAGAGGTTTCAGGCTCTGTGTTAAAGAGTTTAAGATGGCAAACACGTCAACCCAGGCCAATAGACAATAACAGAATATCTACCTATTAATACCGATATCAGAATCCCCCCCTGAGGTCAAGAAATCAAGTGATCACTAGAGAGCGAACCTTTATTAAGCCTCATGAACATGCATCTCAAGATATTGCAAAGCAATGAATTGAGCTACATTACCGTTGGCCCTTTTGTTAGGCCAAAATTTAAGTTTAGGTTTACACATAGCAATCAGACCAGGTACACACTGAATACAGCATCCTAAGGAAATCAGTATAATAAGTACAGCAAAGCAAATCAGCAGACATTTCCATAACTATTGCCCCACAAGGAAGAAGGTGTCATGGGAGGTTAGTCGGCTTAGCTACAACTCCAAGGTCCATCAGTAAGTCACCTGAATGGGAGAGAAGAGAAGGAAAAATATAATGATGCCAGCACCATTTGACTAAGGAAAGTATTAGGGATGGGAATCGCTGTAGAACTCCTAATGTACTAAGTGGAGGAGTTGTATGTGGAGCTGGTGTTAGCATTCAGGCTCTCAAAGCAAATAGTACTGTCTGCTTCCAAAGCAGGGGGTTCTTTGACAGAAAGAACCCGGGGCGTAACTATAATAGGGCAAGGGGAGACAGTTGTCTGGGAGCCCACTACCATGGAGGCCCCCCCAGAGGCTAGTCACATGACTGACTCCCCCAGCCACACACCCACCCGGGCTTCCTTCAGTTGTAATCATCCTCCGAAATTGATGTGAGTGTTAAGACCTGGAGCTACCAGAACAGCATGTCTTTCTCTAGTACCATTAAAAGACTTGCATCATCCACAATTTACAAACCCTGTAAAAATAACTTAGAATGATGTTCTATTGTGACACATAGGATATATATTATATATATTCTACTTCAGTGAGGGAGGGCCCATTTTAAAATCTTGTCTCTGCGCCCACTCCAACTTTGCTATGCCCCTGGAAAGAACCCTGTTGGACCTATGTCACTGCTGGTATTTTTTCTAGAATAATACTGTGGTAGTAATCATTTGAGGCCACAGCATATAAAAGATGCAGCTAGAAAGCAAGTCATAGCCGTAGCTTTTATTAAGTGCCATGGAAGTTAGGTGGGCCACTCAAAACTGGCTCTGAAAAAAATCCCACGTTAGTGGATTCATTTTCTAGATAAGCATCCACATTCAGAAATTTCGCCCGAATTCTGCATTAGGTCCACATTGAATTTCTGGGTCCTGGCAGCAGGAGGAGAGGGTGGCTGGGAGGGTTACATTCATAATAGGACTACTAGATTTAGATTTGAGGTCCTTGGATGTTGCCTTGAGCCTGTAGCACCTGAAAAAGCAAGGAACTATAGGAATTTCTCTCCCAAAAGTTCCATCTTCCCAGGATGCACTGCACATGTGCATGTGGCCTGAAAAGGATTGACTTAATGCAAGAACTTGCATAAGGTTTCCTGACTAATCAAGTCATGATCCCTTCGGAAGTCCAGGTCACACACATTACATCAATATGTTTGGGACCTTTAACGCCTGAGACCAGCTATGGTACAGGGGATGGCTTTGGGTGGGGGAAAGGACTTCTACCTGCACTGTGACTCCAGGGATGTGGTTTTACCCTCCCCAATTCCTTGGAAATAGAGATTACCTTGGTTTTTAAGATACCTTCGATTTCTTCAGGCAGCCCTTTGCTTTCTTTGATTTGGCGGAGACGACGCCAGATTTTCCTCCGGATTTCCTCCTCCTGGGGAGATGGGGAAAATGCCCAACCCACCAGAATCAGAGGCCCTTTTTGATTACATGCCACCCCCCACCCCCACTGCCATGCAGCTTAACCAGTGGCTCACCTCATACCCCATCAGTGCATCGGCCTTGCCCAGGAGGGAGTACAGCAGGATCAGTCCAGCCTCCTTAACCCTGTGGAGGGGATGATTAATGGCCCAAAGCGTGGTCCTCAGGAAGGATCTTTGCTGATCTTTGTTAAAGATCTCCCTGAAAACCTAAAATCAAGAATCAGCCTCAATTAATTCCCCTGAAGCCCAAAGATGTGCAACTTGATTCACATGCATTCAGCTCATAAGCACTGCTTCTCCTATTTTCCCTCTTCATTCCTTCCTTCTTTGATCTCCTCCACAGTCAGAACTGAGATGGCAAGGTGCTTGGGGAAGGACCTGCTCTTCTGCTCAGGCTACTCAGTAAAGGACCATGTGCATTGATAGATGTAGATATTCCAAACCAAAGCAATCATCATTATCTTATCAAGGTGTCATGCCACTACAGCAGGTTGAAAGTTGCATTTCCATGAACTAACATGCACTGCAGTTATTTAGCCCACTGTGTCTCTGGAGAGGTCTGTGTCAAGATGTCCTAATGCTGATTCTGGCGCTTCTTGAATGCAGAAAGTGAAAAGCACACCTCTGCCCATTCTCACACTCACAAAAAGGGGGACAATGGGTCATTCTGGCACCCAAGGGAGCCACCCAGAGGGATCTTCTTACCTCCCCAACTCTGGCGGTGTTCAGATAGGCCAGAATTCTTTCCTCCTCCTGCCATCTCCGGCTCCACAGCTCCCCAGCTTCTCTGCTGCTCTGGCCTGAGAAGGAAACATCAGGGGCTAAATATTTATACATCCTGATGACATAGGGGGTTTCTGACAGAATGGCTGGGAGTCTTTCCGGATTCCCCCCCAAGAGGAATTGCCTGAACCCCGCCATGGCTCACTGCAGCAGTGGTCCAAAGCCAGACTTGAGAAATAAGAGGTTCGAGTCTGGTTTACGAGAGGGCCTGTATACTCATTGTCTCCATGTTTGCTCATAGGATGGGGTCTAGTGGAGAAGGGGAGATGAGGAAATCCAGCTGAATCAGCTGCTGGTCACTCACTAGCAGAGTCATCTTTGTGGAGGACACACCCTTATTGAAGCACCTTTCGAGGGACTCGGCTGAAATCAGTGGATATAAATGGACCAAGACAAAAGACCAGGGGCTATAATCTTATTTACTGGTATGTGAAACTAAGGCATTTGTTATAGAACACATAATAATCTAGAAAGCAGTGTTGGTCTCACCAGCTTCCTTACCTTTGTGGTGGAGAAGTACTTCTAGGAGCCGGTAGATTCCCTCCCTGGCGTTTCGGCTGACATCCTTCCTGCAATCCATTATGCAGATTCCGAGTTTGGCCACATGGTGGCCCAAACTGGGGAGTTCTGCAGAGTTCTAGCAGGAAGGAAAATGAGAGGGATCTCTGTCATCCACATTGCTTTGTCAGCCCTTCCCCTTCTTTCATGGGCAATGGATATTCCTGGGTTGGGTAGACCAGTCATCTCTTCCCTTCCTAACGTGAATAGACAAGCAGGCCCCTCCAAGAGGGTGCATTTTCCTCTCTGTCTTGGCAAGGGGTTGGTGACAGGATGAACTGGATACCTACAGCAGGGGCGTAACTACCATTAGGCAAGGGGAGGCGGTTGCCTGGGGGCCCAACCAGGGATACCTCACAGGACTCCCCATTGCCCCCTGCCCAGCCCCAAGGCCCCTCAGCCAGTTGCCCTGTTTGCCTCTCTCCTGCTTGTCCTCCTGGGGGGCCATCGAAGCAGCAGGCCAGCTGCCAAGAGATCCTTTTCTCCTGGGCGCCTCTCAGCTGATGGGCGGGTGGGCGGGGCTTCCAGGGAGGCCTCCGTGTAGGCCTCCGTGAAGCCTGAACTGGAGTTGGCTTAAAGGGAGGCCCCAAGCAAGGAAAGAAGGAGGCAGGCAGGCAGGCAGAGTGGCCCCCACAGCTCTCTGCAGCAGACCCTCTGCCCAGCCCAGCATTTGCCAGGTAGAAGGTGGACTCCTTTTTGTGGTCCCCCCCCCGCCCATATATAGGGATCTGCTTGCCAAAGGGCTTTGATGTGGACGGGGAGAGACTGAGACGTCTCTGAATATTTAATTTAAAACCGCTTGGAATATTTGCTGGCTTGTTTTGCAACCCAGAAGGTCTGAGTGAGAACTGTGAAGCATGTGCGGTGCTTTTATTTTCTTTTATTTTTCTTATGTGTGAACTGCTCCCCAGTAACTCGCAGGGACTTCAGGGTCAATCTGGCCAGCATGGGAATGCAGCACCTCCATTCCAGAGGAGAAGTGTGTAAAAGGGCTTTCAAAGCCTCCTGTGAAAAACCTCCTGCAATCAAACTTGACTGAATTGGTTCAGAATTCTGAGAAAACAGACATAGGCTCACCCTGCATGGTTGAAAGTCTCCTTTGCTAATTTGCAGCGAGGGTCCCATTTTAATAATTAGTGTTTCTAGTGTGTTCTGGGCATTAAAAGTAGCACAAATATATAGTACTCAATGTATATCACTATATATTGTGAAGTGTGTGTGTGTGTGTCTTCAGTGAAATGTATTTCTAGGCAGCATACATATTTTGAAATATCAGACTTAAATCCTTGGGGGCCTGGGGTGTGTGGAGGCCCTGGACTTTGAGGGGGGGGGGCTTTTTAAAATCTCGTCTCTGGGCCCACTCCAACCTTGCTACGCCCTTGACCTACAGGTATGTTGCCAGAAGAGCAAACTCTGCCACACGTCAGGCTGAAAGAAGCCCATTTAGCTCTGAGATGAAAGGATAAGAGGCCTGTGAGTAACGTTGCTGCCAAGAGTAACTTTGCTACCACCACTCAGACCTCATTAGAAAGGATCTGAGACCAACTCTCACTTTCCCCCCATCTTGTTTGTGTGATAGCATAGTCCTTCTGCTGGTGTTGAGGGAGAGGAAATAAAACATACCTAAGTAACAAGTTTTATTGGGGTTTTTTTGGGGGGGGAATCTAAGCGTGATGGTTACAACAAAGTTTCAGATATACATAAGCATAGTGGTTTCAGAATGATGTTAAAATTCTTATAACTTACAGCTTACAGAAATGTTCTGAGTTAAGTTTCTTTCTTACTTTTCCTCCTCTCCACATAGGGGTTAGGTGCCTAACCTGATCGCTTTCTTCCTGATGTGCCTCCCCTCTCAGGACGTTCAGATCTACCCTCCGCCTCTCTGGATTTATCCTCTGCCTCTCCTTAAGCCTGACTTCTCTCTTCTCCAGAAAAGTCCCTCCTGTTCACTACTCCTCCCTTGACCCAAGCCTCCAGCTTAGCTTCTCCCTCTTCATTGTCTGACCAATTGTCATCCAACTGATTTTTAACTATCACCTCTCTCTTACTCTGCCTGCCCCCTCCTGGAGCTTTTCCACATGGGGCTTGGGGTGCATTCCTATGAGGGTGGGATTTAGACCAAATTCATTACTATGTCAGCAAGGTACTGTTCACCTAGCAAGCGGAATTATACAGGTTTTATTTTTACAAATGGAGCTTAATTCAGAGTATCTGCATCCAAAAAGAGTTGCACTTCCTAAAATGTTTTCCTGGGATACTCTGTCATTCTGCAGATACGATGCTGATGTGTGGAGAGACCCCACGGATAAAGTGGATCAAGATGAGATGGAGGGGTGGCTTTGCCAAGTCTTTGCTGACATGATAGCACTCTGGGCAGACTTGTTTCCTGTGCCCATGGAGCTCTTAAACCAAGCTCTGTTGTAGCACATGATAGCAGGATTCTGTGTATTAAATTTGAAGCCCTTGAGAGAATGGTTTGATTTTTAATAATTTTTTAGACAGGGAGGGTGCTTTCCCTGTTGCTCTTGCACAAGGCTGCCACCTGGTGGCTGATTGCAGTCTTGTGCAAGATCAACGGGGAAAATAAAAAAGAAAAAAGTGAAATGCCCTCCCTGTCAGGAAAAGAAAAAAAATTAAAAATCAGCCAAGTGACTGATTAGCTTTGAATTTAGTACACAGAGTCCCGCTATCCTGAGCTAGAACTGTGCCTGGTTTCAGAGCTCCATGAAATGCATCTCTGGTCTTCGGAGACCAGAGGAAGGTGCAGACAAGGCCAATCTCACTTCCCCACTTTGATTCTTGGCTTTCCCTCTGTTGCCCTCAAATCGAAGGGACAAATGTGAGCTCAAAAGGAAACAGCTCCAGAGACTGGGACAAGTCTTCAGGCCACTTCGATGCAAGGAGTCCAGCCTTCAGACTCACTCCACAAAGCAAGAAGAGAATAAGGATTTCCACTTGCTTCTCTTGCTATGGTTGCCTCCCAAAACAAGGACTCTCTTGGCCTTCAAAACCAAGTTATGCCAACCTGTGTGTGGTAATACTCACATCACAATCAGGCATCATGACACTAAAGCGGAGCAAGCTGGCGCACTGTTTGCTGGCTCGTGCTCTCTCCTGGGCATTCCTGGAGAGGATCCAGATGTTGATGTGCTGAAAGAGAAACAGCACCGCAGAATCTCATTACATGCAGCTAACATGTATTTATTTACAGTATTTAACATGGCCCTATACCACCCCAGATACAAGTCCCTATACAGTTCACAATCTTAAAAAAAACCCTGTTAAAATATTAACCCAATTAAAAGAGTTTAGAACACAGATTAAAAACTCTAAAACCTAAAACTTTAAAATGATAAACCAAAAGCCTGACTTTATTTAGCAACTGACCCTATCCACCCCCAGCACAGTACCTTCAGTGACTGTTGTTGGTGTCTCGCTTACATTTCTTTTTAGATTGTGAGCCCTTTGGGGACAGGGATCCATCTTATTTATTTATTATTTTTCTGTGTAAACCGCCCTGAGCCATTTTGGAAGGGCGGTATAGAAATTGAACAAACAAACAAACAAACAGGTATGTTTCGTATAAAAGGAATGCTTGGCTTCTCAGGGCTATTTCCAGGAAACAGGGAGTCATAGTCCTGTTTTTAAGTTCCTTTTGTCTCTGTCACGCCGTATGAACTCTTGACTATCCCCGTGTCTCATCACACAACTGCCTCCCACATGGACTTAGTCAGGGACTCCAGTGAAGCCTCTGGTCTGGAAAGAAGGAGTCGGATTTCCTCCTGTTCTCACCTCTCCTCCTCTGCCCTCTGTTTTTCTGTGGGAATCTGTCAACTGCTCATACTGAGGTGTCAGAAGCCTGTGTGATGCACCTGTGAGGGACCTATCTAGCTTTCTCATGCCCCTTTGCCTGGATTTGAAACTATTCCTCCAGCCACTCGTGTACATGTATAGCAGAATTTCTTCACAGAGCTGGTGTCAGTTCTTCCCCTATGCCCTTATATTGGCTAAGAGTCAAGTTGAGAATCCTTTTGGGGGGAGCCAGGGTCAAGGGCAGTATTGATTTGCCACAGGGAGCATTTAAGTATCTGCTCAGCCACCTGCTCCCTAAAGTGGTGCTTTCAAGGAGAAGCTTTACCTCTTGAATCTGTGCATGTATAGTCTAGCCCTTTGTGTCCAGGAGAGGAAGTGAGTGGCTTCCCAGAGATCTCTAGGATGGAACAGGTGAGTCTGCTCAGTTGTTTCTCTCCTGCGTCTCTTTGATTTGGGGATACTGTTCCTGATCAAGCTTTTATTCAGAGATGTGTAGAGCATATGTGATGCTGTTCAACAGCATGTTGTATGAGATTGCGCATGATGTTCCTGCCTTTTCCGTTGGGCTGCCAATCACAGAAGAGCCACAGTGGTGCATGGCGGGCATTCCCGCTGACTACATGTGGCCCAGGTGTCCATCTCTCCCTGCCGTGCTCTCCTTCCCACCTCACCACCTCTTCAATGTTCTTACCTCCAGGAGGGACAAGAGATGCTGTGTGGTTGGGGCCTCTGACAAAAACCCCCTCAGCATCAGCTCCAGATTGTCTGCTGCGAGTTTGTGCAGAGCCTGAAAGAAAAGAGAGAGCCAGTGTGTAATTGCGGCACTCCCCCCAGGCCCCGCCCTCCAGCATGTCAACAAAGAGGAGCTCAGCACAGTCAAGGCGAGAGCCTTCCATCAAAGCCATTCCATGGATTCCGGATGACAAAATAGACCATTGACCTTCACTGGTTATGCGGCAGAGGCTGCCGGCACTCGCCCATTCTGCTGCCACTTCCACATCTCCTTCTGCCTTCTGCCACAGGCCTGTGATTGGCCCAGTGCCCGCACCCCTAGCAGCATGTGACCCAGTGGCGAGCGGGGAGTGTGCACACTGAGGGGGCTCTCCAGGCACCTTCCTGGCTTTCCCGTCTCTCGCTGCTACTCAGAAGGCACAGCAGAAGGCATGGGGGAGCATGGGCCTTGTCAGCCGGGGGTGAGGACCGGAAAGTCGAGGCCACCAGCGGCCCACAAGCCATGCAATGAAGGAGGTGGAAAGAGACTGTGTCAGCACCCGTGAATCACCTCCTCTGCTTTGTTTGCCCACTGCACCCCTGAAGATAGAAGGTATCTCAGGGAATTAGCAATCATGGCTCCAGGAGGTGTGTTTGATGAATTCCATAAGAATGTACCTGTTTGTGGACATGTCCTGCTTGCACCTCTATGACCCCGCGAACAGCGAAGCGCAGGATCGCAGACTCTAGCTCTGGGTCAGTTGGAGGCTTGATTTTGCTGGCAGGGTAGAGGGGAAAGATAAGTTATGCAGGGTGGGGGAGAGGCTGTCATCCTCAGGTGCAGCCCAAGGCATTTGGGAGCCTGCGGTGAGGTGCAAATTGCTGCCACACCTTGCTCCCCCCCAAGTCCTACCTGGAGCTTTTACACACATGGCTTTTAGTTCGAATATCCTCCAGAATAGAGAGCGTGAGTCCACATATCAGCTGGATTTACCCCAAAGTCGTTGCAGGCTATCGGGCCAGTTCAGACACGACTCTGTTCCCTCCCGAATTATGGCTTCGCATTCTGGCTTAGCCCAAATTACTGTATGTCCAGCATTAAAAAATATTTTATTTTCAGCAACTTCCAGAGGAATCAAAACTCCGCTGGGGCCATCACAGAGCCAATACATCCCCGTTCTTTTTCCAGCCACTTGTACTGATAGTGTTGTGGGCCAAAGGGAAGACCCCTTCTTTTTTATAGGCAATTTCCGTTTCCTTTTCTGCCCGTGTCTCTCCCCTTTATTTGAACTGCTCTGGGGCTTTTGAGCAGGTCTGAAGGTTTTCTCCCCTCACTCGCCCCTTTCACTGCACCCCTTTTGCCAGTCCTCTTGGCTTATTGTGAAGAGAGATCCCCCTTCTCCCAGAAAAGATACCTGAGGCAGGAGACGGCAGCCATGGCATAAAGCAGGAGAATGGTAGGCCCAGACTGCACAGGGGACTTCTCCATCACCACCTGAGAAAGACCAAGGGCCAAAACAGAGCAGAGAAGCATCAATTCATGATGCTTCCTAGTAGGGGTTATTTCAGCCCACTCTTGAGCTTTCCTTCCAACCTCACCCAACCTTCCAACCTTCCTTCCAAAGCACTTGTCTATATCTTGATCGACCACTTAACTCCCTTGAGTGGGAATTATAAGTACACTGCAGTCTTGTGGCTGTTTTTAAGTGGACTTAGTGGTCCTGTTCCAAAAGGCTGCATTGTCCTACTCTCTAGCAAATCCGCAAGCCTTTCTTTTACAGAACTTTCTCAAGATAAGCTTGTGAGCTGCCCTGGGAGAAGTTTGGTGTTAAAAGGCGGAATCTACATTGGTAACACAAATGTGTTGACCTCCCAGTCCCACCCCTTATTTAACTTCCATCTTTTCACTCGATTTCTGGTCCTCTTTCTCACTCACCACGATTTCCTTTATCAATTCTCCTTTGGTGTAGGGGAGATCCAGAGTCTCCTGGCCGCTCCTATATGCAGCCTTGCAGCAAGCACAGAGGACCGCGAGGAAATGGACATCCTCATCCTGATTGCTGGCTCTCTGAAGTTGCAAGAGAGTCAAGCAGTTAGGTAAGAGAGGACATTCTGATAGAGTCCAGCACCCATCCCGCGGTGGCTCTGAATGAGAGAGGAATTGAGGACTTTCCCACCCTGCATAGCATTCTGCTAGTGCACAGAGAGATGGCAGAACTGAAAAGGGGATGGAATCAAAAGGGGTGGGATCCTGTAGGCTACTATGGAAACTGTTCTGGGCTCCGTGGCTGCTTCTGCTCCAGTCATTTCCCCCCAGAGGCACACATTTCCTCCATTCAGTGTTTTCAGGGGATCCAGATGACACAGAGGGCAGGGCAACCCAGCACTTTCCAGTAATTCCAATGATGCCCTCTTGTCTTTTTCCACACCCTCTTTGTGGTGCAATTTGGGAGTTAAAATGCAAGGGCAGAGCCAGAATATCCAGGCACGGCACTCTGAAGGCTTCCCAGGACTTCCGTCCCTTAAAGGAAATCCTTAAATAGGCTTCTGCCCCTTGTCTCAGTTGTTTCCTGTTCACTTGTGTGCCTCTGAATCAGCCCAAGTTGCAGAAGCCACTTGGAAAGAAAGGAGTGAGGACTGAGGAGGCAGAAATGAAATAAAGGAGCAGGTGCTGAATGGGGCTTAATTCTGAGTCTCATCATGCAGTAAGATCATGATGGTCGGGAGAGGCATTGCTGATTTTCACAGGGAATATCACCATGACAGTCCTATATGACATGTCATGTGGAACCACCGTTCGTGCCCACCCCCCTCCCTTCCATCTGATGGCAGAAAAGCAATTGGAAAGGTAAAGGTCCAGAACATGGAAGCAACCTGTGGAGGAAGCACCTGGGATGTGGGGTTTTGTACCTCCTCTCTGTCCTCCATATGCCTGTGGATGATTTCCATGAGATCCTCATCCACTTTGCAGTCCTCCACCTCAGACTGGTAGGAGCTGGAGGAGAAAAGGGAGCAGTACATGCTGCTGACCACTGAATCTGGGGGAAAGAACAGGAAGAATGTGCAGACATATTAATGCACCCATCTGTGTCCTTCTTCCAAAAAGGACCCAGTTTCTTCTCACTGAAACCCTCTTTGTTTAGGAAGAGTATAGCAACCTTGGAACCTGCTCTGCCTCCCAGCCTCACCTATTGGCCTCAATTTCTAAGATTCTCAACCCCTAAATCCCCCCAATTCCTGAGCATCTCCTCACCTCCAGACTGGTTCCAAACTGCTCTGGAGCTTTGGCTGTCCGTGTAGCCCATGTTTTCCCATCTGGAGACCCGCTCTTTTGGGCTGCCCACGGTTAGCTCCTCATCCAGTTTATGGTCCTCCAGCTGGGATTGGTCTGAGACGAGGGAGCAGTGCATACTGCTCACTGATGAATATGGGGGAAAGAACATGAAGAATGTGGAGACATATTAATGCACCCATCTGTGTCCTTCTTCCAAAAAGGACCCAGTTTCTTCTCACTGGAACCCTCTTTGTTTAGGAAGAGTATAGCGACCTGGGAACCTGCTTTGCCTCCCAGCCTCACCTATTGGCCTCAATTTCTAAGATTCTCCATTCCCAACCCCTAAATCCCCCCAAATCCTGAGCATCTCCTCACCTCCAGACTGGTTCCAATCTGCTCTGGAGCTTTGCCTCTCAGTTTCACTTTGGTCTTCCCAGACCGTCTGTGTTGAGCGGTCCACCATGACCTCCTCAACCAGTTCTAGGTTCTCCAGCTGGGACTGGTCTGAGGAGTCGAGGGAGCAGTGCATACCGCTCACTGATGAATATGGGGGAAAGAACATGAAGAATGTGGAGACATATTAATGCACCCATCTGTGTCCTTCCTCCAAAAAGGACCCAGTTTCTTCTCACTGGATCCCTCTTTGTTTAGGAAGAGTATAGCGACCTGGGAACCTGCTTTGCCTCCCAGCCTCACCTATTGGCCTCAGTTTCTAAGATTCTCAACCCCTAAATCCACCCTGCCCCCTCAATCCTGAGCATCTCCTTACCTCCAGACAGGTTTTCAAGTCCTCTGGAGCTTTGCCTGTCTTTGTGTGCATCCCTCCCATTCTTGAGAGCGACAGCCTCCCTCCTCCTGCAGAGATGATACCATTTTGCTCTGGGAGGGGCTGGTGGAGTGCTGATGCGAACCCCCCCCTGCTGCTCAGGTTCCTGTTGCTCTTTTGGTTTTCTGCAGCAGGCAATGAAGTGCCAGCTCTTGGGATGAGCAGCCATGGGAACTGTGGCACCCTCTTTTTTTCTCTTGCTGCTTCCTTCTGGTGGACCAGACTTGGGCCTCCGGTTACGCAGGAGGGTCCGCAGCCTTTGCAGCCTAGAAACGAGTGGAAAGAAGATGAGAGGTGGGGCTTGCGGGGTCCTCCTGCTCTTTGCCCCTAGACTGAGCTTGGGCCACCTGTTAGGAAATGTTGCTCTAATATGTCCAGCCAGTAGGTGGCACTAGCCTTTGCTTAAAAGGGTCAAATGAATGGTCCAGCACCTGGACTCATGAAGATACACACACAGGTGTATTGAAGCATTAGAGCATGCCCTGAGGACAACCTCTATTAAAAAGATGCTTGCCTTAGATAGAGAGGAGGAAGCCCCAAGGCTCTCCTGTAATCACAATAAGAATGATAGAATCAGAAAGTAGAAACCTCTATGAAATCCTACTTACATCTTGCTCCCTTTGTTTCTCTCACTAAAAGAAAGCCTAAGCACAAACACAGATGCACGTATGCACGCTTTCTTTCTATCTCTTTTTGTCAATATATTATACTCTCTATATATACAACTATATATGTTGTATATACAACATATATACAACTATATATGTAATATAATAATAATATAATACAACTATATATATGTTGTATATGTCAATATACACTATAACAGAGCAGAGAAAAGCATATGCTTCTGCTCCCAGATAGCACCTCTGCTCATGTGACCGATGAGTGAGCAAAGGGGAGGTGTAACAAGTGAGGTCATGTCCCAATGGACCATTGTTCCTCCTGAGTTCCATTGTGACATTTCTCTGAGTGGCTTTTAATCTATGTTGAGCCTCTGAAATTACTTCTGATTTTCTAGATATGTTTTCAGTGGCTCTTGGACAACCGGTTCCATAATCAGAGGGGCACCTAGGGAATTTTGGAGCATAGACCTAAAGGTTTTTGAAGGCTCCTCTCTCACACACAAACACTATTTCACACACATTTTTAACGTGACCACACCACCTGGGACAGACTAAAAAGGATTTGGGGACCCCCAAGGGGACTGGATGCCCTGGACTTCAGCCCGGAAGTCCAGGGGTAAGAGCGCCTCTGTCCATAGCCATGATAACCAAAATACTTTAGACTTATGACTAGAGAAAAAGAATGAGAAGGAATCAGAAAACCCTCTTTCTTTATTTTTGGTGGCAGCTTTGGTCTCCTGCCCAGATTGTCCAATTATTAAAAGTCACTCCTCAGTGCTAACTGCAGGGCCGGTGTTACCATCAGGCCAACTAGGGAGCCGATTAGGGCGCAGAACTCAGAGGGGCGCAGAATGCAGACCTCAGAGGGGTCGCAAATAGTCTGGCACCGACCCTGGCTAACTGGCCTACCCACAATTCTAAGTTGGCATTTCAAAGTAGTGCTAATGGACTGACAAGGCCACAACACCTATTTGCATGGCATTGCTTTGTTTTGCCTTCCCTCTGGGTCATATGATTAGTGCTGCTTATAGCAGATTCAAGCTATATGCAGCATTGTGCAACCCTCTTTTGAATGTAACATGGTAATAGCTTTCCTTTTCCACCGAGAGTTGAGAATTAACTTGAGCACAAAAAAGTTTACATAGCAAAATAATTGAGAAAATGGCTCCCTGTCTACAATCTAAAAATAAACACAACTGAAACACCATCAACAGCAATGTGAGAAATGTTACTTTCCAAGCCTTTACACCCCCAGATTCCTCCAAGAAGGGTTTTCTCTGCTACCACCGGCAGTTCCAGGCAGGCTGGATGCCTGAAATAAAAGTACTTGAGCCCCCAACTCACACAAGCAAGTTCAATTGTGCTGCTGCTGCTGCTACTACTTATATACCACTTTTCAACACAAGTTCTCAAAGCGGTTTACACAGAATTTTTAAAAAAAATTAAGATGGTTTCCTGTCCCCAAAGGGCTCATAATTTAAACAGGAAAATAAGGTAGACACCAGCATGCTAATATGGGTTGTGGGCAACCCCCTACATTCCAGAAACTTTCAGTAGCATGATCTAAAGTGGAGTGGCCCCTTCAGAATGCAGTTTGTTCAGTACTAAAGATGTTATTCACTTCACCCCTCAACTAATTTTTAATTAAGATATATGGCATAGAGTTTGTGTTGGAGGAAATGACTTACAATGAAATGAACCTATGTCTAGGTTCTGGCTACATGTTGGTCAGTGAGAGACCTATAGAAACATGGTGCTGAGCGAGCAAGCTAGAAGCATTCTGTGGAGAAGGAGGAAGTCACTCCCAGGAAGTTTCTGAGTACATTCAATCAACTTGAGGGGTCATAGCGGCAGAGATCATCAGGAAAGAGTAGGAGACCCTGACTGACTATCTCTACTCCCAATGCCCTAGTTGTCATTAGGGTTACTGGTGCAAAAGGTTGATGCCATGCGGAGCTGAATCTCCAACAGATTGCCAGTTATTGACAGGAGACTTATAGGTTTATAATTTTAAGGATCTAGTTTAGAACCTTTTTAGCCTACTTTCCAGTAGGCTTATGAGATCACCCGGCATTCTGTGTCTGTGTCTGTGTGTCCGTCCGTGTGTTTGGCCATCCGTGTGTTCCCGCCCCCCATCAACTTTGCAACGCCTGGACCAATACGAACCAGATTGGGTAGAGTTGTAGGGACACATAGGAACACCCCAACGGCATAGTCTGTGATGATGTCATCCCCCCCAATCCAAGATGGCGGACACCTAAACCTTTAGGCACATGTGGGCTAACTTGTGAACCGCCTAACCGCTTTGAACCAAATTTGCTACAGCTGTTGAGACACACAGGGATTTCCAAATGGCATCCAAATGGCATCCCCCTGCTAACTTGGCAAAGAGGCACATTTTAATGTGGTGATTCTCTTTATTTAGCAGGGGGAAAGTAACTGGCCCTATTCACCCCAGCACAGTACCTCCAGTGACTGTTGCTGGTGTCTATCTTGTGTTGCTTTTTAGATTGTGAGCCCTTCGGGGACAGGGTTCCATCTTATTTGTTTGTTATTTCTCAGTGCAAACCTCCCTGAGCCATTTTTGGAAGGCCGGTATAGAAATCGGATGAATGAATGAAAGAATGAATGATGTCATCCACTTCAATTCGGGTTTGGTATTGGAGTCGCCTAGGCTTGTGGTGCTGGGCAACTTCAATGTTCATTTCGGGACCAATTTGTCCAGGCTCAGGAGTTCATAGCAGCTATGACGATTATGGGCCTATCTCAGGTGGTCTCGAGACCGACGGACATTGCAGGTCACACGCATGATTTGGTCTTTCACTCTGATCAGGGTGGTGTTCTGTGGGTGAAAGTGAAGCAGCTTTTCAAACAGCACCACATAAAATGGCATGTCACTAATTTTTCTGTCATTTCAGATGGCAAACAACATAAAACTACATCATATATTTAGCTGGAAGACTTGATGTGTGAGCACTGCAAGATATTCCCCTCGGGGGATGAAGCCGCTCTGGAAAGAGCAGAAGGTTTCAAGTTCCCTCCCTGGCTTCTCCAAGATAGAACTGAGAGAGATTCGTGCCTGCAACCTTGGAGAAGCCACTGCCAGTCTGTGAAGACAATACTGAGCTAGATAGACCAATGGTCTGATTCAGTATATGGCAGTTTCCTATGTTCCTATGTCATTTTAAAATGTAGCACATCCCTAATTACAACTGTCTTAGGGGAACAGATCAGTAGATAAGTAGTTATGAGCTGCCCCAAGCAGTAGAGCCCCTGGTGGCGCAGTGGTAAAACTGCCGCCCTGTAACCAGAAGGTTACAAGTTCGATCCTGACCAGGGGCTCAAGGTTGACTCATCCTTCCGAGGTCAACATCCTTCCAGAATGTTGGGGGGCAATATGCTAAATCATTGTAAACCGCTTAGAGAGCTTCCAGCTATAGGGCGGTATATAAATGTAAGTGCTATTGCTATTACTATTGCTAGTGTGCTGCAAGCCGAGCAGGGTATAAATATGTTTGTTGTTGTTGTTCTTTACACAGTCAGACAGGTGTTATTGACTGGCTTGTTTTATCCAGACATCGAGTCCTTCCTAAGGACCTGGGATGGCTGAATTTTATTATCAATGTTGTTGCTGATATTATTATACATATCGTCGCAGAATATAGGCCGTTCCCAGTAAAGTTGCTTTTTGTAATTGGCTGATGGTGATTTCTGTGGCCCCTATGGTATTGAGGTGCTCTTCAAGTTGTTTTGGAATTGCACCTAGGTGCCAATTACTACTGGGATTGTTTTGGTCTTCTTCTGCCATAGCCTTTCAATTTCAATTTGTAGATCTTTGTATTTGGTGATTTTTTCTATTTCTTTTTCTTCTATTCTGCTATCTCCTGGTATTGCTATGTCGATTATTTTGACTTGTTTTTCTTTCTTCTCGACTACAGTGATATCTGGTGTATTGTGTGGCAGATGTTTGTCTGTTTGTAGTCGGAAGTCCCATAATATTTTTACATCTTCATTTTCTACCACTTTTTCAATTTGATGGTCCCACCCATTTTTGGCTACAGGTAGCTTGTATTTTTTGCAGATGTTCCAGTATATCATCCCTGCTACTTTGTCATGCCTTTGCTTGTAGTCAGTCTGTGTGATCTTTTTACAACAGCTGATTAGGTGGTCCACGGTTTCATCTGCTTCTTTACAAAGGTGGCACTTGCTGTTTGTGGTTGATTTTTTGACTTTTGCTCTTATTGCATTTGTTCTTAGTGGCTGTTCTTGTGCAGCCAGTATTAAACCCTCTGTTTCTTTCTTCAAGTTGCCATTCTTAAGCCATTGCCAGGTCTTGGTGATGTCTGATTTTCCACTTATATTGTGCAAATATTGGCCATGCAGGGACTTATTTCAACATTTTTCTGCTCGGTTCTTGACTTGTTCTTTCTTGTAGGCCTGCTTTGTTTCATTGGTGTTGAATAGTTTCGCATTATTGACCATTTGAAGTGCATCTTTTTCACTGCCCTTGATATATTCTTCAAGGCCTCTTTTCTCCTCCTCTACTGTTTGATGGACTTGCAGCATTCCTCTTCCACCTGAGCTGCAAGAGAGGTATAGCCTATCGACATCATTGCGGGGGTGCAGAGCAAGAGCATGATTGATGGTCATGATTTTCCTGGTCTTACGCTCTAGCATCTCTAGCTCTGCCTGGGTCCAGTCTATTATTCCTGCAGTGTATCTGATAACAGGTATAGCCCAGGTGTTTAAGGCTTGTATGGTGTTCCCGCCATTGAGTTTGGACTTGAGGATTTTTCTAACTCTCCTTATGTATTCACTTCCAATTTTTATTTTCACTTCAGTGTGTGCGATGTTATCAGCCTGGAGAATGCCCAAGTATTTGTAATGTTCTTTCTCTTCCAGGTTCTTGATCTTGCTTCCATTGGGCAGTTCTATTCCTTCTGTTTTTCTTATTTTCCCTCTGTTCATTATTAATGCAGCACACTTGTCTAGTCCAAACTCTATTGCTATATCGCTACTGAATATACGGACAGTGTTTAGCAGTGATTCGATTTCTGACTGGAACTTTCCATACAACTTCAGATCGTCCATGTACAGCAGATGGTTGATTTGACTGGATGTTTTAGATGTTTGGTATCCGAGGCCTGTTTTGTTGAGTATTTGTGAAAGTGGGGTCATGGCGATTACAAACAACAGAGAGGATAGTGAGTCCCCTTGGAAAATGCCTCTTCTAATGTTAACCTGTCCAAGTGTCTCACCATTGATTGTTAACTGTGCACTCCACATGCTCATTGCTTTTTTATATAAATATCTGAATGTTTTTGCTGACCCCAGTTGTTTCTAAACATTTTAGTATCCATGTGTGAGGCAATGAATCGAAGGCTTTCTTGTAGTCAAACCATGCAACACTTCGATTGGTTTTTCTTCTCTTGCAATTTTCTAAAATCATTTTGTCAATCAGCAGCTGGTCTTTTGTGCCTCTGGTGTTTGGGCAATTTCCTTTCTGTTCAACTGGAAGCTGTTTGTTAGTTAATAAGTGTTGCATCACTTCATCTGCTATTATTCCAGTTAATAATTTGAACATGGTTGGCAGACAGGTTATCGGTCTATAATTACTTGGAAATGCACCTTTTGCTGGGTCTTTCATTATGAGGGGAATTTTCCCAGTTGTTAGCCGTTGTTCAATATCACCTCCTTGCAAAATGTGATTGAACTGTTTTGATAGTTGTTTATGAAGGCTTGTTAGGTGTTTAAGCCAAAAGCCATGCAGTTCATCGTCGCCTGGAGCACTCCAATTTTTAATTATCTTTGCTCTTTCACTTATTAATTCTGGTTATTGTTAGATCTTGCATTTGTTGGTTACATTTTTTGACCTCTTTCATCCAGTCTGCTTTTTTATTATAATCTATTGGATTGTCCCATAATTTAGGGATGTGCATGGTCCGGAGCGGTCCGGACCGGCACTGAAGGGGGGTCTCCCTTTAAGGGCGGGGAGGGTTTACTTACCCCTCCCGCTGCTTTGCCCCCTCCAGCGCCCGTATTCTTAGTAGAAGCCGCCCCTTCTGCCTCCTCCAGTGCCAATGCCGCCTGGGCGCGCGCGCGGCTTTGCTTTTAAAAGTTCCTTTTGCTGGCGCTGAGGGATTAAACACCAAACAGAAGCCGGCAGAGCACCGCGCCGGCCGGCGGCTCCCCCATGCTCAGCCGCCCAGCAGCCACTGAGAACGCCCAGCGAGGACGCGCCGTCGCCATCGCCATCGCCGACGCGCCGCGGCCCCCAGGCAACCCTAACTTCCGGCTTCCATGCGACTTCCCCCAGCATACAGAGTGGCTGCATTCTGCCACTCTGTATGCGGGGGGAAGTCGCATGGAGGCCGGAAGTGATTCAACCCTCACTTCCGGCCTCCATGCGACTTCCCCCCGCATACAGAGTGGCAGAATGCAGCCACTCTGTATGCTGGGGGAAGTCGCATGGAAGCCGGAAGTTAGGGTTGCCTGGGGGCTGCGGCGCGTCGGCGATGGCGATGGCGACGGCGCGTCCTCGCTGGGCGTTCTCAGTGGCTGCTGGGCGGCTGAGCATGGGGGAGCCGCCGGCCGGCGCGGTGCTCTGCCGGCTTCTGTTTGGTGTTTAATCCCTCAGCGCCAGCAAAAGGAACTTTTAAAAGCAAAGCCGCGCGCGCGCCCAGGCGGCATTGGCACTGGAGGAGGCAGAAGGGGCGGCTTCTACTAAGAATACGGGCGCTGGAGGGGGCAAAGCAGCGGGAGGGGTAAGTAAACCCTCCCCGCCCTTAAGGGGAGACCCCCCACCCGAACCGAACCGGCCAGGGGACAGACCGGTCCGGACAGTTCGGAGGCCTTTGCAATGGCCTCCGAACTGGTCCGGACTCATCTCTACCATAATTTCCCCCAGAATAGCATTGTTTCTTCTTTAAAATATGCTTTATTATTATTATTATTATTATTATTATTATTATTATTATTATTATTATTATTCAAGATGGCAGCCACGTGAACATCTGAGGAGCAAGTGGTCTAATTTGTGGACTGTCTAACCAATTTAGACCAAATTAGGTACAGTTGCAGTGAGTGACATATAAGAAAACCTCAATGGCATTCTTTGTGATGATGTCATCCATGCTGATCCAAGATGGCAGACGGACTAACTTTTAGGCTCAAGTGGGCTAACTTGTGAACCACTTAACCGATTCGAACCAAATTTACTACAGCTGTAGCGACACATAGGCATGTCCTAATGGTGTGGTGTGTGTGATGTCATTCACTTTAATTCAAGATGGCGGCCACATGAACATCTGAGGCACAAGTGCGCTAATTTGTGGACTGCCTAACCTATTTGAACCAAATTGGGTATGTTTGCAGTGAGTGACGCACACAGACACCTTGATGGCAAAGCTTGTGATCATGTCATCAAAGCCGATTTAAGATGGCAAACGCATAAACTTTTAAGGCCGAAGAGGGCTAACTTGTGGACCGCTTAACTGATTTGAACCAAATTTGCTGCAGCTGTAGGGACACATAGGGACACCTCAATGGCTAGTTTGTGATGATGTCATCTACCCCAGTCCAAGATGGTGGACACATGAACACCTGAGGTTCAAGTGGGCTAATTTTGTGTACTTTCTAACTGATTGGAACCAAATTACGTACAGTTGTAGTGAGTGATACATAGGGACACCTCAGTGAAGTAGTTTGTGATGATGCCATCCACTCTGACTCATGATGGTGGAAGCATAAAGCTTTGAGACTCAAGTGAGCTAACTTGTGAACCGCTTAACCAATTTGAACCAAATTTGCTACAGATGTAGAGACACATAGGGTTTTCCAAATGGTATAGAAATTGAATAAACAAATAAATAATAAATGGTGTGGGGTGTGATGATGTCATCCACTCCAATTCAAGATGGTGGCCACATGAACTTCTTAGGTGCAAGCGGGCTAATTTGTGGGCTGTCTAACCAATTTAAGCCTAATTAGGTACAGTTGCAGTGAGTGACACATAGAGACACCTCAACGGCTATCTGGTTGACTGGGTAGTTTGTTGTGATATCACCCAACCCAACCCAAGATGGCAGATGCATAAACTTTTGAGGCGCAAGTGCACTAACTTGAGGACTGTCTAGCCGATTTGATCCAAATTTGGAACAGCTGTAGTGAATGACACACAGGGACACCTCAATGGTGCAGTTCGTAGTGATGACATCCACTCCAATCCAAGATAGCGGACAGATGAACATTTGAGGCACAAGAGATCGAACTTGTGGACCTTGATTTGCACCAAATTTAGTCCAGATGAAGAGACAGTGAAAGGAAAGTAGGCTGATTGGTTCTTGCTAGATCAACTTGTTTATAAAGTGTTTTAAGCCAGCTTTGGGGAATACAGCCAAAAATATCAATATGGGTGAACAATGAAGTGAGAGGTTTTACTCACCAGTGAACATTAGATTTGAACAATTCAGAAGGAATTGACCTGGAGCCTTCTCAGATTTTAACTGTGCTATAAAATTGAATATCTCCAGCTCTGAGACTGGTTTCTACTCAGGCAACCCTTCAGTGGGGAACTCTGATTTAACATTCTGAATAGGGAACCGGCTGGACGGCACACTTTACTTTTAATTCTCTTGCAGAACCATTACAAGTGGGGGGAAATGTTCCCATGTGATTTTCAGGAATCGTTTGCTATGTCATAACCAGTAAGTGTTGCTGTGATCATTTGCCAACACTTTACTGTTCTTATTTATTGTGGCCACTATCAATATTTGCCAGCTGTTTTTTTCTGCTGTTTTCTTTCTTGGTTAAGAGATTCTTATAATTATTCCTCAGCTGAACATAGGTATGTGGTAATACTTTGACACTAGAAGCTCTGTATTGCTAATATTGATCATGAACATTCCTCTTCAGTTTTATACAATGAGGCAGCCCTCCCCTTAGCCCAGATTAGCGGACCAAGCGCTCCGCTAACCCGGGTATTTTGGTCGTGTGTTGCCATGGTATGACTCTGCACTGTGGCAAAACACAAGTAGACCCCTGGCGGAGAGCCTAATGCAGCCTCCCGGCTCAGGGGTCTCTCCAGCATGCCCTGTGCGCTCACGTGGCACCGTGTGGCCCCTGATCCCTTGCCAGCTCCGTGACAGAGTCGGCTATTGGTTCGGCCGCCCAGGGCTGCTTCCCTCTGCGGGGAGAGCGGCTTAATCCCGCTCTCCCCGCAGAACGCTATCTGGCAGGTCTCACTGACCGTGAGACCCGCCTCAATCTCTATTAAACTAACGATTTCCCCTTATTGAGTTGAAACATCCAATTGACTGGGTAATAGTCAAATGTTTATAGAGAACTACAATCACGGTGTCATAAGCTACTAATGCTGAGACTAATGAATCACTTTCTATGGCTTTAATGATAAAAGATCAGGACATTTTAGTAGAGCATATTGTCAAGTTTAAATGACCACCTAAGTCTCCTTGAATTGATATTTTCAAGAGCTTTAAGATAGGCTCACGATACTTTTTGTGCAAAGGGAAGACTGGCACGTTCATTCTTAATTCCAATGGTCTGCTGATGGTCACTAAAGACCTGGGTATTTATTGTTAAGCTATTGACAGTCATTTGACTTGGAGATTACCATCTCATCAATAGATCAACTTCCTGCTAGAGTGCTGTAAGTATATTTGCCAGTAAGGTCTCCACAAGTGGAGCCATGTAAGTGTCTCAAGCGACTCCCCAATTTAAACTGAAATCATGTAAAACCTGCAGCATTGATAATATTGTCTTTAGAGTTTCTCAGCTTTACTCCAAAGTCCTCATCATTTCCTCCTGCTTTATTAGACTTAGAGGAATAAAAGATATAATCCGTTCAAGCATCGAAATCTCCAGCCATGACCACGTAAGCTGATGTGTGTTGAATTCCTGACTTCAATAGACATTGTTCTTGATTAGTCCAGCAGGTCCCCTTACAATTTTTTGAATTGGCAGGTTGGAGAGATATAACTAATAATCAGAGAAATATGTCTAATTTTAACAATAAAAGTTATTGCTACTGCCTAAATAAGCTAGTGTGGCATTTAAAGTAGAAGCTAGAACGCTGGCATCTCATCCACATGGTCTACGTTTCTGCTCGGCTGCAACTGCTTCTAATGTCAAACCCTGATGCCTATTTAATTCTATTCTATTTTGGGCCCAAGTTTCTTGAAATCATAATATATCAAACTGATGTATATATTCTAAGAACTCATTGAAGCTATTCTCACGAGCAGCAAAGACCAGGCGAGGGAAGCCCATCCCAGTTTTTGCTGCTCGTGAGAACCGCTGGGAGACACACGACTCCCGGTGGTGGCGCGGCAGTGAGGCCTCTTAGGTAGCCCACCACTTCACCCAGGTTTTGGCCGCGAGTGTGCCCAAACACCGGGCTACCTGATCGTGTGCCTGCTGCAGCTGCTTGCAGCCGCGGCGGACAAATTCAGGGGGGAGAGGGGCTCCCAGGAATGCACCGCGCACTTGCACAGTCATGATTGGGGCCCTGGGGGTGGGACACCATGCGGCAGTGCTTCCCTGCACCAGACCCCCGGAGCTGCTGGGCAAGGCCTGGCGAAGCACAGGTGGCCCGCAGGAGAGCCAACACCCATCTGGGAGGGCGATTTGCACGCCCAGAGACCTCACTGTGATCCTCTGTGGGGAGGTAAGCGTTTTCAGGCTTCCTCCCCACATAAGAGGGTAGCCCTTCTCGCTCATCGTGAGATGGGCTTCATTATCTGCTGTCTTATTAGCCCATCCAGCTAATTCCATGAAAGAAAGTAGAAATAACTGGAATATGTTTTGGATCTTAGATTGTCTACATGTAGGTTCAGTTATTCCTAGCTGATTAACGTAGGTACTGCCATTCTTCTGAGTTTTGGGGTTTATTCTGATTTCTGAGCCTTCATTTCAGTAAGTGATTTCGTAGGGTTTGAGCTCAACCTGGTTAGTTATGTTGGGGACTTTGGCTGCTATTCTTGAAGGAGCATTGATTTTAAATTAACTAATACTGAGTCAATTTCCTTTGGAGAAAAATGGCTACTGACTTCAATTTACTTCATTATTCTTATCAATGGTAATTTGTGGATGTACTACTGCACGTGTTTGTGGATTTTCTGAAAAAACGGTCAAATCCTCTTCAGTTGTCTCTTCATTTCTTTTACTAATGCATTCTAAAGACACTGATCTATTTATAATAGCTTGTTGTTCAATTAAAGCAAGATGGAGAAGGATTGAAATAGTTGTTGTTCTTCAGGTTCTGGGCTTTCTATTTGCAAAGATCTATCACTTAAAACCCTTTTTGACAGAACTTGTTTCTGGACTCAGAATTGCTTCTTTACCTGGATTAATTAGTGACATTCTTTTCATGTTAGGAGGAATCTTGATAGTTTTAGTAATGCTAGGTGGTTGTTTAGCTAAATTACTTATAGAAATAGATAAAGGTTTTACAAACCTCGCCAGGACTTGCCCAGCAGCTCCGGGGGTCTGGCGCATGGAAGTACTGCTGCATGGTGTCCTACCCCCAGAGCCCCAATCACGATTGTGCAAGTGCGCAGTGCATTCCTGGGAGCCCCTCTCCCCTCTGAGTTTGTCCGCCACGGCTGCAAGCAGCTGCAGCAGGCACACGATCAGGTAGCCCGGTGTTTGGGCACACTCGCAGCCAAAACCTGAGTGAAGTGGTGGGCTACGTAAGAGGCCTCACTGCCGCGCCACCACCGGGAGTCGTGTGCCTCCCAGCGATTCTCACGAGCAGCAAAAACCGGGATGGGCTTCCCTCGCCTGGTCTTTGCTGCTCGTGAGAATAGCTTCAATGATTCTTGGAATATATACATCAGTTTGATATATTATGATTTCAAGAAACTTGGGCCCAAAATAGAATAGAATTAAATAGGCATCAGGGTTTGACATTAGAAGCAGTTGCAGCCAAGCAGAAACGTAGACCATGTGGATGAGATGCCAGCGTTCTAGCTTCTACTTTAAATGCCACACTAGCTTATTTAGGCAGTAGCAATAACTTTTATTGTTAAAATTAGACACATTTATCTGATTATTAGTTATATCTCTCCAACCCACCAATTCAAATTTGTAAGGGGACCTGCTGGACTAATCAAGAACAATGTCTATTGAAGTCAGGAATTCAACACCCATCAGCTTACGTGGTCATGGCTGGAGATTTCAATGCTTGAACGGATTATATCTTTTATTCCTCTAAGTCTAATAAAGCAGGAGGAAATGATGAGGACTTTGGAGTAAAGAGTTTCTAAAGACAATATTATCAATGCTGCAGGTTTTACATGATTTCAGTTTAAATTGAGGAGTCACTTGAGACACTTATATGGCTCCACTTGTGGAGACCTTACTGGCAAATATACTTACAGCACTCTAGCAGGAAGTTGATCTATTGATGAGATATTAATCTCCAAGTCAAACAAGTGTCAATAGCTTTACAATAAGTACCCAGGTCTTTAGTGACCATCAGCAGACCATTGGAATTAAGAATGAATGTGCCGGTCTTCCCTTTCCACAAAAAGTATTGTGAGCCTATCTTAAAGCTCTTGGAAATATCAATTCAAGGAGACTTAGGTGGTCATTTAAACTTGACAGTATGCTCTACTAAAATGTCCTGATCTTCAATTTTTTAGAAATATATATCTTTATTATTTCCACGGTTTCTTTCAAGATGATGATGATATTCCTTTCTCTTCTCCAATGGTTTTATTATTTGTTATGAATACTTTATAACAATACTTTGAGAAGCTTAACTGAATGAACAGTTTGTGATGCAAACAATTGGAAGGAAATTGTGAAGGATTAGATATACCTATAGGGGGGAGATCTCACTGTCATAGTGTGTGATAGCTCATGCTCCCAGTTGTAGGTTATAAAGATCAGTTATGGCTGAATTTAGTCTCCCTCTTCATGAAAGGATATCTTTCCATTTATCTCTCCGGTTGGTTTGTTTATTTTTTCATTATATAAGGAGGGGGACTATTAAAGGCTTAGCTGATTTCTGTCAATTACTTTATTGTGGCGTTTTGTACACCTGTTTAGGACGAGATGGGAATTTTGATTATTTATTGGTGGATATGTGGCTTTGTATTTACAATACACATACTATTTCTGTTATGGCAAAACTAGCGTGTTTTTTAAAAATTGTTTTCTTCTCCATTGATCAATCTTGTTTGGAATCGTTTGAATATATAGTTGCCTAATAACTAATTAAACTCAGGGGGAGTGTTCTGTGAGAGGTTTAGGTTCTATTTTCTCTGACGATTAGATTTATAGTTGAGCTTACAGATACTAATATGATTTTTGTATTGCTGTCTTCTGAACCTCTCATGGATTTTTTAGGAGGTAGCTGTGCTGAACTGCGTTTGGAGAAGACAGCCAGTATGAAGTGACTGATGTGATCTATGGTGTGCTTTGGGCGCAGAACCATGCAGAACCAGCTTATCTTCTGTCTGAGGGATCCTCCCCCTTTATTTTATTGGAATTATATAGTGCATTGAAGCACATTTAAAATTACATACTAAGACATATTTGAGACGTACATTTGAGATACATTTAAAACTACATCTCTATTTTAGAGTTCTTATTAGCAGGATTGAATTCGTGAATTCCATTTAGATTCCTTCATCTCTTATTTATAACATTGAAATTTAAGTGGAAGATAGGTGCAACTGAACTTTATAACATTTGGTGGTGGTCTGCTGCTGAGGTTCCTGCAGTAAACCTGTTATACCCTTGTTTTGATAGAACAAGGATTTTAAAATTCACTGAACTCGTTTTTGGTTTTGTTAGATTCATGGATTTTTTTTTAGACAGGGAGCCATTTTCTCAATTATTTTGCTAATTTGCTAATAACTGCTTTGAAAGCTTTTCTGTGCTCAAGTTAATTCTCAACTCTCGGTGGAAAAGAAAAGCTATTACCATGTTACATTCAAAAGAGGGTTGCACAATGCTGCATACAGCTTGAATCTGCTATAAGCGGCACTAATCATAAACCCCAAAGGGAATGCAAAACGAAGTAATGCCATGCAAATAGGTGTGGTGGCCTTGTCAGTCCATTAGCACTACTTTGAAATGCCAACTTAGAATTGTGGGAAGGCCAGATAGCCAGGGCCGGTGCCAGACTATTTTGTGACCCCTCTGAGTTCTGTACTCTGCGCCCCTCTGAGTTCTGCACCTTAAGTGGCTGCCTAGTTGGCCTGATGGTAACACCGGCCCTGCAGTTAGCACTGAGGAGTTACTTTTAATAATCTTCCAAAGATAAAGAAAGAGGGTTTTCTGATTCCTTCTCATTCTTATTTCTCTAGTCATAAGTCTAAAGTATTTTGGTTATCATGGTTATGGACAGAGGCGCTCTTACCCCTGGACTTCCAGGCTGAAGTCCAGGGCCTCCAGTCCCCTTGGGGGACCCCAAATCCTTTTTAGTCTGTCCCGGGTGGTGTGGTCACACTAAAAGTGTGTGTGAAATACTGTTTGTGTGTGTGGGAGGGGCCTTCAAAAACCTTTAGGTCCATGCTCCAAAATTCCCTAGGTGCCCCTCTGATTATGGAACTGGTTGTCCAAGAGCCACTGAAAACATATCTAGAAAATCAGAAGTAAATTCAGAGGCTCAACATAGATCAAAAGCCACTCAGAGAAATGAAACATTGGGACTCAGGAGGAAAAATGGTCCATTGGGCCATGACCTCTCTTGTTACACCTCCCCCTGCTCACTCATCGGTCACATGAGCAGAGGTGCTTTCTGGGAGCAGAAGCATATGCTTTTCTCTGCCGTGTTATAGTGTTGGATCACTATATTGACAAAAAGAGAGAGAAAGAAAGCGTGCACACGTGCATCTGTGTTTGTGCTTGAGCTTTCTGTTAGTCAGAGAAACACAAAGGGAGCAAGATGTAAGTAGGATTTCATAGAGGTTTCTACTTTCTGATTCTATCATTCTCTTTGTGATTTCAGGAGAGCCTTGGGGCTTCCTCTTCTCTATCTAAGGCAAGCATCTTTTTAATAGAGATTGTCCTCAGGGCATGCTCTGATGCTTCAATACACCTGTGTGTGTATCTTCATGACTCCAGGTGCTGGACCATTCATTTGACCCTTTTAAGCAAAGGCTAGTGCCACCTACTGGCTGGACATATTAGAGCAACATTTCCAAACAGGTGGCCCAAGCTCAGTCTAGGGGCAAAGAGCAGGAGGACCCTGCAAGCCCCACCTCTCATCTTCTTTCCACTCGGTTCTAGGCTGCAAAGGCTGCGGACCCTTCTGCGCAAGCGGAGGCCCAAGTCTGGTCCACCAGAAGGAAGCAGCAAAAGATAAGAAGAGGGTGCCACAGTGCCCATGGCTGCTTATCCCAAGAGCTGGCACTTGATAGCCTGCTGCAGAAAGCCAAGAGACCACCAGGATCCTGAACGGCAGGGGAGTTTTGGCATCAGCACTCCATCAGCCCCTCCCAGAACCAAATGGTACCATCTGTGCAGGAGGAGGGAGGCTTTCGCTGTCAAGGATGGGAGAGATGCACACAAAAATAGGCAAAGCTCCAGAGCACTTGGAAACCAGTCTGGAGGTGAAGAGATTCTCAGGATTGGGGGGGGGGGGATTTAGGGGTTGGGAATGGAGTATCTTAGAAATTGAGGCCAATAGGTGAGGATGGGAGGCAGAGCAGGTTCCAAGGTAGCTATACTCTTCCTAAACAAAGAGGGTTTCAGTAAGAAGGAGCTGGGTCCTTTTTGGAAGAAGGACAATGATGGGTGCATTAATATGTCTGCACATTCTTCCTGTTCTTTCCCCCAGATTCATTAGTCAGCAGTATGCACTGCACCCTCATCTCCTCAGATGAATCAGAGCTGGAGGACCTAAAACTGGGTGAGGAGCTCATGGTGGACCGCTCCACACAGAGGGTCTGGGAAGACCTGAGCGATACTGAGAGGCAAAGCTCCAGAGCACTTGGAAACCAATCTGGAGGTGAGGAGATGCTCAGGATTTAGCGGTTGAAAATCTCAGAAATTGAGGCCAATAGGTGAGGATGGGAGGCAGAGCAGGTTCCAAGGTTGCTATACTCTTCCTAAACAAAGAGGGTTTCAGTGAGAAGAACCTGGGTCCTTTTTGGAAGAAGGACACAGATGGGTGCATTAATATGTCTGCACATTCTTCCTGTTCTTTCCCCCAGATTCATCAGTCAGCAGCATGCACTGCTCCCTTTTCTCCTCCAGCTCCTACCAGTCTGAGGTGGAGGACTACAAAGTGGATGAAGAACTAATCAAAATCATCCACAGGCATATGGAGGACAGAGAGGAGGTACAAAACCCCACATCCCAGGTGCTTCCTCCACAGGTTGCTTCCATGTTCTGGACCTTTACCTTTCCAATTGCTTTTCTGCCATCAGATGGAAGGGAGGGGGGTGGGCACGAACGGTGGTTCCACATGACATGTCATATAGGACTGTCACGGTGATATTCCCTGTGAAAATCAGCAATGCCTCTCCCTACCGTCATGATCTTACTGCATGATGAGACTCAGAATTAAGCCCCATTCAGCACCTGCTCCTTTATTTCATTTCTGCCTCCTCAGTCCTCACTCCTTTCTTTCCAAGTGGCTTCTGCAACTTGGGCTGATTCAGAGGCACACAAGTGAACAGGAAACAACTGAGACAAGTGGCAGAAGCGGAGAACAGAAGCCTATTTAAGGATTTCCTTTAAGGGACGCTAGTCCTGGGAAGCCTCCAGAGTGCCCTGCCTAGATATTCTGGCACTGCCCTTGCATTTTAACTCCCAAATTGCACCACAAAGAGGGTGTGGAAAAAGACAAGAGGGCATCATTGAAAATACAGGAAAGTGCTGGGTTGCTCTCCCCTCCGTGTCATCTGGATCCCCTGAAAACACTGAGTGGATGAAATGTGTGCCTCCGGGACAAAATGACTGGAGCAGAAGCAGCCACGGAGCCTAGAACAATTTCCATGGTGGCCTACAGGATCCCACCCCTTTTGATTCCATCTCCTTTTCAGTTCTGCCATTTCTCTGTGCATTAGCAGAATGCTATGCAGGGTGGGAAGGTCCTCAATTCTTCTCCATTCAGAGCCACCGTGGGATGGGTGCTGGACCCTATCAGAATGTCTTCTCTTACCTAACTGCTTGACTCTCTTGCAACTTCAGAGAGCCAACAATCAGGATGAGGATGTCCATTTCCTGGCTGTCATCTGTGCTTGCTGCAAGGCTTCATATAAGAGCGGCCAGGAGAGTCTGGATCTCTGCTTGGAAGGTTGTGTGAGGTTGGAAGGAAAGCTCAAGAGTGGGCTGAAATAGCCACACTAGGAACCCCCATGAATTGATGCTTCTCTGCTCTGTTTTGGCCCTTGGTCTTTCTCAGGTGGTGATGGAGAAGTCCCCTGTGCAGTCTGGGCCTACCATTCTCCTGCTTTATGCCATGGCTGCCGTCTCCCGCCTCAGGTATCTTTTCTGGGAGAAGGGGGATCTCTCTTCACAATAAGCCAAGATGGCTGGCAAAAAGGGGTGCAGTGAAAGTGGCGAGTGAGGGGAGAAAACCTTCAGACTTGCACAAAAGACACCAGAGCAGTTCAAATAAAGGGGAGAGACACGGGCAGAAAAGGAAATGGAAATTGCCTATAAAAAAGAAGGGGTCTTCCCTTTCGCCCACAACACTATCAGTACAAGTGGCTGGGAAAAGAACGGGGATGTATTGGCTCTGTGATGGGCCCCAGAGGAGTTTTGATTCCTCTGGAAGCTGCTGAAAATCAAGGATTTTTTATTGCTGGACATACAGTAATTCGGGCTAAGCCAGAATGCGGAGCCATTATTCGGGAGGCAACAGAGTCGTGTCTGAACTGACCCGATAGCCTGCAACGACTTTGGGGTAAATCCAATTGACATGTGGACTCACGCTCTCTATTCTGGAGGATATTCAAACTAAAAGCCATGTGTGTAAAAGCTCCAGGTAGGACTTGGGGGGGAGCAAGGTGAGGCAGCAATTTGCACCTCACCTCAGGCTCCCAAATGCCTTGGGCTGCACCTGAGGATGACAGCCTCTCCCCCACCCTGCATAACTTAACTTCCCCCTCTACCCTGCCAGCAAAATCAAGCCTCCAACTGACCCAGAGCTAGAGTCTGCGATCCTGCGCTTCGCTGTTCGCGGGGTCATAGAGGTGCAAGCAGGACATGTCCACAAACAGGTACATTCTTATGGAATTCATCAAACACACCTCCTGGAGCCATGATTGCTAATTCCCTGAGATACCTTCTATCTTCAGGGGTGCAGTGGGCAAACAAAGCAGAGGAGGTGATTCACGGGTGCTGACACAGTCTCTTTCCATCTCCTTCATTGCATGGCCCGTGGGCCGCTGGTGGCCTCGACTTTCCTGTCCTCACTCCCGGCCGACGAGGCGCATGCTCTCCCATGCCTTCTGCTGTGCCTTCTGAGTAGCAGCGAGAGACGGGAAAGCCAGGAAGGTGCCTGGAGAGCCCCCTCAGTGTGCACACTCCCCGCTCGCCACTGGGTCACATGCTGCTAGGGGTGGGGGCACTGGACCAATCACAGGCCTGTGGCAGAAGGCAGAAGGAGATGTGGAAGTGGCAGCAGAATGGGCGAGTGCCGGCAGCCTCTGCCGCATAACCAGTGAAGGTCACTGGTCTCTTTTGTCATCCGGAATCCATGGAATGGCTTTGATGGAAGGCTCTCGCCTTGACTGTGCTGAGCTCCTCTTTGTTGACATGCTGGAGGGCGGGGCCTGGGGGGAGTGCCGCAATTACACACTGGCTCTCTCTTTTCTTTCAGGCTCTGCACAAACTCGCAGCAGACAATCTGGAGCTGATGCTGAGGGGTTTTTTGTCAGAGGCCCCAACCACACAGCATCTCTTGTCCCTCCTGGAGGTAAGAACATTGAAGAGGTGGTGAGGTGGGAAGGAGAGCACGGCAGGGAGAGATGGACACCTGGGCCACATGTAGTCAGCGGGAATGCCCGCCATGCACCACTGTGGCTCTTCTGTGATTGGCAGCCCAACGGAAAAGGCAGGAACATCATGCGCAATCTCATACAACATGCTGTTGAACAGCATCACATATGCTCTACACATCTCTGAATAAAAGCTTGATCAGGAACAGTATCCCCAAATCAAAGAGACGCAGGAGAGAAACAACTGAGCAGACTCACCTGTTCCATCCTAGAGATCTCTGGGAAGCCACTCACTTCCTCTCCTGGACACAAAGGGCTAGACTATACATGCACAGATTCAAGAGGTAAAGCTTCTCCTTGAAAGCACCACTTTAGGGAGCAGGTGGCTGAGCAGATACTTAAATGCTCCCTGTGGCAAATCAGTACTGCCCTTGACCCTGACTCCCCCCAAAAGGATTCTCAACTTGACTCTTAGCCAATATAAGGGCATAGGGGAAGAACTGACACCAGCTCTGTGAAGAAATTCTGCTATACGTGTACAGGAGTGGCTGGAGGAATAGTTTCAAATCCAGGCAAAGGGGCATGAGAAAGCTAGATAGGTCCCTCACAGGTGCATCACACAGGCTTCCGACACCTCAGTATGAGCAGTTGACAGATTCCCACAGAAAAACAGAGGGCAGAGGAGGAGAGGTGAGAATGGGAGGAAATCCTACTCCTTCTTTCCAGACCAGAGGCTTCACTGGAGTCCCTGACTAAGTCCATGCGTGAGGCAGTTGTGTGATGAGGCCCGGGGATAGTCAAGAGTTCAGAAGCCGTGACAGAGACAAAAGGAACTTCAAAACTGGACTAATCCTCATGCTCCTCTTTAACAATAACAATGTTTTAAAGGATTCCATAGGGATAAAAATGAAAGGCAATAGTCCATAGGCATAGACAAAATAGGTTAGGAGGAGGGTTCAGCCCAGGATTATCCCTGACATCAGGGGTCTCTGGCTCCCAAGAGATGAAGGGTGGCAGTCCATCTTACAGTGGTGGATTGGCAGACAAGCAGACTGGCTGCCTCCACAGACCTGCCACTGCCTTCAGCCACTACGGCTCTCCTCGACCTGTCATTGTCTCCCCACCCCAACATTGCTTTGCCAGTTACTGCTACTGCCCTTCCACATTTTCCCTCCTTGCCACATCCGATGCTCTGCCTTTTGCAAAAGGCAACCTCTGGGAATTTTTGGACAACACACACACACACACCGCGGCGAAACACTCAAATGTACTTTAAATGGGCAAGGGTAATCAAGGGCCAGCAAGAGGAATGAACAGTTTGAACCCCTGAAACCACCCGATTCCCCCCCAAAACCCATGTGGACGGATACTTGGTTTGCGGTTGGTGAGACCGGACACCATTTCCCAGTCGCAGAGACTGAAACTGCGGGAACCGTTGGGAAAACTGCAGTTGGCAAGGGATGACTGCACTAGTATAGGCTGGGAACTAGTATAGAGCAAAAGGAAGTTAGAATTTGTGATGGTTGAAAGCAACATTAAAAAACACAAAAACTAAAAAAAATTGATTGATTGATTTGATTTATATACCGCCCTCCCAGAAATGGCTCAGGGCTGTTTACATCAAAATCAAAACAAAGAAAATCAATTAACAATTAAAATCAAAACTAAATCAATTAACCAATGGAAATCATTTAAACATTAAAATAGTTTAAAACCAACATTACAAATTTAAAACCATAGATCTCATTAGATTATATAATATCTATAGAAAGCAAATGAAACTAGAGAAGTTTACTCTTCTGGCAATATACCTGTAGGTATCAAGTTCATCCTGTCACCAACCCCTTGCCAAGACAGAGAGGAAAATGCACCCCCTTGGAGGGACCTACTTGTCTATTCACGTTAGGAAGGGAAGAGATGACTGGTCTACCCAACCCAGGAATATCAATTGCCAATGAAAGAAGGGGAAGGGCTGACAAAGAAATGTCGATGACAGAGATCCCTCTCATTTTCCTTCCTGCTAGAACTCTGCAGAACTCCCCAGTTTTGGCCACAATGTGCCCAAACTGGGAATCTGCATTATGGATTCCAGGAGGGATGTGAGCAGATACGCCAGGGAGGGAATCTACCGGCTCCTAGAGGTGCTTCTCCACCACAAAGGTAAGGAAGCTGGTGAGACCAACACTGCTTTCTAGATTATTATGTGTTCTATAACAAATGCCTTAGTTTCAAATACCAGTAAATAAGATTATAGCCCCTGGTCTTTTGGCTTCGTCCATTTATATCTACTGATTTCAGCCGAGTCCCTTGAAAGGTTCTTCAATAAGGATGTGTCCTCCACAAAGATGACTCTACTAGTGAGTGACCAGCAGCTGATTCAGCTGGATTTCCTCATCTCCCCTTCTCCACTAGACCCCATCCCATAAGCAAACATGGAGACAATGAGTATACAGGCCCTCTCATAAACCAGACTCGAACCTCTTATTTCTCAAGTCTGGCTTCGGACCACTGCTGCAATGAGCAATTCCTCTTGGGGGGGAATCCGGAAAAACTTCCAGCCATTTTGTCAGAAACCCCCTATGTCATCAGGATGTATAACTATTTAGCCCCTGATGTTTCCTTCTCAGGCCAGAGCAGCAAAGAAGCTGGGGAGCTGGGGAGCCAGAGATGGCAGCAGGATGAGAGAATTCTGGCCTATCTCAACACAGCCAGAGTTGGGGAGGTAAGAAGATCCCTCTGTGTGGCTCCCTTGGGTTCCAGAATGGCCCGTTGTCCCTCCTTTTGAGAGTGTGAGATGGGCAGAGGCGTCCTCATCACTTTCTGCATTCAAGAAGTGCCAGAATCAGCATTAGGACATCTTGACAGAACACTCTCCAGAGACACAACGGGCTAAATAACTGCAGAGCATGTTAGTTCATGGAAACGCAACTTTCAACCTGCTGTAGTGGCATGACACCTTGATAAGATAATGATGATTAATTTGGAATATCTACATCTATCAATGCACATGGTCCTTTCCTGAGTAGCCTGAGCAGAAGAGCAGGTCCTTCCCCAAGCAGCTTGTCATCTCAATTCTGACTGTGGAGGAGATCAAAGAAGGAAGGAATGAAGAGGGAGAATAGGAGAAGCAGTGCTTATGAGCTGAATGCATGTGAATCAAGTTGCACATCTTTGGGCTTCAGGGGAATTAATTGAGGCTGATTCTTGATTTTAGGTTTTCAGGGAGATCTTTAACAAAGATCAGCGAAGATCCTTCCTGAGGACCACTCTTTGGGCCATTGATCATCCCCTCCACAGGATTGAAGAGGCTGGTCAGATTCTGCTGTACTCCCTCCTGGGCAAGGCCGATGCACTGATGGGGCATGAGGTGAGCCACTGGTTAAGCTGCATGGCAGTGGGGGTGGGGGATGGCACACAGCCCCAGCCCTTTCCTGTAATCAAAAAGGGCCTCTGATTCTGGCGGGGTGGGCATTTCCCCCATCTCCACAGGAGGAGGAAATCAGGAGGAAAATCTGGTGTCGTCTCCGCTTATTTAAAAAGAGCAAAGGGCTGCCTGAAGAACTCCAAGGTCTTTATAGAAACCAAGGTAATCTCTATTTCCAAGGAATTGGAGCTGGTAAAACCACATCCCTGGAGCCACAGTGCAAGTACTTTCACCCACCGAAACCCATCCCCTGTACCATAGCTGGTCTCAGGAGTTAAAGGTCCCAAACATATTGCTGTAATGTGTGTGACCCGGACTTCCCAAGGGGTCATGTCTTGATTAGTCAGAAAACCTTATCCAAGTTCTTGCATTAAGTCATTGCTTTTAAGGCCACATGCACATGTGCAGTGCATCCTGGGAAGATGGAACTTTTGGGAGAGAAATTCCTATAGTTCCTTGCTTTTTCAGGGGCTACAGGCTCAAGGCAACATCCAAGGACCTCAAATCTAAATCTAGTAATCCTATTGTGAATGTCACCCTCCTAGTCACCCTCTCCTCCTGTTGCCAGGACCCAGAAATTCAATGTGGACCTAATGCAGAATTCGGGCGGAATTTATGAACGTGGATGCTTATCTAGAAAATGAATCCACTAATGCGGGATTATTTTCAGAGCCAATTTTCAGCGGCCCACCTAACTTCCATGGCACTTAATACAAGCTACACCTATGACTTGCTTTCTAGCTGCATCTTTTATATGCTGTGGCCTCAAATGATTACTACCACAGGACTATTCTAGAAAAAAATACCAGCCATGACATAACTCCAACAGAGTTCTTTCTGCGAAAGAACCTACTGCTTTGGAAGCAGATGGTACTATTTGCTTTGAGAGCCTAAATGCTAACACCAGCTCCACATACAACTCCTCCACTTATTACATTAGGAGTTCTACAGCGATTCCCATCCCTAACACTTTCCTTAGTCAAATGGTGCTGGCATCATTATATTTTTCCTTCTCTTCTCTTCCATTCAGGTGACTTACTGATGGACCTTGGCAGTGTAGCTAAGCCGACTACCCTCCCATGAAACCTTCTTCCTTCCCTCCCATGACACCTTTCCTTCCTTTCCATATGAAACACTCATACTTGAACTATACATCCTTCCACCCTAAACATATCAAGAGAAAGATCACATATCATCTGAATTAAATGTATCAGTCATCATGATCAAAATTCTTCAAAGGAATCAGGAAACTGAAATGACACCTTTGAAAATGTGGATACCCTCAAAGATTACAACATTAATAGGACATCAACCATATCAAGGGATTCTCTACAGAGGCAAAATATGCAAAAAGAAGAGAGGGTCCCATTTTGGTAGACTTTCATCCTGCCTCACCAGACTATCACCAGGCAATAAAAAGACAGCCACCACCCTGAGAGCTTTTCCCAGAAGTTCAGAATTTGCTTACAGCTAAAGCTGTTGCTTTCCATCAACCACCTAATCTGTACAGGCAATTACTGAGAGTTGTCCAAAAATCACTCATCAGCAATCCTGGATCACATCACTGTCAATCCAGCCACTTCATTACTTTCACTTTTCTAAGGGATATCATCACTTTTAGCAGTACCACTACCAAGAAAACCTATTATATCTGGGGGAAACTCACCTATACATCCACCTGTCGTATATATTAAAGAGTGCAAACATCCATATTGCCATATGCGCTATGAAGGCAAAACATCCTCAGACCTGAAGCCATCTTTCAGGAACCATAAATCTGCCATCTCAACAAAGAACAACCTATGGGCAGATATTTCAACTCAGGTCACCATAGCCTCAATGATATGGAGATCTAAGAGCACCTTTCATCCATCTGCAACATCTGGCCATCACTCTTTTCTTGTCACTTGCCCTTGGACTCTGCTAACATGACATTCTTCATTGCCATCTTATGAACTGTATGTGCTCACACACATCATGATGAATGATAATGGGAGGAGCCACCATGGGACATCCACACCTACAGCTTCTCTTGCTGCATCATTTTCCCTTTGTTCCATCCACACAGGAGTCTTTTTGCCAGGAAGTACTGCAGGTATAGGCAATATCAGTAATTCAAGCACCCAGAAAGAAAGAAGAGAAAAATTGATTAGTTAAATAATAATAATTAATTAAATAGATTTTTTTTAAAGGCTGTCACATAATAAAGAAATACTCAAACCCACTGAAATAAAACCTTCATAGAGTATCCACATAAGAAATCCACCACTTAATGGTCCGCATACAAAACAGATCAATAAAATCAATGAATGTAAATTTCCCCACTCCAATTTTTTTTATTCAGAATTATTCTGAAGCTTTCAGAATCCTGAGTCTAACAGAAAGAGATGAATTTTAAAAAAACTTACAATGTTCTCCAGTGCTAAATTTTTAAAAGGGTTATAAAAAGTCATAAATCTTCTAATATTTTCTGTCCCAGCAGCTCTGAATATCAAATTTAAAAAATCCATGTAGAATACTGAATGATATAAGTAATGAGTACAAATTCCATTAATAATGCTATTTATTAAGCTAATGGAGGGATAGAGTCTAAGATAGACAAAAAGAATCCACGAATCTAGAAAAATGCCAGAAATGTTCAATGTCTTTTAAAATCCTTATTCTGATAACACAAAGACATAAAAAAGCTTCAGTGAAAAGCTATAAATTCCATTCAGACACACCTATCTCTCCAGTCATAGTTTCATTCTGTGAATAGCAGATGAAGGAATTTGGACAAAATTTCCAATCAGGGTTTCAATACTGAGTAGTATAGGCAATGAATGCAAGCTCCATTAGTGGTGCTAAACTAATAGACGGCAGGGGGAGGGGGGACGACTAAAAATCGAGAAAACATTAGAAAAATTCAAAGTCTTTTAAGAAGCATAATTCTAATAAGAAAAGATCAAGAAAAAGAAAAGCTCCTGCCAGCAGACTTCCCCAATGAAAGCTGTAAATTTCGTCACCATAGGTTCAGTGCTGGTAGTGAAAGCTCTAAAGTGAGAATGTAGTTATCTGGTCATAAAACCCTTCATAATGCAAACCAAATAAAGCAGGAGGATCCCTCAAGCAGAAC
This sequence comes from Hemicordylus capensis, assembly GCF_027244095.1. Classification (NCBI taxonomy): domain Eukaryota; kingdom Metazoa; phylum Chordata; class Lepidosauria; order Squamata; family Cordylidae; genus Hemicordylus; species Hemicordylus capensis. The sequence continues at coordinate 239,663,782 of NC_069657.1, read as the reverse complement.
TTAAGCTGATTAACATAAATGCAGAACTCTGTGCCAGAACTATGCAGCAAGATCTTAAGCAGATCACATTAATCCCTTCCTACTGGCTCTCTTCTCAATACACAATACAGCATAGTTGCCTCCTAAAAAGTCCATGGGAGGTTCAAAAATGATGGAAACACAGATACTGAGGAACAAAAATGCAAGGAATCCTGTTAGTACTTATAAGCTCAAAAGGTATTCTCAATTGTGGGAGTGTCATTTAAAACAAAAGGGATAGCGACAAAAATAGATCTAAAGTCTAATGAAAAAGATTTTAAAAATGGATTTTGAACTTCCCATTCGACTGTCCAGATAATCCAAGGGCTTAGGAAAGAAGAAAGTTAATTATTAGAGAGGAAGAAACTGACCATGCAAAGACATGAAGTATGGATATTTTAAACCCAGAGCCAAGACAAAATTCCCAACCCATGCACACCAAATACGAGACGTTTTGGCAAATGTTCATGACTGGCATCTAGAACCTATTATATAAAAAAGAGATGAACAACAGGGAGGAATTTGAGAGAAGGGGAAAAGGTTAATTTAAAGAGAAGAGGAGATCTTATGAAATACTAAAATGAAATTCCTCAATGAAAAATCAAGCAAACAAACTGCATCTGGAACTCTCAATCTTCTGAAAACCAAACACATCTTCAGTGCCATAATCTCATGCAATACCATCCAATTAAACTTCAGTTTTAACCCATGATTTGAAAAAAATAGAGAAAAAACAATACCCTTTAGTATAAAGATTTTCCTCTTCACAAGAATTTTTGATAACAGCTGTTAAATTAACAGGGAATCCATAAAACCAATTCTTCATATTGGAAAAGACTAATTACACATACAGGCCAAAAACATAGCAGTAATTATAATTATAGACGAAATGTATAAATGTATAAATTAATTTCCCTAGTCTCTATAATACTTTTGGAAACTGCAATAACAGGGAATCCAATGGGGGGAAATTAATCAGCTTTCAGTAAAATCTATCTCTTATAAGTTCAACCTAATAGCTTCAACAGATAAATTCACCTATATGCCTTTAAACACAGATTTCCATATTCACCAATATCATACATTTGCTATTTCATCAGAGGGAATAAATTGAATATGTTCATATTAAATAAGCATATAATAATAGCTAAAATAACAAACTAAACATATTAGTATAAATTGTGATAATCTAAATGTATACATTTTTATCTTGAAATAAACCAATAGGAATTAAAAATTAGGGATGTGCACAAAACCGGTTTGCCCGGTTCGGTTCAAATTCGAACCAGGTTAGAACCAGGAGAGGGTGGTTTGGTTTTGGTTTTGCTCAAACCTCCCCCTGGTTCGGTTTGAATTTGAACAATTTTGAACTGGTTTGGACATCGAAAAATTGGTTGGATGGTAGCTGGCACCCAGGGGTACCTACCACCCAAACCCCAAAGCAATCGGACACTCGTACGATTTTTTATGAATTTTTGAAATTTATTTATATTTTTTTCTCATAGGGTATAATGGGACTCGAATGAGCCCATTATTCCTTATTGTGGAGCAACCATGGGTGCCAACAACCACGCAAACCCCAAAGCAATTGGACACCCCTAAGATTTTTTTATGAATATTTGAAATATTTTTAATTATTTTTCTCATAGGGTATAATGGGACACAAACCAGCCCATATCCCCTATTGTGGAGCACCTAGGGGCACAATAGTGGGGTTCATGGTAGACAACCAGGGGTGCCTACTATCCACAAAGTTCCAAGGCAATCAGACACTCCTCTGATTACTGGTGAATTTTAAAATTATTTTGGAATTCCTCATAGAGAATAATGAGGATTGCAGCAAATGTATAGCTTCACGTCGGGGATAAAGGGGTGTCCTAGAGTGGAGTGTGGTGGGTGGTAGTTCCCAAGGTGGGCAAGGAAGCTATCAGAATTATTTGAAAGGAATTGGGCAAAAGGCTGATTTTTAAGTGATTTTTGAAGTTTATGCAACTTTAAGGGTTTTCTCCATAAAGAAGCATGGAGGTGTCAGCAAATGTATAGCTTCAGGTCGGGGGGGGGAGGGGTGTCCAAGAGCAGAGTGTGGTGGGTGGTAGTGCCCAAGAGGGCCCAGGAAGCTATCAGAATTATTTGAAAGGAATTGGGCAAAGGGCTGATTTTTAAGTGATTTTTGAAGTTTATGTGTCTTTAAGGTTAGCAGATGAGAGTGGATTCATGGTTTGTCATTGAAAATCTCATATGCTACCAAAGAATCTACACTCAGAATACTTCCGAAACAACAAAACCCAGTACCCCATGGGTTAGCAACCCATGAAGGTGGTTGGCACCCTCTCTCTGGGCCACCCCAGCACCCCCAAGTGCAGTTATGGGGCTGCTGAAACCTGAATTCTTCCCTATGGAGAAAAACCTTAAAGCCACTTGTGAGGTGCTGGGGTGGCCCAGAGTGAGTGGTGGTCTAGTGCAAAGAGGGTGCCAACCACCCCCATGGGTTGCTAACCCATGGGGTACTGGGTTTTGTTGTTTCTGAAGTGTTCTGAGTGTAGATTCTTTGGTAGCATATAAGATTTTCAATGACAAACTGAATCCACTCTCATTGCTAACCTTAAAGACACATAAACTTCAAAAACCAGCCCTTTGCCCAATTCCTTTCAAATAATTCTGATAGCTACCTGGGCCCCCTTGGGCACTACCACCACCACACTCTGCTCTTGGACACCCCTTTCCCCCCGACGTGAAGCTATACATTTGCTGACACCTCCATGCTTCTTTATGGAGAAAAACCTTAAAGTCACGTAAACTTCAAAAATCACTTTAAAATCAGCCCTTTGCCCAATTCCTTTCAAATAATTCTGATAGCTTCCTTGCCCACCTTGGGAACTACCACCCGCCACACTCCACTCTAGGACACCCCTTTCTCCCCGACGTGAAGCTATACATTTGCTGCAATCCTCATTATTCTCTATGAGGAATTCCAAAATAATTTTAAAATTCACCAGTAATCAGAGGAGTGTCTGATTGCCTTGGAACTTTGTGGATAGTAGGCACCCCTGGTTGTCTACCACCCATCCCACCTTTGTGCCCCTAGGTGCTCCACAATAGGGGATATGGGCTGATTTGGGCCCCATTATACCCTATGAGAAAAATAATTAAAAATATTTCAAATATTCATAAAAAATCATAGGGGTGTCCAATTGCTTCAGGATTTCAATGGTTGTTGGCACCAATGGTTGCTCCACAATAAGGAATAATGGGCTGGTTCGAGTCCCATTATACCTAAGAAAAAAATATAAATAAATTTCAAAAATTCATTAAAAACCGTACGAGTGTCCGATTGCTTTGGGGTTTGGGTGGCAGGTACCCCTGGGTGCCAGCTATCATCCTACCAATTTTTTGATGTCTGAACCAGTTCAAACCAGTTCAAACCGGTTCAAATCAAACCACCCCCATCAAGGGACTACAATTCTCAGGTATCATTTACTTTCCAACATCAAAGCAAAATAGTAAAGAGTCCCAGAAAAAATCACATCAAATAAGTAGATACTATTAAGAGTCTTTCGTAGTCCATCAAGGGGTTAACTTGAAAATCTTCAAAACATTCCAGGTAGAAAGATAAGAGGAAACTCTGCTGGGAGACTAAACACTGCCGGAACTAGCTCCATATGAAAGAAAGCTTGCGCATGGGAAAGTGTGTTATCAGGTTACGTGTAGTAAATATAAAAAGTCTTAGGTCTTCTATTTGTGATTATTCCTATTCCAAATGTTGACTTTCAGGCCAGATTTCTGAATAGGATTTGCAATGCTGGGTAATATTTATACTCCATCAGTGGTGCTAGAAGGTATTCATCCAATTAGTCAACAGCAGAAAATAAAGAGAGTCCAAAATTCCCAAAGGATGCCGTAACGTTCAGAGTTTTTTCTTTTCCCCTGTTTTTCCATCACCATAATCCATAATATAATGAAAAGGAGGCATCAAAAGCTCAGAAATTAAGAATCCCCTTTCTATTTGTCTCTACAGTCCCAAATTCAATAATGTTGCTAAAAGTTCCAGGCAGCAAGCAAGAGACATAAACATAATTGTACCACAAGAGAGCTTCTGTATTCAAACTTCCCTATACATACTGTATTCAAACCTTTAAAAACAAAAAACCCTCATTCATTTATCTATTCCATCCCAACTTCAATAATGCTACTAAATGTTCGAAACAGAGAGTGCCACACAAAGAGCAAAGAACTTAATTACCAGCCATAAAACACTTTTATCAGTGCCGGAATTCCAGTGCTGTGATTAGAGTTCAAAATGAGAGTAATTAGTAACTAGAGCATCAAACGCTTTGCAAAACCACTCGCAGGAATTCTTCAAGGTAAAACTAAAAACTGATTGAAATAAGATGCTGGGTTCTGCAAAAAATTAAGCAGTAGAATCGCACATCGGTCATGTAAGACTTCATTCCTCTCCCAGCCAAGCCTCTTCTTAAAGCCGTTTACATAATTCCCTCTGGAAAAGTCAGTAGGAGGCTCAAAAGTAATAAAGACCAAAAAAGGGGGAGGCCAGAAGAAGTAAAAAGAAATGGCAAAGATCTTGCAAGCTCAAAAGCCATGGTCATCTCAGAGATTTGATAGGCAAGAAAAAAGTAGATAAATAGCAAGCCGTTCTTCAGAAGGCATGATATTAAGCCTGTCTCCGTTCAGCCTGATGCTTAATGCAGAAAGGTCTCTCCTGAGGGTTCATCCAGGGTCCTCCAGGTTTTTTCAAGCCTGGAATCTCCCCAGACTCCCCCCTACTACTACTACTACTACTATCCATCAATATAGATCTAATTTGAAACCAAACTAGCCATGGTATTTGATACCATGGTACTAGTCTTATCTAAGTAGTTATGGATTTTCCCCTGTGTTGGGTTATGAGAATTATATAATTGTTCAAGGAACTTAACAAACTGATCACTGATATCTTTAGTGTTAGTGATGGTTCGACCTTTATAATCCTTTATTACTTTTATAAGCCTCTTCTCCTTAACTTTCTTTAATTTATAGGCTAACGATCTTGTAATTTTATTATCATATTCATAATAACTTTGTTTCAAATAAATGGGTTGAGTAGAAATTTTTGTCATTTCCAAAACCACGAGCACCTTCCTTTTCTTCTCTATTTGCTTAAAGGCATTAACAGACCCTGTTCTATGAAATATTGCCAATAAGTGTTTACTCTCCAATTCTAGTTTATCATGCATTTGTGTTGATTCTTTTTTAATCCTGCTCATCTGATCAATTCACTCCCCTCTAATAACAGCCTTCATCACATCCCATTTCATTACTAGTGATGTATGTTCCTTATCATTTTCATTTAAAAAAAAATTCTTAATGTTTAGGCCAACTGTTGCTTTGCCACCCAGTCCACAAGTAATCTAGGTTTAAAACGCCAAACCGGGAAGAATAAAAATTTCTCCTCTAATTAGATACTGTTTTAATTGTGTTTTAATTATGTTTTAAAATTTTTAACTTTTTAATTTTAATTTTTGAAATGTTTTAATCTTTTATTGGCTGCCTTCATTGTCTATAAACCACCCAGAGAAATTGCGTTTGGGGCGGTATAGAAATGTATCAAATAAATAAATAGAAAGATAGAATTAAAGATCACTGGGGCATGATCTGAAACAAGAATGGGTCCAATTTCTCCCTTATGAAATTTTATGAAATGGATTTGTGTTAAAAAAGTATTAGATGCCCATATATAATCCAACCTAGAATAAGATAGGTGTCTTCCTGAAAAAAAGGTAAAACTTTTGCAGAGGGATCAAGCATTTGCCAAGAATCTATAAGCTCATATTTATGCATCAATCTTTGAAAGTTCAATTATAGTAAGACTTGTTTCTTATATTGTAAAGATCTTGATTTATTCTCGTTAGATGACTTAGTGGCATCAATATTAAAGCCCCCCCCCCCAACACTATATTAGTACCAGCAAACCTTTTCATTTTTCACGAGAGCCAGCGTGGTGTAGTGGTTAGAGTGCTGGACTAGGACAGAGGAGACCCGAGTTCAAATCCCCATTCAGCCATGAAACTAGCTGGGTGACTCTGGGCCAGTCACACATCTCTCAGCCTAACCTACTTCACAGGGTTGTTGTGAAAGACAAACTTAAGTACATAGTACACCGATCCGGGCTCCTTGGAGGAAGAGAGGGAAATAAATGTAATAATAATAATAATAATTTCCCTCATTGTTTTCTGAAGGAAGTCAATATGTCTCTGATTTGGAGCATAGATATAGGCCCAAGTAATATCCTTATTGTGCAACTTCCCCTTAATAAAAATAAATCTTCCATACTTATCTTTCAAAAAAATTTCAATACAAGATCAATGTCAGCTTTAAATAAAATGTCAACCCCTCTTGCCTTGTTTTTCCCTTGAGCAGAAAACTGTTTTCCAAAATATCTATCAGCAATACCATCTATCTTATAAGTCTCTTGCAAAATCCCCCTCCCCTCTGCCTCGTGCTGGGGGAGGGAGTTTGTTCCAGCCCTTCACGGGCCCAAGAAGCAGCCCGATTGGCTGCTTAGCATGAGAGGGGGCGTGGTTTCGGCCGAAATCGGCCGATCCACGCCCCAAGCTAGCAGTTGGCCTTCAGCTCTTCTGCAGGAAGGAGCTCCGTTTGCGTGCTCCTTCGGATCAAGGGAGGGTGGTTGGTTTCGCCCGGGAAGGGGCGTACGGCGCAGGGGAGTCCTCTCTGCAGCATTCGGCATCGCGGCGACGACGTTCTCCGCCCGGCTGGGCGCGGCGCATTTTCGGCTTCTCTGGGCCTTCGGCCCGCACGGTTTGGTCCCTCTCCCCTCCGGCTCCCGGACTAGGCCCTGCCTTTTAAGGCAGTAGCGTTCATGGGGGATAACCCCTTTCACTCTCCTGGGTGGTTGAAGTCCCGTTTTTGTTGTTGTTGTTGTTGTTGTTGTTTCTTTCGTGCATTATCTTCTTCTTCTCCTGGCTTCTTCCTGGTCCCCTGGTGACAGATTGGGGCTGTGGGTGGTCTGCCCAGCTGGGTGGGGGATCGGGACTTGGCCTTGGGGGGGTGGTTTTTTTACGCTGACACAGGGTTCTATCTTCCTGGCTGTTTAACATAGCGTTTCTTGAGTTTGGGTGGATTGGGGTGTTCCTGCCTGCTGCCAAGTGTGTGAGTGTACTGGTTGTTGGCTAACTGGTTTGCAGTCGGTTTGATTGCAGTGCGAGTCATGCCCAGGAAGGCTAAAGAAAAGAAGGGTGGGAGACCCATCAGACCACCCAAGAGACCTGCTGCTCCTCCTCCGTCTTCCTCCGAGGATGAGGACGAGGAAATGGGTGTTATTAGGGCCCTAACATGGAGGATGGAGGCGTTGGAAAGGGCCAGGAATGTTCCATCGGATCCAGGGGCTGGCCCATCTGGCGGCGGGGGCATTCCGCCCCCCAAGGTCCCTCGCAGGACTCGTGGGGCTGCTAGGAGCCAGTCTCTTTCCAGCAGGTTGGAGGCCCTTGAGAAGGCTGGTGGCCCTGCTGGACCCGACACTCCATCTGAACCTTCTGGTCCATCGATGCCTTCGCCAGATCTGCTGGGGCAGCCGGCTCCTGCACGACCTCCGGACCCGGTTCCTGCACTGCCTGGACCTGTTTCACCTCAGCCTGTGGCGCCGGCGGAGCAGCCTCTTCGGGATCCGTCTCTCCCTTTGGCCCCGGGTGAGCCAGCAGCACCGACACCCCCCGGCAGCACCGGCCAGTGGCCTTCTATACCCTGGCCTGTGCCTGCCATGGGGGGATGGGGACCAGCCACATACTGGTCCCCCTATGTGCACACTTGGGGTTCAGGGTTCACTCCACCCATGATAGGTAACGTGTTGGGCCTCCAGGGCTCGGCCAAACAGATTTGGGGTGTCAATAGGCCCTCCGGCGCGCCCATCATCTCGTCTGCGAACAACACTACTGCCCCGGTCCCCGCGCCTAGCGGCCCGGGGTTCTATCCTATGGGCATTACCCCCACACCCCAACACGCCCCGTATGGGAGGATGGGGCTTCCTTTAGGAGACCACTTGCTCCCTGCCACAAAGGAAAAGATCTTAAAGGGAGAGTACATAGACATCTTTAGCCTGCTGTTCAGGGAACCCGAAGTTAAACATAAAGAAGGAGAGTCCTGCAAGGAACATGAGGCTACGAAGCGGAAACCGGTTGAAAAGACATGGAGCAACTGGCTCTCCAGCTTTACCATATACATGGGGGTAATTGTGCAGGCGCAGCCGGCTAGGGGCCCCTCCTTGCTGAAATACATGGATATTATCCACAGGGCCGTCTCTGATTTTGCAGGATCCGCTTGGATCCGCTATGACGAAAGTTTTAGGATGAGAGCGGCCCTTGATCCATCTTTGCCCTGGGATGCCCTGCTACAGGAATTGTGGCTTGTGATAATGTCCCCGGCCCGCCCGGTTGAAGGGGACAGATCTGATAGCAGACACTTGTTGTCTAAGCCGCTTGGCTCCGTGTCTACTACTGGGTCAGGCCATCAGTGGGTTCAATCCCACTTGGTCTGCTGGGAGTACAACTCAAATGGTAGGTGCTCCCGGTCGCCCTGCCATTACAGGCACGCGTGTGGCCTCTGTGGGTCCAAACACCCCAGTTCAGGCTTCTCTCGGACCCATTCCTCTGGTTCGGGAGGCAAGTTTCAGTTGGGAGGTGGTAGGAAGGGGGGCCCCCCTCCACCCGCTGCGGGTAAAGGGGCCCAGCCCCATCAAGCTTGAGGTGTTGGGCCGCCTGTTGCAGGATTATCCCGATGGATCGGCGGCTTCCTACTTGTTTTTTGGTTTCCGGGATGGGTTTCGCATCCCTTCATCTTCTAGGCAGGGGTCCATCACAACACGTAACCTCAAGTCCGTTATAGGTCAGGAGCAGGTTGTCTTAAGGAAAATCGCAAAGGAAGTCGCGGCCGGTAGGGTTGCGGGGCCTTTTCAGACCCCTGCCTTCCCAGGGCTGCGCGTTTCACCGCTTGGGGTGGTACCCAAGAAGGTGCCAGGTGAATTCCGGCTAATTCACCACCTCTCTTACCCCAAAGGGTCGTCAGTCAATGACGGCATCCCCGACACTTTGTGTTCCGTCCGCTACACATCCTTTGATGAAGCGGTCCAGGTTGTTCGCAGTAAAGGGGTGGGAGCTCTCTTAGCCAAGTGTGATATCGAGTCCGCCTTCCGCCTGCTGCTTGTCCATCCAGCTGATTTCGAGCTCTTGGGATTTGCCTTCGCTGGTCAGTTCTATTTTGACCGAGCGTTGCCCATGGGCTGCTCGATTTCATGTGCGGCCTTTGAGGCTTTTAGCACTTTTTTAGAATGGATAGTGCGGCGGAGGGCGGGGCTTGTGTCAACGGCCCATTTTTTGGATGACTTTGTCTTTGTAGGGAGGGGCAATTCTGGGGAATGTTGTCACCTGCTGTGCTCCTTCATGGAGTTAGCAGCGGAACTTGGTGTCCCTCTAGCGCAAGATAAGACGGAAGGCCCGGCTACCCGGTTGTCTTTCCTAGGCATTGAGCTTGACTCAGTAGCAGGGTGCTCCAGGTTGCCCCCTGACAAGTTGCAAGCCTTGCTGGCTTTGGTTAGGACCCTAGGGCAGGCCCGCAAGGTTTCCCTGAGGGAACTGCAGGTGGTAGCCGGTCACCTGAATTTTGCCTGCAGGGTGGTTGCCCCTGGTAGGGCTTTTCTGAGAAGACTCTGCGATCTCATGGTAGGCCTTCGGGCCCCGCACCACAGGGTGCGGATCTCCGAAGGAGTCAGGGCCGATTTGGCCCTGTGGGAAACCTTTCTTCTCACATTTAATGGTACCTCGCTCTGGCGGTCTGAACATCTTTTAGAAGACGACTTGCAGGTCCATTCGGATGTGGCTGGAGGGGCCGGGTTTGGGATCTATTTTAGGGGCCGGTGGTGTGCTGCCCCCTGGCCTGCATTGTGGGTCGAACGAGGGTTAGTTAGGGACATGACTTTTCTCGAGTTGTTCCCCATTGTGGTTGCAGTCCACATCTGGGAGGGGGAGTTTGCCAACTCTTCTGTGAGGTTCTGGTGTGATAACCAGGCCGTGGTGCACATTGTCAATACCCAAACCTCACACTCACAGAGGGTCATGTGCTTGGTCAGAGCACTGGTGCTCCAATGCCTGAGGGGGAATATAGTCTTTCAGGCCTGCCATGATCCGGGGATAAAAAATGAGATCGCTGACGCCTTGTCTCGTTTTCAGGTAGACAGATTCAGGGCGTTAGCTCCCGAGGCAGCGCGGCTCCCGGACCCCATGCCAGCAGTCCTGTGGCAGCTTGGCAATTGGAAGCCCAGCAGGCCATAGCAGCGTCACTGGCACCTAGTACCAGGGCGAGTTACGCGGCCAAGATAGAGGCTTTTGCCCAATTCCGGAAGGCTGAAGGTTTGGCAGAGTCTTGGCCTGCCCCGGTTGGTCACCTGCAGCAGTTTTTAGTCTCACAACACAAAGCGGGGCGATCTGGGTCTACTTTGGGTGGTTACTTGTCGGCCTTGTCTTTTGAGGCTCAGGTTAGGGGGGTCGGGGATTCCTCCTCCGATCCACGTATCAGGCGTATGTTGGAGGGATGGGCCAGGATGTCTCCGGCGCTGATTGACAGCAGGCGCCCGATTATGCTGGACATGTTGGCTTCCATTTTGGGTCGCCTGGACGGCTGTTGCTCCAGCCCTTGGGAAGTTTCCCTCTTTAGGGCAGCGCTTCTGGTTGCCTTTTTTGGCGCATTTCGCCCCTCTGAGTTGCTGCCACGTAGCAGCTGTTCCCCACGGGATTGTTGTCTCCAACTTTCTGACTTAACATTTGAGGCCGGTACGGCTAACCTGTGCCTCCGTCGATCTAAGACGGATCAGAGGGGCAAGGGTCACTTGGTCAAGTTAGCAGAGGCTACTGGTTCTGCGCTCTGCCCGGTGGCAGCCCTTAGGCATTACATTGGACTGTGTCCCCGGCCTGGGGGATGCTTGTTTCTTCATGGGAGCGGCTGCCCATTGAAGCAATATCAGTTTCTGACAGTGATCAGGAAGGTCCTTAAGGAAGCCAGGATACCCACAGCTGGGCTCACCCTTCATTTCTTCTGGATAGGGGCTGCCTCTACTGCTTCCGGATTGGGCATGACTGAGGATGCCGTGCGGCGGATTGGGCGTTGGAGGTCCGTGGCGGTCAGGCGGTATGTGCGCTGACAGTGGCCAACGTCTCATGGTTTCTCTTCTGTGTTTCTCCCTGCAGGTGCTGGTGGAGCGGCGGCTCCAGTCCAGGTCCTGGTGTGTGGCCATTCGCTGGTCTTCTGGGCCTTCAGGTGGGCCAGCACCTCGCAGTGGGGCACACAGTTGGGTTTCGGCCGGAGGGCCTCTATATATATTGGTTGGGCATGCGTGGCATGCTATGGGGCCAGCTGCTCCCCACGGTTAGGAACCATTTAGATACTTTTCCTGCCCCTCAAGTGGTAATTTTACAATTTGGTGAGAATGACTTGGGCCGGCGAACTGGCCTCTCAATTATTCGGCAAGCCGCATCCGATTTCAAGGTTCTTCGGAGCTGGATCCTGGGGGTATACATCCTTTGGGTTAACTGGCTCCAGCGTAGAGTCTGGAGGGGGGTGTCTTCGGGTCTTGGGGTGGAGAAAGCCCGTCGCAAGGCTTCAGCGGCCATAGGCCATATGGTTAGGCCTGCTGGAGGTAAAGTTGTACTCCAACCAGGGATAGCTGCACGCCTACCTCAGCTGTACCGACCCGACGGGGTTCATTTGTCCGAGGTTTGGTGCGATTTGTACCTGAGCAATATTCGGAGGGGGCTTGCCGAGTTCTTGGAGGTTTATGGGGCAGGGAGGTCAAGTGTGGGCTAACCTCCCTGTGTGGCAGTAGCAGTGCGGGCTAAGGGAAATTGAGGTTAGATCTCGGTGAGCACCCTTGGGTATTCTAAGGTTGATTGGTTAATCGCTCCTTTGTTGCCTGTGCGGCACGGGGAGAACGATTGCCAAGAAACCAGCTTCAGGACTTCACCAACCTTTGGGCTCTGCGGTCCGGGGTGGTTGAAGTCCTTGAAGTATCCAGATCACTTCCTGAAAAGGGGGTGGTTGGCTGTGAAGGGATTGGGCGGGTCATTCCTGCCCTATTTCCTGAGCCAGGGTGTGTCGCCCATGCAGGCTATGTGCAGGGCTTTGGGTCCTTGCTCATGCCTAGGAGCCCGCACTGTTGTTTAGCGGTGATTAATCACCTAAAGTTCCAGTTCGCCATGTTGTAATTTTAATAAAGTTGTGGCCCTTTTCACCATATACATGTCTCCGTGTCTTCTTGGGCTAGGGTCTGGGAACAAAGACCACAACTGGGTTAAAGGACTTAATATGTTTAGATATCCTGGCCCTTCTAATTGCATCCCCCAAACCTCTCACATGCAAGGAAACAACCGTACTGTAATCACTCATTTTTGATTCTTAGTTCTTGCTGACAATTATATAGATTGTCAGCAAGAACAAAGAACTAATTTCTCTATGCCAGAATGCATGGGGATGCGCAGGGATGCCTGGTGGAACATTCCAGCCAGAGGAGCAAGGCAGCTGGCAGGGATGAGGATGGCTGGCGGGCAAAGCCCCGCTGGCCTGAGAAGGAGGGCGGCCACTGGGGAGGAGGACCACCAGTGGGCAAAGCCCCGCCGGCCTGAGGAGGAGGGTGGCTGATGGCCCAAGGCCGCCATGAGGAGGAGGCAGCAGCCGAATGGCTGGCCCTGGCTCACCCAGCCCAACTGCTGGAGTGAGGAGGAGGTGGTGGCAGGCCCTGGCCTGGCCGCTGGGAGGAGGGGGGAGAAAGTAGAGGGGGGCCAAAAGCAGGCAGAGGGTGGGGGACGGGGATGGCCAGTCGGCTGGCTGGCCAGTCAGAAAGCCGGCCATGCCAGCATGTTGGGGGGCACAGCTGGGCCCAACTAGCACACAGATGCTCTGTACGGTGTCAGCTAGAAATGATTTAATTTCCCAATTCCAGATAGTTCCAATCCCCTCACATCACCCATTTCTATCTTAGTATATCTATCTATAGAATGCAAAACAATGTATTTAACTGTTCCTTTTTAAAATATGCTTCCCCCTTCCCAGAAAACCCTTCCCTCCAACTGCCTCCTCTTCCTGTCACCCCTTCCCCCCCCCTTCCCTCCCTGGTACACTCAGACCGAAAGCAAACATTGTTGCAGAAGAGATAAATTCTCTAACGATTTGGGGGGGGGGGTGAGAGGAGCATCAGCTCGCCCTCTCTCCATTCCAGCCCAATATTCCTTATAACCAAATGACTATTTAACTACTTACCTATATTCAACCAGCGTAGCTAATCACCTTAGCATTCTCCTCCCTTCTTCCTCATTTCTCTTTTAAAATTCACTTACTATAGTAATTTATCAAATCTTCCAGCTGCTTCTCATAGATTCCAAATGGCCTAGTTTCAAAGGAGACAGTTAAAAAAAAAAAATCTTAGCAGAGACGCATATCTTAAACGAATTCTTCTGTTTCCCAGTTAACTCAAGGCCAAGTTGTTTAGTTCTCTGTGAGACTTTCCAGCTCAGCTACTTCTCTTTGCATTTCTTCCAGAGATGTAATAACTTGCTTCCCTTCAGGTTTGAAGACAATTATTTTAAAGGGAAACCCCGATTGGTATCGAATCCCTTTTGAAAAGAGAATCTCAGTCAAAGGCTTGAATTCTTTATGCCGCTGCAATGTTGGTGTATTAATATCTTGAAAAAATGGTACTTTCTCATTATCCCAGATTACCTCTTTTTGACGTCCTTTATATAGCTCTCTGTCCTTCAAGCCAGAATTAACGAATCTCACCAGGACGTCTCTCAGTTTATATGAGATCCTATGAACTAGTTCCAGATCTCTTCCTACAATTTGCAAGTTTGAAGACACCTCTTCATTTTAGTGATAACATAGCTCATTAAATCCACATTTGGCAAGTTTGCACTAATGCCCCGAATATTTAAATTATTTCTTCTATCACGATCTTGGATATTCATAATATTTTATCATACTTCTTCCACTTTCTTCTGAGTAGCAGATAATTCTAGGGCATTCTTATTCACCAGATCAAAGGCATTACTAGCTGTTTGTCCAATATCAGAGATTTGCAGTGAAAGGTCCTTACATTGCTTATTAATTTGATCAGTTATACTTGCCAAATCTTGACGGACAGTTGTAAACGAGTTACTCCATTCCACTTGTAGTTCATTATTAAGCTGCATTATCAAATGTTTAATTAATTGTAATTCCAAGGTTTGCACGGAGGTATCCAAAGGCTTTTCTTATTGTTTTTGTAACTCCAGTTGAGCTTCTTCCTGGATCTGGTCATCTTCGTCCTCCGTTCCGATATTGTGGGGGGGGGGGGATACCAGCTGGCTTCAAATCATCCAAGAAGGCACTAATTCCTTTCCCTTTCTGCTTAACTCTTTCTTAGACATTTTTCCTCCAATATCACTTCAAATTAACAAATGTAGCTGCCAAACTCTCAAGGCTAGGTCTGATAAAAGGGCTGAGATGGAGAGAGAGATTGAGCTAACATACCATCTTGTCCGTGGCTTGCTCCGCCTTCCCTCTGACAATTTCATTCATGCCAGCCATTTCAGTGAAATACAGTAGCATTAAACTGAAATATCTCTTGGAAGAATGTTGAATTTTTGCATCTATATATTTGCATCTATATATATCTATATTTTTGCATCTATCATTTTGCATCTATAGAAGCTATTGTCTGAAGTTACAAGGAACTATTTTAATTTATTTTTAATTGTTAAAGTTATATACCGCCTTTAATCAAAACAATCCCAAGGGGGTTTACAGCAAAATTTAAAAACAAGGTTGTAAAAAGGACACCATTAAAATATTAAGCTAAAAATATAAAACAAATCTGATTAAAATTTTAAAATGAAAGCATAAAAGCACTACAGAGTAAAAAGAGCAGCAGCAGAGACAATCAAATAGAAGCCTGGGTAAAAAGACACATTTTAACATGCTTTCTAAAAACTGTGATGGAGACCTAGGAGTGAATAGCCACTAGTACAACTTTTCAAATTCTTTGATAGTGACCCTGAATGTGATGCAACCATCAGCACTGAAGCCAAAGGACTACTTCTAAAAAATTACCCACCCATTTTCTGGCACACTTCTTGACACCACCCACCCCCCGCCCAACAAATGTCAAAATTGATACATCCAGCTAATGCTATTCTGGAATTGTTTTCAATAGATATTTCTGTTTCCCATGCCCTTGATGTCATCCTGGCAGTTTGAGAAGAAATGGCATCACTGCAAAATGATGCCACTCAAAATGATGATTTTCAAAGCATTCTTAAAGAAGCAGGACTGAACACTATAGAACACCAACCAAATCATTCAAATGAAATAAGGTCCGGAGATGGGGTGCAAAAGATGGGCAGTGTGTGGGAGGAAGAGATGCAAACTTAGAATCCTGGCAAGGTGGCTCCTCTGCCTGGGTCCCAGTGATACCTCTCGGTTGTGCTAGCATGAGGGGTGGCTGCTGGGGAGGGGCCAAAGGAGACAGGGAAAGAGCTTGAAGTCCTGGATGGGGCCAAGCACAAGCTCCCAGCCCTAGAGCAGTGCTGTTGCCACTAGCCCAAGTGGTGGCTACACAGGGACGGGCCTTCTCTGTTGCCACCTCCAGACTCTGGAATGTGCTCTCTGCTGAAATAAGAGCCTCCCCATCTCTGACAACGTTAAAGAAGCCTTTCAAGAAACATTTTTCACCAAAGCCTTTTAACTAGACTTGTGGTTTTAAATCGTTTTTTAATGTCTGTTTTATTTTGTTTTATGTTTTTGTAAACAAAATAAACTGTCACTCAAATGAAACTTGATGTGGATACATGGATCTCCTTAGCTAACAATATTTGGAGTACAATAAACATAATTAAAATAAATCTTCTTCCCTGTTTGATTTATGTATTAAGGAGTCTCCTCTTATTCATTCGCTGAAAACCCTTCAGACACTTTCTCAAACTTTTCTGACACTTTATATGGCATAATGTTTTTATGGATTTTTAAATCTAGTTTTATGTTAAACAGTTACATTCTTGGTTTCTTTTATTCTATTTTTGTTTTATGCAGTAAACTGCCTAGAGACTTTGGTAGTGGCTAGAATACAAATTTACTAAATACATACATACATACATACATACAATCTCAGTTTTTCCCTTCATAGCTTACAGTTACCAGTCCTAGAAGGGGATCTTAATTTCTCAGCTATTTTACAACATCATAGAACAAATTGGCTTAGTTGGATCTTTAAATTAAAATATGATCTTCCCAACCCTTCAGCATGGTCCACTCTTGAGGTTTGCTTGTATAGCCTCTATCAATCAGACCTGTGTTGTGCTCCAAATTGGACTGGATTGGACTGTGCTCCAGATTTTAACAGACTGGAGCTACCTGTTCTCCTACCATCAAGACTTTGAGAGAAGCATGTTTATGCTCTGTGCTGACATAATGACTCTGATCCTTACATGACAAAATGACCCTCTGATATAATCTTGCAGTCAAAACATCTGGTATTATGTTTACGGAGAACAATGGGGCCAGAAATCATCTTCTAACTCTTGACCAGATATTAGACACCGATCACAATTTCCTGCCTTTTGTGCATACAGGATGATCTGCCCCTGACAGCTCGGTAGCAATACCTGCAGCTGAAACACACTATAACTTCCAGATTTGGGCACTCTGCTCTAAGTGCTTCTGAGGTCCCTAAAGTTTTAGAAGATATCATTTGCATTGCTGACCAGCCGAAACCAAACATATCCATATACCGTAGATACATCACATGATAAGTCTGACTTATTGCTCCTATGTGCCGAGCAACATGAGGAGTTGGAAACCCAGATCCTTCGTCGAATGGACCAATGTTCTAGGAAGCAAAAAATCCTCTACACTAGAAGATCATTCACATGACCAAATCAGCTGGGTCTGGGGAGAAGGCAGGAGCCCACCTGGCCTCCCTCACATGAATGGTGGCTCCGCAAGGCTCTGCCACTTGCATGCCCAGAAGAATGGCATGGTGGCAAGTGGCCAATGATACGGGAATCAAGAGCAGGGGGGAGGGAACTGGGCCTCCTAGAGTCCCACAATGCACTGTGTGAGTTGCATGGTGCATTTGGGAAATTCCCACTGCGGGGCGACTCCCCCTCCCTCTTCCCAGTTCTATGGAAATGGTGGCTATGGCAGCCAAAGCACCCCATGGCCTGGGCATGAGGTAGGAAGTGCATATGCCTCCTATGACTTCACTTTTAGCCTGGGAATGAAAGCAGAGCTATCTGAGGTGGAGTGCCAGGATCGGGAGTGATCCTGGCACTGCGCACAACCCACCCTACCTGGGGTAGCCCTGTCCTGCCCCTGTTGGGCTGGTCGTATGAACAATCACTGATTCTTAAATTGAAGCTCATCCAACAGATTTTCTCCACCTATTGGATACCGTAATGTTTATTTCATAAACATATCACTGCTTTCTCCCTTATATTGATGCTGTGATGTTGCTAAAGGTTCTCTAATTCATATGATATGGTGTTGTCCAAACAGACATCCTGTGATGTCTGGTGCAATGAAAATGGCCCCCAAATTGCAACAGGGGCCATTGTAAGTCAATGCAAAGGAGAAGAAGTGTGAATACAAGTAAGATAACGTGTTTAACTTTATTAGCTGATTTTAATGAAATGGTTTAATGAAGTGCGATTCCAGTTGCAGAGGGTCTATGGGGGACATAATTTCCCGGTTTCTGAGGAAAGTGAAGGGAACATGAAGACTTCCTAGGAGGGGACATGTGTATGCGGAAGGGCAAAGGGTCCTTGCTGCCGGGGTGGGGGTATCTGTTCCACTGTGACCTAGGATGGTGTTGCAAGGGATCACCCTGTCAAAGCAGTCCATGCAGACCAAACCAAAATCCTGCTCCTCTGGCAGCTTGCTGCTGGTAAGCTAGGCCTCTCATTAGAGGTTCAGTCTACTAGGGAGGACCATGCAGCTGAAACCCCTAGGTCTCCCTGTAGACTACATACTCATGAGTGAAGCTAACCCAACAAAGCTTGTGTGGGGTCCCCAACTCTCCATGGTTAAAAAAATATATACAAAAAGAATCCCTGCAACCCCACCCACCCCTTTTTCTGTGCACCCAAAGGAGATTTTGACACTCTATATGTCAGAGCCTGACCGTGCACATAGATGGGGGGGGGCATTGAGTGAGTGGGTGGATCTTTTAATCTATTCAAAATTCCTAAGTCAGGCCTGGCCTGGCATTGCATCATATGCAGATCTGCTGGGAAAGGGGATCTGCCAACTCTGGGGCCCCCCTTTCCCCAACCTTTCTGTGGGGAAAAAAAAAGAATTTGGCTGCTCAAGAATTCCTGGTTGGGGCTGTTTTTTAAACCTGATCCCAGGCACCACACCACGAGCCATTTGTTCCCCTCCCAGTGCTGTGATGGGGTGCCCTGCTTATGTTGCCACCTAGAGTGTTTGTGCTTGTGAACATATATCATTGCTGCTTCCTCCTTGGGGAGCAAAGCACTTAGTGTCCATCCTATCACCCCGTCCCCTTTCCCTCCTGCTTGCCAGGTTGTGGGTCGGGGGGAGCAAGGGACAAAGTGGGAAGAGAGGAATGCCCTTGTGTGACTACACTGCTTGTGAGGCTGACAAATCTGGGGGTGGGATATGGTGGTGTCCCTGTTGGGGGGCAACTCTATAGCTGGATAGGTGACAGGAGGGGTGGGGCTGGTGCTCAGAGAGGTGACCAGTGAGAATCACAGAAGCAATGAAGCGGCTGCAATCCCTGGCACATTTGTGCCACCACCACTTTGAAAATCAGCACAAACCCATGATTATAGCAGCCTTTGGGCTCAGACATAACCCTTTAGTGACCAAACCAGTGGTCTTGGTGGCAAACATTTGTGCAAACTGAAGGTTCAATTTGGAGGTTGTCAAGGCAAACTGCAGATCATTTTTGCTGCAAAAACATGGTTTCACGAATTCAGACATTTATTTTATTTATTTATTCGATTTTCAATTACTGGAGTTCCAACCAATCCCCATTTAACTCCAATTTCATGCCATCTCTGAACTCAGCCATAATGTATGGATCAGGGTTTTTTTCTACATTGGTGATATAGTTCAACTTAAATAAAACAAGAAATACACACAATGTACAAGACGATTGTGTGGTATTCCTAGTGCCATCTGCCCAAAAACTACAGCGATCCATGAATAAACTGATTTGTTTCCAAGTTCGAATAAAAGGAGTTTCAAAAGACACAGTTTATTCACAGAGTATGGTAGACTGTCAGCATATCATGCTAAGAATAGTATGCTAAGAAATGTCCTTGTATGTTTTGTGAATTTAGTGAAATAGTGAAACATGGAGCTATATGACCTGAAGCATTTATTTACTATCACAGTTTTACAGATGCATATGTATACAAGGCACACTGAGGCACACTGGGGAAATTCTACCCTGAAGCTCAATTTTAAGCAGGCGTTTAGGGAGTGAATGCCATTTCATGAAGAGTTATAAGTTATAAGTTTATTCAGTCATTGACCAGCAAATTTCATGATAATGAGGATGAGGACGAGGACGAGGAGGAGAAATAGATTTGGGTTTCATCAGCACCCTGATAATACTTATAACAAGTATTATAAGTATTATAATACTTTCATACAAATCTATGGTGCAACCACACTGGGAGTACGATGTACAGTTCTGGTCACTATATCTCAAAAACTATATTTTAGAATTGGAAAAGCTGCGGGAGAGGGCAACCAAAAGGCTTAGGGGCCTAGAGCACCTTTCTTACAAGGCAAGGCAAGCCTAGAACAACCTCTGGGGCTTTTTAGTTTAGAAAGGGGCGGGGGGGGCAACTAAGAGGAGACATGATAGAAGTCTATAAAATTATGCATGGTATGGAGAGATAATATAATTCCTAAAGATCCTAGCATGGATGTCGGGACTCTCCCCCAACGCCGAGCGGCAATTATTCTTGGCTTAATGCTTTTCACAACATCACAATACCAGTCAAGTGACCAAAAACATACATACAAGAAAAAATGATGAAAAGCAATATACAAAATTTCAAAGGTAAATACGATATTTATAATTGATATGTTACAAAATACATTCCCCTGGTGATTGCAAGTGTTTATGTGAAAGAAAGTGTTGCAAAGTATGACTATTTTATTCCTTATCTTTTTAAGGAATAAAATTTACTTTTCTAAATATTTAAGTGGATCTGGGGGAAAAAATCAAGACAAGTGTATAAAAATTTAGCTACAACTTTGGCAAAATCACAAAAGTCTACAATTTTATAACCAATTACAAAACACATTAGGGAAGCAGGATCTAGAAGTCAAAAGGGCAATTTTCTGGTACAAGAAACATAGACTTCACAGTAGCCTAAGAATGCAACATTATATAGTGCTAGCAAACTTTTTTTTTGGGGGGGGGGAATGTTGCAGATCGCACTTGCTTAACAGGAAGCTCTAGCAGTGGAAATATATATAACCAACAGACTGTAGCATTCTGTCTCTGTCAGTGTGCTTGTTGAAGGCAAGAGAATTCAGTATCAAAGTTACAATTTCTAACTATAATAAGTTACAAAGTTTCATTTCATTAAGATGAAGTTAAGCAATGAAAAACCCTCCCACCCTCCAACGCCCAAAATTATCCCAAATCATATTTTCATCCTTTCCTCCCAGTTTTGTTGGCTCATACCTCCTTGGCCCCCCTTTTTATACCACAAAATAAATAAATAAAATAAAATAAAATTAAAAAATAAAAATCACATTATAGAGATACACCACCATTGTGAATCTAGTTATGAGTACAGAAAAATGTTTTGGAGGCGTTTTCATCAGTGTTTCATGATAATCAAAATGGTGCATCCGCAGAGTTTCCCCCGACACATACATAGCAAGTACTAGACATAGCCAAGACGTAATCAGAAACTTTATACAAAGTAGGTATCGCTTTTTCCTTATTCTTCAGGACCAAGAAATGTGAAAATATGAGAGAAGATCAGGAAATAAAATGGAATTGTTCATGAAGCAGTCGGTTGATTCTTAACAGTTTAAATAAAATCTTTAAACAAAGTTTTTGTAGCATTTCAATGTGTTTTGAAGATACTGGTTCCATCAGCATGTCTTATATACTAAGCTTGTCCCCTAAAAAGCTCATCTTCTGAAGCTCTGTGTTACAGTAGGTAAACAAAAATGAATTTACATTGGTGGGACTACAAGCACCACTCTTTTCCACACAAGCAGCATGGAGTGATTCAAAGCCATGAAACTCATGCCAACTGGTGGGGCATGTTTGTAGAGTGGCCACACACCCTGTTTCTGCCCCTCCAAATGTTAGAAAGTTTGCACATTTCTTCATAATTGCAATCTGTTTGTGTTTTAGATTAATTGGTCAATGCACTCATTGCTTCATTGTCTCCAAACAGAAAACTGCACTAAATGGTAGATTTTACTGTTAAAGACCCTACAATAAGATTGTTTTATCTGTACATTTTTACAGATATTTAACTGTATAAAAATGTTCATTTTACACAATCTTGAATTAAAGTATTTCTTGTCTGTGAATTTCACTTCTGGTAATTTTTATTTTTTGTCGGGTGTGTGTGTGTGTGTTGATTTTTAAAACAATGGAAGACTACAAGCCAACAACAGCCGGAATTGTTACTTTCAAACTCTTAAGAATTTCTCTTCAAGGCTTGCCTGGTGGCTGATTCACACGTTCGCGTGCATCACTAGATGCCCATTACTTGACCTTGTGTGAATTGCTATAACTAAAAACGGTTGTGTTTGAGCTGTGATAACTCTTTCATGTATGCAAGTCATCACTTGATGTTAGTTTGGGGCACTAATGAATATCATGTGTGAATTTGACCCTTAAGAAATGGGGACTCAGACAAGTCAAGCAGTAACCATGAATTTCTCTAGATAACTGCTTTTGCTGCTAGCAGTCATACTTTTGCAGGTGACTGGCATGCTGACATTAAATGTGCTGATGCCCTAGCTGGTTGTCTGTCGTACACATGTACTACAGGGAGCAGGAATGATAAGAATTGTGCAAAACCACAATGACATCTAGAAAACAACAGTAATAATCTATAACTCTCATGTATGTGGTCTTTTTGAAATCATTTTGTTTCTCCCCAACAGTGCTGCCCCTCCAAAATTGCCCCTTCTCCTAAATAAGCAACCTACTCTCATGTGCCCCCCATTACCCAATTAAAAAGCATCCCATAATATTTTCAACAGCCAAGCAATGAAAGCTATTTGTATTAATATGAAAGAAAATTTTCTTAAAGTATTGTATCAATGGTATATGACACCTAAACAACTTAATAAGATATACAAAAGCTCTGTGAGGTGTTGGAAGTGTGGAGATTTAAATGCAGAAATTTCCCATATGAAATGGAATTGCCTTGTGGTTCATAAATTTTGGAAGGTGGTATTAGATAATTTAGAAAGAATAACAAACATAATAATTGAAAGAACATCTAAGTGTTCTGGTGGCTACTCAGGGACGGGGCCTTCTCCACTGCTGCCCCGCGGCTTTGGAATGCGCTTCCTAGTGAAATAAGAGCCTCCCCATCTCTGACAAATTTTAAAAAGTCTTTAAAGACACATCTGTTCACCCAGGCTTTTAACTGATATTGTTTTGGTTGTTTTAATATTGTTTTTAGAATATTGTTTTTGTTTGTTTGTTTTTAAATTAAATAATTGTGTTTTAAATTTCTTGTTTTTGTTTTTTTAACTAATGTTTTACCTTTGTTTTTATCTTCTTGTAAACCGCCCAGAGACATAAGTTTTGGGCGGTATAAAAATATGTTAAATAAAATAAAATAAAATAATAAATAAGTGGTTCTGATGGGATGGTTTGTAAATATCCCCTGTAAACTGGGAACTCTGACAATAGGGCCTGACTGCTGCTAAAAAGACAATTTCAAGACACTTGAAAGACTATGAATCTCTCTCTGTAACTGAATGGTGCAGAAGGGTTTGGGGGGTGGTTCAAATTTATACGGGTTTATTCCAAACACTTTAGCAATGATTGCCAAGTGTATGATTTTACATCTATGTTGTACCATTTACTTTGTTACAGATGAAGTGATAAAGGATAAAAATAACAGAATTCATAAGATAGGAAGAAGGGAGGCAAAGAAGATCATCTTTTTTCTTTTCTTTTCTTTTTTAATTTGGTGGGATCCACTTTGGGGTATCTGGAAGAGAAAACTTGATATGGATTTTAATGTTTATATGAAGCTAGTATTATGAATGTTGAAATTTTTTGTATGGCTATGTTGATATGCTAGGAAATGTGTTGTTTCAGGGTTTTTTGTATTTTGTACTGAGTCTTTTTGTAATGAAAATTCAAAATGTAATTATAAAAAATAAAAATAAAGTAATATATAGTTTTACATAGAGACTGAATTCACAAAAATTCCATGTTGCCAATTCTGATGTCAAGAGAATGTTGATACAGGATGGTGGCACAAAGCTATTTTAAGAAACTATTCACTTCTATAGCAGACTGTGTCGAATAATTCCAAATCTTTCTCAAGGAGGCCTATGCATGTGAGTTTGGCTGTGACCTTAAATCTTGTTGATCAGTGTGAGTAAAGTTACATGGGCACTCAATTCTCACCATCTACCACAGACTTGCACAGGTAGACTTAGCCAATAGGTGATACAGGGGAATCAAACCCTAAACAAATGAAGATGCTTCAACCATGATCCAGAAGACTTATCTTGGAACTCTCAGATTCATATTCAGCATACATATACTGTACAGCCATAGACACACAATAAGAAATGTGGGGGTAAGGGACTGCAGCTGAAGAAGCTATGGGCATTTTGCTAATCCAAAAGAAACTGAAGGACAAATCAATATAATCAAAACGGTACTATTCGCCAATATATATATTTTATACATGTATGTATACATTATAGTGCTTTTTTCAGAATTCTGCTCTACTTCCCCCAAAAGGAAATACAGCTTTCAAAACAGCTGCACTTTCTATAGAGTTATAGCTGTCTGCTTGTACCTCCTTAAAACAGTATCTGCCATAAACATGCTTCTCTTTCACTGTTGACGTAAGCCTGACCTCCTGACCCTAGGGTCATTAATCATTTTGAAATCAAGTATGGTTATTCTACTACTATTGTCAACCCAATCTGTAATGCTTGGGTAATACCCCTTTCGTACAGTAAAGAGCCGCGTCCTTGGCCACCTGGTCTATTCAAAGGGTGTCTCCTCCGTAATAGTGTTCCAGCTGTGCGGGTACTGTATCTCAACCAGGCCCACTTCCCACTCTCCAGGAAGATCCAGGGGCTTTGCTAATTGGATAGTGTAGGCAGAACTAGTGTTCTGTGGGAAGGCCTTATGGCTGGCATTACTGGGCAGAGTAACAGAAAACCCTCTGCCTGCCATTCTACACCGGTTTGCATAGATCTGAAGCAGGCACCCAGCTGTTGAACTTATCAGGCCAACCTGCCCCCTTCACTAAATGTTGTTTTACTCTTCCACAGCCTTTTGTATCTATAATTTTTTCAACCCTGTCCACCTTGTCCACCCCCTCTTTAACTTTCTGCACTTCTTCAGGATAGAAGCTGCCGAGAACAGCTTCCCCCATGTAATCTTTTAACAGGTAAACAGGTCTTTCCCTTCTTCTGATGACTTGGTCCACTATAAAGAATTCTGTGGTGTAGTTCTGTTCATAGCCTTTCTCAAACCTTCCTTTAATCTTTGAAATCCTGACATGATCACCTTTTTTTAGCGTAAGAGTCTTGGCTTTTTTGTGGCTAGTGTTACCGTAAACAGTTTTCCATACAGCCAACTCACTGGAAGGCTTCACATCCACAGGCCTGTTTTGTATGGTTCTGTGAAAACTGTGGTTATAGCTCTTTATGAGTTCAGGTAAAACATCAATATATCTGAAGGTGTTGTGAGCTATGAAATACCTCCACATTCGTGTTTTTAGTGTTCGGTTAAAACGTTCAACCACAGCAGCTTTGACATCATTGTTCGTGATGAAATGGTGTATTTCTTGTTCCTTTAATAGGGCCCCTACTGTCTTATTTAAAAATTCACCCCCTCTGTCCGTCTGGAGCTTTCTAGGTTTTCGGCCTTCACTGAAAATAGCTTTAAAAGCCCTGGCCACTTCCCTACCCTTTTTGTCTTTTAGAGGTACACACCATGCGTATTTAGATAGAATATCCACAACTGTCAATATGTACTTGTAGTCATCGTTGTATTTAGAAAACTGCTGCAAGTCCACTAGATCGGCTTGCCATTGTACATCAACCCCTGAAACAACCGTCTTGTTTCTTTTAAAGTGTATCCTCGCAGGTTTATGCCGAGTGTAAGCATCCTGCTCTGACAGCCATGTCTTCACTTGTCTTTTACTCAACTCTTTAGTGTTCTGCCAGGCCTCTTGATATCGAGGTTCTACACCACCATAGCTCCCTACATTCCCTGGCGTATAATATATTTTCTTTAGGATTTTCTCATGTTCCGCCATGGTGCTACTTAACACAGGTATGAACACACATTTTTTCAAACAAAATTCTTTTATTGATCGTTTTCAGTACAGACACATGTGATACAGGAAACGCTGACATCGCCTAGATGCATGTTCTCAATGGTCCTGGCCTGTACAAATAAGAGGGGACAATACTTTAATAAAACTGAGCATTAAGTAAAACAAACTAATCATACAAAATAAAAGACATATGGCTCACCATCTTGGGATCCTCCTCATTTACATTTTGCTCTTCAGGCATGGCCGTGGTTACCAGACCACTATCCATACATTCCTCCCCACCTTCAGCTGCTGATGTAACGCTTACATCCCTTAAGTAATCCTCTGTAGGGCTGGATGGCCATGGTGTCTCACGATCTTTGCACATCCAACAACTCTGATCGACACACCGGTACTCCCGAGGCCTGTTTGACATGAAAGATAGGGAGCCACACTCATCAGCACCCTTATTCAGCTGATGCTTCTTATTCACCCTTTTTTCCCTACGCAGCTTTGGTTTCACAGGAGCTTCTGTTTCAGAATCTGATGATGATGAACTCACGTTTCTGGGATTGGGGGGTACTCGTTCTCTCCCCTCAGGTTTCACAATCACCTCTTCAGACTCTCGGGGTCCAGTTCCCATAGATGGTTCTTCGACCGATTCGTCCTGCTCCTCAGCTGCTGTTTTCTCTGTAGGTATTGTAAGTACACAGCCATCAGTGACATCCTCCTCACTCTCAGATGCTGATGTGAAACACACAGCCCTACAATAAGAGTAATGATTCTGGCTAGGACTCGGCGTCTCACATTCACATGATGACCAATCTTCGCTCGAACTGCAGCACTTGAGCACACGATAGGATACCCTTGGCCTGGATGACCACTGCTCAGATCCGCACCCACACTCATCAGAATAAGTATACTCCCCACATGAACTATCACAACATTGCTCATCACACCAATCAAAGTGGGGTCTGCTCCTAACCCGTTGCTTTTTCCTACGCAGCTTTGGTTTCACAGGAGCTTCTGTTTCAGAATCTGATGATGATGAACTCACGTTTCTCTGCTTTAGGGCTGTTACTGGTGGTTCTCGGCTCTCAGATTCCCACTCTACTTCTTGAGGGTCTCTGTTCTCCGTTTCCACAGGCACACCTTCAGGAGTGGCACAGGAGTCCAGATCTAGTCCATTTTTCAGGCTCGAGGGTGGAGAGTAGGAGAGGCTCCTCATTACACCATATTTGGAACGACCCCTTCTAGGTTTCACTGGTGCAATCGGTAAAGGTAGGGTCATGGGGCATAAGGGTGTCCTGTAGTCAGACATCCTCTCTGCAAAAGTGTACAACAACCCCTTTTGCAGGAACCTACACCCTAGCCTGCTACTTATATCCTACAGTATCCCTTTTCAACCAATAAGAGCTCAATGACACGCAGGGTGGGACCTCGTTCCTATTGGTCCTCACAGGTCAGGTGGGTAGCCCTCATAGTACAGGAGGCTCTGGGCATGCCTGGAGATGTTCTCTGGAGGGTTTTCAACTCCTCCCTGCTGTGGTGACGTCATGCCCTTCAGGGGGAGGGGTTTGATGATGTCTTGCCCTTCAGTGGGTGGGGCTTGATGACATCTTGCCCTTACTAGGCTCTGACTTCACTTGCCCTTACTTAGGCTCCGCCCAGGTATGTATATAAACTACTACTGCTGGGCTCTGGCGCTGAAACCACATGCTCAGGGACACTTCACGGATCCCATGGCTGAACCAGTTCTGCTGCCCAAACTGGTGATCCTCCCCGCCAGGGTTGCCCAG
Source organism: Hemicordylus capensis (assembly GCF_027244095.1). NCBI lineage: Eukaryota > Metazoa > Chordata > Lepidosauria > Squamata > Cordylidae > Hemicordylus > Hemicordylus capensis. Next base: position 239,636,397 of record NC_069657.1, on the reverse strand, counting down.
AAGGTGCAATTGGATGTAACCCAAGTGCCAGACAGCATTAGCACCATGCAGGGAAGCACAAATTACAGGCTGTTCAAGCCGATACAATACTGGGGAAGCCATGGAATTTGAAGCAACAAATGATAATACATTACAATCAGGCCTAAGGGAGGACATGGGGCAGGAAGAAGGCTCTCCAAATGTTTCCTGAAGCTGGGCAGGGGTGAACTCAACCAATCCTTTGGATGGGAGACCAATGGGAGGGGGAAAGGCCCCCCCTTCCCAAAACAAAGAAGCCACAGAAAACAGGGTAACGCAACAATAACAGACCACAGGAGGAGGAGAAACCGTGTACATTTTATATACAGGTGAAACTCGGAAAATTAGAATATCGTGCAAAAGTCCATTAATTTCAGTAATGCAAATTAAAAGGTGAAACTGATATATGAGACAGACGCATTACATGCAAAGCGAGATAAGTCAAGCCTTAATTTGTTATAATTGTGATGATCATGGCGTACAGCTCATGAAAACCCCAAATCCACAATCCCAGAAAATTAGAATATTACATGGAACCAAGAAGACAAGGATTGTAGAACAGAACAATATCGGACCTCTGAAAAGTATAAGCATGCATATGTATTCAGTACTTGGTTTGGGCCCCTTTTGCAGCAATTACTGCCTCAATGCAGTGTGGCATGGATGCTATCAGCCTGTGGCACTGATGAGGTGTTATGGAAGACCAGGATGCTTCATTAGCGGCCTTCAGCTCTTCTGCATTGTTTGGTCTCATGTCTCTCATCCTTCTCTTGGCAATGCCCCATAGATTCTCTATGGGGTCAGGTCAGGCGAGTTTGCTGGCCAATCAAGCACAGTACACTGTATACTTTTCGGAGGTCCGATATTGTTCTATTCTACAATCCTTGTCGTCTTGCTTCCATGTAATATTCTAATTTTCTGGGATTGTGGATTTGGGGTTTTCATGAGCTGTACGCCATGATCATCCCAATTATAACAAATTAAGGCTTGACTTATCTCGCTTTGCATGTAATGCGTCTGTCTCATATATCAGTTTCACCTTTTAATTTGCATTACTGAAATTAATGGACTTTTGCACGATATTCTAATTTTCCGAGTTTCACCTGTATATGCAAAAGGAGCACAATATATCACTTGTACTGAAAACAGATAGGAATGGAATCCAGTTATAATGGAGAGCTCCAGAAGCCCTCTGTGACCATTAGGTAATAGACCTTGGAGTATATTGGGGAGTGGTGGACTAGGACCAGGAAGACCCAAGTTCAAATCCCCATTCAGCCATGACACTCACTGGGCTCTGGGCCAGTCACTAATCTCTCAGCCCAACCCCCTCACAGGGTGGTTGTGAGGCTAAAAATAACCATGAAACCTCTGGGCTTCTCAGAAAGAGAAGTGGGGTATCAATATTTAAAAAAATGTTACAAATAAAAAATGATGGAGCATCATCATAGTGGAAGAGAATTATGTTGAGAAAACATAATGTACAGTGCTCACATGTAGATGTCCTAGCCTCGTATTGTAATGAGGCGCAGTTAAACATCAATTATGATAAGTCAAAAATTATGTGTTTTAAGAACAAAGCAAAGAAATTTATATGGACATTGAATGGACCTCAATTAGAACAGGTCACTCAAAGAAAATATCTGGGGGTCGTTTTTCAACAAAATGCCAGGAAATCTGCGCACATGAGAATGGTAGCCAAGTCGGCAAAATGCAGTGTGGCGGCAAGTAATAGATTCTTTAGAACGCAAGGCGCAGGTTTCATCCCTGCAGCCTTAAGATTATATTCTGCCAAAGTAATCCTTCAGTTATTGTATGGCATTCAATTGGGTCCATACTCAAGTTCTGATATGCTAGGGGGGGAAATCAATCTGGGTTTCTGAGAACTTTATTTGGTACTTCAAGATGCACTCTAAATGTGGTCTTGCGTATGGAGGCTGGTTTTCTAAAAATTGAATCACGTGCTTGGCTGCTAATTATTTATTTTTGGCTGAGAGCACACTTGCGGCCGACTGGGTTAATTCCCAAGTTCCTAGTGGCTGTTCCTCAGCTGACTTGGTATTCAGCGGTAAGCAATAAGCTCACCTCTTTAGGAATAGCTCCTGAACAGCTGGTGGAGTTGGGCCAGACTAAGGCTAAAAGAGCAGTGAGACAACGTCTGGTAGATACTGAGTTGCAAAATAACTGAGCCTCTCTACCAGAGTTTTAGAAAGGAAAAAGGTCTGAGATGGCTCTCTCACCCGCTGATTATTTGTCCTCCATTCTCCTTAGTAAACTCCGCTGGGTATTCACAAGAGCTAGGGTTAACTCCTTCAGCGTTAGTAGGGAGATACCAAGGTATCCCCATAGAAGCATGCTGTTGTAGCTGTGGATCCGGGGAAATAGAAACCACCGACCACATTTTCTTGCACTGTCGATTACACTCAAACGTAAGGATATTTTATTTTATTTATTTTTACATTTTTATACCGCCTTTCGTTAAAAGAGAACCCCAAGGCGGTTTACAAAAATTAAAAACATACAGTAAAAAACAGTAAAAACATCAAGCTAAAAACAGGATATGTTTTATTTTCCTCTTGATATGTAGATTGTCAAACCAGTCTGATGAACATCTTGTTAAATTTTCACTTTCAGATGAGGGTGCCCCAGTTTCTAACTCAGTAGCTAAGTTTTGTTATATTGCTTCCAGGATGTATATAGGGGAATCGTTTTTAGGATGGTAATGTATTATCATATAGATGTAATTGTATTCACAGAGGTATATGTTTTCTGTTTTGGTCTAAGACCGTAAATAAAATTTGACTTGACTTGACTGAAATGCAAACCAGGGCAGACCCTGCTTAGCAAAGGAGGCAATTCATGCTTGCTACCACAAGACCAGCTCTCTGCAGGATGACTGAGACCAGAACTGCTGAGAAAAGCAGGATTTGCCAAATTGGAAACATGCTTCATGATTCTCTCCTGAAAGCAAAACTTTGCAAAATTAGGAACATCGGAAACTGCCATATACTGAGTCAGACCATAGGTCGTTCTAGCTCAGTATTGTCTACACAGACTGGCAGTGGCTTCTCCAAGGTTGCAGGCAGGAATCTCTCTCAGCCCTGTCTTGGAGATGCCAGGGAAGGAACTTGGAACCCAGATGCTCTTCCCAGAGTGGCTCCATCCCCTAAGGGGAATATCTTACATGTAGTCTCCCATTCAAAAGCAACCAGGGTGGACCCTACTTAGGTAAGGGGACAAGTCATGCTTGCTACCCCAAGACCAGCTCTCCTCCAAGAACTGCAGCTTCTTTTATGAATGGCCAGTGAATGACATCATTCTGGCCATTTGGGATGTTGTTGTGGCGACATCTTCCACCCTAATGACACTACCCCAAATTAAACCCCGTGGGGCTTCTGTCAGCCAGAGTGAAAGTTTCTCTCTTCTCTAACCAGGCTGGACTAAGCAAAGGAAACATTTCATAGCTGTATTTTGCTTAGAAATCAGTGCGATGGTGAGATATGCACATTTAATATGATTAATAATAGTATTAATACTTATTAATATGAGCATTATCATTCCCAGTTCCATCCCGACATAAGTATTTTGAGAACCTGCTTTTTCTACACATTTTATCTAGGATCGAAGGGCACTTATCACCACATAAGCCTTGGCATTGAAAGAGATACAGAAACGGGAGAATTTGCAGGATAAAGCAAAAATAAAAATAAAAACCAGACCAATCTGCAAACTTTCAACTTACACAGAACTCTTCCATAGTGCTCATTGAGGAGCCTTGTGCACTTCCAAAGCTGACACAGCTGAGTCAGCCCCAAGATTTTTAGTTAGGCATGCAAACTTATCATGCCCATAAAGTATCTCTGAAGTGAATTGGCTCAGGAGTGAGTCCAGGCACTTGGATCGTCTGCCCAGTTGGGGCAGGAGGGAGAAAACTCTACTGGAAGACTGAGCTGCCCTTTATTACCCACCCCAGAGAACAGAGAGGCGCAATGGGAAGGGCTTTTAAAAAGACATTTTTAAAGAGCCAAAAGAAACCCTCCCAAATGGGGGAAAAGAAGAAACAACTGAGATAGAAATAAAGATGGATAGATAGAAATAAAGATGGAAAGAGAGAGAGAGAGAGAGAGAGAGAGAGAGAGAGAGAGAGGAATAGATCTGCAGAGAAAAAAGAAAGAAGCCAAGCTGGGGATAGCTGGAGGAAAGAGATGCTGGGGCTCATGGGACGAGGGAGAGAGAGAGGGTTAGAGAGAGAGAGAGGTGTGCAAGTCGAAGGAAGGAAGGAATCATGTGAATACGAGAGTGAAAACCCAAAAGAGGCACATAAAAGGAACCACCCACAATAGGAGAGCCAAATAATTGAGGGGGCATTTACTGCCCTGAGTCAGAAGCGATCTTTGCAATCCGATGGCTGAGTAACAGGCAAAAGAAGGTGTGTGTGTGGGGGGAGAAATATCAGCTGGGAAAGGAAGGGCAGGGGTGGTGGTCCTGAGCCCCCTGCAGCATCCAGAAAGGACCAAGATGGTGGGGTAGTGTGTGTGTGTCTCAATTGAGCAAGGGCTTGTTAATATCAACCTCACACACACACACCCCTGCAACACACACACCACCATCAAAGCCCAGGGGGCAGGGCAGGGCAGGGCTGAGTGGGGTCGGGGGAGAAGGCTTTGGGGAAGAAGGAAAGTGGAGTCCATACCCACCAGCTGCTTGTGAGAATGCCCGGGAAAAGGAGCCTCTTCAGAGGGCACAGAGAAGAAGCTTTAGGGTGGTGGAAAGGTAGGTGTGCCACCCGAAGAGCTCCAAAATCAAGAACGGGCAGGGTGGCCAATGGGTGGGAAGGCTGCTTAAACTCACTTTCCCCCCAGATGAGTGGTCTCATGCTCCCGGAAGCGCAGACCACGCTCCCAGACAAGCAGAGCTGTGTGGTGCAGTCTGAAGTTCCAGAGGCTGAGATGATGCGTCCCGGTCTCTGGGGATCCCACAATGCACCATGCAACACAAGTGATGCATTGGGGGATTCCCCTGAGAGATGGGCGTTCTAGGCGTCCATCTCTGTGCGTGGCCAGGCTCAGGGGCGTAGCTAGGGAAGAGGGGGCCCGTGTTCTCCGTTCTTCCTGGTGGCCCCTTGGAGTGAGGGAGAGAATGAAGAAAATAGGGAGGGATGTAGCTGTCGGGGCCCTCAGGAGATGGGGGCCTGGGTTCTTTGAACCCATCCACTCAATTATAGCTACACCCCTGGCCAGGCTAGAAGAAGACCGTGCTTGTACACAAGCAGGTAGGTGGGGTTAAGGGAGCACTTGCTCTAGCTCCCTTAACCTGGGCTAACAGCCGGGCCTAAAAGCCAGGCTAGGTGGCGCTGCCTCACTGGGATAGGGCCCAATGCGCAGTTAACCCAGACTGGGCATTCCTAGCCTGGCTTAGGCAGTGTGTGAGAATAGCCACACTGTAAGAACTTAATAAAATGACATTATGGGTGTCCATCAGAACATAAACAATAATCTATTCGTAGTGTAATGTATTAAATTTATCTAATATATTTAAGTACTGCATGTCTAAGAATTCATGGGTAGCATTCAGTCTAAGTTAGCCATAACCAAGTTCCATTGAAATTTGTGGGCCTTAAGGGAGTAAAGATAACTCTGTGCTTCCAGTGGTGCTTCTCATGAGTAACTTTGTCTAAATGTTATCCCCATAATAAGCAATAGCAATTTTGAAAAGCAACATGATAAGAAAACAACTTAGCTGATAACAGTACAATCTCAATCCATTTAAAACAGCATGTTAAATTCAAGTTGCTTTTTGCCCTTAGAGTGCATCTCTTCTTTTCCATGAGTATTTTTGGTTACTCCATATTTGTAGAATTTTGGTATTGTAGGCTGCCCTGAATAGCTTGGGAGGAGCGTTGGTCTTGTGGTAGCAAGCATGCATTGTCCACTTTGCTGAGCAGGGTCCACCCTGGTTTGCATATGAATGGGAGACTGCATGTGAGCACTATAAGATATTCCCCTTACGGATGGGGCTGCTCTGGGAAGAGTATATTAGCATGCAGAAGGTCCCAGGTTTCCTCCCTGATAAGGCTGAGAGAGACTCCTGCCTGCAATCTTGGAGATGCTGCTGCCAGTCTGTGTAGACAGACAATCCAGAGCTAGATGGACCAAAGCTCTGACTCAGTTTAAGTCAGCTTCCTATGTTCTAGCTTGCTAGAAAGGCAGGGCACAAAAGTTTTAATGAATAAATAAAACAAAGGGCTTGACCCAACCATCCAAGGACAGCGATATTCACATATTAGCAGCACAGAAGAAATACAAACGTTCTTAACGTTTTTCAAAAAAAGTAAGCATAGCTTTACTGTTTGAGAGAAAGACCCTCAAATTGCCTTCACTTGCATTGAACTGGTAAAAGACAAAAAGAGATACTTTATGGGCTTCTGATTAACTTCCAGCAACTTGTGTATGGCTTGATTTTGGCCTCTCCTTCGAATGCTGCAAATGTGACCTTCTCCAGCTGCATGTTGTTTCAGCTCACACACTCCACCGTGCAGAACTAAAGAGTTTACGTTGCATATATTTCAACGAGCCTTTAAAGCAGTATCGTCCAGTTTAGACACCTAACAGAACTCCTTTCCCCATTCGACACGATGTCTTTGCACCACCCTGCCTTTTTGGCTGGAGGTTGGGTGGAAGAAGACGACAGACAAGGAGGCTGCTCAGCTCCAGGGAGAGACTTTTGTAGCATGGGCCTCGCCTTCACAGGCCTGGCTGCTCCACAAGGCCCAGCCTTCTCCTATCGCCTGCAGGAGCAAAGGTGAACTTCGGGCTCCCAAAACAAGCTTCATTGTGGGAGTTGTAGTCAGGGGCGTAGCAAGGTTGGAGGCGGCCCAGAGACAAGATTTTAAAATGTTGTCTCTGGGCCCCCAGAGACAACACACACAAACACACTTCACAATATATTGTGCACTCACACTCACATCCCCATTATGAATACGGTGAATATCTAGTTCACATTGAATCTAGTTTTTTTACTCTCTGCTCCTGCCGATCTCCAAGAGACTCAACATCATCTATAGAGGGTGCAACATGGGCTGGTGGGGAGTCATGTGATGTGCCTTGGGGGGGGGACCTCGAGGTAGTGGGGCCCAAGACGACTGCCTCCCCTTGCCTAATGGTAGTTACGCCCCTGGTTGTAGTCCCACAGTGCAATCTGCTCTCCAGCCTGCAGGGCTGAAGAAGACCCCTTGCTAGAGGCCTGCAACATGAAGCCAGCCTCTTCATGGTGTGTCCACTGCAGCCAGTGACTGGCCTACCTGAGAGTGCTGGAAATATAGAACAAACTGTGTTCTTTATTAAGTGGATAAAGGACAGGTACAGGCTAATGCTAAATAAAGAACCGTTCTTTGAAAGAAAGAATGGGTGGCAGGCCTACGCCCAAGAAAGGTTTGCAGTTTAAATCCTATGCATTTCAAACTGTTCTTTTACTTCTCTTCTGCAAGCATTTTAATTAAAAATTCTATGAGATATATATTTAATTTCTTGAACTTTCCTGTAAGTGTAATCTATGCAACATGACTTTGCTGGGCAACAGCAGGTCTCACCTACTAGTATTTGAGATTTATATAGTGCTTCCAAGCATTCAAAGCACTTCACGGGTGTTATCTTGTAATCCTTACAGCAATCCTGCAAAATGATCATAGGCTGAGAGGGAGTAGCTGGCTTGAGGCCAAGGGAGGACTTCCCAGCAGGCAGAGGTGAGGTTCAGGCTGGGGAGGTCCGGATGTGTCGGTCAGCCTCTGGGCCACTATGCTACATCGGTGCTATTTAATACGTGTGAGTAAGAACTGCCCAAGCCATTTTGGACTTCTCGCCTCAACCATGAAGGCTGGAAATCTGTCTCTCCCGGCTTGGACGCCAGGCCATGGAAAGTTAATATCCTTCTCAATCTGTTTAAGTGACTGAAGCATGTTAGATTCTTAGTCCACCCTCTTCAGTGCAATTCCAGCCAGGTTCCTACGCTCCCTGGATATAGACGCCGATTGAAGCAAGCCTTCAGCTAGTTGGAAGTTGGTTTTTCTATTCTTATTTTAAACCAGGGGTTCCCAGCCTGTGGTACTGCAGATGTTGCTGAACTACAACTCCCATCATCCCCAGCTACAATTTGTTGATAGCGAGAAAGTTCTCCCCCTCTCTCACAACACTAGAACCAGGGGTCAGCCCATGAAACTGAAGGGTGGGAAATTTAGGAGCGACAAAAGGAAGTACTTCTTCAAAGAGCACGTAATTAACTTATGGAATTCTCTGCCACATGATGTGTGGATGGCCACTAGCTTGGACGGCCTCCAAAGGGGCTTGGACAAAGTCTATCAGTGGCTACTCATCTGGTGGCTGTAGGTCAGCTTGCCATCTCCCCTGGGCACTGCCTGGATTTGGGCTCTGCCCCTCGCCCCGCGCCTGGGTCAGCTCTTCATTTGCCCAGATTTTCACTGCAGCTGCCCATCCCCTCTGCAGCTTTGGTGGTGGTGTGACTCGGGCGACGGGTGGCTGGCTGGCTGAGCTGAGCTGAGTTCAGTTGATGGCACCCAGCACGTGACAATGCCATTTCTCTGCCTTTCAAGCTTCATGCTTTGTTTATTTTTAAAATCACTGTCGGTACAGAGTTATCAGTCGTCCTAGGGAGAATTTTTAATATGGAAAGATCTGTTTATAGTCTTATTCTTTGGGAGGTATACGCTCCCTGACCCCTTGTATCCCTGCCCAGTCCTCTGGACTGGTCCCTTGGATTGGGACGTCTCAGGGTTTCGCCACCTGATCGGGGAAGGCCCACCCTCCCAGCAGTTGCGCTAGTGTGAGGCCTAGTCCTCCCTCAAAGCCTCCCCGTCCCCAGTGGCACACCAGGGTGATTTGGGAGCCCAGACCTGAAGGGCTTTGGAGCCCCCCCACCCCACTGGCAAAGTTTTAAGGGGGGGGATAACCTGCATGTGGGGGGCCTGCCCAGAAGCCTGCCGCCACCTTGCCCCTGCCGGACCGCGCCAATCTAAGCCGTTGTAATGCAAATGGCTCTAGGTGTGTCATCCATTGAACACGTGGTGAGAAAGGCTGAAGAGCTGATTCAAGTTAATGGTTATAAACTTCCATTATGTAGTGGTGGTGGTGGTGTAAGGTTTGTAAAAGGATGTCTGGCTTTCAACATACCATTTGTAACAGATCTGCATGGCAGATACAGTTAAAGGTTTGGCAGCAATCACTTGACAGCTTCCTGTGGTGTAATTAAAAAAAACAACCCCAATATGCAGAGTCCAGAGAGCTGTCTTGAGGCAGCAAGCGAAGAGTGGTGGGTTGAAAACACCTGACTGGACTCTTTCTTGTGCCAGAAGAGTCACCTCTTCCTGCACAAAAGCCTAAATTTCAATTTTCACATAATTCACAACCCTGGGCAAACCCTGAGAATCAGATACTGTTTCCCACATAATGGAGGAAGCCGGACTGTGGCAAGACTTGAAGGATCGACAGACTTGATATATTCCTCAGCTTACAAACCTGGGATAAACGGAGTCAAGAAGAGTCAGTTCAGGTAAGGTAAGGACAGAAGACACTTGGCCAGTTTCAGGTGGGAGGAAGAAGTTGCACTTCCAAACACACAACAATGCTAACTGTGCATGTGTGTTGAATGAAAGCTTCTGGTTGTTTCATTCATGTGTTTTTAATTTGTACTTCACCACCATAGAGTCCCAGCACAAAAACACAGTCTATACATGCAATGGGAATGCATTTCCATACCTGGGAGGCTACTGCGCAGGCGCTTTACCCATATATGTGAATGCACCGGTGAATGGATCGTGACGAAGACTGAGTATACTTGCCTTTTCACAATGTAAGGCAGCTTACAATAACTGTCAGGACAAATTAAAATACAGTAGAATGCAAATGAAATGGCGACCCAAAAGCTGTCAGCAAGACTGAGGTCAGACTAAGGAGATGTACCCTCCTAAAAGCCAGCTTTGCCCAGGGAAGTCAGGCTGTTAGACATTCTAGCCTTTTTCTGTCTCTACAGTTTATCCTGGGTGTGTTACTGAGCCCCATTTCTAACATTTAGCCATGCTTAGTTTTTTCAGTAAGGCCCTGAAGCATGTCCTGCTTTGGGTAACTGATAAAGCATCCATTTGCCAACCTGATCATTTGATTGCTCGCAGCTAAAGGAGCACCTGTCCAAGGAGCGTAGCATGCGGGAAACGTTGGAAGAATCCCAAGCCGTCCTGCTCTATCGGATGGAGGATATGGAAGCGACAGTGGAGAAAGAACAGAAACAGTTTGGTGAGACACAGCAATCTTCATCCTTTCTTACCGATTCGACCAAACAATGCAGTCTTCAGCCATTTTTTTAGTAGTATAGACGATCAAATCTACGAACAGCTCACGGCTGATGGCAGCTGGTGAATATCATTATTACGACTGCAGTGCAAAGGTCCTGGTAAAGTTTCTAGAGGGCAGTCCAGAAGGTTTCTGCAGTCAGAGAGCATGAGGATCCTCTGCAGTGTTTGGGCAGCACTGTACTTGCAGAGAATGGGGTGTGCATCGGAAAGGATCCCCACCCCTCTGGTTCTCCACCGATTGTCTGTTGAACGAGTAGCATTGTGACACACCATTCCATGCAGGGCCAACCCCACCTGTCTTCCCTCGGTGCCAGCCTTGACATTGCCCCTCTTCCCCTGGCTCCAGCCTCACCTTCTGGGTGTGTCTACAGCTGACAGCTGAGCATCCCACTAGCTTCTCCTATCCCACTAGAGCTGAAGCAGCAGCGGTAAGAGGAGAAGCCACTGAGATGCTGTAGCTGCCAGCTGAATCCCCAAACAGCAGTGTGGACATGGACAGAAGGTGCGGCTGGCCTAGATGGGGAAGGCCAGTGTCAGGCGAGGGGGATGGGGACTGAGCTGAGGGCCGTCAAGGGGGAAGACACGTGGGGAGGGCAGCAAAGGTCAGGTGGAGCAACAGGAAATGGGGGGGGCAGGGCCCATGTGTGCACCACCTGAGGCTGTTGCCTGATGTTGCTTCAGAGGGGGGCCACCCCAGGATGTCTGAGTTTTTCAGCATAGCAGGATTTCCTTCTACTGTATTTCCCTTCAGATGTCTCCATGTGCTCATAGTTCTCCCAGCCTTAGTCAGGCAATACATATCTAGCATATATTTAAAGCTCTTCCTCTCAGTATAGGATCATGGGAAGTGGCTATAGGCAGGAGAGTCTGGGGCAGGGAAGAAGAAAGGGACACTTTCCCCCATCCTCTTGTAGTCCTCCCCTACTGAGCTGCAGGATCCATTCTGCGACTGACTAGTAGCAGGGAATGGTTCTGGAAAATGAGACAGGACCCTCAAGAGCTCCCAACATTCTGTAAGCCCTGGAAATGCAAGCGCTTGAAAGATCACAGGTCCATTTGGGTTCCGTCCTGTTATTTCTCCCCCGCCCCTTGTTCTCCCTTCCGTTTACAAGCTTATCTGTTCCCAGGCAGCTCCCCACCCATTCTTGGGTTTGTGATTGTGAGCCCTTTGTAGATTGTGGACCCTTTCGGGACAGGGATCCATCTTATTTATTTATTATTTCTCTATTTAAACTGCTTTGGAAACATTTGTTGAAAAGCGGTGTATAAATGTTGTTGTTGTTGTTGTATAGTCCTTTTTTGAAAGACATTCAACCACCTGCTTTCACTATTAGAGGGGATGAGAATTCTAGCTCCCATAAATGTTTAATAAGATTAACCTTTTTCCCATAACAATGCTAGGCTAATATACACATTTGCCAGATAAATAATCAAAACACAGTTCATGAGGATACTTGTGTTGAGGTTGACACTACCAAAAGCCAGAAGAAATGAAATCTTTTGGGGAAAAGAATAAGGCAGATATCTCATTATCTTGCTGTTTTCTGGCTTGCAGCACAGATGTCTGCTGCTGTCCGTCTTCTTGCAGCTTGCCTGGGGTGTGTAGCAGGAGTCCACAAGAGAGACTGCTGGTGGTGAGCCAGGGTGGGGTCGGACTTCTCTCTCATCCATCATCTCCCATGCTTCTCTGACAGGCATTCCTACTGCACAAGTCCCCATCCAGCAATAGTCATGGCAGCAAAGCCGCCCTGGCCTCCTCCGTGTGGCTGTCTCCGTGGCTTCTCGCCGTGGCTCTCAGCAAGGAGCATTCTTTCTTCTTGCCTCCCCCAAGGCCCTTTCACTTCCTGGTCTCACTCGCCATGCTGCATCTCCGGACAGATTTGCTAGGGATGAGATCTGGATTGACTAGAGGCCCACAGTGTTGCAGGAATTCCTCAATTTCCTCAACAGTAATCTTGGCCACAGAGGGTTTGTGGTCTGCCTGGAGCTCCCGCAGAACCACATAAATAGTTTCAATTTCCTTGGGGGACAAATCAGGCTTCATGTACTGTGCTTTGCACCCTGTCAATATGACCGCTGCCTGTCGGTGGGAATGGAACCCACTCTTCATATATTGCTCCATCTGGGCTGCCATTTCTGGCAACTTCCCTTGGTTTTCCCACATAAGGTACTTGCTGATGTTTCCATATGTATACAAGAGGCTTACACTGGGGTCCATTTCCAGCACATCTTTGGGCATATCTACCCAGTTCATATAATTGATACAGTTGGCAAACACACCCTTAGAGACTTCTCTGGTCAAAGGGTCTGTCAGCTGAATTAAGAGGGGAACATACGCTTTGGAAACTTCTCCCTTCGGGCTCTGTTTGGAGCCATCTTTAATCCCCCTCAGCAGCATCCCAAAGAGACCAGTGGAGGCATCTCGCAATTCATTGTCGTCATCATCCATGTACTGCAGGAGGTGAGAGATGAGGGTCTTCACCATGGGCACAAAATCCTCCGTGGCAAATTGCTGGAACATAGCCCGGAGGGTCTTAATGGACTCTTTGGCAATGTTCCTGTCGGAATCTAAAGCACAGGTCAGCAGGGGAGAGAGGAAGGGCTCGAGAGCCTCATGCTTTGAGGAATGCTGCAGAAGGTACACCGGCCTCCGATATTGAGGATCTGCATGAGCGGGCAGGCCTGTCCCATCCATTCTCAGAGGACATCCAGAATGCCTTGCTTCGAAATAAATAGACCAACCTCTGCATGAAAGAGAAGCTCAGCGAAGCAGGCCATCCCAGTCGTTCTCTCCTTAATGTCGGCACGGCGTAAGTAGGCGTTGGCTAGTATGAAAGTATGTTTCAGGTGCATCTTGTTAGATACAATCAAAGTACTCATGAGGCAAAAAACACCTTCAAAGAAATTGTCTGGGGCGGCCAGCATGTCCCAACAGCCTTGCATATCCAGAAGGTTATATTCCTTTAGGTAGCCGGCACACACAATCAGGTTCTTCAGGGCTTGGACGGCAGAGCCCAGCGGGGTGACGGGGAGCTCGCCATTACTTAGCCTCTTGGACCCTCTCCTTCCTGCCCCAATGAGAAAATAGATTTGAGTGACCAGTGCAATGAGCTGGTGGGCAAACGTGCCCTGGATTGCATCCGCACACTCAGGTACGGACAGGATCGGACACAAAGCCTTTGTAGCTGCAATAGGCATGAGAGAGTCACTGTGGCGCCTCTGATAGACGTCTGAAAGAGGCTCTTCATCCTGCAGCCTCCTGAGCAGTGGCCTGATAAGCTTCTTGTTCAGATGTGGCTAGCAGGCCAGGGCCTTCCAGATCTCTGCTATGCTGTGATGACATTCCAGCGAGCATTCAAGGAGGATGTCTAAAACTCGGTTCAGGCATTTGGAAGCTAAGTGACACACAGCTTTCAGAGTCTCCTCTTTGGTGACAGGGTCGGTGATGTGAGGAAGATGTTGGTAAATTTCCTTGACTGTCATGGGCATGTCCTCCATGTCCATCCCACATTCCTCCAAGAAGGAGCTGAGCAGCATGCCTGCCCCCCCGAGAGATGGCCGCCTCTTCATGCTTGAGATGGTCTATTGCTTTGAGCACAAGCTCCGAGATCTAGCTGGGGTCCAGGTGCTCTCCGAAAGCCTTTGCCACTTTGGCGATATTGTTGAAGAAGACAGAGGGGCCAGGAACCAAGAAATCTTCTTGGAACCATTTCACAAAGTTCCCTTTTTTGTTTTTGGGTTTCTTCTCCATCTCCCTGGCCTACTTGCCCATGACAATACAATGGAGATAGTACAGGGCCTCTGCGGCCTGCATGCCAATGTCCTTCACACTGTCAGCTATGCAAAGGGACAGCAGTGCCACCAGATGTCCAAGCAAGGGAAACTCCTGGCCCAAATCAAAATCTGGGTGTTCCGAGACAAACTTCAGTAGGTAGTTGGTGCACCTAACAGCCCTTTCCTGCTCATATTTTTTGGAGGATTCAACCCATGTTTTGAATCAAAACATCCTGTCATGACCCAATATTGGTGTTTTCAGACAGCAAGCCACTGAGCATGCTGTTGCAGACATGGGCGGTCTGTTGATACAAGTCCTGTGTTTGGATGGGGTGCGTTGGGCTGCCAGCTTTCAGCTTGGTCATCTTCAGGGAGGGCAGAGAGAAGACCTTCTGGACACTTTTGTACACGAGGTCAGATCTGAGTTCGGAGCTCAGTGGGGGCTTCAAGGAGGTCAGACACAAGGCGGTGATGATGGCCTGGTGCAGAACTCTAATGAAGCAGGACCCCAGCGGCTCTTCATCAATGATTTGTATAACACATCTGACCAGTTCAGTTTTATGGGGGACACAGCTATCTTCCTTCCGGAAGACTTCAGGAAGCATCTCTTTATTGCGTCATCCTTGTCGTCACGGTGGTACTGAGAGAAGATCTCTGATGGATTTCTGCTTGTGGCAACATCTCCTGCGAAATCGTAGCACAAAATGAGAGTGGCACGCATGTTTCTCTCAAGGACATGTTTCTGTCACTCAGACATCTCTCGCTGCAAAGAGTGCCTTGTAAGCATCAAGTGCCTATAATCCTTAATTGTCGCCATGTTCTCAGGCAAATTGGAAAAAGCCACCCGGTTGACTGCTTCTACGATTCCCTCTCCGCCCCCTTCTCATCCTGTTAACCGCAGAAGCATATTCAGGAGTTTGGGGACCAACTCTTTATGCTTTGATTCTCGCAGTTTTACCCCATAGTACTTATAATTGGAAGACTTCTCTTGGCTATGTGCTTTGGGTCCCTTTTGTGGTCCTGCTTTTTTCTGGCTTGTAGCAGAGATGTCTTCTTGCAGCTTGCCTGGGGTCTGTAGCAGGAGTCCGCTGGAGAGGCTGCTGGAGGTGAGCCAGGATGGTATCTAGGACTTGGCTCTCATCCATCATCTGCGCTGCTAAAAGGACAGTTTTCCCTTTCTGCAGCTTCTTCCTGTCCCACAGATATCAGAAATGCTCATCAGAGAGTTCTGACGATAAAGGTGCTCCACCCTCTGGCAGTTTCTTTTTCGGTATTGGTCTGGTGCTCGGCTTTGGCTTAGCGGCTGGCAGCTTGGGCAAAATGACCTGTTCCTTGGAAGGCTTGCCTAGAACCCGACGTGGCTCCCTCTTGTCTCTCCTATTAGCCCCTAGATCAGACTCAGAGGGTGGAGGCTGCACCAGTTCGGGGAGGGCTACTGGCTGCGACTGCTCCCTGAGCTCAGCAGATGCTGGCACAAGAGGTTTGACCTAGAGCGGCAAGCACGGGGATGTTCTCTGGGCGGGTGGATCTTGGGAACTTGATGATGCTTGAAAGCTTGGGCTTTGGATGGCCTCCCAACTCTCTGGCCAACCTTGACTAGTCTGAGGAATAGGCTTCTTGCTCTCCACACCCTTCTTCTTTAGGAGCTCCTTTAGGATAGGATTCAACCTCAGGCTGACTAATCACCTAACTTTGGTGGGCACTTTTCAGGTTTCCACACTCAGGAAAAGCTCTTTTGCAATACTGCTCTCTCCTCCTTAGCTTTGGGGAAAGCCTCCAGGCCTCTCAAAACAAGGGTCTTGAGGCTACACCCCTAGTTATGGCATCACCGTGATTTATGGCCTCAAAGGTGATGCCAGCAAACAAGAAACCTCTTGCTCAGCTGACTGAAGACAATGGGATGGCTGTGTGCAGGGGAGGCTTGCCCAAAGTAAACATGGCATTGTTGCAGTGCAGCCAATAGGTGTCTGGCCTATGCAGGCAGGGGAATGGCGGCAGAGAAGAGGCTTCTTGCTCTCCACAACCTTTTCTTTAGGAGCCCTAAAATCCTATTTGTTTGGCCTGGCCTTCCAAGGCTTGTTTAAAAAAATATTTAAAAGTATCTTAATTAGTTTTAAATGGTTTTAATCATTTTTGGGTTGTTTTAATATCGTTTTTAGCATTGTGTTTGAATTGTGGGGTTTATGTCTTTTTAAAAAGTTGTTGTCCACCGCCCAGAGCCTCTGGATGGGGCGGTTTATAAATGTGTGTGTGTGTGTGTGTGTGTGTGTGTGTGAGAGAGAGAGAGAGAGAGAGAGAGAGAGAGAGAGAGAGAGAACAAGGTGGGGATATGAAACAAAAACCAAAACAAACAAGAAATGGGAATGGAGGATGAAGGGATAAAGATAATTATCAGTCTGGAAGAAATTACACAAATCTAAATACATCTGCCAGATCTTGGTATGAGAGTCTCCTTTGAGCATACAACAGTAAGTTGTGACTTCAGATGTAGCCAGGTCAGAGAGATCTTCCATCCACTCAGTGCGCATTAACCTTTTTGCCACTCGTAGGCAACCAAGGATTTGCCACCCCTCTCTGTCCGACTCTCAACACGAAAAAACTACTTTGTATATAGTATTCCGTGCATCACATGCAGAAATGAAATTCAGCAGAGCCAGCCCAGCGCTTCCTCAACCTCCTCCTCCTCCTCCTCCTGAGTCTCCTTTGCATTGGTCCTCCAGCATGGCTGTTGGCTGGGACTGCCGAAGCAGCAGCAATAGGGAGGGAAAGCTGGAGTCAAACTGTGCGAGGTGGTGGGGCACGGGCTGCTGAGCGGTCTCTCAGCCTTCCACTTCTCCCCACTCGGGGTCTTCTCTCCTCCTATTTCTCCTTCTTGCAAAGGGAGTAGCGCACTGCAGATTAAGCAGCAACAGCTACGATCTCCGGCAGCATGAGGCAAACAGACAGTCCCTTCAGGAAGCAGCAGTAGCAGCAGGCAGCACAGCACCACTGCCGCCCTGCTCTAGCGCTGGGAGCTTGTGCTTGGCCCCATCCAGGACTTCAAGCTCTTTCCCTGTCTCCTTTGGCCCCTCCCCAGCAGCCACCCCTCATGCTAGCACAGCCGAGAGGTATCACTGGGACTCGGGAGGAGGAGCCTCCTTGCCAGGCTTCCGGGTTTGCCTCCCTCCCTCCCACGCACCTCCCGTCTTTTGCACCCCACCCCCGGACCTCGACGCTGCCTGCCTTGCAGTGGCAACACAAGATCCTTATTGTCGTAGAGTCGGGCTGATTTGCCGCCCCTCTGATTTGCCACCATTGGCAAGTGCCTACTTTGCCTATCCATTCATCCACCCCTGCATCTACTGATAAACTGAAGGCTTGACATACTGCAAAAGGAGAGACATGATCTGCTACCACAAGAGAAGTTTCACAAGAGAAATGAATAAGAGAAGCTTATTAGATGACGAAGAAGGATTAGTTATAGATGATGATGATGATGATGATGATGATGATGATGATGATGAATTCTATTTCTATACCACCCTTCCAGAAATGGCTCAGGGCGGTTTACACAGAGAAATAATAAATAAATAGGTTTTCACAAAATCTAAAATCAGAATTCAAAACTAGGTTGATGCAAGCAATCACTTCTTGCCAGAAGGGAGCTTTATATTGCAACACCACATCATATGAATTGGAGAACCTTTAGCAACATCACACAGCATCAATATAAGGGAGAAGCCGTGATATGTTTATGAAATAAACATACAGGTATCCACTAGGTGGAGAATATCTGCTGCTTCAGCTTCAATTTAAGAATTAGTGATCATTCATACGACCAGCCCAACAGGAGCAGGACAGGGCTACCCCAGGTAGAGTGGGTTGTGCGCAGTGCTAGGATCACTCTCGATCCCAGCACTCCACCCCCAGATAGATCTGCTTTCATTCCCAGGCTAAAAGTGAAGTCATAGGAGGCATATGCACTTCCTACCTCATGCCCAGGCCGTGGGGTGCTTTGGCTGCCACAGCCACCATTTCCATAGAACTGGGGGGAGGGGGGGGGAGTGGCCCCGCAGTGGGAATTTCCCAAATGCACCATGCAACTCACACAGTGCATTGTGGGACTCTAGGAGGTCCAGCTCCCTTCCCCCTGCTCATGATGCCCGTATCATTGGGGACTTGCCACTTTGCCATCATCTGGGCATGCAAGTGGCAGAGCCTTGAGGAGCCACCATTCATGTGGGGAAGGCCAGGTGGGCTACTGCCTTCTCCCCAGCCCCAGCTGACTTGGTCATGTGAACGATCTTCTAGTGTAGAGGACAGGGGCGTAACAAGGCTGGAGTGGGCCCAGAGACAAAATTGTAAAATAGGCCCCTCGCTGATACACACACTTCACAATATATAGTCATGTGACTTGCCTCTGGGGGTCCCTCAAGGCATGGGTGGCCCCAGGCGGCCGCCTCCTCTTGCCTAATAGTAGTTAAGCTCCTGTAGAGGATTTTTTGCTTCCTAGGACATTGGTCCATTCAACTGGAAGGATCTTGGTTTCCAACTCCTCATGTTTCTCAGCACATAGGAGCGATAAGTCAGACTTATCATGTGACGTATCCGCAGTATATGGATATGTTTGGTTTCGGCTGGTCAGCAGTGCAAATCATATCTTCTAAAACTTTAGGGACCTCAGAAGCACTTAGAGCAGAGTGCCCAAATCTGGAAGTTATAGTGTCGTGTTTCAGCTGCAGGTATTGCTACTGAGCTGTCGGGCAGATCATCCTGTATGCACAAAAGGTAGGAAATTGTGATTGGTGTCTAATATCTGGTCAAGAGTTAGAAGATGATTTCTGGTCCCATTATTCTCCATAAACATAATACCAGATATTTTGACTGTAGGATTATATCAGAGAGTCATTTTGTCATGTAAGGATCAGAGTCATTATGTCAGCACAGAGCATAAACATGCTTCTCTCAAAGTCTTGATGGTAGGAGAACAGGTAGCTTCAGTCTGTTATAATCTGGAGCCTGATTGATAGAGGCTATACAAGCGAACCTCAAGAGTGGACCATGCTGAAGGGTTGGGAAGATCATATTTTAATTTAAAGATCCAACTAAGCCAATTTGTTCTATGATGTTGTAAGATAGCTGAGAAATTAACATCCCCTTCTAGGACTGGTAACTGTAAGCTATGAAGGGAAAATCTGAGATTGTATGTCTGTATGTATGTATGTAGTAAATTTGTATTCTACCCACTACCAAAGTCTCTAGGCGGTTTACTGCATAAAACATACCAAGAATAAAACAAACCAAGAATGTAACTGTTAAAACATAAAACCAGATTCAAATATCCATAAAATCATTATGCCATATAAAGTGGCAGAAAAGCTTGAGAAAGTGTCTGAAGGGTTTTCGGGGAATGAATAAGAGGAGACCCCTTAATACATAAATCAAATGGGGAAGAAGATTCATTTTAATTATGTTTATTGTACTCCAAATGCTGTTAGCTAAGGAGATCCATGTATCCACATCAAGTTTCATTTGAGTGAAAATTTATTTTGTTTACAAAAACATAAAGCAAAATAAAACAGACATTTTAAAAACGATTTAAAACCACAAGTCAAGTTAAAAGGCTTTGGTGAAAAAATGTTTCTTGAAAGGTTTCTTGAACGTTGTCAGAGATGGGGAGGCTCTTATTTCAGCAGAGAGCACATTCCAGAGTCTCGAGGCGACCACAGAGAAGGCCCGTCCCTGTGTAGCCACCACTTGGGCTAGTGGCAACCGCAGATGAACCTCTTCAGATGATTTCAGTGGGTGATAGGGCTCATGATGAAGACGCCTAAAATGAGATGAAGATTCCTATTAATTAACAAGCAACTACTGCAGGTGACAATAATTCTGAAGTATTTAATATCTGTTTGGCAAATTATTAAATTCCAATTTTGAAATAAGGAGAGAGGAGAACACGTTCTCAGATGCTTCAGTTCAGACTTGGGCCAGTTAATGCAGTAGCCAGAGAGCTGACCACATTTCTGAATTAGGAGGGAAACCAGGCATAGAAGAAACAGGACCCTTTAAAGGGGGGAGTATCATCAGCATAGAGGGCTATGTTATGCTCTAATTATTATGAATCATTATACCTTAAATGGTGAGATGTTGTCTGACTGTACAAGCCAGAAGACCTAATGCTAAATTAAAAAGGAGATAAAAAGGCAGCCTTGTCTGGTGGCTCAAGAAAGCCTGAAGGGCAATAACAGAACTCCGCTGGAAAACTTTTGAGACTGAGGCACAGAGTATCAAATGCCTATCCAGTGAATGAATTCAGGAGGAAAGCCAAATTTGAATAGAACATAATTCAAAAAAGACCAAGAAACTTTATCAAAGGCTTTCTTTGCAATGGTGCTTTCCAGATTAAACCCTACAACAGTGTCACTACCGATCTGCTAAGTGTGCTTTCATACTTCCTGTGTTGTGATACCACAGTCTCCGCACTGACATCAGGGTGCCGTTCACATTTCTGATGCCTTCCTTCAGATTTGATCTTTGCGTTATAGTGCTACAACATCACAAGTCCATTGCAGAAAAAGAGCTGCATTTTCCCATTGTAGGAGTTTGAGATTCTGGGGATCATTTCCAATACGGTCCTGACAAGCTCAAGCATTTTACCCCTGTTGTAGCATGTAATCTGGAAAGCGCCAAGAAGAGAGAGACAGCAGCAGGAATAGATTTGTCCTGGGATAGTGAGATCATTCAGTAAACTGACTGCGCCTTGTTGGCCATGAGGGGGCTGGGATATTGTTTGCGCCTTGTTAACCATGAATGAAATCCACTTGATTGGGATGTACTATTGAAGATAAAATGGACTGCAGTCTATTGGCCAGAACGGAAGCCAGGATTTGCATGTCAACATTGATGAAAGACATAGGTCTGTAGTTACCATATTTCCTAACAGGGCAAGGGGGGAGCAGTAGGCTAGTAATAATACGTGAACAGTTAGTAGCCCCTTTCACATGTATTACATTAAAAACCATGTATTTTATGAAACAAAGGGTGTTATAATGAAGAACATATAAACACACACGTGCACACAGTATAAACCCAACTCGTAATCACAGATTACTGAGTCTGTTATAGGCTGGTAATTAGGCACTAATTTACCTGTAGCTGAAGCAGGATGGGTTCTTAGGTGGAGGCAGATGCAGGCCTTCCATCTGTCCGGTCACCTCATCCTCTAGATGTAGGTAAGGAAGCAGGATGTGGGCTACAGGGATGGAGGTCAAATTTGGAGACTGCTCAGCTCCTTTAATAGTTCTGTCTCAATCCCCAGTTTCCCCCCTTCCTCTCAGACTTCTGTGGCTCCTCCTCTGGGACAAAAAGCATTATCCTGCTTCCTTTTAAAGGTACAATGTTTGGTAAGCTTGTGAAATGATGGGGGGGAGGGGGATTGGTGAGATTCTGCCATATCCTTGCACTTCATCCGTAGACCTCTTTGCATGTTTGAAGTTCCTCAATTTCTGAAGTTCATTTGGAAATTTCACACAGTGGTAGAAGCTTCTTTGGGTCGAGAAAGTCGTCTTTGTCTGTAATCTTTAAAGTTTGTATGGCAACTGAAATATCCATATACTTCTCCCCAGATGGAGCTGCCATTTCACCTTTCTCTGTATCAACTGCACTGAAATACAGGTGAAACTCAGAAAATTAGAATATCGTGCAAAAGTCCATTAATTTCAGTAATGCAAATTAAAAGGTGAAACTGATATATGAGACAGACGCATTACATGCAAAGCGAGATAAGTCAGGCCTTAATTTGTTATAATTGTGATGATCATGGCGTACAGCTCATGAAAACCCCAAATCCACAATCCCAGAAAATTAGAATATTACATGGAACCAAGAAGACAAGGATTGTAGAATAGAACAATATCGGACTTCTGAAAAGTATAAGCATGCATATGTATTCAGTTCTTGGTTTGGGCCCCTTTTGCAGCAATTACTGCCTCAATGCGGCGTGGCATGGATGCTATCAGCCTGTGGCACTGATGAAGTGTTATGGAAGACCAGGATGCTTCATTAGCGGCCTTCAGCTCTTCTGCATTGTTTGGTCTCATGTCTCTCATCCTTCTCTTGGCAATGCCCCATAGATTCTCTATGGGGTCAGGTCAGGCGGGTTTGCTGGCCAATCAAGCACAGTACACTGTATACTTTTCGGAGGTCCGATATTGTTCTATTCTACAATCCTTGTCTTCTTGGTTCCGTGTAATATTCTAATTTTCTGGGATTGTGGATTTGGGGTTTTCATGAGCTGTATGCCATGATCATCACAATGATAACAAATTAAGGCTTGACTTATCTCGCTTTGCATGTAATGCCTCTGTCTCATATATCAGTTTCACCTTTTAATTTGCATTACTGAAATTAATGGACTTTTGCACGATATTCTAATTTTCCGAGTTTCACCTGTATATTCTCCTAAAAGTTTGATAATCTGTAGGACAGTTCTCGATCACAGCACGGTCAGCATTGCTTTCATACATGTTTTGTAGGTGGAAGAGAGACTTACATATCCTCTTTGGCATTGGTCATTTCATTTGAATGGTTTGGTTGGTGTTCTATAGTGTTCAGTTGAAAATCATTATTTTGAGTGTCATCATTTTGCAGTGATGCAATTTCTTGTGAAACTGCCAGGATGACATCAAGGGCATGGGAAATAGAAATATCTATTGAAAACAACTCCAGAATAGCATTAGCTGGATGTATCAATTTTGACATTTGTGTGTGGGGTGGGCGGGCGGGGTGTGTGTGTGTGCAGGCGAGTAACAATGATCGGGCAAGGGGAGACAGTTGTCTGGTGGCCCCACTGCCTGGAGGGGCCCCCCAGAGGCACCTCACGTGACTCCCCATTGCCCCCTGCCCAGCCCCAAGGCCCCTCAGCCACTTGCCCTGTTCGCCGTCTCTCCAGCTTGTTCTCCTGGCCAGCAATGCAGGCAGCAGACAGGCTGCAAAGAGCTCCTTTTCTCCTGGGCGCCTCTCAGCTGATGGGCGGGTGGGCGGGGCTTCCAGGGAGGCCTCCGTGTAGGCCTCTGTGAAGCCTGAACTCCAGTAGGGCCCAAGCCAGCCAGGAAGGAGGAGGCAGCCAGAGTGGCCACCACTGTTCTCTGCAGCAGAAGAGCCCTTGCTGCCAGGTAGAGTGTGAACTCCTTTTTGTGCTTACCTTCCCCGCCCCCCCCGCCCCCCATATATAGGCATCTGCTTGCCATAGGGCTTGGATATGGGGGGGGAGGGACTGAGAAGTCTCTGAATATTTCTTTTTAAACAGCTTGGAAAATTTGCTGGCTTAAAAAAAACTATTTAAAAAGTCCTATAAGTGGCTTGTTTCATGGCAGAAAATTACAAAAACTTGTGGAAGAAACAGTATTCTATTTATTTTATTCATTCATTTATAAATGCACTTATGTTCAAGTTGTTTTGCAACCCAGAAGGTCTGAGTGAAAACTGTAAAGCATGTCTTGTGCTTTTATTTTATTTTATTTTTCTTGTGTGTGAACTGCTCCCCAATAACTTGCAGGGACTTCAGGGTCAATCTGGCCAACATGGGAATGCAGCACCTCCATTCCAGAGGAGAAGTGTGTTAAAGGGCTTTCAAAGCCTCCTGTGAAAAACCTCCTGGAATCAAACTTGACTGAATTGGTTCAGAATTCTGAGAAAACAGACATAGGCTCACCCTGCATGGTTGAAAGTCTCCTTTGCTAATCTGCAGCAAGGGGCCCATTTTAATCATTAGTGTTTCTAGTGTGTTCTAGGCATTAAAAGTAAAACAAATGTATAGTATTCAATGTATATCACTATATATTGTGAAGTGTGCGTGTGTGTATTCAGTGAAATGTATTTCCAGGCAGCATACTTATTTTGGAATATCAGACTTAAATCCTTGGGGGCCTGGGGTGTGCGGAGGCCCTGGACTTAGAGTGGGGGGGCCCCATTTTAAAATCTCATCTCTGGGCCCACTCCAACCTTGCTACGCCCCTGTGTGTGTGTCAAGAAGTGTGCCAGAAAATGGGTGGGTAATTTTTTAGAAGTAGTCCTTTGGCTTCAGTGCTGATGGTTGCATCACATTCAGGGTCGCTATCAATGAATTTGAAAAGTTGTACTAGTAGCTATTCACTCCTAGGTCTCCATCACAGTTTTTAGAAAGCATGTTAAATCGTGGCTTTTTACCCAGGCTTTTATTTGATTCTCTCTGCTGCTGCTCCGTTTGCTCTGTATTGCTTTTATGCTTTCATTTTAAATTTTTAATCAGATTTGTTTTATATTTTTAGCTTAATATTTTAATAGTGTCCTTTTTATAATCTTGTTTTTAAACTTTGCTGTAAACTGCCTTGGGATTGCCTTTTTATAATCTTGTTTTTAAATTTTGCTGTAAACTGCCTTGGGATTGTTAATGAAAGGCTGTATATAAATTTAACAATAAATAAAATAGTTCCTTGTAACTTCAGACAATAGCTTCTATAGATGCCAAATGCCCTATCCAACATTCTTCCAAGAGATATTTCAGTTTAATGTCATTGTATTTCACTGAAATGGCTGGCTTATGAATGAAATTGTCAGAGGGAGGGTGGCGCAAGCCACAGACAGGATGGTGTGTTAGCTCAATCGCTCTCTACATCTCAGCCCTTCTACCAGACCTAGCCTTGAGAGTTTGGCAGCTACATTTGTTAATTTGAAGTGATATTGGAGGGGAAATGTCCAAGAAAGTGTTGAAGTGGAAAGGGAAAGGAATTAGAGCCTTCCTGGATGATTTGAAGCCAGCTGGTATTCCCCCCCCCCACACCCATAATGGATGTGTGGATGACGAAGAGATCCAGGAAGAAGCTCAACTGAGTTACAAAAACAAGAAAAGCCTTGGGATACCTCCGGACAAACCTTGGAATTACAAATAATTGAACATTTGATAATGTAGCTTAATAAAGAACTACAAGTGGAATGGATTCACACGTTTACAACGGTCCGTCAAGATTTGGCAAGTATAACTGATCAAATTAATAAGCAATTTAAGGACCTTTCACTGCAAATCTCTGATATTGGACAAACAGCTAGTAATGTCTTTGATCTGGCGATTAAGAATGCCCTAGAATTATCTGCTACTCAGAAAAAAGTGGAGGAAGTAAGAGAGACTATGGCGACTATCCATGATCGCGATAGAAGAAATAATTTAAAAATTGGGGGCATTAGTGTGATGTTGCCAAATGTGGATTTAATGAGCTTATTTATGTTATCACTAAAATGAACGAGTTGTCTTCAGACTTGCAAACTGTAGAAAGAGATCTGGAAGGAGGTCATAGGATATCATATAAGATTTCAACACAGAAACCGAGAGACGTCCTGGTGAGATTAGTTAATTTTGGCTTGAAGGACAGAGTGCTTTATAAAGAGCATCAAAAAGGGGTAATCTGGAATAATGAGAAAGTAGTATTTTTTCAAGATATCAATACAGCAACATTGCAGTGGCGTGAAGAATTTGAGCCTTTAACTGAGATTCTCTTTTCAAAAGGGATTTGATACCAATGGGGGTTTCCCTTTAAAATAATTATCTTCAAACCTGAAGGGAAGCAAGTTATTACATCTCTGGAAGAAATGCAAAAAGAAGTAGCTGGGCTAAAACGTCTCACAGAGAACTATGCAACTTAGCCTTGAGTTAACTGGGAAACAGAAGAATTTGTTTAAGATATGCATCTCTGCCAAGATTTTTTTTTTTAAAAAACTCTCTCCTTTGAAACTAGGCCATTTGACCTTAGAACTGTGAAATATGGAACCTACGAGAAGCAGCTGGAAGATTTGATAAATTACTATAGTACGTGAATTTTAAAAGAGAAATTAGGAAGCAGGGAGGAGAATGCTAAGGTGGTTAGCTGGGCCGGGTGAATATAAGTAATTAGTTAAATAATCATTTGGTTATAAGGAATATTGGGCTGGAATGGAGAGAGGGTGAGCTGATGCTCCTCCCCCCCCCACAAAAAGTTAGAGAATTTAACTTCTCTGCAACAATATTTGCTTTTGGTCTGAGTGCACCAGGGAGGGAAGGGAGGGGGGAAAGGGGTGACAGGGAGAGGAGGCAGTTGGAGGGGAGGGTTTTCAGGGAAGGGGGAAGCATATTTTAAAAAGGAACAGTTAAATACATTATGTTGCATTCTATAGATGGATATACTAAGATAGAAATGGGTGATTTGAGAGGATTGGAACTATCTGGAATTTGGAAATTAAATCATTTCTAGCTGACACCACACAGAGCATCTGTGCGCTAGTTGGGCCCAGCCGTGTCCCCCACCCCCCCGATGCTGTCATGGCTAGCTTTCTGGCTGGCCAGCCAGCCGACTGGCTGTTCCCCTCTCTGCCTGCTTCTGGTCCCCCTCCACTTTCTCCCTCTTCCTCCTGGCAGCCAGGCTAGGGCCCGCCGCTACCTCCTCCTGACCTCAGCAGCCGGGCCAGGCAAGGCGGGGCTAGCTGTTCGGCTGCTGCTTCCTCCTCATGGCGGCCTTGGGCCGCCAGCCACCCTCCTCTTCAGGCTGGCGGGGCTTTGCCCACCGGTGGTCCTCCTCCCCACAGGCCACCCTCCTCTTCAGGCTGGCGGGGCTTTGCCCACCGGTGGTCCTCCTCCCCACAGGCCACCCTCCTCTTCAGGCTGGCGGGGCTTTGCCCACCGGTGGTCCTCCTCCCCACAGGCCACCCTCCTCTTCAGGCTGGAACATTCCACCAGGTATCCCCATGCATCCCTACGCATCCCCATGCATTCTGGCTTAGAGAAATAATTCTATAGATTGTCAGCAAGAACTAAGAATTAAAAATGAGTGATTACTGTATGGTTTTTTCCTTGAACGTGAGAGGTTTGGGGGATGCAATTAAAAGGGCCAGGATATCTATATTAAATCCTTTAACCCAGCTGTGGTCTTTTTACAAGAGACTTATAAGATAGAGGATACTGCAGATAAATATTTTGGAAAACAGTTTTCCAAACAAAGCAAGAGGGGTTGGTATTTGATTTAAAGCTGACATTGATCTTGTTGTTGAAATTTTTTTGAAAGATAAGGATGGAAGATTTATTTTTATTAAGGAGAAGTTGCACAATAAGGATATTACTTCAGCCGCTATCTATGCTACAAATCAGAGACATATTTACTTCCTTCAGAAAACAATGAGGAAAATGAAAAGGTTTGCTGGTACTAATATAGTGTTGCGGCCTGGGGGGACTTTAATATTGATGCCACTAAGTCATCTAACGAGAATAAATCAAGATCTTTACACTATAAGAAACAAGCCTCACTATCGTTGAACTTTCAAAGATTGATGCATAAATATGAGCTTATAGATTCTTGGCAAATGCTTAATCCCTCTGCAAAAGTTTGACCTTTTTTCCAGGAAGACACCAATCTTATTCTAGGTTGGGTTATATATGGGCATCTAATACTTTGTTAACTCAATTTCATTTCATAAAATTTCATAAGGGAGAAATTGGACCCATTCTTGTTTCGGATCATGCCCCAGTGATCTTTAAATTCCATTTATTTGTTTATTTGATACATGTCTATACCTCCCAAAACGCAAGTTCTCTGGGCGGTTTACAAACAATAAAAGCAGCCAATAAAAGATTAACATATTTCAAAAATTAAAACTAAAAAGTTAAAATTATTAAAACATAATTAAAACACAATTAAAGCAGTATCTAATTAGAGGAGAAAATTTTATTCTCTCCGGTTTGGCGTTTTAAAGCTAGATTACTTGTGGACAAATGGCAAAGCAACAATTGGCCCAAACATTAAGATTTTTTTTTTTTTTAAATGAAAATGATAAGGAGCAAACATCATTAGTAATGAAATGGGATGTGATGAAAGCTGTTATTAGAGGGGAGTGAATTAATCAGATGAGCAGGATTAAAAAAGAATCAACACAAATGAGTGATAAACTAGAGTTGGAGTTTAAACACTTATTGGCAATATTTCATAGAACAGGGTCTGTTAATACCTTTCAGCAAATATGGAAGAAAAGGAAGGAGCTAGTGGTTTTGGAAACAACAAAAATTTCATACTCAACCTGTTATGTAAAACAAAGTTATTATGAATATGGTGATAGAAATACAAGATCGTTAGCAAGATAGTTATTAACAAGATCGTTATTAAAGAAAGTTAAGGAGAAGAGGCTTATAAAAGTAATAAAGGATGATAAAGGTCGAACCATCACTAACACTAAAGATATCAGTGATCAGTTTGTTACATTCTTTGAACAATTATATAATTCTCATAACCCAACACAAGGGAAAATTCTTAACTACTTAGATAAGATTAGTACCCCACAACTAACTCCAGAGGATATTAAGAATTTGGATGCACCATTTACTGAGGCAGAAGTGTTTTTAACCATTCAGAATCACAAATCTCCAGGACCGGATGGTTTGATAGGGGAATTTTTTAGCCAATGTAAAGAAATTATTATACCAAAGTTTGTAATTTTAATGAATGCTCTGAGTCAGGGAGCATGTTTCCCACCCTCGTGGTATGACTCAAAAAATAACATTAATTCCTCAAATAGGTAGAGATTTACAGGAAGTCAGCTCTTATAGACCAATTTTGCTACTTAATGTTGATTATAAATTATACAGTATACTAAATTATTGGCAAATTGACTTAAATTAATTAGTTATAAAATTGTTCATATCGATCAATCTGGATTCATTCCTAGGAGAAATCTATTTAATTCTATAAGAAAGATATTTCTCCACTAACACCTTTATTAACATATCTGGATAGTGGGGAAGATCAATATGGATTGGCTTATTTGAAGATGTTGAAGGGAAAGAATTTTTATAGAATAAAAGACGTCCATAGAAATAAGAGGTTATTCAAGAAGGTTGAGATTGAACAAGAAACAGGATCTCAAATACCATGGCTAGTATGGTTTCAAATTAGATCTATATTGAGGGATAGTAGCATCGATAGTTCAGCTACCCGATTTTAATACAAATAGAGATTGGAGATCCCCCAATAGGTTTGAGGAATGGACAGAGAAGCAAGATGGCGTTCTTCTGGGAAGTATCTGACAATTTGGCTGCCAGGGCTTTCCGCTCCCGTTTGGTCTAATTATCTTTCATCGGCTACATAAAGATCAGAATGCATGCAGGGTGCATCCCCCCCCCGGGGGGGGATCCGTGGAGATTCCAGGCTTGAAAAAGCCTGGAGGACCCTGGATGAACCCTCAGCAGAGACCTTTCTGCATTAAGCATCAGGCTGAACGGAGACAGGCTTAACAACATGCCTTCTGAAGAACGGCTTTTTTCTTGCCTATCAAATCTCTGAGATGACCATGGCTTTTGAGCTTGCAAGATCTTTGGCATTTCTTTTTACTTCTTCTGGCCTCCCCTTTTTTTGTCTTTATTACTTTTGAGCCTCCTACTGACTTTTCCAGAGGGAATTATGTAAA
This sequence comes from Hemicordylus capensis, assembly GCF_027244095.1. Taxonomy (NCBI): domain Eukaryota; kingdom Metazoa; phylum Chordata; class Lepidosauria; order Squamata; family Cordylidae; genus Hemicordylus; species Hemicordylus capensis. Next base: position 239,606,810 of record NC_069657.1, on the reverse strand, counting down.
CGGCATTAAGAAGAGGGTTGGCTGGGTGAGGAATGAAGTCTTACATGACCAATGTGTGATTCTACTGCTTACTGTTTTGCACAACCCAGCCTCTTATTTGAATCTGTTTTTAGTTTTACCTTGAAGAATTCCTGCGAGTGGTTTTGCAAAGCGTTTGATGCTCTAGTTACTAATTATCTCCCTGCTAACTTGGCAAAGAGGCACTTTTTACCATGGTGATTCTCTTTATTTAGCAGGGGGAGAGTAACTGGCCCTATCCAAACCCCAGCACGGTACTTGCAGTGACTATTGCTGGTGTGTGTCTTATGTTTCTTTTGGGAATGTGAGCCCTTTGGGGACAGGGAGGTATCTTATTTGTTTGTTGTTTCTCTTTGTAAAACGCCCTGAGCCATTTTTGGAAGTGCGGTGTAGAAATCGAATTCATCATCATCATCGTCGTCGTCGTCATCATCGCAGCACTGGAATTCTGGCACTGATAAAAGTGTTTTATGGCTGGTAATTAAGTTCTTTGCTCTTTGTGTGGCACTCTCTGTTTCGAACGTTTAGAAGCGTTATTGAAGTTAGGATGGAACAGATACATGAATGAGGGTTTTTTACTTTTTAATGGTTTGAATACAGTATGTATATGGAAGTTTGAATACAGAAGCTCTCTTGTGGTACAATTATGTTTATGTCTCTTGCTTGCTGCCTGGAACTTTTAGCAACATTATTGAATTTGGGACTGTAGAGACAAATGGAAAGGGGATTCTTAATTTCTGAGCTTTTGATGCCTCCTTTTCATTATAGTATGGATTATGGTGATGGAAAAACAGGGGAAAAGAAGAAACTTTGAACGTTTCGGCATCCTTAGGGACTTGGGGACTCTCTTTATTTTCTGCTGTTGACTAATTGGATGAATACCTTCTACCACCACTGATGGAGTATAAATATTACCCAGCATTGTAAATCCTATTCAGAAGTCTGGCCTGAAAGTCAACATTTGAAATTGGAAGGATCACAAATAGAAGACCTAAGGCTTTTTATATTTACTACACCTAACCTGATAACACATTTCCCCATGCACAAGCTTTCTTTCGTATGGAGCTAGTTCCGGCAGTGTTTAGTCTCCCAGCAGAGTTTCCTCTTATCTTTCTACCTGGAATGTTTTGAAGACTTTCAAGTTAACCCCTTGAAGGACTAGGAAAGACTCTTAATAGTATCTACTTATTCGATCTGAATTCCTCTGGGACTCTTTACTATATTGCTTTGATGTGGGAAGTAAATGATACCTGAGAATTAAATAATATGTTTTTCTTTCCTCCCCCCCCTTTAAATCCATTACTTTTATTATCCTTTTTTAATATTAATAAGATTTTAAATTCCTATTGGTTTATTTCAAGATAAAAATGTATACATTTAGGTTATCACAATTTATACTAATATGTTTAGTTTGTTATTTTAGCTATTATTATATGCTTATTTAATATGAACATATTCAGTTTATTCCCTCTGAAGAAATAGCAAATGTATGGTATTGGTGAATAGGGAAATCTGTGTTTAAAGGCATATAGGTGAATTTATCTGTTGAAGCTATTAGGTTGAACTTACTTATAAGAGATAGATTTTACTGAAAGCTGATTAATTTTCCCCCATTGGATTCCCTGTTATTGTAGTTTCCAAAAGTATTATAGAGACTAGGGGAAATTAGTTTATACATTTATACGTTTCATCTATAATTATAATTACTGTTATATTTTTGTCCTGTACATGTAATTAGTCTTTTCCAATATGAAGAACAGGTTTTATGGATTCCCTGTTAATTTAACAGCTGTTATCAAAAATTCTTGTGAAGAGGAAAATCTTTATACTAAAGGGTATTGTTTTTTCTCTATTTTTTCAAATCATGGGTTAAAACTGAAGTTTGATTGGATGGCATTGCATGAGATTATGGCACTGAAGATGTATTTGGTTTTCAGAAGATTGAGAGTTCCAGATGCAGTTATTTTTTTGTTTGATTTTTCATTGAGGAATTTCATTTTAGTATTTCATAAGATCTCCTCTTCTCTTTAAATTAACTTTTCCCCCTTCTCTCAAATTCCTCCCTGTTGTTCATCTCTTTTTAATATAATAGGTTCTAGATGCCAGTCATGAACATTTGCCAAAACGTCTCGTATTTGGTGTGCATGGGTTGGGAATTTTGTCTTGGCTCTGGGTTTAAAATATCCATACTTCATGTCTTCGCATGGTCAGTTTCTTCCTCTCTAATAATTAACTTTCTTCTTTCCTAAGCCCTTGGATTATCTGGACAGTCGAATGGGAAGTTCAAAATCGTTTTTAAAAATCTTTTTCATTAGACTTTAGATCTATTTTTGTCGCTATCCCTTTTGTTTTTAATGACACTCCCACAATTGAGAATACCTTTTGAGCTTGTAAGTACTAACAGGATTCCTTGCATTTTTGTTCCTCAGTCTCTGTGTTTCCATCATTTTTGAACCTCCCATGGACTTTTTAGGAGGCAACTATGCTGTATTGTGTATTGAGAAGAGAGCCAGTAGGAAGTGATTAATGTGATCTGCTTAAGCTCTTGCTTCATAGTTTTGGCACAGAGTTCTGCATTTATGTTAATCAGCTTAAGTTCTGCTTGAGGGATCCTCCTGCTTTATTTGGTTTGCATTATGAAGGGTTTTATGACCAGATAACTACATTCTCACTTTAGAGCTTTCACTACCAGCATTGAACCTATGGAGACGAAATTTACAGCTTTCATTGGGGAAGTCTGCAGGCAGGAGCTTTTCTTTTTCTTGATCTTTTCTTATTAGAATTATGGTTCTGAAAAGACTTTGAATTTTTCTAACATTTTCTTAGATGTTTAGTCCCCCCACCCCCGTTTATTAGTTTAGCTCCACTAATGGAGAATTGAGAATTTTTTAAAAAAATATCATCTCTTTCTGTTAGACTCAGGATTCTGAAAGCTTCTGAATAAATAAATCGGAGTGGGGAAATTTACATGTATTGATTTTATTGATCTTTTTTTATATGCGGATCATTAAGTGTTGGATTTCTTATGTGGATACTCTATGAAGGTTTTATTTCAGTGGGTTTGCGTATTTCTTTATTATGCGACATTTTAAAATGTATTTCTAATCAATTATTCTCTTCTTTCTTTCTGGGTGCTTGAATTACTTATATTGCCTATACCTGCAGTACTTCCTGGCAAAAAGACTCCTGTGTGGCTAGAACAAAGGCGAAATGATGCAGCAAGAGAAGCTGTAGGTGTGGATGTCCCATGGTGGCTTCCATTAGCGTTCGTCATGATGTGTGTGAGCACATACAGTTCATAAGATGGCAGTGAAGAATGCCATGTTAGCAGAGTCCAAGGGCAAGTGACAAGAAAAGAATGATGGCCAGATGTTGCAGTTGGATGAAAGGCGCTCTTAGATCTCCATATCATTGAGATGATGGTTGGCTGAGTTGAAGTATCTGCCCATAGGTTGTTCTTTGTTAAGATGGCAGATTTGTGCTTCCTGAAAGATGGCTTCAAGTCTGAGGATGTTTTGCCTACATAGCGCATATGGCAATATGGACATCTGCGCTCTTTAATATATATGACAGGTGGAAGTACAGATGAGTTTCCCCCAGATGTAATAGGTTTTCTTGGTAGTGGTACTGCTAAAAGTGATGGTATTCTTTAGAAAAGTGAAAGTAATGCAGCGGCTGGATTGACAGTGGTGTGATCCAGGATTGCTGATCAGTGATTTTAGGACAGCTCTCAGTAATCGTCTGTATAGATTAGGTGGTTGATGGAAAGCAACACGTGGATGTTCTGACAGCTATTGCTGTAAGCAAATTCTGAACTTCTGGGAAAAGCTCTCAGGGTGGTGGCTGTCTTTTTATTGCCTGGTGATAGTTTGGTGAGGCAGGATGAAAGTCTACCAAAATGGGACCCTCTCTTCTTTTTGCATATTTGTTTTGCCTCTGTAGAGAATCTCTTGATATGGCTGATGTCCTATTGATGTTGTAATCGTTGAGGGTATCCACATTTTAAAAGGTGTTATTTCAGTTTCCTGATCCCTCTGAGGAATTTTGATCATGATTAATACATTTATGATATGATACATATGATACATACATTTATGATAATACATAATACATTTAATTAAAATGTTATATGATTTTTCTCTTGATATGTTTATACTTGAGTGTTTTATATGGAAAGGAAGGAAAGGTGTCATGGGAGGGTAGTCGGCTTAGCGGCACTGCCAAGGTCCATCAGTAAGTCACCTGAATGGGAGAGAAGAGAAGGAAAAATAGAATGATGCCAGCACCATTTGACTAAGGAAAGTGTTAGGGATGGGAATCACTGTAGAACTCCTAATGTACTAAGTGGAGGAGTTGTATGTGGAGCTGGTGTTAGCATTCAGGCTCTCAAAGCAAATAGTACCGTCTGCTTCCAAAGCAGTGGGTTCTTTCACAGAAAGAACCCTGTTGGACCTATGTCATGGCTGGTATTTTTTCTAGAATAATACTGTGGTAGTAATCATTTGAGGCCACGGCATATAAAAGATGCAGCTAGAAAGCAAGTCATAGGCGTAGCTTGTATTAAGTGCCATGGAAGTTAGGTGGGCCGCTCAAAACTGGCTCTGAAAATAATCCCACGTTAGTGGATTCATTTTCTAGATAAGCATCCACATTCAGAAATTTCGCCGGAATTCTGCATTAGGTCCACATTGAATTTCTGGGTCCTGGCAGCAGGAGGAGAGGGTGGCTGGGAGGGTGACATTCATAATAGGACTACTAGATTTAGATTTGAGGTCCTTGGATGTTGCCTTGAGCCTGTAGCACCTGAAAAAGCAAGGAACTATAGGAATTTCTCTCCCAAAGGTTCCATCTTCCCAGGATGCACTGCACATGTGCATGTGGCCTGAAAAGGATTGACTTAATGCAAGAACTTGCATAAGGTTTCCTGACTAATCAAGTCATGACCCCTTGGGAAGTCCAGGTCACACACATTACAGCAATATGTTTGGGACCTTTAACGCCTGAGACCAGCTATGGTACAGGGGATGGCTTTGGGTGGGGGAAAGGACTTCTACCTGCACTGTGACTCCAGGGATGTGGTTTTACCCTCCCCAATTCTTTTGAAATAGAGATTACCTTGGTTTTTTAAGATACCTTCAATTTCTTCAGGCAGCCCTTTGCTTTCTTTGATTTGGCGGAGACGACGCCAGATTTTCCTCCGGATTTCCTCCTCCTGGGGAGATGGGGAAAATGCCCAACCCACCAGAATCAGAGGCCCTTTTTGATTACATGCCACCCCCCACCCCCACTGCCATGCAGCTTAACCAGTAGCTCACCTCATACCCCATCAGTGCATCGGCCTTGCCCAGGAGGGAGTACAGCAGGATCAGTCCAGCCTCCTTAACCCTGTGGAGGGGATGATTAATGGCCCAAAGCGTGGTCCTCAGGAAGGATCTTTCCTGATCTTTATTAAAGATCTCCCTGAAAACCTAAAATCAAGAATCAGCCTCAATTAATTCCCCTGAAGCCCAAAGATGTGCAACTTGATTCACATGCATTCAGCTCATAAGAACTGCTTCTCCTATTTTCCCTCTTCATTCCTTCCTTCTTTGATCTCCTCCACAGTCAGAACTGAGATGGCAAGGTGCTTGGGGAAGGACCTGCTCTTCTGCTCAGGCTACTCAGTAAAGGACCATGTGCATTGATAGATGTAGATATTCCAAACCAAAGCAATCATCATTATCTTATCAAGGTGTCATGCCACTACAGCAGGTTGAAAGTCGCATTTCCATGAACTAACATGCACTGCAGTTATTTAGCCCACTGTGTCTCTGGAGAGGTCTGTGTCAAGATGTCCTAATGCTGATTCTGGCGCTTCTTGAATGCAGAAAGTGATAAGGACGCCTCTGCCCATTCTCACACTCCCAAAGAGGGGGACAATGGGCCATTCTGGCACCCAAGGGAACCACACAGAGGGATCTTCTTACCTCCCCAACTCTGGCGGTGTTCAGATAGGCCAGAATTCTTTCCTCCTCCTGCCATCTCCGGCTCCACAGCTCCCCAGCTTCTCTGCTGCTCTGGCCTGAGAAGGAAACATCGGGGCTAAATAGTTATACATCCTGATGACATAGGGGGTTTCTGACAGAATGGCTGGGAGTCTTTCCGGATTCCCCCCCAAGAGGAATTGCCTGAACCCCGCCATGGCTCACTGCAGCAGTGGTCCGAAGCCAGACTTGAGAAATAAGAGGTTCGAGTCTGGTTTACGAGAGGGCCTGTATACTCATTGTCTCCATGTTTGCTCATAGGATGGGGTCTAGTGGAGAAGGGGAGATGAGGAAATCCAGCTGAATCAGCTGCTGGTCACTCACTAGCAGAGTCATCTTTGTGGAGGACACACCCTTATTGAAGGACTCGGCTGAAATCAGTGGATATAAATGGACCAAGACAAAAGACCAGGGGCTATAATCTGATTTACTGGTATTTGAAACTAAGGCATTTGTTATAGAACACATAATAATCTAGAAAGCAGTGTTGGTCTCACCAGCTTCCTTACCTTTGTGGTGGAGAAGTACTTCTAGGAGCCGGTAGATTCCCTCCCTGGCGTTTCGGCTGACATCCTTCCTGCAATCCATTATGCAGATTCCAAGTTTCGCCACATGGTGGCCCAAACTGGGGAGTTCTGCAGAGTTCTAGCAGGAAGGAAAATGAGAGGGATCTCTGTCATCCACATTGCTTTGTCAGCCCTTCCCCTTCTTTCGTGGGCAATGGATATTCCTGGGTTGGGTAGACCAGTCATCTCTTCCCTTCCTAACGTGAATAGACAAGCAGGCCCCTCCAAGAGGGTGCATTTTCCTCTCTGTCTTGGCAAGGGGTTGGTGACAGGATGAACTGGATACCTACAGCAGGGGCGTAACTACCATTAGGCAAGGGGAGGCGGTTGCCTGGGGGCCCAACCAGGGATACCTCACAGGACTCCCCACTGCCCCCTGCCCAGCCCCAAGGCCCCTCAGCCAGTTGCCCTGCTTGCCTGTCTCCTGCTTGTCCTCCTGGGGGGCCATCGAAGCAGCAGGCCAGCTGCCAAGAGCTCCTTTTCTCCCGGGCGCCTCTCAGCTGATGGGCGGGTGGGCGGGGCTTCCAGGGAGGCCTCCGTGTAGGCCTCAGTGAAGCCTGAACTGGAGTTGGCTTAAAGGGAGGCCCCAAGCAAGGAAAGAAGGAGGCAGGCAGGCAGGCAGGCAGGCAGGCAGAGTGGCCCCCACAGCTCTCTGCAGCAGACCCTCTGCCCAGCCCAGCATTTGCCAGGTAGAAGGTGGACTCCTTTTTGTGGTCACCCCCCCCCGCCCAGATATAGGGATCTGCTTGCCATAGGGCTTTGATGTGGACGGGGAGAGACTGAGACGTCTCTGAATATTTAATTTAAAACTGCTTGGAATATTTGCTGGCTTGTTTTGCAACCCAGAAGGTCTTAGTGAGAACTGTGAAGCATGTGTGGTGCTTTTCTTTTATTTTATTTTTCTTATGTGTGAACTGCTCCCCAGTAACTTGCAGGGACTTCAGGGTCAATCTGGCCAGCATGTGAATGCAGCATTCCAGAGGAGAAGTGTGTAAAAGGGCTTTAAAAGCCTCCTGTGAAAAACCTCCTGCAATCAAACTTGAATGAATTGGTTCAGAATTCTGAGAAAACAGACATAGGCTCACCCTGCATGGTTGAAAGTCTCCTTTGCTAATTTGCAGCGAGGGTCCCATTTTAATAATTAGTGTTTCTAGTGTGTTCTGGGCATTAAAAGTAGCACAAATATATAGTACTCAATGTATATCACTATATATTGTGAAGTGTGTGTGTGTGTGTCTTCAGTGAAATATATTTCTAGGCAGCATACATATTTTGAAATATCAGACTTAAATCCTTGGGGGCCTGGGGTGTGTGGAGGCCCTGGACTTGGGGGGGGGGGCTTTTTAAAATCTCGTCTCTGGGCCCACTCCAACCTTGCTACGCCCTTGACCTACAGGTATGTTGCCAGAAGAGCAAACTCTGCCACACGTCAGGCTGAAAGAAGCCCATTTAGCTCTGAGATGAAAGGATAAGAGGCCTGTGAGTAACGTTGCTGCCAAGAGTAACTTTGCTACCACCACTCAGACCTCATTAGAAAGGATCTGAGACCAACTCTCACTTTCCCCCCATCTTGTTTGTGTGATAGCATAGTCCTTCTGCTGGTGTTGAGGGAGAGGAAATAAAACATACCTAAGTAACAAGTTTTATTGGGTTTTTTGCGTGGGGGGGGGAATCTAAGCGTGATGGTTACAACAAGGTTTCAGATATACATAAGCATAGTGGTTTCAGAATGATGTTAAAATTCTTATAACTTACAGCTTACAGAAATGTTCTGAGTTAAGTTTCTTTCTTACTTTTCCTCCTCTCCACATAGGGGTTAGGTGCCTAACCTGATCGCTTTCTTCCTGATGTGCCTCCCCTCTCAGGACGTTCAGATCTACCCTCCGCCTCTCTGGATTTATCCTCTGCCTCTCCTTAAGCCTGACTTCTCTCTTCTCCAGAAAAGTCCCTCCTGTTCACTACTCCTCCCTTGACCCAAGCCTCCAGCTTAGCTTCTCCCTCTTCATTGTCTGACCAATTGTCATCCAACTGATTTTTAACTATCACCTCTCTCTTACTCTGCCTGCCCCCTCCTGGAGCTTTTCCACATGGGGCTTGGGGTGCATTCCTATGAGGGTGGGATTTAGACCAAATTCATTACTATGTCAGCAAGGTACTGTTCACCTAGCAAGCGGAATTATACAGGTTTTATCTTCACAAATGGAGCTTAATTCAGAGTATCTGCATCCAAAAAGAGTTGTACTTCCTAAAATGTTTTCCTGGGATACTCTGTCATTCTGCAGATACGATGCTGATGTGTGGAGAGACCCCACGGATAAAGTGGATCAAGATGAGATGGAGGGGTGGCTTTGCCGAGTCTTTGCTGACATGATAGCACTCTGGGCAGACTTGTTTCCTGTGCCCTGGAATCAACTTCCATTCATTCATTTCTATTTTTTCTTTAATTTTAAAAATTCTTCCTTCCTGAAAAGCTCAACTCATTTTTTTAAAATTAAAATTAATTTGTCATGGATCTTGGCCAAGCTGCGACATGTCTCTATTGCCAGCTACAAGGGTGTTTTTTCTTTTGTTTTTTAACGTAGGAATCAATGGAAAATTATAAAAAAATTCTTAAGTTGGGGAGGGCTGGCCATGGAGCTCTTAAACCAAGCTCTGTTGTAGCACATGATAGCAGGATTCTGTGTATTAAATTTGAAGCCCTTGAGACAATGGTTTGATTTTTAATAATTTTTTAGACAGGAAGGGTGCTTTCCCTGTTGCTCTTGCACAAGGCTGCCACCTGGTGGCTGATTGCAGTCTTGTGCAAGATCAACAGGGAAATTAAAAAAAGAAAAAAGTGAAATGCCCTCCCTGTCAGGAAAAAAAAAATTAAAAATCAGCCAAGTGACTGATTAGCTTTGAATTTAGTACACAGAGTCCCACTATCCTGAGCTAGAACTGTGCCTGGTTTCAGAGCTCCATGAAATGCATCTCTGGTCTTCGGAGACCAGAGGAAGGTGCAGACAAGGCCAATCTCACTTCCCCACTTTGATTCTTGGCTTTCCCTCTGTTGCCCTCAAATCGAAGGGACAAATGTGAGCTCAAAAGGAAACAGCTCCAGAGACTGTGACAAGTCTTCAGGCCACTTCGATGCAAGGAGTCCAGCCTTCAGACTCACTCCACAAAGCAAGAAGAGAATAAGGATTTCCACTTGCTTCTCTTGCTATGGTTGCCTCCCAAAACAAGGACTCTCTTGGCCTTCAAAACCAAGTTATGCCAACCTGTGTGTGGTAATACTCACATCACAATCAGGCATCATGACACTAAAGCGGAGCAAGCTGGCGCATTGTTTGCTGGCTCGAGCTCTCTCCTGGGCATTCCTGGAGAGGATCCAGATGTTGATGTGCTGAAAGAGAAACAGCACCGCAGAATCTCATTACATGCAGCTAACATTTATTTATTTACAGTATTTAACATGGCCCTATACCACCCCAGATACAAGTCCCTATACAGCTCACAATCTTAAAAAAAACCCTGTTAAAATATTAACCCAATTAAAAGAGTTTAGAACACAGATTAAAAACTCTAAAACCTAAAACTTTAAAATGATAAACCAAAAGCCTGACTTTATTTAGCAACTGACCCTATCCACCCCCAGCACAGTACCTTCAGTGACTGTTGTTGGTGTCTCGCTTACATTTCTTTTTAGATTGTGAGCCCTTTGGGGACAGGGATCCATCTTATTTATTTATTATTTTTCTGTGTAAACCGCCCTGAGCCATTTTGGAAGGGCGGTATAGAAATTGAACAAACAAACAAACAAACAAACAAACAGGTATGTTTCGTATAAAAGGAATGCTTGGCTTCTCAGGGCTATTTCCAGGAAACAGGGAGTCATAGTCCTGTTTTTAAGTTCCTTTTGTCTCTGTCACGCCGTATGAACTCTTGACTATCCCCGTGCCTCATCACACAACTGCCTCCCGCATGGACTTAGTCAGGGACTCCAGTGAAGCCTCTGGTCTGGAAGGAAGGAGTCGGATTTCCTCCCATTCTCACCTCTCCTCCTCTGCCCTCTGTTTTTCTGTGGGAATCTGTCAACTGCTCATACTGAGGTGTCGGAAGCCTGTGTGATGCACCTGTGAGGGACCTATCTAGCTTTCTCATGCCCCTTTGCCTGGATTTGAAACTATTCCTCCAGCCACTCCTGTACACGTATAGCAGAATTTCTTCACAGAGCTGGTGTCAATTCTTCCCCTATGCCCTTATATTGGCTAAGAGTCAAGTTGAGAATCCTTTTGGGGGGAGCCAGGGTCAAGGGCAGTACTGATTTGCCACAGGGAGCATTTAAGTATCTGCTCAGCCACTTGTTCCCTGAAGTGGTGCTTTCAAGGAGAAGCTTTACCTCTTGAGTCTGTGCATGTATAGTCTAGCCCTTTGTGTCCAGGAGAGGAAGTGAGTGGCTTCCCAGAGATCTCTAGGATGGAACAGGTGAGTCTGCTCAGTTGTTCCTCTCCTGCGTCTCTTTGATTTGGGGATACTGTTCCTGATCAAGCTTTTATTCAGAGATGTGTAGAGCATATGTGATGCTGTTCAACAGCATGTTGTATGAGATTGCGCATGATGTTCCTGCCTTTTCCGTTGGGCTGCCAATCACAGAAGAGCCACAGTGGTGCATGGTGGGCATTCCCGCTGACTACATGTGGCCCAGGTGTCCATCTCTCCCTGCCGGGCTCTCCTTCCCACCTCACCACCTCTTCAATGTTCTTACCTCCAGGAGGGACAAGAGATGCTGTGTGGTTGGGGCCTCTGACAAAAAACCCCTCAGCATCAGCTCCAGATTGTCTGCTGCGAGTTTGTGCAGAGCCTGAAAGAAAAGAGAGAGCCAGTGTGTAATTGCGGCACTCCCCCCAGGCCCCGCCCTCCAGCATGTCAACAAAGAGGAGCTCAGCACAGTCAAGGTGAGAGCCTTCCATCAAAGCCATTCCATGGATTCCGGATGACAAAATAGACCAGTGACCTTCACTGGTTATGCGGCAGAGGCTGCCGGCACTCGCCCATTCTGCTGCCACTTCCACATCTCCTTCTGCCTTCTGCCACAGGCCTGTGATTGGTCCAGTGCCCCCACCCCTAGCAGCATGTGACCCAGTGGCGAGCGGGGAGTGTGCACACTGAGGGGGCTCTCCAGGCACCTTCCTGTCTTTCCCGTCTCTCGCTGCTACTCAGAAGGCACAGCAGAAGGCATTGGGGAGCTTGGGCCTCATCAGCCGGGGGTGAGGATAGGAAAGTCGAGGCCACCAGCGGCCCACGGGCCATGCAATGAAGGAGATGGAAAGAGACTGTGTCAGCACCCGTGAATCACCTCCTCTGCTTTGTTTGCCCACTGCACCCCTGAAGATAGAAGGTATCTCAGGGAATTAGCAATCATGGCTCCAGGAGGTGTGTTTGATGAATTCCATAAGAATGTACCTGTTTGTGGACATGTCCTGCTTGCACTGTTATGACCCCGCGAACAGCAAAGCGCAGGATCGCAGACTCTAGCTCTGGGTCAGTTGGAGGCTTGATTTTGCTGGCAGGGTAGAGGGGAAAGATAAGTTATGCAGGGTGGGGGAGAGGCTGTCATCCTCAGGTGCAGCCCAAGGTATTTGGGAGCCTGAGGTGAGGCGCAAATTGCTGCCTCACCTTGCTCCCCCCCAAGTCCTACCTGGAGCTTTTACACACATGGCTTTTAGTTCGAATATCCTCCAGAATAGAGAGCGTGAGTCCACATATCAGCTGGATTTACCCCAAAGTCGTTGCAGGCTATCGGGCCAGTTCAGACACGACTCTGTTCCCTCCCGAATTATGGCTTTGCATTCTGGCTTAGCCCAAATTACTGTATGTCCAGCATTAAAAAATATTTTATTTTCAGCAGCTTCCAGAGGAATCAAAACTCCACTGGGGCCATCACAGAGCCAATACATCCCCGTTCTTTTTCCAGCCACTTGTACTGATAGTGTTGTGGGCCAAAGGGAAGACCCCTTCTTTTTTATAGGCAATTTCCGTTTCCTTTTCTGCCCGTGTCTCTCCCCTTTATTTTAACTGCTCTGGGGCTTTTGAGCAGGTCTGAAGGTTTTCTCCCCTCACTCGCCCCTTTCACTGCACCCCTTTTGCCAGTCGTCTTGGCTTATTGTGAAGAGAGATCCCCCTTCTCCCAGAAAAGATACCTGAGGCAGGAGACGGCAGCCATGGCATAAAGCAGGAGAATGGTAGGCCCAGACTGCACAGGGGACTTCTCCATCACCACCTGAGAAAGACCAAGGGCCAAAACAGAGCAGAGAAGCATCAATTCATGATGCTTCCTAGTAGGGGTTATTTCAGCCCACTCTTGAGCTTTCCTTCCAACCTCACCCAACCTTCCAACCTTCCTTCCAAAGCACTTGTCTATATCTTGATCGACCACTTAACTCCCTTGAGTGGGAATTATAAGTACGCCGCAGTCTTGTGGCTGTTTTTAAGTGGACTTAGTGGTCCTGTTCCAAAAGGCTGCATTGTCCTACTCTCTAGCAAATCCGCAAGCCTTTCTTTTACAGAACCTTCTCAAGATAAGCTTGTGAGCTGCCCTGGGAGCAGTTTGGTGTTAAAAGGCGGAATCTATATTGATTACACAAATGTGTTGACCTCCCAGTCCCACCCCTTATTTAACTTCCATCTTTTCACTCGATTTCTGGTCCTCTTTCTCACTCACCACGATTGCTTTTATCAGTTGTCCTTTGCTGTAGGGGAGATCCAGACTCTCCTGGCCGCTCTTATATGCAGCCTTGCAGCAAGTACAGAGGACCGCGAGGAAATGGACATCCTCATCCTGATTGCTGGCTCTCTGAAGTTGCAAGAGAGTCAAGCAGTTAGGTAAGAGAGGACATTCTGATAGAGTCCAGCACCCATCCCGCGGTGGCTCTGAATGAGAGAGGAATTGAGGACTTTCCCACCCTGCATAGCATTCTGCTAGTGCACAGAGAGATGGCAGAACTGAAAAGGGGATGGAATCAAAAGGGGTGGGATCCTGTAGGCTACTATGGAAACTGTTCTGGGCTCCGTGGCTGCTTCTGCTCCAGTCATTTCCCCCCAGAGGCACACATTTCCTCCATTCAGTGTTTTCAGGGGATCCAGATGACACGGAGGGCAGGGCAACCCAGCACTTTCCAGTATTTCCAATGATGCCCTCTTGTCTTTTTCCACACCCTCTTTGTGGTGCAATTCGGGAGTTAAAATGCAAGGGAAGAGCCAGAATATCCAGGCACGGCACTCTGGAGGCTTCCCAGGACTTCCGTCCCTTAAAGGAAATCCTTAAATAGGCTTCTGCCCCTTGTCTCAGTTGTTTCCTGTTCACTTGTGTGCCTCTGAATCAGCCCAAGTTGCAGAAGCCACTTGGAAAGAAAGGAGTGAGGACTGAGGAGGCAGAAATGAAATAAAGGAGCAGGTGCTGAATGGGGCTTAATTCTGAGTCTCATCATGCAGTAAGATCATGACTGTAGGGAGAGGCATTGCTGATTTTCACAGGGAATATCACCGTGACAGTCCTATATGACATGTCATGTGGAACCACCGTTCGTGCCCACACCCCCTCCCTTCCATCTGATGGCAGAAAAGCAATTGGAAAGGTAAAGGTCCAGAACATGGAAGCAACCTGTGGAGGAAGCACCTGGGATGTGGGGTTTTGTACCTCCTCTCTGTCCTCCATATGCCTGTGTATGATTTTCATGAGATCCTCATCCACTTTGCAGTCCTCCACCTCAGAGTGGTAGGAGCTGGAGGAGAAAAGGGAGCAGTACATGCTGCTGACCACTGAATCTGGGGGAAAGAACAGGAAGAATGTGCAGACATATTAATACACCCATCTGTGTCCTTCTTCCAAAAAGGACCCAGGTTCTTCTCACTGAAACCCTCTTTGTTTAGGAAGAGTATAGCTACCTTGGAACCTGCTCTGCCTCCCAGCCTCACCTATTGGCCTCAATTTCTAAGATTCTCAACCCCTAAATCCCCCCAATTCCTGAGCATCTCCTCACCTCCAGACTGGTTCCAAACTGCTCTGGAGCTTTGGCTGTCCATGTAGCCCATGTTTTCCCATCTGGAGACCCGCTCTTTTGGGCTGCCCACGGTTAGCTCCTCATCCAGTTTATGGTCCTCCAGCTGGGATTGGTCTGAGACGAGGGAGCAGTGCATACTGCTCACTGATGAATATGGGGGAAAGAACATGAAGAATGTGGAGACATATTAATGCACCCATCTGTGTCCTTCTTCCAAAAAGGACCCAGTTTCTTCTCACTGGAACCCTCTTTGTTTAGGAAGAGTATAGCGACCTGGGAACCTGCTTTGCCTCCCAGCCTCACCTATTGGCCTCAATTTCTAAGATTCTCCATTCCCAACCCCTAAATCCCCCCAAATCCTGAGCATCTCCTCACCTCCAGACTGGTTCCAATCTGCTCTGGAGCTTTGCCTCTCATTTTCACTTTGGTCTTCCCAGACCGTCTGTGTTGAGCGGTCCACCATGACCTCCTCAACCAGTTCTAGGTTCTCCAGCTGGGACTGGTCTGAGGAGTCGAGGGAGCAGTGCATACCGCTCACTGATGAATATGGGGGAAAGAACATGAAGAATGTGGAGACATATTAATGCACCCATCTGTGTCCTTCCTCCAAAAAGGACCCAGTTTCTTCTCACTGGATCCCTCTTTGTTTAGGAAGAGTACAGCGACCTGGGAACCTGCTTTGCCTCCCAGCCTCACCTATTGGCCTCAGTTTCTAAGATTCTCAACCCCTAAATCCACCCTGCCCCCCCAATCCTGAGCATCTCCTTACCTCCAGACAGGTTTTCAAGTCCTCTGGAGCTTTGCCTGTGTTTGTGTGCATCCCTCCCATTCTTGAGAGCGACAGCCTCCCTCCTCCTGCAGAGATGATACCATTTTGCTCTGGGAGGGGCTGGTGGAGTGCTGATGCCAACCCCTCCCTGCTGCTCAGGTTCCTGTTGCTCTTTTGGTTTTCTGCAGCAGGCAATGAAGTGCCAGCTCTTGGGATGAGCAGCCATGGGAACTGTGGCACCCTCTTTTTTTCTCTTGCTGCTTCCTTCTGGTGGAGCAGACTTGGGCCTCCGGTTACGCAGGAGGGTCCGCAGCCTTTGCAGCCTAGAACCAAGTGGAAAGAAGATGAGAGGTGGGGCTTGCAGGGTCCTCCTGCTCTTTGCCCCTAGACTGAGCTTGGGCCACCTGTTAGGAAATGTTGCTCTAATATGTCCAGCCAGTAGGTGGCACTAGCCTTTGCTTAAAAGGGTCAAATAAATGGTCCAGCACCTGGACTCATGAAGATACACACACAGGTGTATTGAAGCATCAGAACATGCCCTGAGGACAACCTCTATTAAAAAGATGCTTGTCTTAGATAGAGAGGAGGAAGCCCCAAGGCTCTCCTGAAATCACAAAGAGAATGATAGAATCAGAAAGTAGAAACCTCTATGAAATCCTACTTACATCTTGCTCCCTTTGTTTCTCTCACTAAAAGAAAGCCTAAGCACAAACACAGATGCACGTATGCACGCTTTCTTTCTATCTCTTTTTGTCAATATATTATACTCTCTCTATATACAACTATATATGTTGTATATACAACATATATACAACGATATATGTAATATAATAATAATATAATACAACTATATATGTTGTATATGTCAATATACAACACTATAACAGAGCAGAGAAAAGCATATGCTTCTGCTCCCAGATAGCACCTCTGCTCATGTGACCGATGAGTGAGCAAAGGGGAGGTGTAACAAGTGAGGTCATGTCCCAATGGACCATTGTTCCTCCTGAGTTCCATTGTGACATTTCTCTGAGTGGCTTTTAATCTATGTTGAGCCTTTGAAATTACTTCTGATTTGCTAGATATGTTTTCAGTGGCTCTTGGACAACCGGTTCCATAATCAGAGGGGCACCTAGGGAATTTTGGAGCATAGACCTAAAGGTTTTTGAAGGCTCCTCTCACACACACAAACACTATTTCACACACATTTTTAACGTGACCACACCACCTGGGACAGACTAAAAAGGATTTGGGGACCCCCAAGGGGACTGGATGCCCTGGACTTCAGCCCGGAAGTCCAGGGGTAAGAGCGCCTCTGTCCATAGCCATGGTAACCAAAATACTTTAGACTTATGACTAGAGAAAAAGAATGAGAAGGAATCAGAAAACCCTCTTTCTTTATTTTTGGAGGCAGCTTTGGTCTCCTGCCCAGATTGTCCAATTATTAAAAGTCACTCCTCAGTGCTAACTGCAGGGCCGGTGTTACCATCAGGCCAACTAGGGAGCTGCTTAGGGCGCAGAACTCAGAGGGGCGCAGAATGCAGACCTCAGAGGGGTCGCAAATAGTCTGGCACCGGTCCTGGCTAACTGGCCTACCCACAATTCTAAGTTGGCATTTCAAAGTAGTGCTAATGGACTGACAAGGCCACAACACCTATTTGCATGGCATTGCTTTGTTTTGCCTTCCCTCTGGGTCATATGATTAGTGCTGCTTATAGCAGATTCAAGCTATATGCAGCATTGTGCAACCCTCTTTTGAATGTAACATGGTAATAGCTTTCCTTTTCCACCGAGAGTTGAGAATTAACTTGAGCACAAAAAAGTTTACATAGCAAAATAATTGAGAAAATGGCTCCCTGTCTACAATCTAAAAATAAACACAACTGAAACACCATCAACAGCAATGTGAGAAATGTTACTTTCCAAGCCTTTACACCCCCAGATTCCTCCAAGAAGGGTTTTCACTGCTACCACCAGCAGTTCCAGGCAGGCTGGATGCCTGAAATAAAAGTACTTGAGCCCCCAACTCACACAAGCAAGTTCAATTGTGCTGCTGCTGCTGCTACTACTTATATACCACTTTTCAACACAAGTTCTCAAAGTGGTTTACACAGAATTTTTTAAAAAAATTAAGATGGTTTCCTGTCCCCAAAGGGCTCATAATTTAAACAGGAAAATAAGGTAGACACCAGCATGCTAATATGGGTTGTGGGCAACCCCCTACATTCCAGAAACTTTCAGTAGCATGATCTAAAGTGGAGTGCCCCCTTCAGAATGCAGTTTGTTCAGTACTAAAGATGTTATTCACTTCACCCCTCAACTAATTTTTAATTAAGATATATGGCATAGAGTTTGTGTTGGAGGAAATGACTTACAATGAAATGAACCTATGTCTAGGTTCTGGCTACATGTTGGTCAGTGAGAGACCTATAGAAACATGGTGCTGAGCGAGCAAGCTAGAAGCATTCTGTGGAGAAGGAGGAAGTCACTCCCAGGAAGTTTCTGAGTACATTCAATCAACTGAGGGGTCATAGCGGCAGAGATCATCAGGAAAGAGTAGGAGACCCTGACTGACTATCTCTACTCCCAATGCCCTAGTTGTCATTAGGGTTACTGGTGCAAAAGGTTGATGTCATGCGGAGCTGAATCTCCAACAGATTGCCAGTTATTGACAGGAGACTTATAGGTCTATAATTTTAAGGATCTAGTTTAGAACCTTTTTAGCCTACTTTCCAGTAGGCTTATGAGATCACCCGGCATTCTGTGTCTCTGTCTGTGTGTCTGTCCGTGTGTTTGTCCATCCGTGTGTTCCCGCCCCCCATCAACTTCACGACGCCTGGACCAATATGAACCAGATTGGGTAGAGTTGTAGGGACACATAGGAACACCCCAACGGCATAGTCTGTGATGATGTCATCCCCCCCAATCCAAGATGGCGGACACCTAAACCTTTAGGCACATGTGGGCTAACTTGTGAACCGCCTAACCGCTTTGAACCAAATTTGCTACAGCTGTTGAAACACACAGGGATTTCCAAATGGCATCCAAATGGCATCCCCCTGCTAACTTGGCAAAGAGGCACATTTTAATGTGGTGATTCTCTTTATTTAGCAGGGGGAAAGTAACTGGCCCTATTCACCCCAGCACAGTACCTCCAGTGACTGTTGCTGGTGTCTATCTTGTGTTGCTTTTTAGATTGTGAGCCCTTCGGGGACAGGGTTCCATCTTATTTGTTTGTTATTTCTCAGTGCAAACCTCCCTGAGCCATTTTTGGAAGGCCGGTATAGAAATCGGATGAATGAATGAAAGACTGAATGATGTCATCCACTCCAATTCGGGTTTGGTATTGGAGTCGCCTAGGCTTGTGGTGCTGGGCAACTTCAATGTTCATTTCGGGACCAATTTGTCCAGGCTCAGGAGTTCATAGCGGCCATGACGACTATGGGCCTATCTCAGGTGGTCTCGAGACCGACGCACATTGCAGGTCACACGCATGATTTGGTCTTTCACTCTGATCAGGGTGGTGTTCTGTGGGTGGGGACTCCTGTGATTTCCCCATTGTCATGGATGGACCACCATCTGGTTAAGGTTGGACTCACAGTCACACCCCACCTTCGCAGGGGCGAGGGACCTATTAGGATGGTCCGCCCAAGAAGGTTATTGGATCCCATAGGATTTCAAGAAGCCTTGGAGGGAATCAGTGTTGGCTCTGCCGGTGATCCTGTTGATATCCTAGTGGAGAACTGGAACAGCAAACTCACCGGGGCAGTAGACATGATTGCTCCTAAGCATCCTCTCTGACCCGCTTGAAAACTGGCCCCTTGGTATACGAAAGAACTACGGGGGCTGAAGCAGCGAGGTAGACAACTAGAGCACAGGTGGAGAAAGACTCGCCTGAATCCGTCAGATTGCAACATAGAACTCATTTGAAGACCTGCTCAGGTGATATGTGCGGCAAGGAAGCTATTCTTTTCTACCCGTATTGCATCCGCAAGTTCACGTCCAGCGGAGTTGTTCATGGTTGTGAGAGGACTAGTATGTGCCGCTCCTCCCTTGAATCGGAATCTGAAACCATCGATTACCCACTGTGATGTGTTTAATGAATTTTTAGTGGAAAGAATCTCTCGTATTCGGGCCAACTTGGATTTTGTCTCCACACTTACTTCAGTATCTGCTGTGGAGGTATCCAGCGACTCCTCTTACGTGGTTAGGTTGGATCAGTTCCAGTTTATGACTCCTGAGGATGTGGACAAACTGATTGGAACACTGCGGCCCACCACCTGTCCTCAGGCAGTGGGGTTGTTGTAGAAGACCTGGTAGAGATCATAAATGCATCTCTGAGGGAAGGTAGGATGCCTCCTAGTCTTAAGGAGGCAATTATTAGACCGCTTCTGAAGAAGCCTACCTTGGATCCCTCAGAGCTGAGTAACTACAGGCCTGTCTCCAACCTTCCGTGGCTGGGCAAGGTGACTGAGAGGGTGGTGGCCTCCCAGCTCCAGATGGTCTTGGAGGAAACTGATTATCTAGACCCATTTCAAACTGGCTTCCAAGCTGGCTATGGGTTGGAGACTGCCTTGGTCGGCCTGATGGATGATCTCCAATTGGGAATGGACAGAGGAAGTGTGACTCTGTTGGTCCTTTTGGACCTCTCGGCGGCTTTCGATACTATCGACCATAGTATCCTTCTGGAGCGTCTGAGGGGGTTGGGGGTGGGAGGCACTGCTTTGCAGTGGTTCCGCTCCTACCTCTCGGGCAGGTTCCAGATGGTGTTTCTTGGAGACTGTTGTTTCTCAAAATCTGAACTTCGGTACGGTGTCCCTCAGGGCTCCGTATTGTCTCTGATGTTGTTTAACATCTACATGAAACCGCTGGGAGAGATCATCAGGAGATTTGGTGCAGGGTGCTATCAGTATGCTGATGACACCCAAATCTATTTCTCCATGTCGGCATCATCAGGAGAGGGCATAACCTCCCTAAATGCCTGCCTGGAGGTGGTAATGGGCTGGATGAAGGATAACAAACTGAGACTGAATCCAGATAAGACGGAGGTACTCATTGTGCGGGGTCGGAACTCGAGAGACGATTTTGATCTGACTGTTCTGGATGGGGTCACACTTCCCAAGAAGAAACAAGTACGCAGTCTAGGGGTGCTTCTGGATCCAAGTCTCTCCTCGGTGTCCCAGTTTGAGGCAGTGGCCAGAAGTGCCTCCTATCAGCTTTGGCTGATATGCCAGCTGTGTCCATTTCTGTGGCTGCAGCTGGCATATTGAGATAGACGACCTCAAAACAGTAGTACATCTGCTGGTAACCTCCAGACTGGATTACTGCAATGCGCTCTATGTGGGGCTGCCCTTGTACGTAGTCCGGAAACTACAGTTGGTCCAGAATGTGGCAGCCAGGCTGGTCTCTGGGCCATCTAGGAGAGACCATATTACTGCCGTGTTGAACGAGTTACACTGGCTGCCGATATGTTTCCAGGCAAAATACAAGGTGTTGGTCATAACCTATAAATCCCTAAACAGCTTGGGCCCTGGGTATTTAAGAGAACGTCGTCTTCATCATGAACCCCACTGCCTGTTGAGATCATCAGGAGAGGTCCGTCTGCATTTGCCACTTGCTCATCTGGTGGCTACTCAGGGACGGGCCTTCTCCGTTGCTGCCCTGAGGCTTTGGAATACACTCCCTGGTGAAATAAGAGCCTCCCCATCTCTGACAACTTTTAAAAATTCTTTAAAGATGCATCTCTTCACCCAGGCTTTTAACTGATATTGTTTTGATTGTTTTAATGTTTTTGGAATATTGTTTTAAAATTTTAAATTGTGTTTTAAATTTCTGGCTTTTAATTTTTGTTTTTAATTAAAGTTTTACTTTTTAATCTTGCTGTAAACTGCCCAGAGATGTAAGTTTTGGGCAGTATAAAATATGCTTAATAATAATAATAATAATAATAATAATAATAATAATAATAATAATAAGAAATAGACCAAAATAATCCCAATGGTAATTGCCGCCCTGGGTGCAGTTCCAAATGACCTCGAAGAGCACCTCAACACCATAGGGGCCATAGAAATCACCATTAGCCAATTACAAAAAGCAGCTTTACTGGGAACAGCCTATATTTTGCAACGATATCTATAATAACCAACAGTATTGATGATAAAATTTAGCCATCCCAGGTCTTTGGGAAGGACTCTATGTCTGGATAAAACAAACCAGTCAATAACACCTGTCTGACTGTGTAAACAAGAAATAATAATAATAATAATTATTATTATTTTACACAGTCAGACAGCTGTTATTGACTGGTTTGTTTTATCCAGACATCGAGTCCTTCCCAAGGACCTGGGATGCCAGAATTTTATTGTCAATGTTGTTGCTGTTATTATTATACATATCGTCGCAGAATATAGTGAAGCTGTCCATACTGTCTGTGTCTCAGGTTAAATAAAAATAAAAGGCCAAGCCAGGATTGACAGGTACAAGCTATGCTGGTTAATTATTGGTCCTGACTCCTCCTCCGCCCCGCCCCACAATTGGCTCAAACCAATTTAAAAAAAACCCACAGCTCTGAGAAGTGAAAGTGAAGCAGCTTTTCAAACAGCACCACATAAAATGGCATGTCACTAATTTTTCTGTCATTTCAGATGGCAAACAACATAAAACTACATCACATATTTAGCTGGAAGACTTGATGTGTGAGCACTGCAAGATATTCCCCTCGGGGGATGAAGCCGCTCTGGAAAGAGCAGAAGGTTTCAAGTTCCCTCCCTGGCTTCTCCAAGATAGAACTGAGAGAGATTCCTGCCTGCAACCTTGGAGAAGCCACTGCCAGTCTGTGAAGACAATACTGAGCTAGATAGACCAAGGGTCTGATTCAGTATATGGCAGTTTCCTATGTTCCTATGTCATTTTATAATGTAGCACATCTCTAATTACAACTGTCTTAGGGGAACAGATCAGTAGATAAGTAGTTATGAGCTGCCCCAAGCAGTAGAGCCCCTGGTGGCGCAGTGGTAAAACTGCCGCCCTGTAACCAGAAGGTTACAAGTTCGATCCTGACCAGGGGCTCAAGGTTGACTCATCCTTCCGAGGTCAACATCCTTCCAGAATGTTGGGGGGCAATATGCTAAATCATTGTAAACCGCTTAGAGAGCTTCCAGCTATAGAGCGGTATATAAATGTATGTGCTATTGCTATTACTATTGCTAGTGTGCTGCAAGCCGAGCAGGGTATAAATATGGTTGTTGTTGTTGTTCTTTACACAGTCAGACAGGTGTTATTGACTGGCTTGTTTTATCCAGACATCGAGTCCTTCCTAAGGACCTGGGATGGCTGAATTTTATTATCAATGTTGTTGCTGATATTATTATACATATCGTCGCAGAATATAGGCCGTTTCCAGTAAAGTTGCTTTTTGTAATTGGCTGATGGTGATTTCTGTGGCCCCTATGGTATTGAGGTGCTCTTCAAGTTGTTTTGGAATTGCACCTAGGTGCCAATTACTACTGGGATTGTTTTGGTCTTCTTCTGCCATAGCCTTTCAATTTCAATTTGTAGATCTTTGTATTTGGTGATTTTTTCTATTTCTTTTTCTTCTATTCTGCTATCTCCTGGTATTGCTATGTCGATTATTTTGACTTGTTTTTCTTTCTTCTCGACTACAGTGATATCTGGTGTATTGTGTGGCAGATGTTTGTCTGTTTGTAGTCGGAAGTCCCATAATATTTTTACATCTTCATTTTCTACCACTTTTTCAATTTGATGGTCCCACCCATTTTTGGCTACAGGTAGCTTGTATTTTTTGCAGATGTTCCAGTATATCATCCCTGCTACTTTGTCATGCCTTTGCTTGTAGTCAGTCTGTGTGATCTTTTTACAACAGCTGATTAGGTGGTCCACGGTTTCATCTGCTTCTTTACAAAGGTGGCACTTGCTGTTTGTGGTTGATTTTTTGACTTTTGCTCTTATTGCATTTGTTCTTAGTGGCTGTTCTTGTGCAGCCAGTATTAAACCCTCTGTTTCTTTCTTCAAGTTGCCATTCTTAAGCCATTGCCAGGTCTTGGTGATGTCTGATTTTCCACTTATATTGTGCAAATATTGGCCATGCAGGGGCTTATTTCAACATTTTTCTGCTCGGTTCTTGACTTGTTCTTTCTTGTAGGCCTGCTTTGTTTTATTGGTGTTGAATAGTTTCGCATTATTGACCATTTGAAGTGCATCTTTTTCACTGCCCTTGATATATCCTTCAAGGCCTCTTTTCTCCTCCTCTACTGTTTGATGGACTTACAGCATTCCTCTTCCACCTGAGCTGTGAGGGAGGTATAGCCTATCGACATCATTGCGGGGGTGCAGAGCAAGAGCATGATTGATGGTCATGATTTTCCTGGTCTTATGCTCTAGCATCTCTCGCTCTGCCTGGGTCCAGTCTATTATTCCTGCAGTGTATCTGATAACAGGTATAACCCAGGTGTTTATGGGTTGTATGGTTTTCCCGCCATTGAGTTTGGACTTGAGGATTTTTCTAACTCTCCTGATGTAATCACTTCCAATTTTTATTTTCACTTCAGTGTGTGCGATGTTATCAGCCTGGAGAATGCCCAAGTATTTGTAATGTTCTTTCTCTTCCAGGTTCTTGATTTTGCTTCCATTGGGCAGTTCTATTCCTTCTGTTTTTCTTATTTTCCCTCTGTTCATTATTAATGCAGCACACTTGTCTAGTCCAAACTCTATTGCTATATCGCTACTGAATATACGGACAGTGTTTAGCAGTGATTCGATTTCTGACTGGAACTTTCCATACAACTTCAGATCGTCCATGTACAGCAGATGGTTGATTTGACTGGATGTTTTAGATGTTTGGTATCCAAGGCCTGTTTTGTTGAGTATTTGTGAAAGTGGGGTCATGGCGATTACAAACAACAGAGAGGATAGTGAGTCCCCTTGGAAAATGCCTCTTCTAATGTTAACCTGTCCAAGTGTCTCACCATTGATTGTTAACTGTGTACTCCACATGCTCATTGCTTTTTTATATAAATATCTGAATGTTTTTGCTGACCCCAGTTGTTTCTAAACATTTTAGTATCCATGTGTGAGGCAATGAATCGAAGGCTTTCTTGTAGTCAAACCATGCAACACTTCGATTGGTTTTTCTTCTCTTGCAATTTTCTAAAATCATTTTGTCAATCAGCAGCTGGTCTTTTGTGCCTCTGGTGTTTGGGCAATTTCCTTTCTGTTCAACTGGAAGCTGTTTGTTAGTTAATAAGTGTTGCATCACTTCATCTGCTATTATTCCAGTTAATAATTTGAACATGGTTGGCAGACAGGTTATCGGTCTATAATTACTTGGAAATGCACCTTTTGCTGGGTCTTTCATTATGAGGGGAGTTTTCCCAGTTGTTAGCCATTGTTCAATATCACCTCCTTGCAAAATGTGATTGAACTGTTTTGATAGTTGTTTATGAAGGCTTGTTAGGTGTTTAAGCCAAAAGCCACACAGTTCATCGTCGCCTGGAGCACTCCAATTTTTAATTATCTTTGCTCTTTCACTTATTAATTCTGGTTATTGTTAGATCTTGCATTTGTTGGTTACATTTTTTGACCTCTTTCATCCAGTCTGCTTTTTTATTATAATCTATTGGATTGTCCCATAATTTCCCCCAGAATAGCATTGTTTCTTCTTTAAAATATGCTTTATTATTATTATTATTATTATTATTATTATTAAAGATGGCAGCCACGTGAACATCTGAGGAGCAAGTGGTCTAATTTGTGGACTGTCTAACCAATTTAGACCAAATTAGGTACAGTTGCTGTGAGTGACATATAAGAAAACCTCAATGGCATTCTTTGTGATGATGTCATCCATGCTGATCCAAGATGGCAGACGGACTAATTTTTAGGCTCAAGTGGGCTAACTTGTGAACCACTTAACCGATTCGAACCAAATTTACTACATCTGTAGCGACACATAGGCATGTCCTAATGGTGTGGTGTGTGTGATGTCATTCACTTTAATTCAAGATGGCGGCCACATGAACATCTGAGGCACAAGTGCGCTAATTTGTGGACTGCCTAACCTATTTGAACCAAATTGGGTATGTTTGCAGTGAGTGACGCACACAGACACCTTGATGGCAAAGCTTGTGATCATGTCATCAAAGCCGATTTAAGATGGCAAACGCATAAACTTTTAAGCCCGAAGAGGGCTAACTTGTGGACCGCTTAACTGATTTGAACCAAATTTGCTGCAGCTGTAGGGACACATAGGGACACCTCAATGGCTAGTTTGTGATGATGTCATCTACCCCAATCCAAGATGGTGGACACATGAACACCTGAGGTTCAAGTGGGCTAATTTTGTGTACTTTCTAACTGATCGGAACCAAATTACGTACAGTTGTAGTGAGTGATACATAGGGACACCTCAGTGAAGTAGTTTGTGATGATGCCATCCACTCTGACTCATGATGGTGGAAGCATAAAGCTTTGAGACTCAAGTGAGCTAACTTGTGAACTGCTTAACCAATTTGAACCAAATTTGCTACAGATGTAGAGACACATAGGGTTTTCCAAATGGTATAGAAATCGAATAAACAAATAAATAATAAATGGTGTGGTGTGTGATGATGTCATCCACTCCAATTCAAGATGGTGGCCACATGAACTTCTTAGGTGCAAGCGGACTAATTTGTGGGCTGTCTAACCAATTTAAGCCTAATTAGGTAGTTGCAGTGAGTGACACATAGAGACACCTCAACGGCTATCTGGTTGACTGGGTAGTTTGTTGTGATATCACCCAACTCCACCCAAGATGGCAGATGCATAAACTTTTGAGGCGCAAGTGCACTAACTTGAGGACTGTCTAGCCGATTTGATCCAAATTTGGAACAGCTGTAGTGAATGACACACAGGGACACCTCAATGGTGCAGTTCGTAGTGATGACATCCACTCCAATCCAAGATAGTGAACATATGAACATTTGAGGCACAAGAGATCGAACTTGTGGACCGTGATTTGCACCAAATTTAGTCCAGATGAAGAGACAGTGAAAGGAAAGTAGGCTGATTGGTTCTTGCTAGATCAACTTGTTTATAAAGTGTTTTAAGCCAGCTTTGGGGAATACAGCCAAAAATATCAATATGGGTGAACAATGAAGTGAGAGGTTTTACTCAACAGTGAACATTAGATTTGAACAATTCAGAAGGAATTGACCTGGAGCCTTCTCAGATTTTAACTGTGCTATAAAATTGAATATCTCCGGCTCTGAGACTGGTTTCTACTCAGGCAACCCTTCAGTGGGGAACTCTGATTTAACATTCTGAATAGGGAACCGGCTGGACGGCACACTTTACTTTTAATTCTCTTGCAGAACCATTACAAGTGGGGGGAAATGTTCCCATGTGATTTCAGGAATCGTTTGCTATGTCATAACCAGTAAGTGTTGCTGTGATCATTTGCCAACACTTTACTGTTCTTATTTATTGTGGCCACTATCAATATTTGCCAGCTGTTTTTTTCTGCTGTTTTCTTTCTTGGTTAAGAGATTCTTATAATTATTCCTCAGCGGAACATAGGTATGTGGTAATACTTTGACACTAGAAGCTCTGTATTGCTAATATTGATCATGAACATTCCTCTTCAGTTTTATACAATGAGGCAGACCTCCCCTTAGCCCAGATTAGCGGACCGAGCGCTCCGCTAACCCGGGTATTTTGGTCGTGTGTTGCCATGGTATGACTCTGCACTGTGGCAAAACACAAGTAGACCCCTGGCGGAGAGCCTAATGCAGCCTCCCGGCTCAGGGGTCTCTCCATCATGCCCTGTGCGCTCACGTGGCACCGTGTGGCCCCTGATCCCTTGCCAGCTCCGTGACAGAGTCGGCTATTGGTTCGGCCGCCCAGGGCTGCATCCCTCTGCGGGGAGAGCGGCTTAATCCCGCTCTCCCCGCAGAACGCTATCTGGCAGGTCTCACTGATCGTGAGACCTGCCTCAATCTCTATCAAACTAACGATTTCCCCTTATTGAGTTGAAACATCCAATTGACTGGGTAATAGTCAAATGTTTATAGAGAACTACAATCACGGTGTCATAAGCTACTAATGCTGAGACTAATGAATCACTTTCTATGGCTTTAATGATAAAAGATCAGGACATTTTAGTAGAGCATATTGTCAAGTTTAAATGACCACCTAAGTCTCCTTGAATTGATATTTCCAAGAGCTTTAAGATAGGCTCACAATACTTTTTGTGGAAAGGGAAGACTGGCACGTTCATTCTTAATTCCAATGGTCTGCTGATGGTCACTAAAGACCTGGGTATTTATTGTTAAGCTATTGACAGTCATTTGACTTGGAGATTACCATCTCATCAATAGATCAACTTCCTGCTAGAGTGCTATAAGTATATTTGCCAGTAAGGTCTCCACAAGTGGAGCCATGTAAGTGTCTCAAGCGACTCCTCAATTTAAACTGAAATCATGTAAAACCTGCAGCATTGATAATATTGTCTTTAGAGTTTCTCAGCTTTACTCCAAAGTCCTCATCATTTCCTCCTGCTTTATTAGACTTAGAGGAATAAAAGATATAATCCGTTCAAGCATTGAAATCTCCAGCCATGACCACGTAAGCTGATGTGTGTTGAATTCCTGACTTCAATAGACATTGTTCTTGATTAGTCCAGCAGGTCCCCTTACAATTGTTTGAATTGGCAGGTTGGAGAAATATAACTAATAATCAGAGAAATATGTCTAATTTTAACAATAAAAGTTATTGCTACTGCCTAAATAAGCTAGTGTGGCATTTAAAGTAGAAGCTAGAACGCTGGCATCTCATCCACATGGTCTACGTTTCTGCTCGGCTGCAACTGCTTCTAATGTCAAACCCTGATGCCTATTTAATTCTATTCTATTTTGGGCCCAAGTTTCTTGAAATCATAATATATCAAACTGATGTATATATTCTAAGAACTCATTGAAGCTATTCTCACGAGCAGCAAAGACCAGGCTAGGAAAGCCCATCCCAGTTTTTGCTGCTCGTGAGAATCGCTGGGAGCCACACGACTCCCGGTGGTGGCGCGGCAGTGAGGCCTCTTAGGTAGCCCACCACTTCACCCAGGTTTTGGCCGCGAGTGTGCCCAAACACCGGGCTACATGATCGTGTGCCTGCTGCAGCTGCTTGCAGCCGCGGCGGACAAACTCAGGGGGGAGAGGGGCTCCCAGGAATGCACCGCGCACTTGCACAGTCATGATTGGGGCCCTGGGGGTGGGACACCATGCGGCAGTGCTTCCCTGCACCAGACCCCCGGAGCTGCTGGGCAAGGCCTGGCGAGGCACAGGTGGCCCGCAGGAGAGCCAACACCCATCTGGGAGGGTGATTTGCACGCCCAGAGACCTCACTGTGATCCTCTGTGGGGAGGTAAGCGCTTTCAGGCTTCCTCCCCACACAAGAAGGTAGCCCTTCTCGCCCATCGTGAGATGGGCTTCATTATCTGCTGTCTTATTAGCCCATCCAGCTAATTCCATGAAAGAAAGTAGAAATAACTGGAATATGTTTTGGATCTTAGATTGTCTATGTGTAGGTTCAGTTATTCCTAGCTGATTAACGTAGGTACTGCCATTCTTCTGAGTTTTGGGGTTTATTCTGATTTCTGAGCCTTCATTTCAGTAAGTGATTTCGTAGGGTTTGAGCTCAACCTGGTTAGTTATGTTGGGGACTTTGGCTGCTATTCTTGAAGGAGCATTGATTTTAAATTAACTAATACTGAGTCAATTTCCTTTGGAGAAAAATGGCTACTGACATCGATTTACTTCATTATTCTTATCAATGGTAATTTGTGGATGTACTACTGCACGTGTTTGTGGATTTTCTGAAAAAACGGTCCAATCCTCTTCAGTTGTCTCTTCATTTCTTTTACTAACGCATTCTAAAGACACTGATCTATTTATAATAGCTTGTTGTTCAATTAAAGCAAGATGGAGAAGGATTGAAATAGTTGTTGTTCTTCAGGTTCTGGGCTTTCTATTTGCAAAGATCTATCACTTAAAACCCTTTTTGACAGAACTTGTTTCTGGACTCAGAATTGCTTCTTTACCTGGATTAATTAGTGACATTCTTTTCACGTTAGGAGGAATCTTGATAGTGTTAGTAATGCTAGGTGGTTGTTTAGCTAAATTACTTATAGAACTAGATAAAGGTTTTACAAACCTCGCCAGGCCTCGCCCCGCTGCTCCGGGGGTCTGGTGCAGGGAATCACTGACGCATGGTGTCCCACCCCCAGGGCCCCAATCACGAATGTGCAAGTGCGCGGTGCATTCCTGGGAGCCCGCCTCCCCCCTGAGTTTGTCCGCCGCGGCTGCAAGCAGGCACACTGCAAGCGAGGCACACTCGCGGCCAAAACCTGGGTGAAGTGGAGGGCTACCTAAGAGGGCTCACTGCCGCGCCACCACTTGGAGTCGTGTGGCTCCCAGTGGTTCTCACGAGCAGCAAAAACCGGGATGGGCTTCCCTCGCCTGGTCTTTGCTGCTCGTGAGAATAGCTTCAATGAGTTCTTGGAATATATACATCAGTTTGATATATTATGATTTCAAGAAACTTGGGCCCAAAATAGAATAGAATTAAATAGGCATCAGGGTTTGACATTAGAAGCTGTTGCAGCCGAGCAGAATCGTAGACCACATGGATGACTTGCCAGCGTTCTAGCTTCTACTTTAAATGCTACACTAGTTTATTTAGGCAGTAGCAATAACTTATATTGTTAAAATTAGACACATTTCTCTGATTATTAGTTATATCTCTCCAACCCACCAATTCAAAAAATTGTAAGGGGACCTGCTGGACTAATCAAGAACAATGTCTATTGAAGTCAGGAATTCAACACACATCAGCTTACGTGGTCATGGCTGGTGATTTCAATGCTTGAACGGATTATATCTTTTATTCCTCTAAGTCTAATAAAGCAGGAGGAAATGATGAGGACTTTGGAATAAAGAGTTTCTAAAGACAATATTATCAATGCTGCAGGTTTTACATGATTTCAGTTTAAATTGAGGAGTCGCTTGAGACACTTACATGGCTCCACTTGTGGAGACCTTACTGGCAAATATACTTACAGCACTCTAGCAGGAAGTTGATCTATTGATGAGATATTAATCTCTAAGTCAAACAAGTGTCAATAGCTTTACAATAAGTACCCAGGTCTTTAGTGACCATCAGCAGACCATTGGAATTAAGAATGAACGTGCCGGTCTTCCCTTTGCACAAAAAGTATTGAGAGCCTATCTTAAAGCTCTTGGAAATATCAATTCAAGGAGACTTAGGTGGTCATTTAAACTTGACAGTATGCTCTACTAAAATGTCCTGATCTTCAATTTTTTAGAAATATATATCTTTATTATTTCCACGGTTTCTTTCAAGATGATGATGATATTCCTTTCTCTTCCGCAATGGTTTTATTATTTGTTATGAATACTTTATAACAATACTTTGAGAAGCTTAACTGAATGAACAGTTTGTGATGCAAACAATTGGAAGGAAATTGTGAAGGATTAGATATACCTATAGGGGGGAGATCTCACTGTCATAGTGTGTGATAGCTCATGCTCCCAGTTGTAGGTTATAAAGATCAGTTATGGCTGAATTTAGTCTCCCTCTTCATGAAAGGATATCTTTCCATTTATCTCTCCGGTTGGTTTGTTTTTTTTTTCATTATATAAGGAGGGGGACTATTAAAGGCTTAGCTGATTTCTGTCAATTACTTTATTGTGGCGTTTTGTACACCTGTTTAGGACGAGATGGGAATTTTGATTATTTATTGGTGGATATGTGGCTTTGTATTTACAATACACATACTATTTCTGTTATGGCAAAACTAGCGTGTTTTTTAAAAATTGTTTTCTTCTCCATTGATCAATCTTGTTTGGAATGGTTTGAATATATAGTTGCCTAATAACTAATTAAACTCAGGGGGAGTGTTCTGTGAGAGGTTTAGGTTCTATTTTCTCTGACAATTAGATTTATAGTTGAGCTTACAGATACTAATATGATTTTTGTATTGCTGTCTTCTGAACCTCTCATGGATTTTTTAGGCGGTAGCTGTGCTGAACTGCGTTTGGAGAAGACAGCCAGTATGAAGTGACTGATGTGATCTATGGTGTGCTTTGGGCGCAGAACCATGCAGAACCAGCTTATCTTCTGTCTGAGGGATCCTCCCCCTTTATTTTATTGGAATTATATAGTGCATTGAAGCACATTTAAAATTACATACTAAGACATATTTGAGACGTACATTTGAGATACATTTAAAACTACATCTCTATTTTAGAGTTCTTATTAGCAGGATTGAATTCGTGAATTCCGTTTAGATTCCTTCATCTCTTATTTATAACATTGAAATTTAAGTGGAAGATAGGTGCAACTGAACTTTATAACATTTGGTGGTGGTCTGCTGCTGAGGTTCCTGCAGTAAACCTGTTATACCCTTGTTTTGATAGAACAAGGATTTTAAAATTCACTGAACTCGTTTTTGGTTTTGCTAGATTCATGGATTTTTTTGTAGACAGGGAGCCATTTTCTCAATTATTTTGCTAATTTGCTAATAACTGCTTTGAAAACTTTTTTGTGCTCAAGTTAATTCTCGACTCTCTGTGGAAAAGGAAAGCTATTACCATGTTACATTCAAAAGAGGGTTGCACAATGCTGCATACAGCTTGAATCGGCTATAAGCGGCACTAATCATAAACCCCAAAGGGAATGCAAAACGGAGTAATGCCATGCGAATAGGTGTGGTGGCCTTGTCAGTCCATTAGCACTACTTTGACATGCCAACTTAGAATTGTGGGAAGGCCAGATAGCCAGGGCCGGTGCCAGACTATTTTGTGACCCCTCTGAGTTCTGTACTCTGCGCCCCTCTGAGTTCTGCACCTTAAGTGGCTGCCTAGTTGGCCTGATGGTAACACCGGCCCTGCAGTTAGCACTGAGGAGTGACTTTTAACAATCTTCCAAAGATAAAGAAAGAGGGTTTTCTGATTCCTTCTCATTCTTATTTCTCTAGTCATAAGTCTAAAGTATTTTGGTTATCATGGCTATGGACAGAGGCGCTCTTACCCCTGGACTTCCAGGCTGAAGTCCAGGGCCTCCAGTCCCCTTGGGGGACCCCAAATCCTTTTTAGTCTGTCCCGGGTGGTGTGGTCACACTAAAAGTGTGTGTGAAATACTGTTTGTGTGTGTGGGAGGGGCCTTCAAAAACCTTTAGGTCCATGCTCCAAAATTCCCTAGGTGCCCCTCTGATTATGGAACCGGTTGTCCAAGAGCCACTGAAAACATATCTAGAAAATCAGAAGTAAATTCAGAGGCTCAACATAGATCAAAAGCCACTCAGAGAAATGAAACATTGGGACTCAGGAGGAAAAATGGTCCATTGGGCCATGACCTCTCTTGTTACACCTCCCCCTGCTCACTCATCGGTCACATGAGCAGAGGTGCTTTCTGGGAGCAGAAGCATATGCTTTTCTCTGCCGTGTTATAGTGTTGGATCACTATATTGACAAAAAGAGAGAGAAAGAAAGCGTGCACATGTGCATCTGTGTTTGTGCTTGAGCTTTCTGTTAGTCAGAGAAACACAAAGGGAGCAAGATGTAAGTAGGATTTCATAGAGGTTTCGACTTTCTGATTCTATCATTCTCTTTGTGATTTCAGGAGAGCCTTGGGGCTTCCTCCTCTCTATCTAAGGCAAGCATCTTTTTAATAGAGATTGTCCTCAGGGCATGCTCTGATGTTTCAATACACCTGTGTGTGTATCTTCATGAGTCCAGGTGCTGGACCATTTATTTGACCCTTTTAAGCAAAGGCTAGTGCCACCTACTGGCTGGACATATTACAGCAACATTTCCTAACAGGTGGCCCAAGCTCAGTCTAGGGACAAAGAGCAGGAGGACCCTGCAAGCCCCACCTCTCATCTTCTTTCCACTCGGTTCTAGGCTGCAAAGGCTGAGGACCCTCCTGCGCAAGCGGAGGCCCAAGTCTGGTCCACCAGAAGGAAGCAGCAAAAGAAAAGAAGAGGGTGCCACAGTGCCCATGGCTGCTCATCCCAAGAGCTGGCACTTGATAGCCTGCTGCAGAAAGCCAAGAGACCACCAGGATCCTGAACGGCAGGGGAGTTTTGGCATCAGCACTCCATCAGCCGCTCCCAGAACCAAATGGTACCATCTGTGCAGGAGGAGGGAGGCTTTCGCTGTCAAGGATGGGAGAGATGCACACAAAAATAGGCAAAGCTCCAGAGCATTTGGAAACCAGTCTGGAGGTGAAGAGATTCTCAGGATTGGGGGGGGGGATTTAGGGGTTGGGAATGGAGTATCTTAGAAATTGAGGCCAATAGGTGAGGATGGGAGGCAGAGCAGGTTCCAAGGTATCTATACTCTTCCTAAACAAAGAGGGTTTCAGTGAGAAGGAGCTGGGTCCTTTTTGGAAGAAGGACACAGATGGGTGCATTAATATGTCTGCACATTCTTCCTGTTCTTTCCCCCAGATTCATTAGTCAGCAGTATGCACTGCACCCTCATCTCCTCAGATGAATCAGAGCTGGAGGACCTAAAACTGGGTGAGGAGCTCATGGTGGACCGCTCCACACAGATGGTCTGGGAAGACCTGAGCGATACTGAGAGGCAAAGCTCCAGAGCACTTGGAAACCAATCTGGAGGTGAGGAGATGCTCAGGATTTAGGGGTTGAAAATCTTAGAAATTGAGGCCAATAGGTGGGGATGGGAGGCAGAGCAGGTTCCAAGGTAACTATACTCTTCCTAAACAAAGAGGGTTTCAGTGAGAAGAACCTGGGTCCTTTTTGGAAGAAGGACACAGATGGGTGCATTAATATGTCTGCACATTCTTCCTGTTCTTTCCCCCAGATTCATCAGTCAGCAGCATGCACTGCTCCCTTTTCTCCTCCAGCTCCTACCAGTCTGAGGTGGAGGACTGCAAAGTGGATGAAGAACTAATCAAAATCATCCACAGGCATATGGAGGACAGAGAGGAGGTACAAAACCCCACATCCCAGGTGCTTCCTCCACAGGTTGCTTCCATGTTCTGGACCTTTACCTTTCCAATTGCTTTTCTGCCATCAGATGGAAGGGAGGGGGGGTGGGCACGAACGGTGGTTCCACATGACATGTTATATAGGACTGTCACGGTGATATTCCCTGTGAAAATCAGCAATGCCTCTCCCTACCGTCATGATCTTACTGCATGATGAGACTCAGAATTAAGCCCCATTCAGCACCTGCTCCTTTATTTCATTTCTGCCTCCTCAGTCCTCACTCCTTTCTTTCCAAGTGGCTTCTGCAACTTGGGCTGATTCAGGGGCACACAAGTGAACAGGAAACAACTGAGGCAAGGGGCAGAAGCTGACAACAGAAGCCTATTTAAGGATTTCCTTTAAGGGACGCTAGTCCTGGGAAGCCTCCAGAGTGCCCTGCCTAGATATTCTGGCACTGCCCTTGCATTTTAACTCCCAAATTGCACCACAAAGAGGGTGTGGAAAAAGACAAGAGGGCATCATTGGAATTACTGGAAAGTGCTGGGTTGCTCTCCCCTCCGTGTCATCTGGATCCCCTGAAAACACTGAGTGGATGAAATGTGTGCCTCCGGGACAAAATGACTGGAGCAGAAGCAGCCAAGGAGCCCAGAACAATTTCCATGGTGGCCTACAGGATCCCACCCCTTTTGATTCCATCCCCTTTTCAGTTCTGCCATCTCTCTGTGCACTAGCAGAATGCTATGCAGGGTGGGAAGGTCCTCAATTCTTCTCCATTCAGAGCCACCGCGGGATGGGTGCTGGACCCTATCAGAATGTCTTCTCTTACCTAACTGCTTGACTCTCTTGCAACTTCAGAGAGCCAACAATCAGGATGAGGATGTCCATTTCCTCGCGGTCCTCTGTGCTTGCTGCAAGGCTTCATATAAGAGCTGCCAGGAGAGTCTGGATCTCTGCTTGGAAGATTGTGTGAGGTTGGAAGGAAAGCTCAAGAGTGGGCTGAAATAGCCGCACTAGGAACCCCCATGAATTGATGCTTCTCTGCTCTGTTTTGGCCCTTGGTCTTTCTCAGGTGGTGATGGAGAAGTCCCCTGTGCAGTCTGGGCCTACCATTCTCCTGCTTTATGCCATGGCTGCCGTCTCCCGCCTCAGGTATCTTTTCTGGGAGAAGGGGCTCTCTCTTCACAATAAGCCAAGATGGCTGGCAAAAAGGGGTGCAGTGAAAGTGGCGAGTGAGGGGAGAATACCTTCAGACTTGCACAAAAGACACCAGAGCAGTTAAAATAAAGGGGAGAGACACGGGCAGAAAAGGAAATGGAAATTGCCTATAAAAAAGAAGGGGTCTTCCCTTTCGCCCACAACACTATCAGTACAAGTGGCTGGGAAAAGAACGGGGATGTATTGGCTCTGTGATGGGCCCCAGAGGAGTTTTGATTCCTCTGGAAGCTGCTGAAAATCAAGGATTTTTTATTGCTGGACATACAGTAATTCGGGCTAAGCCAGAATGCGGAGCCATTATTCGGGAGGGAACAGAGTCGTGTCTGAACTGACCTGATAGCCTGCAACGACTTTGGGGTAAATCCAGCTGATATGTGGACTCACGCTCTCTATTCTGGAGGAGATTCAAACTAAAAGCCATGTGTAAAAGCTCCAGGTAGGACTTGGGGGGGAGCAAGGTGAGGCAGCAATTTGCACCTCACCTCAGGCTCCCAAATGCCTTGGGCTGCACCTGAGGATGACAGCCTCTCCCCCACCCTGCATAACTTAACTTCCCCCTCTACCCTGCCAGCAAAATCAAGCCTCCAACTGACCCAGAGCTAGAGTCTGCGATCCTGCACTTCGCTGTTCGTGGGCTCATAACAGTGCAAGCAGGAAATGTCCACAAACAGGTACATTCTTATGGAATTCATCAATGTTCCGGCAAACACACCTTCTGGAGCGATGATTGTTAATTCCCTGAGATACCTTCTATCTTCAGGGGTGCAAAGGGATAAAAAGCAGAGGAGGTGATTCACGGGTGCTGACACAGTCTCTTTCCATCTCCTTCATTGCATGGATCGTGGGCCGCTGGTGGCCTCGACTTTCCTGTCCTCACCCCCGGCCGACGAGGCGCATGCTCCCCCATGCCTTCTGCTGTGCCTTCTGAGTAGCAGCGAGAGACGGGAAAGACAGGAAGGTGCCTGGAGAGCCCCCTCAGTGTGCACACTCCCCGCTCGCCACTGGGTCACATGCTGCTAGGGGTGGGGGCACTGGACCAATCACAGGCCTGTGGCAGAAGGCAGAAGGAGATGTGGAAGTGGCAGCAGAATGGGCGAGTGCCGGCAGCCTCTGCCGCATAACCAGTGAAGGTCACTGGTCTATTTTGTCATCCGGAATCCATGGAATGGCTTTGATGGAAGGCTCTCACCTTGACTGTGCTGAGCTCCTCTTTGTTGACATGCTGGAGGGCGGGGCCTGGGGGGAGTGCCGCAATTACACACTGGCTCTCTCTTTTCTTTCAGGCTCTGCACAAACTCGCAGCAGACAATCTGGAGCTGATGCTGAGGGGTTTTTTGTCAGAGGCCCCAACCACACAGCATCTCTTGTCCCTCCTGGAGGTAAGAACATTGAAGAGGTGGTGATGTGGGAAGGAGAGCCCGGCAGGGAGAGATGGACACCTGGGCCACATGTAGTCAGCGGGAATGCCCACCATGCACCACTGTGGCTCTTCTGTGATTGGCAGCCCAACGGAAAAGGCAGGAACATCATGCGCAATCTCATACAACATGCTGTTGAACAGCATCACATATGCTCTACACATCTCTGAATAAAAGCTTGATCAGGAACAGTATCCCCAAATCAAAGAGACGCAGGAGAGGAACAACTGAGCAGACTCACCTGTTCCATCCTAGAGATCTCTGGGAAGCCACTCACTTCCTCCCCTGGACACAAAGGGCTAGACTATACATGCACAGACTCAAGAGGTAAAGCTTCTCCTTGAAAGCACCAGTTTAGGGAGCAGGTGGCTGAGCAGATACTTAAATGCTCCCTGTGGCAAATCAGTACTGCCCTTGACCCTGGCTCCCCCCAAAAGGATTTTCAACTTGACTCTTAGCCAATATAAGGGCATAGGGGAAGAATTGACACCAGCTCTGTGAAGAAATTCTGCTATACGTGTACAGGAGTGGCTGGAGGAATAGTTTCAAATCCAGGCAAAGGGGCATGAGAAAGCTAGATAGGTCCCTCACAGGTGCATCACACAGGCTTCCGACACCTCAGTATGAGCAGTTGACAGATTCCCACAGAAAAACAGAGGCGAGGTGAGAATGGGAGGAAATCCGACTCCTTCCTTCCAGACCAGAGGCTTCACAGGAGTTCCTGACCATGTCCATGCGGGAGGCAGTTGTGTGATGAGGCCCGGGGATAGTCAAGAGTTCAGAAGGCGTGACAGAGACAAAAGGGACTTCAAAACTGGACCAATCCTCATGCTCCTCTTTAACAATAACAATGTTTTAAAGGATTCCATAGGGATAAAAATGAAAGGCAATAGTCCATAGGCATAGACAAAATAGGTTAGGAGGGGGGTTCAGCCCAGGATTATCCCTGACATCAGGGGTCTCTGGCTCCCAAGAGATGAAGGGTGGCAGTCCATCTTACAGTGGTGGATTGGCAGACAAGCAGACTGGCTGCCTCCACAGACCTGCCACTGCCTTCAGCCACTACAGCTCTCCTCGACCTGTCATTGTCTCCCCACCCCAACATTGCTTTGCCAGTTACTGGTACTGCCCTTCCACATTTTCCCTCCTTGCCACATCCGATGCTCTGCCTTTTGCAAAAGGCAACCTCTGGGAATTTTTGGACAACACACACACACACACACACACACACACCGCGGCGAAACACTCAAATGTACTTTAAATGGGCAAGGGTAATCAAGGGCCAGCAAGAGGAATGAACAGTTTGAACCCCTGAAACCACCCGATTCCCCCCCAAAACCCATGTGGACGGATACTTGGTTTGCGGTTGGTGAGACCGGACACCATTTCCCAGTCGCAGAGACTGAAACTGCGGGAACCGTTGGGAAAACTGCAGTTGGCAAGGGATGACTGCACTAGTATAGGCTGGGAACTAGTATAGAGCAAGAGGAAGTTAGAATTTGTGATGGTTGAAAGCAACATTAAAAAACACAAAAACTAAAAAAAATTGATTGATTGATTTGATTTATATACCGCCCTCCCAGAAATGGCTCAGGGCTGTTTACATCAAAATCAAAACAAATAAAATCAATTAACAATTAAAATCAAAACTAAATCAATTAACCAATGGAAATTATTTAAACATTAAAATAGTTTAAAACCAACATTACAAATTTAAAACCATAGATCTCATTAGATTATATAATATCTATAGAAAGCAAATGAAACTAGAGAAGTTTACTCTTCTGGCAATATACCTGTAGGTATCAAGTTCATCCTGTCACCAACCCCTTGCCAAGACAGAGAGGAAAATTTACCCTCTTGGAGGGACCTACTTGTCTATTCACGTTAGGAAGGGAAGAGATGACTGGTCTACCCAACCCAGGAATATCAATTGCCAATGAAAGAAGGGGAAGGATTTTTGATAACACAAGAATTTTTGATAACAGCTGTTAAATTAACAGGGAATCCATAAAACCAATTCTTTATATTGGAAAAGACTAATTACACATACAGGCCAAAAATATAGCAGTAATTATAATTATAGACGAAATGTATAAATGTTTAAATTAATTTCGCTAGTCTCTATCATACTTTTGGAAATTGCAATAACAGGGAATCCAATGGGGGGAAATCAATCAGCTTTCAGTAAAATCTATCTCTTATAAGTTCAACCTAATAGCTTCAACAGATAAATTCACCTATATGCCTTTAAACACAGATTTCCATATTCACCAATATCATACATTCGCTATTTCATCAGAGGGAATAAATTGAATATGTTCATATTAAATAAGCATAGAATAATAGCTAAAATAACAAACTAAACATATTAGTATAAATTGTGATAATCTAAATGTATACATTTTTATCTTGAAATAAACCAATAGGAATTAAAAATTAGGGATGTGCACAAAACCGGTTTGCCCGGTTTGGTTCAAATTCGAACCAGGTTAGAACCAGGAGGGGGTGGTTTGGTTTTGGTTTTGCTCGAACCTCCCCCTGGTTCGGTTTGAATTTGAACCGTTTTGAACTGGTTTGGACATCGAAAAATTGGTTGGATGGTAGCTGGCACCCAGGGGTACCTACCACCCAAACCCCAAAGCAATCGGACACTCGTACGATTTTTTATGAATTTTTGAAATTTATTTTTTTCTCTCATAGGGTATAATGGGACTCGAATGAGTCCCTCTCTCTGGGCCACCCCAGCACCCCCAAGTGCAGTTATGGGGCTGCTGAAACCTGAATTCTTCCCTATGGAGAAAAACCTTAAAGCCACTTGTGAGGTGCTGGGGTGGCCCAGAGTGAGTGGTGGTCTAGTGCAAAGAGGGTGCCAACCACCCCCATGGGTTGCTAACCCATGGGGTACTGGGTTTTGTTGTTTCTGAAGTGTTCTGAGTGTACATTCTTTGGTAGCATATGAGATTTTCAATGACAAACTGAATCCACTCTCATTGCTAACCTTAAAGACACATAAACTTCAAAAATCAGCCCTTTGCCCAATTCCTTTCAAATAATTCTGATAGCTACCTGGCCCCCCTTGGGCACTACCACCACCACACTCTGCTCTTGGACACCCCTTTTCCCCCGACGTGAAGCTATACATTTGCTGACACCTCCATGCTTCTTTATGGAGAAAAACCTTAAAGTCATGTAAACTTCAAAAATCACTTTAAAATCAGCCCTTTGCCCAATTCCTTTCAAATAATTCTGATAGCTTCCTTGCCCACCTTGGGAACTACCACCCACCACACTCCACTCTAGGACACCCCTTTCTCCCTGACTTGAAGCTATACATTTGCTGCAATCCTCATTATTCTCTATGAGGAATTCCAAAATAATTTTAAAATTCACCAGTAATCAGAGGAGTGTCTGATTGCCTTGGAACTTTGTGGATAGTAGGCACCCCTGGTTGTCTACCACCCATCCCACCTTTGTGCCCCTAGGTGCTCCACAATAGGGGATATGGGCTGATTTGGGTCCCATTATACCCTATGAGAAAAATAATTAAAAATATTTCAAATATTCATAAAAAATCATAGGGGTGTCCAATTGCTTCAGGATTTCAATGGTTGTTGGCACCAATGGTTGCTCCACAATAAGAAATAATGGGCTGGTTCGAGTCCCATTATACCTAAGAAAAAAATAAAAATAAATTTCAAAAATTCATTAAAAACCGTACGAGTGTCCGATTGCTTTGGGGTTTGGGTGGCAGGTACCCCTGGGTGCCAGCTATCATCCTACCAATTTTTTGATGTCTGAACCAGTTCAAACCAGTTCAAACTGGTTCAAATCAAACCACCCCCATCAAGGGACTACAATTCTCAGGTATCATTTACTTTCCAACATCAAAGCAAAATAGTAAAGAGTCCCAGAAAAAATCACATCAAATAAGTAGATGCTATTAAGAGTCTTTCGTAGTCCATCAAGGGGTTAACTTGAAAGTCTTAAAAACATTCCAGGTAGAAAGATAAGAGGAAACTCTGCTGGGAGACTAAACACTGCCAGAACTAGCTCCATATGAAAGAAAGCTTGCGCATGGGAAAGTGTGTTATCAGGTTACGTGTAGTAAATATAAAAAGTCTTAGGTCTTCTATTTGTGATTATTCCTATTTCAAATGTTGACGTTCAGGCCAGATTTCTGAATAGGATTTGCAATGCTGGGTAATATTTATACTCCATCAGTGGTGCTAGAAGGTATTCATCCAATTAGTCAACAGCAGAAAATAAAGAGAGTCCAAAATTCCCAAAGGATGCCGAAACGTTCAAAGTTTTTTCTTTTCCCCTGTTTTTCCATCACCATAATCCATAATATAATGAAAAGGAGGCATCAAAAGCTCAGAAATTAAGAATCCCCTTTCCATTTGTCTCTACAGTCCCAACTTCAATAATGTTGCTAAAAGTTCCAGGCAGCAAGCAAGAGACATAAACATAATTGTACCACAAGAGAGCTTCTGTATTCAAACTTCCATATACATACTGTATTCAAACCTTTAAAAACAAAAAACCCTCATTCATTTATCTATTCCATCCCAACTTCAATAACGCTTCTAAACGTTCGAAACAGAGAGTGCCACACAAAGAGCAAAGAACTTAATTACCAGCCATAAAACACTTTTATCAGTGCCGGAATTCCAGTGCTGTGATTAGAGTTCAAAATGAGAGTAATTAGTAACTAGAGCATCAAACGCTTTGCAAAACCACTCGCAGGAATTCTTCAAGGTAAAACTCAAAACTGATTGAAATAAGATGCTGGGTTCTGCAAAAAATTAAGCAGTAGAATCACACATTGGTCATGTAAGACTTCATTCCTCTCCCAGCCAACCCTCTTCTTAATGCCGTTTACATAATTCCCTCTGGAAAAGTCAGTAGGAGGCTCAAAAGTAATAAAGACCAAAAAAAGGGGAGGCCAGAAGAAGTAAAAAGAAATGGCAAAGATCTTGCAAGCTCAAAAGCCATGGTCATCTCAGAGATTTGATAGGCAAGAAAAAAGTAGATAAATAGCAAGTCGTTCTTCAGAAGGCATGATATTAAGCCTGTCTCCGTTCAGCCTGATGCTTAATGCAGAAAGGTCTCTCCTGAGGGTTCATCCAGGGTCCTCCAGGTTTTTTCAAGCCTGGAATCTCCCCAGACTCCCCCCTACTACTACTACTATCCATCAATATAGATCTAATTTGAAACCCAACTAGCCATGGTATTTGATACCATGGTACTAATCTTATCTAAGTAGTTATGGATTTTCCCTTGTGTTGGGTTATGAGAATTATATAATTGTTCAAGGAACTTAACAAACTGATCACTGATATCTTTAGTGTTAGTGATGGTTCGACCTTTATCATCCTTTATTACTTTTATAAGCCTCTTCTCCTTAACTTTCTTTAATTTATAGGCTAACGATCTTGTAATTTTATTATCATATTCATAATAACTTTGTTTCAAATAAAT
Organism: Hemicordylus capensis; assembly: GCF_027244095.1. Taxonomy (NCBI): domain Eukaryota; kingdom Metazoa; phylum Chordata; class Lepidosauria; order Squamata; family Cordylidae; genus Hemicordylus; species Hemicordylus capensis. The sequence goes on along the minus strand of NC_069657.1, from coordinate 239,564,254 downwards.
GGGTTGAGTAGAAATTTTTGTCATTTCCAAAACCATGAGCACCTTCCTTTTCTTCTCTATTTGCTTAAAGGCATTAACAGACCCTGTTCTATGAAATATTGCCAATAAGTGTTTACTCTCCAGTTCTAGTTTATCATGCATTTGTGTTGATTCTTTTTTAATCCTGCTCATCTGATCAATTCACTCCCCTCTAATAACAGCTTTCATCGCATCCCATTTCATTACTTGTGATGTATGTTCCTTATCATTTTCATTTTTTAAAAAATTCTTAATGTTTAGGCCAATTGTTGCTTTGCCACCCAGTCCACAAGTAATCTAGGTTTAAAACGCCAAACCGGGAAGAATAAAAATTTCTCCTCTAATTAGATACTGTTTTAATTGTGTTTTAATTATGCTTTAAAATTTTTAACTTTTTAATTTTAATTTTTGAAATGTTTTAATCTTTTATTGGCTGCCTTCATCGTCTATAAACCACCCAGAGAAATTGCATTTGGGGCGGTATAGAAATGTATCAAATAAATAAATAGAAAGATAGAATTAAAGATCACTGGGGCATGATCTGAAACAAGAATGGGTCCAATTTCTCCCTTATGAAATTTTATGAAATGGATTTGTGTTAAAAAAAGTATTAGATGCCCATATATAATCCAACCTAGAATAAGATTGGTGTCTTCCTGAAAAAAAGGTAAAACTTTTGCGGAGGGATCAAGCATTTGCCAAGAATCTATAAGCTCATATTTATGCATCAATCTTTGAAAGTTCAATTATAGTAAGACTTGTTTCTTATATTGTAAAGATCTTGATTTATTCTCGTTAGATGACTTAGTGGCATCAATATTAAAGCCCCCCCCCCAACACTATATTATTACCAGCAAACCTTTTCATTTTTCACGAGAGCCAGCGTGGTGTAGTGGTTAGAGTGCTGGACTAGGACAGAGGAGACCCGAGTTCAAATCCCCATTCAGCCATGAAACTAGCTGGGTGACTCTGGGCCAGTCACACATCTCTCAGCCTAACCTACTTCACAGGGTTGTTGTGAAAGACAAACTTAAGTACATAGTACACCGATCCGGGCTCCTTGGAGGAAGAGAGGGAAATAAATGTAATAATAATAATAATAATTTCCCTCATTGTTTTCTGAAGGAAGTCAATATGTCTCTGATTTGGAGCATAGATATAGGCCCAAGTAATATCCTTATTGTGCAACTTCCCCTTAATAAAAATAAATCTTCCATATTTATCTTTCAAAAAAATTTCAATACAAGATCAATGTCAGCTTTAAATAAAATGTCAACCCCTCTTGCCTTGTTTTTCCCTTGAGCAGAAAACTGTTTTCCAAAATATCTATCAGCAATACCATCTATCTTATAAGTCTCTTGCAAAATCCCCCTCCCCTCTGCCTCGTGCTGGGGGAGGGAGTTTGTTCCAGCCCTTCACGGGCCCAAGAAACAGCCCAATTGGCTGCTTAGCACGAGAGGGGGCGTGGTTTCGGCCGAAATCGGCCGATCCACGCCCCAAGCTAGCAGTTGGCCTTCAGCTCTTCTGCAGGAAGGAGCTCCGTTTGCGTGCTCCTTCGGATCAAGGGAGGGTGGTTGGTTTCGCCCGGGAAGGGGCGTGCGGCGCAGGGGAGTCCTCTCTGCAGCATTCGGCGTCGCGGCGACGACGTTCTCCGCCCGGCTGGGCGCGGCGCATTTTCGGCTTCTCTGGGCCTTCGGCCCGCACGATTTGGTCCCTCTCCCCTCCGGCTCCCGGACTAGGCCCTGCCTTTTAAGGCAGTAGCGCTCATGGGGGATAACCCCTTTCACTCTCCTGGGTGGTTGAAGTCCCGTTTTTGTTGTTGTTGTTGTTGTTTCTTTCGTGCGTTATCTTCTTCTTCTCCTGGCTTCTTCCTGGTCCCCTGGTGACAGATTGGGGCTGTGGGTGGTCTGCCCAGCTGGGTGGGGGATCGGGACTTGGCCTTGGGGGGGTGGGTTTTTCACGCTGACACAGGGTTCTATCTTCCTGGCTGTTTAACATAGCGTTTCTTGAGTTTGGGTGGATTGGGGTGTTCCTGCCTGCTGCCAAGTATGTGAGTGTACTGGTTGTTGGCTAACTGGTTTGCAGTCGGTTTGATTGCAGTGCGAGTCATGCCCAGGAAGGCTAAAGAAAAGAAGGGTGGGAGACCCATCAGACCACCCAAGAGACCTGCTGCTCCTCCTCCGTCTTCCTCCGAGGATGAGGACGAGGAAATGGGTGTTATTAGGGCCCTAATAGGGAGGATGGAGGCGTTGGAAAGGGCCAGGAATGTTCCATCGGATCCAGGGGCTGGCACATCTGGCGGCGGGGGCATTCCGCCCCCCAAGGTCCCTCGCAGGACTCGTGGGGCTGCTAGGAGCCAGTTATTGAAGTCTCTTTCCAGCAGGTTGGAGGCCCTTGAGAAGGCTGGGGCCCCTGCTGGACCCGACACTCCATCTGAACCTTCTGGTCCATCGATGCCTTCGCCAGATCCGCTGGGGCAGCCGGCTCCTGCACGACCTCCGGACCCGGTTCCTGCACTGCCTGGACCTGTTTCACCTCAGCCTGTGGCGCCGGCGGAGCAGCCTCTTCGGGATCCGTCTCTCCCTTTGGCCCCGGGTGAGCCAGCAGCACCGACACCCCCCGGCAGCACCGGCCAGTGGCCTTCTATACCCTGGCCTGTGCCTGCCATGGGGGATGGGGACCAGCCACATACTGGTCCCCCTATGCGCACACTTGGGGTTCAGGGTTCACTCCACCCATGATAGGTAACGTGTTGGGCCTCCAGGGCTCGGCCAAACAGATCTGGGGTGTCAATAGGCCCTCCGGCGCGCCCATCATCTCGTCTGCGAACAACACTACTGCCCCGGTCCCCGCGCCTAGCAGCCCGGGGTTCTATCCTATGGGCATTACCCCCACACCCCAACACGCCCCGTATGGGAGGATGGGGCTTCCTTTAGGAGACCACTTGCTCCCTGCCACAAAGGAAAAGATCTTAAAGGGAGAGTACATAGACATCTTTAGCCTGCTGTTCAGGGAACCCGAAGTTAAACATAAAGAAAGAGAGTCCTGCAAGGAACATGAGGCTACGAAGCGGAAACCGGTTGAAAAGACATGGAGCAACTGGCTCTCCAGCTTTACCATATACATGGGGGTAATTGTGCAGGCGCAGCCGGCTAGGGGCCCCTCCTTGCTGAAATACATGGATATTATCCACAGGGCCGTCTCTGATTTTGCAGGATCCGCTTGGATCTGCTATGACGAAAGTTTTAGGATGAGAGCGGCCCTTGATCTATCTTTGCCCTGGGATGCCCAGCTACAGGAATTGTGGCTTGTGATAATGTCCCCAGCCCGCCCGGTTGAAGGGGACAGATCTGATAGCAGACACTTGTTGTCTAAGCCGCTTGGCTCCGTGTCTACTACTGGGTCAGGCCATCAGTGGGTTCAACCCCACTTGGTCTGCTGGGAGTACAACTCAAATGGTAGGTGCTCCCGGTCACCCTGCCGTTACAGGCACGCGTGTGGCCTCTGTGGGTCCAAACACCCCAGTTCAGGCTTCCCTCGGACCCATTCCTCTGGTTCGGGAGGCAAGTTTCGGTCGGGAGGTGGTAGGAAGGGTGGCCCCCCTCCACCCGCTGCGGGTAAAGGGGCCCAGCCCCATCAAGCTTGAGGTGTTGGGCCACCTGTTGCAGGATTATCCCGATGGATCGGCGGCTTCCTACTTGTTTTTTGGTTTCCGGGATGGGTTTCGCATCCCTTCATCTTCTAGGCAGGGGTCCATCACAACACGTAACCTCAAGTCCGTTATAGGTCAGGAGCAGGTTGTCTTAAGGAAAATCGCAAAGGAAGTCGCGGCCGGTAGGGTTGCGGGGCCTTTTCAGACCCCTGCCTTCCCAGGGCTGCACGTTTCACCGCTTGGGGTGGTACCCAAGAAGGTGCCAGGTGAATTCCGGCTAATTCACCACCTCTCTTACCCCAAAGGGTCGTCAGTCAATGACGGCATCCCCGACACTTTGTGTTCCGTCCGCTACACATCCTTTGATGAAGCGGTCCAGGTTGTTCACAGTAAAGGGGTGGGAGCTCTCTTAGCCAAGTGTGATATCGAGTCCGCCTTCCGCCTGCTGCTTGTCCATCCAGCTGATTTTGAGCTCTTGGGATTTGCCTTCGCTGGTCAGTTCTATTTTGACCGAGCGTTGCCCATGGGCTGCTCGATTTCATGTGCGGCCTTTGAGGCTTTTAGCACTTTTTTAGAATGGGCAGTGCGGCGGAGGGCGGGGCTTGTGTCAACGGCCCATTTTTTTTGATGACTTTGTCTTTGTAGGGAGGGGCAATTCTGGGGAATGTTGTCACCTGCTGTGCTCCTTCATGGAGTTAGCAGCGGAACTTGGTGTCCCTCTAGCGCAAGATAAGACGGAAGGCCCAGCTACCCGGTTGTCTTTCCTAGGCATTGAGCTTGACTCAGTAGCAGGGTGCTCCAGGTTGCCCCCTGACAAGTTGCAAGCCTTGCTGGCTTTGGTTAGGACCCCAGGGGAGGCCCGAAAGGCTTCCCTGAGGGAACTGCAGGTGGTAGCCGGTCACCTGAATTTTGCCTGCAGGGTGGTTGCCCCTGGTAGGGCTTTTCTGAGAAGACTCTGCGATCTCATGGTAGGCCTTCGGGCCCCGCACCACAGGGTGCGGATCTCCGAAGGAGTCAGGGCCGATTTGGCCCTGTGGGAAACCTTTCTTCTCACATTTAATAGTACCTCGCTCTGGCGGTCTGAACAGCTTTTAGAAGCCGACTTGCAGGTCCATTCGGATGTGGCTGGAGGGGCCGGGTTTGGGATCTATTTTAGGGGCCGGTGGTGTGCTGCCCCCTGGCCTGCATTGTGGGTCGAACGAGGGTTAGTTAGGGACATGACTTTTCTCGAGTTGTTCCCCATTGTGGTTGCAGTCCACATCTGGGAGGGGGAGTTTGCCAACTCTTCTGTGAGGTTCTGGTGTGATAACCAGGCCGTGGTGCACATTGTCAATACCCAAACCTCACACTCACGGAGGGTCATGTGCTTGGTCAGAGCACTGGTGCTCCAATGCCTGCGGGCGAATATAGTCTTTCAGGCCTGCCATGATCCGGGGATAAAAAATGAGATCGCTGACGCCTTGTCTCGTTTTCAGATAGACAGATTCAGGGCGTTAGCTCCCGAGGCAGCGCGGCTCCCGGACCCCATGCCAGCAGTCCTGTGGCAGCTTGGCAATTGGAAGCCCAGCAGGCCATAGCAGCGTCACTGGCACCTAGTACCAGGGCGAGTTACGCAGCCAAGATAGAGGCTTTTGCCCAATTCCGGAAGGCTGAAGGTTTGGCAGAGTCTTGGCCTGCCCTGGTTGGTCACCTGCAGCAGTTTTTAGTCTCACTACACAAAGCGGGGCGATCTGGGTCTACTTTGGGCGGTTACTTGTCGGCCTTGTCTTTTGAGGCTCAGGTTAGGGGGGTCGGGGATTCCTCCTCCGATCCACGTATCAGGCGTATGTTGGAGGGATGGGCCAGGATGTCTCCGGCGCTGATTGACAGCAGGCGCCCGATTATGCTGGACATGTTGGCTTCCATTTTGGGTCGCCTGGACGGCTGTTGCTCCAACCCTTGGGAAGTTTCCCTCTTTAGGGCAGCGCTTCTGGTTGCCTTTTTTGGCGCATTTCGCCCCTCTGAGTTGCTGCCGCGTAGCAGCTGTTCCCCACGGGATTGTTGTCTCCAACTTTCTGACTTAACATTTGAGGCCGGTACGGCTAACCTGTGCCTCTGTCGATCTAAGACGGATCAGAGGGGCAAGGGTCACTTGGTCAAGTTAGCAGAGGCTACTGGTTCTGCGCTCTGCCCGGTGGCAGCCCTTAGGCATTACACTGGACTGTGTCCCCGGCCTGGGGGATGCTTGTTTCTTCATGGGAGCGGCTGCCCATTGACACAATATCAGTTTCTGACAGTGATCAGGAAGGTCCTTAAGGAAGCCAGGATCCCCACAGCTGGGCTCACCCTTCATTTCTTCCAGATAGGGGCTGCCTCTACTGCTTCCGGATTGGGCATGACTGAGGATGCCGTGCGGCGGATTGGGCGTTGGAGGTCCGTGGCGGTCAGGCGGTATGTGCGCTGACAGTGGCCAACGTCTCATGGTTTCTCTTCTGTGTTTCTCCCTGCAGGTGCTGGTGGAGCGCCGGCTCCAGTCCAGGTCCTGGTGTGTGGCCATTCGCTGGTCTTCTGGGCCTTCAGGTGGGCCAGCACCTCGCAGTGGGGCACACAGTTGGGTTTCGGCCGGAGGGCCTCTATATATTGGTTGGGCATGCGTGGCATGCTATGGGGCCAGCTGCTCCCCACGGTTAGGAACCATTTAGATACTTTTCCTGCCCCTCAAGTGGTAATTTTACATTTAGGTGAGAATGACTTGGGCCGGCGAACTGGCCTCTCAATTATTCGGCAAGCCGCATCCGATTTCAAGGTTCTTCGGAGCTGGATCCCGGGGGTATACATCCTTTGGGTTAACTGGCTCCAGCGTAGAGTCTGGAGGGGGGTGTCTTCGGGTCTTGGGGTGGAGAAAGCCCGTCGCAAGGCTTCAGCGGCCCTAGGCCATATGGTTAGGGCTGCTGGAGGTAAAGTTGTACTCCAACCAGGGATAGCTGCACGCCTACCTCAGCTGTACCGACCCGACAGGGTTCATTTGTCCGAGGTTTGGTGCGATTTGTACCTGAGCAATATTCGGAGGGGGCTTGCCGAGTTCTTGGAGGTTTATGGGGCAGGGAGGTCAAGCGTGGGCTAACCTCCCTGTGTGGCAGTAGCAGTGCGGGCTAAGGGAAATTGAGGTTAGATCTCGGTGAGCACCCTTGGGTATTCTAAGGTTGATTGGTTAATCGCTCCTTTGTTGCCTGTGCGGCACGGGGAGAACGATTGCCAAGAAACCAGCTTCAGGACTTCACCAGCCTTTGGGCTCTGCGGTCTGGGGTGGTTGAAGTCCTTGAAGTATCCAGATCACTTCCTGAAAAGGGGGTGGTTGGCTGTGAAGGGATTGGGCGGGTCATTCCTGCCCTATTTCCTGAGCCAGGGTTTGTCGCCCATGCAGGCTATGTGCAGGGCTTTGGGTCCTTGCTCATGCCTAGGAGCCCGCACTGTTGTTTAGCGGTGATTAATCACCTAAAGTTCCAGTTCGCCATGTTGTAATTTTAATAAAGTTGTGGCCCTTTTCACCATATACATGTCTCCGTGTCTTCTTGGGCTAGGGTCTGGGAACAAAGACCACAACTGGGTTAAAGGACTTAATATGTTTAGATATCCTGGCCCTTCTAATTGCATCCCCCAAACCTCTCATTTTCAAGGAAACAACCGTACTGTAATCACTCATTTTTGATTCTTAGTTCTTGCTGACAATTATATAGATTGTCAGCAAGAACGAAGAACTTATTTCTCTATGCCAGAATGCATGGGGATGCGCAGGGATGCCTGGTGGAACGTTCCAGCCAGAGGAGGAAGGCAGCTGGCAGGGATGAGGATGGCTGGCGGGCAAAGCCCCGCTGGCCTGAGAAGGAGGGCAGCCACTGGGGAGGAGGACCACCAGTGGGCAAAGCCCCGCCGGCCTGAGGAGGAGGGTGGCTGACGGCCCAAGGCCGCCATGAGGAGGAGGCAGCAGCCGAATGGCTGGCCCTGGCTCACCCAGCCCAACTGCTGAAGTGAGGAGGAGGTGGTGGCAGGCCCTGGCCTGGCCGCTGGGAGGAGGGGGGAGAAAGTAGAGGGGGGCCAAAAGCAGGCAGAGGGTGGGGGACGGGGACGGCCAGTCGGCTGGCTGGCCAGTCAGAAAGCCGGCCATGCCAGCATGTTGGGGGGCACAGCTGGGCCCAACTAGCACACAGATGCTCTGTACGGGGTCAGCTAGAAATGATTTAATTTCCAAATTCCAGATAGTTCCAATCCCCTCACATCACCCATTTCTATTTTAGTATATCTTTCTATAGAATGCAAAACAATGTATTTAACTGTTCCTTTTTAGAATATGCTTCCCCCTTCCCAGAAAACCCTTCCCTCCAACTGCCTCCTCTTCCTGTCACCCCTTCCCCCCCCCTTCCCTCCCTGGTACACTCAGACCGAAAGCAAACATTGTTGCAGAAGAGATAAATTCTCTAACGATTTGGGGGGGGCAGGTGAGAGGAGCATCAGCTCACCCTCTCTCCATTCCAGCCCAATATTCCTTATAACCAAATGACTATTTAACTACTTACCTATATTCAACCAGCGTAGCTAATCACCTTAGCATTCTCCTCCCTTCTTCCTCATTTCTCTTTTAAAATTCACGTACTATAGTAATTTATCAAATCTTCCAGCTGCTTCTCATAGATTCCAAATGGCCTAGTGTCAAAGGAGACAGTTAAAAAAAAAATCTTAGCAGAGACGCATATCTTAAACGAATTCTTCTGTTTCCCAGTTAACTCAAGGCCAAGTTGTTTAGTTCTCTGTGAGACTTTCCAGCTCAGCTACTTCTCTTTGCATTTCTTCCAGAGATGTAATAACTTGCTTCCCTTCAGGTTTGAAGACAATTATTTTAAAGGGAAACCCCGATTGGTATCGAATCCCTTTTGAAAAGAGAATCTCAGTCAAGGGCTTGAATTCTTTATGCCGCTGCAATGTTGGTGTATTAATATCTTGAAAAAATGGTACTTTCTCATTATCCCAGATTACCTCTTTTTGACGTCCTTTATATAGCTCTCTGTCCTTCAAGCCAGAATTAACGAATCTCACCAGGACGTCTCTCAGTTTATATGAGATCCTATGAACTAGTTCCAGATCTCTTTCTACAATTTGCAAGTTTGAAGACACCTCTTCATTTTAGTGATAACATAGCTCATTAAATCCACATTTGGCAAGTTTGCACTAATGCCCCGAATATTTAAATTATTTCTTCTATCGCGATCTTGGATAATCATCATATTTTATCATACTTCTTCCACTTTCTTCTGAGTAGCAGATAATTCTAGGGCATTCTTATTCGCCAGATCAAAGGCATTACTAGCTGTTTGTCCAATATCAGAGATTTGCAGTGAAAGGTCCTTACATTGCTTATTAATTTGATCAGTTATACTTGCCAAATCTTGACGGACAGTTGTAAACGAGTTACTCCATTCCACTTGTAGTTCATTATTAAGCTGCATTATCAAATGTTCAATTAATTGTAATTCCAAGGTTCGCCCAGAGGTATCCAAAGGCTTTTCTTATTGTTTTTGTAACTCCAGTTGAGCTTCTTCCTGGATCTCGTCATCTTCGTCCTCTGCTCCGATATTGGGGGGGGGGGATACCAGCTGGCTTCAGATCATCCAAGAAGGCACTAATTCCTTTCCCTTTCTGCTTAACTCTTTCTTGGACATTTTTCCTCCAATATCACTTCAAATTAACAAATGTAGCTGCCAAACTCTCAAGGCTAGGTCTGATAAAAGGGCTGACATGGAGAGAGAGATTGAGCTAACATACCATCTTGTCCGTGGCTTGCTCCACCTTCCCTCTGACAATTTCATTCATGCCAGCCATTTCAGTGAAATACAGTAGCATTAAACTGAAATATCTCTTGGAAGAATGTTGAATAGGGCATTTTGCATCTATAGAAGCTATTGTCTGAAGTTACAAGGAACTATTTTAATTTATTTTTAATTGTTAAAGTTATATACCGCCTTTAATTAAAACAATCCCAAGGGGGTTTACAGCAAAATTTAAAAACAAGGTTGTAAAAAGGACACCATTAAAATATTAAGCTAAAAATATAAAACAAATCTGATTAAAAATTTAAAATGAAAGCATAAAAGCACTACAGAGTAAAAAGAGCAGCAGCAGAGACAATCAAATAGAAGCCTGGGTAAAAAGACACATTTTAACATGCTTTCTAAAAACTGTGATGGAGACCTAGGAGTGAATAGCCACTAGTACAACTTTTCAAATTCTTTGATAGTGACCCTGAATGTGATGCAACCATCAGCACTGAAGCCAAAGGACTGCTTCTAAAAAATTACCCACCCATTTTCTGGCACACTTCTTGACACCACCCACCCCCCGCCCAACAAATGTCAAAATTGATACATCCAGCTAATGCTATTCTGGAATTGTTTTCAATAGATATTTCTGTTTCCCATGCCCTTGATGTCATCCTGGCAGTTTGAGAAGAAATGGCATCACTGCAAAATGATGCCACTCAAAATGATGATTTTCAAAGCATTCTTAAAGAAGCAGGACTGAACACTATAGAACACCAACCAAATCATTCAAATGAAATAAGGTCCGGAGATGGGGTGCAAAAGACGGGCAGTGTGTGGGAGGAAGAGATGCAAACTTAGAATCCTGGCAAGGTGGCTCCTCTGCCCGGGTCCCAGTGATACCTCTCGGTTGTGCTAGCATGAGGGGTGGCTGCTGGGGAGGGGCCAAAGGAGACAGGGAAAGAGCTTGAAGTCCTGGATGGGGCCAAGCACAAGCTCCCAGCCCTAGAGCAGTGCTGTTGCCACTAGCCCAAGTGGTGGCTACACAGGGACGGGCCTTCTCTGTTGCCACCTCCAGACTCTGGAACGTGCTCTCTGCTGAAATAAGAGCCTCCCCATCTCTGACAACGTTAAAGAAGCCTTTCAAGAAACATTTTTCACCAAAGCCTTTTAACTAGACTTGTGGTTTTAAATCGTTTTTTAATGTCTGTTTTATTTTGTTTTATGTTTTTGTAAACAAAATAAACTGTCACTCAAATGAAACTTGATGTGGATACATGGATCTCCTTAGCTAACAGCATTTGGAGTACAATAAACATAATTAAAATAAATCTTCTTCCCTGTTTGATTTATGTATTAAGGAGTCTCCTCTTATTCATTCCCCGAAAACCCTTCAGACACTTTCTCAAACTTTTCTGACACTTTATATGGCATAATGTTTTTATGGATTTTTAAATCTAGTTTTATGTTAAACAGTTAAATTCTTGGTTTGTTTTATTCTTGGTTTGTTTTATGCAGTAAACCGCCTAGAGACTTTGGTAGTGGGTAGAATACAAATTTACTAAATACATACATACATACAATCTCAGTTTTTCCCTTCATAGCTTACAGTTACCAGTCCTAGAAGGGGATCTTAATTTCTCAGCTATTTTACAACATCATAGAACAAATTGGCTTAGTTGGATCTTTAAATTAAAATATGATCTTCCCAACCCTTCAGCATGGTCCACTCTTGAGGTTTGCTTGTATAGCCTCTATCAATCAGACCTGTATTGGGCTCCAAATTGGACTGGATTGGACTGTGCTCCAGATTTTAACAGACTGGAGTTACCTGTGCTGACATAATGACTCTGATCCTTACATGACAAAATGACCCTCTGATATAATCTTGCAGTCAAAACATCTGGTATTATGTTTATGGAGAACAATGGGACCATAAATCATCTTCTAACTCTTGACCAGATATTAGACACCGATCACAATTTCCTGCCTTTTGTGCATACAGGATGATCTGCCCCTGACAGCTAAGTAGCAATACCTGCAGCTGAAACACACTATAACTTCCAGATTTGGGCACTCTGCTCTAAGTGCTTCTGAGGTCCCTAAAGTTTTAGAAGATATCATTTGCATTGGTGACCAGCAGAAACCAAACATATCCATATACCGTAGATACATCACATGATAAGTCTGACTTATTGCTCCTATGTGCCGAGCAACATGAGGAGTTGGAAACCCAGATCCTTCCAGTCGAATGGACCAATGTTCTAGGAAGCAAAAAATCCTCTACACTAGAAGATCATTCACATGACCAAATCAGCTGGGTCTGGGGAGAAGGCAGGAGCCCACCTGACCTCCCCCACATGAATGGTGGCTCCTCAATGCTCTGCCACTTGCATGCCCAGAAGAATGGCATGGTGGCAAGTGGCCAATGATACGGGAATCAAGAGCAGGGGGGAGGGAACTGGGCCTCCTAGAGTCCCACAATGCACTGTGTGAGTTGCATGGTGCATTTGGGAAATTCCCACTGCGGGGCGACTCCCCCTCCCTCTTCCCAGTTCTATGGAAATGGTGGTTGTGGCAGCCAAAGCACCCCACGGCCTGGGCATGAGGTAGGAAGTGCATATGCCTCCTACGACTTCACTTTTAGCCTGGGAATGAAAGCAGAGCTATCTGAGGTGGAGTGCCAGGATCGGGAGTGATCCTGGCACTGCGCACAACCCACCCTACCTGGGGTAGCCCTGTCCTGCCCCTGTTGGGCTGGTCGTATGAACAATCACTGATTCTTAAATTGAAGCTCATCCAACAGATTTTCTCCACCTATTGGATACCGTAATGTTTATTTCATAAACATATCACTGCTTTCTCCCTTATATTGATGCTGTGATGTTGCTAAAGGTTCTCTAATTCATATGATATGGTGTTGTCCAAACAGACATCCTGTGACGTCTGGTGCAATGAAAATGGCCCCCAAATTGCAACAGGGGCCATTGTAAGTCAATGCAAAGGAGAAGAAGTGTGAATACAAGTAAGATAACGTGTTTAACTTTATTAGCTGATTTTAATGAAATGGTTTAATGAAGTGCGATTCCAGTTGCAGAGGGTCTATGGGGGACATAATTTCCCGGTTTCTGAGGAAAGTGAAGGGAACATGAAGACTTCCTAGGAGGGGACATGTGTATGCGGAAGGGCAAAGGGTCCTTGCTGCCGGGGTGGGGGTGGGGGTGGGGGTGGGGGTATCTGTTCCACTGTGACCTAGGATGGTGTTGCAAGGGATCACCCTGTCAAAGCAGTCCATGCAGACCAAACCAAAATCCTGCTCCTCTGGCAGCTTGCTGCTGGTAAGCTAGGCCTCTCATTAGAGGTTCAGTCTACTAGGGAGGCCCATGCAGCTGAAACCCCTAGGTCTCCCTGTAGACTACATACTCATGAGTGGAGCTAACCCAACAAAGCTTGTGTGGGGTCCCCAACTCTCCATGGTTAAAAATATATATACAAAAAGAATCCCTGCAACCCCACCCACCCCTTTTTCTGTGCACCCAAAGGAGATTTTGACACTCTATATGTCAGAGCCTGACCGTGCACATAGATGGGGGTGGGTGGGTGAGTGGGTGGATCTTTTAATCTATTCAAAATTCCTAAGTCAGGCCTGGCCTGGCATTGCATCATATGCAGATCTGCTGGGAAAGGGGATCTGCCAACTCTGGGGGCCCCCTTTCCCCAACCTTTCTGTGGGGAAAAAAATGAATTTGGCTGCTCAAGAATTCCTGGTTGGGGCTGTTTTTTAAACCTGATCCCAGGCACCACACCACCAGCCATTTGTTCCCCTCCCAGTGCTGTGATGGGGTGCCCTGCTTATGTTGCCACCTAGAGTGTTTGTGCTTGTGAACATATATCATTGCTGCTTCCTCCTTGGGGAGCAAAGCACTTAGTGTCCATCCTATCACCCCATCCCCTTTCCCTCCTGCTTGCCAGGTTGTGGGTCGGGGGGAGCAAGGGACAAAGTGGGAAGAGGGGAATGCCCTTGTGTGACTACACTGCTTGTGAGGCTGACAAATCTGGGGGTGGGATGTGGTGGTGTCCCTGTTGGGGGGCAACTCTATAGCTGGATAGGTGACAGGAGGGGTGGGGCTGGTGCTCAGAGAGGTGACCAGTGAGAATCACAGAAGCAATGAAGCGGCTGCAATCCCTGGCACATTTGTGCCACCACCACTTTGAAAATCAGCACAAACCCATGATTATAGCAGCCTTTGGGCTCAGACATAACCCTTTAGTGACCAAACCAGTGGTCTTGGTGGCAAACTTTTGTGCAAACTGAAGGTTCAATTTGGAGGTTGTCAAGGCAAACTGCAGATCATTTTTGCTGCAAAAACATGGTTTCACGAATTCAGACATTTATTTTATTTATTTATTCGATTTTCGATTACTGGAGTTCCAACCAATCCCCATTTAACTCCAATTTCATGCCATCTCTGAACTCAGCCATAATGTATGGATCAGGTTTTTTTTCTACATTGGTGATATAGTTCAGCTTAAATAAAACAAGAAATACACACAATTTACAAGACGATTGTGTGGTATTCCTAGTGCCATCTGCCGAAAAACTACAGCGATCCATGAATAAACTGATTTGTGTCCAAGTTCGAATAAAAGGAGTTTCAAAAGACACAGTTTATTCACAGAGTATGGTAGACTGTCAGCATATCATGCTAAGAATAGTATGCTAAGAAATGTCCTTGTATGTTTTGTGAATTTAGTGAAATAGTGAAACATGGAGCTATATGACCTGAAGCATTTATTTACTATCACAGTTTTGCAGATGCATATGTATACAAGGCACACTGAGGCACACTGGGGAAATTCTACCCTGAAGCTCAATTTTAAGCAGGCGTTTAGGGAGTGAATGCCATTTCATGATGAGTTATAAGTTATAAGTTTATTCAGTCACTGACCAGCAAATTTCATGATAATGAGGATGAGGACGAGGAGGAGAAATAGATTTGGGTTTCATCAGCACCCTGATAATACTTATAACAAGTATTATAAGTATTATAATACTTTCATACAAATCTATGGTGCAACCACACTGGGAGTACGATGTACAGTTCTGGTCACTATATCTCAAAAACTATATTTTAGAATTGGAAAAGCTGCGGGAGAGGGCAACCAAAAGGCTTAGGGGCCTAGAGCACCTTTCTTACAAGGCAAGGCAAGCCTAGAACAACCTCTGGGGCTTTTTAGTTTAGAAAGGGGCGGGGGGGGCAACTAAGAGGAGGCATGATAGAAGTCTATAAAATTATGCATGGTATGGAGAGATAATATAATTCCTAAAGATCCTAGCATGGATGTTGGGATTCTCCCCCAATGCCGAGCGGCAATTGTTCTTGGCTTAATGCTTTTCACAACATCACAATACCAGTCAAGTGACCAAAAACATACATACAAGAAAAAATGATGAAAAGCAATATACAAAATTTCAAAGGTAAATACGATATTTATAATTGATATGTTACAAAATACATTCCCCTGGTGATTGCAAGTGTTTATGTGAAAGAAAGTGTTGCAAAGTATGACTATTTTATTCCTTATCTTTTTAAGGAATAAAATTTACTTTTCTAAATATTTAAGTGGATCTGGGGGGAAAAATCAAGACAAGTGTATAAAAATTTAGCTACAACTTTGGCAAAATCACAAAAGTCTACAATTTTATAACCAATTACAAAACACATTAGGGAAGCAGGATCTAGAAGTCAAAAGGGCAATTTTCTAGTACAAGAAACATAGACTTCACAGTAGCCTAAGAATGCAACATTATATAGTGCTAGCAAACTTTTTTTTTGGGGGGGGGATGTTGCAGATTGCACTTGCTTAACAGGAAGCTCTAGCAGTGGAAATATATATAACCAACAGACTGTAGCATTCTGTCTCTGTCAGTGTGCTTGTTGAAGGCAAGAGAATTCAGTATCAAAGTTACAATTTCTAACTATAATAAGTTACAAAGTTTCATTTCATTAAGATGAAGTTAAGCAATGAAAAACCCTCCCACCCTCCAACGCCCAAAATTATCCCAAATCATATTTTCATCCTTTCCTCCCAGTTTTGTTGGCTCATACCTCCTTGGCCCCCCTTTTTATACCACCAAAATAAATAAATAAAATTAAATTAAATTAAAAAATAAAAATCACATTATAGAGATACATGTTTTGGAGGCGTTTTCATCAGTGTTTCATGATAATCAAAATGGTGCATCCACAAAGTTTTCCCCGACACATACATAGCAAGTACTAGACATAGCCAAGACGTAATCAGAAACTTTATACAAAGTAGGTATGGCTTTTTCCTTATTCTTCAGGACCAAGAAATGTGAAAATATGAGAGAAGATCAGGAAATAAAATGGAATTGTTCATGAAGCAGTCGGTTGATTCTTAACAGTTTAAATAAAATCTTTAAACAAAGTTTTTGTAGCATTTCAATGTGTTTTGAAGATACTGGTTCCATCAGCATGTCTCATATACTAAGCTTGTCCCCTAAAAAGCTCATCTTCTGAAGCTCTGTGTTACAGTAGGTAAACAAAAATGAATTTACATTGGTGGGACTACAAGCACCACTCTTTTCCACACAAGCAGCATGGAGTGATTCAAAGCCATGAAACTCATGCCAACTGGTGGGGCATGTTTGCAGAGCGGCCACACACCCTGTTTCTGCCCCTCCAAATGTTAGAAAGTTTGCACATTTCTTCATAATTGCAATCTGTTTGTGTTTTAGATTAATTAGTCAATGCACTCATTGCTTCATTGTCTCCAAACGGAAAACTGCACTAAATGGTAGATTTTACTGTTAAAGACCCTACAATAAGATTGTTTTATCTGTACATTTTTTCAGATATTTAACTGTATAAAAATGTTCATTTTACACAATCTTGAATTAAAGTATTTCTTGTCTGTGAATTTCACTTCTGGTAATTTTTATTTTTTGTCGGGTGTGTGTGTGTGTTGATTTTTAAAACAATGGAAGACTACAAGCCAACAACAGCCGGAATTGTTACTTTCAAACTCTTAAGAATTTATCTTCAAGGCTTGCCTGGTGGCTGATTCACACGTTCGCGTGCATCACTAGATGCCCATTACTTGACCTTGTGTGAATTGCTATAACTAAAAATGGTTGTGTTTGAGCTGTGATAACTCTTTCATGTATGCAAGTCATCACTTGATGTTAGTTTGGGGCACTAATGAATATCATGTGTGAATTTGACCCTTAAGAAATGGGGACTCAGACAAGTCAAGCAGTAACCATGAATTTCTCTAGATAACTGCTTTTGCTGCTAGCAGTCATACTTTTGCAGGTGACTGGCATGCTGACATTAAATGTGCTGATGCCCTAGCTGGTTGTCTGTCGTACACATGTACTACAGGGAGCAGGAATGATAAGAATTGTGCAAAACCACAATGACATCTAGAAAACAACAGTAATAATCTATAACTCTCATGTATGTGGTCTTTTTGAAATCATTTTGTTTCTCCCCAACAGTGCTGCCCCTCCAAAATTGCCCCTTCTCCTAAATAAGCAACCTACTCTCATGTGCCCCCCATTACCCAATTAAAAAGCATCCCATAATATTTTCAACAGCCAAGCAATGAAAGCTATTTGTATTAATATGAAAGAAAATTTTCTTAAAGTATTGTATCAATGGTATATGACACCTAAACAGCTTAATAAGATATACAAAAGCTCTGTGAGGTGTTGGAAGTGTGGAGATTTAAATGCAGAAATTTCCCATATGAAATGGAATTGCCTTGTGGTTCATAAATTTTGGAAGGCGGTATTAGATAATTTAGAAAGAATAACAAACATAATAATTGAAAGAACATCTAAGTGTTCTGGTGGCTACTCAGGGACGGGGCCTTCTCCACTGCTGCCCTGCGGCTTTGGAATGCGCTTCCTAGTGAAATAAGAGCCTCCCCATCTCTGACAAATTTTAAAAAGTCTTTAAAGACACATCTGTTCACCCAGGCTTTTAACTGATATTGTTTTGGTTGTTTTAATATTGTTCTTAGAATATTGTTTTTGTTTGTTTTTAAATTAAATGATTGTGTTTTAAATTTCTTGTTTTTGTTTTTTTACTAATGTTTTACCTTTGTTTTTATCTTCTTGTAAACTGCCCAGAGACATAAGTTTTGGGCGGTATAAAAATATGTTAAATAAAATAAAATAAAATAATAAATAAGTGGTTCTGATGGGATGGTTTGTAAATCTCCCCTGTAAACTGGGAACTCTGACAATAGGGCCTGACTGCTGCTAAAAAGATAATTTCAAGACACTTGAAAGACTATGAATCTCTCTCTGTAACTGAATGGTGCAGAAGGGTTTGGGGGGTGGTTCAAATGTATACGGGTTTATTCCAAACACTTTAGCAATGATTGCCAAGTGTATGATTTTACATTTATGTTGTACCATTTACTTTGTTACAGATGAAGTGATAAAGGATAAAAATAACAGAATTCATAAGATAGGAAGAAGGGAGGCAAATGAGATCATCTTTTTTCTTTTCTTTTCTTTTTTAATTTGGTGGGATCCACTTTGGGGTATCTGGAAGAGAAAACTTGATATGGATTTTAATGTTTATATGAAGCTAGTATTATGAATGTTGAAATTTTTTGTATGGCTATGTTGATATGCTAGGAAATGTGTTGTTTCAGGGTTTTTTGTATTTTGTACTGAGTCTTTTTGTAATGAAAATTCAAAATGTAATTATAAAAAATAAAAATAAAGTAATATATAGTTTTACATAGAGACTGAATTCCCAAAAGTTCCATGTTGCCAATTCTGATGTCAAGAGAATGTTGATACAGGATGGTGGCACAAAGCTATTCTAAGAAACTATTCACTTCTATAGCAGACTGTGTCGAATAATTCCAAATCTTTCTCAAGGAGGCCTATGCATGTGAGTTTGGCTGTGACCTTAAATCTTGTTGATCAGTGTGAGTAAAGTTACATGGGCACTCCATTCTCACTATCTACCACAGACTTGCACAGGTAGACTTAGCCAATAGGTGATACAGGGGAATCAAACCCTAAACAAATGAAGATGCTTCAACCATGATCCAGAAGACTTATCTTGGAACTCTCAGATTCATATTCAGCATACATATACTGTACAGCCATAGACACACAATAAGAAATGTGGGGGTAAGGGACTGCAGCTGAAGAAGCGATGGGCATTTTGCTAATCCAAAAGAAACTGAAGGACAAATCAATATAATCAAAACGGTACTATTCGCCAATATATATATTTTATACATGTATGTATACATTATAGTGCTTTTTTCAGAATTCTGCTCGACTTCCCCCAAAAGGAAATACAGCTTTCAAAACAGCTGCACTTTATATAGAGTTACAGCTGTCTGCTTGTACCTCCTTAAAACAGTATCTGCCATAAACATGCTTCTCTTTCACTGTTGACGTAAGCCTGACCTCCTGACCCTAGGGTCATTAATCATGTTGAAATCAAGTATGGTTATTCTACTACTATTGTCAACCCAATCTGTAATGCTTGGGTAATACCCCTTTCGTACAGTAAAGAGCCGCGTCCTTGGCCACCTGGTCTATTCAAAGGGTGTCTCCTCCGTAATAGTGTTCTAGCTGTGCGGGTACTGTATCTCAACCAGGCCCACTTCCCACTCTCCAGGAAGATCCAGGGGCTTTGCTAATTGGATCGTGTAGGCAGAACTAGTGTTCTGTGGGAAGGCCTTATGGCTGGCATTACTGGGCAGAGTAACAGAAAACCCTCTGCCTGCCATTCTACACCGGTTTGCATAGATCTGAAGCAGGCACCCAGCTGTTGAACTTATCAGGCCAACCTGCCCACTTCACTAAATGTTGTTTTACTCTTCCACGGCCTTTTGTATCTATAATTTTTTCAACCCTGTACACCTTGTCCACCCCCTCTTTAACTTTCTGCATTTCTTCCGGATAGAAGCTGCCGAGAACAGCCTCCCCCATGTCATCTTTTAACAGGTAAACAGGTCTTTCCCTTCTTCTGATGACTTGGTCCACTATAAAGAATTCTGTGGTGTAGTTCTGTTCATAGCCTTTCTCAAACCTTCCTTTAATCTTTGAAATCCTGACATGATCACCTTTTTTTAGCGTAAGAGTCTTGGCTTTTTTGTGGCTAGTGTTACCGTAAACAGTTTTCCATACAGCCAACTCATTGGAAGGCTTCACATCCACAGGCCTGTTTTGTATGGTTCTGTGAAAACTGTGGTTATAGCTCTTTATGAGTTCAGGTAAAACATCAATATCTCTGAAGGTGTTGTGAGCTGTGAAATACCTCCACATTCGTGTTTTTAGTGTTCGGTCAAAACGTTCAACCACAGCAGCTTTGACATCATTGTTCGTGATGAAATGGTGTATTTCTTGTTCCTTTAATAGGGCCCCTACTGCCTTATTTAAAAATTCACCCCCCTCTGTCCATCTGGAGCTTTCTAGGTTTTCGGCCTTCACTGAAAATAGCTTTAAAAGCCCTGGCCACTTCCCTACCCTTTTTGTCTTTTAGAGGTACACACCATGCGTATTTAGATAGAATATCCACAACTGTCAATATGTACTTGTAGTCATCGTTGTATTTAGAAAACTGCTGCATGTCCACTAGATCGGCTTGCCATTGTACATCAACCCCTGAAACAACCGTCTTGTTTCTTTTAAAGTGTATCCTCGCAGGTTTATGCCGAGTGTAAGCATCCTGCTCTGACAGCCATGTCTTCACTTGTCTTTTACTCAACTCTTTAGTGTTCTGCCGGGCCTCTTGATATCAAGGTTCTACACCACCATAGCTCCCTACATTCCCTGGTGTATAATATATTTTCTTTAGGATTTTCTCCTGTTCCGCCATGGTGCTACTTAACACAGGTATGAACACACATTTTTTCAAACAAAATTCTTTTATTGATCGTTTTCAGTACAGACACATGTGATACAGGAAACGCTGACATCGCCTAGATGCATGTTCTCAATGGTCCTGGCCTGTACAAATAAGAGGGGACAATACTTTAATAAAACTGAGCATTAAGTAAAACAAACTAATCATACAAAATAAAAGACATATGGCTCACCATCTTGGGATCCTCCTCATTTACATTTTGCTCTTCAGGCATGGCCGTGGTTACCAGACCACTATCCATACATTCCTCCCCACCTTCAGCTGCTGATGTAACGCTTACATCCCTTAAGTAATCCTCTGTAGGGCTGGATGGCCATGGTGTCTCACGATCTTTGCACATCCAACAACTCTGATCGACACACCGGTACTCCCGAGGCCTGTTTGACATGAAAGATAGGGAGCCACACTCATCAGCACCCTTATTCAGCTGATGCTTCTTATTCACCCTTTTTTCCCTACGCAGCTTTGGTTTCACAGGAGCTTCTGTTTCAGAATCTGATGATGATGAACTCACGTTTCTGGGATTGGGGGGTACTCGTTCTCTCCCCTCAGGTTCCACAATCACCTCTTCAGACTCTCGGGGTCCAGTTCCCATAGATGGTTCTTCGACCGATTCGTCCTGCTCCTCAGCTGCTGTTTTCTCTGTAGGTATTGTAAGTACACAGCCACAGTGACATCCTCCTCACTCTCAGATGCTGATGTGAAACACACAGCCCTACAATAAGAGTAATGATTCTGGCTAGGACTCAGCGTCTCACATTCACATGATGACCAATCTTCGCTTGAACTGCAGCACTTGAGCACACGATAGGATACCCTTGGCCTGGATGACCACTGCTCAGATCCGCACCCACACTCATCAGAATAAGTATACTCCCCACATGAACTATCACAACATTGCTCATCACACCAATCAAAGTGGGGTCTGCTCCTAACCCGTTGCTTTTTCCTACGCAGCTTTGGTTTCACAGGAGCTTCTGTTTCAGAATCTGATGATGATGAACTCACGTTTCTCTGCTTTAGGGCTGTTACTGGTGGTTCTCGGCTCTCAGATTCCCACTCTACTTCTTGAGGGTCTCTGTTCTCCGTTTCCACAGGCACACCTTCAGGAGTGGCACAGGAGTCCAGATCGAGTCCATTTTTCAGGCTCGAGGGTGGAGAGTAGGAGAGGCTCCTCATTACACCATATTTGGAACGACCCCTTCTAGGTTTCACTGGTGCCATCGGTAAAGGTAGGGTCATGGGGCGTAAGGGTGTCCTGTAATCAGACATCCTCTCTGCAAAAGTGTACAACAACCCCTTTTGCAGGAACCTACACCCTAGCCTGCTACTTATATCCTACAGTATCCCTTTTCAACCAATAAGAGCTCAATGACACGCAGGGTGGGACCTCGTTCCTATTGGTCCTCACAGGTCAGGTGGGTAGCCCTCATAGTACAGGAGGCTCTGGGCATGCCTGGACATGTTCTCTGGAGGGTTTTCAACTCCTCCCTGCTGTGGTGACATCATGCCCTTCATGGGGAGGGGTTTGATGACGTCTTGCCCTTCAGTGGGTGGGGCTTGATGACGTCTTGCCCTTACTAGGCTCTGACTTCACTTGCCCTTACTTAGGCTCCGCCCAGGTATGTATATAAACTACTACTGCTGGGCTCTGGCGCTGAAACCACATGCTCAGGGACACTTCACGGATCCCATGGCTGAACTAGTTCTGCTGCCCAAACTGGTGATCCTCCCCGCCAGGGTTGCCCAGAAGGTGCAATTGGATGTAACCCAAGTGCCAGACAGCATTAGCACCATGCAGGGAAGCACAAATTACAGGCTGTTCAAGCCGATACAATACTGGGGAAGCCATGGAATTTGAAGCAACAAATGATAATACATTACAATCAGGCCTAAGGGAGGACATGGGGCAGGAAGAAGGCTCTCCAAATGTTTCCTGAAGCTGGGCAGGGGTGAACTCAACCAATCCTTTGGATGGGAGACCAATGGGAGGGGGAAAGGCCCCCCCCTTCCCAAAACAAAGAAGCCACAGAAAACAGGGTAACGCAACAATAACAGACCACAGGAGGAGGAGAAACCGTGTACATTTTATATACAGGTGAAACTCGGAAAATTAGAATATCGTGCAAAAGTCCATTAATTTCAGTAATGCAAATTAAAAGGTGAAACTGATATAGGAGACAGACGCATTACATGCAAAGCGAGATAAGTCAAGCCTTAATTTGTTATAATTGGGATGATCATGGCGTACAGCTCATGAAAACCCCAAATCCACAATCCCAGAAAATTAGAATATTACATGGAAGCAAGAAGACAAGGATTGTAGAATAGAACAATATCGGACCTCTGAAAAGTATAAGCATGCATATGTATTCAGTACTTGGTTTGGGCCCCTTTTGCAGCAATTACTGCCTCAATGCGGCATGGCATGGATGCTATCAGCCTGTGGCACTGCTGAGGTGTTATGGAAGACCAGGATGCTTCATTAGCGGCCTTCAGCTCTTCTGCATTGTTTGGTCTCATGTCTCTCATCCTTCCCTTGGCAATGCCCCATAGATTCTCTATGGGGTCAGGTCAGGCGAGTTTGCTGGCCAATCAAGCACAGTACACTGTATACTTTTCGGAGGTCTGATATTGTTCTATTCTACAATCCTTGTCTTCTTGGTTCCATGTAATATTCTAATTTTCTGGGATTGTGGATTTGGGGTTTTCATGAGCTGTACGCCATGATCATCCCAATTATAACAAATTAAGGCTTGACTTATCTCGCTTTGCATGTAATGCGTCTGTCTCATATATCAGTTTCACCTTTTAATTTGCATTACTGAAATTAATGGACTTTTGCACGATATTCTAATTTTCCGAGTTTCACCTGTATATGCAAAAGGAGCACAATATATCACTTGTACTGAAAACAGATAGGAATGGAATCCAGTTATAATGGAGAGCTCCAGAAGCCCTCTGTGACCATTAGGTAATATACCTTGGAGTATATTGGGGAGCGGTGGACTAGGACCAGGAAGACCCAAGTTCAAATCCCCATTCAGCCATGACACTCACTGGGCTCTGGGCCAGTCACTAATCTCTCAGCCCAACCCCCTCACAGGGTGGTTGTGAGGCTAAAAATAACCATGAAACCTCTGGGCTTCTCAGAAAGAGAAGTCGGGTATCAATATTTTTTAAAATGTTACAAATAAAAAATGATGGAGCATCATCATAGTGGAAGAGAATTATGTTGAGAAAACATAATGTACAGTGCTCACATGTAGATGTCCTAGCCTCTTATTGTAATGAGGCGCAGTTAAACATCAATTATGATAAGTCAAAAATTATGTGTTTTAAGAACAAAGCAAAGAAATTTATATGGACATTGAATGGACCTCAATTAGAACAGGTCACTCAAAGAAAATATCTGGGGGTCATTTTTCAACAAAATGCCAGGAAATCTGCGCACATGAGAATGGTAGCCAAGTCGGCAAAATGCAGTGTGGCGGCAACTAATAGATTCTTTAGAATGCAAGGCGCAGGTTTTATCCCTGCAGCCTTAACATTATATTCTGCCAAAGTAATCCTTCAGTTATTGTATGGCATTCAATTGGGTCCATACTCAAGTTCTGATATGCTAGGTGGGGAATCAATCTGGGTTTTTGAGAACTTTATTTGGTACTTCAAGATGCACTCTAAATGTGGTCTTGCGTATGGAGGCTGGTTTTCTAAAAATTGAATCACGTGCTTGGCTCCTAATTATTTATTTTTGGCTGAGAGTACACTTGCGGCCGACTGGGTTAATTCCCAAGTTCCTAGTGGCTGTTCCTCAGCCGACTTGGTATTCAGCGGTAAGCAATAAGCTCACCTCTTTAGGAATAGCTCCTGAACAGCTGGTGGAGTTGGGCCAGACTAAGGCTAAAAGAGCAGTGAGACAACGTCTGGTAGATACTGAGTTGCAAAATAACTGAGCCTCTCTACCAGAGTTTTAGAAAGGAAAAAGGTCTGAGATGGCTCTCTCGCCCGCTGATTATTTGTCCTCCATTCTCCTTAGTAAACTCCGCTGGGTATTCACAAGAGCTAGGGTTAACTCCTTCAGCGTTAGTAGGGAGATACCAAGGTATCCCCATAGAAGCATGCTGTTGTAGCTGTGGATCCGGGGAAATAGAAACCACCGACCACATTTTCTTGCACTGTCGATTACACTCAAACGTAAGGATATTTTATTTTATTTATTTATTTTTACATTTTTATACCGCCTTTCGTTAAAAGAAAACCCCAAGGCGGTTTACAAAAATTAAAAACATACAGTAAAAAACAGTAAAAACATCAAGCTAAAAACAGGATATGTTTTATTTTCCCCTTGATATGTAGATTGTCAAACCAGTCTGATGAACATCTTGTTAAATTTTCACTTTCAGATGAGGGTGCCCCAGTTTCTAACTCAGTAGCTAAGTTTTGTTATATTGCTTCCAGGATGTATATAGGGGAATCGTTTTTAGGATGGTAATGTATTATCATATAGATGTAATTGTATTCACAGAGGTATATGTTTTCTGTTTTGGTCTAAGACCGTAAATAAAATTTGACTTGACTTGACTGAAATGCAAACCAGGGCAGACCCTGCTCAGCAAAGGAGGCAATTCATGCTTGCTACCACAAGACCAGCTCTCTGCAGGATGACTGAGACCAGAACTGCTGAGAAAAGCAGGATTTGCCAAATTGGAAACATGCTTCATGATTCTCTCCTGAAAGGAAAACTTTGCAAAATTAGGAACATCGGAAACTGCCATATACTGAGTCAGACCATAGGTCGTTCTAGCTCAGTATTGTCTACACAGACTGGCAGTGGCTTCTCCAAGGTTTCAGGCAGGAATCTCTCTCAGCCCTATCTTGGAGATGCCAGGGAAGGAACTTGGAACCCAGAGGCTCTTCCCAGAGTGGCTCCATCCCCTAAGGGGAATATCTTACATGTAGTCTCCCATTCAAATGCAACCAGGGTGGACCCTACTTAGCTAAGGGGACAAGTCATGCTTGCTACCCCAAGACCAGCTCTCCTCCAAGAACTGCAGCTTCTTTTATGAATGGCCAGTGAATGACATCATTCTGGCCATTTGGGATGTTGTTGTGGCGACATCTTCCACCCTAATGACACTACCCCAAATTAAACCCCGTGGGGCTTCTGTCAGCCAGAGTGAAAGTTTCTCTCTTCTCTAACCAGGCTGGACTAAGCAAAGGAACCGTTTCATAGCTGTATTTTGCTTAGAAATCAGTGCGATGGTGAGATATGCACATTTAATATGATTAATAATAGTATTAATACTTATTAATATGAGCATTATCATTCCCAGTTCCATCCCGACATAAGTATTTTGAGAACCTGCTTTTTCTACACATTTTATCTAGGATCGAAGGGCACTTATCACCACATAAGCCTTGGCATTGAAAGAGATACAGAAACGGGAGAATTTGCAGGATAAAGCAAAAATAAAAATAAAAACCAGACCAATCTGCAAACTTTCAACTTACACAGAACTCTTCCATAGTGCTCATTGAGGAGCCTTGTGCACTTCCAAAGCTGACACAGCTGAGTCAGCCCCAAGATTTTTAGTTAGGCATGCAAACTTATCGTGCCCATAAAGTATCTCTGAAGTGAATTGGCTCAGGAGTGAGTCCAGGCACTTGGATCGTCTGCCCAGTTGGGGCAGGAGGGAGAAAACTCTACTGGAAGACTGAGCTGCCCTTTATTACCCACCCCAGAGAACAGAGAGGCGCAATGCGAAGGGCTTTTAAAAAGACATTTTTAAAGAGCCAAAAGAAACCCTCCCAAATGGGGGAAAAGAAGAAACAACTGAGATAGAAATAAAGATGGAGAGAGAGAGAGAGAGAGAGAGAGGAATAGATCTGCCAGGCGCGTAACAATGATCGGGCAAGGGGAGACAGTTGTCTGGGGGCCCCACTGCCTGGAGGGGCACCCCAGAGGCACCTCATGTGACTCCCCATTGCCCCCTGCCCAGCCCCATAGCCTTTCAGCCACTTGCCCTCTTCGCCGTCTCTCCTGCTTGTTCTGCTGGCCCGCAATGGAAGCAGCAGCCCAGCTGCCAAGAGCTCCTTTTCTCCCGGGCGCCTCTCAGCTGATGGGCGGGTGGGCGGGGCTTCCAGGGAGGCCTCCGTGTAGGCCGAAGTGAAGCCTGAACTCGAGTAGGGCCCAAGCCAGCCAGGAAGGAGGAGGCAGCCAGAGTGTTCTCGGCAGCAGAAGACCCCTTGCTGCCCTGCTTAACCCAGACCAGCATTTGCCAGGTAGAGTGTGAACTCCTTTTTGTGGTTACTTTCCCCGCCCCCCCTCCCATATATAGGGATCTGCTTGCCATAGGGCTTGGATATGGGGGGGGAGGGACTGAGAAGTCTCTGAATATTTATTTTGAAACAGCTTGGGAAATTTGCTGACTTAAAAAAAACTATCTAAAAAGTCCTATAAGTGGCTTGTTTCATGGCAGAAAATTGCAAAAACTTCTGGAACAGTATTTTATTAATTTTATTCATTCATTCATTCATTCATTTATAAATGCACTTATGTTCAAGTTGTTTTGCAACCCAGAAGGTCTGAGTGAGAACTGTGAAGCATGTGTGGTGCTTTTATTTTATTTTTCTTGTGTGTGAACTGCTCCCCAGTAACTTGCAGGGACTTCAGGGTAAATCTGGCCAACATGGGAATGCAGCACCTCCATTCCAGAGGAGAAGTGTGTTAAAGGGCTTTCAAAGCCTCTTGTGAAAAACCTCCTGGAATCAAACTTGACTGAATTGGTTCAGAATTCTGAGAAAACAGACATAGGCTCACCCTGCATGGTTGAAAGTCTCCTTTGCTAATCTGCAGCAAGGGGCCCATTTTAATAATTAGTGTTTCTAGTGTGTGCTAGGCATTAAAAGTAGCACAAATATATAGTACTCAATGTATATCACTATATATTGTGAAGTGTGCGTGTGTGTATTCAGTGAAATGTATTTGCAGGCAGCATACTTATTTTGGAATATCAGACTTAAATCCTTGGGGGCCTGGGGTGTGCAGAGGCCCTGGACTTTGTGGGGGGGGGCATTTTAAAATCTTGTCTCTGGGCCCACTCCAACCTTGCTACGCCCCTGAGATCTGCAGAGAAAAAAGAAAGAAGCCAAGCTGGGGATAGCTGGAGGAAAGAGATGCTGGGGCTCATGGGACGAGGGAGAGAGAGAGGGTTAGAGAGAGAGAGAGGTGTGCAAGTCGAAGGAAGGAAGGAATCATGTGAATACGAGAGTGAAAACCCAAAAGAGGCACATAAAAGGAACCACCCACAATAGGAGAGCCAAATAATTGAGGGGGCATTTACTGCCCTGAGTCAGAAGCGATCTTTGCAATCCGATGGCTGAGTAACAGGCAAAAGAAGGTGTGTGTGTGTGTGGGGGGGAGAAATATCAGCTGGGAAAGGAAGGGCAGGGGTGGTGGTCCTGAGCCCCCTGCAGCATCCAGAAAGGACCAAGATGGTGGGGTAGTGTGTGTGTGTCTCGATTGAGCAAGGGCTTGTTAATATCAACCTCTCACACACACACCCCTGCAACACACACACCACCATCAAAGCCCAGGGGGCAGGGCAGGGCTGAGTGGGGTAGGGGGAGAAGGCTTTGGGGAAGAAGGAAAGTGGAGTCCATACCCACCAGCTGCTTGTGAGAATGCCCGGGAAAAGGAGCCTCTTCAGAGGGCACAGAGAAGAAGCTTTAGGGTGGTGGAAAGGTAGGTGTGCCACCCGAAGAGCTCCAAAATCAAGAACGGGCAGGGTGGCCAATGGGTGGGAAGGCTGCTTAAACTCACTTTCCCCCCAGATGAGTGGTCTCATGTTCCCGGAAGCGCAGACCACGCTCCCAGACAAGCAGAGCTGTGTGGTGCAGTCTGAAGTTCCAGAGGCTGAGATGATGCGTCCCGGTCTCTGGGGATCCCACAATGCACCATGCAACACAAGTGATACATTGGGGGATTCCCCTGAGAGATGGGTGTTCTAGGCGTCCATCTCTGTGCGTGGCCAGGCTCAGGGGCATAGCTAGGGAAGAGGGGGCCCGTGTTCGCCGTTCTTCCTGGTGGCCCCTTGGAGTGAGGGAGAGAATGAAGAAAATAGGGAGGGATGTAGCTGTCGGGGCCCTCAGGAGATGGGGGCCTGGGTTCTTTGAACCCATCCACTCAATTATAGCTACACCCCTGGCCAGGCTAGAAGAAGACCGTGCTTGTACACAAGCAGGTAGGTGGGGTTAAGGGAGCACTTGCTCTAGCTCCCTTAACCTGGGCTAACAGCCGGGCCTAAAAGCCAGGCTAGTTGGCGCTGCCTCACTGGGATAGGGCCCAATGCGCAGTTAAACCAGATTGGGCATTCCTAGCCTGGCTTAGGCAGTGTGTGAGAATAGCCACACTGTAAGAACTTAATAAAATGACATTATGGGTGTCCATCAGAACATAAACAATAATCTATTCGTAGTGTAATGTATTAAATTTATCTAATATATTTAAGTACTGCATGTCTAAGAATTCATGGGTAGCATTCAGTCTAAGTTAGCCATAACCAAGTTCCATTGAAATTTGTGGGCCTTAAGGGAGTAAAGATAACTCTGTGCTTCCAGTGGTGCTTCTCATGAGTAACTTTGTCTAAATGCTATCCCCATAATAAGCAATAGCAATTTTGAAAAGCAACATGATAAGAAAACAACTTAGCTGATAACAGTACAATCTCAATCCATTTAAAACAGCATGTTAAATTCAAGTTGCTTTTTGCCCTTAGAGTGCATCTCTTCTTTTCCATGAGTATTTTTGGTTACTCCATATTTGTAGAATTTTGGTATTGTAGGCTGCCCTGAATAGCTTGGGAGGAGCGTTGGTCTTGTGGTAGCAAGCATGCATTGTCCACTTTGCTGAGCAGGGTCCACCCTGGTTTGCATATGAATGGGAGACTGCATGTGAGCACTATAAGATATTCCCCTTACGGATGGGGCTGCTCTGGGAAGAGTATATTAGCATGCAGAAGGTCCCAGGTTTCCTCCCTGATAAGGCTGAGAGAGACTCCTGCCTGCAATCTTGGAGATGCTGCTGCCAGTCTGTGTAGACAGACAATACAGAGCTAGATGGACCAAAGCTCTGACTCAGTTTAAGTCAGCTTCCTATGTTCTAGCTTGCTAGAAAGGCAGGGCACAAAAGTTTTAATGAATAAATAAAACAAAGGGCTTGACCCAACCATCCAAGGACAGCGATATTCACATATTAGCAGCACAGAAGAAATACAAACGTTCTTAACGTTTTTCAAAAAAAGTAAGCATAGCTTTACTGTTTGAGAGAGAGAGAGCCTCAAATTGCCTTCACTTGCATTGAACTGGTAAAAGACCAAAAGAGATACCTTATGGGCTTCTGATTAACTTTCATAAACTTGGGTATGGCTTGATTTTGGCCCCTCCTTTGAATGCTGCAAATGTGACCTTCTCCAGCTGCATGTTGTTTCAGCTCACACACTCCACCGTGCGGAACTAAAGAGTTTACGTTGCATATATTTCAACGAGCTTTTAAAGCAGTATCGTCCACTTTAGACACCTAACAGAACTCCTTTCCCCATTCGTCACGATGTCTTTGCACCACCCTGCCTTTTTGGCTGGAGGTTGGGTGGAAGAAGACAACAGACAAGGAGGCTGCTCAGCTCCAGGGAGAGACTTTTGTAGCATGGGCCTCGCTTTCACAGGCCTGGCTGCTCCACAAGGCCCAGCCTTCTCCTATCGCCTGCAGGAGCAAAGGTGAACTTCGGGCTCCCAAAACAAGCTTCATTGTGGGAGTTGTAGTCAGGGGCGTAACAAGGTTGGAGGGGGCCCAGAGACAAGATTTTAAAATGGGCCCCTCGCTGATATACACACACAAACACACTTCACAATATATTGTGCACTCACACTCACATCCCCATTATGAATACGGTGAATATCTAGTTCACATTGAATCTAGTTTTTTTACTCTCTGCTCCTGCCGATCTCCAAGAGACTCAACATCATCTATAGAGGGTGCAACATGGGCTGGTGGGGAGTCATGTGATGTGCCTCGGGGGGGGGACCTCGAGGCAGTGGGGCCCAAGACGACTGCCTCCCCTTGCCTAATGGTAGTTACGCCCCTGGTTGTAGTCCCACAGTGCAATCTGCTCTCCAGCCTGCAGGGCTGAAGAAGACTCCTTGCTAGAGGCCTGCAACATGAAGCCAGCCTCTTCATGGTGTGTCCACTGCAGCCAGTGACTGGCCTACCTGAGAGTGCTGGAAACAGAGAACAAACTGTGTTCTTTATTAAGTGGATAAAGGACAGGTACAGGTGAGGCTAATGCTAAATAAAGAACTGTTCTTTGAAAGAAAGAATGGGTGGCAGGCCTACGCCCAAGAAAGGTTTGCAGTTTAAATCCTACACATTTCAAACTGTTCTTTTACTTCTCTTCTGCAAGCATTTTAATTAAAAATTCTATGAGTTATATATTTAATTTCTTGAACTTTCCTGTAAGTGTAATCTATGCAACATGACTTTGCTGGGCAACAGCAGGTCTCACCTTCTAGTATTTGAGATTTATATAGTGCTTCCAAGCATTCAAAGCACTTCACGGGTGTTATCTTGTAATCCTTACAGCAATCCTGCAAAATGATCATAGGCTGAGAGGGAGTAGCTGGCTTGAGGCCAAGGGAGGACTTCCCAGCAGGCAGAGGTGAGGTTCAGGCTGGGGAGGTCCGGATGTGTAGGTCAGCCTCTGGGCCACTATGCTACATCGGTGCTATTTAATACGTGTGACTAAGAACTGCCAAAGCCATTTTGGACTTCTCGCCTCAACCATGAAGGCTGGAAATCTGTCTCTCCCGGCTTGGACGCCAGGCCATGGAAAGTTAATATCCTTCTCAATCTGTTTAAGTGACTGAAGCATGTTAGATTCTTAGTCCACACTCTTCAGTGCAATTCCAGCCAGGTTCCTACGCTCCCTGGATATAGACGCCGATTGAAGCAAGCCTTCAGCTAGTTGGAAGTTGGTATTTCTATTCTTATTTTAAACCAGGGGTTCCCAGCCTGTGGTACTGCAGATGTTGCTGAACTACAACTCCCATCATCCCCAGCTACAATTTGTTGATAGCGAGAAAGTTCTCTCCCTCTCTCACAACACTAGAACCAGGGGTCAGCCCATGAAACTGAAGGGTGGGAAATTTAGGAGCGACAAAAGGAAGTACTTCTTCAAACAGCATGTAATTAACTTATGGAATTCTCTGCCACATGATGTATGGATGGCCACTAGCTTGGACGGCCTCCAAAGGGGCTTGGACAAAGTCTATCAGTGGCTACTCATCTGGTGGCTGTAGGTCAGCTTGCCATCTCCCCTGGGCACTGCCTGGATTTGGGCTCTGCCCCTCGCCCCGCGCCTGGGTCAGCTCTTCATTTGCCCAGATTTTCACTGCAGCTGCCCATCCCCTCTGCAGCTTTGGTGGTGGTGTGACTCGGGCGACGGGTGGCTGGCTGGCTGAGCTGAGCTGAGTTCAGTTGATGGCACCCAGCACGTGACAATGCCATTTCTCTGCCTTTCAAGCTTCATGCTTTGTTTATTTTTAAAATCACTGTCGGTACAGAGTTATCAGTCGTCCTAGGGAGAATTTTTAATATGGAAAGATCTGTTTATAGTCTTATTCTTTTGGAGGTATACGCTCCCTGACCCCTTGTATCCCTGCCCAGTCCTCTGGACTGGTCCCTTGGATTGGGACGTCTCAGGGTTTCGCCACCTGATCGGGGAAGGCCCACCCTCCCGTGTGAGGCCTGGTCCTCCCTCAAAGCCTCCCCGTCCCCAGTGGCACACCAGGGTGATTTGGGAGCCCAGACCTGCTGAAGGGCTTTGGAGCCCCCCCCCCACTGGCAAAGTTTTAAGGGGGGGGATAAACTGCATGTGGGGGGCCTGCCCAGAAGCCTGCCGCCACCTTGCCCCTGCCGGACCGCGCCAATCTAAGCCGTTGTAATGCAAATGGCTCTAGGTGTGTCATCCATTGAACACGTGGTGAGAAAGGCTGAAGAGCTGATTCAAGTTAATGGTTATAAACTTCCATTATGTAGTGGTGGTGGTGTAAGGTTTGTAAAAGGATGTCTGGCTTTCAACATACCATTTGTAACAGATCTGCATGGCAGATACAGTTAAAGGTTTGGCAGCAATCACTTGACAGCTTCCTGTGGTGTAATTAAAAAAAACAACCCCAATACGCAGAGTCCAGAGAGCTGTCTTGAGGCAGCAAGCGAAGAGTGGTGGGTTGAAAACACCTGACTGGACTCTTTCTTGTGCCAGAAGAGTCAGCTCTTCCTGCACAAAAGCCTAAATTTCAATTTTCACATAATTCACAACCCTGGGCAAACCCTGAGAATCAGATACTGTTTCCCACATAATGGGGGAAGCTGGACTGTGGCAAGACTTGAAGGATCGACAGACTTGATATATTCCTCAGCTTACAAACCTGGGATAAACTGAGTCAAGAAGAGTCAGTTCAGGTAAGGTAAGGACAGAAGACACTTGGCCAGTTTCAGGTGGGAGGAAGAAGTTGCACTTCCAAACACACAACAATGCTAACTGTGCATGTGTGTTGAATGGAAGCTTCTGGTTGTTTCATTCATGTGTTTTTAATTTGTACGTCACCACCATAGAGTCCCAGCACAAAAACACAGTCTATACATGCAATGGGAATGCATTTCCATACCTGGGAGGCTACTGCGCAGGCCCTTTACCCATATATGTGAATGCACCGGTGAATGGATCGTGACGAAGACTGAGTATACTTGCCTTTTCACAATGCAAGGCAGCTTACAATAACTGTCAGGAAAAATTAAAATACAGTAGAATGCAAATGAAATGGCGACCCAAAAACAGTCAGCAAGACTGAGGCCAGACTAAGGAGATGTACCCTCCTAAAAGCCAGCTTTGCCCAGGGAAGTCAGGCTGTTAGACATTCTAGCCTTTTTCTGTCTCTACAGTTTATCCTGGGTGTGTTACTGAGCCCCATTTCTAACATTTAGCCATGCTTAGTTTTTTCAGTAAGGCCCTGAAGCGTGTCCTGCTTTGGGTAATTGATAAAGCATCCATTTGCCAACCTGATCTTTTGATTGCTCGCAGCTAAAGGAGCACCTGTCCAAGGAGCATAGCATGCGGGAAACGTTGGAAGAATCTCAAGCCGTCCTGCTCTATCGGATGGAGGATATGGAAGCGACAGTGGAGAAAGAACAGAAACAGTTTGGTGAGACACAGCAATCTTCATCCTTTCTTACCGATTCGACCAAACAATGCAGTCTTCAGCCATTTTTTTAGTAGTATTGACGATCAAATCTACGAACAGCTCACGGGTGATGGCAGCTGGTGAATATCATTATTACGACTGCAGTGCAAAGGTGCTGGTAAAGTTTCTAGAGGGCAGTCCAGAAGGTTTCTGCAGTCAGAGAGCATGAGGATCCTCTGCAGTGTTTGGGCAGCACTGTACTTGCAGAGAATGGGGTGTGCATCGGAAAGGATCCCCACCCCTCTGGTTCTCCACCGATTGTCTGTGGAACGAGTAGCACTGTGACACACCATTCCATGCAGAGCCAACCCCACCTTTCTTCCCTCGGTGCCAGCCTTGACATTGCCCCTCTTCCCCTAGCTCCAGCCTCACCTTCTGGGTGTGTCTACAGCTGACAGCTGAGCATCCCACTAGCTTCTCCTATCCCACTAGAGCTGAAGCAGCAGCGGTAAGAGGAGAAGCCACTGAGATGCTGTAGCTGCCAGCTGAATCCCCAAACAGCAGTGTGGACATGGACAGAAGGTGCGGCTGGCCTAGATGGGGAAGGCCAGTGTCAGGCGAGGGGGATGGGGACTGAACTGAGGGCCGTCAAGGGGGAAGACGTATGGGGAGGGCAGCAAAGGTCAGGTGGAGCAACAGGAAATGGGGGGGGGCAGGGCCCACGTGTGCACCACCCGAGGCTGTTGCCTGATGTTGCTTCAGAGGGGGGCCACCCCAGGATGTCTGAGTTTTTCAGCATAGCAGGATTTCCTTCTACTGTATTTCCCTTCAGATGTCTTCATGTGCTCATAGTTCTCCCAGCCTTGGTCAGGCAATACACATCTAGCATATATTTAAAGCTCTTCCTCTCAGTATAGGATCATGGGAAGTGGCTATAGGCAGGAGAGTCTGGGGCAGGGAAGAAGAAAGGGACACTTTCCCCCATCCTCTTGTAGTCCTCCCCTACTGAGCTGCAGGATCCATTCTGCGACTGACTACTAGCAGGGAATGGTTCTGGAAAATGAGACAAGAGCTCCCAACATTCTGTAAGCCCTGGAAATGCAAGCGCTTGGAAGATCACAGGTCCATTTGGGTTCCGTCCTGTTATTTCTCCCCCGCCCCTTGTTCTCCCTTCCGTTTACAAGCTTATCTGTTCCCAGGGAGCTCCCCACCCATTCTTGGGTTTGTGATTGTGAGCCCTTTGTAGATTGTGGACCCTTTCGGGACAGGGATCCATCTTATTTATTTATTATTTCTCTATTTAAACTGCTTTGGAAACATTTGTTGAAAAGCGGTGTATAAATGTTGTTGTATAGTCCTTTTTTGAAAGACATTCAACCAGCAGCTTTCACTATTAGAGGGGATGAGAATTCTAGCTCCCATAAATGTTTAATAAGATTAACCTTTTTCCCATAACAATGCTAGGCTAATATACACATTTGCCAGATAAATAGTCAAAACACAGTTCATGAGGATACTTGTGTTGAGGTTGGCACTACCAAAAGCCAGAAGAAATGAAACCTTTTGGGGAAAAGAATAAGGCAGATATCCCATTATCTTGCTGTTTTCTGGCTTGCAGCACAGATGTCTGCTGCTGTCCGTCTTCTTGCAGCTTGCCTGGGGTGTGTAGCAGGAGTCCACAAGAGAGACTGCTGGTGGTGAGCCAGGGTGGGGTCTAGGACTTCTCTCTCATCCATCATCTCCCATGCTTCTCTGACAGGCATTCTTACTGCACAAATCCCCATCCAGCAATAGTCACGGCAGCAAAGCCACCCTGGCGTCCTCGGTGCGGCTGTCTCCGTGGCTTCTCACCGTGGCTCTCAGCAAGGAGCATTCTTTCTTCTTGCATCCCCCAAGGCCCTTTCACTTCCTGGTCTCACTCGCCATGCTGCATCTCCGGACAGATTTGCTAGGGATGAGATCTGGATTGACTTGACGCCCACAGTGTTGCAGGAATTCCTCAATTTCAAGCAGCAGGCAAGCTGCTTTTCTCCCGGGCGCCTCTCAGCTGATGGGCGGGTGGGCGGGGCTTGCAGGGAGGCCTCCGTGTAGGCCTCCGTGAAGCCTGGATTCGAGTAGGCTGGCCAGCCCCAGGAAGAAGGCTGGCAGCCCGAGTGGCCGCCACAGCTCTCTGCAGCAGACCCTCTTCCCAGGCCAGACAGCTCAGCCTTGGCCCGGGAGAAGAGGAATCCCTTGATGTGGTTCCCCCCACCCCCTACAGGTAGGGATCTGCTTGCCATAGGGCTTGGATGGGGGGTGGGGAGACGGAGAAGTCTCTGAATATTTCATTTAAAACTGATTGGGAAATGTGCTGGCTTCAAAAAACCCTCTAAAAAGCCCTATAAGTGGCTTGTTTCATGGCAGGAAATTACAAAAACTTCTGGAACAAATGTATGTATGTATGTATGTATGTATGTATGTATGTATTAATTAATTAATTAATTATTTAATTAATTAATTCATAAATACACTTATGTTCAAGTTGTTTTGCAACCCAGGTCTGAGTGAGAACTGAGACATGAGTGAGAACTGTGACGCATGTGTTGTGCTTTTATGTTTTTTCCCCTTAGGGTCAATCTGGCCAACATGGGAATGCAGCACCTCCATTCCAGAGGAGATGTGTGTTAAAGGGCTTTCAAAGCCTCTTGTGAAAAACCTCCTGCAATCAAACTTGACTGAATTGGTTCAGAATTCTGAGAAAACAGACATAGGCTCACCCTGCATGGTTGAAAGTCTCCTTTGCTAATCTGCAGCGAGGGGCCCATTTTAATCATTAGTGTTTCTAGTGTGTTCTAGGCATGAAAAGTAGCACAAATATATAGTATTCAATGTATATCACTATCTATTGTGAAGTGTGTGTGTGTGTGTGTGTGTGTATTCAGTGAAATGTATTTCTTGGCAGCATACTTATTTTGAAATATCAGACTTAAATCCTTGGAAGCCTGGGGTGTGTGGAGGCCCTGGACTTGGGGGGGGGGGGGGCATTTTAAAATCTCTTCTCAGGGCCCACTCCAACCTTGCTACGCCCCTGAGCACATTCGGCTCCGCTCTTCGAGCTCTACTTCGAAAACGGAGCACAATGCAGAGAGCTTCACGATTGAAAAGGGAGCTGCATCTGCTGTCCACAGAGCCCCCACCGGGTATTACTTGCTGGCAGACTGGAAGTCGCTTAGATGAACTTCAAGCTCAAATCCTTGGTTTTGCAAATACACCATATGAAAAAGGAATTTTTGACTTGGAAATAGTTGTGCCTGAAAGGTATCCATTTGAGCCTCCAAAGATGCGCTTCCTGGCTCCTTTTAAAAAAGGTTTTACTCCCATATAATTCTTCTCTTCTCATTTGCTCAATTTTGTACATCTGTTTTTTGTATGTTTTGAATGAGGACAGAAATGTGAGAATAAAAGCCCCCTGCTTACTGGGCAAAGAGGCACCTTTTTCTCTTTGTAAATCGCCCTGAGCCATTTTTGGAAGGGTGGTATAGAAATCGAATTATTATTATTATTATTATTATTATTATTATTATTATTATTATTAAATTTCTCAGCGGGGGGGCCCATTTAAGAATCTTGTCTCAGGGCCCACTCCAACCTAGTTACGCCCCTGGGGAGACCCCAGGGAGACTCCCGCTCGGTGAGCAGTGGCAGCAGCAGCAAAGAAGCTGGACGGAGGGAGGAGGACGGCGCGATCCCCGCTTCAGGCTCCCTGCTGGCCCCGCCCCACCTGCCGGACAGCTGCCTGGAGGAGGGGGGCTCAGCAGCAAGCAGCAGCCAAAGCCGGCAGGAAAAGAGCTCTGCAGCCCATGATGCGTGCCCCACTGGCGGCCGCCCCCACGTGCTCTGGGGCTGCGAACCCTCCTCGGTCTGTGCACCGTTGCCCTCCCGCTCCCTCCGTTCAGCCGAGCCCGGCTGTGGGGCTGCTGCTGCCTGTTGGGTCCTTGCCTGAGTGGAGAGCCTGGAGGGCAGGCCAGAGACCGGCAGGGAAAGGAGCTCAGGATGCTGGCATCCATCCCCTGGTGGTGGGGGCTCCAGAGGGGACCCACGTCCTCCTCTTGTGCTGGCCACTGAGAGGAGCAGCTGCCCACGATTCTTTCTGTCCCTAGCAGAAGAGCAGGGGAAGGAGGAGCCCCGCAGTCTGATGAGGATGATCACAACAGGTAAAGTCAAACTCACCTGGTCTACCCAGATGATAATAATTGGTTATAATCGGTGGGATAAGGAGAGTGTTCACAGGGCCAGAGCTCATAGCCGAATCCCAGAGACACACAGGGTCAGGGATGTCCCGCAATCTTCCCTTCAGGGTTGCCCAGTCTTCTAGCAGGCCAGCCTGAAGAAGGCTCTCCGATGGCGCAAGGCAGTGAGATTCCCCAAATCTCTAGCAGGACAGGAGTAAATCTGCTGGGAGCAGAATTCTCCAGTCTCCTGCATTGGGGCCAAGCTCAGGTCTCTTTGCAGGTCAGTGTCCCATATACTCATCTTGGCTTTCTGGTATCCCAGAGATAAGGAGTATTGAGAGGGAGACCCAGAGATGGATCATTTTTCCGGCAGGGGTCTCCTCCAGCCAGTTTGGAATGAGCCTCCCAGTCAGTGTTTCTGCTGCCAAACCAATTGGGGGAAAGATCAGCTTCAGCCAAGAACTCCAGAGATGCAGCCAAGCAGGAGCGGCAGCAATTGAGATGAAACCAGATCCTAACCATAAGGAGGAGGCACTGGAGGCACAACGCAGCACTGAACAAATTGCCCTCAGAGAGGCGAATGATCTCAAGGCAATTCTAATTGCGATAGACAGACCCCACTTCCATTCCTCCTGCCCAAACAGAACCTGAAGAGGGAGCATGCAGTGGCATGCAGCCGAATCATGTTCTGTACAGTTCTAGAGAGCAGGGGTCCCAACCCTGTACAAGAAGTGTACCCGTCCCATGGCAAACCTTCAGCTCAGGTACCCCATAGCAGCAACTGAGTGTGTGTGTGTGTGTGTGTGTGTGTGTGTGTGTGTGTAAATCATAAATGCGGCCGTTATGAGACAGGAGACGCCAGTCACTGACTGATATCCAGACTTTACTCATGAGTACACTCACTAAAATTAATGGGACAGGTTTACATGTCCCATTAGAATGAGTCGATGAGGAGGAGGAGGAGGAACTGAATCTGGATGCAAGTCAGGGATTGGAGGAGCCCATCTCACAACTTTCACCTTCTAAGAGTGTGTGTGTGCTCTCCTAAAAACACAACAGGGGGTGGGGTGGGGGCGACTCCAGTCACTGGCTCGTGGCTATTTCTGTCCCCTCCCAAGTTGCCAAGAAGTCGTCTCATGGAAGTCTTGTCCGGTCCATGTCAAGGGGAGTGCTGGGTGCGAGGCTGGGGAGAAGGAGAAGAAGGGGATGCAGAGCTTCAGCACCCAGCTGGCTGCAGCCTGGGGAGGGGCAACCTCGGGGCAAAGGACCCGCTGGGAGCACTCCCAGTCCTCGTACTGCCTGTCGGGGACCCCTGCAGGACAGCATGCTGTGACTGCCCGTTTTCCTGATGAGCTGAGTGGGGATTCCCAGCCGGGGCGGCCCAGGATTTGTATGATGGGAGTCCATGACAACTTGGGAGACCCAAGTTGGGGAAGCCTCCAGTGAAGGGAAAGAAGGAGCATCGTGTGCTGTTTCACTTGGTGGGCTGCTGCAGAACCCCTGAATTGGCTCAGAACGATGGTCCCCAGAACGGCCCTGGAAAGCATCCGTGAAGAATTGGTCAGGCAGCATCTTTGCAGTTTTGCTTGGGAGAGGCAGCTTGTTCTGAGCCAAGTGGATTCCTGCAAGAGCAGCTGCTGGCGTCCTTGCTCCAGCCAATCCTCGTTTATCCTCCATCTTTTCCATTTCCCCCAGGACATTGTAGGACTTTGAAGAATTCCTTCTCAAGCCCAAATCCAGAGGGGCTCAGCTGGACACATGGCAGTGGCCTCTGCTTCTCAAGGGGCAGAGAAGTGCAACTCATCTCTTCCTAGGAATGGTCACGATGAAATGTACTTCATTCTAGCTGCGCACCATTTTACAAAAAGAAACCCAAATCTTACAATTAGAACTAGTTTTCAAAGTTCCATTGAAATGATCTTTGATGTAGGCATTTAATTGTGCTGGCGATAAACAACTTTGAAACTCGTTCCTTCTGGGGTGAAAAGGGATCTTTTGAGACCCAGCGTGGTGTAGTGGTTAGAGTGCTGGGCGAGGAGCAGGGAGATGGGATCTCCGTTCAGCCCTGAGGCTCATTGGGTGACTCTTGGCCAGTCACTTCTCTCTCCGCCTACACTGCCTCACAGGGTGGTTGTGGGGGGAAGCAGAACCCTGTTCACTACACTGGGCTCCTTGGATATAAAGAGAGTGACATCAATCCATGCGGGGCTCTCGGTGGCAGCTAGTCCTGATGGCTGGAGGCTACCTCCAGGCTCAGAGGCAGGGCCCCTGTGAATAGCAGCTCCAGGGGAGCAACAGCAGGAGAGGAGGCATGCCGTCATCTCCTGGTGGTGAGCTTCCCAGAGGGCTCCACTGGTGCGCTACTGTGTGGTACGGGAGGCTGGACTCGAGAGGTCTTGGGTCTGATCTAGTAAGGCTGCTCTTCTCTTCTCCCGGGGAGATATTGAATGGCGTTGGCTGAGAACAGAAATTTCCAGCTCTCGAAAGGGACCGAGCTGCTTGTAACTCGTGCATCGTTTTAAAAGGCTTGATCTGGCAAGCTTTCATGAAACAAAACCTTGCCGAGAGAGAGGGAGATCTGGGATGAGAGGTCTGTGGTAGTTCTGGCCCCAAGCAATTGGCCCAGTCCTGCAACCAAGCGCAGGAGCACTTTTGGATTTGATTATTGTCTGGTTGGTTTTTGGAGTCCTTGTCTAATGGGTCGGTGTCATTGTTGAAGAGAATCTGTTTCATGGTGGTTGCAAGATTGGTGTTGATTTTGATTTACTTTGGGCTTTGCAGGGATTTGACAAGCTGAACCTAAGGACAGCCCACTACACACCCCTTGCGGCTGCAATCGCTTGAAAAGAGAGACTGCTGAGTATGTGAGGCAAGATCCTCGGCAGACTCAGAGTACATCTTGCCCCTGGTCATGGCATTCAGTAATTGGAATGAGTCCGGAGCGTCTGAAACCCACGAGCGTAAATGGGGGGTGACGTTCCTCTCCCTCCCTGCACGGTAAGCTCTAGGGGTGGGGTTCATGGACTGACTTGGGCATATTGGCCACGTGTCTATTCCAGGATCCCAGTGCATGGGGGCGCTGCAGGGAAAGGACATCGCTTTCCCACCCATCCCATCGAGACACATGTCTGTTGAGTCTTTTTAGTCTTTTCTGGTTGCCAGCTTTGCAACCTCGCTGCAGACCTGATTGTTGTGGCATGATGTGGCCTATCTGCTGCTGTGCCATCCAGTCTAGAACTGTGTGTGTCCTTGCCTGGAAAATGATGGGTTGCCTCTCTAGAAGAGTGACAGCTTGGGTACCAAAGAGTTGATCTCTCCCATCGTGTTGTCGGTCAGCAATGCCGTGACCTTCGATGCTGTCTGGAAACCCTGGTTGCTCCCTCCTGCAAGTCTGAAGGTTCCAAGGGAACTCTTCTTTGGCCGTTACTTCAAACCTTCTATTTAGACTAAAAAGCATTTGAAGTCTCAAAACATGGAGCCCATTAAACCAGGGCTTAGCACATCCAGCTCTGTCCATGCTGGTCTCCTGCAGAACCTATCAGCCTAGGGAGCTTCAGCGTGGGAATCCAGTTGGCTTTGCTTGTCTTAGAGCAGGAGTTCTCCAGCCTGGGTTGCCAGAGGTCATTTGAATTCAACTGCCACCATCCCCTGCCACAGTGGACTTCAGGGGTGATGATGGGAGTTGTAGTCCAAGAGCATATGGGGACCCAGTTGGAGAACCTTTGAGAAAGAAAGCAAGTCATGTAGAGAGTTTCCAAAACTACAGTGATTCATTGGGGTGATATTGGTTCTGACTGGAAGATCTTGCCAGACTCCATAGGTAGAGAAAACGGTCTCTTCCTAGCCATAATGGGCCATTTTCCAGCTTTCTTCTCTTCTCTCTCTCCCCCTCCCCTATAGTTTTTAATAAGGGCTTCTCTTTTGCGTGTAGTAATTCTACAAAGCTGATGAATCTTTATATACCGCCTCTCAAGTTCCCAAAGCGGTTGACATAGGTCTAAATTAAGTTCATTAACTCACTAAAAATAAATTTTATTGATTTACAATAAATATAATGTAGTAATTACACTTTTCTTCAGGTGGCAGGATACGCAGATTTGGATGGTCCAGGAACCGCCTCTGGGAAAGGAACTGTAAGTGGCTCTTAATTACCATCTGGGTGCAGTTTTGGGACAGGAATTGGACAATCCGCTTGAACTGCTTAAGGGTCTCAAGCGACAAAGGTAGCTTTGGACCTTCATGTTTCATTCTTTCTGCTGAGATGCAGAAAGCCCAATGCATGCTAGATTCCCAGACTGTATGCAGTGAGCATGTGAGACACGTGGAATAGACCCAGCCATGACTGCAGGGATTCAAAGCCTCTACGTGGCACTCCTCTGGACGCACCAAAGCCTTAATT
This sequence comes from Hemicordylus capensis, assembly GCF_027244095.1. NCBI lineage: Eukaryota > Metazoa > Chordata > Lepidosauria > Squamata > Cordylidae > Hemicordylus > Hemicordylus capensis. The sequence goes on along the minus strand of NC_069657.1, from coordinate 239,522,012 downwards.
CGATAGTGCTATGACTACCAACACTTATCTACCACCTTTCAATGGGATGCCATTGGGAACATCTGTCTGGTGGTGAAATAGCCACCTGGTGGTGGTGATTCCTGGAACTCTCTTCAACTTGAAATGCAGGTTGGGTAGGAGTGATGACCCTGGGCAGATGGGTGTAGAGGAGGCATTGTGTTTCTCTCCCTCAGTCTAGACAACAGCTCCTTCACCCTTCTCAGCAAACAGGGTTTCTCCAGGCTTGGACCTGTCTACTCATCCCTAGGAAGTGGCCCTATCAGACCAGTGGTCCTTCCAGCTCAGTCTTTTCCTTCCTGACTGGCAGCAGCTCTCCAAGATTTCAGGCAGGAGTCTTTTCCAGCCGACCCAAGCGGTGATCTTCCCCTGAGCTCCGCCCCTTCCTCCTTCCGGGTCAATATTGTGCCACACCCATCTCACACAGCAAGCATGGATGGGCCCCAGTTTCTGGAAGGACTTGTTATGCCAAATCGATTCTTGCAAGTATAGGTCCGCAAGAAAAGGTTGCAGCATATCCCTGGTATGCCTTGAGGCTGTGCAAGGAGGAAGTTTGAGACCCCTTTTCCCCTCAGAAGCAGAAGGGGTTGTGACTGCTGTGAGGGAGTATTCTGCAAGCGGAGACATTGCCTGCTCTTTCAGTTACAGCCTACTGTTCCCCTCTTTGCCACTGAGCCCCATGAGCTCTGCCCAGCTAGTTGCCTGTCAATTGCCTAGAGTCCATGAACATTCCGCTCCAGGGAGTTACATTGGGGCAGTTTGGAGGAGTAGCCCCCATCTGGGTTCTTTTCCTTCAGAGTCTGGTGAGACGTATCTGCTGGTTATCTTGAATCCACCTTGCCCACAGGTGTCCCAGTTGTGCCTCCATGAGGAGCATTGCATCTCTTTCCGAAACAGATATGTAATAGTGCTGCTGCTGAAACGATATTTCTATGCCCCACAGGGCTCATCGAAGCTTGAGAAGCAATTTTAGATCAAGAAAAGGGAACTAGGGAAAAGAACCAAGAGTCAGTGCTTTCGGAAAGAGAAACTGCTGCCAGTCAGAGCTGGGCGGTGCTGGGCGAGACGGAATGTTGGTGTGTCTGCCAATCTGCTGTCTAGTTTGAAATCCCAATTGGGGGACATATACTGTATTTCGCCTAAATTGATTGCAAGTAGGTGACTTTTCCTTCTGTTTTGGCACTGACCACCCAAGCGATACTTCCATTGGAGGTCGCAATGTGGCTAATACTGAACATAAATAGGTATCTGGGATGTCCACAGGCATGTATTTTGTCATGCCACTGATATCCTGCCCTTCCGTCAGGATGGTGTGCACGGTTCTGCCTCCCCACTTCTATTCTGGCAACAATCCTGTGAGGTAGGTTAGGATGAGAGAGACTGAGTATCTGGCCAAAGATCACCCGGTGAGTATTAGGGCTGAGTAGAGGAGGATTTCAACCCAGGTCTCCCCTGGTCTCCCCCAGAACTCTCACTATGCCACTGCTCGGGCTCTCAGTATTGGCTGCAGGAGAACAAGGAGGTGGAAATCCTGCTTTTTAGCAGGGCAACAGAGTAGTGGGTTGGCTATGCATTGTTAAGATTGGCTGGCATGAATTTTTAAAGCGTCGAATCTTCCTTCCTCATAGGGGCTTCTGAAAACTGCCTTTCTCCGGGGCCTAGCAAAGCTAGAGAAGGAGGTCCCACTCGCTCCTACAGCCCCACAGCCTACAGCCCCACAGCCCAGCCAGGTCCCACTTGCTCCTACAGCCCCACAGCCCAGCCTCAGAAAAAACTTCTGAGGTGTGAATTCTCATTCTATCATACCAAATGAGATTTTTTTCAATTAGACAACTCTCATGACCCCACTTTCACTTTTTCACACTCTCTATTACTATGAATATGAGGAAGTAATCAATTTACAACACTTCACCTTATGAAGACAAACCTCAGAAATTCACCAAAATTCACCCCTCTTCCCAATCACTCTGAAATTAGGGATGGGTGGTAGCCTCCACCCATTAGGCACTATCTACCAGCCCACCCCACTCCTTTGGGGCAGATCCACTTTCTGCCCCCAATCTGCCCCAAAGTCACCAAAATTTCAAATATTCCCAAAAAATTAGCCCTCTGCCCAATCCCCCTGAAATTGTGGTGGTAGCCTGCACCCATTAAGCACTACCACCCCACCCCATTCTTCTGGGGCAGATCCACTTTCTGCCAACAAACTGCCCCAAAGTCACTAAAACTTCAAACATTCTCAAAAAATCAGCCCTCTGTCCAATCCCCCTGAAATTGGGTTGGTAGCCTCCACCCATTAGGCACTACCAACCCACCCCAATATTCTTCCTCAGGGCCAACTTTCTGCCCCAATCTGCCCCAATCTGCCGCAAAGACATGAAAAATTCAGAAATTCCCCCAAAACCACCCCTTTGCCCAATCCCCCTGAAATTGGGGTGGTAGCCTGCACCCATTAGGCACTACCACCCTACCCCACTCCTTTTGCCCAGATCCCATGCTATGACCCTGAACTGCCCCAAAGTCACTAAAATTTCAAAAATTCCCCAAAAATCAGCCCTTTGTCCAATTCCTCTGAAATTGGGGTGGTAGACTCCACCCATTGGCACTACCACGGCACCCCAAAATTTTGCCCCTGGGCCCATTTTTTACCCCCCGAATCAATTCGGATTCAGTATCAGATTAAATCCGAATCCTAACCGAATCAAGGGTGATTTGGGTGGCCCATATTCGGGCACAAAACAGAACAGGGGTGATTCGGTTCGGGTCCCGAACCGAATCACTGAATTCCCGAATTGCACACCACTAGTAGCAAGCATGACTTGTCCCCTAAGCTAAGCAGGGTCCACCCTGAATGCATATGAAAGGGAGACTAGAAGTGTGAGCACTGCAAGATATTCCCCTCAGGGGATGGAGCCGCTCTGGGAAGAGCAGAAGGTATCAAGTTCCCTCCCTGGCTTCTCCAAGATAGGGCTGAGAGAGATTTCTGCCTGCAACCTTGGAGAAGCCGCTGCCAGTCTGTGTAGACAATCCTGAGCTAGATGGACCAATGGTCTGACTCAGTATATGGCCGCTTCCTATGTTCCTATGAGACAGATACTGGAAGGAAATGTTGTTTTAGTAATGGATTGTATTCAAGAACATCAACAACAACAATAATGAATAGTGGTCAGGTCAGATGCAGTTCCATTATAGCAACAGCATATCGATACAAGTAGGAGTAGATGTAAACAAAGGAACAAACAGTAGGTTTGTACCAGTTAAGACTTGGATATATATACGAAGAAGAAATATATGTAATAACATATCCCAGGCAACAGTTCTGTCTCAGCAGGGCCAAGTGCATTTCTGCACGACTCAGATCTGCTCTTCAGTTTTCCAACAGACAAGCCCATGATAAGGGGCATCAAAGAAGATCGTCATCAAGGCAGCTTGTCAACCTCTGAGGGAAACGCTAAAGAGATTCTAAAAGAGACTGATGGCCAACTAGGATGAAGAAAGACAAGGAAAAACCCTTCCACAGGAGCAATTGCTCTGGATCTACAGGTGCCTTAAATATGGGGAAGAGACCCCAGCAGGAGGTGTTTCCACAGGGCTGAGGTGGTCAAATGCATTTGCATTTTAGCAGCAGCAAATCAATACAAGTAAGAACACAAATACATACACAAAGAGTAGGTTCGCACAAGTTTTTATATATCTCATTCCTACGCAATCATAAATTAAGCAAATAATACTAAATAATATAATGAAAATAGTTAAGTGAAGTACAAATGTCACGATGGCCAGCTTCTCCTCCGTTTGATCCTGCAAAAGAGAGAGGAGGAAAGGAATCAGGCCCTGCGGCTGGCCAGGGTTTGCTCTGCAGGCTTCCGCCCATTCAGATCCAGGAAAGCACCCATCCCAGCCCCATGGCTTTCAGGCCCGGCCTCAGGCCTAGTTCCCACATCTCCATGGAGCTGACCAACCTGTACCCCTTCCCATGGCGCAGGGTGGGCTCTGCTCAGGTGAACAAATGCTCCCTCATCCGAGAACGTTTCCCCCTTGTGGACAAAAGGTGGATCAGGGAGAAGACACGCCAGAACTCCAGGCCAGAAAGGGAGAGATGCCGGAGGGCATGAACCATCTTGATGCATCGCGGAGGACCCCACAAGAGATTTCTGCCCTGGGCCAAGTTATTTTTGCTGTCTGCAGAGCTGCTGCTAGTCATTGATGCCAGTCCTGGTCTGGGAGGACCAAAGCTCCGGCTGTGCTTCAGATCCCCCACCCCACCCCAGCCTTCCTTTCAAGGTGGAGATTTACACATCAGGAAAGCTCTCATGGGAAGAACAGCCACGGTCCACTGATCCAAAGAGTTGCTTCCAGAGGAGGTGAGTGTGGCGGAAGAGCTGAAGGCAGCATACAACGCACTTCTCGGAGGACTCTCCCCTGATCTCCTTGGAACGTACCCGGCCTCTCCTGCGCTTCAAAGAAAGTTACCTTGGGCCTTCTCCTGGATCATATGGCCTTTTCCTCTTCCTGCTCTTCTTCTAAAGGTAGAAAAGAGAGAGACATGAGGATGTCATCCCAGACAAAGGATTGATGAGTGAAGATAAGTTTTAATGGCTGCATAAGGAGGAGGTCTTCCCTGACCCTGCCCTTTTTCAGAGGAGATCCTTCAGGAAAGACATGCTATCCTGTCTTGCCTCATGTTTCCCACCCTGGCCATCTACTGCCTCTGGGAAGCCCCCAGGCCAGAGGTGAAGGCCTGCCCCTTCCCCTGCCGTGGCTCCCCTGCAACTGCTACTCCGGGGCATCCTGCCTCTGAGCCTGGAGGTGGCCTACAGCTGTCCAGACCAGTGGCCATGGATAGGACTGTCCTCTGTGAAATGGCCAGAGTCCCCTTTAAAGCCCTCCAAGCTGGTGGCCAGCACCGCATCCCGTGGCAGAGAATTCCCTAGATTCATGATACACTGTGTCCAAAAGGACTCCCTTCTGCTGGTCCTGAATGACTTGGCAATCATTTTCATGAGATGGCCACTGGTTCCAGTCTAATGGGAGAGGAAGAAATTCTTCTCACTCTCCACGTTCTGGACACCAGGCATCATTTGATAAACCTCGATCGTGGCTCCCCTTCGTTGCCTTCTCCCCTCAACTAAAAAGCCCCAGATGTGGAAACTGAGCCTCATAAGGGAGGTGCTCCAGCCCCCTGATCCTCTCGGTTTCCTCTTCTGCACCTTTCATACCTCCGGAATGTCCTCTGAGAGATATGGTGACCAGAACTGTACAGAGTATGACTCCAAATGTGGATGTCTCAAGGGGTTATGATATTAGCAGCTCTGTTCTCAGTCCCCGTCCTGGTGATCCTTTGCATTGAAATTGTCTTTTTCACAGCTGCTGCACACCGAGGCGACACTTCCCAAGAGGTGCTTCCTCCACACTTACTCCCTGGTCTTCACCAAGGCATGCAGACTTTGAAAATGCAGCAATCTGCACTTCTGCTTGGAAAGAACTGCTATCCTCTTCCAAGGGGGCAAGGTGTCCCCGAGGCGCCCACCAGACCAGCTCTCACCTCCTCCCCACTTTCCAGAGTGCCAAGGCCCTACTGGGGCCTGCCTTAGATACCCACACGCTTCAGCAAAGAGGCAGAGTGCAGGGAAAAGTTTCTCCCAGAGAACTTAGTACTCCGTTTGGGGCCCGCATGATTCTGATTTGCTCACCTCATTCCGCTTCCAAAAGCGTTCCAATGTCTCAAACCTTCCTTTCTTTTTAGGGAATGCAAATGTGGGGTCGAGGCCACAGGTAAGGCAGACATGTTGGGTTTTGGGACCCTGGTCTAACACACGAAAGTGACACTTTGCAGTGGAGGCTGGTTTCAAGATTCACCAATCAAGAGCACAGTACAGAAGGAAAAACAAAAGCAAGGTGATATTCTCAGAGATTTGGCAGAATTTGAAAGATTCATAACTCAAGAGCCGAGCACTTCTTGGGTCTTATATACAAACTGGAGATACGTTCTCCTGGATGGATACAAGGGCAGGAAGAAAGGTGTGAAGAGGGTCTACTGGGATCTACCAGGCAGCCGTGAGCTTCCCAGGCCATGGTGGAACATGAGGATGGACACGTTGGCTTGTAAAAGAGAAGTTGCTAGTACTCTACCCAGTCTAGGCTCACCCGTGCTGGAGGGGCAGTTCTTCCCACAGGGTGGAGGTGGTGTGTTTGTGCCAGCTTGTGGAAGCGCCTCAGGACTTTTTCTCGGCCCACCTGCTGCAAGAGCACTGCTCTCTGGTTTGGCCCACAGGACAGATTGGGGTGGTTAGGGTCTGTCTCCTGGTGGAACAAAAGAGCCATTTGCCAGCCAAGTCAGAGTCAGGTTTACACATGTAATTCATCGTTGTTGTTGTTCTCATCACCACCACCACCACCACCACCACTTCAACAACCCTTGAAACCCGGAAACAGGCGTTCTGCTGGAGAAATAGGGGGATATGGGGGGGGGGTAATTCCAAGTGCCATCCCACAGGAGTAGAGAGCCCAGGATTCCCTTGAAAGGGAGGGTGCTTACCACAAAGTAGGGTCGGGTCCGTTCGGCCTTGGTTGTGGAAAGGGCTGGAGTTTGCAGTGGAGGCTGGTTTCAAGATTCACCAATCAAGAGCATAGCACAGAAGGAAATACAAAAGCAAGGTGGTATTCTCAGAGATTTGGCAGAATTTGAGAGATTAATAACTCAAATGCCGAGCACTTCTTGGATCTTATATGCAAGCTGTTAGTGAAGTTTGGCTGAGTAGGGTGAAACTTGCAGAGTCTGTGCCTGCCTCCCACGGGTGTCTCCCCCTCTTCTCTGATGATTCCTACGTGACTGGGGCTTGGGACTGGCTGAGAGCTTGTCCGACCCAGTTGATGGCCATGAGAACAGCTCTCTTGAAGCTCTGCTGGTCCTCCCCAGCTCCGCGATGTTAACAACGGCATCATTTCCCAAACACTACCTCTATGGCTTGCAGTATTCTGTGGGATGAGCTGCTTTGTCTGCCCCATTCTTCGGTGGAGTTTTTTGCAAATACCCATGGTGAGAAGGTAAATGACAACAGGTCTAGTAGTGGCCGACGCAATCCTGCCTTTCCGCACTTTCTGTCAAAGACATCAAGAAAAGGACACAGACCCACTTCTGAAATCTCAGCTCCATCATGGGAATACTCAACGTTCTCTCAGGACTGCTGTTTTCACAGTCCAAATCAGAGACTGAATGGTACAGGAATCCTGTTCTCCTTGGGGGGGTTGTGCATGTTTTTGGTGTTCCCCAACTAGCGTGTGAGTTGAGGGCTGGGTCGTCGGAGGGGAGGGTCCCGTGGGAGGCGGACACAGGCTTTAAAGGCATTTCCTCCGATCTGGGTTATTTGCTGGCTGAGTGTGCTGGGTAGCATGGCCCTGCCAGAGTCTGTGCCCACCTCCCCCGGGTTCATTTCCCTCTTCTCAGATCTAATTTTTGATGCATACGTGACTCCATAGTGGGAGGGCGCACAGCTCCTGAGACTGGCTGGGAGCTTGTCCTAGCAAGCTAATGGCCATGATGAGTACAGCTCTGTAGTGTGTTGTCTATTGAACCTTCACAGACACTCTACCAGAACCCCCTTGCACAAGTGCAATGGGGAAAGATCTAGCACTCCCTACATGGCCCAAGAATGCAGTCCACCCCTCGGTTCCAACCCCCATTCCTCTTCTATAGGAGACTTAAGCCTTGCATAAAATGCATATGGATAGGTGTTGGCATGAGATGTTCAGATTCCTTAAGTGATGCTCACTCCCATGGCAAGATCTACGCAGTCTTGGGGTGAGCTGAGGCTCTTGGATCTGAGGCAGAAAGGTTCAGCACAGGCTCAGTACCCCGAGGACCAAAAATGCATTTCCACAGATGGTGGCTGACATCCAGAACCGCAGAGTGCTATTAGAATGATGCTGAAAAATCAACTTTGGAGAAGCCGCTGCCACTCTGTGTAGACAATACTGAGCTAGATGGACCAATGGTATACTGCCACTCAGTATATGGAAAAACTGTTGTGTACGTACGAGCATAGGTCTCATCATGCCACAGGGAAATTCTTGTAGCCAGCACTCACGCTAAGGGAGAAATCCACACAGTCCTGGAGCGATCCAAGGCTCTTGGACCTGCAAGAGAAAGGTTCAGCACAGGCTCGGTACCCGGAGGGATGAAGAAGAATGATCTCAGACTGTGGCTGCCATCCGGAGCAGCAGCAGAGCGCTGCTGGAAAGATGCTGCACAAATGCAAAACTGTAGTGCTAGACAGCCACCCTAACTAGCCAGCAAGACGTCTAAGCCTGCAGTGGGCTTGTCCACATTGCTGAGGCAACCTCTACCCTGCTCTGGTCTCCCCCTCCGGCTCAATGGTCCTTGCCTGGAGCAACTCAAGGTCGTGATCTTCCTGCCATAATTTGCTCCCCCTCGGAGCTTCCTGAGGCAGTCAGGAAGCATCTTTTGTGTCCGGCCCCATTGACCCCCATGTGCCTGTCTAGCCCTGACCCTATCCAATGGTGTATTGGGACGGTGCGCAGCTTCCGCCAAAGCCAAATGCTCTGCACAGTCCCCCTGCGTCATGTGCGAATGGCCATTCCTACAGTACAGTGCTGCCCTCTGTGCAGGACCGGGTGTGTGTGTGCTCTCTTAAGGGAGAAGGAATCCCCTTGAGCCCCTATGCCATCTTGACTTTGTGTCAACTTCTAAAAGAAATCAAGAAAAGGACACAGACCCACTTCTGAAATCTCAGCTACGTCACAGGAATGATCATGGGACTACTGCACTGACCGTCCCTAGATCTGGCCTAAGGCAGAGGATCACCTAAGCCTGGAAAGGCTCCCAGGGTGGGAGGACATGCGAACAAACTGTTGCTAGAAGGGCAGTGCCAGATGCAGCCCCCTGCCCTTGGGTTCGGGCCCCAATTCCTCTTCAGTAAGGAAGGTAAGATTTCATTGAACGTACACTGAGAGGTCTCCTCATGTAATGGGCAGGTTTTTCTTTTTGCCATTGTCCACATTTAAAGTAACAGTCACCCTGTGACAGACACTCAGTAAGCCAAGGCTCTTCCACCTGCAAGAGGAAGGTTCGGTACAGGCTCGGTACATGGAGGGCTGGAAATGCATTTTCTCAGATGGTGGCTGACATTCCAAGCAGTTGGAGAGCACTGGTGGAAAGACGCGGCACAAGGGCAAAACTGTTGTGCTAGCCGACCAATCTAACTGGCCAGCAAGAGATGGAAGCCTGCAGTGGACTTGTCAACACTGCTGAAGCAAGGTCTACCCTGCTGCGGTTTTTCCCTCCAGTGCAACTGTCCCTGCCCAGAGCTATCCAAGGTCCTGATCTGCCTGCTAGAATCTTGCTCAGCTGCCTTTTCTTCAGTGGCACTCCCCATCACCCCAATGTGTCGGTCTAGCTCCAACCCTAGCAAATTGTTTCTTGTGCCTGTGTGCAGCTTTGGCTGTGGTGCACAGCAGTGTGAAGCCCCCCAGGGTGAAAAGGAGAGGTGGGATTATTTTCTGATTAACTGCCATGTCCCCTAAGAAGTCCCCATAGTTTAGACCCCGATAGCCCCACTTTACCGGTCCCCCTGGCACCAGTGGAATGGGTGGCAGATTTAGCACTCCCACCCTAGCTTGAGGATGCAGGCCATCCCTCGGGTTGTGACCCCCATTCCTCTTCCATAGGGAATGCATAATACGTACGAGCATAGGTCTCATCATGCCACTGGGAAATTCTTGTAGCCAGCGCTCATGCTCAGGGAGAAATCCACCCAGTCCTGGAGCGAGCCAAGGATCTTGGACCTGCAACAGAAAGGTTCAGCACAGGCTCGGTACCCGGAGGGATGAAGAAGAATGATCTCAGACTGTGGCTGCCATCCAGAGCAGCAGCAGAGGGCTGCTGGAAAGATGCTGCACAAACACAAAACTGTTGTGCTAGACAGCCACCCTAACTAGCCAGCAAGACATCTAAGCCTGCTGTGGGCTTGTCCACATTGCTGAGGCAACCTCTACCCTGCTCTGGTCTCTCCGTCTGGTCTGGTCTCACAGTGCTGCCCTCTGTGCAGGACCGGGGTGTGTGTGTGCTCTTTTAAGGGATAAGGAATCCCCTTGAGCCCCTGTGCCATCTTGACTTTTTCTCAACTTCTAAAAGAAATCAAGAAAAGGACACAGACCCACTTCTGAAATCTCAGCTACATCACAGGAATGATCATGGGACTACTGCACTGACCTTCCCTAGATCTGGCCTAAGGCAGAGGATCACCAAAGACTGGAAAGGCTTCCAGGGCGGGCGGACATGCGAACCAACTGATGCTAGACGGACAGTGCCAGATGCAGCCCCCCTCCCTCTGGTTCCGGCCCCCATTCCTCTTCTGTTAGGAAGGTAAGATTTCATTGAACGTACGCTGAGAGGTCTTCTCATGTGATGGGCAGGTTTTTCTTTTTGCCATTGTCTACATTTAAAGTAGCAGTCACCCTGTGACAGACACTCAGTAAGCCAAGGCTCTTCCACCTGCAAGAGAAAGTTTCGGCAAAGGCTCGGTACCCAGAGGGCTGGAAATGCATTTCCTCAGATGGTGGATGACATTCCGAGCAGCAGGAGAGCACTGGTGGAAAGATGCGGCACAAGGGCACAACTGTTGTGCTAGCCGGCCACTCTAACTAGCCAGCAAGAGATGGAAGCCGGCAGTGGGCTTCTCGACATTGCTGAAGCAACGTCTACCCTGCTCTGGTGTCCCCCACCAGTTGGACTGTTCCTGTCTGGAGCTATCCAAGGTCCTGATCTTCCTGCCCGAATCTTGCTCCCCTCAGAGCTGCCTGAAGCAGTGTTCTTCAGCAGCAGGCTCCTTCACCTTATGTGATTGTCTAGCCCTAACCCTGACAAATTATTTGATGGGCCTGTGCGCAGCTTCAGCCCAAGCCAAAAACTCTGCAGAGTCCCCCTGGACCCATATGTGTGGATGACCATACCCACTGTGCAGTGCTGCCATCTGCACAGGCCGCAGTGTTTATATGTGTGTGTGCTCCCCTAAGGAAAAAGGAACCCCCTTGAGCCCCTGTTCTATGTTGGCAGGCATGCTGGAACTTCAGCCTTCCCAGAGAGCTCTTCCGAGAGGGCTCCTTCTCTCTGAAAGGGCCCTGCCGGCACTGAGAAAAGAGCAGGGCCATGCCAAGGTCAGCACAGTGGGGAATGGCTCTCAGGCTGAAGGGTTTCTGCCCCAATGGCCCCTGCTTGGAACAGAGTCAAGGTCACTGCTCTGAGCTCTGGATTCCTCCTGATACTCTGAAGGCATTTCCTCCAACTTTGCTCCTATGCTCCGGGAAAGTAGGATGACACTGTCAGAGTCTGCACACACCTCCCATGCATTCCTTTCCCTCTTCTCTGATGAGGTTTTTGACTGGTATGTGATTGGCGCTTGGGAGGCTGCAGAGCTCCTGAAAGAGGCTGGGAGCTTGTCCCACCAACTAATAGCCATGAGGGCAGCTCTGTGGTGTGTTATCCATTGAAACTTCACAAGGTGCACACAAGTGTTGGCTTCTTGAATAGGGCCCTTAACACAGGCCTGCAGCAGCATCTGGGGGCTGAGCTGTACTTCAAGGTGCACCCTTTACTAGCGGTGCCTGCATACACTACCCCACTAGCCGACCCATTTGATCACGAGTTTGAAATGCTGCCCTGAAAGGATCACAAGTGCCGACTTAGAAAAGAATACTGACCAATGCATTGATTAGAGCTGAAGAGAACATTCTGGAGAATTATCTTATCCCATCTATTAAATGCATGGGTGAATATTCGATCACCCTATCCATCATGCTCTGCACGGATGGACCCCATCGCTGTCCTAAGACTGAGGAGTACTTCACCCTGGAAAGTTTTCCACTGAGGGGGTCTATTCGGACCAACTTGTGGAATGGAAAATTCCTTATTGTTCTCTACTGTTGAAACTGTTGAGTCTCTTATCTACCAAGGACAGACAGGGTGGGGGAAGTGGGTACGGATGTTGCAAACTGCATTAGCATAGGTGTCGAATGATAGGCTTATTTCAGACTGTAACTGTTCTGTTTCTTGGAATGTAGATGTATCTTCTCTTAATTTGCTTATCTGTCTGCTGAGGAACCAAAACTTAAGGCAAAGTCCAGCCTCAAGGCAAACACATGTGTAAATGTAATAAACTAATTGGTCCCTCGGGCTGAATGGTGATGCCCAGCTGTTTAACAATGCCAAGGTATAAAATCCCAAGGCACTGGGTATTTGGCACGTTTTTTCTTGGTAGGCCGCGAGGCGCCAGGAAAAGCCACCAGCGCTGGTTTGGGTTCAATAAATGATGACTATTGCTTCCTTCAATCATCCTTGTTCGTCTGGTTTGTGGTAACTGGGGTTCTCCCAGGTAACAAACTGATGCAAGATGGACAGTGCCAGATGTGTCAATGGCTCTCTCCACAGCATCCTTCTGTTGCTTTCCTTGCTGTGCCCTGGCACAGCTGTGATGCCCAGAAGTGGGGGGGGGGGAGGAGGAGGAATAGTTTCCAAGTCACTGTCCTCCTATCCCTGACTCAGAGTTAGGAAGTCCCCAAACCTCAGTAACTGACAGCCCCACATCAGTGGGACCCCTTGCACAAAGGGAATGTGAGAAAGATCTTCCATCCCTCCATGGCCCAAGGATGCGGCCCACCCCCCATGGGTTCTGACCCCCATTCTTCTGCTGGAGGGAATGTGACGCCTGCATAAAACTTACGTAAACAGGTCCTGGCATCCGATGTTCAGTTTTTTTAGAGGGACGCTAACGTAAACTGTGATAGTCCACCCGGACACGCAGTGCTTTCGTACCTGAGACAGAAAGATTCAGAACAGGCTCGGCACCCAGAGGACGCAACATGCGTTTCCCCAGACGGTGGCTGACATGCCGAGCATCAGCAAAGCCTTCCTGGAAGGTTGCTGCACAACCACCCTAACTAGCCGGTGGGAGATCAAAGCCTGCATTGGGCTTGTCAACATGGCTGGAGCAACACCACTCCTGCTCTGGTGTCCCTGCCCGGAGATCTGCAAGGTCCTGACCTGCCTGAGGCCGTGTTCTTCAGTTCCTTGCTGCATGCCATGCCCTCCCCTCAGCTGTATCAGAAGGCAGAGACAGAAAGGCCCCCACCACTGAGAGGGGATGCCCCTGCGACACGGGAGTCCTGCGCTTCAAAGGGGTTGACAACTGTCTATATCAAAGGAATGAAGTGTTCTGTAGCACATGTAGATTGGGCTCCTGTGATGTGGCGCAGCGGAAGGAGATGCTGTGACAATCCAGTGTCTTGGGCCAGACGCATTTCGACAGACACAGTCTTGGTCCACCCGGCGTTAAATCGTGTGGCCAATCAGAAGCCTGGTCTTCCCATGTCATTATTTCAAAACAAGCCCTGGCCAGCCGCAGGGACTGATTCCTTTCCTCCTCTCTCCTTTGTAGGGTCAGACTGAGGAGAAGCTGGCCGCAGTTATTTGCTTGATTAGTTTGTTATTTTCTATTCCTACTTGTATTGCTCTGTTGCTACAGTGCAACTGCATTTGGACTAAGCATTGTGGAAACTCCTCCAGCTGTGATCTGCTCCCAAGATCTCAAGCAGCAGAAGGTCCAGAGAGGATTTGCTTCTGCAGGAGGGTTTTCCCTTCTGCTTCTTAATCAAGGTTGACTAGGGCAGAAATGCACTTTGTTCAGCTGATACAGAGTTGTTGCAGTATTGGATGGTCTGTTTGATTATCACGGAGAATCCTGAACTGTAATGGGTGGTGGTTGCCGTAATGGGAACTTGTCTGTGTTTCTACCACTGGCAACAGGTATTCTGGGCTGGATTTCAATACCTTTGAGCCTGGGCAAGCACCCAGTCTTTCCAGAACGAAACCTGCTTTACTTGCACAGAAAGGATCAGCCTGAGGAGGTGGTCGATCAATGCCCTCCAAGGTGGTCTTTGTGGCTGTCAAGCAAAAAGAGTGAGAAACTGAGTTTGTCCCAAGTCTAGGATTGATGTGAAACCTTCTTCATTTCTCAAGACATGCTCATGCCTGGGATATATTGTTACATATAGTTCTTCTTCTTATATATCCAAGTCTTTACTTGTGCAAACCAACTCTTTGTTTGTTTACGTCTATTCCTACTTGTGTTGATATGCTGTTGCTATAACGGAGATGCGTTTGACCTAAGCGCTGTGAAAAATACCTTCTGCTGCAAGCTGTTCACAGTATTTAAAGCAGCAGTAGGTCCAGAGGGCTTGATTTGATTGTCGATTTGCTTGTTATGGAGAATCCTGAACTGGAATCTGCGGTGGTTGCCCTCATGGTATTGATGTGAATATCGATTCGTTCCTGGGTCCGCCTTTTAGTCAATCAAACAGACTCAGTGGGGATCAATTAGAGGCAATTTTATTTGCTGCTGCAGCCAGCAAGATAAATCAATGGCTATTGCTCTGCATTGAAATACAAATTGGTTATAGGTGCATCTTACATTTATACAGACAATCTGAATGATGTTGACACCCTAGACATAGTATACTTGGCAACAAAATGGTGGACTAAGTATCTAGTACGCATGCGAAAGATTCATTGTTCATCTGGTGATCACCCCTTATTTGGTTACATCCTGTTTTCTTTAACTGTCAGCAAAGAACGGTGAGAACCAAGTTTCTTTAGATACAATTCAGTGGAGAGAGATAATCATGTGAGGCCGTGTCCTTGGGCTGGCCTGAGCTGGGCTGGGGTTACTTTAAGTTAGAGTGAGGTATTCTAAGTAAAATGGAGTTACTGTGGTTTTCTAAAACACATCAATTCCCCCCTTAAACACTGCATCACCCTGAATCTTCAGGATGCCTTAATTAAGGTTTGTAAAGGTACAGCTATATGTATGGGTCTTACATTGTGGCAAGGTTTAAAGGTTCTCATAAACATTTGGATTAAAGCTGGAATGCATTATAAGCAGCAACATGTTGATTATCAGTACAAAGAAAATACATGCTATAACTAGAATTATCTTCTGTGCCTATAAATCCATAGGCTCTCCATATTAGTTAGATGAAAGTTCTAACTGTTTGGAAATATTAATAATAGCTCCTTTTTAACACAAACTCTTAGATGGAACTCTGCGTTTCGTGTGGCTAAAGGGTTTGGGACACATGTGGTTTTGGGATGCCTTAAACATTTGTGATGCATTAAGCATAGTTTTTACAGAAATGGTATGTGCTATGGCAGGCACATTGCATACAATATTCTAGAGCTACAAACATAATTATATAATTCTATACATCACACACACATCCTTAACGAGCCATATCTGGCATGATTTGATATAGATAAATAGTTTTACACATAGCAGCAAAGTGTACATATAAAGATTATACAACTTATAGCAAGCAAGATGATTTTAAACCATCTTTATCCCAAATAAAGTATCAATAACAGTCTTGCATTGTGGAACCAGGTGCTTCTGGTGATTAATGGATTATCAGTTTGTGGAAAGCGATAGCGATGACAAGTCATGTATAATCACACTGATTAATACAAGTGTCTATAAAATTGCAGGTAAAGCTTGGGCCAGCTTAATGTCTTAGATCACAAAGGGATCAGTAACTTGGGGATAGGTGCAGACTTGCAGGTAAATGCTCTGGTTGAAACAATGAGATGATTGGCACAATATATAAGTGAAACAAATAAGGAAATGACTGGAGAGCAAGCATGTGAGGCCCATGATCTTACAGCACAGGAGATAGCAAGGTTTTCAACATCATGATAGCACATAGTCACTACAAGAAAGTAATATAAGAAAGTGGTGCAAATCATCAACTCCCACCCCCCTTAGTGTCCTCTAAAGTCTGTCATGGCCATAAAGGAAGCCATGGAGAGCTTTAGAATTCAAAATCTAAAAGTCCTTGGTAAGGAAAAATATATTTTAGTCCTTCAGTTGAGAACCAAATGCTCTTGTAAAACGTTGCAGGATATTGGCTATCCTGATCCGTGTTGTTTTGGCTTGTTTGGCTAGTGTCCACAGACAAGCTCAAATGTTCATGTGTTTGGGAGCCTTGACTCCCTCCCCTTGTGGGCAATCTGAAATCGTGTCTTTGGCAGAATTTGAAATAGTGTCTTTGGCAAGGTATCTTACCCAGGTAGGATGGTTCCAGGGCTTTACAGCTTGGGGAAGTGCTGTTGCATGTATGACTCCAGAGAAAAGTGAACAAATTGGCTTGCTTGTTTGTTGTCTATTCCTCTCCTACAGCACTTAGGAGCAGGAAGATGAACTGTGCATTAGGCCTTCTTCCTCGAACACAGGACAGGGTAGTAGATGGACGTTCTGTCACCATTGGGTTGGGTTGGAAATGCAGATAGGGACTGCCCCCGGGTAGCTGCTGCTGCTGCTGGTTAGTTTTCCTGGGTCACTGTTGATGGAGACTCCCTTGGGATCACATTCTGGCGATGGATCCAGGTATTCCTTCCATCTGGGGAGGACCAATCCTTCTTGGAAAGACAATTCAAGGCACTGTTGGTTGCAAACCTGTTTACTTGAGAGAAAGACAGGCAAGTGAGTTGCCAATTCCCTCCCCCACCCCCCATGTAGGGACAGCATCCTGAGACTAAGTCTCTGGGTGACAACCATTAGCACAAAAGGAATAGTCAAGTTTTCAAGGCAAATAATACAAAGGATGGACAAAACCTGAGGCTAATTCAATTTGGTCTTTTGGCAATTCCCCCCCCCCCCCAATTTATATTTTTGTTTCCCTGTTTGCCTTGGGCCCCCCTTTCCCTGAAGATCAGAACAGGGGATGATGTCTTCATTTGAGGCTTGGTGGCCAGGCGGGAGGCTGTGTGTGGGAGCCGGTGCTTCTTGGAGGCTGGCTGGCTTGTGTTGTAGGCTGGTTTCTGATCACGAGAACAAAACAGCAATCCTGGGCAAAAGCAAGGCAATAAAGTCAAAAAGAAAAAGGCATTCACATTTTTCACCTCCCTTGTGAGTTGGGGGTTTAGAGGAGGCATTAAAGCCTTTCAGGTCAATCACAGTCACTGCTAACAAAGTCCAGTTTCCATGTGGCATCTCACATTCTCTTCTGCATCCTGTTCTTCCTCTTTACAACAACCCTGTGAGGCAGGCCAAATCATTTGAGTTGTAGGCTCTGTGTCGCCCAGCAAGTGTCTTGGCTGAATGAGGATTTGGACTTGGGTTTTCCCGGTCCTGTTCCAGCACTCTAACCACTGCACCACGCTGGCTGACAATCATACTTACAGTCCTTTGTCAGGGCAATCAATCTCCATCCAGTATAACTGACTTCATCGTCAGTAACGTGTAGATAGTTGTGGTGTCCCCGTTCTCCATCTTTAGCCTCATAATTAACCAGTCACTGATGGATTCAAGTTTGGGTTTGACATTTCTGTAAAGCGAAAACAACCTCTCGAGACAAGGAAAAAGATAGCCCCCAGTCAATCCCTGCCCTCTGTTTACCCACAGCTTGGGCATTACCTGACTTGGTATGTCCAGTGAGATACTACTATACCTTGGTAAAGTAGGATTGTTTACTACACAAATTACACAGGCTGTTGCCACATGTTCTGCAAAAGGGTACATCCAAGAGGCACAAAAGTGTCTTTGGATTGACTAGGAAAAATCAAAGGATTGGTTCTGCAAGAATTCCACATCCATCTGCTGTTCTTTACCAGCCATCCTCTTCTAAATGCGCCCCCTGCTGTGGTGCAAAGTCAGTGTCCTTTTTCTGAATATGTGTGTGTGTGTGGTGGGGGGTTGTGCCAAGATAGTTAGCACAGGAATCAAAGTTGCTTGGAAACAGGAATGGAAGGAGCAGCGGTTTTAACTGCAGCATCTGCCATCCAATTACCCTTTGTCACTGGGTCATTTCCCTCTGGTGACCTCTGCTATGGATGACTGCAACCTCTTCTAGTAGTGTAACAGCATTCTAGAGTTCTGATATCTGTGTCCCATATTTTACTTCCTTGTTTCCCACTGTTAAAAATCTTCTTTCTTTCCAAGTGGCCCCATGAGTTGTGTAAAAATTACCTTGAAGGTGATGAGCTCTGCAAGCTGTGCTGACTGAGATACCTGGAGAAAGAGCATGGTCAGTCACTTCTCCATAGCCAGCTTACTTTGTCCATCTTACATGAAGCTGCCTCCATCTGTGTACAAATCAATGTCTGCATTTTGGAGAGGTTGATCTTTAAGATCAGGACGGCTTGGCATAGATGCAGTCCACAGCTTGCAAGCAATCATGTTCTTGGTCTTCTGTAGTCTCAAAAGGAAGTAAAGTAGCTGGATTAAGAATAGCCATGGAAACCCCAGAATTCCCCACCAAAGTCACATGATATTCGGTCATGTGTGAGGGAGTCCGCCATCTACTGCCCCAGACTAATCCCTTTTAGCTGGGAAATTTCCAAGGTGAATTGCAAACTTGCAGGATTGGCAAAACAAAATTCCTTTCATCAAATCTCATGTCTGGGATTTTAAGATTCAGCTGCTGTGAAGGCAAAGCAGGGCTGGTGGTGTGACAAATTAAAAAAAAAATTTTGAACCTTAGACCATTTGATCATTAGTTCTCAGTTTACATCAAATTCAGCTAGCAGGAATATTGCATAGATTTTGCAAAAACATGACAGTAATACAATTAGACTCATTTATCTTAAAATCCATTTTTCCTTCTCACCCACAATTAATCTGGCTGGAACACAAACTGCTTTACAGAGAACCTCTTTCCCCCTCCCATCTGGAAATGGGCGGAGTTATCCTTGTTCATCAGGGATCAGCTCAGTTGTGAGCAAGAATTTGAAAGGGAAACTTCCGGTTTAGAGTTTTGAGCTCACGGAAAATGGTAAGAGACCATCTCAAGGAAATCAGTAAACATAACATCTAAAGGCTTATGATACTCGGTAGTGGCAGAAATATCACAATTAACTTGATATAAGAATGAATGAAATAGAGCTTGCTCTCATGCCTAATGCATTTAGCCATAAGCAGCACTTTTGCAGAGGTGGGAAGATTCAGCCCTCAGTTGGCCAGCTGACCGCTGAAAGTTCCCTGTGTTGCTCAGGCCATGACCAATTTTATGTTCAATTAATATAATAACTGTGAATTTTGGAATTCAATGTCAGAGCAAGTTTGGTCTGGAACAGTTTACAGAAAGGAAAAAAACACAAACATGTCACTAGTATAAATACATTCACAAATACAACAGAATAAACAGAATAAATACAACAGAAACCTCATCTTCACAGAGATGAGCTATAAAATTGATGTGGGTTGAATTCCTATACAGAACCAGAGCTTTGGGCTCCCTCTCAGAAACATGCACAGACACACACACACACACACACACACACAGGATTGTCTTGTGTATTTCACAGAACAAAGGACTAAACAAAGAAAACTCCATATGAGTCACAAGGAATTTTATAACATTTTCAATCTGTTAGCCATAAACTCAGTTAAGAAAGTAGCCTAAATAGAACAAACCTATCACAGCCATCCATAAAAACAACCTGTAATTCTATATTACCTTTCCACATCACAATCTTCTAACTTACTGGTGCTTTTCAAGCATTTTTCTTTTTGTTGTTGTTAACAACCTCCAACCAAAATCCTTTTACGTATTTCCTTCTAGGTTTTTTTCCCCCTTTTGTCTGCAATTCCCATATGCATTCCTTCAAAACTCCATTTTCTTTCCTCTTTTCCAACTGAAGTAGTTGAAGAGAGATAGAAAAGAAGAAAAAGAGAAAAAAAGCAGCCTTTTGTTCAGAGAAACTTTTGCAGCTAGAACAGTGTCATCTTTTGGCTTGGTTACAACAGGACAGTGGCAGAGACTGTTTGCAGACTGTTTGCAACACACGGGCAAAGCTTGGAAGCAACTTGGAAACAGAACACAGAGAGAGAAATGATTTTTGCAAAAGACAATCATTCTTCCTTCCTTAACACTTCTAAAACAGAGGCAAGTGCAAAAGGATGTTATTTTTGGAGTCAGGAGGCCTCTGACTCGAGTTCATAGTGGCCAAACTTTCATACGAAGGCATTTCAAAACATGTTTTCTAAGAGCACTCTTTGCTCCCATGATAATCACCCAGTTTTTCAACACACACTCCAAAGGTGTACATGAAATCCGTTCAGATTTTGTGTACTTGCTATTTCTGCTACCCATAGCCCCCCCTTTGAATTGCTCGGGCTTAGGCTGTTTATTTCCTTCCCAGGCAGCCCTACTTCGGCTGTGGGGTTGTTGTTTTTTGTTTGTTTGTTTTTCTTCTCTCTCTCTCTCTTTCCCCCTTCTCGAGCTGAAAGATTAAACTGCCCCTGCTTGGACTTTTTGGCTTAAATTGCCCCCCCCCTCGGGATTTTGGCTTAATTTGCCCCTGCGTGGGCAGCCCTTCTTCGGCTGTAGGATTTCCCCCCTTTTCTCGGGCTGAAAATTGCCCCTCCCTGGGCTTCCCCCCCCCTTTGCCCCTCTTCAGCTGAGGAGAACCAAAAGACGTCTTTGGATTTCACTCTCTTACTCACTCTCTCTCTCTGTTCACACTTTCATTCACTCTTGCCTCGATTCCCAGATGTGGCGCGTTGTGACGACTGGCCCATGAGAATCCTCCACAGACAAAAGCTGTGGGGCGCGCTGGATCTCACTGTCCCGTGACGGGTCAGACTGTCCACCCAGAGTCACATCCAACTGTCACGGCACCAAATTGATGTGAATACCGATTCGTCCCTGGGTCCGCCTTTTAGCCAATCAAACAGACTCAGTGGGGATCAATTAGAGGCAATTTTATTTGCTGCTGCAGCCAGCAAGATAAATCAATGGCTATTGCTCTGCATTGAAATACAAATTGGTTATAGGTGCATCTTACATTTATGCAGACAATCTGAATGATGTTGACACCCTAGACATAGTATACTTGGCAACAAAATGGTGGACTAAGTATCTAGTACGCATGCAAAAGACTCATTGTTCATCTGGTGATCACCCCTTATTTGGTTACATCCTGTTTTCTTTAACTGTCAGCAAAGAACGGTGAGAACCAAGTTTCTTTAGATACAATTAAGTGGAGAGAGATAATCATGTGAGGCCGTGTCCTTGAGCTGGCCTGAGCTGGGCTGGGGTTACTTTAAGTTAGAGTGAGGTATTCTAAGTAAAATGGAGTTACTTTGGTTTTCTAAAACACATCAGTATCTTGCCTGCGTGGCTGCCTCTAGCAATGGGCTTTTCTAGGCTGGATTTCAATATCTTTGAGCCTCTGCAACTGCTTCTGCAGAAGGGTTTCTCTGCCCACCCTCCTTGTGAAGCCTGCAAGTAGCACAAGGGGCGGAGCGTTCTCTTTCCCCTCCCCATAGGCCACATTCAAAGCCTGCAATGGTCCTTTGTGGGACGGGGCGGGGGGGAGATGAGGCTCTACTTCCAGTCTAGGTGAAACAGCGCTGGAGGTTGGGTGCTTACCACATCGTAGGTGCTAATGGGTGCGTCCACTGTGCCGGGCGGGGCTGGAGCTGTCACTGGAGGCAGAAGCTGTAGTGGGGTGTTGCTGCTGGTCCCAGTCTGGGTGGCGGCGGCAGAACTGGCCTCCGCAGAGTCCCCTGGATTAAGGAAGAAGAAGACAGGCATGCCGAGGGCTCCTTCTGTGCTCTGGACTCCAGAACAACCGGGGGGGGGGCGCCAACCCCTCCCCACTTTCCCGAGCGCCAAGGCCCTTCTGAGGTCTACCTTCGAGGGCCCACATGGCTTGACGAAGAGAGTGGGTGGGAGACGACGCTAAGCAGCAGCCTCAGTTTCCAGCCTGGTGTCCATCGGATGCTTGGGGATGGCCCCATGGGGAAAGGAGTCGCTGCTGCTAGTCGAGGCTCACCATTACTGGAGCGGAAGTGCTTGCCACATCATTGGTAGTGCAGGGGGAGGCTGCAGTGATGGCGAGGGGCAGAGACAGTGGGGGCAGGGGCTGCTCACGAGGTAGACATGGTGCTTTGCAGCTGGGACTGGGACAGGACAGACGGGGGGACACCAATCTGTGCCTGCCCACCCCCAATTCCAACAACCCCCAGGCCAAGGCCCCCTGGGCTCTGCTTTAGACAACCCCCCCCCACACACACACACTTCTTTCGTTCCTTATTGCTGGCTCCTGCTGTGTCCCATTGAGTCCAGGGCTGTGTGAAGGGAAAATGTGGGGGTGGGTCAAGATCCCCCTTAACTGCCTGAAGAGATGCCTCTGCCCTCATCTTCGGATTGGAAGCTGCCCCCTCCTCTTCTGATGCCCCCTCATGCAACACTGTCCTGCCTTCCAAATGGCACATACGCCCTCTTGGATCCCTGTGCAAGACTGGACAGGATTCTGCCCATTTCTAGGGATCGAACCTGGGACCTCCCTGAAACTCTGCTTCCCAGAATAGGTACTGGGAACTGGTAGTAGGGATTAAGGATTTCAGGGTCACCATGCACATTTGGAGAGAAGTACATGAAATGTACATACAATTCTTTTAATAATTTGTTTTCATCATTGTTTTATGCTACTGCTTTTATTTCTGTTTTATGCTACTGCTTTGATTGTTTTGTGTATTTTCACCTGTGCTGATTTTTAAATATTGTGTTGAATTTTGTACACCACCTAGAGATGTACATATCAGGCAGTATAGAAATATCATAAATAAATACATACATAAATAAATAGCACCAGAATGACTCCTTTTGATTTATAATACTAGAAGAGTCTGGAAAAGGGTGGGTGGGGGTATTCGTGGTGCTTTAAAGCAAATTTTATAAAACAAAATAATATCTATAGAAAATAAATGGAGTCTACACCAAGTGTGAGATATTAATAGCAGCAACAGAACAAAAAACAAATACACTGAGCTGTACAATTAAGGCTGCAATCCTAGACACACTTACTTGGGAGAAAATCTGATTGAAACCAATGGTACTTCCTTCGAAGTAGGCGTGCATAGAACGGATAGCATGATAAAGCCAAAAACCTACGAAAAGGACAATTTCAAATTAATCCAGGGGATTATTAATTCTTAACTAAGAATAGCGGGGGGGGGGGCATTCTCCTTACAGAGGCCGGCTGCTGCTTCCTTGAGTTTCAGGAAGAGGAAGGCTTACTGTGCGGAAGGGCCACATGGTTTCCGTTGTCTTGTCTGCCCCACTCCGATGCTGTCTGTCAGTGCGAGTGTGTGTGGAACGGAGCAGGTTTCTCTTCATTCTCTTCTCATATTGGATGACATCATTTTCTTTCCCCCTTTGTGACTTGACCTGCTTCACCAGCTTGTCATCAGGAGCAGGTATACCCACCCAAACCCTGTTGCGGTATCACACTTACTTGCAACCTAAGGGGAAGATCACGATAAGATGACAGACCAATATGCTACCATGTTTCCCTGAAAATAAGACAGTGTCTTATATTAATTTTAGCCCCAAAAAATGCACTAGGGCAATTAGCGGTACATCAGAAATTACTGCTAGGTCTTACTTTCGGAGTAGGTCTTACTTTCGGGGAAACAGAGTACGTACATTCTCAGTCAAAAAGTGAGTTCGTTTTGCTCTCGTTGATGCTCACTGCTGTGTAGTACAAAGATTTTTAATTAGCTCTGTGTGTGTGTGTGTGTTTCATTAATAGTTGAAAACCCAGGTTACGCCGCCTGGGGCTGAATTGTGGAGCTGCCACCAGGTCGGAAGAGCTGTACTGGAGAGAGATCAGCCGCGCTCCCGACAGCGGTATGGAGACCTGGTTTTGCTGAGGGATGGGAGGAGAGCTCAGAGCGCCACTGTGGGGAGAGATGGGCGAGTGGGAAGCTTGCGGCCATGTCCAGGTGCTGGGGGCATATCTCCTGCCCTCGGCATGCCTGGGCTCGCTCTCAGGGCCAAGCTCTGGGAGCTTCTTGCGGGTGCTCTGGCAACTGCAGTGAAGTGGATATTGACCTCCCCTTAAGGAGTCATTTAGAACTAGGTTTTGCCTGCTTAGGAACACATGGAGCTGCCATATCCTGAGTCAGATCATTCGTCTCTCGAGTTCAGTTCAGAGACTGGCAGGGGCTTCTCCAAGGTCGCAGGCAGGAGTTTCTCTCAGCCCAATCTTGGAGATGCCGCCAGGGAGGGAACCTGGAACCTTCTGCTCTTCCCACTCACAGAGCTGCTCCATCCATCACACCATTCATGCTTGCTACACCTTGGAAACCTTAGTTTCAAAGAGCCACAGGGATGGAGCCATAACCCAGGGGTCGAGCATCTGCATTGCAGGCAGCAGGTCGCAGGTCCACTCCCTGGCAGCAGCATCTCCTCAACCCAGGGCTCGGAGAGACTCCTGCCTGCAACCTTGGAGAGCCACTGCCCGTCCGAGCAGCTTGACGGATGAATCGGGATGAGGCAGCTTCCTAGGTTCCTCTCTAGATCCTGAAGTTTACC
This sequence comes from Hemicordylus capensis, assembly GCF_027244095.1. Lineage (NCBI taxonomy): Eukaryota > Metazoa > Chordata > Lepidosauria > Squamata > Cordylidae > Hemicordylus > Hemicordylus capensis. The sequence continues at coordinate 239,497,604 of NC_069657.1, read as the reverse complement.
ACTGCTTGGACAAGCCCCATAAGAAGACAACTTCCTCCTCTGGGATATGAACACCTGTCTGAGTTCACTTCGAGAAGTGCCTCTCCCAAGGCATGGGTGATCTTTCTGCTGGCCATTGGTCCTGCAAGCACAGCACTGACTACTCTGTCTGGCAGTGGCTCTCAGGCCAAGCCAAGTCCTTCTGGGGCCTGCTTCCTGAAACCCTTTCACGGACAATGCCCGGGATGGACGCTGGCCCCTTCTGCAGAGAAGACACGCCATCCGTGATGGAGCCATGGGTTTTCCTGGCCCCGGTGGGAGATGGGGGTGGCCACCTTGCCCTGGAAAAGAAGAAGCTGCTGCTACCGGTCTGAGCACACAAGTGCTGGAGGGGCAGAGCTTCCAACATGATCCCGGGGAGCGCGAGGGGAGGCTGCAGTGATGGCGAGGGGCAGAGACAGTGGAGGCAGGCAGGGGCTGCTCAAAGGGTGGAGGGTGGTAGATGGGGGTGGCCACGTAGCAGTAAAGGGGACGGTCCAATGTCCACCTGCCCACCCCCAATTCCAACAGCACACAGGCCAAGACCCCCTGGGCATGCATGAGAAAGCCCACAGGCTTCAGCAAAGAGGATGAGTGCAGGGAAAGGTTGCCCCAGCGCGCTTAGTTCTCAGTGGGGTTTGCTTCTGATTGACTCACCAGCTTCCTGAAGCTGGCCAAGATTTTGAATGGGCCCTCTTTCCTACGTTGAGGCCGATGAGCCCTTGGGTCCAGGCTTGGACACTTCTCTCATTTCCGCGCCTGAAAGGTTCAACGTCTGATCTGTAACTGAAGGATCAAAACTGCATTGACCAATAACACATCAGTCTTTCAGGGAAGGTGAGAAATGGGGAAACCTAATCTCCAGATTGCTAGGTTTTCTATCATCATGGTGGAATTCCAGCTACCGCCACAAGGGAGTTGCCAGGGATTAGCTTTGCCTACAAATCCCACCCTCCACTGTGACACCAGACAGGCTACAGGCTACATTATGACATCATGAGGTTCACCACTGAGCATCACTGGAAGCAGAGAGACAAGTTACTCATCCCTCTCTTCAGCCCATTCATTTCAATCCTCCATGCATGATGTGGAAGGAGCGGACGGAGAGACATTTCCCTCCCTCTCTCACCATACTCGAACCCGGGGGCCTCCCCTGAAACTGACAGCCACAAAATGTAGGATGCCACTCCAGGCCTGGGAGTGCCACCCACATGCTGCAGAAGAGCAGGCAGCTGAATGGCGTGCAGGATCGGTGCCACGGTCATCCCCAGGGAGACCGCAGGAAGGTGAGTGGGGGAAACCTGACTGCAGGAGACGGGCCATCTCCCCCCACCCCCCTCGGCTTCTTACCAGGATGGGAAAGAGGGAGGGGCCTTTCCCAATGGGTGGTTCTCCTTCCTGAGCTGGGGGAGAGTGTTGCAGCAGCAAGAAAGTGAGCTGTCTGCCTGGTTTCCAGAACAAGCCCCAGAGAAAGGCTTAAGCTCACTTTCCTTGGGAGACCAACCAAAGAGGCACTTGGGGAGATCAGAATAGAACCGACCGACTCACACACAGGAAACAGAGCCCAGGAACAGGAAGGAGAAGAGAAACTCCTAGCTAGCCCCACCAGCCCAGAGGAAACTACAGTGCCCCCTCTGGCTGCAGAGCAATTGCATGATGCAAGCGATGCACAGTGAGTTGGGCCGCAGCTGTTGCATATCGCAGCGGAGAGCAACTGGCCCTATCCATCCCCCGCACAGCATCCCTCCAGTGGCGGCTGCTGGTGTCTACCTCCTGTTTCTTTTTGGATTGTGAGCCCTTTGGTGACTGGGATCCTTCTTTATTTTTTATAATTCTCTGTGCAATCCACTTAGACACCTTTTGTTGAAAAGAGGTATATACAGGTGAAACTCGGAAAATTAGAATATCGTGCAAAAATCCATTAATTTCAGTAATGCAAATTAAAAGGTGAAACTGATATATGAGACAGATGCATTACATGCAAAGCGAGATAAGTCAAGCCTTAATTTGTTATAATTGTGATGATCATGGCGTACAGCTCATGAAAACCTCAAATCCACAATCCCGGAAAATTAGAATATGACATGGAACCAAGAAGACAAGGATTGTAGAATAGAACATTATCGGACCTCTGAAAAGTATAAGCATGCATATGTATTCAGTACTTGGTTTGGGCCCCTTTTGCAGCAATTACTGCCTCAATGCTGCGTGGCATGGATGCTATCAGCCTGTGGCACTGCTGAGGGGTTATGGAAGACCAGGATGCTTCATTAACGGCCTTCAGCTCTTCTGCATTGTTTGGTCTCATGTCTCTCATCCTTCTCTTGGCAATGCCCCATAGATTCTCTATGGGGTCAGGTCAGGCGAGTTTGCTGGCCAATCAAGCACAGTACACTGTATACTTTTCAGAGGTCCGATATTGTTCTATTCTACAATCCTTGTCTTCTTGGTTCCAGGTAATATTCTAATGTTCTGAGATTGTGGATTTGGGGTTTTCATGAGCTGTACGCCATGATCATCACAATGATAACAAATTAAGGCTTGACTTATCTGGCTTTGCATGTAATGCGTCTGTCTCATATATCAGTTTCACCTTTTAATTTGCATTACTGAAATTAATGGACTTTTGCACGATATTCTAATTTTCCGAGCTTCACCTGTAAATATCCTTAGTAGTAGTAATACACAGAGTAATATAGAGAAATGGGCTTCATTAAGTAGAGATCAAAGACAGCCAGAATCTGGATGAACAATAATCAGGCCAGGTCGAAGCGCCAGATGAGTGAGTCACGGCCTCGGATGCCAGCAGTCCATATCTCTCCCCACCCAGCTCTCTCTGCCTGCCCTCTCCGGAGCGTCCCCCCCCCCAAAAAAACCCCACAGCGCTGGGAGTCCCAGCATCCATTGAGATGGAGAACGGCCAAAGATGCTTCCGAAGTCAGTGGGACTCAGAGAACATCTTCTCCCCGGTGCTCCTCCAAGGCAGGCACCTCCCGGTGGCTTTCTCTCTGGAGGCATTCACACACCTTCCGTGATGAAGCCCATCCTTGCTCTGTTTAGACACATGATTTTATTTTGCATATTCCAAGAAGATGGGATCTCAAAATGGGATTGCTGTCAACCGACAAAGGCCAATGCTGGCAGGAAGGGCCACGTTTGGCAAAGCGGAAGCTGGGGATGGAGGGAGACGCTTGGCGGGAGGTGAAAGGGCTCCCCAGTCAACGGTTTCCACTCACTGAAATCACTGCGGTGTGAAAGACGCAAATGGGAGTCTCTTGGATACCCCTCTTCTCCTTTTAGTGACATGCCAAGCCCATGACTGGCTCCTCTTCATTTTGAATTGTTCTGCATTTTGTATCAGGAGGGAGATCAGTGTTGTGATGTTTCATCTCCAGGGTCCCCTGAATGCCGCCAAATGATCTTTTCCCAACTTGGCTCCTTTGGGACTTGATACGAACCCTGAGGCACCATAGCAAGGCAAGGGCCTCTGGCTTTCCTGATGCTGTGGATTGCATATGGAGGTGAAAGGGCTTTGAGTGGTTATTTGTAAAGAATGTAAAAATCTGGAATAGCTTGAATTGTGTCTATATCGCGAATAAACACTTGCATTAGAGACTGTGTGCTTGGTATTTGTCATTTTATGGAACTGACACAATGACTCATCAGAACAAAGCAAAGTTTCAAAGAGTCCAGCGTAAATCGTAAATCGCTGTCCAGTCCAGCTTTAAATAGTAAATTCTGATTTGAAATGCACACTGGAGCAGATCAAACATAAAAGAGAACTGACTCAGTCAGAGGAAGGGAAGTAGAACTTGTCCTTCTGCTGGAATGGATGTCTGCTTGCTGCAAAGAAAAGCAGTCATCCCACCTGCGGTGTGTGGAGTGGGGCTACCATCGTCCGTTCTGCCGCAGTCTCCTCCGCCTCCTCCTCCTGCATGTGAGGGGTGTAGCGAGAAGGAGGGAAATGGGGGCGAAGCTTCCTCAAGTGGAATATCCTTTCAGTCCTCCAATTCCGGTCATTTCATTAGAATTGCCACTTTTAGAAAGACAGCTTGAAGGACATCCCGAAGGGGCAGGGCAGGGCCAAGGAAGTGTCCAGACGGAGAAGAAACACAAGAGGAAAGGTGTGACGGAGCTTCTGTGGCTCACTTGGAAGTCGCAGGAATCCCAGGCCAAGCCCAGTGCCCTGCGCAGAGGAGGGAGAGCAGCCCAAATGGGTCAATGGCACAGTCCAAATTCTGCAGCCTCTTAACCAGCTATTGTTGCCATTTGCCAGTGCCTTGGGCGTGTGCATGTGCCTAGGCCTGTGTGTGTGTGTAGGCTGGCCAGCATTGTGTAGTGCTTAGAGTGTGGGACTTGGACTGGGAAGAATTCCCGAGTTCAAATCCCCATTCAACTATGAAACTCTTTGGGTGACTCTGGGCCAGTCATGCATCTCTCTGCCTAACCTACTGCACAGGCTTGTTGTGAGGATAAAAGTAAGCTTGTACACCACTCTAAGCTCCTGGGAGGAAGAGTGTGATAGAATAATAAAATAAAATAAAATAAAAAATACCATGAGCCTATAGTGCCCCCATGAAAGCAAGAAACTATGGGGAATCATAAGACCTATTTGGTGCCTGGATCAAATGGCCGTTACTGCTCAACACAGGACGGGAAGAATCGCATCCTGGAATTCTGTCCAGGTACAATACGGCAAGATGAAGTGGGAAGATGTGGAGGAAATAAGATTAAAAGAAGCACCCAGAACTGGGGCCAGAAAGCAAACAGGGAGATGACTAGAGAAAGACAGGAGATGCAGAGAGGAGCTGGACCCCTCCCAAGGATCAGGGCTGAACACACCTCTTGGTAGACGGGAAGGCGTTGCCAACCCCGGGGCTTTGCCCTTGGAGGAAGGAAAGGTGGGAAGCACCCTCTTGTTTCCTCCCGGAGAGCTCAGCCAGCCTCCCAAGGTGGTGCAGTACAGCAGAAGGGGAGGGGCCTTTGCAGCCCCAGGCAGAGAGTGCACAGTGCAGGGGGGCGCCAATTGTCCGGCTCTTGTTGAGCGACAACTCCCATCCGGCCCAGCCACAAGCTTTGGATGTGTTTAGAAAACCAACGAAACTCCATTTTTGCCTAGAAGACCTCATTCTAACTTCAAGTAACCTAGCCCAGCTCAGGGACATCACTGCCTCTCATGATTAACGTCATTATCTCTCTCCAGCTAAATTGTATCGAGGAAACTTGTTAACACAGCTAAGGTTCCCAGGCTAGAAAACAGGATCTAGCCAACTAAGGAGTAATCACCCGATGAACAATGAATCAGGCATCCGCGTGCGTACTAGATACTTGGACCACCGTACTGTGTCTAGGGCGTCAGCACCATTTAGATTGTCTGTATAAATGTAGGTGCACCTGTAACCAAACTGTAATCGGTTTGAGAGCATGAGCCTACTGCTTACCTATTGCCATCTGCAGAAGCAATAAAGCCTCAATGAATCATTCCCAATCCTTGTGTCTGACTGACTGGTTACGTTGACCCAGGAACGAGCCCCATCCACATCAGTATGGTCGCTCAGCAAGAGCTGGAGGGCCAGATTTCCCCTCCCCGGCACAATGTCAGGGCAAAAGAGCAAGAGAGGTGTTTGTGATCTGGCTCTCCAAAGCCCAGGAAGCCTGACGGAGCCCTTGCTTGACATGGCCCCCCTTGCGATGGGGATCTGGAATGCTGAGCGTTGGCCTGACTGATGGTAGGGTTCTTTCTCTCCTAGTTTATCAAGTCCATTGAGAAAGAGAGAGGTGGGGACATAGGAAACTGCCATATGCTGAGTCAGACCATTGGTCTATCTAGCTTAGTATTGTCTTCACAGACTGGCAGCGGCTTCTCCAAGGTTACAGGCAGGCAGGAAGCCCTATTTTGAAGAAGCCAGGGAGGGAACTTGAAACCTTCTGCTCTTCCCAGAGCGGCTTCATCCCTTGAGGGGAATATCTTGCAGTGCTCACCCATCAAGTCTCCCATTCAGATGCAACCAGGGCAGACCCTGCTTAGCTATGGGGACAAGTCATGCTTGCTACCACAAGACCAGCTCTCCATCGTCCTGCAATGGAGCTCCAAGGCTGACCCACCAGGTGCCTAATGCAGCAGTTTGGCAACTTTGGGAGTTCTGCAGGCTGCAAAACCTTGGCCTCCCGGAATCTCATGTCAGCCCAAATCCTGCTCTGGGAGTCATGGAAGGTGAAGCCTGAGGGAGGAGGGGGAGACCTGGGCAGGAGAGGTGGGGACCACCAGGTGGGGGGTATGAGCCAAGTGGGAGGGGGAGCAGTGGGGGTGGGGGGGCTTGCTTCCGAGGAAGCCTGCTCAGGACTGCCTTCGCCTTTGCTTCCCCTCCCTATTAATTCAGAGTCGAAGGGAAACATCCTCCGTGCTTTCCTGGCATGGGCAGTTCTACCAAGTGGCCTCAGGAGAGCTGGACGTGGTGAGGTGGAAATGAACACAGCCAGAAGGTGCCCTGCTCACCAACGCCACCTTGCAGCTTCTTCCCGTGTGCAGAGGCAGATTCTCGCCGGTCTGACTTGCATGTGCTCTGATGGCCAGAGAATGCAGGACCCGGGGAATAAGCCAGCTTCTCTTTTGGGAAAAGCAGGCCAAGGAGAGGAATGGAATCAGACCCAAGCAATCTGTGGCTTCTGCATAGAGGCAGCAGTTGCTCAGTGTGTGGATCTCTCTTCTTATCAGAGAGGGTCAGTTTCCATTTCCAGCTCCTCATTAAATTGCACCAACTGGGGCGTTTTTTGTGTGTGTGGTCATCATTAGCTCTCAAGACGTTTTAGCAGAAACCTCCTTGGTGGCGGCCTGTCCCCTAACCTGGGAAAGCATCACCATTCTGAATTGATGGTGTGTCAGGGCTGCTCTTAAAGACACAGGAGCGTGGCTAAGAAAAGCAGTTGGCCACCCTGACTGGCAGTGGTGTGCCCGGAGGGCAACTGGTAGGCCTGTGGGCTTCCCCAAAGGTGGGGCACTCTTTGTTAATTTCACCCAACTCTGTGCCAAGACAAGCTGGATTCGGCACCCATATCGATCACACAAAGCCAGGCCATGCCATGCATTTCCTTAGTCTGATTTCAGTGAAAGCATATGAAGTGCCTGAAAACTGTGACAGGTTGCCGAAAGGTGAAAAAGGATGGGGCTCAGCCCTCAGGCTCCACAACTGTTTCAAATGCAACACACACACATACACACACCCATGAGAGATTTAGTGGTCTCTCTTTCTTCCTCACGATGCCTCTTCTTCAGGCACCCCAAGGCTCCCAGAGTAGCTTTCCTACCCTAGTTCCAGCACCCCAGTCCACAGTCTCTGCTCCCCCAGTCAGCGTCTCCCCCCTCCCAGCTGTCTCTGCCTGGCCGGTGCCCATCCCCCCATAGAACAGAGCTGGGAGTTCCGGCGTCCATGGCAAAAGATGCTCCAGAGGACAGTTGGCCAACTTCAGCCTTACTGACCAGACGCTGAGATGGCCTTCTGCCTCAAGGCACTGGCTGTGGCCATTCAAAGGCCCATCTTCTTGGTTGTGGCCTATGTCTGCAAACCTATTTGGGGTTCCCTGCTGAGGAAGGTAGGAAGGGTCACCTGGTGCCAAGTGGGCCCTGCGGATGAAGGGAGGGCGGGAGCTAAAGGACAGTCAGGGAGTGGCCACCGAGCAAAGGTGTGCTTTAGCAGCCTCACCCCTCCTCTCCATCTTGCTTGCAGGCTCTCTCCTCATCTTTCTGGCTGCCCCCAGGGAGGAGCTGTGTGACTTCTGCCTCTCTTTCTAGCAAGGTCTAGCAAGCCCAGCATCCTGTTTCCCAAACAGTGACAGATCTTTAAGAATGGGGGGTTTCCTAGGGATGGTTGTCCTGACCCAGACATGCATCTACCTAGTGAGGGGGAAGAGAGTCAGCCATGAGGACAGCATTTCCCCCTTTGGATGCCAAGTGGATTGATCTCGAAGAGAAGTCCTCAGGGTCTTGGAAAAGGAGTATGGGCAAAGAGTGGAAGGGGCTAATGCTAAATGGGCCAGGTCCAAGGGAAAAGAAGCCGGTCTACTGGCTTTGCTGCAAGAGACAGTGTGAGAGGGAATCTGAGATGGGCTTAGGGGATCCAAGAACCTTGCTGGATCAGGCCCAAGGCCCATCCGGTTCAGCACCCTGTTTCCCGCAGAGGCCCACCAGATGTCTTGGGAAGCTGCCCCCCTCCTGCTGTTGCTCCCCTGCAACTGGTGTTGAGAGGCACTGTGTGAAAAGCTCCTTCCTTGGGTCGGTCCTAAATTTCCTGGCAGTCCGTTTCATGGGAGAAGCTCTGGTTCTAGTCCTGGGAGAGAGATTTCTCTCTGACCACTCAGCAGGTGGCATCCATAGGATATTTCCCAGGGTGTTCAAGCTGTGCACAGGATGCTGAGGTGTGGCCTCTGGCTGCCATCCAGGGATCTGGGTGTGATGCCATCACCATGCCGAGGACCCCAAGGGGATGGGGCCGTAGTTCAGTGCTGGGGCATCTACTTTGCATGCAGAAGCTCCCAGGTTCCATCCCTGTCATCTCCGGCTATGGCTAGGAAAGAAGCTTGGAGAGCGGCCACTGCCAGACTGTGTCGGCGATACGGAGCTAGATGGACCACTGGTCAGACTCGGTAGAAGGCAGCTGGCTATGTCGCAGTGTCCCCAGCTCTCGCTCTCCTTTCCATCTGATTCCAAGGGCTGGAAGTGAGACTTCAGCAGAGTTGTGGGCTGGCAGCAGGTCTACAGCTCTCGACCGGAGAGAAGTGCTGCTGTCAGTCAAGCCTGTGGGGATGCTACTGGTGGGGATTGGTGCAAGAGAGCTCCTAGGAACCTGGGGCCTTCTGCACGCTCAGCAGCGCTTCTCCCACGGAGTAGGGGCCCAAGGGGAACTGGGATGGTCGAGGCTGAGGTGCCAGGAAATAAGCGCTGTCTTTCTTTCCTTGGTCCATAGGAGCGTATGAAGCCAGACCCCCTGTGGCAGCTGGAGCATCTGGGGGAGCTTGCTCGGAAGGAGGTGAGGAGCATCTTGAATGGAATTGTCCAGCCTAGAGTGGAAGACCACCCAACCCCTTAAGCAAGGGGTTTGGAAAACAAGGTTGCCCTTCTTTGAGCACCCTTTTCCGTGGGGTTTGGTCAAGACACAACACGGAATACTCGTTGGCTTGGTCTCATCCATGCATTAGCAGAAAGCAACTGCAGTTGAGTTGTATTGCAGGTGCAATTTTGGAAATGGCAGTTGTGGCCAATGGGGAGGCCGCTGGCATAGTTAAAGCAAGGGGCAGGGGGGAAGGCTCCAAGAGGATCCTCTTCCCTGCTGGGTCGTTGGCCAGGGTGGAGTTGCAGCAGTCTCAGGGGTCCGGGTGCAGGCAAGAGCGCAAGGAGGAATCCAGACCTCAGAGCAGTGACCTTGACACATTTCCAAGTTGGGGGCATTTGGGCAGAAACCCTTCAGCCTGAGCGCCATTTCCCACGGTGCTGACCTCTGCACAGTTTTACTCTTTCCTCAGTGTTGGGAGGGCCCTTTCCGAGAGATGGAGCCCTCTGTGAAGAGCTCTGTGCGGAGGGCTGCACTTCCCAGGACTCTCTGCAGGCCTAACAAGATGGTGCAGGGAACAAAGGGGTCCTTTTTCCCTTCAGGGAGCATCCCCACACACCCCCAGCCCGGTCCAGATGCCAGCACTGTACCGTGGGGAAATTCATCCCCAGATGCATCCAGGAGGACTGTGTAGAGTATTCTGCTTTGTCCGAAGCTGCACACAGGCCCAATGAACAATTTGTCACAGTCAGGACTGGAGAGCCACTTAGGCTAAATGGGCCTGCCGCTGAAGAACACTACTCCGAGGGGGAGTGAGATTCTGGCAGGAAATTCAGGACCTTGGATAGCTCCAGACAGGGACCCTTGAGCCGGTGGGGGAGACCAGAGCAGGGTAGACGTTGCTTCAGCAATGTTGACAAGCCCAGTGCAGGATTGGATCTTTGGCTGGCTAGTTAGGGTGGCTGGCTAGTGCCTCCGTTTTGGACTTCTGCAACCTCCTTCCACCACCCCTCTGCTGCTGCTCTGGATGGGAGCCACCACCCTCTGAGCAAACGTGTTTCTGGCCCTCCTGGTACTGAGCCTGTGCTGATCCTTTTTGTTGCAGTTCAGAAAACCTTGCTTCGTACGAGCACCTGTGACGTTTCACATTGAATGTGAGATGCGGACCAGGCAGCCAGGACCTGTCCACGTAAGTTTAATGCAAGCCTTATGTTCCCTATGGACTAAGAATGGGGGCAGGAACCCGATATGGGGGCTTCATCCTTGGGATATGGAGGGAGTGCTAGATTTTTCTCTGATCCCACTTGTGTAAAGGGTTCCAGTGAAGTGGAGCCGTCTCCGTCTGAGGTGGCTGGCTAGCGCAACGGTTTTGCGCTTGGGCAGCCTCCTCCCAGCAGCGCTCTCCTGCCACTCTGGATTTCAGCCACCATCTAAAGAAATGCATTTTTGGACCTCCGGGTACTGAGCCTTTGCTCAACCTTTCTGTTGCAGGTCCCAGAGCCTCAGCTTCCTCCAGGAATGGGAGGTTTTATTCGAAAACCTCCCCATCACAGGCTGAGACCAAAACCTGTATGTATGACGCAAGTCATTCCCGTACGTTCCCTATGTAAAAGGAAGGGGGGGTCGGGACCCCAGGGAGGGCCTGCATCCTCGGGCTAAAGAGGGAGTGCGATATCTGTCACCCATTCCACTTGTGCCGGGGTTTCAGTCAAGTGGGGCTATCTTTGTCTAAGCTGTGAGGACATTGCTTCATGCAGCTTGGAGGGTGAGCAAGATTCTGGCGGGAAGATCAGGACCATGGGCAGCCCCAGGCAGGGACAACTGAAGTGGAGGGAGAGCCCGGAGCAAGGTAGATGTTGCCTCAGCAATGTTGATAAGCCCACTGCAGGCTTTGGAGCATTTGCTGACCAATTAGAGTGGCTGGCTAGTGCAACAGTTTTGCGCGGATGCAGAATCCTTCCAACAGTGTTCTGCTGCTGCTGTGGATTTCAGCTGCCCTCTGAGGAAATGCATCTTCAGCCCTCTGGGTACCCAACCTGACCTGAACTTTTCTGTTGCAGGTTCAAGAGCCTCGGCACGCCCCAGAACCTCCCCAAGATTGGAAGTATCAGCCAGAATCTGTCCAGGTACGTTTGCTGCAAGTACAAGGTTCCCTGTGGAAGAGAAATGGCGGGTAGGAGCCCAAGGAGTGTGCTGCATCCTTGGGCCATGGAGGGAGTGCTGGATCCACTTGTGCAAGGGGTTCAGGCGAAGTGGGGCCGCCTGAGCTGAGGGGACTTCCTAGCTCGGAGTCAGACAGTTACTGGGTAGTGATCTCCGCTCCCCCTGCCCCTCTTCCTCCTCCCACTGCTGGGCATCATGACTCTTCCAGGGCACAGAAAGAATAGCAGCAGAAGGATGCTACAGAGAGAGTCACTGCTGCATCTGGCAGGGTCCCTCTAGCTTCAGGTGGTCCAGATATTCCTCCTCTGCGGAAGCCTTTTCAGTCTGAGCTACTCCTCACTCTTGATGTAGCTGAGATTTCAGAGTTGGGTCTGTGTTGTTTTCTGGATTCCTTTTAGAAGTGGAGACAGTTTGTGGCCACGGAGGGTCTAAGGGAGCTCCGCAGTTCGGCCTGTAGGATCCTGGAAGCGCTGGAAGCCACAGAGGTAATGTTGGATCAAAAACTCCATCAATGCAGAGGGAAAGGAATCCGTGGGAGCAGGGGCATAGCAAGGTTGGGGTGGGCCCAGAGACAAGATTTCAAAATGGGTCCTTTGCTGATATACACACACAAACACACTTCACAATATATAGTGCACTCACACTCACATCCCCATTATGAATACGGTGAAGATCTAGTTCACTTTGAATCTAGGTTTTTTTACGCTCTGCTACTGCCGATATTCAAGAGAATCAACCTAATTCATAGGGGGTGCAACACGGGCGGGCAGGGAGTCATGTGACGTGCCTCTGGGGGTCCCCTCAATGGCAGTGGGGCCCTGAGAAGACTGTCTCCCCTTGCCTAATGGTAGTCACGCCCCTGTGTGGGAGGCAGGTGCAGACCCAGACAGACGGAGACCTTTAGACATTTCAGGCTGAGCTACTCCTCAGTCTGAGCTCATCCTACCCAGCATATGGTCTACCCAGCAAATAACCCAAGTAGGAGAAGTGGGTCTGTGTTCTTTTCTGGCTTGCTTTTAGAAGTGGACATGAAGGTAGGAAATGAAGGTTTGAGTGGGCCACTAATGGGCACGTTGTTAACCTTCTTGCCATAGGAATTCCTTGCAAAAAACCCTACGGCGAGATTCTATGGGCCAGGAAACTTCCATAAGAGAATTATGGAAACCATGAAGGTGATGGAAGCCATGCAGGTAATGTCTGGAAAATGCTAGTAATTATGAACAGAAGATAGGGAGGACCAGCAGAGCTTCCCCAGACAGCACACTAAAGAGCTGTTCTCATGGCCATTGACTGGGTAGGACAAGCTGCCAGCCAGTCTCCGGAGCGGTGCGCCCTCCCAAGCCCCAGTCCTGAAGAAATCAAAAACTAGATCAGAGAAGAGGGAGAGGAACCCATGGGAGGCGGGTGCCAACTCAGACCATGTCCTCCTACCCAGCAAATTACCCAAGTAGAAGGGAAAGTCTTCCAGGTTCCAGAAGGGATCCAGCCCTCAGAGGAGCCGTAATCTTGATTCTTTTCCAAGTGGGGGCCTATTGGGCCGAAATGGCATGAGAGCCGTTTCCACCTTTGCTGACCTCTGCATAGTTTTACTCTTTTCTCAGTGCTGGGAGGGCCCTTTCAGAGGGATGGAGCCCTCTCTGGAGAGCTCTCTGGGAGGGATTGCACTTCCCAGCACTCTCTGCAGGCCTTCGAGGTGGTGCTTTGGCTCAGGAGGGCTCCTTCTGCCTGAAGGGAGCCCCCACCCTCAGGGTGCAAAGATGGCAACACTGCATCTTGGGAATGGTCATCCCCACATGGTTCAAGGGGGACTGTGCAAGGTATTTGGCTTGGGCTGAAGCTGCACACAGGACCAATCCACAATTTGACAGGCTTAGGGCTTTAAAGGTGCATAGGGTTGATGGGGCACTGAAGAACACTGTCGCAGGCAGCTCTAAGGGGGAAGAAGGTTTTGACAAGAAGATCAGGATCTTGGATAGCCCCGGACAGGGACAGTTGAACTGGGAGGGGACACCAGAGCAGGTTAGTTGTTGCTTAAGCAATGTGGACAAGACCTCTGCAGCCTTAGGTCTCTGGCTGGCTAGTTAGGGTTTTCTGGCTAGTGCCATATTTTCACACATGTGCTGCATCCTTCCAGCAGCGCTCTGCTGCTGCTCTGGATGTCAGCCACCACCAGAGAAAATGCATTCCCAGCCCTCTGGATACCAAGCCTGTGCTGAATCTTTCTGCAGACAAACCAAGAGCCTTGGAGCATGAAGGGACTGGGGACATCTGATCGCAACTGTGATCCTGGGTCGCTGCCAGTCACAGAAGACATTCAGGTATTGTTTGGGTAACCTCCTACTCCTAACAGAAGAGGGGGAAGGACCAGCAGAGCTTCAACCGAGGGCACGCTAGCTGCTCTCTTGGCCATCAGCTGGGTGGGACAAGCTCCCAGTCCCTCTCTGGATCTGTGCGCCCTCCCAAGCCCCAGTCATGTATGGATCAGAAACTAGATCAGAGAAGAGGGAAAGGAACCTGTGGGAGGTGGGGACAGACGCTGACAGGGTCCGGCCACCCAGCACAGCATATGACCCAAGTCGGAGGAAATGCCTCCAGAGTCCGAGAAGGGATCGAGACCTCAGAGCAGTGATCTTGAGACTTTCCCAAGCGGGGGCCCTTTTGACAGTAACCCTTCAGCGCGAGAGCCATTCCCCACTGTGCCGACCTCTGCACAGTCCTGCGCTCTCCTCAGTGCCGGGACGGCCCTTTCAGAGAAATGGAGCCCTCTCTGGAGAGCTCTCTGGGAAGGGTTGCACTGCCCAGCACTCTCGGCAGGCCTTCCAAGGTGATGATGCAGGGCTCAAGAGTGCTCCGTTGACCTTAAGATGCTCCCGCCCCCGGGCCTGCCCAGATGGCAGCACTGCACCTTGGGAATGGTCATCCCCACATGGCACCTGCCGGACGGTGCCGGGTATTTGGCTTGGGCTGAAGCTGCACACGGGGCTAGGGCTTCAAAGGCACCTAGAACGGATGGGGCCTGCCGCGGAAGGACACTGCCTCATGCAGCGGAGCAAGATTCTGGCAAGAAGATCAGGACCTTGGATTTCTTGTAGAAGTTGTTACAAAATGAGGTAATGCAGGTTTGAATGGGGCACTCATTGCCCTGTGGTCAACCTTCTCGCTACAGGGCACTGAAAACAACTGGCCTGAAGGATGGTGCGGGCTCAGGAGCTTCCCAACAAGAATCCTCCAAGCCATGGAAGCCGTGCAGGTAATGTATGGGAAAAATTCCTAACAGATTAGGGCGGGGGGGGCAGACACGTTCCCAGCCAGTCTCCGGAGCTGTGTGCCCTCCCAAGCCCCAGTCTTGGATGCATCAGAAAGTAGATCAGAGGAGATGGGGAAGAACCCGTGGGAGGTGGGCGCTGACTCTTGACAGTGTCAGAGGGGGCAGAAGAGTGGGTCAGGTGGTAGTGTCCCAATGGGTGCCTGCTACCACCCAGATTTCAAAGAAATTGGTGAAAGGGGTGATTTTAAAAAGAATTTCTGAAGTTTGTGCATCTTTAAGCTTCCCCCCCATCGGGAATGATGGGGAATTTCAGCAGCCCCATAACTCCACTTGGGGGGCACCAGGGATGCTCTGAGCGAGTGGTGGTGTAGTGCACATAGGGTTCCAACCACCCCTTAACCCAAAACCCATGGGGCACGGGGGGTTGTTGTATCAGAGCTGTTCTTCTGAGAGTAGATTCTCTAGTCGGAATGAGAGTGGATTCAAGGTGGGTCATTCTTTTTGTGCCAAACCTTCACATCATCTACAGCAGCAGGAAGAATCCTTCACAGCAAGTAGCCAATCTTTCGTGCCTTAGCTGGAGAATTGCAGTTTGTTCCACCAGGGTCCGGAGAACACACATCTGGCAGGTGGAGGGGTCAGATGGATATCACACTGAAAACGGAGGGTGCTGTTTAGCTCCTTTTGGAGAAGCAATATTGGGAACACGTTGGGGATGATGTTGATTATGATGAATTTCATGCAGATACCTCATTCGGCCTTGGCTGGTGAATGGCTCTTTTTCCCCACCAGGGTCCAAAGGAAAAGGCTTTGCAGCAACAAAGCATCCTGGACAAATACAGGAAGGAGGGCCTCTTCCAGAGATTAAGGTCCCTCCGGAAGCTGGATGAGGTGAGGAAATCGGTAGCACGTGGGCCCCATACGGAGAACCCAGTTCTCTGGGACACGATCCCCCTGCGCTCAGCCCCTTGTGGGTTGTCTCGGGCAGAGAGGAGGAGGGTCTTGGCCTCAGTGCTGCTGCAGTTGCGAGGGGGCAGGTGGAGATTGGAGCCCCCCCCCAGTCCAGTGGGAAGCTCTGCCCCTCCAACACTGGTGAGCCGAGCCTGGGCAGCCTGCAAGCAGCTTCTCCTTCCCCAAGCCAACGTGGCCATCCCCTGGGATCAGCTGGACTTCAGGCGGAAACGGGAGGGTGCTGCGGAGCATTTTCTCCCGCCCGCTCTCTTAGTCACATCATATGCCAGATGCAGGGGGAGAGCAACTGGCCCTGTCCATCCCCAGCACAGCATCCCTCCAGTGGCAGTTGCTGGGGTCTGTCTTATGTTTCTTTTTGAGACTGTGGGCCCTTTGGGGACAGGGGGCCGTTTTATTTCTATCTATGTAAACCGCCTGAGGAACCTTTTGTTGAAAAGCGGTCAATAAATATGCACTGAATTCTTATTCGTAATTCGTGCCTTACCCTCTGGAGGGCCAGGATGCAGCAGGCGCCCTCCTCACACCTTTCTCCCTGTCCTGGAATCCAGGAGACTCAGCTGCCCACCAGACCCGGGCCAGGAAGAACACGGAAGCCCCTGCCTCCAGCGCCAACTCCAGCCCCGCCCAGCACTGCAGGCTCCCCCGAGAGCACCGGAGAGGAGGTAAGCAAGCACTGCCCCTCCCGCACGGCCGAGCCCAGACGGGAAGGAGCGCCCCATCTTCCAAGCAAACTTGGCTGGCCAGAGGTCCCCCCGCCCCAGGCCAGGAAAGCCCATGGCTCAGTGGTAGCCTGGGTTCCTTCTCTGCAGCAGCTCCCAGCTTCCATCCCTGGCAAAGGGCAGAATCCTGTCCAGTCTCTCCCAGGCTCCCATGAAGGCGAATGTGCTGTTTGGAGGGCAAGGCAGAGTTGCAGGCCAGGGTGGGAGACAGAAGAGGAGCAGGGAGCTCCCCATCCCCAGATGAGGGCAGAGGTACTTCTTCCGGCCGTAAAGGGGTCGCCTTGCCTTGCAAGTAATTCGGGCTCACGGGCAGTGGGCATAGATATCGTTGATATCTATGTGAATTGCCTGCAGAAATTCTTGTTGACAAGTGGTCAATAAATATTCACCAGATTCTTATTCTTAAGTCGCTCCTCGCCTTTTGGAGGGCCAGGATGCAGCAGGCACCCTCCGCACGCCTCACTTCTTCTTCTTGCATCCAGGAGTCTCAGCCGAGGCCAGGTCTGCCGCTGCCCACCAGACCCAGGCCAGGAACACCACCGCAGCCCCTGCCTCCAGCACCAACTCCGGCCCCACCCAGCACTGCAGGCTCCCCCGAGAGCACCGGAGAGGAGGTAAGCAAGCACTGCCCCTCCCGCACGGCCGAGCCCAGACGGGAAGGAGCGCCCCATCTTCCAAGCAAACTTGGCTGGCCAGAGGTCCCCCCGCCCCAGGCCAGGAAAGCCCATGGCTCAGTGGTAGACTGGGTTCCTTCTCTGCAGCAGCTCCCAGCTTCCATCCCTGGCAAAGGGCAGAATCCTGTCCAGTCTCTCCCAGGCTCCCATGAAGGCGAATGTGCTGTTTGGAGGGCAAGGCAGAGTTGCAGGCCAGGGTGGGAGACAGAAGAGGAGCAGGGAGCTCCCCATCCCCAGATGAGGGCAGAGGTACTTCTTCCGGCCGTAAAGGGGTCGCCTTGCCTTGCAAGTAATTCGGGCTCACGGGCAGTGGGCATAGATATCGTTGATATCTATGTGAATTGCCTGCAGAAATTCTTGTTGACAAGTGGTCAATAAATATTCACCAGATTCTTATTCTTAAGTCGCTCCTCGCCTTTTGGAGGGCCAGGATGCAGCAGGCACCCTCCGCACGCCTCACTTCTTCTTCTTGCATCCAGGAGTCTCAGCCGAGGCCAGGTCTGCCGCTGCCCACCAGACCCGGGCCAGGAACACCACCGCAGCCCCTGCCTCCAGCACCAACTCCGGCCCCACCCAGCACTGCAGGCTCCCCCGAGAGCACCGGAGAGGAGGTAAGCAAGCACTGCCCCTCCCGCATGGCCTTGCCCAGATGGGAAGTGTTGCAGGGGTGGGAGTCCGAAGAGGAGCGGCGGGGGCTTCCCATCCAAAGATGAGGGCAGAGGCAACTCTTCCGGCTGTTAAGGGGTCGCCTTGTGAGTAATTCGGCCTTGTGTTCTTCTCCGCAGATGGAAAGAGGAAGGCCCCAAAGGAGGGGGTGGTATGCGGTCAAAGGCCCTCTGCTGTACAAGGTGAGGAGATCTCAACACCCCCACAGAGTGTCCCATATAGTCATCTTGGCTTTCTGGTATCCCAGAGATAAGGAGTATTGAGAGGGAGACCCAGAGATGGGATCATTTTTCCGGCAGGGGCCTCCTGCAGCCAGTTTGAAATGAGCCTCCCAGTCAGTGATTCTGCTGCCAAACCAATTAGGGGAAAGATCAATTGAAGCCAAAACTCAAGAGATGCAGCCAAGCAGCAGCGGCAGCAATTGAGATGAAACCAGATCCTAACCATAAGGAGGAGGCACTGGAGGCACAACGCAGCACTGAACAAATTGCCCTCAGAGAGGCAAACCATCTCAAGGCAATTCTAATTGCGATAGACAGACCCCACTTCCCTTCCTCCTGCCCAAACAGAACCTGAAGAGGGAGCATTCAGTGGCATGCAGCCGAATCATGTTCTGTACGGGTTATAGAGAGCAGGGGTCCCAACCCTCTACAAGAAGTGTACCCGTCCCATGGCAAACCTTCAGCTCAGGTACCCCAGAGCAGCAACTGAGTGTGTGTCTGTGTGTGTGTGTGTGTGTGTGTGTGTGTGTGTGTGTGTGTGTGTGTAAATCATAAATGTGGCCGTTATGAGACAGGAGACGCCAGTCACTGACTGATATCCAGACATTACTCATGAGTACACTCACTAAAATAAATGGGACAGGTTTACATGTCCCATTAGAATGAGTCGATGAGGAGGAGGAGGAGGAGGAACTGAATCTGGATGCAAGTCAGGGATTGGAGGAGCCCATCTCACAACTGTCACCTTCTAAGAGTGTGTGTGTGCTCTCCTAAAAACACAACAGGGGGTGCGGTGGGGGCGACTCCAGTCACTGGCTCGTGGCTGTTTCTGTCCCCTTCCAAGTTGCCAAGAAGCCGTCTCATGGAAGTCTTGTCCGGTCCATGTCAAGGGGAGTGCTGGGTGCGAGGCTGGGGAGAAGGAGAAGAGGGGATGCAGAGCTTCAGCACCCAGCTGGCTGCAGCCTGGGGAGGGGCAACCTCGGGGCAAGAGGGCCCCCTGGCAGCCCTCCCAGTCCTCGAACCCCTGCAGGACAGCATGCTGTGACTGCCCGTTTTCCTGATGAGCTGAGTGGGGATTCCCAGCCGGGGCAGCCCAGGATTTGTATGATGGGAGTCCATGACAACTTGGGAGACACAAGTTAGGGAAACCTCCAGTGAAGTGAAAGAAGGAGCATCGTGTGCTGTTTCACTTGGTGGGCTGCTGCAGAACCCCTGAATTGGCTCAGAACGATGGTCCCCAGAACGGCCCTGGAAAGCATCCGTGAAGAATTGGTCAGGCAGCATCTTTGCAGTTTTGCTTGGGAGATGCAGCTTGTTCTGAGCCAAGTGGATTCCTGCAAGAGCAGCTGCTGGCGTCCTTTCTCCAGCCAATCCTCGTGAATCCTCCATCTTTTCCATTTCCACCAGGACATTGTAGGACTTTGAAGAATTCCTTCTCAAGCCCAAATCCAGAGGGGCTCAGCTGGAAACATGGCAGTGGCCTCTGCTTCTCAAGGGGCAGAGAAGGGCAACTCATCTCTTCCTAGGAATGGTCACGATGAAATGTATTTCATTCTAGCTGTGCACCATTTTACAAAAAGAAACCCAAATCTTCCAATTAGAACTAGTTTTCAAAGTTCCATTGAAACGATCTTTGATGTATGCATTTAATTGTGCTGGCGATAAACAACTTTGAAACCCGTTCCTTCTGGGGTGAAAAGGGTTCTTTTGAGAGCCAGCGTGGTGTAGTGGTTAGAGTGCTGGGCGAGGAGCAGGGAGATGAAATCTCCGTTCAGCCCTGAGGCTCACTGGGTGACTCTGGGCCAGTCACTTCTCTCTCCGCCTAACCTGCCTCACAGGGTGGTTGTGGGGGGAAGCAGAACCCTGTTCACTACACTGGGCTCCTTGGATATAAAGAGAGTGACATCAATCCATGCGGGGCTCTCGGTGGCAGCTAGTCCTGATGGCTGGAGGCTACCTCCAGGCTCAGAGGCAGGGCCCCTGTGAATAGCAGCTCCAGGGGAGCAACAGCAGGAGAGGAGGCATGCCATCATCTCCTGGTGGTGAGCTTCCCAGAGGGCTCCACTGGTGCGCTACTGTGTGGTACGGGAGGCTGGACTCGAGAGGTCTTGGGTCTGATCTAGTAAGGCTGCTCTTCTCTTCTCCCGGGGAGATATTGAATGGCGTTGGCTGAGAGCAGAAATTGCCAGCTCTCGAAAAGGACCGAGCCACTTGTAACTCGTGCATCGTTTTCAAAAGCTTGATCTGGCAAGCTTTCATGAAACAAAACCTTGCCGAGAGAGAGGGAGATCTGGGATGAGAGGTCTGTGGTAGTTCTGGCCCCAAGCAATTGGCCCAGTCCTACAAACAGGCGCAGGAGCACTTTTGGATTTGATTATTGGCGGGTTGTTTTTGGATTCCTTGTCTAATGGGTCGGTGTCATGGTGGCTGTGTTGATTTTTGCTTGCTTTGGGTTTTGCAGGGATTTGACAAGCTGAACCTAAGGACAGCCCAATAAACACCCCTTGCAGCTGCAATCCCTTGAAAAGAGAGACTGCTGAGTATGTAAGGAAATATCCTCGGCAGGCTCCATCTTGCCCCCGCTGTGTTTTTCCTGCAACTTGGTCATGGCATTCAGTAATCGGAATGAGTCCAGAGCGTCTGAAACCCACGAGCGCAAATGGGGGGTGAGGTTCCTCTCCCTTCCTGCACGGTAAGCCCTGGAGGTGGGGTCCAAGGACTGACTTGGGCATATTGGCCACGTGTCTATTCCAGGATCCCAGGACATGGGGGCGCTGCAGGGAAAGGACATCGCTTTCCCACCCATCCCATCGAGACACTTGTCTGTTTAGTCTTTTCTGGTTGCCAGCTTTGCAACCTCGCTGCAGACCTGATTGTTGTGGCATGATGTGGCCTATCTGCTGCTGTGCCATCCAGTCTAGAACTGTGTGTGTCCTTGCCTGGAAAATGATGGTTTGCCTCTCTAGAAGAGTGACAGCTTGGGTACCAAAGAGTTGATCTCTCCCATCTTGTTGTCGGTCAGCAATGCAGTGACCTTCTATGCTGTCTGGAAACCCTGGTTGCTCCCTCCAGCAAGTCTGAAGGTTCCAAGGGAACTCTTCTTTGGCCGTTAGTTCAATCCCTATATTTAGACTAAAAAGCGTATGAGGTCTCAGAACATGAAGCCAATTAAAACAAGGCTTAGCACATCCAGCTCTGACCATGCTGGTCTCCTGCAACCTAGGGAGCTTCAGCGTGGGGATCCAGTTGGCTTTGCTTGTTTTAGAGCAGGAGTTCTCCAGCCTGGGTCACCAGAGGTCATTTGAATTCAACTCCCATCATCCCCTGCCACAGTGGCCTTCAGTGGTGATGATGGGATTTGTAATCCAACAGGATACGGGGACCCAGTTGGAGGACCTCAAAGAAAGAAAGCCATGTAGAGAGTTTCCAAAACTACAGTGATTCTTTGGGGTGATATTGGTTCTGACTGTAAGATCTTGCCAGACTCCACAGGTAGAGAAAACGGTCTCTTCCTAGCCATAATGGGCCATTTTCCAGCTCTCTTCTCTCTCTCCCTTCCATATAGTTTTAAATGATGGCTTCTATTTTGTGTGTGGTAATTCTACAAAGTTGATGAATCTTTATATACTGATTCTCAACACAAGTTCTCAAAGCGGTTGACAATGTATTAACTTAGTAATGAACTAAATAAAGATAAATTTTATTTAAAATAAATAAAATGTACTAATTACACTTTTCTTCAGGTTGACAGGATACGCAGATTTGGATGGTCCAGGAACCTCATCTTAGAAAGGGACCGTAAGTGGCTCTTAATTACCATCCGGGTCCAGTTTTGGGACAGGAATTGGAAAATCAGCTTGAACTGCTTAAGGGTCTCAAGCGACAAAGGTAGCTTTGGACCTTCATGTTCCATTCTTTCTGCTGAGATGCAGAAAGCCCAATGCATGCTAGATTCCCAGGCTGTATGCAGTGAGCACGTGAGAGACGTGGAATACACCCAGCCTTGACTGCAGGGATTCAAAGCCTCTACGTGGCCAACCTCTGGAAGCACCAAAGCCAACAGAATTGTGGGGCAAGGCAGCCTCTGGCCCTTTCCCTCCGGCACCACCTCAAGGCCTCCGGCCACCCCTCTTTGGACAAGGCAGGAAGCAGAGAAGAGCTTCTCGGCCATGCTGGGCACCAATGTGGGGCTC
This sequence comes from Hemicordylus capensis, assembly GCF_027244095.1. Classification (NCBI taxonomy): domain Eukaryota; kingdom Metazoa; phylum Chordata; class Lepidosauria; order Squamata; family Cordylidae; genus Hemicordylus; species Hemicordylus capensis. The sequence continues at coordinate 239,475,666 of NC_069657.1, read as the reverse complement.
TGCCCTTTCTGAAGTGCAGGCCTCTCTGTGGGGGTGATGAGATCTCCTCACCTTGTACAGCAGGGGAGTAGAATACCACAACCTCTTCTTGGGCCTTCCTCTTTCCATCTGCGGAGAACAACACAAGCCCGAATTACTCACAAGGCAACCCCTTTACGGCCGGAAGAGGTGCCTCTGCCCTCATCTTTGAATGGGGAGCTCCCCGCTCCTCTACTGTCTCCCACTCTGGCCTGCAACTCTGCCTTGCCCTCCAAATGGCACATTCGCCTTCATGGGTCCCTGGGAGAGACTGGACAGGATTCTGCCCTTTGCCAGGGATGGAAGCTGGGAGCTGCTGCAGAGAAGGTACCCAGTCTACCATTGAGCCGTGGGCTTTCCTGGCCTGGGGGGGGGCCTCTGGCTGGCCACGTTTGCTTGGAAGATGGGGCGCTCCTTCCCGTGTGGGCTCGGCCGTGCGGGAGGGGCAGTGCTTGCTTACCTCCTCTCCGGTGCTCTCGGGGGAGCCTGCAGTGCTGGGCGGGACTGGAGTTGGTGCTGGAGGCAGGGGCTGCCATGGTGTTTCTGGTCTGGGTGTGGTGGGCAGCTGAGTCTCCTGGATTCCAGGACAGGAAGAAAGGTGTGAGGAGGGTGCCTGCTGCATCCTGGCCCTCCGGAAGGCGAGGCACGACTTACGAATAAGAATTCAGTGCATATTTATTGACTGCTTTTCAATAAAAGGTTCCTCAGGCGGTTTACATAGATAGAAATAAAACGGCCCCCTGTCCCCAAAGGGCTCACAGTCTAAAAAAGAAACATAAGATAGACCCCAGCAACTGCCACTGGAGCGATGCTGTGCTGTTGGGGATGGATAGGGCCAGCTGCTCTCCCCCTGCATCTGGCATATGCCTTATACTCTTTCTAAGGCCTTCATGGCCTTAGATATCCTTTCTAAGGCCTTCATGGCAATCCTACCAAGTGCTACTCTGTGGCGTATTTCTTGACTGCTGGATCTTGACTGCTGATGGTAGATCCTAAAAGGCAGAAGCTATCCACCACTTCAACGTCTTCATTGTCAATTCTGAGTCTGGTTGCTGTACCCGTTGTCATTAGTTTAGTCTTCTTTACAGTTAGTCGTAGTCCCATTTTTTCACTGTGCTCCTTGACTTTCCCTACTAGAGGAAAAGATCATCCACATTCTCACCTATCAGAGTGGTGTCATCAGCATAGCAAAGATGTTTCTTCCCCCAACTTTAAAACCACACTCATCTTCTTCCAATCCAGCTTCTCTCACTATAGGTTCAGCATGTAAGTTGAATCAAGAAGGAGAAAGTATACAGCCTTGTCTTACTCCTTGGCCGATCTGGAAGCAGTCTGTTTCACCATGTTCTGTCTGGACTGTGGCTTCCTGTCCTGTGTATAGGTTTCTCTTGAGAGCAATGAGATGTTCTGAGACACCCATTTTCCTAAGGATATTCCACAACTTGACAGGGTCGACGCAATCGAAGGTTTTTCTGTAGTCAATAAAGCACACATGGACTTCTTTTTGGTATTCTTTGGCTTTCTCAATTCTCCAGCGTGCGTCAGCAATGATGTCTCTTGTTCCTCGGCCTTTTCTGAAACCAGTTTGAACATCCGGCATTTCTCCTTCCATGTAGGACTCTAATCTGCATTGGATGATCCTGAGCATTCTTTTGCTAGCATGTGAAATGAAGGATATTGTGTGATGGTTTGCGCAATCTCTTCAGGCTCCTTTCTTCGGTATGGGTATGTAGACTGACCTCTTCCAATCTGTTGGCCATTGTGTTGTTCTCCAAATTTGCTGGCATGGTTTGGTTAGAGCCTTGACTGATTCTTCTTCTGTTTCTTGCCATATTTCTGTAGCTATTCTAACAATTCCTGTAGCCTTCTGATTTGGTAATGTCCAGAGTGCTATTTAGTTTAGGAAAAAAGACAACTGTGGGGAGACATGGTAGAGGTCTATAAAGTCATGCATGGTGTGGAGAACGTGGATGGAGAGGAATTCTTCATAACACTAGAACCAGGGGTCATCCCATGAAATGGATTGACAGGAAATTTAGGACCAAAAAATGGAAGTATTTTTTCACACAACGCATAATCAACTTGTGGAATTCTCTGCCATGAGATGTGGTGACAGCCAACAACCTGGATGGCTTGAAGAGGGGTTTGGATCACTTCATGGAGGAGAGGTCTATCAATGGCTACTAGTTGGAGGCCGATAGGCCACATCGAGCCTCAAAGGCAGGATGCCTCTGAGTTCCATTTGCAGGGGAGTAAGCGCAGGAGAGAGGGCGTGTCCTCAATTCCTGCCTGTAGGCTTCTAGCGGCATCTGGTGGGCCACTGTGTGAAACAGGATGCTGGACTAGATAGGCCTTGTGTCTGACCCAGCAGGGCTGTTCTTATGTTCTTAGAATGCTGATCTAACTTCATCTTCCCATACTAGAGCTTCTTGCAAGTAGGGGATATCTTCTAGAGTATCTTGGATGTTGTCATCCCTACTGTACAGATTTTCAGTATACTCCTTCCATCTCTGTTGGATCTTCTCTGAATCAGTGACTGTCTGTCCTTTGGCATCCCTGAACATACAAATTCAAGGTTGGAACCAGCTTCTGAGTTCAGAGATCTTTTGGAAAACTTTCCTCATTTTTCCGTGTCTATTTCCATCCCCAAGGTCTTTACAGATGTCATAGTAGTACTGTTCCTTATCTCTTCTTACAGCTTTCTGAAATTCCCTATTAAGTTCCTTCCTGAGGTCTTTCTCTTTCTTGACTTTGGCTTCTCTCCTCTTCTGGGCAATTTTGCTTTCTTCTGTTTCTTGGTCTTTGGCAGTCTCTTTTCACATTCGTCCTTAGCAACTTCTTTTTTCATTCCACAGTTCCTCCGGTTCCCTATCAATGAGGTTCAGAACTTCAAAGTGGTTCCTGATGTGCTCCTTGAAAATGGTGGCTACCTTCCCAAGGTCATATCGTGGAAGCTGGATAGCTTTGGTTTTTCCGCTTTAGCTTGACTTGGAGCTTGCACATGAGCAGTTAGTGATCTGTTCCTCAATCGGCCCCCGGCCAGGTTTTTGCTGTTATAACTGAGCTCTTCCACCTCCTTGCACCAAGAACATAATCAGTTTGATTTCTGCGTATTCCATCTGGTCAAGTCCATTTGTATAGGCGTGCTTTGGTTGTTTGAAGAATGTGTTAACAATGAAGAGATCATTGGCTTGGCAGAAACTAAGAAGTCATTCTCCTGTTTCATTTCTGTTTCCTAGGCCATGCAGTCCAACTTTGTTTTCCTCCTTATCATTTCCAACTTTTAACTTTCTTTAAAGATTCAAAAAGGTGTAATTCCATCCCAGTCTTTTATTAGGACCAAGCAGAATCTATGATTATTTTTGAACTATAAAGATTATCGTAAGGAGCGGACAACCCAAGAATGACATTGTAGAGTATTATATGTTGAATGTTTTGTAGTCATCTGCTTGGGCCTCTTCTTGCTTTTCTTTTTAATGATAGTTTTTATAAATGTATTATAATGGTGTCTGGTGTTTTTAAATAATAATCTCTTTTTAAAAAGGGGGGGGGGTGTCACTGGTTTGAAGTCTGGATTCCTCCTGGGACTCTGAAGGCATTTCCTCCTACTTAATAATAAGCTGGGTGAAAGTGGTGGGTAGGATGACCCTGGCTGCATCTGCCCCCACCTCCCACAGGTTCCTCTTCCTCTTCTCTGATGTAGTTGTTGATTCATACATGACTGGGGCTTGGGAGGGCACACAGCTCCTGAGACTGGCTGGGAGCTTGTCCTATGCAGCTGATGGTGTTCTTCCACGCCAGGTCCCATCAATCCTATGTGCCTTTAAAGCCCTAACACCGCCTCCATGGTTCCGTGCACATCCCTTGGCTCCATCTCTCTGAAAAGGCCCTCCCCACACTGAGAAAAGTGCAGGGCGGTACAGAGGTCAGCACAGAGGGAAATGGCTCTCGCACTGAAGGGTCTCTGCCCAAATGGCCCCCGCTTGGAAAAGAGTCAAGATGACTGCTCTGAGGTCTGGACTGCTCCTGGGACTCTGAAAGTATTTTCTTCTACTTTGGCTATTTGCTGGGTAGACCACATGCTGGGTAGGAAGTCACAGTCTGTCAGAATCTGCGCCCGCCTCCCACAGATTCCTTTCCCTCTTTATTGATGAAGTTTTTGATTCAACATTACCTGTGTGGCTTCCAGCGCTTCCAGGATCCTACAGGCCGAACTGCGGAGTTCCCTTAAACCCTCCATGGCCACAAACTGTCTCCACTTCTAAAAGGAATCCAGAAAACAAGACAGACCCAACTCTGAAATCTCAGCTACATCCCAGGAATACTGCCCTGATGGTCCCCAGGGCTGGGCGAAGATTGAGGAGTACCTCAGCCTGAACAGACTTCCGTGGAGGGGGAATATTTGGACCACCTGAAGCTAAAGGTACACTGCCAGATGCAGCAGTGACGCTCTCTGTAGCATTCTTCTGCTGCTCTTCTTTCTGTGCCCTGGAAGAGTCATGATGCCCAGCAGTGGGAGGAGGAAGAGGGAGAGGGGGAGCAAAGCTCTCTTCCCAGGAATTGTCTTTTCCCTGACTCAGAGCTAGGAAGTCCCCTCAGCTCAGATGGCCCCACTTCACCAGATCCCCTTGCTCAAGTGCATCCAGCACTCCCTCCATGGCCCAAACGTTCAGCACACCCCTTGGGCTCCTACCCCCCATTTCTTTTCCATAGGGAACATAAGGCTTGCATCAAAGGTACATGGACAGATTCTGCCGTGCAATATGTAGGTTCTTTCTGCCAGTGTTGATATTCACAGAAAAATCCAACTAGCCATTTTGCACGCCGAGGCTCTGGAAGCTGTAGCAGAAAGGTTCAGGTCAGGTTTGGTACCCAGAAGGCTGAAAATGCATTTCTTCAGATGCTGGCTGACATCCAGAGTGGCAGGAGAGCACTGCTGGGAGGAGGCTGCCCAAGTGCAAAACCATTGCACTAGCCAGCCACCCTAACTGGCCAGGCAAAGATCAAATCCTTCAGCAGGCTTGTCAACATTGCTGAAAGAACCTCTACCCTGCTCCGGTGTCCCTCTCCAGTTCAAGGGAGAGGGCTTCCTCTCTCTGCAATGGCCCTCCACGAACTGACACAAGCACAGGACTGTGCAGGGAAATGGCTGTGCAGGGATATGGCTCTCACGGAGAAAGGTCTCTGGCCAAATCGACCCTACTTGGAAAAGTGTCAAGATCACTGCTCTGAGTTCTGGATTGCTCCTGAGACTTGAAAGTTATTTCCTCCCCCTTGGGTAATATACTGGGTAGGATGAGACTGTCAGAGTCTGTGTCCACCTCCCACCTCCCACGGCTTCATTTCACTCTTCTCTGGTCTAGTTTTTGATTCATACATGACTCAGTCTTGGGAAGGCGCACAGCTCCTGAGACAGGCTTGGGAGCTTGTCCAATCAAGCGAATGGCCATGAGAAGAGCTCTGTAGTGTGTTGTCTATTGAATCTTCATAAGGGACACAACAAAAGTGTTGCTTTTTGAATAGGGGTCTTAACACAGGCCTGCAGCAGGATTTCTCCTGCTCCCCGAGGAAAGAGAGGGGAGGAAAAATCTGGAGGCTGTGCAATATTTCAGGCTTCATGATTAACTCACTGTGCCTGCATACACCAGCACATTAGCCTATCCATTTTCTCTTGAAGAGAGAGTTTGAAAGTATGCCCTGCAAGTGTAACAGCCCCCAACTTGGAAAAGAATATTCATCAATGCATTGATTAGAAATGAAGAGAATATTTCGGAGACTAATAATAATAATAATAATAATAATTATTATTATTATTATTACTACTACTACTACTACAACATTTATATCCCGCTCTTCCTCCATAGAGCCTTGAGTGGTGTACTACATACTTGAGTTTCTACTCACAACAACCCTGTGAAGTAGGTTAGGCTGAGAGAGAAGTGACTGGCCCAGAGTCACCCAGCTAGTTTCATGGCTGAATGGGGATTTGAACTTGGGTCTCCCCGGTCCTAGTCCAGCACTCTAACCACTACACCACACTGGCTCTCTATTCTCTTAAGAGAATTCTTTTTTCTATTCTATCCAGTGCATTGGCGAATATTCTTTCCAGACCTGTAAATAATGTTCTTTTCCAAGCTATTTCTGTAATGTTGTCAAAGGAGAGATCTCTCTTCTTTTCATTGTATGAATTGCTGCTTGACCTGCAGTGGCAATGCAAAGAAAAGACAATAAAAGTTTGCTCCGGGGGATGGCGGGAGATTCAACCCATTGAAGTGTGGAGGGGTAGACAAGCTCCAATAGCAAGCCTTACGCAGACATATGCAAGCGGGCATGGGATGAGCCAAAGAAAGAGAGTCATGCTCGGCACTGACGGTTCTCCTAGCTGGCCTAAGGCTGAGGCGTCCCTCAGCCTGAAAAGGCTTCTGCTGAGGGGGGATATTTGGACCAAGTCATGCTAGACGGAGAGTACCAGATGCGGCAGTGATTCACCTTGAAGCATCCCTCTCTTGCTTTTCTTTCTGCTCCCTGGAACAGTCGTGATACCAAGCAGTGGGGGGAGGAGGAAGAGAAGGAAAGATCTCTTCCAAGTCACTGTCCTATCCCTGACTTATGAAGTCCCCATGCTCAGACGGAGACGGCTCCACTTCACTGGAACCCTTTACACAAGTGGGATGGGAGAAAAATCTAGCGCTCCCTCCATGGCCCAAGGATGGAGCCCCCACCTCGGGTTCCAGCCCCCATTCTTAGTCCATACGGAACATAAGGCTTGCATTAAACTTACGTGGACAGGTCCTGGCTGCTCGGTCTGCATCTCACATTCAATGTGAAACGTCACAGGTGCTCGTATGAAGCAAGGTTTTCTGAACTGCAACAAAAAGGATCAGCACAGGCTCAGTACCAGGAGGGCCAGAAACACGTTTGCTCAGAGGGTGGTGGCTTCCTGCCAGAGCAGCAGCAGAGCGCTGGTGGAAGGAGGTTGCAGAAGTCCAAAACGGAGGCACTAGCCAGCCACCCTAACTAGCCAGCCAAAGATCCAATCCTGCACTGGACTTGTCAACATTGCTGAAGCAATGTCTACACTGCTCTAATCTCCCCCACCGGCTCAAGGGTCCCTGTCTGGAGCTATCCAAGGTCCTGAACCTCCTGCCAAAATCTTGCTCCCCCTCGGAGTAGTGTTCTTTGGCGGCAGGCCCATTTAGCCTAAGTGGCTGTCCAGTCCTGACTGTGACAGAGTTTTCTTTGGGCCTGTGTGCAGCTTTGGACAAAGCGGAATACTCTACACAGTCCCCCAGGCACCATGTGGTCATGGCATTCTACTTACAGAGGCCGGCTGCTGCTTCCTGGAGTTTCAGGAAGGAGGAAGAGGAATTCTTCCTGTGCGGAAGGGCCACATGGTTTCCGTTGTCTTGTCTGCCCCACTCTGATGCTGAGTGTCAGTGTGAGTGTTTGTGGAACGGAGCAGGTTTCTCTTCTTTCTCTTCTCATATTTGATGCCATCATTTTCTTTCCCCCTTTGTGACTTGACCTGCTTCACCAGCTTGTCATCAGGAGCAGGTATACCCACCCAAACCCTGTTGCGGTATCACACTTACTTACAACCTAAGGGGAAGGGGAAGATCACAATAAGATGACAGACAAATATGCTATGTACATTCTCTGTCAAAAAGTGAGTTTGTTGATGCTCACTGATGTGTAGGACAAAGATTTCTAAATAGCTCTCTCTCTCTGTGTGTGTTTCATTGACAGTTGAAAACCCAGGTTCTTAAAGAGGAATTAATCCTTTGCCCCTGCTAACTGGGCAAAGAGGTACCTTCTTAACATGGTGATTCTGCTTTATTGAGCAGTAAATGGCCCTCTCCACCCCCAGCTCAATACTTCCAGTGACTGTTGCTGGTGTCTGTCTTATGTTTCTTTTTAGATTGTGAGCCCTTTGGAGACAGAAATCCATCTTTTTTATTTATTATTTCTGCATGTAAACCCCTTTGGAAAAATTGGTTGAAAAGCAGTTTATAAATATTTTGTGGTTGTTGTTGTATTGAAAGGAGAGATCTTCCGCATGCATGATTTGGTCAGGTCTGTGATCTATATGGCTTAATTTTCAAATCACATAAACTACATGTTGCATAGAATTCAGGCTGCATCCAGAGTTGATAGAAACCCATGTTTGTTTGTTTTTTAATTTAAAAAAATCAGATTTTTTCCATTTAAACTGGCTTGTGTTTTATTTTTCTTTAACCAGTTTATTTTCCAAAAGAACACAGGTCAAAGATATCATCATCACCATGAATGTTAATCATAACTCCTAATGATATTCTGTGAATTTTTTTATCAGCAGTATATGGGGATGAGAGAGAACAGGCCTGATCCTATTCTGCAGGTGGTGAATATACAGCACTCACATACACAGTCAAGCCCTTGTGGGTGTCTGGGTGTTTCTCTCCAAGTGCAAAGACATTAGGCCCATTCACACATGATGTTCAACACACATACAATGAGTATACACACAGGTACAATTCTGTGCACAGCTACAGTCATTCCCATGTTATGTTGAACACAGGTACAGTGTAATTCCGATCTGTACAATGCATTTGAAGGTCCCGTAACGAGGTTCAATTTTGTAATGAACCCCGGTACAGTAATTCACACCAACATGTGTTCAAGTTGTACAGCATAATGTCTGAATCGGCCTAAAGAAGGACAAGGAATGACTAGAGGATTGAGGGGCATGGGATAGGTCTGAACAAGGAGCAGGAAGATGGAGGATACCTTTCCAAAGTCGTAAGAGGGATGTCTCTCACCGGAAACTGAGGACAGGTGTCGCCTCAGAGGAAATGTCCGTCAGCTGCTCCTCTGGAGCTCCGTACAGGAAGCTCCCCACTCTGGGAAAAAGAAACAGAAAAGCAGAGCATCCGTCCCGATACGCTGGGCTGAAATAAGCCGCCCATCTTTTGGGGAACCGGTTCAGATGGGGGTCCCCAGCTAGTGCTGAACCAGATGTTGTTGAACTACGATTCCCATCACCCCCATGCTACAATTCATGGTTGTGGAGGATGGGATTTGTCGTTCAGCAACACCTGGAGTAACATGGCTGGGAACCTCTGCACTATTAAGAAGAGACTTCCTTTCGCCCACTAGGAGCACTGAGGCCTGGCAGTGCTGAGGTCAAAGGAAGGGAGAGGCCACTGCCCGCTGGGAGGGACGAGGGAGGAGGCCATGGAGCCCAGGCCTCTGTGAGCGAGCCAGTCTCCCTCGTCACCTCAGAGACGTGAGGGACATCATCACTCCAGCGCCAGAATGGCCGCCCTTCTCTGGCCAAGAGCTTTCTCCATCCCTGGGGGGCGGGTGGGGCAGATCTCACCAGCCCCGTCAGAAATTCTTCCCAGCGGTTTCTGAGGGGAAAGTCTTTAAAGAAGCAAGAAAGAGCTCCCCGCTCCCTCCCTTTCTTCGAACAGCCACACTACCATTTCTGCAAGGGGGAGGAAAATGGAAAATAACCCCCCTGCCCCCCATACCGGCACACCATGCAGGAGGGCAATATTTTGGGGCTGGGAGAGTTTATTTTGCGTCCTAGAACCAGCTCCAGCTACACGGACCTCGTGGTCTTCTTCTCTCCCCTGCAGCGTGACCTTCTTGGCCAGCATAGAAACTTGGGATCAGTCCTGCAGGGAGGTCCAGAGGGCAGGTTTCCTGCATGTCCTTTTCCAAACCACTTCCCAGCCTTCATGGCAAAGCAAGTCCACACCACTCAGCCAGGCCTCTCCCATCATGGAAATCCCCTCAGCCCATGGGTGAGCGTTTGGACTCTGCCGGGGAAAAGTATATCATCTTTTTAAAAGAAGTTCTTAAAACAGGAGGCTTGGTGGGGGAAGCACAACCCTGCCTAACGGGGAGCTGCTGAATGGATTGGAAGAGCCAGGGTGCAGCCATTTTGGCCCTCCCCTGGATGTAAGGCCACTAAGTCAGCTGAGGGCTTTAACTGCCAGCTTAGCTTAGCCTTCTGCTTGCAACAAATTCGCCATGACTCCCTGTATGAATCACCTCTCTTTCCCCTGCGAAAGAAGGAAGAAAATGGTTCTTTCTTCCTGGTTCTTGGTTCTGTAACTGCCAGAGATCAATGCAAAGCAGGTTAGGCTAAGAGGGCAGAGGGATCCTGGATGTTCAAGCATGTTTGCCTGACCAGCAGAAAGGGAGGAGGACTAGCGGAGTGCGATGTGTGTGGCTTTTCCTATATAACGCTGAGGCTGAATGTGCTGGGTGTGCTTTTTGCTTTGGAAATGATTCCCTTGAGAACCATTTATTCTGCAGAATAAAAGCTGATTTCGAGATCTCCACCCTGGCTGTGTTTTATTGGCTCAACACACGCCAGGCAAGGACCAGATCTGGGACAAACGATTCACCCCATTAAAAATGCTCTATGACATCCAGGAGAAGCCTTTGAGCTGGAAATTGGCACAAGCTCCGACATTTGGGGGTAGGATGTGAAATGCAGAGGGAGTCTGTTGTGTGCACGGACCCAGAATCACGTAGCCTCCCCGAATCCCCTTCCCTCAAAAGCAGCCCAAGCCCAACCGCCCATCCAAGAATGGCACCATGAGCTACGCCGCTTGGGGCTGAACTGTGGAGCTGCCGCCGGGTCGGAAGAGCTGGACTGGAGAGAGCTCGGCCACGGAGGCCTGGTTTTGTGAGGGACGGGAGGAGAGCTTCAGAGCGCCACTGTGGGGAGAGATGGGCGAGTGGGAAGCATGCGGCCATGTCCAGGTGCTGGGTGCACATCTCCTGCCTTCGGCATGCCTGGGCTCGCTCTCGGGGCCAAGCTCTGGGAGCTGCTTGCGGGTGCTCTGGCAACTGCAGTGAAGTGGATATTGACCTCCCCTTAAGGAGTCATTTAGAACTAGGTTTTACCTGCTTAGGAACACATGGAGCTGCCATATCCTGAGTTAGACCTTTGCTTTATCTAGCTCAGTATTGTCTTCACAGACTGGCAGGGACTACTCCAAGGTTGCAGGCAGGAATCTCTCTCAGCCCAATCTTGGAGATGCTGCCAGGGAGGGAACCTGGCCCGTTCTGTAGAGAAGGCACACCGTCCGGGACCAAGCTGTGGGCTTTCCTGGTCCCGGTGGGAGATGGGGATGGCCACCTAGCCGTAGAGGGTAGGGCACCAATGTCCGCCTGCCCATCCCCAATTCCAACAGCACCCAGGCCAAGACCCCCTGGGCATGCATGAGACAGCCCACAGGCTTCAGCAAAGGGGATGAGCGCCGTGGTAAGGCAGAAATGAACACAGCCAGAAGATGCCCTGCTCACCAACTCCACCTTGCAGCTTCTTCCCATGTGCAGAGGCAGATTCTTGCAGCTCTTGCATGTGCTCTGATGGCCAGAGAATACAGGACCCGGGAATGAGCCAGCTTCTCTTTCCCAACTGGCAAAGCACTGTGTGGGAGGGGCTTGCCACATCGGGCCTTAGCCTTATAGATAGATTTTCAAACCTCATTTTCCTACAGTATCTCTCTCCTTTGAGGTGTGATACTACTGTACATCACTAGGGCCATACAAAACATTCTCCTGATGGACCTACAAGATGTCGCCCATCAAGTTTGGGGCTGGGGTGAGCTTTCGTCCACGCTGAAGTGATCCACACCTGGTGGCTGTTGAATCATGGCCTCCAAATCCAAGTGCCCAATCGTTGGCAGAGTAATGCTCAGATGCATTATCTTCAGAAAGGTTCCCAATGGTGACATTGAGAAGCCCAGAAAAGCAGTGCAGAGCTTGCAGCAGGGCCGTCCCTGGGGGGCTGTGGGGCTGTGCACCAATTGGAACATGTGGGACCTCCTTCTCTAACATTTGTTCGGCCCCAAGCAAGACCAGTTTCCAGCAGCTCCTAAGATGAAACAAGATTCAACTGCTTAAAAGTTTATGCCAGCCAATCTTAACAACATGTAGCCAACACACTACCCTGTTTCCCTGCTAAAATGAGGTAATTCCATCTCCTTGTTTTCCTGCAGCCAATTCCCCGCACAACTGAGAGTCGGGGGGGGGGTAGTTAGAGGGCTGGATGAGACCTGGGTGCAAATCTTTCTCTATGCAGCCCTAACGCTCACTGGGTGACCTTCGGCCACTACACTCTCTCTCTCTCATCCTCATCCTCACCCTCCTTACAAGACTGTTGTCAGAATAAATGTGGGGAGGCAGAACTGTGTACACCATCCTGAAGGAAGGGCAGGATATCAGGGGCCTAAGCAAATACACATCTGTACACATGCCATCTACTTCTTTATGTTGAGTATTAGCCAATGGAAGCATTACATGTGCTGTGCATGCCAAAACAGAAGGAAAAGTCACCTATTTGCATTCAGGCCAAAGATATCTATTTCCCCCAATTGGGATTTCAAACTAGACAGCAGAGTGGCAGACACGCCAACATTCCGTCTCACCCAGCACCGCCCAGCTCTGGCTGGCAGCAGTTTCCCTTTCCTCAAGCAATGACTCTTGGATCTTTTCCCGAGTTCCCTTTTCTTGATCTAAAATTGCCCCTCAAGCTTCGATGAGCCCTGTGGGGCACAGAAATAGAGTTTCAGGAACAGCATCTCAGATCTATTTCTGAAAGAGATGGAATCTCTTATGGAGGCAGAACCGGAACACCTGTGGGCAAGGTGGACTCAGAATTACCAGTAGATACATTGGTTTCACAAACCTGTGAAGGAAAAGAATCCAAAGGGGGCAATTCACCCCAAACTGCCCAATGGAACTCCATGGAGCGGAATGTTAATGGACTCCAAGAGCAGTTTACAGGCAACCAGCTGGGCAGAGCTAATGGGACTCAGTATTCTGAGTAAACCTTCTTTCCCAGTTTATTAAGTCCCTTGAGAAAGAGAGAGGTGGGGATCCTTCGTCCTGCAATGAAGCTCGAAGGCTGACCCACCAAATGCCTAGTGCAGGGGTTCCCAACCTGTAAAACTCCAGATGTTGCTGGACTACAACTCCCATCATCCCCAGCTTCAATTGATGGTGGCTGGGGATGATGGGAGTTGCAGTCTGGAGTCCCACAGGTTGGGAACCCCTCGCCTCGTGGATTCTTGCCTGGATGCAGCCACATGGACACCATGGGGCATCGTGGCTGGGGCCAGCATCTCCATCTTCCTCATCTTCACCTGGGCCTCCAAGACCAAGGAGGAGTGTGGGTGCACAGACGGCAAGTTGGAGGGCAGCACAATTGCTGACGTTGCACAACATCACAACTGATCAGGTGGTGGCGGCAGTTCTGTCAAAGCGTCAGCCTCCAGTTCCCATTTCCCGCCTTTGTAGAGCTTGAGCCCAAACGAGATGGCCTGAACTCTGCTCGGAAACTGGCCGGTTTCTTGTCTGCCCTCGAGAGTGTGCTGCTTGTACACTTCATGTCTGGGGCCAGGAGTTCCGCGCAAGGGGTCGCGCAGATGCTTATGCCAAGTGGTGTTTACGGCTATTTCTTCAGGGCCAAAGAGAAACTTCCTCCGTGCTTGCCCGGCATGGGGAAAGGGGGCAAAAGGGCAGTGCTTGGTTCTGCCAAGTGGCCTCAGGAGAGCTGGCTGTGGTGAGGTGGAAATGAACACAGCCCGAAGGTGCCCTGCTCACCAATGCCACCTTGCGGCTTCTTCCCAGGTGCAGAGGCAGATTCTTGCCGGTCTGACTTGCATGTGCTCTGATGGCCAGAGAATGCAGGACCAAGGGAATGAGCCAGCTTCTCTTTTCGGAAAAACAGGCCAAGGAGAGGAATGGAATCAGAGCGAAGCAATGTGTGACTTCTGCATAGAGGAAGCGGTTGCTCAGTGTGCAGATCTCTCTTCTTATCAGAGAGGGTCAGTTTTCCATTTCCAGCTCCTCATTAAGTTGCACCAACTGGGGCGTTTTGTGTGGTCATCATTAGCTCTCAACACTTTTTAGCAGACACCTCTTTGATGGCGGCCTGTCTCCTAACCTGGGAAAGCCTCACCATCCTGAATTTCTGGTGCGTCCGTTGGGGCTGCTCTTAAAGACACAGGAGCGTGGCTCAGAAAAGCAGCTGGCCACCCTGAATGGCAGTGGCGTGCCCAGAGGGCAGCTGGTAGGCCTGTGGGTACTCTGGGTTTCTACAAGGTTGCAGAAAAGTGAAACAGGATGGGGCCTAACCCTCGGGCTCCACAACTGTATCAAATGCAAACCCCTCCCCCCATCAGAGATGTTGGAGTGGTCACTCTTTCCCATGATGCCTCTTCTTAGGAGACACCAAGGCTCCAAGAGTCGCTTTCCTACCCCACTTCCAGCACCCCAGTCCACAGCCTCTGCTGCCAGCAGTCAGCATCTCTCCCCTCCCAGCTGTCTCTGCCTGGCCGGCTCCCATCCCCCCCTAGAACTGAGCTGAGAGTTCCGGCATCCATGGAGATGGAGAAACGCAAAAGATGCTCCAGAAGACAGTTGGCCAACTGCCTGCTTGCTGACCTGAAGCGAGATGGCCTTCTTCCTCTGGGTTTTGGCTTTGGCCATTACAAGCCTCATTGCCTTGGTCTATATCTACCGGAAAAAGGGCCGTTCAAGGCGGAGGAGACAGGTAAGAAGGGTCGCGTTTTGCCAAGTGAACTCTGGGTGGTGGGTCCAAAGAGGTTTCTCTTAATTGTTTGTTCACTTGTTCTTTTCCTAAAATCATTTCGTGCTGGACATCAGCCAATGGCAAATCAAAGAATTTGTATCCATTTTGGCAGGGGTTTCGGGCTTTTTGTGTTGCTGCATTCTAATTCATGTCCCCTGCCTCCTGGAGGGTTTCCATCACTAGAAAGAAGCGCGCACCCCTTTTTTGTGGTACCATTTGTGCTTCTGAAGCTTTACTCTAGAACATTTTTCCGGTGTCCTCTCTTTTTTGATACACTCTCTCTAAACTATCATCTGACATATGGATAACAAAGGTTTTCTCAACCAATTTCCTCAGAAGTCTTTAAATAGTGAAACTAGTGTCAGAAGATATTGCTTGCCTCTGTCTTTGTAAATAACATTTCTTTTTTAAAAAAAGAGAGACAATGAACTGTTCTTGAGGCTTCTTGGTTCACTTTTTGTTTTAGCTTTTGCTTTGGATCCCCCTCTTTCTGTTTTAAAAACCAAAGTGCCCAGCCATTCCTTGTGTTCTCTTTGGGACTGCTTTGTTTGACAAGCCTGCATTTAGCCCTAGCTGCAGATTGTAGTCCCATGCCATTCTGCATGCAATTGGATCGTTTTAGCCAAGCATTAGGACATGTCTATCCCACTCCTCCTCTGCGGGGTCTGGTGTGGTCTACATGCTTATGGTTATCCTCACAACCACCCTGTGAGGTAGGGTGGCCTGAGAGCCAAGGTAGTGGCCCCGAAGCACCCAGTAAGTTTCGTGGCTGAATGGGGATTGGAACTGGGGACTCCCCAATCCGCGGTCAAGACAGACACCTTACTAAGGGCTGCATGGATGTCTTTGTCACAATGTCCCTTTGAAAGGAAAGCCTTGGTTCTTGTACTTGTCTCTCCTGTTCACCTGCTACACAACGTTACATGTGTCTTGCAAGTTCTGATGTGGCAAAGACAGGGAGAAGAAGGTGGGGTTGCAGTTCTCTTCTTTCCCCAGCCCACTCCACCCTCCTGCAGTCTCTCTAGAAGGGCTCGAAGAGGAGGACGGGCTCCCTGGTTCTCACCTGACTCGTGTCGCAGGGGCATCCCCTCTTGGCGGTGGGGGCCTTTCTGTCTCTGCCTTCTGATACAGTAGAGGGGAGGGCATGGCATCCAGCGAGGACCTGAAGAACACGGCCTCAGGCAGGTCAGGACCTTGGAGATCTCCAGGCAGGGACAGTTGAACAGGAGGGGACACCAGAGCTGGAGTGGTGTTGCTCCAGCCATGTTGACAAGCCCACTGCAGGCTTTGATCTCTTGCCAGCTAGTTAGGGTGCTTGTGCAGCATCCTTCCAGGAAGGCTTTGCTGCTGCGCTGCATGGCAGCCACCATCTGAGGAAATGCATGTTGCGTCCTCTGTGTTCCGAGCCTGTTCTGAACCTTTCTGTCTCAGGTACGAAAGAAGCAGCGTGTCCGGGTGGACCATCGGCGTTTACCTAAGCGGCCCGCTAAAAAAACTGAAAATCAGATGCCAGGACCTGTTTACGTAAGTTTTATGCAGGCGTCACATTCCCTCCAGCAGAAGAATGGGGGTCAGAACCCATGGGGGGTGGGCCGCATCCTTGGGCCATGGAGGGATG
The DNA here is from genome assembly GCF_027244095.1 of Hemicordylus capensis. Classification (NCBI taxonomy): domain Eukaryota; kingdom Metazoa; phylum Chordata; class Lepidosauria; order Squamata; family Cordylidae; genus Hemicordylus; species Hemicordylus capensis. The sequence goes on along the minus strand of NC_069657.1, from coordinate 239,459,431 downwards.
GAAGATCTTTCTCCCATTCCCCTTGTGCAAGGGGTCCCACTGAAGTGGGGCTGTCAGTTACTGAGGTTTGGGGACTTCCTAACACTGAGTCAGGGATAGGAGGACGAAGCTATGCCTCCTCCCCGCACTTCTGGGCATCACAGCTGTGCCAGGGCACAGTAGGGAAAGCAAAAGAAGGATGCTGTGTAGAGAGCCATTGATACATCTGGCACTGTCCATCTTGCATCAGTTGGTCCGAAGAGACCCCCTCAGTGGAAGACTTTCCAGGATGAAGTACTCCTCAGTCTTAGGCCAGCGATGGGGTCCATCCGTGCAGAGCATGTCTCTGCTCCTTGGGCTCATCCCAGGCCTACTTGCAGAATCTGGTGTAAGGCTTGTGATAAGAGCTTGTTTACCCCACAGACTTCGGTTGGATCAATCTTCATGGCCTTCCTACCGCGCCCCCACTCCCGAGCAAAATTTTTGTTTGGTTGTGTAAGCATTGCCTCTGCAGGTCATGGAGCAATTCATACACTCTGAGTAAGACAGGTCTCTCTTTTCAAGACATTACAGAAATAGCTTGGGAAAGAACATGACGGATAGGGTGATCGAATATTCACCCATGCATTTAATAGATGGGATAAGATAATTCTCCAGAATGTTCTCTTCAGCTCTAATCAATGCATTGGTCAGTATTCTTTTCTAAGTCGGAACTTGTGATCCTTTCAGGGCAGCCTTTCAAAATCGTGATCAAATGGGTCGGCTGGTGGGGTAGTGTATGCAGACACCGTGAATTAGCCATTCCCCACTGTGCTGACCTTGGCATGGCCCTGCTCTTTTCTCAGTGCTGGGAGGGCCCTTTCAGAGAGAAGGAGCCATCTCGGAAGAGCTCTCTGGGAAGGCTGAAGTTCCAGCATGCCTGCCAACATAGAACAGGGGCTCAAGGGGGTTCCTTTTTGCTTGGGGGAGCGCACACACACACACACACACACACACACACACACACACACACACACACATAAACACTCTGGCCTGTGCAGATGGCAGCACTGCACATTGGGTATGGTCATCCACACATATGGGTCCAGGGCCCTTGTGCCACGTCGTTCCACCAGTGCTGTCATGCTGCTCTGAATGTCAGCCACCATCTGAGGAAATACAGTTCCAGCCCTTCGGGTACCGAGCCTGTGCCCAACCTTTCTCTTGCAGGTGGAAAAGCCTTGGCTTACGGAGTGTCTGTCACAGGGTGACTGCTACTTTAAATGTGGAAAATGGCGAAAAGAAAAACCTGCCCACCACAGGAGGAGACCTCTCAGCGTACGTGCTATGAAATCTTACCTTCCTTACAGAAGAGGGATGGGGGCCAGAACCCAAGGGAGGGGGGCTGCATCTGGCACTGTCCATCTAGCATCAGTTGGTTCGCATGTCCTCCCACCCTGGAAGCCTTGTCAGGCTGAGGTGATCTTCTGCCTTAGGCCAGATCTAGGGATGGTCAGTGCAGTAGTCCCATGATCATTCCTGTGACTTAGCTGAGATTTCAGAAGTGGGTCTGTGTCCTTTTCTTGATTTCTTTCAGAAGTTGAGACAAAGTCAAGATGGCACAGGGGCTCAAGGGGATTCCTTCTCCCTTAAGAGAGCACACACACACACCCTGGTGGGTCAGTGCTAGACAAGCACCTGGGGGTCAATGGGGCCGTACACAAAGGATGCTTCCTGACTGCCTCAGGAAGCTCTGAGGGGGGGCAAATTATGGCAGGAAGATCAGGACCTTGGGTTGCTCCAGGCAGGGACCATTGAACCAGACGGAGAGACCATAGAGGGGTAGAGGTTGCCTCAGCAATGTGGACAAGCCCACAGCAGGCTTCGATGACTTGCTGGCTAGTTAGGGTGGCTGTCTAGCACAACAGTTTTGCGTTTGTGCAGCATCTTTCCAGCAGCGCTCTGCTGCTGCTCCGGATAGCAGCCACAGTCTGAGATCATGCATCTTCATCCCTGCGGGTACTGAGTCTGTGCTGAACCTTTCTGTTGCAGGTCCAAGATCTTTGGCTCACTATAGGACTGGGTGGATTTCTCCCGGAGCATGAGCGCTGGCTGCAAGAATTTCTCTGTGGCACGATGAGACCTATGCTGGTACGTATTATGCATTCCCTACGGAAGAGGAATGGGGGTAACAACCCAAGGGATGGCCCGCATCCTCACGATAGGGTGGGAGTGCTAAATCTGCCACTCTTTCCACTGGTGCCACGGGGACCCGTAAAGTGGGGCTATCGGGGTCTAAATATGGATACTTTTTATGGGACAGGGCAGTTAATCAGAAAAGAATCCCACCTCTCCTTTTCACCCTGGGGGGCTTCACACTGCTGTGCATCACAGCCAAAGCTGCACACAGGCCCAAGAAACAATTTGCTAGGGTTGGAGCTAGACTGACACATTGGGGTGATGGGGAGTGCCACTGAAGAAAAGGCAGCTGAGCAAGATTCTAGCAGGCAGATCAGGACCTTGGATAGCTCTGGGCAGGGACAGTTGCACTGGAGGGAAAAACGGGATCCGGGTAGACCTTGCTTCAGCAGTCTTGACAAGACCACTGCAGGCTTCGATCTCTGGCTGGCTAGCACAACAGTTTTGCCATATACTGAGTGGCAGTATACCGTTGGTCCATCTAGCTCAGTATTGTCTTCACAGAGTGGCAGCGGCTTCTCCAAAGTTGATTGTTCAGCATCATTCTAGTAGCACTCTGCGGTTCTGGATGCCAGCCACCATCTGCGGAAATGCATTTTTGGTCCTCGGGGTACTGAGCCTGTGCTGAACCTTTCTGCCTCAGATCCAAGAGCCTCAGCTTGCCCCAAGACTGGGTAGATCTTGCCATGGGAGTGAGCATCACCTAAGGAATCTGAACATCTCATGCCAACACCTACAGTGGGTATTGGAAAGAATCACCCCCTTTGATAGACCTTCAATTCTGGTTCCCTTACATCATGAAATGAAAACACAAAGAAAATTCCCTTCACCAGCTGTACTTATCCAATGCAACCTATAGCATCCAACTGAGAAAAATCACAATTACAGTCCAGGAGAAGTGTCAGAAATAAAAAACAAGAATTACTGAGATTGAAAAAGGATCAACCCCTCCCCATGTCAATATTTTGTTGAACCACCTTTTGCTTTAATAACAGCCTTGAGTCTGTTGGGATACTTCTCTATCAACCTTACACATCTAGACGGAGCAATATTTGCCCACTCCTCCATACAGAACTGTTCAAGTTCAAAAGGTGATCCTTTTTCGATCTCAATCATTCTTGTTTTTTATTTCTGACACTTTTTCTGGACTGTAATTGTGATGTTTTTCAGTTGGATGTTATAGGTTGCATTGGATAAGTACAGCTGGTGAAGGGAATTTTCTTTGTGTTTTCATTTCAGGATTTAAGGGAACCAGAATTTAGAGAATTTAGAGAACCAGAACCAGAATTTAAGGTCTATCAAAGGGGGTGATTCTTTCCAATACCCACTGTAAGACCCAAGAAGTGCTCGGCATTTGAGTTCTAAATCTCTCAAATTCTGCCACATCTCTGACAATACCACCTTGCTTTTGTATTTCCTTCTGTGCTATGCTCTTGATTGGTGAATCTTGAAACCAGCCTCCACAGCAAACTCCAGCCCTGTCCACCACCAAGGCCGAACGGACCCGACCCTACTTTGTGGTAAGCACCCTCCCTTTCCAGGGAATCCTGGGCTCTCTACTCCTGTGGGATGGAGTTTGGCATTTCTCTCTCTCTCTCTCTCTCTCTCTCTCTCTCTCTCTCTCTCTCTCTCATATCCCCCTATTTCTCCAGCAGTATTGGGGACACTTATCTAGCACTCTCACGTTTCCAATGCTTCTTTATCTTCTCATTCTGTACTGCAAGATCATCTTCATCTTGCCATCCTCTTCACTTTCCATACATGTGGAGATCTCTAGTTGCTTCAGTTTCCGGGTTTCAAGGGTTGTTGCAGTGGTGGTGGTGGAGATGATGATGATGAGAACAACAACGAAGAATTACATGTGTCAACCTGACTCTGACTTGGCTGGCAAATGGCTCTTTTGTTCCCCCAGGAGACAGACCCTAACCACCCCAATCTGTCCTGTGGCCCTAACCGGAGAGCAGTGCACTTACAGCAGGTGGGCCGAGCAAAAGTCCTGAGGCGCTTCCGCAAGCTGGCTGAGGTGAGGAAATCAGAAATACACAGACCCCCACTGAGAACCAAGAGCAATGGGGCAAGTTTTTCCCTGCGCTCAGCCCCTTTGCTGAATTGTATGGCTTGGCTAAGGCAGAATTCAGGGGGTCTTGGCCTGGGTGCCGTTGGAACTGGTTGTGGGCAGGAGGAGATTGGGGCCCCCCTCCATACTCTCCCAGTCCCAGCACAAAAGCACCACCTCCACCCTGTGGGAAGCATTGCCCCTCCAGCACGGGTGTGCCTAGACTGGGTAGAGTACTAGCAGCTTCTCCTTTTCCAAGCCAACATGGCCATCCTCATGTTCCACCATGGCCTGGGAAGCTCACGGCTCCCTGGTAGATCCCAGTAGACCCTCTTCACACCTTTCTTCCTGCCCTTGAATCCATCCAGGAGAACGTATCTCCAGTTTGTATATGAGACCCAAGAAGTGCTCGGCCTTTGAGTGATTAATCTTTCAAATTCTGCCAAATCTCTGAGAATATCACCTTGTTTTTGTATTTCCTTCTGTACTGTGCTCTTGATTGGTGAATCTTGAAACCAGCCTCCACTGGAAACTCCAGCTCTGTCCACCAGCAGGACCGACCCAACCCGACCCTACTTTGTGGTGAGCAACCTCCCTTTCCAGGGAATCCTGGGCACTCTAGTTCTTTGGGGCAGAATTTGGCATCTCTCCCTCCCTCCCTCTCTCTTTCTCAAAAGAAATGCCACAGACCTCATCTGCCCACATGTTTGAAGTATAGCCCCCTATTTCTCAACCAGTATTGGAGACACTTATTTATCTCTCCAACGTTTTCAATGCCTCTCTATCTTCCCATTCTCTACTGCAAGATCTGGCTTAGCTTCAAACTTCATCTTCCTTCCTCTTCAGTTTCCGTACATGCAGGGGATCTCTGGTTGCTTCTGTTTCTGGGTTTCAAGTGCTCCTGCAGTTATGATGATGATTGATTTCATGTATATAACAGACTAGGAACATAGGAAGCTGCCATATACGGAGTCAGGCCATTGGTCCATCTTGCTCAGAATTATCTACACAGACTTTCAGCAACTACTCCAAGGTTGCAGGCAGGAATCTTTCTCAGCCCTACCTTGGAGATGCCAGGGAAGGAACTTGGAACCTAGATGCTCTTCCCAGAGCAGCATTCTCTTCCCCGGAGGGGAATATCTTACAGTGCCCAAACTTCTAGTCTCTGTCTTGGTTGACGAATGGCTCTTTTATTCCCCCAGGCTCCCCAAAACCAACAGGTCTGCCTTACCTGTGGCCTCGACCCCACAACAACATTTTTAAAAAAGAAAGGGAGGTTCGAGACATTGAAACGCTTCCGTAAGATGAATAAGGTGAGGAAATCAGAAGTAAACAGAGTACCAAGTTCTCTGGGACAAGCTTTTCCCTGCGCTCTGCCTCTTTGTGGAAGCGTGTGGGTTGTCTAAGGCAGGCCCCAGTAGGGCCTTGGCAGTCTGGAAAGTGGGGAGGTGGTGAGAGCTGTTCTGGTGGGCGCCTCGGGGACACCTTGCCCCCTTGGAAGAGGACAGCAGCTCCTTCCAAGCACAAGTGCAGATTACTCCATTTTCAAAGTCTGCATGCCTTGGTGAAGACCAGGGACTCAGTGTGGAGGAAGCGCCTCTTGGGAAGTGTGGCCTCGGTGTGCAGCAGCTGTGAAAAGGACAATTTCCATGCAAAGGTTCACCAGGAAGGGGACTGAGAACAGAGCTGCTAATATCATCACCCCTTGAGACATCCACATTTGGAGTCATACTCTGTACAGTTCTGGTCACCATATCTCTCAGAGGACATTCTGGAGGTATGAAAGGTACAGAGGAGAAAACCGAGAGGATCAGGGGGCAGGAGCACCTCCCTTATGAGGCTCAGTTTCCACATCTGGGGCTTTTTAGTTGAGGGGAGAAGGCAACGAAGGGGAGCCATGATCGAGATTTATCAAATGATGGTGTCTAGAATGTGGAGAGTGAGAAGAATTTCTTCCCCTCCCATAAGACTGGAACCAGTGGCCATCTCATGAAAATGATTGCCAAGTCATTCAGGACCAGCAGAAGGGAGTCCTTTTGGACACAGTGTATCATGAATCTAGGGAATTCTCTGCCACGGGATGCGGTGCTGGCCACCAGCTTGGAGGGCTTTAAAGGGGACTCTGGCCATTTCACAGAGGACAGGCCTATCCATGGCCACTAGTCTGGATGGCTGTAGGTCACCTCCAGGCTCAGAGGCAGGATGCCCCGGAGTAGCAGTTGCAGGGAGCCGCGGCAGGGGAAGGGGCAGGCCTTCACCTCTGGCCTGGGGGCTTCCCAGAGGCAGCAGATGTCCAGGGTGGGAAACAAGAGGCAAGACAGGATAGCATTTCTTTCCTGAAGGATCTCCTCTGAAAAAGGGCAGGGTCAGGGAAGACCCCCTCCTTGTGCAGCCATTAAAACTCATCTTCACTCATGAATCCTTTGTCTGGGATGACATCCTCATGTCTCTCTCTTTTCTACCTTTAGAAGAAGAGCAGGAAGAGGAAAAGGCCATATGATCCAGGAGAAGGGCCAAGGTAACTTTGTTTGAAGCTTTCCTGATGTGTTAATCTCCACCTCGAAAGGAAGGCCGGGGTGGTGTGGGGGATTTGAAGCACAGCCAGAGCTTTGGTCCTCCCAGACCAGGACTGGCATCAACGACTAGCAGCAGCTCTGCAGGGTCACAGGCAGAAAAAATAACTTGGCCCGGGGCAGAAATCTCTTGTGGGGTCTTCCGCGATGCATCAAGGTGGTTCATGCCCTCCGGCATCCGGACGAGTCTCCCTTTCTGGCCTGGGGTTCTGGTGTGGCCTCTCCCTGATCCACCTTTTGTCCACAAGCGGGAAACGTTCTTGGATGGGGGAGCATTTGTTCACCTGAGTAGTGGCCACCCTGCGCCATGGGAAGGGGTACAGGTTGGTCAGCTCCACGGAGATGTTGGAACTAGGTCTGAGGCCGGGCCTGAAAGCCATAGGGCTGGGATGGGTGCTTTCCTGGATCTGAACGGGCGGAAGCCTGCAGAGCAAACCCGGGCCAGCCGCAGGGACTGATTCCTTTCCTCCTCTCTCTTTTGCAGGATCAAACGGAGGAGAATCTGGCCCTAGTGACGTTTGTATTTCATGTTATTACATATACTTCTTGTTATTATAGATCCAAGTCAACTTGTACAAAATCCCCCTCCCCTTGGCCTCGTGCGGAGGGGAGGGAGTTTGTCCCAGCCCTGCCCCGCACGAGGCCCAAGAAGCGGGCCGATTGGCTCCCTTGAAATTGGAGGCGTGGTCTGGGCCGTAATCGGCCGATCCACGCCCCAAGCTCTTCAGTTTTGCCTTGGAAATCCCCTCCCTCCCTGCCTTCCCTGATGCAGAGCGGGTCTAGCGGCTGGTCGCCCATGGGGGCCGAGTAGGAATTTTTTGCTCTCAACGCATTGGCCACCGTTGGGGTTTTTTCCGCCTACTCCGTTCTGTACTCAGGTGTTTAGTTAGAGTTAGAGTTGGCAGTAACAGTGCGGGCTGAGGGGTAAGTTGAGGGTTAGAATATCGGTGAGCACCCTTGGATCTTTAAAGGTTGATTGGTCAATTGCTCCTTTGTGGCCTGTGCGGCACGGGGAGAATAGATTGCCATGAAACCTGCTTCAGGACTTCACCAACCTTTGGGCTGTGCAGTCCAGGGTGGGTGAAGACCTTGAAGTATCCAGATCCCCTCTTCTAAAGGGGGCGGTTGGCTCTGAAGGAATTAGGCGGGGCGTACCTGCCTGTTTCCTGAGCCAGGGTGTGTCGCCCAGTGAGGCGATGGGTAGGACGTTAGAGTCCTAGCCCGAGCCTAAGGGCCCACACTGTTCTCTAAGGGTGATTAATCACCTGGCGTTCTAGTCCGCCAGGTCTGTTGTTTCTTTAATAAAATTGTGGTCCTTTCACCCATAAAAAGTCTACGTGTCTTCTTGGGCTGGGGTCTGGGGACAACCTACTATTTGTTTCTTTATTTACGTCTACTCCTACTTGGATTGATATGCTGTTGCTATACTGGAACTGCATTTGACCTGACCACTGTGAAATTGCCTTCCGCTGCCATTGGTTCACCATATTTAAAGCAGCAAGTAGTTCCAAAGGACTTGCTTCTATGTCTTCATCTTTGTTGACCATCCACGCTTTTTATAGTACCTGTATAAGTCTTTTCAAAAAGAAAGCTGGTTTACTAGCACAGAAAGGATCAGTTTGAGCAGGTTCATCAATGTCCTTGAAGGTGGTCTTTGTGGGCATGAAGCCAAATGTGAAGAAACTGAATTGGTTCCTATGCTAATATCGAGGTGAAGCCTGCTTAATTTCTAAGGACATCGTTGTGCCCTGGTTTTATAGACTTATTTCTCTCAATATATTTCATTATTGATTTATTATTATTATTAGTATTAATAAGGTATTGTTGTTCTTGAATAAAATCCGTTACTAAAAACATTTTCCTCCAGTATGTGTCTCTTTTGAGGCTTCATAGTATGGTATGTCACTCAAGGTAAAGCACAGGGCCATAAAAAACATTCTCCGGAAGGACTGACATGATGAAGCCCATCTGGGTTAGAATGGGGGGAGCTTTCTTCCACACTGGCTGCCGTTGGGAAATGCCGAACAGGTTTTTAGCACTTTGCCCCTTGTTTACCCACACCGGAGCACTCTGGCATCAGATGCTTTTCTTCCTCTCTTCTCTTTGGACCGGCAAAACAAAGACCCAAAATTCAAGCACCCAATCTTGGGCAGAGAGTCAGGCTCAGGGAATCTGGCAGGTTGTTTTGTCCAGATTCAGCCGGAGAAACCTCCCTGAGATCTCTGCGCAGGAGAAACGTCTGTGGTTTGGGTCTAGGTTAAACTCTGGCCTGCATTCATTGCGCACATGCAAGTTCCGGGTAACTGCAGTGTGGTTATTTCTATTAGAAATGGATGGTGTAAAAACCAAACAAATCCCAAAGCAGAATAAAGCACCAGGGTTGCCCTAATCATGTGGATAATGGGGAGAAAGGTATGTGGTGTGGGGGTGAGGGACGGCCATGCACCCTACAAGAAACGAAAAAACGAGTCTCTTCAAAATAGCTGTAGAAATTAGAATGAATTGCAAAACCACATCATATGCCGGAATGCACCACATATCTGGGGGAGGAAGAGGCTGCCACAGGGTCTCCCCAGTCCCTAACGAGGCCATCCAAGGCTGCAGCCCGCGTGGGGCAGGACCCTTGTTTGGAGTGACAAGGACACTTCCAGAGGTCTGGTGGGCAAAGGATGTGTTTTCCCCTCCCCACCCTCCCCAGACCTTCCCCAAAACCAGCACAGAGAAGGCCCCGTCCTGCGTGTACGACAATTGAACTTCAGCAGGGCTTGGCACATAGAGCAGGGTATTCCCAACTGATCTTGCGTGCTGGGAAGCTTCACTTGGCAGAAGGCCGTGCTTCAAGGAGCCGGGGCCCAGACATGGCTGCTGTGTGAGATGGGTATGCGAAAAGATTGCTCCGGGAGCTGGAAGGGATGAGGTCGTAGCTCAGTGGTCGAGCGGATGGAGTCCTAGCTCAGTGGTGGCTCTGGGCATGCAGAAGGTCCCAGATCCCATCCCTGCTGTATTCTCCAGGTAGGCTGGGGAAGAGTTCCTGCCGGAAACCTTGGGAAAGCCGCTGCCTGTCAGTGTAGCCCATCCCAAGCTAGATGGACCAAGCATTGGGGGATCATAGGGCTGTAGCTGAGTGGGAGTGCATCTGCCTTGCAGGCAGAAGGTCCCAGGTTCCATCCCCGGCAGCATCCCCAGGAAGGCTGGGAAAGCGTCTTCCTGAAAAGCTGGATGGACCAGTGGTCTGATAGGGCAGCTTCGTAGGAGTGAGAGGACAGACAGGAGAAACCTTGGATGCCGAGAAGGGAGAAGGAGTGAAATCAAGGATGGGTTCCCTGGTACAGCCGTGGAGCTGTTGTTGGTGCTGACCCAGAGAAACAGGCTTTCTCATCTGCCCTCCTCATCTGGCCAATGGCATCACCTCTACCAGATCTGCATTATTCTCCTCCAAGAGTTGTATTAACTCTTCAGTCCAGCACCCCCTGCTGGCTGATGCTGGAATATCCAGCCAAATGTGGCCTAGATCCAATGGGGTCTGTGCTTATGCTCTTTCCCCACAAAGCAGGGTTCTCCCACTTGGGTCCCCAGACACTGTTGGACCATCACTCCCATAATCCCCAGCCACAACGGCCACAGGAGATCTGGGGTTCTCGCATTCCCAGATGGCCAACACGGAGAATCCCAGCCATAAGAGCTCTGCAAAGACCTTCTGGTGGAAGAGGCCATGGCAGGACCAGAAATCTCCTTGCTTTCCCCTCTGAAAAATGCATTCACAAAAGGCAAGAGAGAAAGAATTCTGGCTCTGCATACTGAAAAATAGCAGTGTTTCTTTTCAAACTGGCGAGCCCTCCCTTTGGAATCATGAGAAGAATCAATTGCACGATGCCGATTCAGGGAGATTAAGCATCCCAGCCTTGTTCAGGAGCTGTGCGTGCTCCCGTTCGGTGAGCCTGTGCGAGGGGACAAGCCAGGTCGGTTTGGGAGAGAGGCGCTGGCATGGATGGTGCTGTCCCACCCTGCTCTGGTGCCCAGCACTTTACCCAGGTGGGCGGAAATGCCGCCAGAGGAAGCTCCTCCCCCTCCGACCTTGCTGGTCATCAAGAGGACCGGATCACCAAATGGGAGCACCCACCACAGCTCCCAACTAGGGTGGGCTGCTTGGCCTGCCCCGATCATGTGGATCTTGTAGATTCCCAGATGGAGACGGAGAGCTGGCGATTCCAGACGGAGTATTTGGTGAACCTGTTCCACTTGCACAGATGAAAGATGCTCCCTGAGAACTTGAGCCCTCCACTCGCCCATCTGCTTGCAAAACCCAAAAGGACCTTCCCATCCATTCCCTGCTCTGGGTGCTGCTGGAGGGGAGGAGATGTGGAGGGGGGGGCCTGACTGAGATCATGCAGGGGCTCTACTCAGCAGCAGCAGAAGGTCTGGGGAGGAGACCCACCCGAAAGGGCACCCCCTTTTCCGCCATGAGGAAAACAGCCTCTTCCAAAGTCTAAATTCATCGAAGGCTAAGCAGATGCTTGCACTTCCCACAAAGCTCTCAGTTTGCTTTTGGACAGCCAGCTTTGGGGATATTTGAATACAAGTCAGTCTGGCTTTTGGTTTAGGGCCACCGCAGGAAGTCTCCACTTGCATGAAGTATCAGCATCCAGAGCAGGGAAAGCTGAAGGCGGAAAATGGAAGCAGCAGGACATGCATTTCAGTTCTCCAGGGGAGAGCTCCAGTTCTCAGCGGGTCTCCATCCTCCCTCCCTGGAAGTGGAACTTCTCTTCCAGGTCTCACCCCATACACAACGGCCGGGTTTCCCTGCACTGAATCCCCTGATGTGGCTCGACTACAACTCCCATTATTTTCTGCTGCCGCAATGTCCTTTGTGGCAGTGGATGATTGGGGGAGTTGTAGCCAGGGGTGAGACATCTCAATTTGGGGGGGGGGTGGCAGATGCACCACATGGCATATGGGAGGCCTTGGGGTAGTACGCATGACTGGTCCCCTTTGCTAAGCAAGGTGCATGGGAGATTCCAGGTGAGCAGGGCAAGACTTTCCCCTTAGGGGATGGGACACCACCTGCATGCAGAATAAGCACCACCACTTGGGGAGCGGTTCTGCTCTCCCACAGCGGCAGCGGCAGCAAGCCCCGCCCCCGAGGAGGAGGAGAAAGAGAAAGGCTGCTGCAGCCGAGGCCAAGCTGGGGTGGGCGGGGCAATGGGAGGAGCCAGCGGGGTGGTTGCAAGATTGGTGTTGATTTTGGTTTGCTTTGGGTTTTGCAGTAATTTGACAAGCTGAACCTAAGGACAGCCCACTACACACCCCTTGCGGCTGCAATCGCTTGAAAAGAGAGACTGCTGAGTATGTGAGGCAAGATCCTCGGCAGACTCAGAGTACATCTTGCCCCTGGTCATGGCATTCAGTAATTGGAATGAGTCCGGAGCGTCTGAAACCCACGAGCGTAAATGGGGGGTGACGTTCCTCTCCCTCCCTGCACGGTAAGCTCTAGGGGTGGGGTTCATGGACTGACTTGGGCATATTGGCCACGTGTCTATTCCAGGATCCCAGGGCATGGGAGCGCTGCAGGGAAAGGACATCGCTTTCCCACCCATCCCATCGAGACACATGCCTGTTTAGACTTTTTAGTCTTTTCTGGTTGCCAGCTTTGCAACCTCGCTGCAGACCTGATTGTTGTGGCATGATGTGGCCTATCTGCTGCTGTGCCATCCAGTCTAGAACTGTGTGTGTGTTTGCCTGGAAAATGATGGGTTGCCTCTCTAGAAGAGTGACAGCTTGGGTACCAAAGAGTTGATCTCTCCCATCGTGTTGTCGGTCAGCAATGCCGTGACCTTCTATGCTGTCTGGAAACCCTGGTTGCTCCCTCCTGCAAGTCTGAAGGTTCCAAGGGAACTCTTCTTTGGCCGTTACTTCAAACCTTCTATTTAGACTAAAAAGCATTTGAAATCTCAAAACATGGAGCCCATTAAACCAGGGCTTAGCACATCCAGCTCTGTCCATGCTGGTCTCCTGCAGAACCTATCAGCCTAGGGAGCTTCAGCGTGGGAATCCAGTTGGCTTTGCTTGTCTTAGAGCAGGAGTTCTCCAGCCTGGGTTGCCAGAGGTCATTTGAATTCAACTTCCAACATCCCCTGCCACAGTGGCCTTCAGGGGTGATGATGGGAGTTGTAGTCCAAGAGCATATGGGGACCCAGCTGGAGAACCTTTGAGAAAGAAAGCAAGTCATTTAGAGAGTTTCCAAAACTACAGTGATTCATTGGGGTGATATTGGTTCTGACTGGAAGATCTTGCCAGACTCCATAGGTAGAGAAAACGGTCTCTTCCTAGCCATAATGGGCCATTTTCCAGCTTTCTTCTCTTCTCTCTCTCCCCCTCCCCTATAGTTTTTAATAAGGGCTTCTCTTTTGCGTGTAGTAATTCTACAAAGCTGATCAATCTTTATATACCGCCTCTCAAGTTCCCAAAGCGGTTGACATAGGTCTAAATTAAGTTCATTAACTCACTAAAAATAAATTTTATTGATTTACAATAAATATAATGTAGTAATTACACTTTTCTTCAGGTGGCAGGATACGCAGATTTGGATGGTCCAGGAACCGCCTCTGGGAAAGGAACTGTAAGTGGCTCTTAATTACCATCTGTGTGCAGTTTTGGGACAGGAATTGAAAAATCCGCTTGAACTGCTTAACGGTCTCAAGCGACAAAGGTAGCTTTGGACCTTCATGTTTCATTCTTTCTGCTGAGATGCAGAAAGCCCAATGCATGCTAGATTCCCAGGCTGTATGCAGTGAGCACGTGAGAGACGTGGAATAGACCCAGCCGTGACTGCAGGGATTCAAAGCCTCTACGTGGCACTCCTCTGGAAGCACCAAAGCCTTAATTCGATAGTGCTATGACTACAAACACTTATCTACCACCTTTCAATGGGATGCAATTGGGAACATCTGTCTGGTGGTGAAATAGCCACCTGGTGGTGGTGATTCCTGGAACTCTCTTCAACTTGAAATGCAGGTTGGGTAGGAGTGATGACCCTGGGCAGATGGGGGTAGAGGAGGCGTTGTGTTTCTCTCCCTCAGTCGAGACAACAGCTCCTTCACCCTTCTCAGCAAACAGGGTTTCTCCAGGCTTGGACCTGTCTACTCATCCCTAGGAAGTGGCCCTATCAGACCAGTGGTCCTTCCAGCTCAGTCTTTTCCTTCCTGACTGGCAGCAGCTCTCCAAGATTTCAGGCAGGAGTCTTTTCCAGCCGACCCAAGCGGTGATCTTCCCCTGAGCTCCGCCCCTTCCTCCTTCCGGGTCAATATTGTGCCACACCCATCTCACACAGCAAGCATGGATGGGCCCCAGTTTCTGGAAGGACTTGTTATGCCAAATCGATTCTTGCAAGTATAGGTCCGCAAGAAAAGGTTGCAGCATATCCCTGGTATGCCTTGAGGCTGTGCAAGGAGGAAGTTTGAGACCCCCTTTCCCCTCAGAAGCAGAAGGGGTTGTGACTGCTGTGAGGGAGTATTCTGCAAGCGGAGACATTGCCTGCTCTTTCAGTTACAGCCTACTGTTCCCCTCTTTGCCACTGAGCCCCATGAGCTCTGCCCAGCTAGTTGCCTGTCAATTGCCTAGAGTCCATGAACATTCCGCTCCAGGGAGTTACATTGGGGCAGTTTGGAGGAGTAGCCCCCATCTGGGTTCTTTTCCTTCAGAGTCTGGTGAGACGTATCTGCTGGTTATCTTGAATCCACCTTGCCCACAGGTGTCCCAGTTGTGCCTCCATGAGGAGCATTGCATCTCTTTCCGAAACAGATATGTAATAGTGCTGCTGCTGAAACGATATTTCTATGCCCCACAGGGCTCATCGAAGCTTGAGAAGCAATTTTAGATCAAGAAAAGGGAACTAGGGAAAAGAACCAAGAGTCAGTGCTTTCGGAAAGAGAAACTGCTGCCAGTCAGAGCTGGGCGGTGCTGGGCGAGACGGAATGTTGGTGTGTCTGCCAATCTGCTGTCTAGTTTGAAATCCCAATTGGGGGACATATACTGTATTTCGCCTAAATTGATTGCAAGTAGGTGACTTTTCCTTCTGTTTTGGCACTGACCACCCAAGCGATACTTCCATTGGAGGTCACAATGTGGCTAATACTGAACATAAATAGGTATCTGGGATGTCCACAGGCATGTATTTTGTCATGCCACTGATATCCTGCCCTTCCGTCAGGATGGTGTGCACGGTTCTGCCTCCCCACTTCTATTCTGGCAACAATCCTGTGAGGTAGGTTAGGATGAGAGAGACTGAGTATCTGGCCAAAGATCACCCGGTGAGTATTAGGGCTGAGTAGAGGAGGATTTGAACCCAGGTCTCCCCTGGTCTCCCCCAGAACTCTCACTATGCCACTGCTCGGGCTCTCAGTATTGGCTGCAGGAGAACAAGGAGGTGGAAATCCTGCTTTTTAGTAGGGCAACAGAGTAGTGGGTTGGCTATGCATTGTTAAGATTGGCTGGCATGAATTTTTAAAGCGTCGAATCTTGCTTCCTCATAGGGGCTTCTGAAAACTGCCTTTCTCCGGGGCCTAGCAAAGCTAGAGAAGGAGGTCCCAATCGCTCCTACAGCCCCACAGCCTACAGCCCCACAGCCCAGCCAGGTCCCACTCGCTCCTACAGCCCCACAGCCCTACAGCCCCACAGCCCAGCCAGGGACAGCCCTGCCTGCCTCCTCTGCACTGCTTTTCAGGGCTTCTCAATGTGACAGTTGGGACCTTTTCTGAAGGAGAGAATGCACCTGAGCCTGACTCTGCCAAAGACTGGGTGCTGAGATTTGGGGGTCTTTGTTTTGGCCCTGAAAAGAGAAGAGGGGAAGAAAAGCATCTGATGCCAAAGTGCTCCAGTGTGGGCGTGCAAGGGGCGAAGTGCTAACAAGCTGTTTGGCATTTTCAAACAGTAGCCAGGGTGGAAGAAAGCTCCCCCCAACTCCAAACCAGAAGGGCTGCATGGTGTCAGTCCCCTGGAAGAATGTTTTGTATGGCCTTGGTGACATATTGTACAATAAGCCTCAAAGGAGAGAGGAGAGGAAAGCTGGTCTTGTGGTAGCAAGCATGACTTGTCCCCTAAGTCCGCCCTGAATGCCTATGAAAGGGAGACTAGAAGTGTGAGCACTGCAAGAGATTCCCCTCAGGGGATGGAGCCGCTCTGGGAAGAGCAGAAGGTATCAAGTTCCCTCCCTGGCTTCTCCAAGATAGGGCTGAGAGAGATTTCTGCCTGCAACCTTGGAGAAGCCGCTGCCAGTCTGTGTAGACAATCCTGAGCTAGATGGACCAATGGTCTGACTCAGTATATGGCAGCTTCCTATGTTCCTATGAGACAGATACTGGAAGGAAATGTTGTTTTAGTCATGGATTGTATTCAAGAACATCAACAACAACGATAATGAATAGTGGTCAGGTCAGATGCAGTTCCATTATAGCAACAGCATATCGATACAAGTAGGAGTAGATGTCAACAAAGGAACAAACAGTAGGTTTGTACCAGTTAAGACTTGGATATATATACGAAGAAGAAATATATGTAATAACATATCCCAGGCAACAGTTCTGTCTCAGCAGGGCCAAGTGCATTTCTGCACGACTCAGATCTGCTCTTCAGTTTTCCAACAGACAAGCCCATGATAAGGGGCATCAAAGAAGATCGTCATCAAGGCAGCTTGTCAACCTCTGAGGGAAACGCTAAAGAGATTCTAAAAGAGACTGATGGCCAACTAGGATGAAGAAAGACAAGGAAAAACCCTTCCACAGGAGCAATTGCTCTGGACCTACAGGTGCCTTAAATATGGGGAAGAGACCCCAGCAGGAGGTGTTTCCACAGGGCTGAGGTGGTCAAATGCATTTGCATTTTAGCAGCAGCAAATCAATACAAGTAAGAACACAAATACATACACAAAGAGTAGGTTCGCACAAGTTTTTATATACCTCATTCCTACGCAATCATAAATTAAGCAAATAATACTAAATAATATAATGAAAATAGTTAAGTGAAGTACAAATGTCACGATGGCCAGCTTCTCCTCCGTTTGATCCTGCAAAAGAGAGAGGAGGAAAGGAATCAGGCCCTGCGGCTGGCCAGGGTTTGCTCTGCAGGCTTCCGCCCGTTCAGATCCAGGAAAGCACCCATCCCAGCCCCATGGCTTTCAGGCCCGGCCTCAGGCCTAGTTCCCACATCTCCATGGAGCTGACCAACCTGTACCCCTTCCCATGGCGCAGGGTGGGCTCTGCTCAGGTGAACAAATGCTCCCCCATCCGAGAACGTTTCCCCCTTGTGGACAAAAGGTGGATCAGGGAGAGGCCACGCCAGAACCCCAGGCCAGAAAGGGAGACTCATCCGGATGCCGGAGGGCATGAACCATCTTGATGCATCGCGGAGGACCCCACAAGAGATTTCTGCCCTGGGCCAAGTTATTTTTGCTGTCTGCAGAGCTGCTGCTAGTCATTGATGCCAGTCCTGGTCTGGGAGGACCAAAGCTCCGGCTGTGCTTCAGCTCCCCCACCCCACCCCAGCCTTCCTTTCAAGGTGGAGATTTACACATCAGGAAAGCTCTCATGGGAAGCACAGCCACGGTCCACTGATCCAAAGAGTTGCTTCCAGAGGAGGTGAGTGTGGCGGAAGAGCTGAAGGCAGCACACAACACACTTATCGGAGGACTCTCCCCTGATCTCCTTGGAACGTACCCGGCCTCTCCTGCGCTTCAAAGAAAGTTACCTTGGGCCTTCTCCTGGATCATATGGCCTTTTCCTCTTCCTGCTCTTCTTCTAAAGGTAGAAAAGAGAGAGACATGAGGATGTCATCCCAGACAAAGGATTCATGAGTGAAGATAAGTTTTAATGGCTGCACAAGGAGGAGGTCTTCCCTGAGCCTGCCCTTTTTCAGAGGAGATCCTTCAGGAAAGAAATGCTATCCTGTCTTGCCTCATGTTTCCCACACTGGACATCTGCTGCCTCTGGGAAGCCCCCAGGCCAGAGGTGAAGGCATGCCCCCTCCCCTGCCGCGGCTCCCCTGCAACTGCTACTCCGGGGCATCCTGCCTCTGAGCCTGGAGGTGGCCTACAGCTGTCCAGACTAGTGGCCATGGATAGGCCTGTCCTCTGTGAAATGGCCAGAGTCCCCTTTAAAGCCCTCCAAGCTGGTGGCCAGCACCGCATCCCGTGGCAGAGAATTCCCTAGATTCATGATACAATGTGTCCAAAAGGACTCCCTTCTGCTGGTCCTGAATGACTTGGCAATCATTTTCATGAGATGGCCACTGGTTCCAGTCTAATGGGAGGGGAAGAAATTCTTCTCACTCTCCACATTCTTGACACCAGGCATCATTTGATAAACCTCGATCGTGGCTCCCCTTCGTTGCCTTCTCCCCTCACCTAAAAAGCCCCAGATGTGGAAACTGAGCAGCATAAGGGAGGTGCTCCAGCCCCCTGATCCTCTCGGTTTCCTCTTCTGCACCTTTCATACCTCCGGAATGTCCTCTGAGAGATATGGTGACCAGAACTGTACAGAGTATGACTCCAAATGTGGATGTCTCAAGGGGTGATGATATTAGCAGCTCTGTTCTCAGTCCCCTTCCTGGTGATCCTTTGCATGGAAATTGTCTTTTTCACAGCTGCTGCACACCGAGGCGACACTTCCCAAGAGGCGCTTCCTCCACTTTCTGCCGCAATGGCCCCTGCTTGGAACAGAGTCAAGGTCACTGCTCTGAGGTCTGGATTCCTCCTGATACTCTGAAGGCATTTCCTCCAACTTTGCTCCTATGCTCCGGGAAAGTACTGGGTAGGATGACACTGTCAGAGTCTGCACACGCCTCCCATACATTCCTTTCCCTCTTCTCTGATGAGGTTTTTGACTGGTATGTGATTGGCGCTTGGGAGGGTGCAGACCTCCTGAAAGAGGCTGGGAGCTTGTCCCACCAACTAATAGCCATGAGGACAGCTCTGTGGTGTGTTATCCATTGAAACTTCACAAGGTGCACACAAGTGTTGGCTTCTTGAATAGGGCCCTTAACACAGGCCTGCAGCAGCATCTGGGGGCTGAGCTATACTTCAAGGTGCACCCTTAATTCACGGTGTCTGCATACACTACCCCACCAGCCGACCCATTTGATCACGATTTTGAAAGGCTGCCCTGAAAGGATCACAAGTGCCGACTTAGAAAAGAATACTGACCAATGCATTGATTAGAGCTGAAAAGAACATTCTGGAGAATTATCTTATCCCATCTATTAAATGCATGGGTGAATATTCGATCACCCTATCCCTCATGCTCTGCACGCATGGACCCCATCGCTGTCCTAAGACTGAGGAGTACTTCACCCTGGAAAGTCTTCCACTGAGGGGGTCTATTCGGACCAACTGATGCAAGATGGACAGTGCCAGATGTATCAATGCCTCTCTCCCCAGCATCCTTCTGTTGCTTTCCTTGCTGTGCCCTGGCACAGCTTTGATGCCCAGAAGTGGGGGGAGGAGGCATAGCTTCGTCCTCCTATCCCTGACTCAGTGTTAGGAAGTCCCCAAACCTCAGTAACTGACAGCCCCACATCAGTGGGACCCCTTGCACAAAGGGAATGTGAGAAAGATCTTCCATCCCTCCATGGCCCAAGGATGCGGCCCACCCCCCCATGGGTTCTGACCCCCATTCTTCTGCTGGAGGGAATGTGACGCTTGCATAAAACTTACGTAAACAGGTCCTGGCATCCGATGTTCAGTTTTTTTAGAGGGCCGCTTACGTAAACGCCGATGGTCCACCCGGACATGCCGCTTCTTTCGTACCTGAGACAGAAAGGTTCAGAACAGGCTCAGAACACAGAGGACGCAACATGCATTTCCCCAGACGGTGGCTGACATGCAGAGCAGCAGCAAAGCCTTCCTCGAAGGATGCTGCACAACCACCCTAACTAGCTGGCAAGAGATCAAAGCCTGCATTGGGCTTGTCAACATGGCTGGAGCAACACCACTCCTGCTCTGATGTCCCTGCCAATGTCCAAGGTCCTGACCTGCCTGAGGGGGATGCCCCTGCGACACGGGAGTCCTGCGCTTCAAAGGGGTTCACAACTGTCTCTATCAAAGGAATGAAGTGTTCTGTAGCACATGTAGATTGGGCTCCTGTGATGTGGCGCAGCGGAAGGAGATGCTGTGACAATCCAGTGTCTTGGGCCAGACGCATTTCGACAGACACAGTCTTGGTCCACCCGGCGTTAAATCGTGTGGCCAATCAGAAGCCTGGTCTTCCCATGTTATTATTTCAAAACAAGCCCTGGCCAGCCGCAGGGACTGATTCCTTTCCTCCTCTCTCCTTTGCAGGGTCAGACTGAGGAGAAGCTGGCCGCAGTTATTTGCTTGATTTGTTTGTTATTTTCTATTCCTACTTGTATTGCTCTGTTGCTACAGTGCAACTGCATTTGGACTAAGCATTGTGGAAACTCCTCCAGCTGTGATCTGCTCCCAAGATCTCAAGCAGCAGAAGCTCCAGAGGGGATTTGCTTCTGCAGGAGGGTTTTCCCTTCTGCTTCTTAATCAAGGTTGACTAGGGCAGAAATGCACTATGTTCAGCTGATACAGAGTTGTTGCAGTATTGGATGGTCTGTTTGGTTATGACGGAGAATCCTGAACTGTAATGGGTGGTGGTTGCCGTAATGGTAACTTGTCTGTGTTTCTACCACTGGCAACAGGTATTCTGGGCTGGATTTCAATACCTTTGAGCCTGGGCAAGCACCCAGTCTTTCAAGAACGAAACCTGCTTTACTTGCACAGAAAGGATCAGCCTGAGGAGGTGGTCGATCAATGCTCTCCAGGGTGGTCTTTGTGGCTGTCAAGCAAAAAGAGTGAGAAACTGAATTTGTCCCAAGTCTAGGATTGATGTGAAACCTTCTTCATTTCTCAAGACATGCTCATGCCCGGGATATATTGTTACATATTGTTCTTCTTATATATCCAAGTCTTTACTTGTGCAAACCGACTGTTTGTTTGTTTACGTCTATTCCTACTTGTGTTGATATGCTGTTGCTATAACGGAGCTGCGTTTGACCTAAGCGCTGTGAAAAATACCTTCTGCTGCAATCTGTTCACAGTATTTAAAGCAGCAGTACGTCCAGAGGGCTTGATTTGATTGTCCATTTGCTTGTTAAGGAGAATCCTGAACTGGAATCTGCGGTGGTTGCCCTCATGGTATCTTGCCTACGTTGCTGCCTCTAGCAATGGGCTTTTCTAGGCTGGATTTCAATATCTTTGAGCCTCCGCAACTGCTTCTGCAGAAGGGTTTCTCTGCCCACCCTCCTTGTGAAGCCTGCAAGTAGCACAAGGGGCGGAGCATTCTCTTTCCCCGCCCCCTGGGCCACATTCAAAGCCTGCAATGGTCATTTGCGGGACGGGGCGGGGGGGGGAGGAGATGAGGCTCTACTTCCAGTCTAGGTGAAACAGCGCTGGAGGTTGGGTGCTTACCACATCGTCGGTGCTAATGGGTGCGGCCACTGTGCCGGGCGGGGCTGGAGCTGTCACTGGAGGCAGAAGCTGTAGTGGGGTGGTGCTGCTGGTCCCAGTCTGGGTGGCGGCGGCAGAACTGGCCTCCGCAGAGTCCCCTGGATTAAGGAAGAAGAAGACAGGCGTGCCGAGG
The DNA here is from genome assembly GCF_027244095.1 of Hemicordylus capensis. Classification (NCBI taxonomy): domain Eukaryota; kingdom Metazoa; phylum Chordata; class Lepidosauria; order Squamata; family Cordylidae; genus Hemicordylus; species Hemicordylus capensis. The sequence continues at coordinate 239,438,012 of NC_069657.1, read as the reverse complement.
GCTCCTTCTGTGCTCTGGACTCCAGAACAACCGGGGGGGGGGCGCCAACCCCTCCCCACTTTCACGAGCGCCAAGGCCCTTCTGAGGTCTACCTTCGAGGGCCCACATGGCTTGACGAAGAGAGTGGATGGGAGACGACGCTAAGCAGCAGCCTCAGTTTCCAGCCTGGTGTCCATCGGATGCTTGGGGATGGCCCCATGGGGAAAGGAGTCGCTGCTGCTAGTCGAGGCTCACCATTACTGGAGCGGAAGTGCTTGCCACATCATTGGTAGTGCAGGGGGAGGCTGCAGTGATGGCGAGGGGCAGAGACAGTGGGGGCAGGGGCTGCTCACGAGGTAGACATGGTGCTTTGCAGCTGGGACTGGGACAGGACAGACGGGGGGACACCAATCTGTGCCTGCCCACCCCCAATTCCAACGACCCCCAGGCCAAGGCCCCCTGGGCTCTGCTTTAGACAACCCCCCCCCCCCCACACACACTTCTTTCTTTCCTTATTGCTGGCTCCTGCTGTGTCCCATTGAGTCCAGGGCTGTGTGAAGGGAAAATGTGGGGGTGGTTCAAGATCCCCCTTAACTGCCTGAAGAGACGCCTCTGCCCTCATCTTCGGATTGGAAGCTGCCCCCTCCTCTTCTGATGCCCCCTCATGCAACTCTGTCCTGCCTTCCAAATGGCACATACGCCCTCTTGGATCCCTGTGCAAGACTGGACAGGATTCTGCCCATTTCCAGGGATCGAACCTGGGACCTCCCTGAAACTCTGCTTCCCAGAATAGGTACTGGGAACTGGTAGTAGGGATTAAGGATTTCAGGGTCACCATGCACATTTGGAGAGAAGTACATGAAATGTACATACAATTCTTTTAATAATTTGTTTTCATAATTGTTTTATGCTACTGCTTTTATTTCTGTTTTATGCTACTGCTTTGATTGTTTTGTGTATTTTCACCTGTGCTGATTTTTAAATATTGTGTTGAATTTTGTACACCACCTAGAGATGTACATATCAGGCAGTATAGAAATATGATAGATAAATACATACATAAATAAATAGCACCAGAATGACTCCTTTTGATTTATAATACTAGAACAGTCTGGAAAAGGGTGGGGAGGTATTCATGGTGGTTTAAAGCAAATTTTTAAAAACAAAATAATATCTATAGAAAATAAATGGCGGCAGCATCTCCTCCACCCAGGGCTCAGAGAGACTCCTGCCTGCAACCTTGGAGAGCCACTGCCCGTCCGAGCAGCTTGACAGATGAATCGGGATGAGGCAGCTTCCTAGGTTCCTCTCTAGATCCTGAAGTTTACCACTGCTTGGACAAGCCCCATAAGAAGACAACTTCCTCCTCTGGGATATGAACACCTGTCTGAGTTCACTCCCAGAAGTGCCTCTCCCAAGGCATGGGTGATCTTTCTGCTGTCCATTGGTCCCGCAAGCACAGCACTGACTGCTCTGTCTGGCAGTGGCTCTCAGGCCAAGCCAAGTCCTTCTGGGGCCTGCTTCCTGAAACCCTTTCACGGACAATGCCCGGGATGGAGCCTGGCCCCTTCTGCAGAGAAGACACGCCATCCGTGACGGAGCCATGGGTTTTCCTGGCCCCGGTGAGAGATGGGGGTGGCCACCTTGCCCTGGAAAAGGAGAAGCTGCTGCTACCAGTATGGGCAGACCAGTGCTGGAGGGGCAGAGCTTCCTGCATGATCCCGGGGAGCGCGAGGGGAGGCTGCAGTGATGGCGAGGGGCAGAGACAGTGGAGGCAGGCAGGGGCTGCTCAAAGGGTGGAGGGTGGGAGATGGGGGCAGCCATGTAGCAGTAAAGGGGACGGTCCAATGTCCACCTGCCCACCCCCAATTCCAACAGCACACAGGCCAAGACCCCCTGGGCATGCATGAGAAAGCCCACAGGCTTCAGCAAAGAGGATGAGTGCAGGGAAAGGTTGCCCCAGCGCGCTTAGTTCTCAGTGGGGTTTGCTTCTGATTGACTCACCAGCTTCCTGAAGCTGGCCAAGATTTTGAATGGGCCCTCTTTCCTACGTTGAGGCCGATGAGCCCTTGGGTCCAGGCTTGGCCACTTCTCTCATTTCCGCGCCTGAAAGGTTCAACGTCTGATCTGTAACTGAAGGATCAAAACTGCATTGACCAATAACACATCAGTCTTTCAGGGAAGGTGAGAAATGGGGAAACCTAATCTCCAGATTGCTAGGTTTTCTATCATCATGGTGGAATTCCAGCTACCGCCACAAGGGAGTTGCCAGGGATTAGCTTTGCCTACAAATCCCACCCTCCACTGTGACACCAGACAGGCTACATTATGACATCATGAGGTTCACCACTGAGCATCACTGGAAGCAGAGAGACAAGTTACTCATCCCTCTCTTCAGCCCATTCATTTCAATCCTCCATGCATGGTGTGGAAGGAGCGGACGGAGAGACATTTCCCTCCCTCTCTCACCATACTCGAACCCGGGGGCCTCCCCTGAAACTGACAGCCACGAAATGTAGGATGCCACTCCAGGCCTGGGAGTGCCACCCACATGCTGCAGAAGAGCAGGCAGCTGAATGGCGTGCAGGATCGGTGCCACGGTCATCCCCAGGGAGACCGCAGGAAGGCGAGTGGGGGAAACCTGACTGCAGGAGACGGGCCATCTCCCCCCACCCCCCTCGTCTTCTTACCAAGATGGGAAAGAGGGAGGGGGCCTTTCCCAATGGGTGGTTCTCCTTCCTGAGCTGGGGTAGAGTGTTGCAGCAGCAAGAAAGTGAGCTGTCTGCCTGGTTTCCAGAACAAGCCCCAGAGAAAGGCTTAAGCTCACTTTCCTTGGGAGACCAACCAAAGAGGCACTTGGGGAGATCAGAATAGAACCGACCGACTCACACACAGGAAACAGAGCCCAGGAACAGGAAGGAGAAGAGAAACTCCTAGCTAGCCCCACCAGCCCAGAGGAAACTACAGTGCCCCCTCTGGCTGCAGAGCAATTGCATGATGCAAGCGATGCACAGTGAGTTGGGCCGCAGCTGTTGCATATCGCAGCGGAGAGCAACTGGCCCTATCCATCCCCCGCACAGCATCCCTCCAGTGGCGGCTGCTGGTGTTTACCTCCTGTTTCTTTTTGGATTGTGAGCCCTTTGGGGACTGGGATCCTTCTTCATTTTTTATAATTTATAATTCTCTGTGCAATCCACTTAGACACCTTTTGTTGAAAAGAGGTATATAAATATCCTTAGTAGTAGTAATACACAGAGTAATATAGAGAAATGGGCTTCGTTAAGTAGAGATCAAAGACAGCCAGAATCTGGATGAACAATAATCAGGCCAGGTCGAAGCGCCAGATGAGTGAGTCACGGCCTCGGATGCCAGCAGTCCGAGTCTCTCCCCTCCCAGCTCTCTCTGCCTGCCCTCCCGGGAGTGTCCCCCCTCCAATACCACAGCGCTGGGAGTCCCAGCATCCATTGAGATGGAGAACGGCCAAAGATGCTTCCAAAGTCAGCGGGACTCAGAGAGCATCTTCTCCCCGGTGCTCTTCCAAGGCAGGCACCTCCCGGTGGCTTTCTCTCTGGAGGCGTTCACACACCTTCCGTGATGAAGCCCATCCTTGCTCTGTTTGGACACATGATTTTTTTTTGCATATTCCAAGAAGACGGGATCTCAAAATGGGATTGCTGTCAACCGACAAAGGCCAATGCTGGCAGGAAGGGCCACGTTTGGCAAAGCGGAAGCTGGGGATGGAGGGAGACGCTTGGCGGGAGGTGAAAGGGCTCCCCAGTCAACGGTTTCCACTCACTGAAATCACTGCGGTGTGAAAGACGCAAATGGGAGTCTCTTGGATACCCCTCTTCTCCTTTTAGTGACATGCCAAGCCCATGACTGGCTCCTCTTCATTTTGAATTGTTCTGCATTTTGTATCAGGAGGGAGATCAGTGTTGTGATTTTTCATCTCCAGGGTCCCCTGAATGCCGCCAAATGATCTTTTCCCAACTTGGCTCCTTTGGGACTTGATACGAACCCTGAGGCACCATAGCAAGGCAAGGGCCTCTGGCTTTCCTGATGCTGTGGATTGCATATGGAGGTGAAAGGGCTTTGGGTGGTTATTTGTAAAGAATGTAAAAATCTGGACTAGCTTGAATTGTGTCTATATCGCGAATAAACACTTGCATTAGAGACTGTGTGCTTGGTATTTGTCATTTTATGGAACTGACACAATGACTCATCAGAACAAAGCAAAATTTCAAAGAGTCCAGCGTAAATCATAAATCGCTGTCCAGTCCAGCTTTAAATAGTAAATTCTGATTTGAAATGCACACTGGAGCAGATCAAACATAAAAGAGAACTGACTCAGTCAGAGGAAGGGAAGTAGAACTCAACCTCCTGCTGGAATGGATGTCTGCTTGCTGCAAAGAAAAGCAGTCATCCCACCTGCGGTGTGTGGAGTGGGGCTACCATCGTCCGTTCTGCCGCAGTCTCCTCCTCCTCCTCCTCCTGCATGTGTGGGGTGTAGCGAGAAGGAGGGAAATGGGGGAGAAGCTTCCTCAAGTGGAATATCCTTTCAGTCCTCCAATTCCGGTCATTTCCATGACTTAGAATTGCCACTTTTAGAAAGACAGCTTGAAGGACATCCCGAAGGGGCAGGGCGGGGCCAAGGATATTGTCCAGACGGAGAAGAAACACAAGAGGAAAGGTGTGACGGAGCTTCTGTGGCTCACTTGGAAGTCGCAGGAATCCCAGGCCAAGCCCAGTGCCCTGCGCAGAGGAGGGAGAGCAGCCCAAATGGGTCAATGGCACAGTCCAAATTCTGCAGCCTCTTAACCAGCTATTGTTGCCATTTGCCAGTGCCTTGGGCGTGTGCATGTGCCTAGGCCTGTGTGTGTGTGTGTGTGTGTGTGTGTGTGTGTGTGTGTGTGTGTAGGCTGGCCAGCATTGTGTAGTGCTTAGAGTGTGGGACTTGGACCGGGAAGAATTCCCGAGTTCAAATCCCCATTCAACTATGAAACTCTTTGGGTGACTCTGGGCCAGTCATGCATCTCTCTGCCTAACCTACTGCACAGGCTTGTTGTGAGGATAAAAGTAAGCTTGTACACCACTCTAAGCTCCTGGGAGGAAGAGTGTTATAGAATAATAAAATAAAATAAAATAAAAAATGCCATGAGCCTAGAGTGCCCCCATGAAAGCAAGAAACTATGGGGAATCATAAGACCTATTTGGTGCCTGGATCAAATGGCCGTTACTGCACAACACAGGACGGGAAGAATCGCATCCTGGAATTCTGTCCAGGTACAATACGGACCCCTGAGACTGCTGCAACTCCACCCTGGCCAACGACCCAGCAGGGAAGAGGATCCTCTTGGAACCTTTTCCCCACCCCCTTGCTATAACTATGCCAGTGGCCTCCCCATTGGCCACAACTGCCTTTTCCAAAATTGCACCAGCAATACAACTCAACTGCAGTTGCTTTCTGCTAATGCATGGATGAGACCAAGCCAACGAGTATTCCGTGTTGTGTCTTGACCAAACCCCACGGAAAAGGGTGCTCAAAGAAGGGCAACCTTGTTTTCCAAACCCCTTGCTTAAGGGGTTGGGTGGTCTTCCACTCTAGGCTGGACGATGCCCTACAAGATGCTCCTCACCTCCTTCCGAGCAAGCTCCCCCAGATGCTCCAGCTGCCACAGGGGGTCTGGCTTCATACGATCCTATGGACCAAGGAAAGAAAGACAGCGCTTATTTCCTGGCACCTCAGCCTCGACCATCCCAGTTCCCCTTGGGCCCCTACTCCGTGGGAGAAGCGCTGCTGAGCGTGCAGAAGGCCCCAGGTTCCTAGGAGCTCTCTTGCACCAATCCCCACCAGTAGCATCCCCACAGGCTTGACTGAAAGCAGCACTTCTCTGCGGTCGAGAGCTGTAGACCTGCTGCCAGCCCACCACTCCGCTCAAGCCTCACTTCCAGCCCTTGGAATCAGATGGAAAGGAGAGCGAGAGCTGGAGACACTGCGACATAGCCAGCTGCCTTCTACCGAGTCTGACCAGTGGTCCATCTAGCTCCGTATCGCCGACACAGTCTGGCAGTGGCCGCTCTCCAAGCTTCTTTCCCAGCCATAGCCGGAGATGACAGGGATGGAACCTGGGAGCTTCTGCATGCAAAGTAGATGCTCCAGCACTGAACTACGGCCCCATCCCCTTGGGGTCCTCGGCATGGTGATGGCATCACACCCAGATCCCTGGATGGCAGCCAGAGGCCACACCTCAGCATCCTGTGCACAGCTTGAACACCCTGGGAAATATCCTATGGATGCCACCTGCTGAGTGGTCAGAGAGAAATCTCTCTCGCTCTCTCCCAGGACTAGAACCAGAGCTTCTCCCATGAAACGGACTGCCAGGAAATTTAGGACCGACCCAAGGAAGGACCTTTTCACACAGTGCCTCTCAACACCAGTTGCAGGGGAGCAACAGCAGGAGGGGGGCAGCTTCCCAAGACATCTGGTGGGCCTCTGCGGGAAACAGGGTGCTGAACCGGATGGGCCTTGGGCCTGATCCAGCAAGGTTCTTGGATCCCCTAAGCCCATCTCAGATTCCCTCTCACACTGTCTCTTGCAGCAAAGCCAGTAGACCGGCTTCTTTTCCCTTGGACCTGGCCCATTTAGCATTAGCCCCTTCCACTCTTTGCCCATACTCCTTTTGCAAGACCCTGAGGACTTCTCTTCGAGATCAATCCACTTGGCATCCAAAGGGGGAAATGCTGTCCTCATGGCTGACTCTCTTCCCCCTCACTAGGTAGATGCATGTCTGGGTCAGGACAACCATCCCTAGGAAACCCCCCATTCTTAAAGATCTGTCACTGTTTGGGAAACAGGATGCTGGGCTTGCTAGACCTTGCTAGAAAGAGAGGCAGAAGTCACACAGCTCCTCCCTGGGGGCAGCCAGAAAGATGAGGAGAGAGCCTGCAAGCAAGATGGAGAGGAGGGGTGAGGCTGCTAAAGCACACCTTTGCTCGGTGGCCACTCCCTGACTGTCCTTTAGCTCCCGCCCTCCCTTCATCCGCAGGGCCCACTTGGCACCAGGTGACCCTTCCTACCTTCCTCAGCAGGGAACCCCAAATAGGTTTGCAGACATAGGCCACAACCAAGAAGATGGGCCTTTGAATGGCCACAGCCAGTGCCTTGAGGCAGAAGGCCATCTCAGCGTCTGGTCAGTAAGGCTGAAGTTGGCCAACTGTCCTCTGGAGCATCTTTTGCCATGGACGCCGGAACTCCCAGCTCTGTTCTATGGGGGGATGGGCACCGGCCAGGCAGAGACAGCTGGGAGGGGGGAGACGCTGACTGGGGGAGCAGAGACTGTGGACTGGGGTGCTGGAACTGGGGTAGGAAAGCTACTCTGGGAGCCTTGGGGTGCCTGAAGAAGAGGCATCGTGAGGAAGAAAGAGAGACCACTCCATCTCTCATGGGTGTGTGTATGTGTGTGTGTTGCATTTGAAACAGTTGTGGAGCCTGAGGGCTGAGCCCCATCCTTTTTCACCTTTCGGCAACCTGTCACAGTTTTCAGGCACTTCATATGCTTTCACTGAAATCAGACTAAGGAAATACATGGCATGGACTGGCTTTGTGTGATCGATATGGGTGCCGAATCCAGCTTGTCTTGGCACAGAGTTGGGTGAAATTAACAAAGAGTGCCCCACCTTTGGGGAAGCCCAGAGGACCCACAGGCCTACCAGTTGCCCTCCGGGCACACCACTGCCAGTCAGGGTGGCCAACTGCTTTTCTTAGCCACGCTCCTGTGTCTTTAAGAGCAGCCCTGACACACCATCAATTCAGAATGGTGATGCTTTCCCAGGTTAGGGGACAGGCTGAGGCCGCCACCAAGGAGGTTTCTGCTAAAAAGTCTTGAGAGCTAATGATGACCAGACAAAACACCCCAGTTGGTGCAATTTAATGAGGAGCTGGAAATGGAAAACTGACCCTCTCTGATAAGAAGAGAGATCCGCACACTGAGCCACCGCTGCCTCTATGCAGAAGCCACAGATTGCTTCGCTCTGATTCCATTCCTCCCCTTGGCCTGCTTTTCCCAAAAGAGAAGCTGGCTCTTTCCCCGGGTCCGGTATTCTCTGGCCATCAGAGCACATGCAAGTCAGACCTGCGAGAATCTGCCTCTGCACTTGGGAAGAAGCTGCAAGGTGGCCTTGGTGAGCAGGGCACCTTCTGGCTGTGTTCATTTCCGCCTCACCACAGCCAGCTCTCCTGAGGCCACTTGGCAGAACTGCCCATGCCAGGAAAGCATGGAGGACGTTTCCCTTTGACTCTGAATTAATAGCCGCAAACACCACTTGGCAGAAGCATCTGCTGGCCAGCATGCCACACATCGGAACCACACATTTCGCTCAACTACAGGCTGCCCTGAGTCGTGACCTGTGCCAGCAGCACTCTCTCTGAGACAGACAAGCAAGGGGCCAGTTCCAGAGCAGAATTCAGGCCATCTCGTTTGGGCTCAAGCAGGGCCTGGGCCAAATTCCACGGAGATGACTTCAGGGCTTTTCTTTAAAATGGGTGTCCTTAAAGCAGCCCTCCACCCGGGGCCAATGGACCTCTTCCTTTCCCTGGCAGAAGTCGTGTGCACTTTTCCTCTCAGCATTCAGTGTTGGGGGGCGGGGGGGCAGTGAGTGAAGCAGCCTGAGGTCCTTTTGAAGGAGGGAGAGGGAGAGAGTGGCTCTCTGCCTGGCAGGGGAGGCAGGAGAGGGAGGGGAAGCAAAGGCAAAGGCAGTCCTGGGCAGGCTTCCTGGGAAGCAAGCCCCCCCCCCCCACCCCCACTGCTCCCCCTCCCACTTGGCTCATGCCCCCACCTGGCGGTCCCCACCTCTCCTGCCCAGGTCTCCCCCTCCTCCCTCAGGCTTCACCTTCCATGACTCCCAGAGAAGGATTTGGGCTGACATGAGATTCCGGGAGGCCACGGTTTTGAAGCCTGCAGGACTCCCCAAGTTGCCGAACGTCTGCACTAGGCCCCTGGTGGGTCAGCCTTCGAGTTCCATTGCAGGACAGTGGAGAGCTGGTCTTGTGGTAGCAAGCATGACTTGTCCCCATAGCTAAGCAGGGTCTGCCCTGGTTGCATATGAATGGGAGACTTGATGTGTGAGCAGCACTGCAAGCGATTCCCCTCAGGGGATGGAGCCGCTCTGGGAAGAGCAGAAGGTTCCAAGTTCCCTCCCTGGCTTCTCCAAGATAGGGCTGAGAGAGATTCCTGCCTGCAACCTTGGAGTAGCCGCTGCCAGTCTGTGAAGACAATACTGAGTTAGATAGCCCAATGGTCCAACTCAGTATATGGCAGTTTCCTATGTTCCTGTGTCCCCACCTCTCTCTTTCTCAACGGACTTGATAAACTGGGAGAGAAAGATCCCCACCATCAGTCAGGCCAACGCTCAGCATTCCAGATCCCCATCGCAAGGGGGGCCATGTCAAGCAAGGGCTCCGTCAGGCTTCCTGGGCTTTGGAGAGCCAGATCACAAACACCTCTCTTGCTCTTTTGCCCTGACATTGTGCCGGGGAGGGGAAATCTGGCCCTCCAGCTCTTGCTGAGCGACCATACTGATGTGGATGGGGCTCGTTCCTGGGTCAACGTAACCAGTCAGTCAGACACAAGGATTGGGAATGATTCATTGAGGCTTTATTGCTTCTGCAGATAGCAATAGGTAAGCAGTAGGCTCATGCTCTCAAACCGATTACAGTTTGGTTACAGGTGCACCTACATTTATACAGACAATCTAAATGGTGCTGACGCCCTAGACACACACAGTATGGTGGTCCAAGTATCTAGTACGCACGCGGATGCCTGATTCATTGTTCATCGGGTGATTACTCCTTAGTTGGCTAGATCCTGTTTTCTAGCCTGGGAACCTTAGCTGTGTTAACAAGTTTCCTCGATACAATTTAGCTGGAGAGAGATAATGACGTTAATCATGAGAGGCAGTGATGTCCCTGAGCTGGGCTAGGTTACTTGAAGTTAGAATGAGGTCTTCTAGGCAAAAATGGAGTTTCGTTGGTTTTCTAAACACATCCAAAGCTTGTGGCTGGGCCGGATGGGAGTTGTCGCTCAACAAGAGCCGGAGGGCCGGTCAATTTGCGCCCCCCTGCACTGTGCACTCTCCGCCTGGGGCTGCAAAGGCCCCTCCCCTTCTGCTGTACTGCACCACCTTGGGAGGCTGGCTGAGCACTCCGGGAGGAAACAAGAGGGTGCTTCCCACTTTTCCATCCTCCAAGGGCAAAGCCCCAGGGTTGGCAACGCCTTCCCGTCTACCAAGAGGTGTGTTCAGCCCTGATCCTTGGGAGGGGTCCAGCTCCTCTCTGCATCTCCGGTCTTTCTCTGGTCATCTCCCTGTTTGCTTTCTGGCCCCAGTTCTGGGTGCTTCTTTTAATCTTATTTCCTCCACATCTTCCCACTTCATCTTGCCGTATTGTATCTGGACAGAATTCCAGGATGCGATTCTTCCTGTCCTGTGTTGTGCAGTAACGGCCATTTGATCCAGGAACCAAATAGGTCTTATGATTCCCCATAGTTTCTTGCTGTCATAGGGGCAGTGTAGGCTCATGGCATTTTTTATTTAATTTAATTTTATTTTAGAATTCTATCACACTCCTTCTCCCAGGAGCTTAGAGCGGTGTACAAGCTTACTTTTATCCTCACAACAACCCTGTGCAGTAGGTTAGGCAGAGAGATGCATGACTGGCCTAGAGTCACCCAAACAATTTCATGGTTGAATGGGGATTCGAACTCGGGGATTCCTCCCGGTCCAAGTCCCACACTCTAAGCACTACACAATGCTGGCCAGCCTACACACACAGACAGGCCTAGGCACATGCACACGCCCAAGGCACTGGCAAATGGCAACAATAGCTGGTGCCCAATAGCCCCTGGTGGCGCAGTGGTAAAACTGCCGCCCTGTAACCAGAAGGTTACAAGTTCGATCCTGACCAGGGGCTCAAGGTTGACTCAGCCTTCCATCCTTCCGAGGTCGGTAAAATGAGTACCCAGAATGTTGGGGGCAATATGCTAAATCATTGTAAACCGCTTAGAGAGCTCCGGCTATAAAGCGATATATAAATGTAAGTGCTATTGCTATTGCTATTAAGAGGCTGCAGAATTTGGACTGTGCCATTGACCCATTTGGGCTGCTCTCCCTCCTCTGCGCAGGGCACTGGGCTTGGCCTGGGATTCCTGCGACTTCCAAGTGAGCCACAGAAGCTCCGTCACACCTTTCCTCTTGTGTTTCTTCTCCGTCTGGACACTTCCTTGGCCCCGCCCTGCCCCTTCGGGATGTCCTTCAAGCTGTCTTTCTAAAAGTGGCAATTCTAATGAAATGACTGGAATTGGAGGACTGAAAGGATATTCCACTTGAGGAAGCTTCTCCCCCATTTCCCTCCTTCTCGCTACACCCCTCACATGCAGGAAGAGGAGGAGGAGACTGCGGCAGAACGGACGATGGTAGCCCCACTCCACACACCGCAGGTGGGATGACTGCTTTTCTTTGCAGCAAGCAGACATCCATTCCAGCAGGAGGACAAGTTCTACTTCCCTTCCTCTGACTGAGTCAGTTCTCTTTTATGTTTGATCTGCTCCAGTATGCATTTCAAATCAGAATTTACTATTTAAAGCTGGACTGGACAGCGATTTACGATTTACGCTGGACTCTTTGAAACTTTGCTTTGTTCTGATGAGTCATTGTGTCAGTTCCATAAAATGACAAATACCAAGCACACAGTCTCTAATGCAAGTGTTTATTCGCGATATAGACACAATTCAAGCTATTCCAGATTTTTACATTCTTTACAAATAACCACTCAAAGCCCTTTCACCTCCATATGCAATCCACAGCATCAGGAAAGCCAGAGGCCCTTGCCTTGCTATGGTGCCTCAGGGTTCGTATCAAGTCCCAAAGGAGCCAAGTTGGGAAAAGATCATTTGGCGGCATTCAGGGGACCCTGGAGATGAAAAATCACAACACTGATCTCCCTCCTGATACAAAATGCAGAACAATTCAAAATGAAGAGGAGCCAGTCATGGGCTTGGCATGTCACTAAAAGGAGAAGAGGGGTATCCAAGAGACTCCCATTTGCGTCTTTCACACCGCAGTGATTTCAGTGAGTGGAAACCGTTGACTGGGGAGCCCTTTCACCTCCCGCCAAGCGTCTCCCTCCATCCCCAGCTTCCGCTTTGCCAAACGTGGCCCTTCCTGCCAGCATTGGCCTTTGTCGGTTGACAGCAATCCCATTTTGAGATCCCGTCTTCTTGGAATATGCAAAAAAAATCATGTGTCCAAACAGAGCAAGGATGGGCTTCATCACGGAAGGTGTGTGAATGCCTCCAGAGAGAAAGCCACCGGGAGGTGCCTGCCTTGGAGGAGCACCGGGGAGAAGATGCTCTCTGAGTCCCGCTGACTTGGGAAGCATCTTTGGCCGTTCTCCATCTCAATGGATGCTGGGACTCCCAGCGCTGTGGTATTGGGGGGGGGGGACACTCCCGGGAGGGCAGGCAGAGAGAGCTGGGAGGGGAGAGACTCGGACTGCTGGCATCCGAGGCCGTGACTCACTCATCTGGTGCTTCGACCTGGCCTGATTATTGTTCATCCAGATTCTGGCTGTCTTTGATCTATACTTAACGAAACCCATTTCTCTATATTACTCTGTGTATTACTACTACTAAGGATATTTATATACCTCTTTTCAACAAAAGGTGTCTAAGTGGATTGCACAGAGAATTATAAATTATAAAAAATAAAGAAGGATCCCAGTCCCCAAAGGGCTCACAATCCAAAAAGAAACAGGAGGTAGACACCAGCAGCCGCCACTGGAGGGATGCTGTGCGGGGGATGGATAGGGCCAGTTGCTCTCCGCTGCGATATGCAACAGCTGCGGCCCAACTCACTGTGCATCGCTTGCATCATGCAATTGCTCTGCAGCCAGAGGGGACAGTGTAGTTTCCTCTGGGCTGGTGGGGCTAGCTAGGAGTTTCTCTTCTCCTTCCTGTTCCTGGGCTCTGTTTCCTGTGTGTGAGTCGGTCGGTTCTATTCTGATCTCCCCAAGTGCCTCTTTGGTTGCTCTCCCCAGGAAAGTGAGCTTAAGCCTTTCTCTGGGGCTTGTTCTGGAAACCAGGCAGACAGCTCACTTTCTTGCTGCTGCAACACTCTCCCCCAGCTCAGGAAGGAGAACCACCCATTGGGAAAGGCCCCTCCCTCTTTCCCATCCTGGTAAGAAGCCGAGGGGGGTGGGGGGAGATGGCCCGTCTCCTGCAGTCAGGTTTCCCCCACTCGCCTTCCTGCGGTCTCCCTGGGGATGACCGTGGCACCGATCCTGCACGCCATTCAGCTGCCTGCTCTTCTGCAGCATGTGGGTGGCACTCCCAGGCCTGGAGTGGCATCCTACATTTCGTGGCTGTCAGTTTCAGGGGAGGCCCCCGGGTTCGAGTATGGTGAGAGAGGGAGGGAAATGTCTCTTCGTCCGCTCCTTCCACACCATGCATGGAGGATTGAAATGAATGGGCTGAAGAGAGGGATGAGTAACTTGTCTCTCTGCTTCCAGTGATGCTCAGTGGTGAACCTCATGATGTCATAATGTAGCCTGTAGCCTGTCTGGTGTCACAGTGGAGGGTGGGATTTGTAGGCAAAGCTAATCCCTGGCAACTCCCTTGTGGCGGTAGCTGGAATTCCACCATGATGATAGAAAACCTAGCAATCTGGAGATTACGTTTCCCCATTTCTCACCTTCCCTGAAAGACTGATGTGTTATTGGTCAATGCAGTTTTGATCCTTCAGTTACAGATCAGACGTTGAACCTTTCAGGCGCGAAAACGAGAGAAGTGGCCAAGCCTGGACCCAAGGGCTCATCGGCCTCAACGTAGGAAAGAGGGCCCATTCAAAATCTTGGCCAGCTTCAGGAAGCTGGTGAGTCAATCAGAAGCACACCCCACTGAGAACTAAGCGCGCTGGGGCAACCTTTCCCTGCACTCATCCTCTTTGCTGAAGCCTGTGGGCTGTCTCATGCATGCCCAGGGGGTCTTGGCTTGCGTGCTGTTGGAATTGGGGGTGGGCAGGTGGACATTGGACCGTCCCCTTTACTGCTACGTGGCCACCCCCATCTCCCACCCTCCACCCTTTGAGCAGCCCCTGCCTGCCTCCATTGTCTCTGCCCCTCGCCATCACAGCAGCCTCCCCTCGCGCTCCCCGGGATCATGCAGGAAGCTCTGCCCCTCCAGCACTGGTCTGCCCATACTGGTAGCAGCAGCTTCTCCTTTTCCAGGGCAAGGTGGCCACCCCCATCTCCCACCGGGGCCAGGAAAACCCATGGCTCCGTCACGGATGGCGTGTCTTCTCTGCAGAAGGGGCCAGGGTCCATCCCGGGCATTGTCCATGAAAGGGTTTCAGGAAGCAGGCCCCAGAAGGACTTGGCTTGGCCTGAGAGCCACTGCCAGACAGAGCAGTCAGTGCTGTGCTTGCGGGACCAATGGGCAGCAGAAAGATCACCCATGCCTTGGGAGAGGCACTTCTGGGAGTGAACTCAGACAGGTGTTCATATCCTAGAGGAGGAAGTTGTCTTCTTATGGGGCTTGTCCAAGCAGTGGTAAACTTCAGGATCTAGAGAGGAACCGAGGAAGCTGCCTCATCCCGATTCATCCGTCAAGCTGCTCGGACGGGCAGTTGCTCTCCAAGGTTGCAGGCAGGAGTCTCTCCGAGCCCTGGGTGGAGGAGATGCTGCCGCCATTTATTTTCTATAGATATTATTTTGTTTTTAAAAATTTGATTTAAACCACCATGAATACCTCCCCACCCTTTTCCAGACTCTTCTAGTATTATAAATCAAAAGGAGTCATTCTGGTGCTATTTATTTATGTATGTATTTATCTATCATATTTCTATACTGCCTGATATGTACATCTCTAGGTGGTGTACAAAATTCAACACAATATTTAAAAATCAGCACAGGTGAAAATACACAAAACAATCAAAGCAGTAACATAAAACAGAAATAAAAGCAGTAGCATAAAACAATTATGAAAACAAATTATTAAAAGAATTGTATGTACATTTCATGTACTTCTCTCCAAATGTGCATGGTGACCCTGAAATCCTTAATCCCTACTACCAGTTCCCAGTACCTATTCTGGGAAGCAGAGTTTCAGGGAGGTCCCAGGTTCGATCCCTGGAAATGGGCAGAATCCTGTCCAGTCTTGCACAGGGATCCAAGAGGGCGTATGTGCCATTTGGAAGGCAGGACAGAGTTGCATGAGGGGGCATCAGAAGAGGAGGGGGCAGCTTCCAATCCGAAGATGAGGGCAGAGGCGTCTCTTCAGGCAGTTAAGGGGGATCTTGACCCACCCGGACATTTCCCCTTCACACAGCCCTGGACTCAATGGGACACAGCAGGAGCCAGCAATAAGGAAAGAAAGAAGTGTGTGTGTGGGGGGGTTGTCTAAAGCAGAGCCCAGGGGGCCTTGGCCTGGGGGTTGTTGGAATTGGGGGTGGGCAGGCACAGATTGGTGTCCCCCCGTCTGTCCTGTCCCAGTCCCAGCTGCAAAGCACCATGTCTACCTCGTGAGCAGCCCCTGCCCCCACTGTCTCTGCCCCTCGCCATCACTGCAGCCTCCCCCTGCACTACCAATGATGTGGCAAGCACTTCCGCTCCAGTAATGGTGAGCCTCGACTAGCAGCAGCGACTCCTTTCCCCATGGGGCCATCCCCAAGCATCCGATGGACACCAGGCTGGAAACTGAGGCTGCTGCTTAGCGTCGTCTCCCACCCACTCTCTTCGTCAAGCCATGTGGGCCCTCGAAGGCAGACCTCAGAAGGGTCTTGACGCTCGTGAAAGTGGGGAGGGGTTGGCATCCCCCCCCCCCGGTTGTTCTGGAGTCCAGGGCACAGAAGGAGCCCTCCGCATGCCTGTCTTCCTCTTCTTTAATCCAGGGGACTCTGCGGAGGCCAGTTCTGCCGCCGCCACCCAGACTGGGACCAGCAGCACCACCCCACTACAGCTTCTGCCTCCGGTGACAGCTCCAGCCCCGCCCAGCACAGTGGCCGCACCCATTACCACCGACGATGTGGTAAGCACCCAACCTCCAGCGCTGTTTCACCTAGACTGGAAGTAGAGCCTCATCTCCTCCCCCCCCGCCCCATCCCGCAAATGACCATTGCAGGCTTTGAATGTGGCCCAGGGGGCGGGGAAAGAGAATGCTCCGCCCCTTGTGCTACTTGCAGGCTTCACAAGGAGGGTGGGCAGAGAAACCCTTCTGCAGAAGCAGTTGCGGAGGCTCAAAGATATTGAAATCCAGCCTAGAAAAGCCCATTGCTAGAGGCAGCAACGTAGGCAAGATACCACGAGGGCAACCACCGCAGATTCCAGTTCAGGATTCTCCTTAACAAGCAAATGGACAATCAAATCAAGCCCTCTGGACCTACTGCTGCTTTAAATACTGTGAACAGATTGCAGCAGAAGGTATTTTTCACAGCGCTTAGGTCAAACGCAGCTCCGTTATAGCAACAGCATATCAACACAAGTAGGAATAGACGTAAACAAACAAACAGTCGGTTTGCACAAGTAAAGACTTGGATATATAAGAAGAACAATATGTAACAATATATCCCGGGCATGAGCATGTCTTGAGAAATGAAGAAGGTTTCACATCAATCCTAGACTTGGGACAAATTCAGTTTCTCACTCTTTTTGCTTGACAGCCACAAAGACCACCTTGGAGAGCATTGATCGACCACCTCCTCAGGCTGATCCTTTCTGTGCAAGTAAAGCAGGTTTCGTTCTGGAAAGACTTGTGTGCTTGCCCAGGCTCAAAGGTATTGAAATCCAGCCCAGAATACCTGTTGCCAGTGGTAGAAACACAGACAAGTTACCATTACGGCAACCACCACCCATTACAGTTCAGGATTCTCCGTCATAACCAAACAGACCATCCAATACTGCAACAACTCTGTATCAGCTGAACATAGTGCATTTCTGCCCTAGTCAACCTTGATTAAGAAGCAGAAGGGAAAACCCTCCTGCAGAAGCAAATCCCCTCTGGAGCTTCTGCTGCTTGAGATCTTGGGAGCAGATCACAGCTGGAGGAGTTTCCACAATGCTTAGTCCAAATGCAGTTGCACTGTAGCAACAGAGCAATACAAGTAGGAATAGAAAATAACAAACAAATCAAGCAAATAACTGCGGCCAGCTTCTCCTCAGTCTGACCCTGCAAAGGAGAGAGGAGGAAAGGAATCAGTCCCTGCGGCTGGCCAGGGCTTGTTTTGAAATAATGACATGGGAAGACCAGGCTTCTGATTGGCCACACGATTTAACGCCGGGTGGACCAAGACTGTGTCTGTCGAAATGCGTCTGGCCCAAGACACTGGATTGTCACAGCATCTCCTTCCGCTGCGCCACATCACAGGAGCCCAATCTACATGTGCTACAGAACACTTCATTCCTTTGATAGAGACAGTTGTGAACCCCTTTGAAGCGCAGGACTCCCGTGTCGCAGGGCATCCCCCTCAGGCAGGTCAGGACCTTGGACATTGGCAGGGACATCAGAGCAGGAGTGGTGTTGCTCCAGCCATGTTGACAAGCCCAATGCAGGCTTTGATCTCTTGCCAGCTAGTTAGGGTGGTTGTGCAGCATCCTTCGAGGAAGGCTTTGCTGCTGCTCTGCATGTCAGCCACCGTCTGGGGAAATGCATGTTGCGTCCTCTGGGTGCCGAGCCTGTTCTGAACCTTTCTAACTCAGGTA
Organism: Hemicordylus capensis; assembly: GCF_027244095.1. NCBI lineage: Eukaryota > Metazoa > Chordata > Lepidosauria > Squamata > Cordylidae > Hemicordylus > Hemicordylus capensis. The sequence continues at coordinate 239,420,287 of NC_069657.1, read as the reverse complement.
CGAAAGAAGCGGCATGTCCGGATGGACCATCGGTGTTTACGTAAGCGGCCCTCTAAAAAAACTGAACATCGGATGCCAGGACCTGTTTACGTAAGTTTTATGCAAGCTTCACATTCCCTCCAGCAGAAGAATGGGGGTCAGAACCCATGGGGGGCGGGCCACATCCTTGGGCCATGGAGGGATGGAAGATCTTTCTCCCATTCCCCTTGTTCAAGGGGTCCCACTGAAGTGGGGCTGTCAGTTACTGAGGTTTGAGGACTTCCTAACACTGAGTCAGGGATAGGAGGATGGAAGCTATGCCTCCTCCCCCCACTTCTGGGCATCACAGCTGTGCCAGGGCACAGCAGGGAAAGCAACAGAAGGATGCTGTGGAGAGAGCCATTGATACATCTGGCACTGTCCATCTTGCATCAGTTGGTCCGAATAGACCCCCTCAGTGGAAGACTTTCCAGGATGAAGTACTCCTCAGTCTTAGGCCAGCGATGGGGTCTGTCCGTGCAGAGCATGTCTCTGCTCCTTGGGCTTATCCATTGCCTACTTGCAGACTCTGGTGTAAGACTTGCGATCAGAGCTTGTTTACCCCACAGACTTCGGTTGGATCAATCTTCACGGCCCTCCTACCCCGCCCTCACTCCCGAGGAAGCTTTTTTGTTTGGTTGTGTAAGCATTGCCACTGCAGGTCATGGAGCAATTCATACACTCTGAGTAAGACAGGTCTCTCTTTTCAAGACATTACAGAAATAGCTTGGGAAAGAACATGACGGATAGGTTGATCAAATATTCACCCATGCATTTAATAGATGGGATAAGATAATTCTCCAGAATGTTCTCTTCAGCTCTAATCAATGCATTGGTCAGTATTCTTTTCTAAGTCGGCACTTGTGATCCTTTCAGGGCAGCCTTTCAAAATCGTGATCAAATGGGTCGGCTAGTGGGGTAGTGTATGCAGACACTGTGAATTAAGGGTGCACCTTGAAGTATAGCTCAGCCCCCAGATGCTGCTGCAGGCCTGTGTTAAGGGCCCTATTCAAGAAGCCAACACTTGTGTGCGCCTTGTGAAGTTTCAATGGATAACACACCACAGAGCTGTCCTCATGGCTATTAGTTGGTGGGACAAGCTCCCAGCCTCTTTCAGGAGCTCTGCACCCTCCCAAGCGCCAATCACATACCAGTCAAAAACCTCATCAGAGAAGAGGGAAAGGAATGTATGGGAGGCGTGTGCAGACTCTGGCAGTGTCATCCTACCTAGTACTTTCCCGGAGCATAGGAGCAAAGTTGGAGGAAATGCCCTCAGAGTATCAGGAAGAATCCAGACCTCAGAGCAGTGACCTTGACTCTGTTCCAAGCAGGGGCCATTGGGGCAGAAAGTGGAGGAAGCGCCTCTTGGGAAGTGTCGCCTCGGTGTGCAGCAGCTGTGAAAAAGACCATTTCCATGCAAAGGATTACCAGGAAGGGGACTGAGAACAGAGCTGCTAATATCATCACCCCTTGAGACATCCACATTTGGAGTCATACTCTGTACAGTTCTGGTCACCATATCTCTCAGAGGACATTCCGGAGGTATGAAAGGTGCAGAAGAGGAAACCGAGAGGATCAGGGGGCTGGAGCACCTCCCTTATGCTGCTCAGTTTCCACATCTGGGGCTTTTTAGGTGAGGGGAGAAGGCAACGAAGGGGAGCCACGATCGAGGTTTATCAAATGATGCCTGGTGTCTAGAACGTGGAGAGTGAGAAGAATTTCTTCCCCTCCCATAAGACTGGAACCAGTGGCCATCTCATGAAAATGATTGCCAAGTCATTCAGGACCAGCAGAAGGGAGTCCTTTTGGACACAGTGTATCATGAATCTAGGGAATTCTCTGCCACGGGATGCGGTGCTGGCCACCAGCTTGGAGGGCTTTAAAGGGGACTCTGGCCATTTCACAGAGGACAGTCCTATCCATGGCCACTAGTCTGGACAGCTGTAGGCCACCTCCAGGCTCAGAGGCAGGATGCCCCGGAGTAGCAGTTGCAGGGGAGCCACGGCAGGGGAGGGGGCAGGCCTTCACCTCTGGCCTGGGGGCTTCCCAGAGGCAGCAGATGTCCAGTGTGGGAAACATGAGGCAAGACAGGATAGCATGTCTTTCCTGAAGGATCTCCTCTGAAAAAGGGCAGGGTCGGGGAAGACCTCCTCCTTATGCAGCCATTAAAACTTATCTTCACTCATCAATCCTTTGTCTGGGATGACATCCTCATGTCTCTCTCTTTTCTACCTTTAGAAGAAGAGCAGGAAGAGGAAAAGGCCATATGATCCAGGAGAAGGCCCAAGGTAACTTTCTTTGAAGCGCAGGAGAGGCCGGGTACGTTCCAAGGAGATCAGGGTAGAGTCCTCCGAGAAGTGTGTTGTGTGCTGCCTTCAGCTCTTCCGCCACACTCACCTCCTCTGGAAGCAACTCTTTGGATCAGTGGACCGTGGCTGTGCTTCCCATGAGAGCTTTCCTGATGTGTAAATCTCCACCTTGAAAGGAAGGCTGGGGTGGGGTGGGGGATCTGAAGCACAGCCGGAGCTTTGGTCCTCCCAGACCAGGACTGGCATCAATGACTAGCAGCAGCTCTGCAGACAGCAAAAATAACTTGGCCCAGGGCAGAAATCTCTTGTGGGGTCCTCCGCGATGCATCAAGATGGTTCATGCCCTCCGGCATCCGGATGAGTCTCCCTTTCTGGCCTGGGGTTCTGGCGTGGCCTCTCCCTGATCCACCTTTTGTCCACAAGGGGGAAACGTTCTCGGATGGGGGAGCATTTGTTCACCTGAGCAGAGCCCACCCTGCGCCATGGGAAGGGGTACAGGTTGGTCAGCTCCATGGAGATGTGGGAACTAGGCCTGAGGCCGGGCCTGAAAGCCATGGGGCTGGGATGGGTGCTTTCCTGGATCTGAACGGGCGGAAGCCTGCAGAGCAAACCCTGGCCAGCCGCAGGGCCTGATTCCTTTCCTCCTCTCTCTTTTGCAGGATCAAACGGAGGAGAAGCTGGCCATCGTGACATTTGTACTTCACTTAACTATTTTCATTATATTATTTAGTATTATTTGCTTAATTTATGATTGCGTAGGAATGAGATATATAAAAACTTGTGCGAACCTACTCTTTGTGTATGTATTTGTGTTCTTACTTGTATTGATTTGCTGCTGCTAAAATGCAAATGCATTTGACCACCTCAGCCCTGTGGAAACACCTCCTGCTGGGGTCTCTTCCCCATATTTAAGGCACCTGTAGGTCCAGAGCAATTGCTCCTGTGGAAGGGTTTTTCCTTGTCTTTCTTCATCCTAGTTGGCCATCAGTCTCTTTTAGAATCTCTTTAGCGTTTCCCTCAGAGGTTGACAAGCTGCCTTGATGACGATCTTCTTTGATGCCCCTTATCATGGGCTTGTCTGTTGGAAAACTGAAGAGCAGATCTGAGTCGTGCAGAAATGCACTTGGCCCTGCTGAGACAGAACTGTTGCCTGGGATATGTTATTACATATATTTCTTCTTCGTATATATATCCAAGTCTTAACTGGTACAAACCTACTGTTTGTTCCTTTGTTGACATCTACTCCTACTTGTATCGATATGCTGTTGCTATAATGGAACTGCATCTGACCTGACCACTATTCATTATCGTTGTTGTTGATGTTCTTGAATACAATCCATGACTAAAACAACATTTCCTTCCAGTATCTGTCTCATAGGAACATAGGAAGCTGCCATATACTGAGTCAGACCATTGGTCCATCTAGCTCAGGATTGTCTACACAGACTGGCAGCGGCTTCTCCAAGGTTGCAGGCAGAAATCTCTCTCAGCCCTATCTTGGAGAAGCCAGGGAGGGAACTTGATACCTTCTGCTCTTCCCAGAGCGGCTCCATCCCCTGAGGGGAATCTCTTGCAGTGCTCACACTTCTAGTCTCCCTTTCATAGGCATTCAGGGCGGACTTAGGGGACAAGTCATGCTTGCTACCACAAGACCAGCTTTCCTCTCCTCTCTCCTTTGAGGCTTATTGTACAATATGTCACCAAGGCCATACAAAACATTCTTCCAGGGGACTGACACCATGCAGCCCTTCTGGTTTGGAGTTGGGGGGAGCTTTCTTCCACCCTGGCTACTGTTTGAAAATGCCAAACAGCTTGTTAGCACTTCGCCCCTTGCACGCCCACACTGGAGCACTTTGGCATCAGATGCTTTTCTTCCCCTCTTCTCTTTTCAGGGCCAAAACAAAGACCCCCAAATCTCAGCACCCAGTCTTTGGCAGAGTCAGGCTCAGGTGCATTCTCTCCTTCAGAAAAGGTCCCAACTGTCACATTGAGAAGCCCTGAAAAGCAGTGCAGAGGAGGCAGGCAGGGCTGTCCCTGGCTGGGCTGTGGGGCTGTAGGGCTGTGGGGCTGTAGGAGCGAGTGGGACCTGGCTGGGCTGTGGGGCTGTAGGCTGTGGGGCTGTAGGAGCGATTGGGACCTCCTTCTCTAGCTTTGCTAGGCCCCAGAGAAAGGCAGTTTTCAGAAGCCCCTATGAGGAAGCAAAATTTGACGCTTTAAAAATTCATGCCAGCCAATCTTAACAATGCATAGCCAACCCACTACTCTGTTGCCCTGCTAAAAAGCAGGATTTCCACCTCCTTGTTCTCCTGCAGCCAATACTGAGAGCCCGAGCAGTGGCATAGTGAGAGTTCTGGGGGAGACCAGGGGAGACCTGGGTTGAAATCCTCCTCTACTCAGCCCTAATACTCACCGGGTGATCTTTGGCCAGATACTCAGTCTCTCTCATCCTAACCTACCTCACAGGATTGTTGCCAGAATAGAAGTGGGGAGGCAGAACCGTGCACACCATCCTGACGGAAGGGCAGGATATCAGTGGCATGACAAAATACATGCCTGTGGACATCCCAGATACCTATTTATGTTCAGTATTAGCCACATTGCGACCTCCAATGGAAGTATCGCTTGGGTGGACAGTGCCAAAACAGAAGGAAAAGTCACCTACTTGCAATCAATTTAGGCGAAATACAGTATATGTCCCCCAATTGGGATTTCAAACTAGACAGCAGATTGGCAGACACACTAACATTCCGTCTCGCCCAGCACCGCCCAGCTCTGACTGGCAGCAGTTTCTCTTTCCGAAAGCACTGACTCTTGGTTCTTTTCCCTAGTTCCCTTTTCTTGATCTAAAATTGCTTCTCAAGCTTTGATGAGCCCTGTGGGGCATAGAAATATCGTTTCAGCAGCAGCACTATTACATATCTGTTTCGGAAAGAGATGCAATGCTCCTCATGGAGGCACAACTGGGACACCTGTGGGCAAGGTGGATTCAAGATAACCAGCAGATACGTCTCACCAGACTCTGAAGGAAAAGAACCCAGATGGGGGCTACTCCTCCAAACTGCCCCAATGTAACTCCCTAGAGCGGAATGTTCATGGACTCTAGGCAATTGACAGGCAACTAGCTGGGCAGAGCTCATGGGGCTCAGTGGCAAAGAGGGGAACAGTAGGCTGTAACTGAAAGAGCAGGCAATGTCTCCGCTTGCAGAATACTCCCTCACAGCAGTCACAACCTCTTCTGCTTCTGAGGGGAAAGGGGGTCTCAAACTTCCTCCTTGCACAGCCTCAAGGCATACCAGGGATATGCTGCAACCTGTTCTTGTGGACCTATACTTGCAAGAATCGATTTGGCATAACAAGTCCTTCCAGAAACTGGGGCCCATCCATGCTTGCTGTGTGAGATGGGTGTGGCACAATATTGACCCGGAAGGAGGAAGGAGCGGAGCTCAGAGGAAGATCACCGCTTGGGTCGGCTGGAAAAGACTCCTGCCTGAAATCTTGGAGAGCTGCTGCCAGTCAGGAAGGAAAAGACTGAGCTGGAAGGACCACTGGTCTGATAGGGCCACTTCCTAGGGATGAGTAGACAGGTCCAAGCCTGGAGAAACCCTGTTTGCTGAGAAGGGTGAAGGAGCTGTTGTCTAGACTGAGGGAGAGAAACACAATGCCTCCTCTACACCCATCTGCCCAGGGTCATCACTCCTACCCAACCTGCATTTCAAGTTGAAGAGAGTTCCAGGAATCACCACCACCAGGTGGCTATTTCACCACCAGACAGATGTTCCCAATGGCATCCCATTGAAAGGTGGTAGATAAGTGTTGGTAGTCATAGCACTATCGAATTAAGGCTTTGGTGCTTCCAGAGGAGGGCCACGTAGAGGCTTTGAATCCCTGCAGTCACGGCTGGGTCTATTCCACGTGTCTCACGTGCTCACTGCATACAGTCTGGGAATCTAGCATGCATTGGGCTTTCTGCATCTCAGCAGAAAGAATGAAACATGAAGGTCCAAAGCTTCCTTTGTCGCTTGAGACCGTTAAGCAGTTCAAGCGGATTTTCCAATTCCTGTCCCAAAACTGCACCCAGATGGTAATTAAGAGCCACTTACAGTTCCTTTCCCAGAGGCGGTTCCTGGACCATCCAAATCTGCGTATCCTGCCACCTGAAGAAAAGTATAATTACTACATTATATTTATTGTAAATCAATAAAATTTATTTTTAGTGAGTTAATGAACTTAATTTAGACCTATGTCAACCGCTTTGGGAACTTGAGAGGCGGTATATAAAGATTCATCAGCTTTGTAGAATTACTACACGCAAAAGAGAAGCCCTTATTAAAAACTATAGGGGAGGGGGAGAGAGAGAAGAGAAGAAAGCTGGAAAATGGCCCATTATGGCTAGGAAGAGACCGTTTTCTCTACCTATGGAGTCTGCAAGATCTTCCAGTCAGAACCAATATCACCCCAATGAATCACTGTAGTTTTGGAAACTCTCTACATGACTTGCTTTCTTTTTCAAAGGTTCTCCAACTGGGTCCCCATATGCTCTTGGACTACAACTCCCATCATCACCCCTGAAGGCCACTGTGGCAGGGGATGGTGGAAGTTGAATTCAAATGACCTCTGGCAACCCAGGCTGGAGAACTCCTGCTCTAAGACAAGCAAAGCCAACTGGATTCCCACGCTGAAGCTCCCTAGGCTGATAGGTTTTGCAGGAGACCAGCATGGACAGAGCTGGATGTGCTAAGCCCTGTTTTAATGGGCTCCATGTTTTGAGACTTCAAATGCTTTTTAGTCTAAATAGAAGGTTTGAAGTAATGGCCAAAGAAGAGTTCCCTTGGAACCTTCAGACTTGCAGGAGGGAGCAACCAGGGTTTCCAGACAGCATAGAAGGTCACGGCATTGCTGACCGACAACACGATGGGAGAGATCAACTCTTTGGTACCCAAGCTCATAATAATAATAATAATAATTCAATTTCTATACCACCCTTCCAAAAATGGCTCAGGGCGATTTACAAAGAGAAAAAGGTGCCTCTTTGCCCAGTAAGCAGGGGGCTTTTATTCTCACATTTCTGTCCTCATTCAAAACATACAAAAAACAGATGTACAAAATTGAGCAAATGAGAAGAGAAGAATTATATGGGAGTAAATCCTTTTTTAAAAGGAGTCAGGAAGCGCATCTTTGGAGGCTCAAATGGATACCTTTCAGGCACAAGTATTTCCAAGTCAAAAATTCCTTTTTCATATGGTGTATTTGCAAAACCAAGGATTTGAGCTTGAAGTTCATCTAAGCGACTTCCAGTCTGCCAGCAAGTAATAGCCGGTGGTGGCTCTGTGGACAGCAGATGCAGCTTCCTTTTCAATCGTGAAGCTCTCTGCATTGTGCTCCGTTTTCGAAGTAGAGCTCGAAGAGCGGAGCCGAATGTGCTCAGGGGCGTAGCAAGGTTGGAGTGGGCCCTGAGAAGAGATTTTAAAATGCCCCCCCCCAAGTCCAGGGCCTCCACACACCCCAGGCTTCCAAGGATTTAAGTCTGATATTTCAAAAGAAGTATGCTGCCAAGAAATACATTTCACTGAATACACACACTTCACAATAGATAGTGATATACATTGAATACTATATATTTGTGCTACTTTTCATGCCTAGAACACACTAGAAGCACTAATGATTAAAATGGGCCCCTTGCTGCAGATTAGCAAAGGAGACTTTCAACCATGCAGGGTGAGCCTATGTCTGTTTTCTCAGAATTCTGAACCAATTCAGTCAAGTTTGATTGCAGGAGGTTTTTCACAAGAGGCTTTGAAAGCCCTTTAACACACATCTCCTCTGGAATGGAGGTGCTGCATTCCCATGTTGGCCAGATTGACCCTAAGGGGAAAAAACATAAAAGCACAACACATGCGTCACAGTTCTCACTCATGTCTCAGTTCTCACTCAGACCTGGGGTGCAAAACAACTTGAACATAAGTGTATTTATGAATGAATGAATGAATGAATACATAAATAAATTTGTTCCAGAAGTTTTTGTAATTTCCTGCCATGAAACAAGCCACTTATCGGGCTTTTTAGAGGGTTTTTTGAAGCCAGCACATTTCCCAATCAGTTTTAAATGAAATATTCAGAGACTTCTCCGTCTCCCCACCCCCCATCCAAGCCCTATGGCAAGCAGATCCCTACCTGTAGGGGGTGGGGGGGGTGGGGGGAACCACCTCAAGGGATTCCTCTTCTCCCTGGCCAAGGCTGAGCTGTCTGGCCTGGGAAGAGGGTCTGCTGCAGAGAGCTGTGGCGGCCACTCGGACTGCCAGCCTTCTTCCTGGGGCTGGCCAGCCTACTCGAATCCAGGCTTCACGGAGGCCTACACGGAGGCCTCCCTGCAAGCCCCGCCCACCCGCCCATCAGCTGAGAGGCGCCCGGGAGAAAAGCAGCCTGCCTGCTGCTGGGATGGCCGACCAGGAGGAGGAGCAGGAGAGGGGGCCAAGAGGGCCAGTGGCTGAAGGGTCTGGGGGCTGGGCAGGGGGCAATGGGGAGTCAGGTGAGGGGTCTCTGGGGGGCCCCTCAAGGCAGTGGGGCCCCGAGACGACTGCCTCCCCCGGCCTCATGGTAGTTATGCCCCTGGGTCTCCCTCTTAGCCCCCCCATTGCAGAGGGCGGGGCTCTCAGGACGGGGTGTGTGTGCTCTGTGGGGGGCGTGGCTCCCCCTCCTTCCCCTCCTCTTTCTCGGGGGTCTTGTCTCCCACTCCCGTGAGGGGCCACCTGACCGGACTGAGAAGGGGGCGTGGCTTCCTTCCTCCTCGTGCGGGGATGTGCCCCGCCCCTTAAGGCCCGCCCCCTCCCGCCCCCACCCAGCCTGGGCAACTGGCTGCGAAGAGGGAGGACGCTCTAACTCCTCCTCCCGGGGCCGAGTTCCCGCCCTGCTGGCTCCTCCCATTGCCCCGCCCACCCCAGCTTGGCCTCGGCTACAGCAGCCCCTCCCCTCCTCTTTCTCCTCCTCCTCGGGGGCGGGGCTTGCTGCCGCGGCCGCTGTGGGAGAGCAGAACCGCTCCCCAAGTGGTGGTGCTTATTCTGCATGCAGGTGGCGTCCCATCCCCTAAGGGGAAAGTCTTGCCCTGCTCACCTGGAATCTCCCATGCAAATGCAAACCAGGGTGCACCTTGCTTAGCAAAGGGGACCAGTCATGCTTACTACCCCAAGGCCTCCCATATGCCATGCAGTGCATCCGCCCCCCCCCCCCAATTTGAGATGTCTCACCCCTGGCTACAACTCCCCCAATCATCCACTGCCAGAAAGGACATTGCGGCAGCAGAAGATAATGGGAGTTGTAGTCCAGCCACATCAGGGGACCCAATTCAGGGAACCCCGGCCGTTGTGTATGGGGTGAGACCTGGAAGAGAAGTTCCACTTCCAGGGAGGGAGGATGGAGACCAACTGAGAACTGGAGCTCTCCCCTGGAGAACTGAAATGCATGTCCTGCTGCTTCCGTTTTCCGCCTTCAGCTTTCCCTGCTCTGGATGCTGATACTTCATGCAAGTGGAGACTTCCTGCGGTGGCCCTAAACCAAAAGCCAGACTGACTTGTATTCAAATATCCCCAAAGCTGGCTGTCCAAAAGCAAACGGAGAGCTTTGTGGGAAGTCCAAGCATCTGCTTAGCCTTCGATGAATTTAGACTTTGGAAGAGGCTGTTTTCCTCATGGCGGAAAAGGGGGTGCCCTTTCGGGTGGGTCTCCTCCCCAGACCTTCTGCTGCTGCTGAGTAGAGCCCCTGCATGATCTCAGTCAGCCCCCCCCCTCCACATCTCCTCCCCTCCAGCAGCACCCAGAGCAGGGAATGGATGGGAAGGTCCTTTTGGGTTTTGCAAGCAGATGGGCGAGTGGAGGGCTCAAGTTCTCAGGGAGCATCTTTCATCTGTGCAAGTGGAACAGGTTCACCAAATACTCCGTCTGGAATCGCCAGCTCTCCGTCTCCATCTGGGAATCTCCAAGATCCACATGATCGGGGCAGGCCAAGCAGCCCACCCTAGTTGGGAGCTGTGGTGGGTGCTCCCATTTGGTGATCCGGTCCTCTTGATGACCAGCAAGGTCGGAGGGGGAGGAGCTTCCTCTGGCGGCATTTCCGCCCACCTGGGTAAAGTGCTGGGCACCAGAGCAGGGTGGGACAGCACCATCCATGCCAGCGCCTCTCTCCCAAACCGACCTGGCTTGTCCCCTCGCACAGGCTCACCGAACTGGAGCACGCACAGCTCCTGAACAAGGCTGGGATGCTTAATCTCCCTGAATCGGCATCATGCAATTGATTCTTCTCATGATTCCAAAGGGAGGGCTCGCCAGTTTGAAAAGAAACACTGCTATTTTTCAGTATGCAGAGCCAGAATTCTTTCTCTCTTGCCTTTTGTGAATGCATTTTTCAGAGGGGAAAGCAAGGAGATTTCTGGTCCTGCCATGGCCTCTTCCACCAGAAGGTCTTTGCAGAGCTCTTATGGCTGGGATTCTCCGTGTTGGCCATCTGGGAATGCGAGAACCCCAGATCTCCTCTGGCCATTGTGGCTGGGGATTATGGGAGTGATGGTCCAACAGTGTCTGGGGACCCAAGTGGGAGAACCCTGCTTTGTGGGGAAAGAGCATAAGCACAGACCCCATTGGATCTAGGCCACATTTGGCTGGATATTCCAGCATCAGCCAGCAGGGGGTGCTGGACTGAAGAGTTAATACAACTCTTGGAGGAGAATAATGCAGATCTGGTAGAGGTGATGCCATTGGCCAGATGAGGAGGGCAGATGAGAAAGCCTGTTTCTCTGGGTCAGCACCAACAACAGCTCCACGGCTGTACCGGGGAACCCATCCTTGATTTCACTCCTTCTCCCTTCTCGGCATCCAAGGTTTCTCCTGTCTGTCCTCTCACTCCTACCAAGCTGCCCTATCAGACCACTGGTCCATCCAGCTTTTCAGGAAGACGCTTTCCCAGCCTTCCTGGGGATGCTGCCGGGGATGGAACCTGGGACCTTCTGCCTGCAAGGCAGATGCACTCCCACTCAGCTACAGCCCTATGATCCCCCAATGCTTGGTCCATCTAGCTTGGGATGGGCTACACTGACAGGCAGCGGCTTTCCCAAGGTTTCCGGCAGGAACTCTTCCCCAGCCTACCTGGAGAATACAGCAGGGATGGGATCTGGGACCTTCTGCATGCCCAGAGCCACCACTGAGTTAGGACTCCATCCGCTCGACCACTGAGCTACGACCTCATCCCTTCCAGCTCCCGGAGCAATCTTTTCGCATACCCATCTCACACAGCAGCCATGTCTGGGCCCCGGCTCCTTGAAGCACGGCCTTCTGCCAAGTGAAGCTTCCCAGCACGCAAGATCAGTTGGGAATACCCTGCTCTATGTGCCAAGCCCTGCTGAAGTTCAATTGTCGTACACGCAGGACGGGACCTTCTCTGTGCTGGTTTTGGGGAAGGTCTGGGGAGGGTGGGGAGGGGAAAACACATCCTTTGCCCACCAGACCTCTGGAAGTGTCCTTGTCACTCCAAACAAGGGTCCTGCCCCACGCGGGCTGCAGCCTTGGATGGCCTCGTTAGGGACTGGGGAGACCCTGTGGCAGCCTCTTCCTCCCCCAGATATGTGGTGCATTCCGGCATATGATGTGGTTTTGCAATTCATTCTAATTTCTACAGCTATTTTGAAGAGACTCGTTTTTTCGTTTCTTGTAGGGTGCATGGCCGTCCCTCACCCCCACACCACATACCTTTCTCCCCATTATCCACATGATTAGGGCAACCCTGGTGCTTTATTCTGCTTTGGGGTTTGTTTGTTTTTTACACCATCCATTTCTAATAGAAATAACCACACTGCAGTTACTCGGAACTTGCATGTGCGCAATGAATGCAGGCCAGTGTTTAACCTAGACCCAAACCACAGACGCTTCTCCTGCGCAGAGATCTCAGGGAGGTTTCTCCGGCTGAATCTGGACAAAACAACCTGCCAGATTCCCTGAGCCTGACTCTCTGCCCAAGATTGGGTACTTGAATTTCGGGTCTTTGTTTTGCCGGTCCAAAGAGAAGAGAGGAAGAAAAGCATCTGATGCCAGAGTGCTCCGGTGTGGGTAAACAAGGGGCAAAGTGCTAAAAACCTGTTCAGCATTTCCCAACGGCAGCCAGTGTGGAAGAAAGCTCCCCCCATTCTAACCCAGATGGGCTTCATCATGTCAGTCCTTCCGGAGAATGTTTTTTATGGCCCTGTGCTTTACCTTGAGTGACATACCATACTATGAAGCCTCAAAAGAGACACATACTGGAGGAAAATGTTTTTAGTAACGGATTTTATTCAAGAACAACAATACCTTATTAATACTAATAGTAATAATAAATAAATAATGAAATATATTGAGAGAAACAAGTCTATAAAACCAGGGCACAAAGATGTCCTTAGAAATTAAGCAGGCTTCACCTCAATATTAGCATAGGAACCAATTCAGTTTCTTCACATTTGGCTTCATGCCCACAAAGACCACCTTCAAGGACATTGATGAACCTGCTCAAACTGATCCTTTCTGTGCTAGTAAACCAGCTTTCTTTTTGAAAAGACTTATACAGGTACTATAAAAAGTGTGGATGGTCAACAAGGATGAAGACATAGAAGCAGGTCCTTTGGAACTACTTGCTGCTTTAAATATGGTGAACCAATGGCAGCGGAAGGCAATTTCACAGTGGTCAGGTCAAGTGCAGTTCCAGTATAGCAACAGCATATCAATCCAAGTAGGAGTAGACGTAAATAAAGAAACAAATAGTAGGTTGTCCCCAGACCCCAGCCCAAGAAGACACGTAGACTTTTTATGGGTGAAAGGACCACAATTTTATTAAAGAAACAACAGACCTGGCGGACTAGAACGCCAGGTGATTAATCACCCTTAGAGAACAGTGCGGGCCCTTAGGCTCGGGCTAGGACTCTAACGTCCTACCCATCGCCTCACTGGGCGACACACCCTGGCTCAGGAAACAGGCAGGTACGCCCCGCCTAATTCCTTCAGAGCCAACCGCCCCCTTTAGAAGAGGGGATCTGGATACTTCAAGGTCTTCACCCACCCTGGACTGCACAGCCCAAAGGTTGGTGCAGTCCTGAAGCAGGTTTCATGGCAATCCATTCTCCCCGTGCCGCACAGGCCACAAAGGAGCAATTGACCAATCAACCTTTAAAGATCCAAGGGTGCTCACCGATATTCTAACCCTCAACTTACCCCTCAGCCCGCACTGTTACTGCCAACTCTAACTCTAACTAAACACCTGAGTACAGAACGGAGTAGGCGAAAAAAACCCCAACGGTGGCCAATGCGTTGAGAGCAAAAAATTCCTACTCGGCCCCCGCAGGCGACCAGCCGCTAGACCCGCTCTGCATCAGGGAAGGAAGGGAGGGAGGGGATTGCCAAGGCAAAACTGAAGAGCTTGGGGCGTGGATCGGCCGATTACGGCCCAGACCACGCCTCCAATTTCAAGGGAGCCAATCGGCCCGCTTCTTGGGCCTCGTGCGGGGCAGGGCTGGGACAAACTCCCTCCCCTCCGCACGAGGCCAAGGGGAGGGGGATTTTGTACAAGTTGACTTGGATCTATAATAACAAGAAGTATATGTAATAACATGAAATACAAACATCACTAGGGCCAGATTCTCCTCCGTTTGATCCTGCAAAAGAGAGAGGAGGAAAGGAATCAGTCCCTGCGGCTGGCCCGGGTTTGCTCTGCAGGCTTCCGCCCGTTCAGATCCAGGAAAGCACCCATCCCAGCCCCATGGCTTTCAGGCCTGGCCTCAGACCTAGTTCCAACATCTCCGTGGAGCTGACCAATCTGTACCCCTTCCCATGGCGCAGGGTGGCCACTACTCAGGTGAACAAATGCTCCCCCATCCAAGAACGTTACCCCCTTGTGGACAAAAGGTGGATCAGGTAGAGGCCACACCAGAACCCCAGGCCAGAAAGGGAGACTCGTCCGGATGCCGGAGTGCATGAACCACCTTGATGCATCGCGGAAGACCCCACAAGAGATTTCTGCCCCGGGCCAAATTATTTTTGCTGCCTGTGACCCTGCAGAGCTGCTACTAGTCATTGATGCCAGTCTTGGTCTGGGAGGACCAAAGCTCTGGCTGTGCATCAAATCCCCCACACCACCCCGGCCTTCCTTTCGAGGTGGAGATTAACACATCAGGAAAGCTTCAAACAAAGTTACCTTGGGCCTTCTCCTGGATCATATGGCCTTTTCCTCTTCCTGCTCTTCTTCTAAAGGAAGAAAAGAGAGAGACATGAGGATGTCATCCCAGACAAAGGATTCATGAGTGAAGATGAGTTTTAATCTCTGCACAAGGAGGGGGACTTCCGTGACCCTGCCCTTTTTCAGAGGAGATCCTTCAGGAAAGAAATGCTATCCTGTCTTGCCTCTTGTTTCCCACCCTGGACATCTGCTGCCTCTGGAAAGCCCCCAGGACAGAGGTGAAGGCCTGCCCCTTCACCTGCCGCGGCTCCCTGCAACTGCTACTCCGGGGCATCCTGCCTCTGAGCCTGGAGGTGACCTACAGCCATCCAGACTAGTGGCCATGGATAGGCCTGTCCTCTGTGAAATGGCCAGAGTCCCCTTTAAAGCCCTCCAAGCTGGTGGCCAGCACCGCATCCCGTGGCAGAGAATTCCCTAGATTCATGATACACTGTATCCAAAAGGACTCCCTTCTGCTGGTCCTGAATGACTTGGCAATCATTTTCATGAGATGGCCACTGGTTCCAGTCTTATGGGAGGGGAAGAAATTCTTCTCACTCTCCACATTCTAGACACCAACATTTGATAAACCTCGATCATGGCTCCCCTTCGTTGCCTTCTCCCCTCAACTAAAAAGCCCCAGATGTGGAAACTGAGCCTCATAAGGGAGGTGCTCCAGCCCCCTGATCCTCTCGGTTTCCTCCTCTGTACCTTTCATACCTCCAGAATGTCCTCTGAGAGATATGGTGACCAGAACTGTACAGAGTATGACTCCAAATGTGGATGTCTCAAGGGGTGATGATATTAGCAGCTCTGTTCTCAGTCCCCTTCCTGGTGAACCTTTGCATGGAAATTGTCCTTTTCACAGCTGCTGCACACCGAGGCGACACTTCCCAAGAGGCGCTTCCTCCACACTGAGTCCCTGGTCTTCACCAAGGCATGCAGACTTTGAAAATGGAGTAATCTGCACTTGTGCTTGGAAGGAGCTGCTGTCCTCTTCCAAGGGGGCAAGGTGTCCCTGAGGCGCCCACCAGACCAGCTCTCACCTCCTCCCCACTTTCCAGACTGCCAAGGCCCTACTGGGGCCTGCCTTAGACAACCCACATGCTTCCACAAAGAGGCAGAGCGCAGGGAAAAGCTTGTCCCAGAGAACTTGGTACTCCGTTTACTTCTGATTTCCTCACCTCATTCATCTTACGGAAGCGTTTCAATGTCTCGAACCTCCCTTTCTTTTTAAAAAATGTTGTTGTGGGGTCGAGGCCACAGGTAAGGCAGACCTGTTGGTTTTGGGGAGCCTGGGGGAATAAAAGAGCCATTCGTCAACCAAGACAGAGACTAGAAGTTTGGGCACTGTAAGATATTCCCCTCCGGGGAAGAGAATGCTGCTCTGGGAAGAGCATCTAGGTTCCAAGTTCCTTCCCTGGCATCTCCAAGGTAGGGCTGAGAAAGATTCCTGCCTGCAACCTTGGAGAAGTTGCTGAAAGTCTGTGTAGATAATTCTGAGCAAGATGGACCAATGGCCTGACTCCGTATATGGCAGCTTCCTATGTTCCTAGTCTGTTATATACATGAAATCAATCATCATCATAACTGCAGGAGCACTTGAAACCCAGAAACAGAAGCAACCAGAGATCCCCTGCATGTATGGAAACTGAAGAGGAAGGAAGATGAAGTTTGAAGCTAAGCCAGATATTGCAGTACAGAATGGGAAGATAGAGCGGCATTGAAAACGTTGGAGAGATAAATAAGTGTCTCCAATACTGGTTGAGAAATAGGGGGCTATACTTCAAACATGTGGGCAGATGAGGTCTGTGGCATTTCTTTTGAGAAAGAGAGAGGGAGGGAGGGAGAGATGCCAAATTCTGCCCCAAAGAACTAGAGTGCCCAGGATTCCCTGGAAAGGGAGGTTGCTCACCACAAAGTAGGGTCAGGTTGGGTCGGTCCTGCTGGTGGAAAGAGCTGGAGTTTCCAGTGGAGGCTGGTTTCAAGATTCACCAATCAAGAGCACAGTACAGAAGGAAATACAAAAACAAGGTGATATTCTCAGAGATTTGGCAGAATTTGAAAGATTAATCACTCAAAGGCCGAGCACTTCTTGGGTCTCATATACAAACTGGAGATACGTTCTCCTGGATGGATTCAAGGGCAGGAAGAAAGGTGTGAAGAGGGTCTACTGGGATCTACCAGGGAGCCGTGAGCTTCCCAGGCCATGGTGGAACATGAGGATGGCCATGTTGGCTTGGAAAAGGAGAAGCTGCTAGTACTCTACCCAGTCTAGGCACACCCGTGCTGGAGGGGCAATGCTTCCCACAGGGTGGAGGTGGTGCTTTTGTGCTGGGACTGGGAGAGTATGGAGGGGGGCCCCAATCTCCTCCTGCCCACACCCAGTTCGAACGGCACCCAGGCCAAGACCCCCTGAATTCTGCCTTAGCCAAGCCATACAATTCAGCAAAGGGGCTGAGCGCAGGGAAAAACTTGCCCCATTGCTCTTGGTTCTCAGTGGGGGTCTGTGTATTTCTGATTTCCTCACCTCAGCCAGCTTGCGGAAGCGCCTCAGGACTTTTGCTCGGCCCACCTGCTGTAAGTGCACTGCTCTCCGGTTAGGGCCACAGGACAGATTGGGGTGGTTAGGGTCTGTCTCCTGGGGGAACAAAAGAGCCATTTGCCAGCCAAGTCAGAGTCAGGTTGACACATGTAATTCTTCGTTGTTGTTCTCATCATCATCATCTCCACCACCACCACTGCAACAACCCTTGAAACCCGGAAACTGAAGCAACTAGAGATCTCTACATGTATGGAAAGTGAAGAGGATGGCAAGATGAAGATGATCTTACAGTACAGAATGAGAAGATAAAGAAGCATTGGAAACGTGAGAATGATAGATAAGTGTCCCCAATACTGCTGGAGAAATAGGGGGATATGAGAGAGAGAGAGAGAGAGAGAGAGAGAGAGAGAGAGAGAGAAAGAGAAAGAGAAAGAGAAAGAGAAATGCCAAACTCCATCCCACAGGAGTAGAGAGCCCAGGATTTCCTGGAAAGGGAGGGTGCTTACCACAAAGTAGGGTCGGGTCCGTTCGGCCTTGGTGGTGGACAGGGCTGGAGTTTGCTGTGGAGGCTGGTTTCAAGATTCACCAATCAAGAGCATAGCACAGAAGGAAATACAAAAGCAAGGTGGTATTGTCAGAGATGTGGCAGAATTTGAGAGATTGAGAACTCAAATGCCGAGCACTTCTTGGGTCTTACAGTGGGTATTGGAAAGAATCACCCCCTTTGATAGACCTTAAATTCTGGTTCTGGTTCTCTAAATTCTCTAAATTCTGGTTCCCTTAAATCCTGAAATGAAAACACAAAGAAAATTCCCTTCACCAGCTGTACTTATCCAATGCAACCTATAACATCCAACTGAAAAACATCACAATTACAGTCCAGAAAAAGTGTCAGAAATAAAAAACAAGAATGATTGAGATCGAAAAAGGATCACCTTTTGAACTTGAACAGTTCTGTATGGAGGAGTGGGCAAATATTGCTCCGTCTAGATGTGTAAGGTTGATAGAGAAGTATCCCAACAGACTCAAGGCTGTTATTAAAGCAAAAGGTGGTTCAACAAAATATTGACATGGGGAGGGGTTGATCCTTTTTCAATCTCAGTAATTCTTGTTTTTTATTTCTGACACTTCTTCTGGACTGTAATTGTGATGTTTCTCAGTTGGATGTTATAGGTTGCATTGGATAAGTAAAGCTGTTGAAGGGAATTTTCTTTGTGTTTTCATTTCAGGATGTAAGGGAACCAGAATTGAAGGTCTATCAAAGGGGGTGTTTCTTTCCAATACCCACTGGAGGTGTTGGCATGAGATGTTCAGATTCCTTAGGTGATGCTCACTCCCATGGCAAGATCTACCCAGTCTTGGGGCAAGCTGAGGCTCTTGGATCTGAGGCAGAAAGGTTCAGCACAGGCTCAGTACCCCGAGGACCAAAAATGCATTTCCGCAGATGGTGGCTGGCATCCAGAACCGCAGAGTGCTACTAGAATGATGCTGAACAATCAACTTTGGAGAAGCCGCTGCCACTCTGTGAAGACAATACTGAGCTAGATGGACCAACGGTATACTGCCACTCAGTATATGGCAAAACTGTTGTGCTAGCCAGCCAGAGATCGAAGCCTGCAGTGGACTTGTCAAGACTGCTGAAGCAAGGTCTACCCTGATCCCGTTTTTCCCTCCAGTGCAACTGTCCCTGCCCAGAGCTATCCAAGGTCCTGATCTGCCTGCTAGAATCTTGCTCAGCTGCCTTTTCTTCAGTGGCACTCCCCATCACCCCAATGTGTCAGTCTAGCTCCAACCCTAGCAAATTGTTTCTTGGGCCTGTGTGCAGCTTTGGCTGTGATGCACAGCAGTGTGAAGCCCCCCAGGGTGAAAAGGAGAGGTGGGATTCTTTTCTGATTAACTGCCCTGTCCTATAAAAAGTACCCATATTTAGACCCCGATAGCCCCACTTTACCGGTCCCCCTGGCACCAGTGGAATGGGTGGCAGATTTAGCACTCCCACCCTATCCTGAGGATGCGGGCCATCCCTTGGGTTGTTACCCCCATTCCTCTTCCGTAGGGAATGCATAATACGTACCAGCATAGGTCTCATCGTGCCACAGAGAAATTCTTGCAGCCAGCGCTCATGCTCCGGGAGAAATCCACCCAGTCCTATAGTGAGCCAAAGATCTTGGACCTGCAACAGAAAGGTTCAGCACAGACTCAGTACCCGCAGGGATGAAGATGCATGATCTCAGACTGTGGCTGCTATCCGGAGCAGCAGCAGAGTGCTGCTGGAAAGATGCTGCACAAACGCAAAACTGTTGTGCTAGACAGCCACCCTAACTAGCCAGCAAGTCATCGAAGCCTGCTGTGGGCTTGTCCACATTGCTGAGGCAACCTCTACCCCTCTCTGGTCAATCTGTCTGGTTCAATGGTCCCTGCCTGGAGCAACCCAAGGTCCTGATCTTCCTGCCATAATTTGCCCCCCCTCAGAGCTTCCTGAGGCAGTCAGGAAGCATCTTTTGTGTACGGCCCCATTGACCCCCATGTGCTTGTCTAGCCCTGACCCACCAGGGTGTGTGTGTGTGCTCTCTTAAGGGAGAAGGAATCCCCTTGAGCCCCTGTGCCATCTTGACTTTGTCTCAACTTCTAAAAGAAATCAAGAAAAGGACACAGACCCACTTCTGAAATCTCAGCTAAGTCACAGGAATGATCATGGGACTACTGCACTGACCATCCCTAGATCTGGCCTAAGGCAGAAGATCACCTCAGCCTGACAAGGCTTCCAGGGTGGGAGGACATGCGAACCAACTGATGCTAGACGGACAGTGCCAGATGCAGCCTCCCTCCCTCGGGTTCTGGCCCCCATCCCTCTTCTGTAAGGAAGGTAAGATTTCATAGAACGTACGCTGAGAGGTCTCCTCCTGTGGTAGGCAGGTTTTTCTTTTCGCCATTTTCCACATTTAAAGTAGCAGTCACCCTGTGACAGACACTCCGTAAGCCAAGGCTGTTCCACCTGCAAGAGAAAGGTTGGGCACAGGCTCGGTACCCGAAGGGCTGGAACTGCATTTCCTCAGATGGTGGCTGACATTCAGAGCAGCATGACAGCACTGGTGGAACGACGTGGCACAAGGGCCCTGGACCCATATTTGTGGATGACCATACCCAATGTGCAGTGCTGCCATCTGCACAGGCCAGAGTGTTTGTGTGTGTGTGTGTGCTCCCCCAAGCAAAAAGGAACCCCCTTGAGCCCCTGTTCTATGTTGGCAGGCATGCTGGAACTTCAGCCTTCCCAGAGAGCTCTTCCGAGAGGGCTCCTTCTCTCTGAAAGTGCCCTCCCATCACTGAGAAAAGAGCAGGGCCATGCCAAGGTCAGCACAGTGGGGAATGGCTCTCAGGCTGAAGGGTTTCTGCCCCAATGGCCCCTGCTTGGAACAGAGTCAAGGTCACTGCTCTGAAGTCTGGATTCCTCCTGATACTCTGAAGGCATTTCCTCCAACTTTGCTCCTCCTATGCTCCGGGAAAGTACTGGGTAGGATGACACTGTCAGAGTCTGCACACGCCTCCCATGCATTCCTTTCCCTCTTCTCTGATGAGGTTTTTGACTGGTATGTGATTGGCGCTTGGGAGGGTGCAGAGCTCCTGAAAGAGGCTGGGAGCTTGTCCCACCAACTAATAGCCATGAGGACAGCTCTGTGGTGTGTTATCCATTGAAACTTCACAAGGTGCACACAAGTGTTGGCTTCTTGAATAGGGCCCTTAACACAGGCCTGCAGCAGCATCTGGGGGCTGAGCTATACTTCAAGGTGCACCCTTAATTCACAGTGTCTGCATACACTACCCCACCAGCCGGCCCGTTTGATCACGATTTTGAAAGGCTGCCCTGAAAGGATCACAAGTGCCGACTTAGAAAAGAATACTGACCAATGCATTGATTAGAGCTGAAGAGAACATTCTGGAGAATTATCTTATCCCATCTATTAAATGCATGGGTGAATATTCGATCACCCTATCCGTCATGTTCTTTCCCAAGCTATTTCTGTAATGTCTTGAAAAGAGAGACCTGTCTTACTCAGAGTGTATGAATTGCTCCATGACCTGCAGAGGCAATGCTTACACAACCAAACAAAAATTTTGCTCGGGAGTGGGGGCGCGGTAGGAGGGCCATGAAGATTGATCCAACCAAAGTCTGTGGGGTAAACAAGTTCTTATCACAAGCCTTACACCAGATTCTGCAAGTAGGCCTGGGATGAGCCCAAGGAGCAGAGACATGCTCTGCACGGATGGACCCCATCGCTGGCCTAAGACTGAGGAGTTCTTCATCCTGGAAAGTCTTCCACTGAGGGGGTCTCTTCGGACCAACTGATGCAAGATGGACAGTGCCAGATGTATCAATGGCTCTCTACACAGCATCCTTCTTTTGCTATCCATACTGTGCGATGGCACAGCTGTGATGCCCAGAAGTGCGGGGAGGAGGCATAGCTTCGTCCTCCTATCCCTGACTCAGTGTTAGGAAGTCCCCAAACCTCAGTAACTGACAGCCCCACTTCAGTGGGACCCCTTGCACAAGGGGAATGGGAGAAAGATCTTCCATCCCTCCATGGCCCAAGGATGCGGCCCACCCCCCATGGGTTCTGACCTCCATTATTCTGCTGGAGGGAATGTGACGCCTGCATAAAACTTACGTAAACAGGTCCTGGCATCTGATGTTCAGTTTTTTTAGCGAGCCGCTTAGGTAAACGCCGATGGTCCACCCGGACACGCCGCTTCTTTCGTACCTGAGACAGAAAGGTTCAGAACAGGCTCGGAACACAGAGGACGCAACATGCATTTCCTCAGATGGTGGCTGCCATGCAGAGCAGCAGCAAAGCCTTCCTGGAAGGATGCTGCACAACCACCCTAACTAGCTGGCAAGAGATCAAAGCCTGCAGTGGGCTTGTCAACATGGCTGGAGCAACACCACTCCAGCTCTGGTGTCCCCTCCTGTTCAACTGTCCCTGCCTGGAGATCTCCAAGGTCCTGACCTGCCTGAGGCCGTGTTCTTCAGGTCCTCGCTGGATGCCATGCCCTCCCCTCTACTGTATCAGAAGGCAGAGACAGAAAGGCCCCCACCGCCAAGAGGGGATGCCCCTGCGACACGAGTCAGGTGAGAACCAGGGAGCCCGTCCTCCTCTTCGAGCCCTTCTAGAGAGACTGCAGGAGGGTGGAGTGGGCTGGGGAAAGAAGAGAAAGGCAACCCCACCTTCCTCTCCCTGTCTTTGCCACATCAGAACTTGCAGGACACATGTAACATTGTGTAGCAGGTGAACAGGAGAGACAAGTACAAGAACCAAGGCTTTCCTTTCAAAGGGACATTGTGACAAAGACATCCATGCAGCCCTTAGTAAGGTGTCCGTCTTGACCGCGGATTGGGGAGTCCCCAGTTCCAATCCCCATTCAGCCATGAAACTTACTGGGTGCTTCGGGGCCACTACCTTGGCTCTCAGGCCACCCTACCTCACAGGGTGGTTGTGAGGATAACCATAAGCATGTAGACCACACCAGACCCCGCAGAGGAGGAGTGGGATAGACATGTCCTAATGCTTGGCTAAAACGATCCAATTGCATGCAGAATGGCATGGGACTACAATCTGCAGCTAGGGCTAAATGCAGGCTTGTCAAACAAAGCAGTCCCAAAGAGAACACAAGGAATGGCTGGGCACTTTGGTTTTTAAAACAGAAAGAGGGGGATCCAAAGCAAAAGCTAAAACAAAAAGTGAACCAAGAAGCCTCAAGAACAGTTCATTGTCTCTCTTTTTTTAAAAAAGAAATGTTATTTACAAAGACAGAGGCAAGCAATATCTTCTGACACTAGTTTCACTATTTAAAGACTTCTGAGGAAATTGGTTGAGAAAACCTTTGTTATGCATATGTCAGATGATAGTTTAGAGAGAGTGTATCAAAAAAGAGAGGACACCGGAAAAATGTTCTAGAGTAAAGCTTCAGAAGCACAAATGGTACCACAAAAAAGGGGTGCGCGCTTCTTTCTAGTGATGGAAACCCTCCAGGAGGCAGGGGACATGAATTAGAATGCAGCAACACAAAAAGCCCGAAACCCCTGCCAAAATGGATACAAATTCTTTGATTTGCCATTGGCTGATGTCCAGCACGAAATGATTTTAGGAAAAGAACAAGTGAACAAACAATTAAGAGAAACCTCTTTGGACCCACCACCCAGAGTTCACTTGGCAAAACGCGACCCTTCTTACCTGTCTCCTCCGCCTTGAACGGCCCTTTTTCCGGTAGATATAGACCAAGGCAATGAGGCTTGTAATGGCCAAAGCCAAAACCCAGAGGAAGAAGGCCATCTCGCTTCAGGTCAGCAAGCAGGCAGTTGGCCAACTGTCTTCTGGAGCATCTTTTGCGTTTCTCCATCTCCATGGATGCCGGAACTCTCAGCTCAGTTCTAGGGGGGGATGGGAGCCGGCCAGGCAGAGACAGCTGGGAGGGGAGAGATGCTGACTGCTGGCAGCAGAGGCTGTGGACTGGGGTGCTGGAAGTGGGGTAGGAAAGCGACTCTTGGAGCCTTGGTGTCTCCTAAGAAGAGGCATCATGGGAAAGAAAGAGTGACCACTCCAACATCTCTCATGGGGGGAGGGGTTTGCATTTGATACAGTTGTGGAGCCCGAGGGTTAGGCCCCATCCTGTTTCACTTTTCTGCAACCTTGTAGAAACCCAGAGGACCCACAGGCCTACCAGATGCCCTCAGGGCACGCCACTGCCATTCAGGGTGGCCAACTGCTTTTCTTAGCCACACTCCTGTGTCTTTAAGAGCAGCCCCAACGGACGCACCAGAAATTCAGGATGGTGAGGCTTTCCCAGGTTAGGGGACAGGCCGCCATCAAAGAGGTGTCTGCTAAAAAGTGTTGAGAGCTAATGATGACCACACAAAACACCCCAGTTGGTGCAACTTAATGAGGAGCTGGACGTGGAAAACTGACCCTCTCTGATAAGAAGAGAGATCCGCACACTGAGCAACCGCTTCCTCTATGCAGAAGCCACACATTGCTTCGCTCTGATTCCATTCCTCTCCTTGGCCTGTTTTTCCGAAAAGAGAAGCTGGCTCATTCCCTTGGTCCTGCATTCTCTGGCCATCAGAGCACATGCAAGTCAGACCGGCAAGAATCTGCCTCTGCACCTGGGAAGAAGCTGCAAGGTGGCATTGGTGAGCAGGGCACCTTCGGGCTGTGTTCATTTCCACCTCACCACAGCCAGCTCTCCTGAGGCCACTTGGCAGAACCAAGCACTGCCCTTTTGCCCCCTTTCCCCATGCCGGGCAAGCACGGAGGAAGTTTCTCTTTGGCCCTAAACGAATAGCCGTAGACACCACTTGGCATAAGCATCTGCACGACCCCTTGCGCGGAACTCCTGGCCCCAGACATGAAGTGTACAAGCAGCACACTCTCGAGGGCAGACAAGAAACCGGCCAGTTTCCAAGCAGAGTTCAGGCCATCTCGTTTGGGCTCAAGCTCTACAAAGGCGGGAAATGGGAACCGGAGGCTGACGCTTTGACAGAACTGCCGCCACCACCTGATCAGTTGTGATGTTGTGCAACGTCAGCAATTGTGCTGCCCTGCAACTTGCCGTCTGTGCACCCACACTCCTCCTTGGTCTTGGAGGCCCAGGTGAAGATGAGGAAGATGGAGATGCTGGCCCCAGCCATGATGCCCCATGGTGTCCATGTGGCTGCATCCAGGCAAGAATCCACGAGGCGAGGGGTTCCCAACCTGTGGGACTCCAGACTGCAACTCCCATCATCCCCAGCCACCATCAATTGAAGCTGGGGATGATGGGAGTTGTAGTCCAGCAACATCTGGAGTTTTACAGGTTGGGAACCCCTGCACTAGGCATTTGGTGGGTCAGCCTTCGAGCTTCATTGCAGGACGAAGGATCCCCACCTCTCTCTTTCTCAAGGGACTTAATAAACTGGGAAAGAAAGTTTACTCAGAATACTGAGTCCCATTAGCTCTGCCCAGCTGGTTGCCTGTAAACTGCTCTTGGAGTCCATGAACATTCCGCTCCATGGAGTTCCATTGGGCAGTTTGGGGTGAATTGCCCCCTTTGGATTCTTTTCCTTCACAGGTTTGTGAAACCAATTTATCTACTGGTAATTCTGAGTCCACCTTGCCCACAGGTGTTCCGGTTCTGCCTCCATAAGAGATTCCATCTCTTTCAGAAATAGATCTGAGATGCTGTTCCTGAAACTCTATTTCTGTGCCCCACAGGGCTCATCGAAGCTTGAGGGGCAGTTTTAGATCAAGAAAAGGGAACTCGGGAAAAGATCCAAGAGTCATTGCTTGAGGAAAGGGAAACTGCTGCCAGCCAGAGCTGGGCGGTGCTGGGTGAGACGGAATGTTGGCGTGTCTGCCACTCTGCTGTCTAGTTTGAAATCCCAATTGGGGGAAATAGATATCTTTGGCCTGAATGCAAATAGGTGACTTTTCCTTCTGTTTTGGCATGCACAGCACATGTAATGCTTCCATTGGCTAATACTCAACATAAAGAAGTAGATGGCATGTGTACAGATGTGTATTTGCTTAGGCCCCTGATATCCTGCCCTTCCTTCAGGATGGTGTACACAGTTCTGCCTCCCCACATTTATTCTGACAACAGTCTTGTAAGGAGGGTGAGGATGAGGATGAGAGAGAGAGAGTGTAGTGGCCGAAGGTCACCCAGTGAGCGTTAGGGCTGCATAGAGAAAGATTTGCACCCAGGTCTCATCCAGCCCTCTAACTACCCCCCCCCCGACACTCAGTTGTGCGGGGAATTGGCTGCAGGAAAACAAGGAGATGGAATTCCCTCATTTTAGCAGGGAAACAGGGTAGTGTGTTGGCTACATGTTGTTAAGATTGGCTGGCATAAACTTTTAAGCAGTTGAATCTTGTTTCATCTTAGGAGCTCCTGGAAACTGGTCTTGCTTGGGGCCGAACAAATGTTAGAGAAGGAGGTCCCACATGTTCCAATTGGTGCACAGCCCCACAGCCCCCCAGGGACGGCCCTGCTGCAAGCTCTGCACTGCTTTTCTGGGCTTCTCAATGTCACCATTGGGAACCTTTCTGAAGATAATGCATCTGAGCATTACTCTGCCAACGATTGGGCACTTGGATTTGGAGGCCATGATTCAACAGCCACCAGGTGTGGATCACTTCAGCGTGGATGAAAGCTCACCCCAGCCCCAAACTTGATGGGCGACATCTTGTAGGTCCATCAGGAGAATGTTTTGTATGGCCCTAGTGATGTATAGTAGTATCACACCTCAAAGGAGAGAGATACTTTAGGAAAATGAGGTTTGAAAATCTGTCTATAAGGCTAAGGCCGGATGTGGCAAGCCCCTCCCACACAGTGCTTTGCCAGTTGGAAAAGAGAAGTTGGCTCATTCCCCGGGTCCTGTATTCTCTGGACATCAGAGCACATGCAAGAGCTGCAAGAATCTGCCTCTGCACATGGGAAGAAGCTGCAAGGTGGAGTTGGTGAGCAGGGCACCTTCTGGCTGTGTTCATTTCTGCCTTACCACGGCGCTCATCCCCTTTGCTGAAGCCTGTGGGCTGTCTCATGCATGCCCAGGGGGTCTTGGCCTGGGTGCTGTTGGAATTGGGGATGGGCAGGCGGACATTGGTGCCCTACCCTCTACGGCTAGGTGGCCATCCCCATCTCCCACCGGGACCAGGAAAGCCCACAGCTTGGTCGCGGATGGTGTGCCTTCTCTACAGAACGGGCCAGGTTCCCTCCCTGGCAGCATCTCCAAGATTGGGCTGAGAGAGATTCCTGCCTGCAACCTTGGAGTAGTCCCTGCCAGTCTGTGAAGACAATACTGAGCTAGATAAAGCAAAGGTCTGACTCAGGATATGGCAGCTCCATGTGTTCCTAAGCAGGTAAAACCTAGTTCTAAATGACTCCTTAAGGGGAGGTCAATATCCACTTCACTGCAGTTGCCAGAGCACCCGCAAGCAGCTCCCAGAGCTTGGCCCCGAGAGCGAGCCCAGGCATGCCGAAGGCAGGAGATGTGCACCCAGCACCTGGACATGGCCGCATGCTTCCCACTCGCCCATCTCTCCCCACAGTGGCGCTCTGAAGCTCTCCTCCCGTCCCTCACAAAACCAGGCCTCCGTGGCCGAGCTCTCTCCAGTCCAGCTCTTCCGACCCGGCGGCAGCTCCACAGTTCAGCCCCAAGCGGCGTAGCTCATGGTGCCATTCTTGGATGGGCGGTTGGGCTTGGGCTGCTTTTGAGGGAAGGGGATTCGGGGAGGCTACGTGATTCTGGGTCCGTGCACACAACGGACTCCCTCTGCATTTCACATCCTACCCCCAAATGTCGGAGCTTGTGCCAATTTCCAGCTCAAAGGCTTCTCCTGGATGTCATAGAGCATTTTTAGTGGGGTGAATCGGTTGTCCCAGAACTGGGTCCTTGCCTGGCGTGTGTTGAGCCAATAAAACACAGCCAGGGTGGAGATCTCGAAATCAGCTTTTATTCTGCAGAATAAATGGTTCTCAAGGGAATCATTTCCAAAGCAAAAAGCACACCCAGCACATTCAGCCTCAGCGTTATATAGGAAAAGCCACACACATCGCACTCCGCTAGTCCTCCTCCCTTTCTGCTAGTCAGGCAAACATGCTTGAACATCCAGGATCCCTCTGCCCTCTTAGCCTAACCTGCTTTGCATTGATCTCTGGCAGTTACAGAACCAAGAACCAGGAAGAAAGAACCATTTTCTTCCTTCTTTCGCAGGGGAAAGAGAGGTGATTCATACAGGGAGTCATGGTGAATTTGTTGCAAGCAGAAGGCTAAGCTAAGCTGGCAGTTAAAGCCCTCAGCTGACTTAGTGGCCTTACATCCAGGGGAGGGCCAAAATGGCTGCACCCTGGCTCTTCCAATCCATTCAGCAGCTCCCCGTTAGGCAGGGTTGTGCTTCCCCCACCAAGCCTCCTGTTTTAAGAACTTCTTTTAAAAAGATGATCTACTTTTCCCCGGCAGAGTCCAAACGCTCACCCATGGGCTGAGGGGATCTCCATGACGGGAGAGGCCTGGCTGAGTGGTGTGGACTTGCTTTGCCATGAAGGCTGGGAAGTGGTTTGGAAAAGGACATGCAGGAAACCTGCCCTCTGGACCTCCCTGCAGGACTGATCCCAAGTTTCTATGCTGGCCAAGAAGGTCACGCTGCAGGGGAGAGAAGAAGACCACGAGGTCCGTGTAGCTGGAGCTGGTTCTAGGACGCAAAATAAACTCTCCCAGCCCCAAAATATTGCCCTCCTGCATGGTGTGCCGGTATGGGGGGCAGGGGGGGTTATTTTCCATTTTTCTCCCCCTTGCAGAAATGGTAGTGTGGCTGTTCGAAGAAAGGGAGGGAGCGGGGAGCTGTTTCTTGCTTCTTTAAAGACTTTCCCCTCAGAAACCGCTGGGAAGAATTTCTGACGGGGCTGGTGAGATCTGCCCCACCCGCCCCCCAGGGATGGAGAAAGCTCTTGGCCAGAGAAGGGCGGCCATTCTGGCACTGGAGTGATGATGTCCCTCACGTCTCTGAGGTGACGAGGGAGACTGGCTCGCTCACAGAGGCCTGGGCTCCATGGCCTCCTCCCTCGTCCCTCCCAGCGGGCAGTGGCCTCTCCCTTCCTTTGACCTCAGCACTGCCAGGCCTCAGTGCTCCTAGTGGGCGAAAGGAAGTCTCTTCTTAAGAGTGCAGAGGTTCCCAGCCATGTTACTCCAGGTGTTGCTGAACGACAAATCCCATCCTCCACAACCATGAATTGTAGCATGGGGGTGATGGGAATCGTAGTTCAACAACATCTGGTTCAGCACTAGCTGGGGACCCCCATCTGAACCGGTTCCCCAAAAGATGGGCGGCTTATTTCAGCCCAGCGTATCGGGACTGATGCTCTGCTTTTCTGTTTCTTTTTCCCAGAGTGGGGAGCTTCCTGTACGGAGCTCCAGAGGAGCAGCTGACGGACATTTCCTCTGAGGCGACACCTGTCCTCAGTTTCCGGTGAGAGACATCCCTCTTACGACTTTGGAAAGGTATCCTCCATCTTCCTGCTCCTTGTTCAGACCTATCCCATGCCCCTCAATCCTCTAGTCATTCCTTGTCCTTCTTTAGGCCGATTCAGACATTATGCTGTACAACTTGAACACATGTTGGTGTGAATTACTGTACCGGGGTTCATTACAAAATTGAACCTCGTTACGGGACCTTCAAATGCATTGTACAGATCGGAATTACACTGTACCTGTGTTCAACATAACATGGGAATGACTGTAGCTGTGCACAGAATTGTACCTGTGTGTATACTCATTGTATGTGTGTTGAACATCATGTGTGAATGGGCCTAATGTCTTTGCACTTGGAGAGAAACACCCAGACACCCACAAGGGCTTGACTGTGTATGTGAGTGCTGTATATTCACCACCTGAAGAATAGGATCAGGCCTGTTCTCTCTCATCCCCATATACTGCTGATAAAAAAATTCACAGAATATCATTAGGAGTTATGATTAACATTCATGGTGATGATGATATCTTTGACCTGTGTTCTTTTGGAAAATAAACTGGTTAAAGAAAAATAAAACACAAGCCAGTTTAAATGGAAAAAATCAGATTTTTTTAAATTAAAAAACAAACAAACATGGGTTTCTATCAACTCTGGATGCAGCCTGAATTCTATGCAACATGTAGTTTATGTGATTTGAAAATTAAGCCATATAGATCACAGACCTGACCAAATCATGCATGCGGAAGATCTCTCCTTTCAATACAACAACAACCACAAAATATTTATAAACTGCTTTTCAACCAATGTTTCCAAAGGGGTTTACATGCAGAAATAATAAATAAAAAAGATGGATTTCTGTCTCCAAAGGGCTCACAATCTAAAAAGAAACATAAGACAGACACCAGCAACAGTCACTGGAAGTACTGTGCTGGGGGTGGAGAGGGCCATTTACTGCTCAATAAAGCAGAATCACCATGTTAAGAAGGTACCTCTTTGCCCAGTTAGCAGGGGCAAAGGATTAATTCCTCTTTAAGAACCTGGGTTTTCAACTGTTAATGAAACACACAGAGAGAGAGAGCTATTTAGAAATCTTTGCCCTACACATCAGTGAGCATCAACGAGAGCAAAACAAACTCACTTTTTGACTGAGAATGTACGTAGCATATTGGTCTGTCATCTTATTGTGATCTTCCCCTTCCCCTTAGGTTGTAAGTAAGTGTGATACCGCAACAGGGTTTGGGTGGGTATACCTGCTCCTGATGACAAGCTGGTGAAGCAGGTCAAGTCACAAAGGGGGAAAGAAAACGATGGCATCAAATATGAGAAGAGAAAGAAGAGAAACCTGCTCCGTTCCACACACACTCACACTGACACACAGCATCAGAGTGGGGCAGACAAGACAACGGAAACCATGTGGCCCTTCCGCACAGGAAGAATTCCTCTTCCTCCTTCCTGAAACTCCAGGAAGCAGCAGCCGGCCTCTGTAAGTAGAATGCCATGACCACATGGTGCCTGGGGGACTGTGTAGAGTATTCCGCTTTGTCCGAAGCTGCACACAGGCCCAAAGAAAACTCTGTCACAGTCAGGACTGGACAGCCACTTAGGCTAAATGGGCCTGCCGCCAAAGAACACTACTCCGAGGGGGAGCAAGATTCTGGCAGTTGGTTCAGGACCATGGATAGCTCCAGACAGGGACCCTTGAGCCGGTGGGGGAGATTAGAGCAGTGTAGACATTGCTTCAGCAATGTTGACAAGCCCAGTGCAGGATTGGATCTTTGGCTGGCTAGTTAGGGTGGCTGGCTAGTGCCTCAGTTTTGGACTTCTGCAACCTCCTTCCAGCAGTGCTCTGCTGCTGCTCTGGAAGGAAGCCACCACCCTCTGAGCAAATGTGTTTCTGGCCCTCCTGGGACTGAGCCTGTGCTGATCCTTTTTGTTGCAGTTCAGAAAACCTTGCTTCGTACGAGCACCTGTGACGTTTCACATTGAATGTGAGATGCAGACCGAGCAGCCAGGACCTGTCCACGTAAGTTTAATGCAAGCCTTATGTTCCCTATGGACTAAGAATGGGGGCTGGAACCCGAGGTGGGGGCTCCATCCTTGGGCCATGGAGGGAGCGCTAGATTTTTCTCCCATCCCACTTGTGTAAAGGGTTCCAGTGAAGTGGAGCCATCTCCGTCTGAGCATGGGGACTTCATAAGTCAGGGATAGGACAGTGACTTGGAAGAGATCTTTCCTTCTCTTCCTCCTCCCCCCACTGCTTGGTATCACGACTGTTCCAGGGAGCAGAAAGAAAAGCAAGAGAGGGATGCTTCAAGGTGAATCGCTGCCGCATCTGGTACTCTCCGTCTAGCATGACTTGGTCCAAATATCCCCCCTCAGCAGAAGCCTTTTCAGGCTGAGGGACGCCTCAGCCTTAGGCCAGCTAGGAGAACCGTCAGTGCCGAGCATGACTCTCTTTCTTTGGCTCATCCCATGCCCGCTTGCATATGTCTGCGTAAGGCTTGCTATTGGAGCTTGTCTACCCCTCCACACTTCAATGGGTTGAATCTCCCGCCATCCCCCGGAGCAAACTTTTATTGTGTTTTCTTTGCATTGCCACTGCAGGTCAAGCAGCAATTCATACAATGAAAAGAAGAGAGATCTCTCCTTTGACAACATTACAGAAATAGCTTGGAAAAGAACATTATTTACAGGTCTGGAAAGAATATTCGCCAATGCACTGGATAGAATAGAAAAAAGAATTCTCTTAAGAGAATAGAGAGCCAGTGTGGTGTAGTGGTTAGAGTGCTGGACTAGGACCGGGGAGACCCAAGTTCAAATCCCCATTCAGCCATGAAACTAGCTGGGTGACTCTGGGCCAGTCACTTCTCTCTCAGCCTAACCTACTTCACAGGGTTGTTGTGAGTAGAAACTCAAGTATGTAGTACACCACTCAAGGCTCTATGGAGGAAGAGCGGGATATAAATGTAGTAGTAGTAGTAGTAGTAATAATAATAATAATAATTATTATTATTATTATTATTAGTCTCTGAAATATTCTCTTCATTTCTAATCAATGCATTGATGAATATTCTTTTCCAAGTTGGGGGCTGTTACACTTGCAGGGCATACTTTCAAACTCTCTCTTCAAGAGAAAATGGATAGGCTAATGTGCTGGTGTATGCAGGCACAGTGAGTTAATCATGAAGCCTGAAATATTGCACAGCCTCCAGATTTTTCCTCCCCTCTCTTTCCTCGGGGAGCAGGAGAAATCCTGCTGCAGGCCTGTGTTAAGACCCCTATTCAAAAAGCAACACTTTTGTTGTGTCCCTTATGAAGATTCAATAGACAACACACTACAGAGCTCTTCTCATGGCCATTCACTTGATTGGACAAGCTCCCAAGCCTGTCTCAGGAGCTGTGCGCCTTCCCAAGACTGAGTCATGTATGAATCAAAAACTAGATCAGAGAAGAGTGAAATGAAGCCGTGGGAGGTGGGAGGTGGACACAGACTCTGACAGTCTCATCCTACCCAGTCTATTACCCAAGGGGGAGGAAATAACTTTCAAGTCTCAGGAGCAATCCAGAACTCAGAGCAGTGATCTTGACACTTTTCCAAGTAGGGTCGATTTGGCCAGAGACTTTCTCCGTGAGAGCCATTTCCCTGCACAGCCATTTCCCTGCACAGTCCTGTGCTTGTCTCAGTTCGTGGAGGGCCATTGCAGAGAGAGGAAGCCCTCTCTGAAGAGCTCTCCGGGAAGGGCTGCCCTTCCCAGCCCTCTCTGCAGGCCTTCCCAGACAGTGCAGGGGCTCAAGAGGAATCTGTTCTCCTTAAGGGAGCCTCCACCTTCGGGCCTGCACAGATGGCAGCACTATCCTGTGGGGATGGTTGTTCCAGGGTTTTCAGCTTTTGCTGAATCTGCACACAAGCCCAATCAACAATTGGTCAGACTTAGGGCTAGACAGGCACCAAGAGTTCAAGGAGCCTGCCGCTGAGGATCGGCTCTGATGGGAGAAAGATTCTGTCAAGAAGACCAGGAACTTGGATATCTGCGGGCAGGGACAGTTGAACTGGAGAGGGACACCGGAGCAGGGTAGAGGTTCTTTCAGCAATGTTGACAAGCCTGCTGAAGGATTTGATCTTTGCCTGGCCAGTTAGGGTGGCTGGCTAGTGCAATGGTTTTGCACTTGGGCAGCCTCCTCCCAGCAGTGCTCTCCTGCCACTCTGGATGTCAGCCAGCATCTGAAGAAATGCATTTTCAGCCTTCTGGGTACCAAACCTGACCTGAACCTTTCTGCTACAGCCTCCAGAGCCTCGGCGTGCAAAATGGCTAGTTGGATTTTTCTGTGAATATCAACACTGGCAGAAAGAACCTACATATCGCACGGCAGAATCTGTCCATGTACCTTTGATGCAAGCCTTATGTTCCCTATGGAAAAGAAATGGGGGGTAGGAGCCCAAGGGGTGTGCTGAACGCTTGGGCCATGGAGGGAGTGCTGGATGTACTTGTGCAAGGGGATCTGGTGAAGTGGGGCCATCTGAGCTGAGGGGACTTCCTAGCTCTGAGTCAGGGAAAAGACAATTCTTGGGAAGAGAGCTTTGCTCCCCCTCTCCCTCTTCCTCCTCCCACTGCTGGGCATCATGACTCTTCCAGGGCACAGAAAGAAGAGCAGCAGAAGAATGCTACAGAGAGCATCACTGCTGCATCTGGCAGTGTACCTTTAGCTTCAGGTGGTCCAAATATTCCCCCTCCACGGAAGTCTGTTCAGGCTGAGGTACTCCTCAATCTTCGCCCAGCCCTGGGGACCATCAGGGCAGTATTCCTGGGATGTAGCTGAGATTTCAGAGTTGGGTCTGTCTTGTTTTCTGGATTCCTTTTAGAAGTGGAGACAGTTTGTGGCCATGGAGGGTTTAAGGGAACTCCGCAGTTCGGCCTGTAGGATCCTGGAAGCGCTGGAAGCCACACAGGTAATGTTGAATCAAAAACTTCATCAATAAAGAGGGAAAGGAATCTGTGGGAGGCGGGCGCAGATTCTGACAGACTGTGACTTCCTACCCAGCATGTGGTCTACCCAGCAAATAGCCAAAGTAGAAGAAAATACTTTCAGAGTCCCAGGAGCAGTCCAGACCTCAGAGCAGTCATCTTGACTCTTTTCCAAGCGGGGGCCATTTGGGCAGAGACCCTTCAGTGCGAGAGCCATTTCCCTCTGTGCTGACCTCTGCACCGCCCTGCACTTTTCTCAGTGTGGGGAGGGCCCTTTCGGAGAGATGGAGCCAAGGGATGTGCACGGAACCATGGAGGCGGTGTTAGGGCTTTAAAGGCACATAGGATTGATGGGACCTGGCGTGGAAGAACACCATCAGCTGCATAGGACAAGCTCCCAGCCAGTCTCAGGAGCTGTGTGCCCTCCCAAGCCCCAGTCATGTATGAATCAACAACTACATCAGAGAAGAGGAAGAGGAACCTGTGGGAGGTGGGGGCAGATGCAGCCAGGGTCATCCTACCCACCACTTTCACCCAGCTTATTATTAAGTAGGAGGAAATGCCTTCAGAGTCCCAGGAGGAATCCAGACTTCAAACCAGTGACACCCCCCCCCTGTTTAAAAAGAGATTATTATTTAAAAACACCAGACACCATTACAATACATTTATAAAAACTATCATTAAAAAGAAAAGCAAGAAGAGGCCCAAGCCGATGACTACAAAACATTCAACATATAATACTCTACAATGTCGTTCTTGGGTTGTCCGCTCCTTACGATAATCTTTATAGTTCAAAAATAATCATAGATTCTGCTTGGTCCTAATAAAAGACTGGGATGGAATTACACCTTTTTGAATCTTTAAAGAAAGTTAAAAGTTGGAAATGATAAGGAGGAAAACAAAGTTGGACTGCATGGCCTAGGAAACAGAAATGAAACAGGAGAATGACTTCTTAGTTTCTGCCAAGCCAATGATCTCTTCATTGTTAACACATTCTTCAAACAACCAAAGCACGCCTATACAAATGGACTTGACCAGATGGAATACGCAGAAATCAAACTGATTATGTTCTTGGTGCAAGGAAGTGGAAGAGCTCAGTTATAACAGCAAAAACCTGGCCGGGGCCCGATTGAGGAACAGATCACTAACTGCTCATGTGCAAGCTCCAAGTCAAGCTAAAGGGGAAAAACCAAAGCTATCCAGCTTCCACGATATGACCTTGGGAACGTAGCCACCATTTTCAAGGAGCACATCAGGAACCACTTTGAAGTTCTGAACCTCATTGATAGGGAACCAGAGGAACTGTGGAATGAAAAAAGAAGTTGCTAAGGACGAATGTGAAAAGAGACTGCCAAAGACCAAGAAACAGAAGAAAGCAAAATTGCCCAGAAGAGGAGAGAAGCCAAAGTCAAGAAAGAGAAAGACCTCAGGAAGGAACTTAATAGGGAATTTCAGAAAGCTGTAAGAAGAGATAAGGAACAGTACTACTATGACATCTGTAAAGACCTTGGGGATGGAAATAGACATGGAAAAATGAGGAAAGTTTTCCAAAAGATCTCTGAACTCAGAAGCTGGTTCCAACCTTGAATTTGTATGTTCAGGGATGCCAAAGGACAGACAGTCACTGATTCAGAGAAGATCCAACAGAGATGGAAGGAGTATACTGAAAATCTGTACAGTAGGGATGACAACATCCAAGATACTCTAGAAGATATCCCCTACTTGCAAGAAGCTCTAGTATGGGAAGATGAAGTTAGATCAGCATTCTAAGAACATAAGAACAGCCCTGCTGGGTCAGACACAAGGCCTATCTAGTCCAGCATCCTGTTTCACACAGTGGCCCACCAGATGCCTCTAGAAGCCTACAGGCAGGAATTGAGGACACGCCCTCTCTCCTGCGCTTACTCCCCTGCAAATGGAACTCAGAGGCATCCTGCCTTTGAGGCTCGATGTGGCCTATCGGCCTCCAACTAGTAGCCATTGATAGACCTCTCCTCCATGAAGTGATCCAAACCCCTCTTCAAGCCATCCAGGTTGTTGGCTATCACCACATCTCATGGCAGAGAATTCCACAAGTTGATTATGCATTGTGTGAAAAAATACTTCCATTTTTTGGTCCTAAATTTCCTGTCAATCCATTTCATGGGATGACCCCTGGTTCTAGTGTTATGAAGAATTCCTCTCCATCCACGTTCTCCACACCATGCATGACTTTATACAACTCTACCATGTCTCCCCGCAGTTGTCTTTTTTCCTAAACTAAATAGCACTCTGGACATTACCAAATCAGAAGGCTACAGGAATTGTTAGAATAGCTACAGAAATATGGCAAGAAACAGAAGAAGAATCAGTCAAGGCTCTAACCAAACCATGCCAGCAAATTTGGAGAACAACACAATGGCCAACAGATTGGAAGAGGTCAGTCTACATACCCATACCGAAGAAAGGAGCCTGAAGAGATTGCGCAAACCATCACACAATATCCTTAATTTCACATGCTAGCAAAAGAATGCTCAGGATCATCCAATGCAGATTAGAGTCCTACATGGAAGGAGAAATGCCGGATGTTCAAACTGGTTTCAGAAAAGGCCGAGGAACAAGAGACATCATTGCTGACGCACGCTGGAGAATTGAGAAAGCCAAAGAATACCAAAAAGAAGTCCATGTGTGCTTTATTGACTACAGAAAAGCCTTCGATTGCATCGACCCTGTCAAGTTGTAGAATATCCTTAGGAAAATGGGTGTCTCAGAACATCTCATTGCTCTCAAGAGAAACCTATACACAGGACAGGAAGCCACAGTCCAGACAGAACATGGTGAAACAGACTGCTTCCAGATCGGCCAAGGAGTAAGACAAGGCTGTATACTTTCTCCTTCTTGATTCAACTTACACGCTGAACCTATAGTGAGAGAAGCTGGATTGGAAGAAGATGAGTGTGGTTTTAAAGTTGGGGGAAGAAACATCTGTGCTATGCTGATGACACCACTCTGATAGCTGAGAATGTGGATGATCTTTTCCTCTAGAAGGGAAAGTCAAGGAGCACAGTGAAAAAATGGGACTACGACTAACTGTAAAGAAGACTAAACTAATGACAACGGGTACAGCAACCAGACTCAGAATAGACAATGAAGACGTTGAAGTGGTGGATAGCTTCTGCCTTTTAGGATCTACCATCAGCAGTCAAGATCCAGCAGTCAAGAAATACGCCACAGAGTAGCACTTGGTAGGATTGCCATGAAGGCCTTAGAAAGAGTATAAGGCATATGCCAGATGCAGGGGGAGAGCAGCTGGCCCTATCCATCCCCAACAGCACAGCATCGCTCCAGTGGCAGTTGCTGGGGTCTATCTTATGTTTCTTTTTTAGACTGTGAGCCCTTTGGGGACAGGGGCCCGTTTTATTGATATCTATGTAAACCGCCTGAGGAACCTTTTATTGAAAAGCAGTCAATAAATATGCACTGAATTCTTATTCGTAAGTCGTGCCTCGCCTTCCGGAGGGCCAGGATGCAGCAGGCACCCTCCTCACACCTTTCTTCCTGTCCTGGAATCCAGGAGACTCAGCTGCCCACCAGACCCAGACCAG
The DNA here is from genome assembly GCF_027244095.1 of Hemicordylus capensis. Taxonomy (NCBI): domain Eukaryota; kingdom Metazoa; phylum Chordata; class Lepidosauria; order Squamata; family Cordylidae; genus Hemicordylus; species Hemicordylus capensis. The sequence continues at coordinate 239,382,649 of NC_069657.1, read as the reverse complement.
AAACACCACGGCAGCCCCTGCCTCCAGCACCAACTCCAGTCCCGCCCAGCACTGCAGGCTCCCCCGAGAGCACCGGAGAGCAGGTAAGCAAGCACTGCCCCTCCCGCACGGCCGAGCCCAGACTGGAAGGAGTGCCCCATCTTCCAAGCAAACGTGGCCAGCCAGAGGTGTCCCCCCCAGGCCAGGAAAGCCCACGGCTCAGTGGTAGACTGGGTACCTTCTCTGCAGCAGCTCCCAGCTTCCATCCCTGGCAAAGGGCAGAATCCTGTCCAGTCTCTCCCAGGGACCATGAAGGCGAATGTGCCATTTGGAGGGCAAGGCAGAGTTGCAGGCCAGAGTGGGAGACAGTAGAGGAGCGGGGAGCTCCCCATTCAAAGATGAGGGCAGAGGCACCTCTTCCGGCCGTAAAGGGGTTGCCTTGTGAGTAATTTGGGCTTGTGTTGTTCTCCGCAGATGGAAAGAGGAAGGCCCAAGAAGAGGTTGTGGTATTCTACTCCCCTGATGTACAAGGTGAGGAGATCTCATCACCCCCACAGAGAGGCCTTCACTTCAGAAAGGGCAGAGCCCCACATTGGTGCCCAGCATGGCCGAGAAGCTCTTCTCTGCTTCCTGCCTTGTCCAAAGAGGGGTGGCCGGAGGCCTTGAGGTGGTGCCGGAGGGAAAGGGCCAGAGGCTGCCTTGCCCCACAATCCTGGTGGCTTTGGTGCTTCCAGAGGAGGGCCACGTAGAGGCTTTGAATCCCTGCAGTCAAGGCTGGGTGTATTCCACGTCTCTCACGTATTCACTGCATACAGCCTGGGAATCTAGCATGCATTGGGCTTTCTGCATCTCAGCAGAAAGAATGGAACATGAAAGTCCAAAGCTACCTTTGTCGCTTGAGACCCTTAAGCAGTTCAAGCTGATTTTCCAATTCCTGTCCCAAAACTGGACCCGGATGTTAATTAAGAGCCACTTACGGTCCCTTTCCCAGATGAGGTTCCTGGACCATCCAAATCTGCGTATCCTGTCAACCTGAAGAAAAGTGTAATTAGTACATTTTATTTATTTTAAATAAAATTTATCTTAATTTAGTTCATTACTAAATTAATAAATTGTCAACCGCTTTGAGAACTTGTGTTGAGAATCAGTATATAAAGATTAATCACCTTTGTAGAATTACCACACACAAAATAGAAGCCATCATTTAAAACTATATGGAAGGGAGAGAGAGAAGAGAGCTGGAAAATGGCCCATTATGGCTAGGAAGAGACCGTTTTCTCTACCTATGGAGTCTGGCAAGATCTTCCAGTCAGAACCAATATCACCCCAATGAATCACTGTAGTTTTGGAAACTCTCTACATGGCTTTCTTTCTTTGAGGTCCTCCAACTGGGTCCCCGTATGCTGTTGGACTACAAATCCCATCATCACCACTGAAGGCCACTGTGGCAGGGGATGATGGGAGTTGAATTCAAATGACCTCTGGTGACCCAGGCTGGAGAACTCCTGCTCTAAAACAAGCAAAGCCAACTGGATTCCCACGCTGAAGCTCCCTAGGTTGCAGGAGACCAGCATGGTCAGAGCTGGATGTGCTAAGCCTTGTTTTAATTGGCTTCATGTTCTGAGACCTCAAACGCTTTTTAGTCTAAATATAGGGATTGAACTAACGGCCAAAGAAGAGTTCCCTTGGAACCTTCAGACTTGCTGGAGGGAGCAACCAGGGTTTCCAGACAGCATAGAAGGTCACTGCATTGCTGACGGACAACAAGATGGGAGAGATCAACTCTTTGGTACCCAAGCTGTCACTCTTCTAGAGAGGCAACCCATCATTTTCCAGGCAAAGACACACACAGTTCTAGACTGGATGGCACAGCAGCAGATAGGCCACATCATGCCACAACAATCAGGTCTGCAGCGAGGTTGCAAAGCTGGCAACCAGAAAAGACTAAACAGACAAGTGTCTCGATGGGATGGGTGGGAAAGCGATGTCCTTTCCCTGCAGCGCCCCCATGTCCTGGGATCCTGGAATAGACACGTGGCCAATATGCCCAAGTCAGTCCTTGAAACCCAGCCCCAGGGCTTACCGTGCAGGTAGGGAGAGGAACCTCACCCCCCATTTGCGCTCGTGGGTTTCAGACGCTCTGGACTCATTCCGATTACTGAATGCCATGACCAAGTTGCAGCAAAAACACAGCGGGGGCAAGATGGAGCCTGCCGAGGATATTTCCTTACATACTCAGCAGTCTCTGTTTTCAAGGGATTGCAGCTGCAAGGGGTGTTTATTGGGCTGTGCTTAGGTTCAGCTTGTCAAATCCCTGCAAAACCCAAAGCAAGCAAAAATCAACACAACCACCATGATACCGACCCATTAGACAAGGACTCCAAAAACAACCCGCCAATAATCAAATCCAAAAGTGCTCCTGCGGCTGGTTGTAGGACTGGGCCAATTGCTTGGGGCCAGAACTACCACAGACCTCTCATCCCAGATCTCCCTCTCTCTCGGCAAGGTTTTGTTTCATGAAAGCTTGCCAGATCAAGCCTTTTAAAACGATGCACGAGTTACAAGCAGCTCGGTCCCTTTCGAGAGCTGGCAATTTCTGTTCTCAGCCAACGCCATTCAATATCTCCCCGGGAGAAGAGAAGAGCAGCCTTACTAGATCAGACCCAAGACCTCTCGAACCCAGCCTCCCATTCCCCACAGTAGCGTACCAGTGGAGCCCTCTGGGAAGCTCACCACCAGGAGATAACAGCATGCCTCCTCTCCTGCTGTTGCTCCCCTGGAGCTGGTATTCACAGGGGCCCTGCCTCTGAGCCTGGAGGTAGCCTCCAGCCATCAGGACTAGCTGCCACCGAGAGCCCCGCATGGATTGATGTCACTCTCTTTATATCCAAGGAGCCCAGTGTAGTGAACAGGGTTCTGCTTCCCCCCACAACCACCCTGTGAGGCAGGTTAGGCGGAGAGAGAAGTGACTGGCCAGAGTCACCCAGTGAGCCTCAGGGCTGAACAGAGATTTCATCTCCCTGCTCCTCGCGCAGCACTCTAACCACTACACCACGCTGGCTCTCCAAAGAACCCTTTTCACCCCAGAGGGAACGAGTTTCAAAGTTGTTTATCGCCAGCACAATTAAATGCATACATCAAAGATCGTTTCAATGGAACTTTGAAAACTAGTTCTAATTGGAAGATTTGGGTTTCTTTTTGTAAAATGGTGCGCAGCTAGAATGAAGTACATTTCATCGTGACCATTCCTAGGAAGAGATGAGTTGCCCTTCTCTGCCCCTTGAGACGCAGAGGCCACTGCCATGTGTCCAGCTGAGCCCCTCTGGATTTGGGCTTGAGAAGGAATTCTTCAAAGTCCTACAATGTCCTGGGGGAAATGGAAAAGATGGAGGATTCACGAGGATTGGCTGGAGAAAGGACGCCAGCAGCTGCTCTTGCAGGAATCCACTTGGCTCAGAACAAGCTGCCTCTCCCAAGCAAAACTGCAAAGATGCTGCCTGACCAATTCTTCACGGATGCTTTCCAGGGCCGTTCTGGGGACCATCGTTCTGAGCCAATTCAGGGGTTCTGCAGCAGCCCACCAAGTGAAACAGCACACGATGCTCCTTCTTTCCCTTCACTGGAGGCTTCCCTAACTTGGGTCTCCCAAGTTGTCATGGACTCCCATCATACAAATCCTGGGCTGCCCCGGCTGGGAATCCCCACTCATCTCATCAGGAAAACGGGCAGTCACAGCATGCTGTCCTGCAGGGGTTCGAGGACTGGGAGGGCTGCCAGGGGGTCCTCTTGCCCCGAGGTTGCCCCTCCCCAGGCTGTAGCCAGCTGGGTGCTGAAGCTCTGCACCCCCTTCTTCTCCTTCTCCCCAGCCTCGCACCGAGCACTCCCCTTGACATGGACCGGACAAGACTTCCATGAGACGGCTTCTTGGCAACTTGGGAGGAGACAGAAAGAGCCACGAGCCAGTGACTGGAGTCGCCCCCACCCCACCCCCTGTTGTGTTTTTAGGAGAGCACGCACACACTCTTAGAAGGTGACAGTTGTGAGATGGGCTCCTCCAATCCCTGACTTGCATCCAGATTCAGTTCCTCCTCCTCCTCCTCATCGACTCATTAAAATGGGACATGTAAACCTGTCCCATTAATTTTAGTGAGTGTACTCATGAGTAATGTCTGGATATCAGTCAGTGACTGGTGTCTCCTGTCTCATAACGGCCACATTTATGATTTACACACACACACACACACACACACACACACACACACACACACACACTCAGTTGCTGCTCTGGGGTACCTGAGCTGAAGGTTTGCCATGGGACGGGTACACTTCTTGTAGAGGGTTGGGACCCCTGCTCTCTATAACCCCTACAGAACATGATTCGGCTGCATGCCACTGAATGCTCCCTCTTCAGGTTCTGTTTGGGCAGGAGGAAGGGAAGTGGGGTCTGTCTATCGCAAATAGAATTGCCTTGAGATGGTTTGCCTCTCTGAGGGCAATTTGTTCAGTGCTGTGTTGTGCCTCCAGTGCCTCCTCCTTATGGTTAGGATCTGGTTTCATCTCAATTGCTGCCGCTCCTGCTTGGCTGCATCTCTTGAGTTTTGGCTTCAATTGATCTTTCCCCTAATTGGTTTGGCAGCAGAATCACTGACTGGGAGGCTCATTTCAAACTGGCTGCAGGAGGCCCCTGCCGGAAAAATGATCCCATCTCTGGGTCTCCCTCTCAATACTCCTTATCTCTGGGATACCAGAAAGCCAAGATGACTATATGGGACACTCTGTGGGGGTGTTGAGATCTCCTCACCTTGTACAGCAGAGGGCCTTTGACCGCATACCACCCCCTCCTTTGGGGCCTTCCTCTTTCCATCTGCGGAGAAGAACACAAGGCCGAATTACTCACAAGGCGACCCCTTAACAGCCGGAAGAGTTGCCTCTGCCCTCATCTTTGGATGGGGAGCCCCCGCTGCTCCTCTTCGGACTCCCACCCCTGCAACACTTCCCGTCTGGGCAAGGCCGTGCGGGAGGGGCAGTGCTTGCTCACCTCCTTTTGGGGGAGCCTGCAGTGCTGGGCGGGACTGGAGTTGGTGCTGGAGGCAGGGGCTGCCGTGGTATTTCTGGTCTGGGTCTGGAGGGCAGCTGAGTCTCCTGGATTCCAGGACAGGAAGAAAGGCGTGAGGAGGGTGCTTGCTGCATCCTGGCCCTCCGGAAGGCGAGGCACGACTTACGAATAAGAATTCAGTGAATATTTATTGACCGCTTTTCAACAAAAGGTTCCTCAGGCGGTTTACATAGATAGAAATAAAACGGCCCCCTGTCCCCAAAGGGCCCACAGTCTCAAAAAGAAACATAAGACAGACCCCAGCAACTGCCACTGGAGGGATGCTGTGCTGGGGATGGACAGGGCCAGTTGCTCTCCCCCTGCATCTGGCATATGATGTGACTAAGAGAGCGGGCGGGAGAAAACGCTCCGCAGCACCCTCCTGTTGCTGCCTGAAGTCCAGCTGATCCCAGGGGATGGCCATGTTGGCTTGGGGAAGGAGAAGCTGCTTGCAGGCTGCCCAGGCTCGGCTCACCAGTGTTGGAGGGGCAGAGCTTCCCACTGGACTGGGGGGGGGCTCCAATCTCCACCTGCCCCCTCGCAACTGCAGCAGCACTGAGGCCAAGACCCTCCTCCTCTCTGCCCGAGACAACCCACAAGGGGCTGAGCGCAGGGGGAAGCGTGTCCCAGAGAACTGGGTTCTCCGTATGGGGCCCACATGCTTCCGATTTCCTCACCTCATCCAGCTTCCGGAGGGACCTTAATCTCTGGAAGCGGCCCTCCTTCCTGTATTTGTCCAGGATGCTTTGTTGCTGCAAAGCCTTTTCCTTTGGACCCTGGTGGGGAAAAAGAGCCATTCACCAGCCAAGGCCGAATGAGGTATCTGCATGAAATTCATCATAATCAACATCATCCCCAACGTGTTCCCAATATTGCTTCTCCAAAAGGAGCTAAACAGCACCCTCCGTTTTCAGTGTGATATCCATCTGACCCCTCCACCTGCCAGATGTGTGTTCTCCGGACCCTGGTGGAACAAACTGCAATTCTCCAGCTAAGGCACGAAAGATTGGCTACTTGCTGTGAAGGATTCTTCCTGCTGCTGGAGATGATGTGAAGGTTTGGCACAGAAAGAATGACCCACCTTGAATCCACTCTCATTCCGACCAGAGAATCTACTCTCAGAAGAACAGCTCTGATACAACAAACCCCCGTGCCCCATGGGTTTTGGGTTAAGGGGTGGTTGGAACCCTATGTGCACTACACCACCACTCGCTCAGAGCATCCCTGGTGCCCCCCAAGTGGAGTTATGGGGCTGCTGAAATTCCCCATCATTCCCGATGGGGGGGAAGCTTAAAGATGCACAAACTTCAGAAATTCTTTTTAAAATCACCCCTTTCACCAATTTCTTTGAAATCTGGGTGGTAGCAGGCACCCATTGGGACACTACCACCTGACCCACTCTTCTGCCCCCTCTGACACTGTCAAGAGTCAGCGCCCACCTCCCACGGGTTCTTCCCCATCTCCTCTGATCTACTTTCTGATGCATCCAAGACTGGGGCTTGGGAGGGCACACAGCTCCGGAGACTGGCTGGGAACGTGTCTGCCCCCCCCCCGCCCTAATCTGTTAGGAATTTTTCCCATACATTACCTGCACGGCTTCCATGGCTTGGAGGATTCGTGTTGGGAAGCTCCTGAGCCTGCACCATCCTTCAGGCCAGTTGTTTTCAGTGCCCTGTAGCGAGAAGGTTGACCACAGGGCAATGAGTGCCCCATTCAAACCTGCATTATCTCATTTTGTAACAACTTCTACAAGAAATCCAAGGTCCTGATCTTCTTGCCAGAATCTTGCTCCGCTGCATGAGGCAGCGTCCTTCCGCGGCAGGCCCCATCCGTTCTAGGTGCCTTTGAAGCCCTAGCCCCGTGTGCAGCTTCAGCCCAAGCCAAATACCCGGCACCGTCCGGCAGGTGCCATGTGGGGATGACCATTCCCAAGGTGCAGTGCTGCCATCTGGGCAGGCCCGGGGGCGGGAGCATCTTAAGGTCAACGGAGCACTCTTGAGCCCTGCATCATCACCTTGGAAGGCCTGCCGAGAGTGCTGGGCAGTGCAACCCTTCCCAGAGAGCTCTCCAGAGAGGGCTCCATTTCTCTGAAAGGGCCGTCCCGGCACTGAGGAGAGCGCAGGACTGTGCAGAGGTCGGCACACTGGGGAATGGCTCTCGCGCTGAAGGGTTACTGTCAAAAGGGCCCCCGCTTGGGAAAGTCTCAAGATCACTGCTCTGAGGTCTCGATCCCTTCTCGGACTCTGGAGGCATTTCCTCCGACTTGGGTCATATGCTGTGCTGGGTGGCCGGACCCTGTCAGCGTCTGTCCCCACCTCCCACAGGTTCCTTTCCCTCTTCTCTGATCTAGTTTCTGATCCATACATGACTGGGGCTTGGGAGGGCGCACAGATCCAGAGAGGGACTGGGAGCTTGTCCCACCCAGCTGATGGCCAAGAGAGCAGCTAGCGTGCCCTCGGTTGAAGCTCTGCTGGTCCTTCCCCCTCTTGTGTAAGGAGTAGGAGGTTACCCAAACAATACCTGAATGTCTTCTGTGACTGGCAGCGACCCAGGATCACAGTTGCGATCAGATGTCCCCAGTCCCTTCATGCTCCAAGGCTCTTGGTTTGTCTGCAGAAAGATTCAGCACAGGCTTGGTATCCAGAGGGCTGGGAATGCATTTTCTCTGGTGGTGGCTGACATCCAGAGCAGCAGCAGAGCGCTGCTGGAAGGATGCAGCACATGTGTGAAAATATGGCACTAGCCAGAAACCCTAACTAGCCAGCCAGAGGCCTAAGGCTGCAGAGGTCTTGTCCACATTGCTTAAGCAACAACTAACCTGCTCTGGTGTCCCCTCACAGTTCAACTGTCCCTTTCCCAGGCTATCCAAGATCCTGATCTTCTTGTCAAAATTTTCTTCCCCCTTAGAGCTGCCTGCGACAGTGTTCTTCAGTGCCCCATCAACCCTATGCACCTTTAAAGCCCTAAGCCTGTCAAATTGTGGATTGGTCCTGGGTGCAGCTTCAGCCCAAGCCAAATACCTTGCACAGTCCCCCTTGAACCATGTGGGGATGACCATTCCCAAGATGCAGTGTTGCCATCTGTGCACCCTGAGGGTGGGGGCTCCCTTCAGGCAGAAGGAGCCCTCCTGAGCCAAAGCACCACCTCGGAAGGCCTGCAGAGAGTGCTGGGAAGTGCAATCCCTCCCAGAGAGCTCTCCAGAGAGGGCTCCATCCCTCTGAAAGGGCCCTCCCAGCACTGAGAAAAGAGTAAAACTATGCAGAGGTCAGCAAAGGTGGAAACGGCTCTCATGCCATTTCGGCCCAATAGGCCCCCACTTGGAAAAGAATCAAGATTACGGCTCCTCTGAGGTCTGGATCCCTTCTGGAACCTGGAAGTCTTTCCCTCCTACTTGGGTAATCTGCTGGGTAGGAGGACACGGTCTGAGTTGGCACCCGCCTCCCATGGGTTCCTCTCCCTCTTCTCTGATCTAGTTTTTGATTTCTTCAGGACTGGGGCTTGGGAGGGCGCACCGCTCCGAAGACTGGCTGGCAGCTTGTCCTACCCAGTCAATGGCCATGAGAACAGCTCTTTAGTGTGCTGTCTGGTGAAGCTCTGCTGGTCCTCCCTATCTTCCGTTCATAATTACTAGCATTTTCCAGACATTACCTGCATGGCTTCCATCACCTTCATGGTTTCCATAATTCTCTTATGGAAGTTTCCTGGCCCATAGAATCTCGCCGTAGGGTTTTTTGCAAGGAATTCCTATGGCAAGAAGGTTAACAACGTGCCCATTAGTGGCCCACTCAAACCTTCATTTCCTACCTTCATGTCCACTTCTAAAAGCAAACCAGAAAAGAACACAGACCCACTTCTCCTACTTGGGTTATTTGCTGGGTAGACCATATGCTGGGTAGGATGAGCTCAGACTGAGGAGTAGCTCAGCCTGAAATGTCTAAAGGTCTCCGTCTGTCTGGGTCTGCACCTGCCTCCCACACAGGGGCGTGACTACCATTAGGCAAGGGGAGACAGTCTTCTCAGGGCCCCACTGCCATTGAGGGGACCCCCAGAGGCACGTCACATGACCCCCTGCCCGCCCGTGTTGCACCCCCTATGAATTAGGTTGGTTCTCTTGGATATCGGCAGTAGCTGAGAGTAAAAAAACCTAGATTCAAAGTGAACTAGATCTTCATCGTATTCATAATGGGGATGTGAGTGTGAGTGCACTCTATCTTGTGAAGTGTGTTTGTGTGTGTATATCAGCAAAGGACCCATTTTGAAATCTTGTCTCTGGGCCCACTCCAACCTTACTATGCCCCTGCTCCCACGGATTCCTTTCCCTCTGCATTGATGGAGTTTTTGATCCAACATTACCTGTGTGGCTTTCAGCGCTTCCAGGATCCTACAGGCCGAACTGCGGAGCTCCCTTAGACCCTCCGTGGCCACACTCTGTCTCCACTTCTAAAAGGAATCCAGAAAACAACACAGACCCAACTCTGAAATCTCAGCTACATCCCCGGAATACTGCCCTGATGGTCCCTATCACTGGCCAAAGAGTGAGGAGTACCTCAACCTGAACAGGATTCCACGGAGGGGGAATTTTTGGACCACCTAAAGCTAGAGGGACCCTGCCAGATGCAGCAGTGACGCTCTCTGTAGCATCCTTCTGCTGCTCTTCTTTCCGTGCCCTGGAAGAGTCGTGATGCCCAGCAGTGGGAGGAGGAAGAGGGGCAGGGGGAGCAGAGAACTACCCAGGAACTGTCTGACTCCCAGCTAGGAAGTCCCCTCAGCTCAATCGGCCCCACTTCACCCGAACCCCTTGCACAAGTGGATCCAGCACTCCCTCCATGGACCAAGGACGCAGCACACCCCGTGGGCTCCTACCCCCCATTTCTCCTCCATAGGGAGCGTAAGACGTACCTGGACAGATTCTGGCCGACACGTCCATTCTCGGCGAGATTCTGGGGTGCGCCGAGGCTCTTGAACCTGCAACAGAAAAGTTCAGGTCAGGTTTTGTACCCAGAGGGCTGAAGATGCATTTCCTCAGAGGGCAGCTGACATCCAGAGCAGCAGCAGAACACTGTTGGAAGGATTCTGCATCCACGCAAAACTGTTGCACTAGCCAGCCACTCTAATTGGTCAGCAAATGATCCAAGCCTGCAGTGGGCTTATCAACATTGCTGAGGCAACATCTACCTTGCTCCGGGCTCTCCCTCCACTTCAATTGTCCTTGCCTGGGGCTGTCCATGGTCCTGATCCTCCTGCAAGATTCTTGCTCACCCTCCAAGCTGCCTGAGGCAATGTCCTCACAGCTTAGACAAAGATAGCCCCACTTGACTGAAACCCCGGCACAAGTGGAATGGGTGGCAGATCTCGCGCTCCCTCCTTAGCCCGAGGATGCAGGCCCTCCCTGGGGTCCCGACCCCCCCCTTCCTCTTACGTAGGGAACGTACGGGAATGACTTGCATCATACATACGGGTTTTGGTCTCAGCCTGTGATGGGGAGGTTTTCGAATAAAACCTCCCATTCCTGGAGGAAGCTGAGGCTCCGGGACCTGCAACAGAAAGGTTGAGCAAAGGCTCAGTACCCGGAGGTCCAAAAATGCATTTCTTTAGATGGTGGCTGAAATCCAGAGTGGCAGGAGAGCGCTGCTGGGAGGAGGCTGCCCAAGTGCAAAACCGTTGCACTAGACAGCCACCTCAGACGGAGACGGCTCCACTTCACTGGAACCCTTTACACAAGTGGGATGGGAGAAAAATCTAGCACTCCCTCCATATCCCAAGGATGGAGCCCCCACCTCAGGTTCCTGCCCCCATTCTTAGTCCATAGGGAACATAAGGCTTGCATTAAACTTAAGTGGACAGGTCCTGGCTGCTCACTCTGAATCTCACATTCAATGTGAAACATCACAGCTGCACTATGAAGCACGGTTTTCTGAACTGCAACAAAAAGGATCAGCAGAGGCTCAGTCCCAGGAGGGCCAGAAACACGTTTGCTCAGAGAGTGGTGGCTTCCATCCAGAGCAGCAGCAGAGCGCTGGTGGAAGGAGGTTGCAGAAGTCCAAAACGGAGGCACTAGCCAGCCACCCTAACTAGTCAGCCAAAGATCCAATCCTGCACTGGACTTGTCAACATTGCTGAAGCAACGTCTACCCTGCTCTGGTCTCCCCCACCAGCTCAAGGGTCCTTGTCTGGAGCTATCCAAGGTCCTGAATTTCCTACCAGAATCTCTCTCCCCCTTTGAGTAGTGTTCTTCGGCGGCAGGCCCATTTAGCCTAACTGACTGTCCAGTCCTGACTGTGACAACTTGTTCATTGGGCCTGTGTGCAGCTTCGGACAAAGCGGAATACTCTACACAGTCCTCTTGGCTGCATCTGGGGATGAACTTCCCCACGGTACAGTGCTGGCATCTGGACCGGGCTGGGGGTGGGTGGGGATGCTCCCTGAAGGGAAAAAGGACCCCTTTGTTCCCTGCACCATCTTGTTATGCCTGCAGAGAGTACTGGGAAGTGCAGCCCTCCGCAGAGAGCTCTTCACAGAGGGCTCCATCTCTCGGAAAGGGCCCTCCCAACACTGAGGAAAGAGTAAAACTGTGCAGAGGTCAGCACCGTGGGAAATGGCGCTCAGGCTGAAGGGTTTCTGCCCAAATGCTCCCAACTTGGAAATGTGTCAATGTCACTGCTCTGAGGTCTGGATTCCTCCTTGCACTCTTGCCTGCACCCTGACCCCTGAGACTGCTGCAACTCCACCCTGGCCAATGACCCAGCAGGGAAGAGGATCCTCTTGGAACCTTCCCCCCACCCCCTTGCTATAACTATGCCAGCGGCCTCCCCATTGGCCACAACTGCCTTTTCCAAAATTGCACCAGCAATACAACTCAACTGCAGTTGCTTTCTGCTAATGCATGGATGAGACCAAGCCGACGAGTATTCCGTGCTGTGTCTTGACCAAACCCCACGGAAAAGGGTGCTCAAAGAAGGGCAACCTTGTTTTCCAAACCCCTTGCTTAAGGGGTTGGGTGGTCTTCCACTCTAGGCTGGACGATGCCCTACAAGATGCTCCTCACCTCCTTCCGAGCAAGCTCCCCCAGATGCTCCAGCTGCCACAGGGGGTCTGGCTTCATACGATCCTATGGACCAAGGAAAGAAAGACAGCTCTTATTTCCTGGCACCTCAGCCTCGACCATCCCAGTTCCCCTTGGGCCCCTACTCCGTGGGAGAAGCGCTGCTGAGCGTGCAGAAGGCCCCAGGTTCCTAGGAGCTCTCTTGCACCAATCCCCACCAGTAGCATCCCCACAGGCTTGACTGACAGCAGCACTTCTCTCCGGTCGAGAGCTGTAGACCTGCTGCCAGCCCACCACTCCGCTCAAGCCTCACTTCCAGCCCTTGGAATCAGACGGAAAGGAGAGCGAGAGCTGGAGACACTGTGACATAGCCAGCTGCCTTCTACCGAGTCTGACCAGTGGTCCATCTAGCTCCGTATCGCCGACACAGTCTGGCAGTGGCCGCTCTCCAAGCTTCTTTCCCAGCCATAGCCAGAGATGACAGGGATGGAACCCGGGAGCTTCTGCATGCAAAGTAGATGCCCCAGCACTGAACTATGGCCCCATCCCCTTGGGGTCCTCGGCATGGTGATGGCATCACACCCAGATCCCTGGATGGCAGCCAGAGGCCACACCTCAGCATCCTGTGCACAGCTTGAACACCCTGGGAAATATCCTATGGATGCCACCTGCTGAGTGGTCAGAGAGAAATCTCTCTCCCTCTCTCCCAGGACTAGAACCAGAGCTTCTCCCATGAAACGGACTGCCAGGAAATTTAGGACCGACCCAAGGAAGGACCTTTTCACACAGTGCCTCTCAACACCAGTTGCAGGGGAGCAACAGCAGGAGGGGGGCAGCTTCCCAAGACATCTGGTGGGCCTCTGCGGGAAACAGGGTGCTGAACCGGATGGGCCTTGGGCCTGATCCAGCAAGGTTCTTGGATCCCCTAAGCCCATCTCAGATTCCCTCTCACACTGTCTCTTGCAGCAAAGCCAGTAGACCGGCTTCTTTTCCCTTGGACCTGGCCCATTTAGCATTAGCCCCTTCCACTCTTTGCCCATACTCCTTTTGCAAGACCCTGAGGACTTCTCTTCGAGATCAATCCACTTGGCATCCAAAGGAGGAAATGCTGTCCTCATGGCTGACTCTCTTCCCCCTCACTAGGTAGATGCATGTCTGGGTCAGGACAACCATCCCGAGGAAACCCCCCATTCTTAAAGATCTGTCACTGTTTGGGAAACAGGATGCTGGGCTTGCTAGACCTTGCTAGAAAGAGAGGCAGAAGTCACACAGCTCCTCCCTGGGGGCAGCCAGAAAGATGAGGAGAGAGCCTGCAAGCAAGATGGAGAGGAGGGGTGAGGCTGCTAAAGCACACCTTTGCTCGGTGGCCACTCCCTGACTGTCCTTTAGCTCCCGCCCTCCCTTCATCCGCAGGGCCCACTTGGCACCAGGTGACCCTTCCTACCTTCCTCAGCAGGGAACCCCAAATAGGTTTGCAGACATCGGCCACAACCAAGAAGATGGGCCTTTGAATGGCCACAGCCAGTGCCTTGAGGCAGAAGGCCATCTCAGCGTCTGGTCAGTAAGGCTGAAGTTGGCCAACTGTCCTCTGGAGCATCTTTTGCCATGGACGCCGGAACTCCCAGCTCTGTTCTATGGGGGGATGGGCACCGGCCAGGCAGAGACAGCTGGGAGGGGGGAGACGCTGACTGGGGGAGCAGAGACTGTGGACTGGGGTGCTGGAACTGGGGTAGGAAAGCTACTCTGGGAGCCTTGGGGTGCCTGAAGAAGAGGCATCGTGAGGAAGAAAGAGAGACCACTCCATCTCTCATGGGTGTGTGTATGTGTGTGTGTTGCATTTGAAACAGTTGTGGAGCCTGAGGGCTGAGCCCCATCCTTTTTCACCTTTTGGCAACCTGTCACAGTTTTCAGGCACTTCATATGCTTTCACTGAAATCAGACTAAGGAAATACATGGCATGGACTGGCTTTGTGTGATCTATATGGGTGCAGAATCCAGCTTGTCTTGGCACAGAGTTGGGTGAAATTAACAAAGAGTGCCCCACCTTTGGGGAAGCCCAGAGGACCCACAGGCCTACCAGTTGCCCTCCGGGCAAACCACTGCCAGTCAGGGTGGCCAACTGCTTTTCTTAGCCACGCTCCTGTGTCTTTAAGAGCAGCCCTGACACACCATCAATTCAGAATGGTGATGCTTTCCCAGGTTAGGGGACAGGCTGAGGCCGCCACCAAGGAGGTTTCTGCTAAAACGTTTTGAGAGCTAATGATGACCACACACACAAAAAACACCCCAGTTGGTGCAATTTAATGAGGAGCTGGAAATGGAAACTGACCCTCTCTGATAAGAAGAGAGATCCGCACACTGAGCAACTGCTGCCTCTATGCAGAAGCCACAGATTGCTTGGGTCTGATTCCATTCCTCTCCTTGGCCTGCTTTTCCCAAAAGAGAAGCTGGCTCTTTCCCCGGGTCCGGTATTCTCTGGCCATCAGAGCACATGCAAGTCAGACCTGCGAGAATCTGCCTCTGCACACGGGAAGAAGCTGCAAGGTGGCGTTGGTGAGCATTGCACCTTCTGGCTGTGTTCATTTCCGCCTCACCACAGCCAGCTCTCCTGGGGCCACTTGGTAGAACTGCCCATGCCAGGAAAGCACGGAGGACGTTTCCCTTCGACTCTGAATTAATAGGGAGGGGAAGCAAAGGCGAAGGCAGTCCTGGGCAGGCTTCCTCGGAAGAAAGCCCCCCCACCCCCACTGCTCCCCCTCCCACTTGGCTCATACCCCCCACCTGGTGGTCCCCACCTCTCCTGCCCAGGTCTCCCCCTCCTCCCTCAGGCTTCACCTTCCATGACTCCCAGAGCAGGATTTGGGCTGACATGAGATTCCGGGAGGCCAAGGTTTTGCAGCCTGCAGAACTCCCAAAGTTGCCAAACTGCTGCATTAGGCACCTGGTGGGTAAGCCTTAGAGCTCCATTGCAGGACGATGGAGAGCTGGTCTTGTGGTAGCAAGCATGACTTGTCCCCATAGCTAACCAAGGTCTGCCCTGGTTGCATCTGAATGGGAGACTTGATGGGTGAGCACTGCAAGATATTCCCCTCAAGGGATGAAGCCGCTCTGGGAAGAGCAGAAGTTTCCAAGTTCACTCCCTGGCTTCTCCAAAATAGGGCTTCCTGCCTGCCAGTAACCTTGGAGAAGCCGCTGCCAGTCTGTGAAGACAATACTAAGCTAGATAGACCAATGGTCTGACTCAGCATATGGCAGTTTCCTATGTTCCTATCTCTCTCTTTCTCAACGGACTTGATAAACTAGGAGAGAAAGATCCCCACCATCAGTCAGGCCAACGCTCAGCATTCCAGATCCCCATCGCAAGGGGGGCCATGTCAAGCAAGGGCTCCGTCAGGCTTCCTGGGCTTTGGAGAGCCAGATCACAAACACCTCTCTTGCTCATTTGCCCTGACATTGTGCCGGGGAGGGGAAATCTGGCCCTCCAGCTCTTGCTGAGCGACCATACTGATGTGGATGGGGCTCGTTCCTGGGTCAACGTAACCAGTCAGTCAGACACAAGGATTGGGAATGATTCATTGAGGCTTTATTGCTTCTGCAGATGGCAATAGGTAAGCAGTAGGCTCATGCTCTCAAACCGATTACAGTTTGGTTACAGGTGCACCTACATTTATACAGACAATCTAAATGGTGCTGACGCCCTAGACACAGTATGGTGGTCCAAGTATCTAGTACGCACGCGGATGCCAGATTCATTGTTCATCGGGTGATTACTCCTTAGTTGGCTAGATCCTGTTTTCTAGCCTGGGAACCTTAGCTGTGTTAACAAGTTTCCTCGATACAATTTAGCTGGAGAGAGATAATGACGTTAATCATCAGGAGGCAGTGATGTCCCTGAGCTGGGCTAGGTTACTTGAAGTTAGAATGAGGTCTTCTAGGCAAAAATGGAGTTTCGTTGGTTTTCTAAACACATCCAAAGCTTGTGGCTGGGCCGGATGGGAGTTGTCGCTCAACAAGAGCCGGAGGGCCGGATAATTGGCGCCCCCCTGCACTGTGCACTCTCTGCCTGGGGCTGCAAAGGCCCCTCCCCTTCTGCTGTACTGCACCACCTTGGGAGGCTGGCTGAGCTCTCCGGGAGGAAACAAGAGGGTGCTTCCCACCTTTCCTTCCTCCAAGGGCAAAGGCCCAGGGTTGGCAACGCCTTCCCGTCTACCAAGATGTGTGTTCAGCCCTGATCCTTGGGAGGGGTCCAGCTCCTCTCTGCATCTCCTGTCTTTCTCTAGTCATCTCCCTGTTTGCTTTCTGGCCCCAGTTCTGGGTGCTTCTTTTAATCTTATTTCCTCCACATCTTCCCACTTCATCTTGCCATATTGTACCTGGACAGAATTCCAGGATGCGATTCTTCCCGTCCTGTGTTGAGCAGTAACGGCCATTTGATCCAGGCACCAAATAGGTCTTATGATTCCCCATAGTTTCTTGCTTTCATGGGGGCACTATAGGCTCATGGCATTTTTTATTTTATTTTATTTTATTATTCTATAACACTCTTCCTCCCAGGAGCTTAGAGTGGTGTACAAGCTTACTTTTATCCTCACAACAAGCCTGTGCAGTAGGTTAGGCAGAGAGATGCATGACTGGCCCAGAGTCACCCAAAGAGTTTCATAGTTGAATGGGGATTTGAACTCGGGAATTCTTCCCGGTCCAAGTCCCACACTCTAAGCACTACACAATGCTGGCCAGCCTACACACACACACACACAGGCCTAGGCACATGCACACGCCCAAGGCACTGGCAAATGGCAACAATAGCTGGTTAAGAGGCTGCAGAATTTGGACTGTGCCATTGACCCATTTGGGCTGCTCTCCCTCCTCTGCGCAGGGCACTGGGCTTGGCCTGGGATTCCTGCGACTTCCAAGTGAGCCACAGAAGCTCCGTCACACCTTTCCTCTTGTGTTTCTTCTCCGTCTGGACACTTCCTTGGCCCCGCCCTGCCCCTTCGGGATGTCCTTCAAGCTGTCTTTCTAAAAGTGGCAATTCTAATGAAATGACCGGAATTGGAGGACTGAAAGGATATTCCACTTGAGGAAGCTTCGCCCCCATTTCCCTCCTTCTCGCTACACCCCTCACATGCAGGAGGAGGAGGCGGAGGAGACTGCGGCAGAACGCACGATGGTAGCCCCACTCCACACACCGCAGGTGGGATGACTGCTTTTCTTTGCAGCAAGCAGACATCCATTCCAGCAGGAGGACAAGTTCTACTTCCCTTCCTCTGACTGAGTCAGTTCTCTTTTATGTTTGATCTGCTCCAGTGTGCATTTCAAATCAGAATTTACTATTTAAAGCTGGACTGGACAGCGATTTACGATTTACGCTGGACTCTTTGAAACTTTGCTTTGTTCTGATGAGTCATTGTGTCAGTTCCATAAAATGACAAATACCAAGCACACAGTCTCTAATGCAAGTGTTTATTCGTGATATAGACACAATTCAAGCTATTCCAGATTTTTACATTCTTTACAAATAACCACCCAAAGCCCTTTCACCTCCATATGCAATCCACAGCATCAGGAAAGCCAGAGGCCCTTGCCTTGCTATGGTGCCTCAGGGTTCGTATCAAGTCCCAAAGGAGCCAAGTTGGGAAAAGATCATTTGGCGGCATTCAGGGGACCCTGGAGATGAAAAATCACAACACTGATCTCCCTCCTGATACAAAATGCAGAACAATTCAAAATGAAGAGGAGCCAGTCATGGGCTTGGCATGTCACTAAAAGGAGAAGAGGGGTATCCAAGAGACTCCCATTTGCGTCTTTCACACCGCAGTGATTTCAGTGAGTGGAAACCGTTGACTGGGGAGCCCTTTCACCTCCCGCCAAGCGTCTCCCTCCATCCCCAGCTTCCGCTTTGCCAAACGTGGCCCTTCCTGCCAGCATTGGCCTTTGTCGGTTGACAGCAATCCCATTTTGATATCCCGTCTTCTTGGAATATGCAAAAAAAAATCATGTGTCCAAACAGAGCAAGGATGGGCTTCATCACGGAAGGTGTGTGAATGCCTCCAGAGAGAAAGCCACCGGGAGGTGCCTGCCTTGGAGGAGCACCGGGGAGAAGATGCTCTCTGAGTCCCGCTGACTTTGGAAGCATCTTTGGCCGTTCTCCATCTCAATGGATGCTGGGACTCCCAGCGCTGTGGTATTGGGGGGGGCACTCCCGAGAGGGCAGGCAGAGAGAGCTGGGAGGGGAGAGACTCGGACTGCTGGCATCCGAGGCTGTGACTCACTCATCTGGCGCTTCGACCTGGCCTGATTATTGTTCATCCAGATTCTGGCTGTCTTTGATCTCTACTTAATGAAGCCCATTTCTCTATATTACTCTGTGTATTACTACTACTAAGGATATTTATATACCTCTTTTCAACAAAAGGTGTCTAAGTGGATTGCACAGAGAATTATAAATTATAAAAAATAAAGAAGGATCCCAGTCCCCAAAGGGCTCACAATCCAAAAAGAAACAGGAGGTAAACACCAGCAGCCGCCACTGGAGGGATGCTGTGCGGGGGATGGATAGGGCCAGTTGCTCTCCGCTGCGATATGCAACAGCTGCGGCCCAACTCACTGTGCATCGCTTGCATCATGCAATTGCTCTGCAGCCAGAGGGGACAGTGTAGTTTCCTCTGGGCTGGTGGGGCTAGCTAGGAGTTTCTCTTCTCCTTCCTGTTCCTGGGCTCTGTTTCCTGTGTGTGAGTCGGTCGGTTCTATTCTGATCTCCCCAAGTGCCTCTTTGGTTGGTCTCCCAAGGAAAGTGAGCTTAAGCCTTTCTCTGGGGCTTGTTCTGGAAACCAGGCAGACAGCTCACTTTCTTGCTGCTGCAACACTCTCCCCCAGCTCAGGAAGGAGAACCACCCATTGGGAAAGGCCCCTCCCTCTTTCCCATCCTGGTAAGAAGCCGAGGGGGGTGGGGGGAGATGGCCCGTCTCCTGCAGTCAGGTTTCCCCCACTCGCCTTCCTGCGGTCTCCCTGGGGATGACCGTGGCACCGATCCTGCACGCCATTCAGCTGCCTGCTCTTCTGCAGCATGTGGGTGGCACTCCCAGGCCTGGAGTGGAATCCTACATTTTGTGGCTGTCAGTTTCAGGGGAGGCCCCCGGGTTCGAGTATGGTGAGAGAGGGAGGGAAATGTCTCTCCGTCCACTCCTTCCACACCATGCATGGAGGATTGAAATGAATGGGCTGAAGAGAGGGATGAGTAACTTGTCTCTCTGCTTCCAGTGATGCTCAGTGGTGAACCTCATGATGTCATAATGTAGCCTGTAGCCTGTCTGGTGTCACAGTGGAGGGTGGGATTTGTAGTCAAAGCTAATCCCTGGCAACTCCCTTGTGGCGGTAGCTGGAATTCCACCATGATGATAGAAAACCTAGCAATCTGGAGATTAGGTTTCCCCATTTCTCACCTTCCCTGAAAGACTGATGTGTTATTGGTCAATGCAGTTTTGATCCTTCAGTTACAGATCAGACGTTGAACCTTTCAGGCTCGGAAATGAGAGAAGTGGCCAAGCCTGGACCCAAGGTCTCATCGGCCTCAACGTAGGAAAGAGGGCCCATTCAAAATCTTGGCCAGCTTCAGGAAGCTGGTGAGTCAATCAGAAGCAAACCCCACTGAGAACTAAGCGCGCTGGGGCAACCTTTCCCTGCACTCATCCTCTTTGCTGAAGCCTGTGGGCTTTCTCATGCATGCCCAGGGGGTCTTGGCCTGTGTGCTGTTGGAATTGGGGGTGGGCAGGTGGACATTGGACCCTCCCCTTTACTGCTATGTGGCCGCCCCCATCTCCCACCCTCCACCCTTTGAGCAGCCCCTGCCTGCCTCCACTGTCTCTGCCCCTCGCCATCACTGCAGCCTCCCCTCGCGCTCCCCGGGATCATGCAGGAAGCTCTGCCCCTCCAGCACTGGTCTGCCCATACTGGTAGCAGCAGCTTCTCCTTTTCCAGGGCAAGGTGGCCACCCCCATCTCCCACCGGGGCCAGGAAAACCCATGGCTCCGTCACGGATGGCGTGTCTTCTCTGCAGAAGGGGCCAGGGTCCATCCCGGGCATCTTCCATGAAAGGGTTTCAGGAAGCAGGCCCCAGAAGGACTTGGCTTGGCCTGAGAGCCACTGCCAGACAGAGCAGTCAGTGCTGTGCTTGCGGGACCAATGGCCAGCAGAAAGATCACCCATGCCTTGGGAGAGGCACTTCTGGGAGTGAACTCAGACAGGTGTTCATATCCCAGAGGAGGAAGTTGTCTTCTTATGGGGCTTGTCCAAGCAGTGGTAAACTTCAGGATCTAGAGAGGAACCTAGGAAGCTGCCTCATCCCGATTCATCCGTCAAGCTGCTCGGACGGGCAGTGGCTCTCCAAGGTTGCAGGCAGGAGTCTCTCCGAGCCCTGGGTGGAGGAGATGCTGCCGCCATTTATTTTCTATAGATATTATTTTGTTTTTAAAAATTTGATTTAAACCACCATGAATACCTCCCCACCCTTTTCCAGACTCTTCTAGTATTATAAATCAAAAGGAGTCATTCTGGTGCTATTTATTTATGTATGTATTTATCTATCATATTTCTATACTGCCTGATATGTACATCTCTAGGTGGTGTACAAAATTCAACACAATATTTAAAAATCAGCACAGGTGAAAATACACAAAACAATCAAAGCAGTAACATAAAACAGAAATAAAAGCAGTAGCATAAAACAATTATGAAAACAAATTATTAAAAGAATTGTATGTACATTTCATGTACTTCTCTCCAAATGTGCATGGTGACCCTGAAATCCTTAATCCCTACTACCAGTTCCCAGTACCTATTCTGGGAAGCAGAGTTTCAGGGAGGTCCCAGGTTCGATCCCTGGAAATGGGCAGAATCCTGTCCAGTCTTGCACAGGGATCCAAGAGGGCATATGTGCCATTTGGAAGGCAGGACAGAGTTGCATGAGGGGGCATCAGAAGAGGAGGGGGCAGCTTCCAATCCGAAGATGAGGGCAGAGGCGTCTCTTCAGGCAGTTAAGGGGGATCTTGACCCACCCCCACATTTTCCCTTCACACAGCCCTGGACTCAATGGGACACAGCAGGAGCCAGCAATAAGGAAAGAAAGAAGTGTTTGTGTGTGGGGGGGGCTTGTCTAAAGCAGAGGGGAGCCTTGGCCTGGGGGTTGTTGGAATTGGGGGTGGGCAGGCACAGATTGGTGTCCCCCCGTCTGTCCTGTCCCAGTCCCAGCTGCAAAGCACCATGTCTACCTCGTGAGCAGCCCCTGCCCCCACTGTCTCTGCCCCTCGCCATCACTGCAGCCTCCCCCTGCACTACCAATGATGTGGCAAGCACTTCCGCTCCAGTAATGGTGAGCCTCGAAAAGCAGCAGCGACTCCTTTCCCCATGGGGCCATCCCCAAGCATCCGATGGACACCAGGCTGGAAACTGAGGCTGCTGCTTAGCGTCGTCTCCCATCCACTCTCTTCGTCAAGCCATGTGGGCCCTCGAAGGTAGACCTCAGAAGGGCCTTGGCGCTCGTGAAAGTGGGGAGGGGTTGGCGCCCCCCCCCCGGTTGTTCTGGAGTCCAGAGCACAGAAGGACCCCTCGGCACGCCTGTCTTCTTCTTCCTTAATCCAGGGGACTCTGCGGAGGCCAGTTCTGCCGCCGCCACCCAGACTGGGACCAGCAGCACCACCCCACTACAGCTTCTGCCTCCAGTGACAGCTCCAGCCCCGCCCGGCACAGTGGACGCAGCCATTAGCACCTACGATGTGGTAAGCACCCAACCTCCAGCGCTGTTTCACCTAGACTGGAAGTAGAGCCTCTTCTCCCCCCCGCCCCGTCCCACAAAGGACCCTTGCAGGCTTTGAATGTGGCCTATGGGGAGGGGAAAGAGAACGCTCCGCCCCTTGTGCTACTTGCAGGCTTCACAAGGAGGGTGGGCAGAGAAACCCTTCTGCAGAAGCAGTTGCGGAGGCTCAAAGATATTGAAATCCAGCCTAGAAAAGCCCATTGCTAGAGGCAGCAACGCAGGCAAGATACTGATGTGTTTTAGAAAACCAAAGTAACTCCATTTTACTTAGAATACCTCACTCTAACTTAAAGTAACCCCAGCCCAGCTCAGGCCAGCTCAAGGACACGGCCTCACATGATTATCTCTCTCCACTTAATTGTATCTAAAGAAACTTGGTTCTCACCGTTCTTTGCTGACAGTTAAAGAAAACAGGATGTAACCAAATAAGGGGTGATCACCAGATGAACAATGAATCTTTCGCATGCGTACTAGATACTTAGTCCACCATTTTGTTGCCAAGTATACTATGTCTAGGGTGTCAACATCATTCAGATTGTCTGCATAAATGTAAGATGCACCTATAACCAATTTGTATTTCAATGCAGAGCAATAGCCATTGATTTACCTTGCTGGCTGCAGCAGCAAATAAAATTGCCTCTAATTGATCCCCACTGAGTCTGTTTGATTGGCTAAAAGGCGGACCCAGGGACGAATCGGTATTCACATCAATTTGGTGCCGTGACAGTCGGATGTGACTCTGGGTGGACAGTCTGACCCGTCACGGGACAGTGAGATCCAGCGCGCCCCACAGCTTTTGTCTGTGGAGGATTCTCATGGGCCCGGGATGCACCAGTCGTCACAATGCGCCACATCTGGGAATTGAGGCAAGAGTGAATGAAAGTGTGAACAGAGAGAGTGAGTGAGTAAGAGAGTGAAATCCAAAGACGTCTTTTGGTTCTCCTCAGGTGAAGAGGGGCAAAGGGGGGGGGAAGCCCAGGGAGGGGCAATTTTCAGCCCGAGAAAAGGGGGGAAATCCTACAGCCGAAGAAGGGCTGCCCACGCAGGGGCAAATTAAGCCAAAATCCCGAGGGGGGGGGCAATTTAAGCCAAAAAGTCCAAGCAGGGGCGGTTTAATCTTTCAGCTCGAGGAGGGGGAAAGAGAGAGAGAGAGAAGAAAAACAAACAAACAAAAAACAACAACCCCACAGCCGAAGTAGGGCTGCCAGGGAAGGAAATAAGCAGCCTAAGCCCGAGCAATTCAAAGGGGGGGCTATGGGTAGCAGAAATAGCAAGTACACAAAATCTGAACGGATTTCATGTACACCTTTGGAGCGTGTGTTGAAAAATTGGGTGATTATCATGGGAGCAAAGAGTGCTCTTAGAAAACATGTTTTGAAATGCCTTCGTATGAAAGTTTGGCCACTATGAACTCGAGTCGGAGGCCTCCTGACTCCAAAAATAACATCCTTTTGCACTTGCCTCTGTTTTAGAAGTGTTAAGGAAGGAAGAATGATTGTCTTTGGCAAAAATCATTTCTCTCTCTGTGTTCTGTTTCCAAGTTGCTTCCAAGCTTTGCCCGTGTGTTGCAAACAGTCTGCAAACAGTCTCTGCCACTGTCCTGTTGTAACCAAGCCAAAAGATAACACTGTTCTAGCTGCAAAAGTTTCTCTGAACAAAAGGCTGCTTTTGTTCTCTTTTTCTTCTTTTCTATCTCTCTTCAACTACTTCAGTTGGAAAAGAGGAAAGAAAATGGAGTTCTGAAGGAATGCATATGGGAATTGCAGACAAAAGGGGGGAAAAAACCTAGAAGGAAATACGTAAAAGGATTTTGGTTGGAGGTTGTTAACAACAACAAAAAGAAAAATGCTTGAAAAGCACCAGTAAGTTATAAGATTGTGATGTGGAAAGGTAATATAGAATTACAGGTTGTTTTTATGGATGGCTGTGATAAGTTTGTTCTATTTAAGCTACTTTCTTAACTGAGTTTATGGCTAACAGATTGAAAATGTTATAAAATTCCTTGTGACTCATATGGAGTTTTCTTTGTTTAGTCCTTTGTTCTGTGAAATACACAAGACAATCGTGTGTGTGTGTGTGTGTGTGTGTCTGTGCATGTTTCTGAGGGGGAGCCCAAAGCTCTGGTTCTGTATAGGAATTCAACCCACATCAATTTTATAGCTCATCTCTGTGAAGATGAGGTTTCTGTTGTATTTATTCTGTTTATTCTGTTGTATTTGTGAATGTATTTATACTAGTGACATGTTTGTGTTTTTTTCCTTTCTGTAAACTGTTCCAGACCAAACTTGCTCTGACATTGAATTCCAAAATTCACAGTTATTATATTAATTGAACATAAAATTGGTCATGGCCTGAGCAACACAGGGAACTTTCAGCGGTCAGCTGGCCAACTGAGGGCTGAATCTTCCCACCTCTGCAAAAGTGCTGCTTATGGCTAAATGCATTAGGCATGAGAGCAAGCTCTATTTCATTCATTCTTATATCGAGTTAATTGTGATATTTCTGCCACTACCGAGTATCATAAGCCTTTAGATGTTATGTTTACTGATTTCCTTGAGATGGTCTCTTACCATTTTCCGTGAGCTCAAAACTCTAAACCGGAAGTTTCCCTTTCAAATTCTTGCTCACAACTGAGCTGATCCCTGATGAACAAGGATAACTCCGCCCATTTCCAGATGGGAGGGGGAAAGAGGTTCTCTGTAAAGCAGTTTGTGTTCCAGCCAGATTAATTGTGGGTGAGAAGGAAAAATGGATTTTAAGATAAATGAGTCTAATTGTATTACTGTCATGTTTTTGCAAAATCTATGCAATATTCCTGCTAGCTGAATTTGATGTAAACTGAGAACTAATGATCAAATGGTCTAAGGTTCAAAAAAATTTTTTTAATTTGTCTCACCACCAGCCCTGCTTTGCCTTCACAGCAGCTGAATCTTAAAATCCCAGACATGAGATTTGATGAAAGGAATTTTGTTTTGCCAATCCTGCAAGTGGCAAGGAGTTCCAAAGCACCGGTTTGCAATTCACCTTGGAAATTTCCCAGCTAAAAGGGATTAGTCTGGGGCAGTAGATGGCTGACTCCCTCACACATGACCGAATATCATGTGACTTTGGTGGGGAATTCTGGGGTTTCCATGGCTATTCTTAATCCAGCTACTTTACTTCCTTTTGAGACTAGAGAAGACCAAGAACGTGATTGCTTGCAAGCTGTGGACTGCATCTATGCCAAGCCGTCCTGATCTTAAAGATCAACCTCTCCAAAATGCAGACATTGATTTGTACACAGATGGAGGCAGCTTCGTGTAAGATGGACAACGTAAGCTGGCTATGGAGAAGTGACTGACCATGCTCTTTCTCCAGGTATCTCAGTCAGCACAGCTTGCAGAGCTCATCACCTTCAAGGTAATTTTTACACAACTCATGGGGCCACTTGGAAAGAAAGAAGATTTTTAACAGTGGGAAACAAGGAAGTAAAATATGGGACACAGATATCAGAACTCTAGAATGCTGTTACACTACTAGAAGAGGTTGCAGTCATCCATAGCAGAGGTCACCAGAGGGAAATGACCCAGTGACAAAGGGTAATTGGATGGCAGATGCTGCAGTTAAAACCGCTGCTCCTTCCATTCCTGTTTCCAAGCAACTTTGATTCCTGTGCTAACCATCTTGGCACAACCCCCCCCCCCCATATTCAGAAAAAGGACATTGACTTTGCACCACAGCAGGGGGCGCATTTAGAAGAGGATGGCTGGTAAAGAACAGCAGATGGATGTGGAATTCTTGCAGAACCAATCCTTTGGTTTTTCCTAGTCAATACAAAGACACTTTTGTGCCTCTTGGATGTACCCTTTTGCAGAACATGTGGCAACAGCCTGTGTAATTTGTGTAGTAAACAATCCTACTTTACCAAGGTATAGTAGTATCTCACTGGACATACCAAGTCAGGTAATGCCCAAGCTGTGGGTAAACAGAGGGCAGGGATTGACTGTGGGCTATCTTTTTCCTTGTCTCGAGAGGTTGTTTTCGCTTTACAGAAATGTCAAACCCAAACTTGAATCCATCAGTGACTGGTTAATTATGAGGCTAAAGATGGAGAACGGGGACACCACAACTATCTACACGTTACTGACGATGAAGTCAGTTATACTGGATGGAGATTGATTGCCCTGACAAAGGACTGTAAGTATGATTGTCAGCCAGCGTGGTGCAGTGGTTAGAGTGCTGGAACAGGACCGGGAAAACCCAAGTCCAAATCCTCATTCAGCCAAGACACTTGCTGGGCGACACAGAGCCTACAACTCAAATGATTTGGCCTGCCTCACAGGGTTGTTGTAAAGAGGAAGAACAGGATGCAGAAGAGAATGTGAGATGCCACATGGAAACTGGACTTTGTTAGCAGTGACTGTGATTGACCTGAAAGGCTTTAATGCCTCCTCTAAACCCCCAACTCACAAGGGAGGTGAAAAATGTGAATGCCTTTTTCTTTTTGACTTTATTGCCTTGCTTTTGCCCAGGATTGCTGTTTTGTTCTCGTGATCAGAAACCAGCCTACAACACAAGCCAGCCAGCCTCCAAGAAGCACCGGCTCCCACACACAGCCTCCCGCCTGGCCACCAAGCCTCAAATGAAGACATCACCCCCTGTTCTGATCTTCAGGGAAAGGGGGGCCCAAGGCAAACAGGGAAACAAAAATATAAATTGTGGGGGGGGGGGGGAATTGCCAAAAGACCAAATTGAATTAGCCTCAGGTTTTGTCCATCCTTTGTATTATTTGCCTTGAAAACTTGACTATTCCTTTTGTGCTAATGGTTGGCACCCAGAGACTTAGTCTCAGGATGCTGTCCCTACATGGGGGGGGGGGGGAGGGAGGGAATTGGCAACTCACTTGCCTGTCTTTCTCTCAAGTAAACAGGTTTGCAACCAACAGTGCCTTGAATTGTCTTTCCAAGAAGGATTGGTCCTCCCCAGATGGAAGGAATACCTGGATCCATCGCCAGAATGTGATCCCAAGGGAGTCTCCATCAACAGTGACCCAGGAAAACTAACCAGCAGCAGCAGCAGCTACCCGGGGGCAGTCCCTATCTGCATTTCCAACCCAACCCAATGGTGACAGAACGTCCATCTACTACCCTGTCCTGTGTTCGAGGAAGAAGGCCTAATGCACAGTTCATCTTCCTGCTCCTAAGTGCTGTAGGAGAGGAATAGACAACAAACAAGCAAGCCAATTTGTTCACTTTTCTCTGGAGTCATACATGCAACAGCACTTCCCCAAGCTGTAAAGCCCTGGAACCATCCTACCTGGGTAAGATACCTTGCCAAAGACACTATTTCAAATTCTGCCAAAGACACGATTTCAGATTGCCCACAAGGGGAGGGAGTCAAGGCTCCCACACACATGAACATTTGAGCTTGTCTGTGGACACTAGCCAAACAAGCCAAAACAACACGGATCAGGATAGCCAAAATCCTGCAACGTTTTACAAGAGCATTTGGTTCTCAACTGAAGGACTAAAATATATTTTTCCTTACCAAGGACTTTTAGATTTTGAATTCTAAAGCTCTCCATGGCTTCCTTTTTGGCCATGACAGACTTTAGAGGACACTAAGGGGGGTGGGAGTTGATGATTTGCACCACTTTCTTATATTACTTTCTTGTAGTGACTATGTGCTATCATGATGTTGAAAACCTTGCTATCTCCTGTGCTGTAAGATCATGGGCCTCACATGCTTGCTCTCCAGTCATTTCCTTATTTGTTTCACTTATATATTGTGCCAATCATCTCATTGTTTCAACCAGAGCATTTACCTGCAAGTCTGCACCTATCCCCAAGTGACTGATCCCTTTGTGATCTAAGACATTAAGCTGGCCTAAGCTTTACCTGCAATTTTATAGACACTTGTATTAATCAGTGTGATTATACATGACTTGTCATCGCTATCGCTTTCCACAAACTGATAATCCACTAATCACCAGAAGCACCTGGTTCCACAATGCAAGACTGTTATTGATACTTTATTTGGGATAAAGATGGTTTAAAATCATCTTGCTTGCTAGAAGTTGTATAATCTTTATATGTACACTTTGCTGCTATGTGTAAAACTTTTTATCTATATCAAATCATGCCAGATATGGGTCGTTAAGGATGTGTGTGTGATGTATAGAATTATATAATTATGTTTGTAGCTCTAGAATATTGTATGCAATGTGCCTGCCATAGCACATACCATTTCTGTAAAAACTATGCTTAATGCATCACAAATGTTTAAGGCATCCCAAAACCACATGTGTCCCAAACCCTTTAGCCACACGAAACACAGAGTTCCATCTAAGAGTTTGTGTTAAAAAGGAGCTATTATTAATATTTCCAAACAGTTAGAACTTTCATCTAACTAATATGGAGAGCCTATGGATTTATAGGCACAGAAGATAATTCTAGTTATAGCATGTATTTTCTTTGTATTGATAATCAACATGTTGCTGCTTATAATGCATTCCAGCTTTAATCCAAATGTTTATGAGAACCTTTAAACCTTGCCACAATGTAAGACCCATACATATAGCTGTACCTTTACAAACCTTAATTAAGGCATCCTGAAGATTCAGGATGATGCAGTGTTTAAGGGGGGAATTGATGAGTTTTAGAAAACCAAAGTAACTCCATTTCACTTAGAATACCTCACTCTAACTTAAAGTAACCCCAGCCCAGCTCAGGCCAGCCCAAGGACACGGCCTCACATGATTATCTCTCTCCACTAAATTGTATCTAAAGAAACTTGGTTCTCACCGTTCTTTGCTGACAGTTAAAGAAAACAGGATGTAACCAATTAAGGGGTGATCACCAGATGAACAATGAATCTTTCACATGCGTACTAGATACTTAGTCCACCATTTTGTTGCCAAGAATACTATGTCTAGGGTGTCAACATCATTCAGATTGTCTGTATAAATGTAAGATGCACCTATAACCAATTTGTATTTCAATGCAGAGCAATAGCCATTGATTTACCTTGCTGGCTGCAGCAGCAAATAAAATTGCCTCTAATTGATCCCCACTGAGTCTGTTTGATTGGCTAAAAGGCGGACCCAGGGACGAATCGGTATTCACATCAATACCATGAGGGCAACCACCGCAGATTCCAGTTCAGGATTCTCCATAACAAGCAAATCGACAATCAAATCAAGCCCTCTGGACCTACTGCTGCTGTAAATACTGTGAACAGATTGCAGCAGAAGGTATTTTTCACAGCGCTTAGGTCAAACGCATCTCCGTTATAGCAACAGCATATCAACACAAGTAGGAATAGACGTAAACAAACAAACAGTCGGTTTGCACAAGTAAAGACTTGGATATATAAGAAGAAGAACTATATGTAACAATATATCCCGGGCATGAGCATGGCTTGAGAAATGAAGAAGGTTTCACATCAATCCTAGACTTGGGACAAACTCAGTTTCTCACTCTTTTTGCTTCACAGCCACAAAGACCACCTTGGAGGGCATTGATCGACCACCTCCTCAGGCTGATCCTTTCTGTGCAAGTAAAGCAGGTTTCGTTCTGGAAAGACTTGTGTGCTTGCCCAGGCTCAAAGGTATTGAAATCCAGCCCTACCTGTTGCCAGTGGTAGAAACACAGACAAGTTACCATTACAGCAACCACCACCCATTACAGTTCAGGATTCTCCGTCATAACCAAACAGACCATCCAATACTGCAACAACTCTGTATCAGCTGAACAAAGTGCATTTCTGCCCTAGTCAACCTTGATTAAGAAGCAGAAGGGAAAACCCTCCTGCAGAAGCAAATCCTCTCTGGAGCTTCTGCTGCTTGAGATCTTGGGAGCAGATCACAGCTGGAGGAGTTTCCACAATGCTTAGTCCAAATGCAGTTGCACTGTAGCAACAGAGCAATACAAGTAGGAATAGAAAATAACAAACTAATCAAGCAAATAACTGCGGCCAGCTTTTCCTCAGTCTGACCCTGCAAAGGAGAGAGGAGGAAAGGAATCAGTCCCTGCGGCTGGCCAGGGCTTGTTTTGAAATAATGACATGGGAAGACCAGGCTTCTGATTGGCCACACGATTTAACGCCGGGTGGACCAAGACTGTGTCTGTCGAAATGCGTCTGGCCCAAGACACTGGATTGTCACAGCATCTCCTTCCGCTGCGCCACATCACAGGAGCCCAATCTACATGTGCTACAGAACACTTCATTCCTTTGATAGAGACAGTTGTCAACCCCTTTGAAGCGCAGGACTCCCGTGTCGCAGGGGCATCCCCTCTCAGTGGTGGGGGCCTTTCTGTCTCTGCCTTCTGATACAGCTGAGGGGAGGGCATGGCATGCAGCAAGGAACTGAAGAACACGGCCTCAGGCAGGTCAGGACCTTGCAGATCTCCGGGCAGGGACACCAGAGCAGGAGTGGTGTTGCTCCAGCCATGTTGACAAGCCCAATGCAGGCTTTGATCTCCCACCGGCTAGTTAGGGTGGTTGTGCAGCAACCTTCCAGGAAGGCTTTGCTGATGCTCGGCATGTCAGCCACCGTCTGGGGAAACGCATGTTGCATCCTCTGGGTGCCGAGCCTGTTCTGAATCTTTCTGTCTCAGGTACGAAAGCACTGCGTGTCCGGGTGGACTATCACAGTTTACGTAAGCGTCCCTCTAAAAAAACTGAACATCGGATGCCAGGACCTGTTTACGTAAGTTTTATGCAAGCGTCACATTCCCTCCAGCAGAAGAATGGGGGTCAGAACCCATGGGGGGGTGGGCCGCATCCTTGGGCCATGGAGGGATGGAAGATCTTTCTCACATTCCCTTTGTGCAAGGGGTCCCACTGATGTGGGACTGTCAGTTACTGAGGTTTGGGGACTTCCTAACTCTGAGTCAGGGATAGGAGGACAGTGACTTGGAAACTATTCCTCCTCCTCCCCCCCCCACTTTTGGGCATCACAGCTGTGCCAGGGCACAGCAAGGAAAGCAACAGAAGGATGCTGTGGAGAGAGCCATTGACACATCTGGCACTGTCCATCTTGCATCAGTTTGTTACCTGGGAGAACCCCAGTTACCACAAACCAGACGAACAAGGATGATTGAAGGAAGCAATAGTCATCATTTCTTGAACCCAAACCAGCGCTGGTGGCTTTTCCTGGCGCCTCGCGGCCTACCAGGAAAAAACGCGCCAAATACCCAGTGCCTTGGGATTTTATACCTTGGCATTGTTAAACAGCTGGGCATCACCATTCAGCCCGAGGGACCAATTAGTTTATTACATTTACACATGTGTTTGCCTTGAGGCTGGACTTTGCCTTAAGTTTTGGTTCCTCAGCAGACAGATAAGCAAATTAAGAGAAGATACATCTACATTCCAAGAAACAGAACAGTTACAGTCTGAAATAAGCCTATCATTCGACACCTATGCTAATGCAGTTTGCAACATCCGTACCCACTTCCCCCACCCTGTCTGTCCTTGGTAGATAAGAGACTCAACAGTTTCCACAGTAGAGAACAATAAGGAATTTTCCATTCCACAAGTTGGTCCGAATAGACCCCCTCAGTGGAAAACTTTCCAGGGTGAAGTACTCCTCAGTCTTAGGACAGCGATGGGGTCCATCCGTGCAGAGCATGACGGATAGGGTGATCGAATATTCACCCATGCATTTAATAGATGGGATAAGATAATTCTCCAGAATGTTCTCTTCAGCTCTAATCAATGCATTGGTCAGTATTCTTTTCTAAGTCGGCACTTGTGATCCTTTCAGGGCAGCATTTCAAACTCGTGATCAAATGGGTCGGCTAGTGGGGTAGTGTATGCAGGCACCGCTAGTAAAGGGTGCACCTTGAAGTACAGCTCAGCCCCCAGATGCTGCTGCAGGCCTGTGTTAAGGGCCCTATTCAAGAAGCCAACACTTGTGTGCACCTTGTGAAGTTTCAATGGATAACACACCACAGAGCTGTCCTCATGGCTATTAGTTGGTGGGACAAGCTCCCAGCCTCTTTCAGGAGCTCTGCACCCTCCCAAGCGCCAATCACATACCAGTCAAAAACCTCATCAGAGAAGAGGGAAAGGAATGCATGGGAGGCGTGTGCAGACTCTGACAGTGTCATCCTACTTTCCCGGAGCATAGGAGGAGCAAAGTTGGAGGAAATGCCTTCAGAGTATCAGGAGGAATCCAGAGCTCAGAGCAGTGACCTTGACTCTGTTCCAAGCAGGGGCCATTGGGGCAGAAACCCTTCAGCCTGAGAGCCATTCCCCACTGTGCTGACCTTGGCATGGCCCTGCTCTTTTCTCAGTGCCGGCAGGGCCCTTTCAGAGAGAAGGAGCCCTCTCGGAAGAGCTCTCTGGGAAGGCTGAAGTTCCAGCATGCCTGCCAACATAGAACAGGGGCTCAAGGGGGTTCCTTTTTCCTTAGGGGAGCACACACACATATAAACACTGCGGCCTGTGCAGATGGCAGCACTGCACAGTGGGTATGGTCATCCACACATATGGGTCCAGGGGGACTGTGCAGAGTTTTTGGCTTGGGCTGAAGCTGCGCACAGGCCCAGCAAATAATTTGTCAGGGTTAGGGCTAGACAATCACATAAGGTGAAGGAGCCTGCTGCTGAAGAACACTGCTTCAGGCAGCTCTGAGGGGAGCAAGATTCGGGCAGGAAGATCAGGACCTTGGATAGCTCCAGACAGGAACAGTCCAACTGGTGGGGGACACCAGAGCAGGGTAGACGTTGCTTCAGCAATGTCGAGAAGCCCACTGCCGGCTTCCATCTCTTGCTGGCTAGTTAGAGTGGCCGGCTAGCACAACAGTTGTGCCCTTGTGCCGCATCTTTCCACCAGTGCTCTCCTGCTGCTCGGAATGTCAGCCACCATCTGAGGAAATGCATTTCCAGCCCTCTGGGTACCGAGCCTGTGCAGAAACTTTCTCTTGCAGGTGGAAGAGCTTTGGCTTACTGAGTGTCTGTCACAGGGTGACTGTTACTTTAAATGTAGACAATGGCAAAAAGAAAAACCTGCCCATCACAGGAGGAGACCTCTCAGCGTACGTTCAATGAAATCTTATCTTCCTTACCGAAGAGGAATGGGGGCCGGAACCCGAGGGAGGGGGGCTGCATCTGGCACTGTCCATCTAGCATCAGTTGGTTCGCATGTCCGCCCGCCCAGGAAGCCTTTCCAGTCTTTGGTGATCCTCTGGTAATCCTGACCAGAGCAGGGTAGAGGTTGCCTCAGCAATGTGGACAAGCCCACTGCAGGCTTAGACATCTTGCTGGCTAGTTAGGGTGGCTGTCTAGCACAACAGTTTTGCATTTGTGCAGCATCTTTCCAGCAGCACTCTGCTGATGCTCCGGATAGCAGCCACAGTCTGAGATCATGAATCTTCATCCCTCCGGGTACTGAGCCTGTGCTGAACCTTTCTCTTGCAGGTCCAAGAGCCTTGGCTCGCTCCAGGACTGTGTGGATTTCTCCCTTAGCGTGAGTGCTGGCTACAAGAATTTCCCTGTGGCATAATGAGACCTATGCTCGTACGTACACAACAGTTTTTCCATATACTGAGTGGCAGTATACCATTGGTCCACCTAGCTCAGTATTGTCTACACAGAGTGGCAGCGGCTTCTCCAAAGTTGATTTTTCAGCATCATTCTAATAGCACTCTGCAGTTCTGGATGTCAGCCACCATCTGTGGAAATGCATTTTTGGTCCTCGGGGTACTGAGCCTGTGCTGAACCTTTCTGCCTCAGATCCAAGAGCCTCAACTCACCCCAAGACTGCGTAGATCTTGCCATGGGAGTGAGCATCACTTAAGGAATCTGAACATCTCATGCCAACACCTATCCATATGCATTTTATGCAAGGCTTAAGTCTCCTATAGAAGAGGAATGGGGGTTGGAACCGAGGGGTGGACTGCATTCTTGGGCCATGTAGGGAGTGCTAGATCTTTCCCCATTGCACTTGTGCAAGGGGGTTCTGGTAGAGTGTCTGTGAAGGTTCAATAGACAACACACTACAGAGCTGTACTCATCATGGCCATTAGCTTGCTAGGACAAGCTCCCAGCCAGTCTCAGGAGCTGTGCGCCCTCCCACTATGGAGTCACGTATGCATCAAAAATTAGATCTGAGAAGAGGGAAATGAACCCGGGGGAGGTGGGCACAGACTCTGGCAGGGCCATGCTACCCAGCACACTCAGCCAGCAAATAACCCAGATCGGAGGAAATGCCTTTAAAGCCTGTGTCCGCCTCCCACGGGACCCTCCCCTCCGACGACCCAGCCCTCAACTCACACGCTAGTTGGGGAACACCAAAACCCCCAAGGAGAACAGGATTCCTGTACCATTCAGTCTCTGATTTGGACTGTGAAAACAGCAGTCCTGAGAGAACGTTGAGTATTCCCATGATGGAGCTGAGATTTCAGAAGTGGGTCTGTGTCCTTTTCTTGATGTCTTTGACAGAAAGTGCGGAAAGGCAGGATTGTGTTGGCCACTACTAGACCTGTTGTCATTTACCTTCTCACCATGGGTATTTGCAAAAAACTCCACCGAAGAATGGGGCAGACAAAGCAGCTCATCCCACAGAATACTGCAAGCCATAGAGGTAGTGTTTGGGAAATGATGCCGTTGTTAACATCGCGGAGCTGGGGAGGACCAGCAGAGCTTCAAGAGAGCTGTTCTCATGGCCATCAACTGGGTCGGACAAGCTCTCAGCCAGTCCCAAGTCCCAGTCATGTAGGAATCATCAGAGAAGAGGGGGAGACACCCGTGGGAGGCAGGCACAGACTCTGCAAGTTTCACCCTACTCAGCCAAACTTCACTAACAGCTTGCATATAAGATCCAAGAAGTGCTCGGCATTTGAGTTATTAATCTCTCAAATTCTGCCAAATCTCTGAGAATACCACCTTGCTTTTGTATTTCCTTCTGTGCTATGCTCTTGATTGGTGAATCTTGAAACCAGCCTCCACTGCAAACTCCAGCACTTTCCACAACCAAGGCCGAACGGACCCGACCCTACTTTGTGGTAAGCACCCTCCCTTTCAAGGGAATCCTGGGCTCTCTACTCCTGTGGGATGGCACTTGGAATTACCCCCCCCCATATCCCCCTATTTCTCCAGCAGAACGCCTGTTTCCGGGTTTCAAGGGTTGTTGCAGTGGTGGTGGTGGTGGTGGTGGTGATGAGAACAACAACGATGAATTACATGTGTAAACCTGACTCTGACTTGGCTGGCAAATGGCTCTTTTGTTCCATCAGGAGACAGACCCTAACCACCCCAATCTGTCCTGTGGGCCAAACCAGAGAGCAGTGCTCTTGCAGCAGGTGGGCCGAGAAAAAGTCCTGAGGCGCTTCTGCAAGCTGGCACAAACACACCACCTCCACCCTGTGGGAAGAACTGCCCCTCCAGCACGGGTGAGCCTAGACTGGGTAGAGTACTAGCAACTTCTCTTTTACAAGCCAACGTGTCCATCCTCATGTTCCACCATGGCCTGGGAAGCTCACGGCTGCCTGGTAGATCCCAGTAGACCCTCTTCAAACCTTTCTTCCTGCCCTTGTATCCATCCAGGAGAACCTATCTCCAGTTTGTATATAAGACCCAAGAAGTGCTTGGCACTTGAGTTATGAATCTTTCAAATTCTGCCAAATCTCTGAGAATATCACCTTGCTTTTGTTTTTCCTTCTGTACTGTGCTCTTGATTGGTGAATCTTGAAAACAGCCTCCACTGCAAAGTGTCACTTTCGTGTGTTCCACCAGGGTCCCAAAACCCAACATGTCTGCCTTACCTGTGGCCTCGACCCCACAACTGCATTCCCTAAAAAGAAAGGAAGGTTTGAGACATTGGAACGCTTTTGGAAGCGGAATGAGGTGAGGAAATCAGAATCACGCGGGCCCCAAACGGAGTACTAAGTTCTCTGGGAGAAACTTTTCCCTGCGCTCTGCCTCTTTGCTGAAGCGTGTGGGTATCTAAGGCAGGCCCCAGTAGGGCCTTGGCACTCTGGAAAGTGGGGAGGAGGTGAGAGCTGGTCTGGTGGGCGCCTCGGGGACACCTTGCCCCCTTGGAAGAGGACAGCAGTTCTTTCCAAGCAGAAGTGCAGATTGCTGCATTTTCAAAGTCTGCATGCCTTGGTGAAGACCAGGGAGTAAGTGTGGAGGAAGCGCCTCTTGGGAAGTGTCGCCTCGGTGTGCAGCAGCTGTGAAAAAGACAATTTCCATGCAAAGGATCACCAGGACGGGGACTGAGAACAGAGCTGCTAATATCATCACCCCTTGAGACATCCACATTTGGAGTCATACTCTGTACAGTTCTGGTCACCATATCTCTCAGAGGACATTCCGGAGGTATGAAAGGTGCAGAAGAGGAAACCGAGAGGATCAGGGGGCTGGAGCACCTCCCTTATGTGGCTCAGTTTCCACATCTGGGGCTTTTTAGTTGAGGGGAGAAGGCAACGAAGGGGAGCCACGATCGAGGTTTATCAAATGATGCCTGGTGTCCAGAACGTGGAGAGTGAGAAGAATTTCTTCCTCTCCCATTAGACTGGAACCAGTGGCCATCTCATGAAAATGATTGCCAAGTCATTCAGGACCAGCAGAAGGGAGTCCTTTTGGACACAGTGTATCATGAATCTAGGGAATTCTCTGCCACGGGATGCGGTGCTGGCCACCAGCTTGGAGGGCTTTAAAGGGGACTCTGGCCATTTCACAGAGGACAGTCCTATCCATGGCCACTAGTCTGGACAGCTGTAGGCCACCTCCAGGCTCAGAGGCAGGATGCCCCGGAGTAGCAGTTGCAGGGGAGCCACGGCAGGGGAAGGGGCAGGCCTTCACCTCTGGCCTGGGGGCTTCCCAGAGGCTGTAGATGGCCAGTGTGGGAAACATGAGGCAAGACAGGATAGCATGTCTTTCCTGAAGGATCTCCTCTGAAAAAGGGCAGGGTCAGGGAAGACCTCCTCCTTGTGCAGCCATTAAAACTTATCTTCACTCATCAATCCTTTGTCTGGGATGACATCCTCATGTCTCTCTCTTTTCTACCTTTAGAAGAAGAGCAGGAAGAGGAAAAGGCCATATGATCCAGGAGAAGGCCCAAGGTAACTTTGTTTGAAGCGCAGGAGAGGCCGGGTACGTTCCAAGGAGATCAGGGGAGAGTCCTCCGAGAAGTGTGTTGTGTGCTGCCTTCAGCTCTTCCGCCACACTCATCTCCTCTGGAAGCAACTCTTTGGATCAGTGGACCGTGGCTGTGCTTCCCATGAGAGCTTTCCTGATGTGTAAATCTCCACCTTGAAAGGAAGGCTGGGGTGGGGTGGGGGATCTGAAGCACAGCCGGAGCTTTGGTCCTCCCAGACCAGGACTGGCATCAATGACTAGCAGCAGCTCTGCAGACAGCAAAAATAACTTGGCCCAGGGCAGAAATCTCTTGTGGGGTCCTCCGCGATGCATCAAGATGGTTCATGCCCTCCGGCATCCGGATGAGTCTCCCTTTCTGGCCTGGGGTTCTGGTGTGGCCTCTCCCTGATCCACCTTTTGTCCACAAGGGGGAAACGTTCTCGGATGGGGGAGCATTTGTTCACCTGAGCAGAGCCCACCCTGCGCCATGGGAAGGGGTACAGGTTGGTCAACTCCATGGAGATGTGGGAACTAGGCCTGAGGCCGGGCCTGAAAGCCATGGGGCTGCGATGGGTGCTTTCCTGGATCTGAACGGGCGGAAGCCTGCAGAGCAAACCCTGGCCAGCCGCAGGGCCTGATTCCTTTCCTCCTCTCTCTTTTGCAGGATCAAACGGAGGAGAAGCTGGCCATCGTGACATTTGTACTTCACTTAACTATTTTCATTATATTATTTAGTATTATTTGCTTAATTTATGATTGCGTAGGAATGAGATATATAAAAACTTGTGCGAACCTACTCTTTGTGTATGTATTTGTGTTCTTACTTGTATTGATTTGCTGCTGCAAAAATGCAAATGCATTTGACCACCTCAGCCCTGTGGAAACACCTCCTGCTGGGGTCTCTTCCCCATATTTAAGGCACCTGTAGGTCCAGAGCAATTGCTCCTGTGGAAGGGTTTTTCCTTGTCTTTCTTCATCCTAGTTGGCCATCAGTCTCTTTTAGAATCTCTTTAGCGTTTCCCTCAGAGGTTGACAAGCTGCCTTGATGACGATCTTCTTTGATGCCCCTTATCATGGGCTTGTCTGTTGGAAAACTGAAGAGCAGATCTGAGTCGTGCAGAAATGCACTTGGCCCTGCTGAGACAGAACTGTTGCCTGGGATATGTTATTACATATATTTCTTCTTCGTATATATATCCAAGTCTTAACTGGTACAAACCTACTGTTTGTTCCTTTGTTGACATCTACTCCTACTTGTATCGATATGCTGTTGCTATAATGGAACTGCATCTGACCTGACCACTATTCATTATCGTTGTTGTTGATGTTCTTGAATACAATCCATGACTAAAAAAACATTTCCTTCCAGTATCTGTCTCATAGGAACATAGGAAGCTGCCATATACTGAGTCAGACCATTGGTCCATCTAGCTCAGGATTGTCTACACAGATTGGCAGCGGCTTCTCCAAGGTTGCAGAAATCTCTCTCAGCCCTATCTTGGAGAAGCCAGGGAGGGAACTTGATACCTTCTGCTCTTCCCAGAGCGGCTCCATCCCCTGAGGGGAATCTCTTGCAGTGCTCACACTTCTAGTCTCCCTTTCATATGCATTCAGGGCGGACTTAGGGGACAAGTCATGCTTGCTACCACAAGACCAGCTTTCCTCTCCTCTCTCCTTTGAGGCTTATTGTACAATATGTCACCAAGGCCATACAAAACATTCTTCCAGGGGACTGACACCATGCAGCCCTTCTGGTTTGGAGTTGGGGGGAGCTTTCTTCCACCCTGGCTACTGTTTGAAAATGCCAAACAGCTTGTTAGCACTTCGCCCCTTGCACGCCCACACTGGAGCACTTTGGCATCAGATGCTTTTCTTCCCCTCTTCTCTTTTCAGGGCCAAAACAAAGACCCCCAAATCTCAGCACCCAGTCTTTGGCAGAGTCAGGCTCAGGTGCATTCTCTCCTTCAGAAAAGGTCCCAACTGTCACATTGAGAAGCCCTGAAAAGCAGTGCAGAGGAGGCAGGCAGGGCTGTCCCTGGCTGGGCTGTGGGGCTGTAGGGCTGTGGGGCTGTAGGAGCGAGTGGGACCTGGCTGGGCTGTGGGGCTGTAGGCTGTGGGGCTGTAGGAGCGATTGGGACCTCCTTCTCTAGCTTTGCTAGGCCCCGGAGAAAGGCAGTTTTCAGAAGCCCCTATGAGGAAGCAAGATTCAACGCTTTAAAAATTCATGCCAGCCAATCTTAACAATGCATAGCCAACCCACTACTCTGTTGCCCTGCTAAAAAGCAGGATTTCCACCTCCTTGTTCTCCTGCAGCCAATACTGAGAGCCCGAGCAGTGGCATAGTGAGAGTTCTGGGGGAGACCAGGGGAGACCTGGGTTCAAATCTTCCTCTACTCAGCCCTAATACTCACGGGGTGATCTTTGGCCAGATACTCAGTCTCTCTCATCCTAACCTACCTCACAGGATTGTTGCCAGAATAGAAGTGGGGAGGCAGAACCGTGCACACCATCCTGACGGAAGGGCAGGATATCAGTGGCATGACAAAATACATGCCTGTGGACATCCCAGATACCTATTTATGTTCAGTATTAGCCACATTGCGACCTCCAATGGAAGTATCGCTTGGGTGGTCAGTGCCAAAACAGAAGGAAAAGTCACCTACTTGCAATCAATTTAGGCGAAATACAGTATATGTCCCCCAATTGGGATTTCAAACTAGACAGCAGATTGGCAGACACACCAACATTCCGTCTCGCCC
Organism: Hemicordylus capensis; assembly: GCF_027244095.1. Taxonomy (NCBI): domain Eukaryota; kingdom Metazoa; phylum Chordata; class Lepidosauria; order Squamata; family Cordylidae; genus Hemicordylus; species Hemicordylus capensis. The sequence continues at coordinate 239,342,895 of NC_069657.1, read as the reverse complement.
AGCACCGCCCAGCTCTGACTGGCAGCAGTTTCTCTTTCCGAAAGCACTGACTCTTGGTTCTTTTCCCTAGTTCCCTTTTCTTGATCTAAAATTGCTTCTCAAGCTTCGATGAGCCCTGTGGGGCATAGAAATATCGTTTCAGCAGCAGCACTATTACATATCTGTTTCGGAAAGAGATGCAATGCTCCTCATGGAGGCACAACTGGGACACCTGTGGGCAAGGTGGATTCAAGATAACCAGCAGATACGTCTCACCAGACTCTGAAGGAAAAGAAGCCAGATGGGGGCTACTCCTCCAAACTGCCCCAATGTAACTCCCTGGAGCGGAATGTTCATGGACTCTAGGCAATTGACAGGCAACTAGCTGGGCAGAGCTCATGGGGCTCAGTGGCAAAGAGGGGAAGAGGAGGCTGTAACTGAAAGAGCAGGCAATGTCTCCGCTTGCAGAATACTCCCTCACAGCAGTCACAACCCCTTCTGCTTCTGAGGGGAAAGGGGGTCTCAAACTTCCTCCTTGCACAGCCTCAAGGCATACCAGGGATATGCTGCAACCTTTTCTTGCGGACCTATACTTGCAAGAATCGATTTGGCATAACAAGTCCTTCCAGAAACTGGGGCCCATCCATGCTTGCTGTGTGAGATGGGTGTGGCACAATATTGACCCGGAAGGAGGAAGGGGCGGAGCTCAGGGGAAGATCACCGCTTGGGTCGGCTGGAAAAGACTCCTGCCTGAAATCTTGGAGAGCTGCTGCCAGTCAGGAAGGAAAAGACTGAGCTGGAAGGACCACTGGTCTGATAGGGCCACTTCCTAGGGATGAGTAGACAGGTCCAAGCCTGGAGAAACCCTGTTTGCTGAGAAGGGTGAAGGAGCTGTTGTCTAGACTGAGGGAGAGAAACACAATGCCTCCTCTACACCCATCTGCCCAGGGTCATCACTCCTACCCAACCTGCATTTCAAGTTGAAGAGAGTTCCAGGAATCACCACCACCAGGTGGCTATTTCACCACCAGACAGATGTTCCCAATGGCATCCCATTGAAAGGTGGTAGATAAGTGTTGGTAGTCATAGCACCATCGAATTAAGGCTTTGGTGCTTCCAGAGGAGTGCCACGTAGAGGCTTTGAATCCCTGCAGTCACGGCTGGGTCTATTCCACGTGTCTCACGTGCTCACTGCATACAGCCTGGGAATCTAGCATGCATTGGGCTTTCTGCATCTCAGCAGAAAGAATGAAACATGAAGGTCCAAAGCTACCTTTGTCGCTTGAGACCGTTAAGCAGTTCAAGCGGATTTTCCAATTCCTGTCCCAAAACTGCACCCAGATGGTAGTTAAGAGCCACTTACAGTTCCTTTCCCAGAGGCAGTTCCTGGACCATCCAAATCTGCGTATCCTGCCACCTGAAGAAAAGTGTAATTACTACATTATATTTATTGTAAATCAATAAAATTTATTTTTAGTGAGTTAATGAACTTAATTTAGACCTATGTCAACCGCTTTGGGAACTTGAGAGGCGGTATATAAAGATTCATCAGCTTTGTAGAATTACTACACGCAAAAGAGAAGCCCTTATTAAAAACTATAGGGGAGGGGGAGAGAGAGAAGAGAAGAAAGCTGGAAAATGGCCCATTATGGCTAGGAAGAGACCGTTTTCTCTACCTATGGAGTCTGGCAAGATCTTCCAGTCAGAACCAATATCACCCCAATGAATCACTGTAGTTTTGGAAACTCTCTACATGACTTGCTTTCTTTCTCAAAGGTTCTCCAACTGGGTCCCCACATGCTCTTGGACTACAACTCCCATCATCACCCCTGAAGGCCACTGTGGCAGGGGATGGTGGAAGTTGAATTCAAATGACCTCTGGCAACCCAGGCTGGAGAACTCCTGCTCTAAGACAAGCAAAGCCAACTGGATTCCCACGCTGAAGCTCCCTAGGCTGATAGGTTCTGCAGGAGACCAGCATGGACAGAGCTGGATGTGCTTAGCCCTGTTTTAATGGGCTCTATGTTTTGAGACTTCAAATGCTTTTTAGTCTAAATAGAAGGTCTGAAGTAACGGCCAAAGAAGAGTTCCCTTGGAACCTTCAGACTTGCAGGAGGGAGCAACCAGGGTTTCCAGAGAGCATAGAAGGTCACGGCATTGCTGACCGACAACACGATGGGAGAGATCAACTCTTTGGTACCCAAGCTGTCACTCTTCTAGAGAGGCAACCCATCATTTTCCAGGCAAAGACACACACAGTTCTAGACTGGATGGCACAGCAGCAGATAGGCCACATCATGCCACAACAATCAGGTCTGCAGCGAGGTTGCAAAGCTGGCAACCAGAAAAGACTAAAAAGACTAAACAGGCATGTGTCTCGATGGGATGGGTGGGAAAGCGATGTCCTTTCCCTGCAGCGCCCCCATGTCCTGGGATCCTGGAATAGACACGTGGCCAATATGCCCAAGTCAGTCCATGAACCCCACCCCTAGAGCTTACCGTGCAGGGAGGGAGAGGAACGTCACCCCCCATTTACGCTCGTGGGTTTCAGACGCTCCGGACTCATTCCAATTACTGAATGCCATGACCAGCGGCAAGATGTACTCTGAGTCTGCCGAGGATCTTGCCTCACATACTCAGCAGTCTCTCTTTTCAAGCGATTGCAGCCGCAAGGGGTGTGTAGTGGGCTGTCCTTAGGTTCAGCTTGTCAAATTACTGCAAAACCCAAAGCAAACCAAAATCAACACCAATCTTGCAACCACCATGAAACAGATTCTCTTCAACAATGACACCGACCCATTAGACAAGGACTCCAAAAACCAAGCAGGCAATAAGCAAATCCAAAAGTGCTCCTGCGCTTGGTTGCAGGACTGGGCCAATTGCTTGGGGCCAGAACTACCACAGACCTCTCATCCCAGATCTCCCTCTCTCTCGGCAAGGTTTTGTTTCATGAAAGCTTGCCAGATCAAGCTTTTGAAAACGATGCACGAGTTACAAGTTGCTCGGTCCCTTCGGAGAGCTCAGTGGGGCTGGCAGTTTCTGCTCTCAGCTAAGGGCAGCGACATCTCCCCGAGAGAAGAGAAGAGCAGCCTTACTAGATCAGACCCAAGACCTCTCGAGTCCAGCCTCCCGTACCACACAGTAGCGCACCAGTGGAGCCCTCTGGGAAGCTCACCACCAGGAGATGACGGCATGCCTCCTCTCCTGCTGTTGCTCCCCTGGAGCTGGTATTCACAGGGGCCCTGCCTCTGAGCCTGGAGGTAGCCTCCAGCCATCAGGACTAGCTGCCACCGAGAGCCCCGCATGGATTGATGTCACTCTCTTTATATCCAAGGAGCCCAGTGTAGTGAACAGGGTTCTGCTTCCCCCCACAACCACCCTGTGAGGCAGGTTATGCTGAGAGAGAAGTGACTGGCCCAGAGTCACCCAGTGAGCCTCAGGGCTGAACGGAGATCCCATCTCCCTGCTCCTCGCGCAGCACTCTAACCACTACACCACGCTGGCTCTCCAAAGAACCCTTTTCACCCCAGAGGGAACGAGTTTCAAAGTTGTTTATCGCCAGCACAATTAAATGCATACATCAAAGATCGTTCCAATGGAACTTTGAAAACTAGTTCTAATTGGAAGATTTGGGTTTCTTTTTGTAAAATGGTGCGCAGCTAGAATGCAGTACATTTCATCGTGACCATTCCTAGGAAGAGATGAGTTGCCCTTCTCTTTCCCTTGAGAAGCAGAGGCCACTGCCATGTGTCCAGCTGAGCCCCTCTGGATTTGGGCTTGAGAAGGAATTATTCAAAGTCCTACAATGTCCTGGGGGAAATGGAAAAGATGGAGGATTCACGAGGATTGGCTGGAGAAAGGACGCCAGCAGCTGCTCTTGCAGGAATCCACTTGGCTCAGAACAAGCTGCCTCTCCCAAGCAAAACTGCAAAGATGCTGCCTGACCAATTCTTCATGGATGCTTTCCAGGGCCGTTCTGGGGACAATCCTTCTGAACCAATTCAGGGGTTCTGCAGCAGCCCACCAAGTGAAACAGCACACGATGCTCCTTCTTTCCCTTCACTGGAGGCTTCCCTAACTTGGGTCTCCCAAGTTGTCATGGACTCCCATCATACAAATCCTGGGCTGCCCCGGCTGGGAATCCCCACTCAGCTCGTCAGGAAAACGGGCAGTCACAACATGCTGTCCTGCAGGGGTCCGAGGACTGGGAGGGCTGCCAGGGGGTCCTCTTGCCCCGAGGTTGCCCCTCCCCAGGCTGCAGCCAGCTGGGTGCTGAAGCTCTGCATCCCCTTCTTCTCCTTCTCCCCAGCCTCGCACGGAGCACTCCCCTTGACATGGACCGGACAAGACTTCCATGAGACGGCTTCTTGGCAACTTGGGAGGGGACAGAAATAGCCACGAGCCAGTGACTGGAGTCGCCCCCACCGCACCCCCTGTTGTGTTTTTAGGAGAGCACGCACACACTCTTAGAAGGTGACAGTTGTGAGATGGGCTCCTCCAATCCCTGACTTGCATCCAGATTCAGTTCCTCATCATCTTTCTCATTGAAATGGGACATGTAAACCTGGCCCATTAATTTTAGTGAGTGTACTCATGAGTAAAGTCTGGATATCAGTCAGTGACTGGCGTCTCCTGTCTCATAACTGCCACATTTACGATCCACACACACACACTCAGTTGCTGCTATGGGGTACCTGAGCTGAAGTTTTGCCATGGGACGGGTACACTTCTTGTAGAGGGTTGGGACCCCTGCTTGATAGAACTGTACAGAACATGATTCGGCGCATGGTGGCGCAGTGGTAAAACTGCCGCCCTGTAACCAGAAGGTTACAAGTTCGATCCTCACCAGGGGCTCAAGGTTGACTTAGCCTTCCATCCTTCCGAGGTCAGTAAAATGAGTACCCAGAATGTTGGGGGCAATATGCTAAATCATTGTAAACCGCTTAGAGAGCTCCGGCTATAGAGCAGTATATAAATGTAAGTGCTATTGCTATTGCTATGTCACTGAATGCTCACTCTTCAGGTTGTTTGGGCAGGAGGAAGGGAAGTGGGGTCTGTCTATCGCAATTAGAATTGCCTTGAGATCATTCACCTTACCGAGGATAATTTGTTCAGTGCTGTGTTGTGCCCCCAATGCCTCCTCCTTATGGTTAGGATCTGGTTTCACCTCAATTGCCGCTCCTGCTTGGCTGCATCTCTTGAGTTTTGGCTTCAATTGATCTTTCCCCCAATTGGTTTGGCAGCAGAAACACTGTCTGGGAGACTCATTTCCAACCTGCCGGAAAAATGATCCATCTCTGGGTGTCCCTCTCAATACTCGTTATCTCTGGGATACCAGAAAGCCAAGATGAATATATGGGACAGTGACCTGCAAAGAGACCTGAGCATGGCCCCAATGCTTTGGAATTCTTTGGAGAATTCTGCCCCCAGCAGGTTTACTGCTGTGCTGCTAGAGATTTTGCGCATCTCACTGCCTTGCCTCATCGAAGAGCCTTCTTCAGGCTGGCCTGCTACAAGAATGGGCAACCCTGGAGGGAAGATTGCGGGACATCCCTGACCCTGTGCACACATCTGTGTGTCTCTGGGATTCAGCTATGAGCTCTGGCACTGTAAACACTCTCCTTATCCCACCGATTATAACCAATTATTATCATCCGGGTGGACCAGGTGAGTTTGACTTTACCTGTTGTGATCATCCTCATCAGACTGCGGGGCTCCTCCTTCCCCTGCTCTTCTGCTAGGGACAGAAAGAATCGTGGGCAGCTGCTCCTCTCAGTGACCAGCACAAGAGGAGGAAGTGGGTCCCCTCCGGAGCCCCCACCACCAGGGGATGGATGAGGCCTCTCCTGAGGTCTGTGGCACCCGGCATCCTGAGTCCTTTCCCTGCCGGCCTCTGGCCTGCCCTCCAGGCTCTCCACTCAGGCAAGGACCCAACAGGCAGCAGCAGCCCCACAGCCGGGCTCGACTGAACGGAGGGAGCGGGAGGGCGACGGTGCACAGACCGAGGAGGGTTCGCAGCCCCAGAGCACGTGGGGGCGGCCGCCAGTGGGGCACCCATCATGGGCTGCAGAGCTCTTTTCCTGCCGGCTTTGGCTGCTGCTTGCTGCTGAGCCCCCCTCCTCCAGGCAGCTGTCCGGCCGGTGGGGCGGGGCGAGCAGGGAGCCTGAAGCGGGGATCGCTCTGTCCTCCTCCCTCCGCCCAGCTTCTTTGCTGCTGCTGCCGCTGCTCACCTCGCAGGGGGGTGGCCGAGTGGGCTGGGCTGGGCGGCGAGGAGGGAGGGAGCCCGGCACGGCCAGCCCCGCCTTCTCCCCACTGCCCCGCCCTCTCTTGGCTGCTCCTCCACCCCACCTGGCAGAGGGGGAAACAAAAGAGCAGCCTCCGCACCGGCCCTCCCCAGAGAGAGGCGGGCTGAGCGGGAGTCTCCCTGGGGTCTCCCCAGGGGCGTAACTAGGTTGGAGTGGGCCCTGAGACAAGATTCTTAAATGGGCCCCCCCGCTGAGAAATTTAATAATAATAATAATAATAATAATAATAATAATAATAATAATAATAATAATAATTCGATTTCTATACCACCCTTCCAAAAATGGCTCAGGGCGATTTACAAAGAGAAAAAGGTGCCTCTTTGCCCAGTAAGCAGGGGGCTTTTCTTCTCACATTTCTGTCCACATTCAAAACATACAAAAAACAGATGTACAAAATTGAGCAAATGAGAAGAGAAGAATTATATGGGAGTAAAACCTTTTTTAAAAGGAGTCAGGAAGCGCATCTTTGGAGGCTCAAATGGATACCTTTCAGGCACAAGTATTTCCAAGTCAAAAATTCCTTTTTCATATGGTGTATTTGCAAAACCAAGGATTTGAGCTTGAAGTTCATCTAAGCAACTTCCAGTCTGCCAGCAAGTAATACCCGGTGGTGGCTCTGTGGACAGCAGATGCAGCTCCCTTTTCAATCGTGAAGCTCTCTGCATTGTGCTCCGTTTTCGAAGTAGAGCTCGAAGAGCGGAGGCGAATGTGCTCAGGGGCGTAGCAAGGTTGGAGTGGGCCCTGAGAAGAGATTTTAAAATGCCCCCCCCCCCCAAGTCCAGGGCCTCCACACACCCCAGGCTTCCAAGGATTTAAGTCTGATATTTCAAAATAAGTATGCTGCCAAGAAATACATTTCACTGAATACACACACACACACTTCACAATAGATAGTGATATACATTGAATACTATATATTTGTGCTACTTTTCATGCCTAGAACACACTAGAAACACTAATGATTAAAATGGGCCCCTTGCTGCAGATTAGCAAAGGAGACTTTCAACCATGCAGGGTGAGCCTATGTCTGTTTTCTCAGAATTCTGAACCAATTCAGTCAAGTTTGATTCCAGGAGGTTTTTCACAAGAGGCTTTGAAAGCCCTTTAACACACATCTCCTCTGGAATGGAGGTGCTGCATTCCCATGTTGGCCAGATTGACCCTAAGGGGAAAAAACATAAAAGCACAACACATGCGTCACAGTTCTCACTCATGTCTCAGTTCTCACTCAGACCTGGGGTGCAAAACAACTTGAACATAAGTGTATTTATGAATGAATGAATGAATGAATGAATACATAAATAAATTTGTTCCAGAAGTTTTTGTAACTTCCTGCCATGAAACAAGCCACTTATCGGGCTTTTTAGAGGGTTTTTTGAAGCCAGCACATTTCCCAATCAGTTTTAAATGAAATATTCAGAGACTTCTCCGTCTCCCCACCCCCCATCCAAGCCCTATGGCAAGCAGATCCCTACCTGTAGGGGGTGGGGGGGGGTGGGGGGAACCACATCAAGGGATTCCTCTTCTCCCTGGCCAAGGCTGAGCTGTCTGGCCTGGGAAGAGGGTCTGCTGCAGAGAGCTGTGGCGGCCACTCGGACTGCCAGCCTTCTTCCTGGGGCTGGCCAGCCTACTCGAATCCAGGCTTCACGGAGGCCTACACGGAGGCCTCCCTGCAAGCCCCGCCCACCCGCCCATCAGCTGAGAGGCGCCCGGGAGAAAAGCAGCCTGCCTGCTGCTGGGATGGCCGACCAGGAGGAGGAGCAGGAGAGGGGGCCAAGAGGGCCAGTGGCTGAAGGGTCTGGGGGCTGGGCAGGGGGCAATGGGGAGTCAGGTGAGGGGTCTCTGGGGGGCCCCTCAAGGCAGTGGGGCCCCGAGACGACTGCCTCCCCCTGCCTCATGGTAGTGACGCCCCTGGGTCTCCCTCTTAGCCCCCCCATTGCAGAGGGCGGGGCTCTCAGGACGGGGGGTGTGTGCTCTGTGGGGGGCGTGGCTCCCCCTCCTTCCCCTCCTCTTTCTCGGGGGTCTTGTCTCCCACTCCCGTGAGGGGCCGCCTGACCGGACTGAGAAGGGGGCGTGGCTTCCTTCCTCCTCGTGCGGGGATGTGCCCCGCCCCCAGAAGCCCCGCCCCCTCCCGCCCCCACCCAGCCTGGGCAACTGGCTGCGAAGAGGGAGGACGCTCTAACTCCTCCTCCCGGGGCCGAGTTCCCGCCCCGCTGGCTCCTCCCATTGCCCCGCCCACCCCAGCTTGGCCTCGGCTGCAGCAGTCCCTCCCCTCCTCATTCTCCTCCTCCTCGGGGGCGGGGCTTGCTGCCGCTGCCGCTGTGGGAGAGCAGAACCGCTCCCCAAGTGGTGGTGCTTATTCTGCATGCAGGTGGCGTCCCATCCCCTAAGGGGAAAGTCTTGCCCTGCTCACCTGGAATCTCCCATGCAAATGCAAACCAGGGTGCACCTTGCTTAGCAAAGGGGACCAGTCATGCTTACTACCCCAAGGCCTCCCATATGCCATGCAGTGCATCCGCCACCCCCCCCCCCCCCAATTTGAGATGTCTCACCCCTGGCTACAACTCCCCCAATCATCCACTGCCACAAAGGACATTGCGGCAGCAGAAGATAATGAGAGTTGTAGTCCAGCCACATCAGGGGACCCAATTCAGGGAACCTCGGCCATTGTGTATGGGGTGAGACCTGGAAGAGAAGTTCCACTTCCAGGGAGGGAGGATGGAGACCCGCTGAGAACTGGAGCTCTCCCCTGGAGAACTGAAACGCATGTCCTGCTGCTTCCATTTTCCGCCTTCAGCTTTCCCTGCTCTGGATGCTGATACTTCATGCAAGTGGAGACTTCCTGCGGTGGCCCTAGACCAAAAGCCAGACTGACTTGTATTCAAATATCCCCAAAGCTGGCTGTCCAAAAGCAAACTGAGAGCTTTGTGGGAAGTGCAAGCATCTGCTTAGCCTTCGATGAATTTAGACTTTGGAAGAGGCTGTTTTCCTCATGGCGGAAAAGGGGGTGCCCTTTCGGGTGGGTCTCCTCCCCAGACCTTCTGCTGCTGCTGAGTAGAGCCCCTGCATGATCTCAGTCAGGCCCCCCCCTCCACATCTCCTCCCCTCCAGCAGCACCCAGAGCAGGGAATGGATGGGAAGGTCCTTTTGGGTTTTGCAAGCAGATGGGCGAGTGGAGGGCTCAAGTTCTCAGGGAGCATCTTTCATCTGTGCAAGTGGAACAGGTTCACCAAATACTCCGTCTGGAATCGCCAGCTCTCCGTCTCCATCTGGGAATCTCCAAGATCCACATGATCGGGGCAGGCCAAGCAGCCCACCCTAGTTGGGAGCTGTGGTGGGTGCTCCCATTTGGTGATCCGGTCCTCTTGATGACCAGCAAGGTCGGAGGGGGAGGAGCTTCCTCTGGCGGCATTTCCGCCCACCTGGGTAAAGTGCTGGGCACCAGAGCAGGGTGGGACAGCACCATCCATGCCAGCGCCTCTCTCCCAAACCGACCTGGCTTGTCCCCTCGCACAGGCTCACCGAACTGGAGCACGCACAGCTCCTGAACAAGGCTGGGATGCTTAATCTCCCTGAATCGGCATCGTGCAATTGATTCTTCTCATGATTCCAAAGGGAGGGCTCGCCAGTTTGAAAAGAAACACTGCTATTTTTCAGTATGCAGAGCCAGAATTCTTTCTCTCTTGCCTTTTGTGAATGCATTTTTCAGAGGGGAAAGCAAGGAGATTTCTGGTCCTGCCATGGCCTCTTCCACCAGAAGGTCTTTGCAGAGCTCTTATGGCTGGGATTCTCCGTGTTGGCCATCTGGGAATGCGAGAACCCCAGATCTCCTCTGGCCATTGTGGCTGGGGATTATGGGAGTGATGGTCCAACAGTGTCTGGGGACCCAAGTGGGAGAACCCTGCTTTGTGGGGAAAGAGCATAAGCACAGACCCCATTGGATCTAGGCCACATTTGGCTGGATATTCCAGCATCAGCCAGCAGGGGGTGCTGGACTGAAGAGTTAATACAACTCTTGGAGGAGAATAATGCAGATCTGGTAGAGGTGATGCCATTGGCCAGATGAGGAGGGCAGATGAGAAAGCCTGTTTCTCTGGGTCAGCACCAACAACAGCTCCACGGCTGTACCAGGGAACCCATCCTTGATTTCACTCCTTCTCCCTTCTCGGCATCCAAGGTTTCTCCTGTCTGTCCTCTCACTCCTACCAAGCTGCCCTATCAGACCACTGGTCCATCCAGCTTTTCAGGAAGACGCTTTCCCAGCCTTCCTGGGGATGCTGCCGGGGATGGAACCTGGGACCTTCTGCCTGCAAGGCAGATGCACTCCCACTCAGCTACAGCCCTATGATCCCCCAATGCTTGGTCCATCTAGCTTGGGATGGGCTACACTGACAGGCAGCGGCTTTCCCAAGGTTTCCGGCAGGAACTCTTCCCCAGCCTACCTGGAGAATACAGCAGGGATGGGATCTGGGACCTTCTGCATGCCCAGAGCCACCACTGAGCTAGGACTCCATCCGCTCGACCACTGAGCTACGACCTCATCCCTTCCAGCTCCCGGAGCAATCTTTTCGCATACCCATCTCACACAGCAGCCATGTCTGGGCCCCGGCTCCTTGAAGCACGGCCTTCTGCCAAGTGAAGCTTCCCAGCACGCAAGATCAGTTGGGAATACCCTGCTCTATGTGCCAAGCCCTGCTGAAGTTCAATTGTCGTACACGCAGGACGGGGCCTTCTCTGTGCTGGTTTTGGGGAAGGTCTGGGGAGGGTGGGGAGGGGAAAAGACATCCTTTGCCCACCAGACCTCTGGAAGTGTCCTTGTCACTCCAAACAAGGGTCCTGCCCCACGCGGGCTGCAGCCTTGGATGGCCTCGTTAGGGACTGGGGAGACCCTGTGGCAGCCTCTTCCTCCCCCAGATATGTGGTGCATTCCGGCATATGATGTGGTTTTGCAATTCATTCTAATTTCTGCAGCTATTTTGAAGAGACTCGTTTTTTCGTTTCTTGTAGGGTGCATGGCCGTCCCTCACCCCCACACCACATACCTTTCTCCCCATTATCCACATGATTAGGGCAACCCTGGTGCTTTATTCTGCTTTGGGGTTTGTTTGTTTTTTACACCATCCATTTCTAATAGAAATAACCACACTGCAGTTACCCGCAACTTGCATGTGCGCAATGAATGCAGGCCAGTGTTTAACCTAGACCCAAACCACAGACGCTTCTCCTGCGCAGAGATCTCAGGGAGGTTTCTCCGGCTGAATCTGGACAAAACAACCTGCCAGATGCCCTGAGCCTGACTCTCTGCCCAAGATTGGGTGCTTGAATTTCGGGTCTTTGTTTTGCCGGTCCAAAGAGAAGAGAGGAAGAAAAGCATCTGATGCCAGAGTGCTCCGGTGTGGGTAAACAAGGGGCAAAGTGCTAAAAACCTGTTCGGCATTTCCCAACGGCAGCCAGTGTGAAAGAAAGCTCCCCCCATTCTAACCCAGATGGGCTTCATCATGTCAGTCCTTCCGGAGAATGTTTTTTATGGCCCTGTGCTTTACCTTGAGTGACATACCATACTATGAAGCCTCAAAAGAGACACATACTGGAGGAAAATGTTTTTAGTAACGGATTTTATTCAAGAACAACAATACCTTATTAATACTAATAGTAATAATAAATAAATAATGAAATATATTGAGAGAAACAAGTCTATCAAACCAGGGCACAAAGATGTCCTTAGAAATTAAGCAGGCTTCACCTCGATATTAGCATAGGAGCCAATTCAGTTTCTTCACATTTGGCTTCATGCCCACAAAGACCACCTTCAAGGACATTGATGAACCTGCTCAAACTGATCCTTTCTGTGCTAGTAAACCAGCTTTCTTTTTGAAAAGACTTATACAGGTACTATAAAAAGTGTGGATGGTCAACAAGGATGAAGACATAGAAGCAAGTCCTTTGGAACTACTTGCTGCTTTAAATATGGTGAACCAATGGCAGCGGAAGGCAATTTCACAGTGGTCAGGTCAAATGCAGTTCCAGTATAGCAACAGCATATCAATCCAAGTAGGAGTAGACGTAAATAAAGAAACAAATAGTAGGTTGTCCCCAGACCCCAGCCCAAGAAGACACGTAGACTTTTTATGGGTGAAAGGACCACAATTTTATTAAAGAAACAACAGACCTGGCGGACTAGAAGGCCAGGTGATTAATCACCCTTAGAGAACAGTGCGGGCCCTTAGGCTCGGGCTAGGACTCTAACGTCCTACCCATCGCCTCACTGGGCGACACACCCTGGCTCAGGAAACAGGCAGGTACGCCCCGCCTAATTCCTTCAGAGCCAACCGCCCCCTTTAGAAGAGGGGATCTGGATACTTCAAGGTCTTCACCCACCCTGGACTGCACAGCCCAAAGGTTGGTGCAGTCCTGAAGCAGGTTTCATGGCAATCCATTCTCCCCGTGCCGCACAGGCCACAAAGGAGCAATTGACCAATCAACCTTTAAAGATCCAAGGGTGCTCACCGATATTCTAACCCTCAACTTACCCCTCAGCCCGCACTGTTACTGCCAACTCTAACTCTAACTAAACACCTGAGTACAGAACGGAGTAGGCGAAAAAACCCCCAACGGTGGCCAATGCGTTGAGAGCAAAAAATTCCTACTCGGCCCCCGCAGGCGACCAGCCGCTAGACCCGCTCTGCATCAGGGAAGGAAGGGAGGGAGGGGATTGCCAAGGCAAAACTGAAGAGCTTGGGGCGTGGATCGGCCGATTACGGCCCATACCACGCCTCCAATTTCAAGGGAGCCAATCGGCCCGCTTCTTGGGCCTCGTGCGGGGCAGGGCTGGGACAAACTCCCTCCCCTCCGCACGAGGCCAAGGGGAGGGGGATTTTGTACAAGTTGACTTGGATCTATAATAACAAGAAGTATATGTAATAACATGAAATACAAACGTCACTAGGGCCAGATTCTCCTCCGTTTGATCCTGCAAAAGAGAGAGGAGGAAAGGAATCAGGCCCTGCGGCTGGCCCGGGTTTGCTCTGCAGGTTTCCACCTGTTCAGATCCAGGAAAGCACCCATCCCAGCCCCATGGCTTTCAGGCCCGGCCTCAGACCTAGTTCCAACATCTCCGTGGAGCTGACCAACCTGTACCCCTTCCCATGGCACAGGGTGGGCACTACTCAGGTGAACAAATGCTCCCCCATCCAAGAACGTTTCCCGCTCGTGGACAAAAGGTGGATCGGGGAGAGGCCACACCAGAACCCCAGGCCAGAAAGGGAGACTCGTCCGGATGCCGCAGGGCATGAACCACCTTGATGCATCGCGGAAGACCCCAGAAGAGATTTCTGCCCCGGGCCAAGTTATTTTTTCTGCCTGTGACCCTGCAGAGCTGCTACTAGTCGTTGATGCCAGTCCTGGTCTGGGAGGACCAAAGCTCTGGCTGTGCTTCAAATCCCCCACACCACCCCGGCCTTCCTTTCGAGGTGGAGATTAACACATCAGGAAAGCTTCAAACAAAGTTACCTTGGGCCTTCTCCTGGATCATATGGCCTTTTCCTCTTCCTGCTCTTCTTCTAAAGGTAGAAAAGAGAGAGACATGAGGATGTCATCCCAGACAAAGGATTCATGAGTGAAGATGAGTTTTAATGGCTGCACAAGGAGGAGGTCTTCCCTGACCCTGCCCTTTTTCAGAGGAGATCCTTCAGGAAAGAAATGCTATCCTGTCTTGCCTCTTGTTTCCCACCCTGGACATCTGCTGCCTCTGGGAAGCCCCCAGGCCAGAGGTGAAGGCCTGCCCCTTCCCCTGCCGCGGCTCCCTGCAACTGCTACTTAGGGGCATCCTGCCTCTGAGCCTGGAGGTGACCTACAGCCATCCAGACTAGTGGCCATGGATAGGCCTGTCCTCTGTGAAATGGCCAGAGTCCCCTTTAAAGCCCTCCAAGCTGGTGGCCAGCACCGCATCCCGTGGCAGAGAATTCCCTAGATTCATGATACACTGTGTCCAAAAGGACTCCCTTCTGCTGGTCCTGAATGACTTGGCAATCATTTTCATGAGATGGCCACTGGTTCCAGTCTTATGGGAGGGGAAGAAATTCTTCTCACTCTCCACATTCTAGACACCATCATTTGATAAACCTCGATCATGGCTCCCCTTCGTTGCCTTCTCCCCTCAACTAAAAAGCCCCAGATGTGGAAACTGAGCCTCATAAGGGAGGTGCTCCAGCCCCCTGATCCTCTCGGTTTCCTCCTCTGTACCTTTCATACCTCCAGAATGTCCTCTGAGAGATATGGTGACCAGAACTGTACAGATTTTGACTCCAAATGTGGATGTCTCAAGGGGTGATGATATTAGCAGCTCTGTTCTCAGTCCCCTTCCTGGTGAACCTTTGCATGGAAATTGTCCTTTTCACAGCTGCTGCACACCGAGGCGACACTTCCCAAGAGGCGCTTCCTCCACACTGACTCCCTGGTCTTCACCAAGGCATGCAGACTTTGAAAATGGAGTAATCTGCACTTGTGCTTGGAAGGAGCTGCTGTCCTCTTCCAAGGGGACAAGGTGTCCCCAAGGCGCCCACCAGACCAGCTCTCACCTCCTCCCCACTTTCCAGACTGCCAAGGCCCTACTGGGGCCTGCCTTAGACAACCCACACGCTTCCACAAAGAGGCAGAGCGCAGGGAAAAGCTTGTCCCAGAGAACTTGGTACTCTGTTTACTTCTGATTTCCTCACCTCATTCATCTTACGGAAGCGTTTCAATGTCTCGAACCTCCCTTTCTTTTTTAAAAATGTTGTTGTGGGGTCGAGGCCACAGGTAAGGCAGACCTGTTGGTTTTGGGGAGCCTGGTGGAATAAAAGAGCCATTCGTCAACCAAGACAGAGACTAGAAGTTTGGGCACTGTAAGATATTCCCCTCCGGGGAAGAGAATGCTGCTCTGGGAAGAGCATCTAGGTTCCAAGTTCCTTCCCTGGCATCTCCAAGGTAGGGCTGAGAAAGATTCCTGCCTGCAACCTTGGAGTAGTTGCTGAAAGTCTGTGTAGATAATTCTGAGCAAGATGGACCAATGGCCTGACTCCGTATATGGCAGCTTCCTATGTTCCTAGTCTGTTATATACATGAAATCAATCATCATCATAACTGCAGGAGCACTTGAAACCCAGAAACAGAAGCAAGCAGAGATCCCCTGCATGTATGGAAACTGAAGAGGAAGGAAGATGAAGTTTGAAGCTAAGCCAGATCTTGCAGTAGAGAATGGGAAGATAGAGAGGCATTGAAAACGTTGGAGAGATAAATAAGTGTCTCCAATACTGGTTGAGAAATAGGGGGCTATACTTCAAACATGTGGGCAGATGAGGTCTGTGGCATTTCTTTTGAGAAAGAGAGAGGGAGGGAGGGAGAGATGCCAAATTCTGCCCCAAAGAACTAGAGTGCCCAGGATTCCCTGGAAAGGGAGGTTGCTCACCACAAAGTAGGGTCGGGTTGGGTCGGTCCTGCTGGTGGACAGAGCTGGAGTTTCCAGTGGAGGCTGGTTTCAAGATTCACCAATCAAGAGCACAGTACAGAAGGAAATACAAAAACAAGGTGATATTCTCAGAGATTTGGCAGAATTTGAAAGATTAATCACTCAAAGGCCGAGCACTTCTTGGGTCTCATATACAAACTGGAGATACGTTCTCCTGGATGGATTCAAGGGCAGGAAGAAAGGTGTGAAGAGGGTCTACTGGGATCTACCAGGGAGCCGTGAGCTTCCCAGGCCATGGTGGAACATGAGGATGGCCATGTTGGCTTGGAAAAGGAGAAGCTGCTAGTACTCTACCCAGTCTAGGCACACCCGTGCTGGAGGGGCAATGCTTCCCACAGGGTGGAGGTGGTGCCTTTGTGCTGGGACTGGGAGAGTATGGAGGGGGGCCCCAATCTCCTCCTGCCCACACCCAGTTCGAACGGCACCCAGGCCAAGACCCCCTGAATTCTGCCTTAGCCAAGCCATACAATTCAGCAAAGGGGCTGAGCGCAGGGTAAAACTTGCCCCATTGCTATTGGTTCTCAGTGGGGGTCTGTGTATTTCTGATTTCCTCACCTCAGCCAGCTTGCGGAAGCGCCTCAGGACTTTTGCTCGGCCCACCTGCTGTAAGTGCACTGCTCTCCGGTTAGGGCCACAGGACAGATTGGGGTGGTTAGGGTCTGTCTCCTGGGGGAACAAAAGAGCCATTTGCCAGCCAAGTCAGAGTCAGGTTGACACATGTAATTCTTCGTTGTTGTTCTCATCATCATCATCTCCACCACCACCACTGCAACAACCCTTGAAACCCGGAAACTGAAGCAACTAGAGATCTCTACATGTATGGAAAGTGAAGAGGATGGCAAGATGAAGATGATCTTGCAGTACAGAAGGAGAAGATAAAGAAGCATTGGAAACGTGAGAGTGATAGATAAGTGTCCCCAATACTGCTGGAGAAATAGGGGGATATGAGAGAGAGAGAGAGAGAGAGAGAGAGAGAGAGAGAGAGAGAGAGAGAGAGAGAGGAATGCCAAACTCCATCCCACAGGAGTAGAGAGCCCAGGATTCCCTGGAAAGGGAGGGTGCTTACCACAAAGTAGGGTCGGGTCCGTTCGGCCTTGGTGGTGGACAGGGCTGGAGTTTGCAGTGGAGGCTGGTTTCAAGATTCACCAATCAAGAGCATAGCACAGAAGGAAATACAAAAGCAAGGTGGTATTGTCAGAGATGTGGCAGAATTTGAGAGATTGAGAACTCAAATGCCGAGCACTTCTTGGGTCTTACAGTGGGTATTGGAAAGAATCACCCCCTTTGATAGACCTTAAATTCTGGTTCTGGTTCTCTAAATTCTCTAAATTCTGGTTCCCTTAAATCCTGAAATGAAAACACAAAGAAAATTCCCTTCACCAGCTGTACTTATCCAATGCAACCTATAACATCCAACTGAAAAACATCACAATTACAGTCCAGAAAAAGTGTCAGAAATAAAAAACAAGAATGATTGAGATCGAAAAAGGATCACCTTTTGAACTTAAACAGTTCTGTATGGAGGAGTGGGCAAATATTGCTCCGTCTAGATGTGTAAGGTTGATAGAGAAGTATCCCAACAGACTCAAGGCTGTTATTAAAGCAAAAGGTGGTTCAACAAAATATTGACATGGGGAGGGGTTGATCCTTTTTCAATCTCAGTAATTCTTGTTTTTTATTTCTGACACTTCTTCTGGACTGTAATTGTGATGTTTCTCAGTTGGATGCTATAGGTTGCATTGGATAAGTACAGCTGGTGAAGGGAATTTTCTTTGTGTTTTCATTTCAGGATGTAAGGAAACCAGAATTGAAGGTCTATCAAAGGGGGTGTTTCTTTCCAATACCCACTGTAGGTGTTGGCATGAGATGTTCAGATTCCTTAGGTGATGCTCACTCCCATGGCAAGATCTACCCAGTCTTGGGGCAAGCTGAGGCTCTTGGATCTGAGGCAGAAAGGTTCAGCACAGGCTCAGTACCCCGAGGACCAAAAATGCATTTCCGCAGATGGTGGCTGGCATCCAGAACCGCAGAGTGCTACTAGAATGATGCTGAACAATCAACTTTGGAGAAGCCGCTGCCACTCTGTGAAGACAATACTGAGCTAGATGGACCAACGGTATACTGCCACTCATTATATGGCAAAACTGTTGTGCTAGCCAGCCAGAGATCGAAGCCTGCAGTGGACTTGTCAAGACTGCTGAAGGAAGGTCTACCCTGATCCCGTTTTTCCCTCCAGTGCAACTGTCCCTGCCCAGAGCTATCCAAGGTCCTGATCTGCCTGCTAGAATCTTGCTCAGCTGCCTTTTCTTCAGTGGCACTCCCCATCACCCCAATGTGTCAGTCTAGCTCCAACCCTAGCAAATTGTTTCTTGGGCCTGTGTGCAGCTTTGGCTGTGATGCACAGCAGTGTGAAGCCCCCCAGGGTGAAAAGGAGAGGTGGGATTCTTTTCTGATTAACTGCCCTGTCCCATAAAAAGTACCCATATTTAGACCCCGATAGCCCCACTTTACCGGTCCCCCTGGCACCAGTGGAATGGGTGGCAGATTTAGCACTCCCACCCTATCCTGAGGATGCGGGCCATCCCTTGGGTTGTTACCCCCATTCCTCTTCCGTAGGGAATGCATAATACGTACCAGCATAGGTCTCATCGTGCCACAGAGAAATTCTTGCAGCCAGCGCTCATGCTCCGGGAGAAATCCACCCTGTCCTATAGTGAGCCAAAGATCTTGGACCTGCAACAGAAAGGTTCAGCACAGGCTCAGTACCCGCAGGGATGAAGATGCATGATCTCAGACTGTGGCTGCTATCCGGAGCGGCAGCAGAGCGCTGCTGGAAAGATGCTGCACAAACGCAAAACTGTTGTGCTAGACAGCCACCCTAACTAGCCAGCAAGTCATCGAAGCCTGCTGTGGGCTTGTCCACATTGCTGAGGCAACCTCTACCCCTCTCTGGTCTCTCCGTCTGGTTCAATGGTCCCTGCCTGGAGCAACCCAAGGTCCTGATCTTCCTGCCATAATTTGCCCCCCCCCCGAGATTCCTGAGGCAGTCAGGAAGCATCTTTTGTGTACGGCCCCATTGACCCCCATGTGCTTGTCTAGCCCTGACCCACCAGGGGGTGTGTGTGTGCTCTCTTAAGGGAGAAGGAATCCCCTTGAGCCCCTGTGCCATCTTGACTTTGTCTCAACTTCTAGAAGAAATCAAGAAAAGGACACAGACCCACTTCTGAAATCTCAGCTAAGTCACAGGAATGATCATGGGACTACTGCACTGACCATCCCTAGATTTGGCCTAAGGCAGAAGATCACCTCAGCCTGACAAGGCTTCCAGGGTGGGAGGACATGCGAACCAACTGATGCTAGATGGACGGTGCCAGATGCAGCCCCCCTCCCTCGGGTTCTGGCCCCCATCCCTCTTCTGTAAGGAAGGTAAGATTTCATAGAACGTACGCTGAGAGGTCTCCTCCTGTGGTGGGCAGGTTTTTCTTTTCGCCATTTTCCACATTTAAAGTAGCAGTCACCCTGTGACAGACACTCCGTAAGCCAAGGCTGTTCCACCTGCAAGAGAAAGGTTGGGCACAGGCTCGGTACCCGAAGGGCTGGAACTGCATTTCCTCAGATGGTGGCTGACATTCAGAGCAGCATGACAGCACTGGTGGAACGACGTGGCACAAGGGCCCTGGACCCATATTTGTGGATGACCATACCCAATGTGCAGTGCTGCCATTTGCACAGGCCAGAGTGTTTGTGTGTGTGTGTGTGTGTGTGTGTGTGTGTGCTTCCCCAAGCAAAAAGGAACCCCCTTGAGCCCCTGTTCTATGTTGGCAGGCATGCTGGAACTTCAGCCTTCCCAGAGAGCTCTTCCGAGAGGGCTCCTTCTCTCTAAAAGTGCCCTCCCAGCACTGAGAAAAGAGCAGGGCCTTGCCAAGGTCAGCACAGTGGGGAATGGCTCTCAGGCTGAAGGGTTTCTGCCCCAATGGCCCCTGCTTGGAACAGAGTCAAGGTCACTGCTCTGAGGTTTGGATTCCTCCTGATACACTGAAGGCATTTCCTCCAACTTTGCTCCTCCTATGCTCCGGGAAAGTACTGGGTAGGATGACACTGTCAGAGTCTGCACATGCCTCCCATGCATTCCTTTCCCTCTTCTCTGATGAGGTTTTTGACTGGTATGTGATTGGCGCTTGGGAGGGTGCAGAGCTCCTGAAAGAGGCTGGGAGCTTGTCCCACCAACTAATAGCCATGAGGACAGCTCTGTGGTGTGTTATCCATTGAAACTTCACAAGGTGCACACAAGTGTTGGCTTCTTGAATAGGGCCCTTAACACAGGCCTGCAGCAGCATCTGGGGGCTGAGCTATACTTCAAGGTGCACCCTTAATTCACAGTGTCTGCATACACTACCCCACCAGCCGACCCATTTGATCACGATTTTGAAAGGCTGCCCTGAAAGGATCACAAGTGCCGACTTAGAAAAGAATACTGACCAATGCATTGATTAGAGCTGAAGAGAACATTCTGGAGAATTATCTTATCCCATCTATTAAATGCATGGGTGAATATTTGATCACCCTATCCGTCAGGTTCTTTCCCAAGCTATTTCTGTAATGTCTTGAAAAGAGAGACCTGTCTTACTCAGAGTGTATGAATTGCTCCATGACCTGCCGAGGCAATGCTTACACAACCAAACAAAAATTTTGCTCGGGAGTGGGGGCGCGGTAGGAGGGCCATGAAGATTGATCCAACCAAAGTCTGTGGGGTAAACAAGCTCTTATCACAAGCCTTACACCAGATTCTGCAAGTAGGCCTGGGATGAGCCCAAGGAGCAGAGACATGCTCTGCACGGATGGACCCCATCGCTGGCCTAAGACTGAGGAGTATTTCATCCTGGAAAGTCTTCCACTGAGTGGGTCTCTTCGGACCAACTGATGCAATGTATCAATGGCTCTCTACACAGCATCCTTCTTTTGCTTTCCCTACTGTGCCCTGGCACAGCTGTGATGCCCAGAAGTGCGGGGAGGAGGCATAGCTTCGTCGTCCTATCCCTGACTCAGTGTTAGGAAGTCCCCAAACCTCAGTAACTGACAGCCCCACTTCAGTGGGACCCCTTGCACAAGGGGAATGGGAGAAAGATCTTCCATCCCTCAATGGCCCAAGGATGCGGCCCACCCCCCATGGGTTCTGACCCCCATTCTTCTGCTGGAGGGAATGTGACACCTGCATAAAACTTACGTAAACAGGTCCTGGCATCTGATGTTAAGTTTTTTTATAGGGCCGCTTAGGTAAACGCCGATGGTCCACCCGGACACGCCACTTCTTTCGTACCTGAGACAGAAAGGTTCAGAACAGGCTCTGAACACAGAGGATGCAACATGCATTTCCTCAGATGGTGGCTGCCATGCAGAGCAGCAGCAAAGCCTTCCTGGAAGGATGCTGCACAACCACCCTAACTAGCTGGCAAGAGATCAAAGCCTGCAGTGGGCTTGTCAACATGGCTGGAGCAACACCACTCCAGCTCTGGTGTCCCCTCCTGTTCAACTGTCCCTGCCTGGAGATCTCCAAGGTCCTGACCTGCCTGAGGCCGTGTTCTTCAGGTCCTCGCTGGATGTCATGCCCTCCCCTCTACTGTATCAGAAGGCAGAGACAGAAAGGCGCCCACCGCCAAGAGGGGATGCCCCTGCGACACGAGTCAGGTGAGAACCAGGGAGCCCGTCCTCCTCTTCGAGCCCTTCTAGAGAGACTGCAGGAGGGTGGAGTGGGCTGGGGAAAGAAGAGAAACGCAACCCCACCTTCCTCTCCCTGTCTTTGCCACATCAGAACTTGCAGGACACATGTAACGTTGTGTAGCAGGTGAACAGGAGAGACAAGTACAAGAACCAAGGCTTTCCTTTCAAAGGGACATTGTGAGAAAGACATCCATGCAGCCCTTAGTAAGGTGTCCGTCTTGACCGCGGATTGGGGAGTCCCCAGTTCCAATCCCCATTCAGCCATGAAACTTACTGGGTGCTTCGGGGCCACTACCTTGGCTCTCAGGCCACCCTACCTCACAGGGTGGTTGTGAGGATAACCATAAGCATGTAGACCACACCAGACCCCGCAGAGGAGGAGTGGGATAGACATGTCCAAATGCTTGGCTAAAACGATCCAATTGCATGCAGAATGGCATGGGACTACAATCTGCAGCTAGGGCTAAATGCAGGCTTGTCAAACAAAGCAGTTCCAAAGAGAACACAAGGAATGGTTGGGCACTTTGGTTTTTAAAACAGAAAGAGGGGGATCCAAAGCAAAAGCTAAAACAAAAAGGGAACCAAGAAGCCTCAAGAACAGTTCATTGTCTCTCTTTTTTTAAAAAAGAAATGTTATTTACAAAGACAGAGGCAAGCAATATCTTCTGACACTAGTTTCACTATTTCAAGACTTCTGAGGAAATTGGTTGAGAAAACCTTTGTTATGCATATGTCAGATGATAGTTTAGAGAGAGTGTATCAAAAAAGAGAGGACACCGGAAAAATGTTCTAGAGTAAAGCTTCAGAAGCACAAATGGTACCACAAAAAAGGGGTGCGCGCTTCTTTCTAGTGATGGAAACCCTCCAGGAGGCAGGGGACATGAATTAGAATGCAGCAACACAAAAAGCCCGAAACCCCTGCCAAAATGGATACAAATTCTTTGATTTGCCATTGGCTGATGTCCAGCACGAAATGATTTTAGGAAAAGAACAAGTGAACAAACAATTAGGAGAAACCTCTTTTGACCCACCACCCAGGGTTCACTTGGCAAAACGCGACCCTTCTTACCTGTCTCCTCCGCCTTGAACGGCCCTTTTTCCGGTAGATATAGACCAAGGCAATGAGGCTTGTAATGGCCAAAGCCAAAACCCAGAGGAAGAAGGCCATCTCGCTTCAGGTCAGCAAGCAGGCAGTTGGCCAACTGTCTTCTGGAGCATCTTTTGCGTTTCTCCATCTCCATGGATGCCGGAACTCTCAGCTCAGTTCTAGGGGGGGATGGGAGCCGGCCAGGCAGAGACAGCTGGGAGGGGAGAGATGCTGACTGCTGGCAGCAGAGGCTGTGGACTGGGGTGCTGGAAGTGGGGTAGGAAAGCGACTCTTGGAGCCTTGGTGTCTCCTAAGAAGAGGCATCATGGGAAAGAAAGAGTGACCACTCCAACATCTCTCATGGGGGGAGGGGTTTGCATTTGATACAGTTGTGGAGCCCGAGGGTTAGGCCCCATCCTGTTTCACTTTTCTGCAACCTTGTAGAAACCCAGAGGACCCACAGGCCTACCAGCCGCCCTCACGGCACGCCACTGCCATTCAGGGTGGCCAACTGCTTTTCGTAGCCACACTCCTGTGTCTTTAAGAGCAGCCCCAACGGGCGCACCAGAAATTCAGGATGGTGAGGCTTTCCCAGGTTAGGAGACAGGCCGCCATCAAAGAGGTGTCTGCTAAAAAGTGTTGAGAGCTAATGATGACCACACAAAACACCCCAGTTGGTGCAACTTAATGAGGAGCTGGACATGGAAAACTGACCCTCTCTGATAAGAAGAGAGATCTGCACACTGAGCAACCGCTTCCTCTATGCAGAAGCCACACATTGCTTCGCTCTGATTCCATTCCTCTCCTTGGCCTGTTTTTCCGAAAAGAGAAGCTGGCTCATTCCCTTGGTCCTGCATTCTCTGGCCATCAGAGCACATGCAAGTCAGACCGGCAAGAATCTGCCTCTGCACCTGGGAAGAAGCCGCAAGGTGGCCTTGGTGAGCAGGGCACCTTCGGGCTGTGTTCATTTCCACCTCACCACAGCCAGCTCTCCTGAGGCCACTTGGCAGAACCAAGCACTGCCCTTTTGCCCCCTTTCCCCATGCCGGGCAAGCACGGAGGAAGTTTCTCTTTGGCCCTAAACAAATAGCCGTAGACACCACTTGGCATAAGCATCTGCGCGACCCCTTGTGCGGAACTCCTGGCCCCAGACATGAAGTGTACAAGCAGCACACTCTCAAGGGCAGACAAGAAACCGGCCAGTTTCCGAGCAGAGTTCAGGCCATCTCGTTTGGGCTCAAGCTCTACAAAGGCGGGAAATGGGAACCGGAGGCTGACGCTTTGACAGAACTGCCGCCACCACCTGATCAGTTGTGATGTTGTGCAACGTCAGCAATTGTGCTGCCCTGCAACTTGCCGTCTGTGCACCCACACTCCTCCTTGGTCTTGGAGGCCCAGGTGAAGATGAGGAAGATGGAGATGCTGGCCCCAGCCATGATGCCCCATGGTGTCCATGTGGCTGCATCCAGGCAAGAATCCACGAGGCGAGGGGTTCCCAACCTGTGGGACTCCAGACTGCAACTCCCATCATCCCCAGCCACCATCAATTGAAGCTGGGGATGATGGGAGTTGTAGTCCAGCAACATCTGGAGTTTTACAGGTTGGGAACCCCTGCACTAGGCATTTGGTGGGTCAGCCTTCGAGCTTCATTGCAGGACGAAGGATCCCCACCTCTTTCTTTCTCAAGGGACTTAATAAACTGGGAAAGAAAGTTTACTCAGAATACTGAGTCCCATTATCTCTGCCCAGCTGGTTGACTGTAAACTGCTCTTGGAGTCCATGAACATTCCGCTCCATGGAGTTCCATTGGGCAGTTTGGGGTGAATTGCCCCCTTTGGATTCTTTTCCTTCACAGGTTTGTGAAACCAATTTATCTACTGGTAATTCTGAGTCCACCTTGCCCACAGGTGTTCCGGTTCTGCCTCCATAAGAGATTCCATCTCTTTCAGAAATAGATCTGAGATGCTGTTCCTGAAACTCTATTTCTGTGCCCCACAGGGCTCATCGAAGCTTGAGGGGCAATTTTAGATCAAGAAAAGGGAACTCGGGAAAAGATCCAAGAGTCATTGCTTGAGGAAAGGGAAACTGCTGCCAGCCAGAGCTGGGCGGTGCTGGGTGAGACGGAATGTTGGCGTGTCTGCCACTCTGCTGTCTAGTTTGAAATCCCAATTGGGGGAAATAGATATCTTTGGCCTGAATGCAAATAGGTGACTTTTCCTTCTGTTTTGGCATGCACAGCACATGTAATGCTTCCATTGGCTAATACTCAACATAAAGAAGTAGATGGCATGTGTACAGATGTGTATTTGCTTAGGCCCCTGATATCCTGCCCTTCCTTCAGGATGGTGTACACAGTTCTGCCTCCCCACATTTATTCTGACAACAGTCTTGTAAGGAGGGTGAGGATGAGGATGAGAGAGAGAGAGTGTAGTGGCCGAAGGTCACCCAGTGAGCGTTAGGGCTGCATAGAGAAAGATTTGCACCCAGGTCTCATCCAGCCCTCTAACTACCCCCCCCCGACTCTCAGTTGTGCGGGGAATTGGCTGCAGGAAAACAAGGAGATGGAATTCCCTCATTTTAGCAGGGAAACAGGGTAGTGTGTTGGCTACATGTTGTTAAGATTGGCTGGCATAAACTTTTAAGCAGTTGAATCTTGTTTCATCTTAGGAGCTCCTGGAAACTGGTCTTGCTTGGGGCCGAACAAATGTTAGAGAAGGAGGTCCCACATGTTCTAATTGGTGCACAGCCCCACATCCCCCCAGGGACGGCCCTGCTGCAAGCTCTGCACTGCTTTTCTGGGCTTCTCAATGTCACCATTGGGAACCTTTCTGAAGATAATGCATCTGAGCATTACTCTGCCAACGACTGGGCACTTGGATTTGGAGGCCATGATTCAACAGCCACCAGGTGTGGATCACTTCAGCGTGGACGAAAGCTCACCCCAGCCCCAAACTTGATGGGCGACATCTTGTAGGTCCATCAGGAGAATGTTTTGTATGGCCCTAGTGATGTATAGTAGTATCACACCTCAAAGGAGAGAGATACTGTAGGAAAATGAGGTTTGAAAATCTGTCTATAAGGCTAAGGCCGGATGTGGCAAGCCCCTCCCACACAGGGCTTTGCCAGTTGGAAAAGAGAAGTTGGCTCATTCCCCGGGTCCTGTATTCTCTGGACATCAGAGCACATGCAAGAGCTGCAAGAATCTGCCTCTGCACATGGGAAGAAGCTGCAAGGTGGAGTTGGTGAGCAGGGCATCTTCTGGCTGTGTTCATTTCTGCCTTACCACGGCGCTCATCCCCTTTGCTGAAGCCTGTGGGCTGTCTCATGCATGCCCAGGGGGTCTTGGCCTGGGTGCTGTTGGAATTGGGGATGGGCAGGCGGACATTGGTGCCCTACCCTCTACGGCTAGGTGGCCATCCGCATCTCCCACTGGGACCAGGAAAGCCCACAGCTTGGTCGCGGACGGTGTGCCTTCTCTTCCGAAGGGTCCAGGTTCCCTCCCTGGCAGCATCTCCAAGATTTGGCTGAGGGAGATTCCTGCCTGCAACCTTGGAGTAGTCCCTGCCAGTCTGTGAAGACAATACTGAGCTAGATAAAGCAAAGGTCTGACTCAGGATATGGCAGCTCCATGTGTTCCTAAGCAGGCAAAACCTAGTTCTAAATGACTCCTTAAGGGGAGGTCAATATCCACTTCACTGCAGTTGCCAGAGCACCCGCAAGCAGCTCCCAGAGCTTGGCCCCGAGAGCGAGCCCAGGCATGCCGAAGGCAGGAGATGTGCACCCAGCACCTGGACATGGCTGCATGCTTCCCACTCGCCCATCTCTCCCCACAGTGGCGCTCTGAAGCTCTCCTCCCGTCCCTCACAAAACCAGGCCTCCGTGGCTGAGCTCTCTCCAGTCCAGCTCTTCCGACCCGGCGGCAGCTCCACAGTTCAGCCCCAAGCGGCGTAGCTCATGGTGCCGTTCTTGGATGGGCGGTTGGGCTTGGGCTGCTTTTGAGGGAAGGGGATTCGGGGAGGCTACGTGATTCTGGGTCCGTGCACACAACAGACTCCCTCTGCATTTCACATCCTACCCCCAAATGTCGGAGCTTGTGCCAATTTCCAGCTCAAAGGCTTCTCCTGGATGTCATAGAGCATTTTTAGTGGGGTGAATCGGTTGTCCCAGAACTGGGTCCTTGCCTGGCGTGTGTTGAGCCAATAAAACACAGCCAGGGTGGAGATCTCGAAATCAGCTTTTATTCTGCAGAATAAATGGTTCTCAAGGGAATCATTTCCAAAGCAAAAAGCACACCCAGCACATTCAGCCTCAGCGTTATATAGGAAAAGCCACACACATCGCACTCCGCTAGTCCTCCTCCCTTTCTGCTAGTCAGGCAAACATGCTTGAACATCCAGGATCCCTCTGCCCTCTTAGCCTAACCTGCTTTGCATTGATCTCTGGCAGTTACAGAACCAAGAACCAGGAAGAAAGAACCATTTTCTTCCTTCTTTCGCAGGGGAAAGAGAGGTGATTCATACAGGGAGTCATGGTGAATTTGTTGCAAGCAGAAGGCTAAGCTAAGCTGGCAGTTAAAGCCCTCAGCTGACTTAGTGGCCTTACATCCAGGGGAGGGCCAAAATGGCTGCACCCTGGCTCTTCCAATCCATTCAGCAGCTCCCCGTTAGGCAGGGTTGTGCTTCCCCCACCAAGCCTCCTGTTTTAAGAACTTCTTTTAAAAAGATGATCTACTTTTCCCCGGCAGAGTCCAAACGCTCACCCATGGGCTGAGGGGATTTCCATGACGGGAGAGGCCTGGCTGAGTGGTGTGGACTTGCTTTGCCATGAGGGCTGGGAAGTGGTTTGGAAAAGGACATGCAGGAAACCTGCCCTCTGGACCTCCCTGCAGGACTGATCCCAAGTTTCTATGCTGGCCAAGAAGGTCACGCTGCAGGGGAGAGAAGAAGACCACGAGGTCCGTGTAGCTGGAGCTGGTTCTAGGACGCAAAATAAACTCTCCCAGCCCCAAAATATTGCCCTCCTGCATGGTGTGCCGGTATGGGGGGCAGGGGGCTTATTTTCCATTTTTCTCCCCCTTGCAGAAATGGTAGTGTGGCTGTCAGAAGAAAGGGAGGGAGCGGGGAGCTCTTTCTTGCTTCTTTAAAGACTTTTTCCTCAGAAACCGTTGGGAAGAATTTCTGACGGGGCTGGAGAGATCTGCCCCACCCGCACCCCAGGGATGGAGAAAGCTCTTGGCCAGAGAAGGGCGGCCATTCTGGCACTGGAGTGATGATGTCCCTCACGTCTCTGAGGTGACGAGGGAGACTGGCTCGCTCACAGAGGCCTGGGCTCCATGGCCTCCTCCCTCGTCCCTCCCAGCGGGCAGTGGCCTCTCCCTTCCTTTGACCTCAGCACTGCCAGGCCTCAGTGCTCCTAGTGGGCGAAAGGAAGTCTCTTCTTAAGAGTGCAGAGGTTCCCAGCCATGTTACTCCAGGTGTTGCTGAACGACAAATCCCATCCTCCTCAACCATGAATTGTAGCATGGGGGTCATGGGAATCGTAGTTCAACAACATCTGGTTCAGCACTGGCTGGGGACCCCCATCTGAACCGGTTCCCCAAAAGATGGGCGGCTTATTTCAGCCCAGCGTATCGGGACGGATGCTCTGCTTTTCTGTTTCTTTTTCCCAGAGTGGGGAGCTTCCTGTACGGAGCTCCAGAGGAGCAGCTGACGGACATTTCCTCTGAGGCTACACCTGTCCTCAGTTTCCGGTGAGAGACATCCCTCTTACGACTTTGGAAAGGTATCCTCCATCTTCCTGCTCCTTGTTCAGACCTATCCCATGCCCCTCAATCCTCTAGTCATTCCTTGTCCTTCTTTAGGCCGATTCAGACATTATGCTGTACAACTTGTACACATGTTGGTGTGAATTACTGTACCGGGGTTCATTACAAAATTGAACCTCGTTACAGGACCTTCAAATGCATTGTACAGATCGGAATTACACTGTACCTGTGTTCAACATAACATGGGAATGACTGTAGCTGTGCACAGAATTGTACCTGTGTGTATACTCATTGTATGAGTGTTGAACATCATGTGTGAATGGGCCTAATGTCTTTGCACTTGGAGAGAAACACCCAGACACCCACAAGGGCTTGACTGTGTATGTGAGTGCTGTATATTCACCACCTGCAGAATAGGATCAGGCCTGTTCTCTCTCATCCCCATATACTGCTGATAAAAAAATTCACAGAATATCATTAGGGGTTATGATTAACATTCATGGTGATGATGATATCTTTGACCTGTGTTCTTTTGGAAAATAAACTGGTTAAAGAAAAATAAAACACAAGCCAGTTTAAATGGAAAAAATCAGATTTTTTTAAATTAACAAACAAACAAACATGGGTTTCTATCAACTCTGGATGCAGCCTGAATTCTATGCAACATGTAGTTTATGTGATTTGAAAATTAAGCCATATAGATCACAGACCTGACCAAATCATGCATGCGGAAGATCTCTCCTTTCAATACAACAACAAGCACAAAATATTTATAAACTGCTTTTCAACCAATGTTTCCAAAGGGGTTTACATGCAGAAATAATAAATAAAAAAGATGGATTTCTGTCTCCAAAGGGCTCACAATCTAAAAAGAAACATAAGACGGACACCAGCAACAGTCACTGGAAGTATTGAGCTGGGGGTGGAGAGGGCCATTTACTGCTCAATAAAGCAGAATCACCATGTTAAGAAGGTACCTCTTTGCCCAGTTAGCAGGGGCAAAGGATTAATTCCTCTTTAAGAACCTGGGTTTTCAACTGTTAATGAAACACAGAGAGAGAGAGAGCTATTTAGAAATCTTTGTCCTACACATCAGTGAGCATCAACGAGAGCAAAACAAACTCACTTTTTGACTGAGAACGTACGTAGCATATTGGTCTGTCATCTTATTGTGATCTTCCCCTTCCCCTTAGGTTGTAAGTAAGTGTGATACCGCAACAGGGTTTGGGTGGGTATACCTGCTCCTGATGACAAGCTGGTGAAGCAGGTCAAGTCACAAAGGGGGAAAGAAAATGATGGCATCAAATATGAGAAGAGAAAGAAGAGAAACCTGCTCCGTTCCACAAACACTCACACTGACACACAGCATCAGAGTGGGGCAGACAAGACAACGGAAACCATGTGGCCCTTCTGCACAGGAAGAATTCCTCTTCCTCCTTCCTGAAACTCCAGGAAGCAGCAGCCGGCCTCTGTAAGTAGAATGCCATGACCACATGGTGCCTGGGGGACTGTGTAGAGTATTCCGCTTTGTCCAAAGCTGCACACAGGCCCAAAGAAAACTCTGTCACAGTCAGGATTGGACAGCCACTTAGGCTAAATGGGCCTGCCGCCAAAGAACACTACTCCGAGGGGGAGCAAGATTTTGGCAGGAGATTCAGGACCTTGGATAGCTCCAGACAGGGACCCTTGAGCCGGTGGGGGAGATTAGAGCAGTGTAGACATTGCTTCAGCAATGTTGACAAGCCCAGTGCAGGATTGGATCTTTGGCTGGCTAGTTAGGGTGGCTGGCTAGTGCCTCCGTTTTGGACTTCTGCAACCTCCTTCCAGCAGCGCTCTGCTGCTGCTCTGGAAGGAAGCCACCACCCTCTGAGCAAACGTGTTTCTGGCCCTCCTGGTACTGAGCCTGTGCTGATCCTTTTTTTTTCAGTTCAGAAAACCTTACTTGGTACGGGCACCTGTGACGTTTCACATTGAATGTGAGATGCAGACCGAGCAGCCAGGACCTGTCCACGTAAGTTTAATGCAAGCCTTATGTTCCCTATGGACTAAGAATGGGGGCAGGAACCCGAGGTGGGGGCTCCATCCTTGGGCCATGGAGGGAGCACTAGATTTTTCTCCCATCCCACTTGTGTAAAGGGTTCCAGTGAAGTGGAGCCGTCTCCGTCTGAGCATGGGGACTTCATAAGTCAGGGATAGGACAGTGACTTGGAAGAGATCTTTCCTTCTCTTCCTCCTCCCCCCACTGCTTGGTATCACGACTGTTACAGGGAGCAGAAAGAAAAGCAAGAGAGGGATGCTTCAAGGTGAATCACTGCCGCATCTGGTACTCTCCGTCTAGCATGACTTGGTCCAAATATCCCCCCTCAGCAGAAGCCTTTTCAGGCTGAGGGACGCCTCAGCCTTAGGCCAGCTAGGAGAACCGTCAGTGCCGAGCATGACTCTCTTTCTTTGGCTCATCCCATGCCCGCTTGCATATGTCTGCGTAAGGCTTGCTATTGGAGCTTGTCTACCCCTCCACACTTCAATGGGTTGAATCTCCCGCCATCCCCCGGAGCAAACTTTTATTGTGTTTTCTTTGCATTGCCACTGCAGGTCAAGCAGCAATTCATACAATGAAAAGAAGAGAGATCTCTCCTTTGACAACATTACAGAAATAGCTTGGAAAAGAACATTATTTACAGGTCTGGAAAGAATATTCGCCAATGCACTGGATAGAATAGAAAAAAGAATTCTCTTAAGAGAATAGAGAGCCAGTGTGGTGTAGTGGTTAGAGTGCTGGACTAGGACCGGGGAGACCCAAGTTCAAATCCCCATTCAGCCATGAAACTAGCTGGGTGACTCTGGGCCAGTCACTTCTCTCTCAGCCTAACCTACTTCACAGGGTTGTTGTGAGTAGAAACTCAAGTATGTAGTACACCACTCAAGGCTCTATGGAGGAAGAGCGGGATATAAATGTAGTAGTAGTAGTAGTAGTAATAATAATAATAATAATAATAATAATAATAATTATTATTATTATTATTATTATTAGTCTCCGAAATATTCTCTTCATTTCTAATCAATGCATTGATGAATATTCTTTTCCAAGTTGGGGGCTGTTACACTTGCAGGGCATACTTTCAAACTCTCTCTTCAAGAGAAAATGGATAGGCTAATGTGCTGGTGTATGCAGGCACAGTGAGTTAATCATGAAGCCTGAAATATTGCACAGCCTCCAGATTTTTCCTCCCCTCTCTTTCCTCGGGGAGCAGGAGAAATCCTGCTGCAGGCCTGTGTTAAGACCCCTATTCAAAAAGCAACACTTTTGTTGTGTCCCTTATGAAGATTCAATAGACAACACACTACAGAGCTCTTCTCATGGCCATTCGCTTGATTGGACAAGCTCCCAAGCCTGTCTCAGGAGCTGTGCGCCTTCCCAAGACTGAGTCATGTATGAATCAAAAACTAGATCAGAGAAGAGTGAAATGAAGCCGTGGGAGGTGGACACAGACTCTGACAGTCTCATCCTACCCAGTATATTACCCAAGGGGGAGGAAATAACTTTCAAGTCTCAGGAGCAATCCAGAACTCAGAGCAGTGATCTTGACACTTTTCCAAGTAGGGTCGATTTGGCCAGAGACCTTTCTCCGTGAGAGCCATTTCCCTGCACAGCCATTTCCCTGCACAGTCCTGTGCTTGTCTCAGTTCGTGGAGGGCCGTTGCAGAGAGAGGAAGCCCTCTCTGAAGAGCTCTCCGGGAAGGGCTGCCCTTCCCAGCCCTCTCTGCAGGCCTTCCCAGACAGTGCAGGGGCTCAAGAGGAATCTGTTCTCCTTAAGGGAGCCTCCACCTTCGGGCCTGCACAGATGGCAGCACTATCCTGTGGGGATGGTCGTTCCAGGCTTTTCAGCTTTTGCTGAATCTGCACACAAGCCCAATCAACAATTGGTCAGACTTAGGGCTAGACAGGCACCAAGAGTTCAAGGAGCCTGCCGCTGAGGATCGGCTCTGATGGGAGAAAGATTCTGTCAAGAAGACCAGGAACTTGGATATCTGCGGGCAGGGACAGTTGAACTGGAGAGGGACACCGGAGCAGGGTAGAGGTTCTTTCAGCAATGTTGACAAGCCTGCTGAAGGATTTGATCTTTGCCTGGCCAGTTAGGGTGGCTGGCTAGTGCAATGGTTTTGCACTTGGGCAGCCTCCTCCCAGCAGTGCTCTCCTGCCACTCTGGATGTCAGCCAGCATCTGAAGAAATGCATTTTCAGCCTTCTGGGTACCAAAGCTGACCTGAACCTTTCTGCTACAGCTTCCAGAGCCTTGGCGTGCAAAATGGCTAGTTGGATTTTTCTGTGAATATCAACACTGGCAGAAAGAGCCTACATATCGCACGGCAGAATCTGTCCATGTACCTTTGATGCAAGCCTTATGTTCCCTATGGAAGAGAAATGGGGGGTAGGAGCCCAAGGGGTGTGCTGAACGCTTGAGCCATGGAGGGAGTGCTGGATGCACTTGTGCAAGGGGATCTGGTGAAGTGGGGCCATCTGAGCTGAGGGGACTTCCTAGCTCTGAGTCAGGGAAAAGACAATTCCTGGGAAGAGAGCTTTGCTCCCCCTCTCCCTCTTCCTCCTCCCACTGCTGGGCATCATGACTCTCCCAGGGCACAGAAAGAAGAGCAGCAGAAGAATGCTACAGAGAGCGTCACTGCTGCATCTGGCAGTGTACCTTTAGCTTCAGGTGGTCCAAATATTCCCCCTCCACGGAAGTCTGTTCAGGCTGAGGTACTCCTCAATCTTCGCCCAGCCCTGGGGACCATCAGGGCAGTATTCCTGGGATGTAGCTGAGATTTCAGAGTTGGGTCTGTCTTGTTTTCTGGATTCCTTTTAGAAGTGGAGACAGTTTGTGGCCATGGAGGGTTTCAGGGAACTCCGCAGTTCGGCCTGTAGGATCCTGCAAGCGCTGGAAGCCACACAGGTAATGTTGAATCAAAAACTTCATCAATAAAGAGGGAAAGGAATCTGTGGGAGGCGGGCGCAGATTCTGACAGACTGTGACTTCCTACCCAGCATGTGGTCTACCCAGCAAATAGCCAAAGTAGAAGAAAATACTTTCAGAGTCCCAGGAGCAGTCCAGACCTCAGAGCAGTCATCTTGACTCTTTTCCAAGCGGGGGCCATTTGGGCAGAGACCCTTCAGTGCGAGAGCCATTTCCCTCTGTGCTGACCTCTGCACCGCCCTGCACTTTTCTCAGTGTGGGGAGGGCCCTTTCGGAGAGATGGAGCCAAGGGATGTGCACGGAACCATGGAGGCTGTGTTAGGGCTTTAAAGGCACATAGGATTGATGGGACCTGGCGTGGAAGAACACCATCAGCTGCATAGGACAAGCTCCCAGCCAGTCTCAGGAGCTGTGTGCCCTCCCAAGCCCCAGTCATGTATGAATCAACAACTACATCAGAGCAGAGGAAGAGGAACCTGTGGGAGGTGGGGGCAGATGCAGCCAGGGTCATCCTACCCACCACTTTCACCCAGCTTATTATTAAGTAGGAGGAAATGCCTTCAGAGTCCCAGGAGGAATCCAGACTTCAAACCAGTGACACCCCCTCCCTTTTTAAAAAGAGATTATTATTTAAAAACACCAGACACCATTACAATACATTTATAAAAACTATCATTAAAAAGAAAAGCAAGAAGAGGCCCAAGCCGATGACTACAAAACATTCAACATATAATACTCTACAATGTCGTTCTTGGGTAGTCCGCTCCTTACGATAATCTTTCTAGTTCAAAAATAATCATAGATTCTGCTTGGTCCTAATAAAAGACTGGGATGGAATTACACCTTTTCGAATCTTTAAAGAAAGTTAAAAGTTGGAAATGATAAGGAGGAAAACAAAGTTGGACTGCATGGCCTAGGAAACAGAAATGAAACAGGAGAATGACTTCTTAGTTTCTGCCAAGCCAATGATCTCTTCATTGTTAACACATTCTTCAAACAACCAAAGCATGCCTATACAAATGGACTTGACCAGATGGAATACGCAGAAATCAAACTGATTATGTTCTTGGTGCAAGGAGGTGGAAGAGCTCAGTTATAACAGCAAAAACGTGGCCGGGGGCCGATTGAGGACCAGATCACTAACTGCTCATGTGCAAGCTCCAAGTCAAGCTAAAGCGGAAAAACCAAAGCTATCCAGCTTCCACGATATGACCTTGGGAAGGTAGCCACCATTTTCAAGGAGCACATCAGGAACCACTTTGAAGTTCTGAACCTCATTGATAGGGAACCAGAGGAACTGTGGAATGAAAAAAGAAGTTGCTAAGGACGAATGTGAAAAGAGACTGCCAAAGACCAAGAAACAGAAGAAAGCAAAATTGCCCAGAAGAGGAGAGAAGCCAAAGTCAAGAAAGAGAAAGACCTCAGGAAGGAACTTAATAGGGAATTTCAGAAAGCTGTAAGAAGAGATAAGGAACAGTACTACTATGACATCTGTCAAGACCTTGGGGATGGAAATAGACACGGAAAAGTGAGGAAAGTTTTCCAAAAGATCTCTGAACTCAGAAGCTGGTTCCAACCTTGAATTTGTATGTTCAGGGATGCCAAAGGACAGACAGTCACTGATTCAGAGAAGATCCAACAGAGATGGAAGGAGTATACTGAAAATCTGTACAGTAGGGATGACAACATCCAAGATACTCTAGAAGATATCCCCTACTTGCAAGAAGCTCTAGTATGGGAAGATGAAGTTAGATCAGCATTCTAAGAACATAAGAACAGCCCTGCTGGGTCAGACACAAGGCCTATCTAGTCCAGCATCCTGTTTCACACAGTGGCCCACCAGATGCCTCTAGAAGCCTACAGGCAGGAATTGAGGACACGCCCTCTCTCCTGCGCTTACTCCCCTGCAAATGGAACTCAGAGGCATCCTGCCTTTGAGGCTCGATGTGGCCTATCGGCCTCCAACTAGTAGCCATTGATAGACCTCTCCTCCATGAAGTGATCCAAACCCCTCTTCAAGCCATCCAGGTTGTTGGCTGTCACCACATCTCATGGCAGAGAATTCCACAAGTTGATTATGCGTTGTGTGAAAAAATACTTCCATTTTTTGGTCCTAAATTTCCTGTCAATCCATTTCATGGGATGACCCCTGGTTCTAGTGTTATGAAGAATTCCTCTCCATCCACGTTCTCCACACCATGCATGACTTTATAGACCTCTACCATGTCTCCCCACAGTTGTCTTTTTTCCTAAACTAAATAGCACTCTGGACATTACCAAATCAGAAGGCTACAGGAATTGTTAGAATAGCTACAGAAATATGGCAAGAAACAGAAGAAGAATCAGTCAAGGCTCTAACCAAACCATGCCAGCAAATTTGGAGAACAACACAATGGCCAACAGACTGGAAGAGGTCAGTCTACATACCCATACCGAAGAAAGGAGCCTGAAGAGATTGCGCAAACCATCACACAATATCCTTAATTTCACATGCTAGCAAAAGAATGCTCAGGATCATCCAATGCAGATTAGAGTCCTACATGGAAGGAGAAATGCCGGATGTTCAAACTGGTTTCAGAAAAGGCCGAGGAACAAGAGACATCATTGCTGACGCACGCTGGAGAATTGAGAAAGCCAAAGAATACCAAAAAGAAGTCCATGTGTGCTTTATTGACTACAGAAAAGCCTTCGATTGCGTCGAACCTGTCAAGTTGTGGAATATCCTTAGGAAAATGGGTGTCTCAGAACATCTCATTGCTCTCAAGAGAAACCTATACACAGGACAGGAAGCCACAGTCCAGACAGAACATGGTGAAACAGACTGGTTCCAGATCGGCCAAGGAGTAAGACAAGGCTGTATACTTTCTCCTTCTTGATTCAACTTACACGCTGAACCTATAGTGAGAGGAGCTGGATTGGAAGAAGATGAGTGTGGTTTTAAAGTTGGGGGAAGAAACATCTGTGCTATGCTGATGACACCACTCTGATAGCTGAGAATGTGGATGATCTTTTCCTCTAGTAGGGAAAGTCAAGGAGCACAGTGAAAAAATGGGACTACGACTAACTGTAAAGAAGACTAAACTAATGACAACGGGTACAGCAACCAGACTCAGAATTGACAATGAAGACGTTGAAGTGGTGGATAGCTTCTGCCTTTTAGGATCTACCATCAGCAGTCAAGATCCAGCAGTCAAGAAATACGCCACAGAGTAGCACTTGGTAGGATTGCCATGAAGGCCTTAGAAAGAGTATAAGGCATATGCCAGATGCAGGGGGAGAGCAGCTGGCCCTATCCATCCCCAACAGCACAGCATCGCTCCAGTGGCAGTTGCTGGGGTCTATCTTATGTTTCTTTTTTAGACTGTGAGCCCTTTGGGGACAGGGGCCCGTTTTATTGATATCTATGTAAACCGCCTGAGGAACCTTTTATTGAAAAGCAGTCAATAAATATGCACTGAATTCTTATTCGTAAGTCGTGCCTCGCCTTCCGGAGGGCCAGGATGCAGCAGGCACCCTCCTCACACCTTTCTTCCTGTCCTGGAATCCAGGAGACTCAGCTGCCGACCAGACCCAGACCAGAAACACCACGGCAGCCCCTGCCTCCAGCACCAACTCCAGTCCCGCCCAGCACTGCAGGCTCCCCCGAGAGCACCGGAGAGGAGGTAAGCAAGCACTGCCCCTCCCGCACGGCCGAGCCCAGACGGGAAGGAGCGCCCCATCTTCCAAGCAAACGTGGCCAGCCAGAGGTCCCCCCCCCAGGCCAGGAAAGCCCACGGCTCAGTGGTAGACTGGGTACCTTCTCTGCAGCAGCTCCCAGCTTCCATCCCTGGCAAAGGGCAGAATCCTGTCCAGTCTCTCCCAGGGACCCATGAAGGCGAATGTGCCATTTGGAGGGCAAGGCCGAGTTGCAGGCCAGAGTGGGAGACAGTAGAGGAGCGGGGAGCTCCCCATTCAAAGATGAGGGCAGAGGCACCTCTTCCGGCCATTAAGGGGTCGCCTTGTGAGTAATTCGGGCTTGTGTTGTTCTCCGCAGATGGAAAGAGGAAGGCCCAAGAAGAGGTTGTGGTATTCTACTCCCCTGCTGTACAAGGTGAGGAGATCTCATCACCCCCACAGAGAGGCCTGCACTTCAGAAAGGGCAGAGCCCCACATTGGTGCCCAGCATGGCCGAGAAGCTCTTCTCTGCTTCCTGCCTTGTCCAAAGAGGGGCGGCCGGAGGCCTTGCGGTGGTGCCGGAGGGAAAGGGCCAGAGGCTGCCTTGCCGCACAATTCTGGTGGCTTTGGTGCGTCCAGAGGAGGGCCACGTAGAGGCTTTGAATCCCTGCAGTCAAGGCTGGGTGTATTCCACGTCTCTCACGTGCTCACTGCATACAGCCTGGGAATCTAGCATGCATTGGGCTTTCTGCATCTCAGCAGAAAGAATGGAACATGAAGGTCCAAAGCTACCTTTGTCGCTTGAGACCCTTAAGCAGTTCAAGCGGATTTTCCAATTCCTGTCCCAAAACCCCACCCAGATGGTAATTAAGAGCCACTTACGGTCCCTTTCCCAGATGAGGTTCCTGGACCATCCAAATCTGCGTACCCTGTCAACCTGAAGAAAAGTGTAATTAGTACATTTTATTTATTTTAAATAAAATTTATCTTAATTTAGTTCATTACTAAATTAATAAATTGTCAACCACTTTGAGAACTTGTGTTGAGAATCAGTATATAAAGATTCATCAGCTTTGTAGAATTACCACACACAAAATAGAAGCCATTATTTAAAACTATATGGAAGGGAGAGAGAGAAGAGAGCTGGAAAATGGCCCATTATGGCTAGGAAGAGACCGTTTTCTCTACCTGTGGAGTCTGGCAAGATCTTACAGTCAGAACCAATATCACCTCAAAGAATCACTGTAGTTTTGGAAACTCTCTACATGGCTTTCTTTCTTTGAGGTCCTCCAACTGGGTCCCCGTATCCTTTTGGACTACAAATCCCATCATCACCCCTGAAGGCCACTGTGACAGGGGATGATGGAGTTGAATTCAAATGACCTCTGGTGACCCAGGCTGGAGAACTCCTGCTCTAAAACAAGCAAAGCCAACTGGATTCCCACGCTGAAGCTCCCTAGGCTGCAGGAGACCAGCATGGTCAGAGCTGGATGTGCTAAGCCTTGTTTTAATTGGCTTCATGTTCTGAGACCTCATACGCTTTTTAGTCTAAATATAGGGATTGAAGTAACGGCCAAAGAAGAGTTCCCTTGGAACCTTCAGACTTGCTGGAGGGAGCAACCAGGGTTTCCAGACAGCATAGAAGGTCACTGCATTGCCGACGGACAACAAGATGGGAGAGATCAACTCTTTGGTACCCAAGCTGTCACTCTTCTAGAGAGGCAACCCATCATTTTCCAGGCAAGGACACAAACAGTTCTAGACTGGATGGCACAGCAGCAGATAGGCCACATCATGCCACAACAATCTGTTCTGCAGCGAGGTTGCAAAGCTGGCAACCAGAAAAGACTAAAAAGACTAAACAGGCATGTGTCTCGATGGGATGGGTGGGCAAGCGATGTCCTTTCCTTGCAGTGCCCCCATGTCCTGGGATCCTGGAATAGACACGTGGCCAATCTGCCCAAGTCAGTCCTTGAACCCCACCCCCAGGGCTTACCGTGCAGGTAGGGAGAGGAACCTCACCCCCATTTGCGCTCGTGGGTTTCAGACGCTCTGGACTCATTCCGATTACTGAATGCCATGACCAAGTTGCAGGAAAAACACAGCGGGGGCAAGATGGAGCCTGCCGAGGATATTTCCTTACATACTCAGCAGTCTCTCTTTTCAAGGGATTGCAGCTGCAAGGGGTGTGTAGTGGGCTGTGCTTAGGTTCAGCTTGTCAAATCCCTGCAAAACTCAAAGCAAGCAAAAATCAACACAACCACCATGATACCGACCAGTTAGACAAGGACTCCAAAAAGAACCCGCCAATAATCAAATCCAAAAGTGCTCCTGCGCCTGGTTGTAGGACTGGGCCAATTGCTTAGGGCCAGAACTACCACAGACCTCTCATCCCAGATCTCCCTCTCTCTCGGCAAGGTTTTGTTTCATGAATGCTTGCCAGATCAAGCCTTTGAAAACGATGCACGAGTTACAAGTTGCTCGGTCCCTTTCGAGAGCTGGCAATTTCTGTTCTCAGCCAACGCTATTCAATATCTCCCCGGGAGAAGAGAAGAGCAGCCTTGCTAGTTCAGACCCAAGACCTCTCGAGTCCAGCCTCCCATTCCCCACAGTAGCGCACCAGTGGAG
Organism: Hemicordylus capensis; assembly: GCF_027244095.1. Taxonomy (NCBI): domain Eukaryota; kingdom Metazoa; phylum Chordata; class Lepidosauria; order Squamata; family Cordylidae; genus Hemicordylus; species Hemicordylus capensis. The sequence continues at coordinate 239,303,286 of NC_069657.1, read as the reverse complement.
CCCTCTGGGAAGCTAACCACCAGGAGATGACGGCATGCCTCCTCTCCTGCTATTGTTCCCCTGGAGCTGCTATTCACAGGGGCCCTGCCTCTGAGCCTGGAGGTAGCCTCCAGCCATCAGGACTAGCTGCCACCGAGAGCCCCGCATGGATTGATGTCACTCTCTTTATATCCAAGGAGCCCAGTGTAGTGAACAGGGTTCTGCTTCCCCCCACAACCACCCTGTGAGGCAGGTTAGGCTGAGAGAGAAGTGACTGGCCCAGAGTCACCCAGTGAGGCTCAAGGCTGAACAGAGATCCCATCTCCCTGCTCCTCGCGCAGCACTCTAACCACTACACCACACTGGCTCTCAAAAGAACCCCTTTCACCCCAGAGGGAACGAGTTTCAAAGTTGTTTATCGCCAGCACAATTAAAAGCATACATCAAAGATCGTTTCAATGGAACTTTGAGAACTAGTTCTAATTGGAAGATTTGGGTTTCTTTTTGTAAAATGGTGCGCAGCTAGAATGAAGTACATTTCATCGTGACCATTCCTAGGAAGAGATGAGCTGCACTTCTCTGCCCCTTGAGACGCAGAGGCCACTGCCATGTGTCCAGCTGAGCCCCTCTGGATTTGGGCTTGAGAAGGAATTCTTCAAAGTCCTACAATGTCCTGGGGGAAATGGAAAAGATGGAGGATTCACGAGGATTGGCTGGAGAAAGGACGCCAGCAGCTGCTCTTGCAGGAATCCACTTGGCTCAGAACAAGCTGCCTCTCCCAAGCAAAACTGCAAAGATGCTGCCTGACCAATTCTTCATGGATGCTTTCCAGGGCCGTTCTGGGGACCATCGTTCTGAGCCAATTCAGGGGTTCTGCAGCAGCCCACCAAGTGAAACAGCACACGATGCTCCTTCTTTCCCTTCACTGGAGGCTTCCCTAACTTGGGTCTCCCAAGTTGTCATGGACTCCCATCATACAAATCCTGGGCTGCCCCGGCTGGGAATCCCCACTCAGCTCATCAGGAAAACGGGAAGTCACAGCATGCTGTCCTGCAGGGGTTCGAGGACTGGGAGGGCTGCCAGGGGGTCCTCTTGCCCCGAGGTTGCCCCTCCCCAGGCTGCAGCCAGCTGGGTGCTGAAGCTCTGCATCCCCCTCTTCTCCTTCTCCCCAGCCTCGCACCGAGCACTCCCCTTGACATGGACCGGACAAGACTTCCATGAGACGGCTTCTTGGCAACTTGGGAGGAGACAGAAATAGCCACGAGCCAGTGACTGGAGTCGCCCCCACCCCACCCCCTGTTGTGTTTTTAGGAGAGCACGCACACACTCTTAGAAGGTGACAGTTGTGAGATGGGCTCCTCCAATCCCTGACTTGCATCCAGATTCAGTTTCTCCTCCTCCTCCTCATCGACTCATTAAAATGGGAAATGTAAACCTGGCCCATTAATTTCAATGAGAGTACTCATGAGTAAAGTCTGGATATCAGTCAGTGACTGGCGTCTCCTGTCTCATAACTGCCACATTTACGATCCACACACACACACTCAGTTGCTGCTCTGGGGTACCTGAGCTGAAGGTTTGCCATGGGACGGGTACACTTCTTGTAGAGGGTTGGGACCCCTGCTCTCTATAACCCCTACAGAACATGATTCGGCTGCATGCCACTGAATGCTCCCTCTTCAGGTTCTGTTTGGGCAGGAGGAAGGGAAGTGGGGTCTGTCTATCGCAATTAGAATTGCCTTGAGATGGTTTGCCTCTCTGAGGGCAATTTGTTCAGTGCTGCGTTGTGCCTCCAGTGCCTCCTCCTTATGGTTAGGATCTGGTTTCATCTCAATTGCTGCCGCTGCTGCTTGGCTGCATCTCTTGAGTTTTGGCTTCAATTGATCTTTCCCCTAATTGGTTTGGCAGCAGAATCACTGACTGGGAGGGTCATTTCAAACTGGCTGCAGGAGGCCCCTGCCGAAAAAATGATCCCATCTCTGGGTCTCCCTCTCAATACTCCTTATCTCTGGGATACCAGAAAGCCAAGATGACTATATGGGACACTCTGTGGGGGTGTTGAGATCTCCTCACCTTGTACAGCAGAGGGCCTTTGACCGCATACCACCCCCTCCTTTGGGGCCTTCCTCTTTCCATCTGCGGAGAAGAACACAAGGCCGAATTACTCACAAGGCGACCCCTTAACAGCCGGAAGAGTTGCCTCTGCCCTCATCTTTGGATGGGGAGCCCCCGTCGCTCCTCTTCGGACTCCCACCCCTGCAACACTTCCCACCTGGGCAAGGCCATGCAGGAGGGGCAGTGCTTGCTTACCTCCTCTCCGGTGCTCTCGGGGGAGCCTGCAGTGCTGGTTGGGGCCGGAGTTGGTGCTGGAGGCAGGGGCTGCCGTGGTGTTTCTGGTCTGGGTCTGGTGGGCAGCTGAGTCTCCTGGATTCCAGGACAGGGAGAAAGGCGTGAGGAGGGCGCCTGCTGCATCCTGGCCCTCCAGAGGGTAAGGCACGAATTACGAATAAGAATTCAGTGCATATTTATTGACCGCTTTTCAACAAAAGGTTCCTCAGGCGGTTTACATAGATAGAAATAAAACGGCCCCCTGTCCCCAAAGGGCCCACAGTCTCAAAAAGAAACATAAGACAGACCCCAGCAACTGCCACTGGAGGGATGCTGTGCTGGGGATGGACAGGGCCAGTTGCTCTCCCCCTGCATCTGGCATATGATGTGACTAAGAGAGCGGGCGGGACAAAACGCTCCGCAGCACCCTCCCGTTTCTGCCTGAAGTCCAGCTGATCCCAGGGGATGGCCACGTTGGCTTGGGGAAGGAGAAGCTGCTTGCAGGCTGCCCAGTCTCCGCTCACCAGTGTTGGAGGGGCAGAGCTTCCCACTGGACTGGGGGGGGGGGCTCCAATCTCCACCTGCCCCCTCGCAACTGCAGCAGCACTGAGGCCAAGACCCTCCTCCTCTCTGCCCGAGACAACCCACAAGGGGCTGAGAGCAGGGGGATCGTGTCCCAGAGAACTGGGTTCTCCGTGTGGGGCCCACGTGCTTCCGATTTCCTCACCTCATCCAGCTTCCGGAGGGACCTTAATCTCTGGAAGCGGCCCTCCTTCCTGTATTTGTCCAGGATGCTTTGTTGCTGCAAAGCCTTTTCCTTTGGACCCTGGTGGGGAAAAAGAGCCATTCACCAGCCAAGGCCGAATGAGGTATCTGCATGAAATTCATCATAATCAACATCATCCCCAACGTGTTCCCAATATTGCTTCTCCAAAAGGAGCTAAACAGCACCCTCCGTTTTCAGTGTGATATCCATCTGACCCCTCCACCTGCCAGATGTGTGTTCTCCGGACCCTGGTGGAACAAACTGCAATTCTCCAGCTAAGGCACGAAAGATTGGCTACTTGCTGTGAAGGATTCTTCCTGCTGCTGGAGATGATGTGAAGGTTTGGCACAGAAAGAATGACCCACCTTGAATCCACTCTCATTCCGACCAGAGAATCTACTCTCAGAAGAACAGCTCTGATACAACAAACCCCCGTGCCCCATGGGTTTTGGGTTAAGGGGTGGTTGGAACCCTATGTGCACTACACCACCACTCGCTCAGAGCATCCCTGGTGCCCCCCAAGTGGAGTTATGGGGCTGCTGAAATTCCCCATCATTCCCGATGGGGGGGAAGCTTAAAGATGCACAAACTTCAGAAATTCTTTTTAAAATCACCCCTTTCACCAATTTCTTTGAAATCTGGGTGGTAGCAGGCACCCATTGGGACACTACCACCTGACCCACTCTTCTGCCCCCTCTGACACTGTCAAGAGTCAGCGCCCACCTCCCACGGGTTCTTCCCCATCTCCTCTGATCTAGTTTCTGATGCATCCAAGACTGGGGCTTGGGAGGCCACACAGCTCCGGAGACTGGCTGGGAACGTGTCTGCCCCCCCCCCCACCACCGCCCTAATCTGTTAGGAATTTTTCCCATACATTACCTGCACGGCTTCCATGGCTTGGAGGATTCTTGTTGGGAAGCTCCTGAGCCCGCACCATCCTTCAGGCCAGTTGTTTTCAGTGCCCTGTAGCGAGAAGGTTGACCACAGGGCAATGAGTGCCCCATTCAAACCTGCATTATCTCATTTTGTAACAACTTCTACAAGACATCCAAGGTCCTGATCTTCTTGCCAGAATCTTGCTCCGCTGCATGAGGCAGTGTCCTTCCGCGGCAGGCCCCATCCGTTCTAGGTGCCTTTGAAGCCCTAGCCCCGTGTGCAGCTTCAGCCCAAGCCAAATACTCGGCACCGTCCGGCAGGTGCCATGTGGGGATGACCATTCCCAAGGTGCAGTGCTGCCATCTGGGCAGGCCCGGGGGTCGGAGCATCTTAAGGTCAACGGAGCACTCTTGAGCCCTGCATCATCACCTTGGAAGGCCTGCCGAGAGTGCTGGGCAGTGCAACCCTTCCCAGAGAGCTCTCCAGAGAGGGCTCCATTTCTCTGAAAGGGCCGTCCCGGCACTGAGGAGAGCGCAGGACTGTGCAGAGGTCGGCACAGTGGGGAATGGCTCTCGCGCTGAAGGGTTACTGTCAAAAGGGCCCCCGCTTGGGAAAGTCTCAAGATCACTGCTCTGAGGTCTCGATCCCTTCTCGGACTCTGGAGGCATTTCCTCCGACTTGGGTCATATGCTGTGCTGGGTGGCCGGACCCTGTCAGTGTCTGTCCCCACCTCCCACAGGTTCCTTTCCCTCTTCTCTGATCTAGTTTCTGATCCATACATGACTGGGGCTTGGGAGGGCGCACAGATCCAGAGAGGGACTGGGAGCTTGTCCCACCCAGCTGATGGCCAAGAGAGCAGCTAGCGTACCCTCGGTTGAAGCTCTGCTGGTCCTTCCCCCTCTTCTGTTAGGAGTAGGAGGTTACCCAAACAATACCTGAATGTCTTCTGTGACTGGCAGCGACCCAGGATCACAGTTGCGATCAGATCAGAAGGCCTGCAGAGAGTGCTGGGAAGTGCAATCCCTCCCAGAGAGCTCTCCAGAGAGGGCTCCATCCCTCTGAAAGGGCCCTCCCAGCACTGAGAAAAGAGTAAAACTATGCAGAGGTCAGCACAGGTGGAAACGGCTCTCATGCCATTTCCGCCCAACAGGCCCCCACTTGGAAAAGAATCAAGATTACGGCTCCTCTGAGGGCTGGATCCCTTCTTGAACCTGGAAGTCTTTCCCTCCTACTTGGGTAATCTGCTGGGTAGGAGGACACGGTCTGAGTTGGCACCCGCCTCCCATGGGTTCCTCTCCCTCTTCTCTGATCTAGTTTTTGATTTCTTCAGGACTGGGGCTTGGGAGGGCGCACCGCTCCGGAGACTGGCTGGCAGCTTGTCCTACCCAGTCAATGGCCATGAGAACAGCTCTTTAGTGTGCTGTCTGGTGAAGCTCTGCTGGTCCTCCCTATCTTCTGTTCATAATTACTAGCATTTTCCAGACATTACCTGCATGGCTTCCATCACCTTCATGGTTTCCATAATTCTCTTATGGAAGTTTCCTGGCCCATAGAATCTCGCCGTAGGGTTTTTTGCAAGGAATTCCTATGGCAAGAAGGTTAACAACGTGCCCATTAGTGGCCCATTCAAACCTTCATTTCCTACCTTCATGTCCACTTCTAAAAGCAAACCAGAAAAGAACACAGACCCACTTCTCCTACTTGGGTTATTTGCTGGGTAGACCATATGCTGGGTAGGATGAGCTCAGACTGAGGAGTAGCTCAGCCTGAAATGTCTAAAGGTCTCCGTCTGTCTGGGTCTGCACCTGCCTCCCACACAGGGGCGTGACTACCATTAGGCAAGGGGAGACAGTCTTCTCAGGGCCCCACTGCCATTGAGGGGACCCCCAGAGGCACGTCACATGACCCCCTGCCCGCCCGTGTTGCACCCCCTATGAATTAGGTTGGTTCTCTTGGATATCGGCAGTAGCGGAGAGTAAAAAAACCTAGATTCAAAGTGAACTAGATCTTCATCGTATTCATAATGCGGATGTGAGTGTGAGTGCACTATATCTTGTGAAGTGTGTTTGTGTGTGTATATCAGCAAAGGACCCATTTTGAAATCTTGTCTCTGGGCCCACTCCAACCTTACTATGCGCCTGCTCCCACGGATTCCTTTCCCTCTGCATTGATGGAGTTTTTGATCCAACATTACCTGTGTGGCTTCCAGCGCTTCCAGGATCCTACAGGCCGAACTGCGGAGCTCCCTTAGACCCTCCGTGGCCACACTCTGTCTCCACTTCTAAAAGGAATCCAGAAAACAACACAGACCCAACTCTGAAATCTCAGCTACATCCCCGGAATACTGCCCTGATGGTCCCTATCACTGGCCAAAGAGTGAGGAGTACCTCAACCTGAACAGGATTCCACGGAAGGGGAATTTTTGGACCACCTAAAGCTAGAGGGACCCTGCCAGATGTAGCAGTGACGCTCTCTGTAGCATCCTTCTGCTGCTCTTCTTTCCGTGCCCTGGAAGAGTCGTGATGCCCAGCAGTTGGAGGAGGAAGAGGGGCAGGGGGAGCAGAGATCACTACCCAGGAACTGTCTGACTCCCAGCTAGGAAGTCCCCTCAGCTCAAACGGCCCCACTTCACCCGAACCCCTTGCACAAGTGGATCCAGCACTCCCTCCATGGACCAAGGACGCAGCACACCCCGTGGGCTCCTACCCCCCATTTCTCCTCCATAGGGAGCGTAAGACGTACCTGGACAGATTCTGGCCGACACGTCCATTCTCGGCGAGATTCTGGGGTGCGCCGAGGCTCTTGAACCTGCAACAGAAAAGTTCAGGTCAGGTTTTGTACCCAGAGGGCTGAAGATGCATTTCCTCAGAGGGCAGCTGACATCCAGAGCAGCAGCAGAACACTGTTGGAAGGATTCTGCATCCACGCAAAACTGTTGCACTAGCCAGCCACTCTAATTGGTCAGCAAATGATCCAAGCCTGCAGTGGGCTTATCAACATTGCTGAGGCAACATCTACCTTGCTCCGGGCTCTCCCTCCACTTCAATTGTCCTTGCCTGGGGCTGTCCATGGTCCTGATCATCCTGCAAGATTCTTGCTCACTCTCCAAGCTGCCTGAGGCAATGTCCTCACAGCTTAGACAAAGATAGCCCCACTTGACTGAAACCCCGGGACAAGTGGAATGGGTGGCAGATCTCGCACTCCCTCCTTTGCCCGAGAATGCAGGCCCTCCCTGGGGTCCCGACCCCCCCCTTCCTCTTACGTAGGGAACTTACGGGAATGACTTGCATCATACATACGGGTTTTGGTCTCAGCCTGTGATGGGGAGGTTTTCGAATAAAACCTCCCATTCCTGGAGGAAGCTGAGGCTCCGGGACCTGCAACAGAAAGGTTGAGCAAAGGCTCAGTACCCGGAGGTCCAAAAATGCATTTCTTTAGATGGTGGCTGAAATCCAGAGTGGCAGGAGAGCACTACTGGGAGGAGGCTGCCCAAGTGCAAAACCGTTGCACTAGACAGCCACCTCAGACGGAGACGGCTCCACTTCACTGGAACCCTTTACACAAGTGGGATGGGAGAAAAATCTAGCACTCCCTCCATATCCCAAGGATGGAGCCCCCACCTCGGGTTCCTGCCCCATTCTTAGTCCATAGGGAACATAAGGCTTGCATTAAACTTAAGTGGACAGGTCCTGGCTGCTCGCTCTGAATCTCACATTCAATGTGAAACATCACAGCTGCTCTATGAAGCACGGTTTTCTGAACTGCAACAAAAAGGATCAGCAGAGGCTCAGTCCCAGGAGGGCCAGAAACACGTTTGCTCAGAGAGTGGTGGCTTCCATCCAGAGCAGCAGCAGAGCGCTGGTGGAAGGAGGTTGCAGAAGTCCAAAACGGAGGCACTAGCCAGCCAAAGATCCAATCCTGCACTGGGCTTGTCAACATTGCTGAAGCAACGTCTACCCTGCTCTGGTCTCCCCCACCAGCTCAAGGGTCCCTGTCTGGAGCTATCCAAGGTCCTGAATTTCCTGCCAGAATCTCTCTCCCCCTTTGAGTAGTCTTCTTCGGCGGCAGGCCCATTTAGCCTAAGTGGCTGTCCAGTCCTGACTGTGACAACTTGTTCATTGGGCCTGTGTGCAGCTTCGGACAAAGCAGAATACTCTACACAGTCCTCCTGGATGCATCTGGGGATGAACTTCCCCACGGTACAGTGCTGGCATCTGGACCGGCTGGGGGTGGGTGGGGATGCTCCCTGAAGGGAAAAAGGACCCCTTTGTTCCCTGCACCATCTTGTTAGGCCTGCAGAGAGTACTGGGAAGTGCAGCCCTCCGCAGAGAGCTCTTCACAGAGGGCTCCATCTCTCGGAAAGGGCCCTCCCAACACTGAGGAAAGAGTAAAACTGTGCAGAGGTCAGAACCGTGGGAAATGGCGCTCAGGCTGAAGGGTTTCTGCCCAAATGCCCCCAACTTGGAAATGTGTCAAGGTCACTGCTCTTAGGTCTGGATTCCTCCTTGCACTCTTGCCTGCACCCTGACCCCTGAGACTGCTGCAACTCCACCCTGGCCAATGACCCAGCAGGGAAGAGGATCCTCTTGGAACCTTTTCCCCACCCCCTTGCTATAACTATACCAGTGGCCTCCCCATTGGCCACAACTGCCATTTCCAAAATTGCACCAGCAATACAACTCAACTGCAGTTGCTTTCTGCTAATGCATGGATGAGACCAAGCCGACGAGTATTCCGTGTTGTGTCTTGACCAAACCCCACGGAAAAGGGTGCTCAAAGAAGGGCAACCTTGTTTTCCAAACCCCTTGCTTAAGGGGTTGGGTGGTCTTCCACTCTAGGCTGGACGATGCCATGCAAGATGCTCCTCACCTCCTTCCGAGCAAGCTCCCCCAGATGCTCCAGCTGCCACATGGGGTCGGGCTTCATACGCTCCTATGGACCAAGGAAAGAAAGACAGCTCTTATTTCCTGGCACCTCAGCCACGACCATCCCAGTTCCCCTTGGGCCCCTACTCCGTGGGAGAAGCGCTGCTGAGCGTGCAGAAGGCCCCAGGTTCCTAGGAGCTCTCTTGCACCAATCCCCACCAGTAGCATCCCCACAGGCTTGACTGACAGCAGCACTTCTCTCCGGTCGAGAGCTGTAGACCTGCTGCCCGCCCACCACTCCGCTCAAGCCTCACTTCCAGCCCTTGGAATCAGATGGAAAGGAGAGCGAGAGCTGGGGACACTGCGACATAGCCAGCTGCCTTCTACCGAGTCTGACCAGTGGTCCATCTAGCTCCGTATCGCCGACACAGTCTGGCAGTGGCCGCTCTCCAAGCTTCTTTCCCAGCCATAGCCGGAGATGACAGGGATGGAACCTGGGAGCTTCTGCATGCAAAGTAGATGCTCCAGCACTGAACTACGGCCCCATCCCCTTGGGGTCCTCGGCATGGTGATGGCATCACACCCAGATCCCTGGATGGCAGCCAGAGGCCACACCTCAGCATCCTGTGCACAGCTTGAACACCCTGGGAAATATCCTATGGATGCCACCTGCTGAGTGGTCAGAGAGAAATCTCTCTCCCTCTCTCCCAGGACTAGAACCGGAGCTTCTCCCATGAAACGGACTGCCAGGAAATTTAGGACCGACCCAAGGAAGGACCTTTTCACACAGTGCCTCTCAACACCAGTTGCAGGGGAGCAACAGCAGGAGGGGGGCAGCTTCCCAAGACATCTGGTGGGCCTCTGCGGGAAACAGGGTGCTGAACCGGATGGGCCTTGGGCCTGATCCAGCAAGGTTCTTGGATCCCCTAAGCCCATCTCAGATTCCCTCTCACACTGTCTCTTGCAGCAAAGCCAGTAGACCGGCTTCTTTTCCCTTGGACCTGGCCCATTTAGCATTAGCCCCTTCCACTCTTTGCCCATACTCCTTTTGCAAGACCCTGAGGACTTCTCTTCGAGATCAATCCACTTGGCATCCAAAGGAGGAAATGCTGTCCTCATGGCTGACTCTCTTCCCCCTCACTAGGTAGATGCATGTCTGGGTCAGGACAACCATCCCGAGGAAACCCCCCATTCTTAAAGATCTGTCACTGTTTGGGAAACAGGATGCTGGGCTTGCTAGACCTTGCTAGAAAGAGAGGCAGAAGTCACACAGCTCCTCCCTGGGGGCAGCCAGAAAGATGAGGAGAGAGCCTGCAAGCAAGATGGAGAGGAGGGGTGAGGCTGCTAAAGCACACCTTTGCTCGGTGGCCACTCCCTGACTGTCCTTTAGCTCCCGCCCTCCCTTCATCCGCAGGGCCCACTTGGCACCAGGTGACCCTTCCTACCTTCCTCAGCAGGGAACCCCAAATAGGTTTGCAGACATCGGCCACAACCAAGAAGATGGGCCTTTGAATGGCCACAGCCAGTGCCTTGAGGCAGAAGGCCATCTCAGCGTCTGGTCAGTAAGGCTGAAGTTGGCCAACTGTCCTCTGGAGCATCTTTTGCCATGGACGCCGGAACTCCCAGCTCTGTTCTATGGGGGGATGGGCACCGGCCAGGCAGAGACAGCTGGGAGGGGGGAGACGCTGACTGGGGGAGCAGAGACTGTGGACTGGGGTGCTGGAACTGGGGTAGGAAAGCTACTCTGGGAGCCTTGGGGTGCCTGAAGAAGAGGCATCGTGAGGAAGAAAGAGAGACCACTCCATCTCTCATGGGTGTGTGTATGTGTGTGTGTTGCATTTGAAACACTTGTGGAGCCTGAGGGCTGAGCCCCATCCTTTTTCACCTTTCGGCAACCTGTCACAGTTTTCAGGCACTTCATATGCTTTCACTGAAATCAGACTAAGGAAATACATGGCATGGACTGGCTTTGTGTGATCTATATGGGTGCAGAATCCAGCTTGTCTTGGCACAGAGTTGGGTGAAATTAACAAAGAGTGCCCCACCTTTGGGGAAGCCCAGAGGACCCACAGGCCTACCAGTTGCCCTCCGGGCACACCACTGCCAGTCAGGGTGGCCAACTGCTTTTCTTAGCCACGCTCCTGTGTCTTTAAGAGCAGCCCTGACACACCATAAATTCAGAATGGTGATGCTTTCCCAGGTTAGGGGACAGGCTGAGGCCGCCACCAAGGAGGTTTCTGCTAAAAAGTCTTGAGAGCTAATGATGACCACACACACAAAAAACACCCCAGTTGGTGCAATTTAATGAGGAGCTGGAAATGGAAACTGACCCTCTCTGATAAGAAGAGAGATCCGCACACTGAGCAACTGCTGCCTCTATGCAGAAGCCACAGATTGCTTCGGTCTGATTCCATTCCTCTCCTTGGCCTGCTTTTCCCAAAAGAGAAGCTGTCTCTTTCCCCGGGTCCGGTATTCTCTGGCCATCAGAGCACATGCAAGTCAGACCTGCGAGAATCTGCCTCTGCACACGGGAAGAAGCTGCAAGGTGGCGTTGGTGAGCATTGCACCTTCTGGCTGTGTTCATTTCCACCTCACCACGGCCAGCTCTCCTGGGGCCACTTGGTAGAACTGCCCATGCCAGGAAAGCACGGAGGACGTTTCCCTTCGACTCTGAATTAATAGGGAGGGGAAGCAAAGGCGAAGGCAGTCCTGGGCAGGCTTCCTCGGAAGAAAGCCCCCCCACCCCCACTGCTCCCCCTCCCACTTGGCTCATACCCCCCACCTGGTGGTCCCCACCTCTCCTGCCCAGGTCTCCCCCTCCTCCCTCAGGCTTCACCTTCCATGACTCCCAGAGCAGGATTTGGGCTGACATGAGATTCCGGGAGGCCAAGGTTTTGCAGCCTGCAGAACTCCCAAAGTTGCCAAACTGCTGCATTAGGCACCTGGTGGGTAAGCCTTAGAGCTCCATTGCAGGACGATGGAGAGCTGGTCTTGTGGTAGCAAGCATGACTTGTCCCCATAGCTAACCAAGGTCTGCCCTGGTTGCATCTGAATGGGAGACTTGATGGGTGAGCACTGCAAGATATTCCCCTCAAGGGATGAAGCCGCTCTGGGAAGAGCAGAAGTTTCCAAGTTCCCTCCCTGGCTTCTCCAAAATAGGGCTTCCTGCCTGCCTGTAACCTTGGAGAAGCCGCTGCCAGTCTGTGAAGACAATACTAAGCTAGATAGACCAATGGTCTGACTCAGCATATGGCAGTTTCCGATGTTCCTATCTCTCTCTTTCTCAATGGACTTGATAAACTAGGAGAGAAAGATCCCCACCATCAGTCAGGCCAACGCTCAGCATTCCAGATCCCCATTGCAAGGGGGGCCATGTCAAGCAAGGGCTCCGTCAGGCTTCCTGGGCTTTGGAGAGCCAGATCACAAACACCTCTCTTGCTCATTTGCCCTGACATTGTGCCGGGGAGGGGAAATCTGGCCCTCCAGCTCTTGCTGAGCGACCATACTGATGTGGATGGGGCTTGTTCCTGGGTCAACGTAACCAGTCAGTCAGACACAAGGATTGGGAATGATTCATTGAGGCTTTATTGCTTCTGCAGATGGCAATAGGTAAGCAGTAGGCTCATGCTCTCAAACCGATTACAGTTTGGTTACAGGTGCACCTACATTTATACAGACAATCTAAATGGTGCTGACGCCCTAGACACAGTATGGTGGTCCAAGTATCTAGTACGCACGCGGATGCCTGATTCATTGTTCATCGGGTGATTACTCCTTAGTTGGCTAGATCCTGTTTTCTAGCCTGGGAACCTTAGCTGTGTTAACAAGTTTCCTCGATACAATTTAGCTGGAGAGAGATAATGACGTTAATCATGAGAGGCAGTGATGTCCCTGAGCTGGGCTAGGTTACTTGAAGTTAGAATGAGGTCTTCTAGGCAAAAATGGAGTTTCGTTGGTTTTCTAAACACATCCAAAGCTTGTGGCTGGGCCGGATGGGAGTTGTCGCTCAACAAGAGCCGGAGGGCCGGACAATTGGCGCCCCCCTGCACTGTGCACTCTCCGCCTGGGGCTGCAAGGGCCCCTCCCCTTCTGCTGTACTGCACCACCTTGGGAGGCTGGCTGAGCTCTCTGGGAGGAAACAAGAGGGTGCTTCCCACCTTTCCTTCCTCCAAGGGCAAAGCCCCGGGGTTGGCAACGCCTTCCCGTCTACCAAGAGGTGTGTTCAGCCCTGATCCTTGGGAGGGGTCCAGCTCCTCTCTGCATCTCCGGTCTTTCTCTGGTCATCTCCCTGTTTGCTTTCTGGCCCCAGTTCTGGGTGCTTCTTTTAATCTTATTTCCTCCACATCTTCCCACTTCATCTTGCCGTATTATAGCTGAAGCTGCTCTCATTAGGTGGAATTCCAGGGTGTCATTCTTCCTGTCTTGTGTTGAGCAGTAAGGCCATTTGATCCAGGCACCAACGATGTCTGACATTTCCCCGTCTTTTATTGCTGTCACCTTTGCCGGTGACAGTCACTCCCTGACTGTCCTTCAGCTCCCGCCCTCCCTTCAGTCCCAGGGTCCACTTCATCTTGCCGTATTGTACCTGGACAGAATTCCAGGATGCGATTCTTCCCGTCCTGTGTTGTGCAGTAACGGCCATTTGATCCAGGCACCAAATAGGTCTTATGATTCCCCATAGTTTCTTGCTTTCATGGGGGCACTCTAGGCTCATGGCATTTTTTATTTTATTTTATTTTATTATTCTATCACACTCTTCCTCCCAGGTGCTTAGAGTGGTGTACAAGCTTACTTTTATCCTCACAACAACCCTGTGCAGTAGGTTAGGCAGAGAGATGCATGACTGGCCCAGAGTCACCCAAAGAGTTTCATAGTTGAATGGGGATTTGAACTCGGGAATTCTTCCCGGTCCAAGTCCCACACTCTAAGCACTACACAATGCTGGCCAGCCTACACACACACACAGGCCTAGGCACATGCACACGCCCAAGGCACTGGCAAATGGCAACAATAGCTGGTTAAGAGGCTGCAGAATTTGGACTGTGCCATTGACCCATTTGGGCTGCTCTCCCTCCTCTGCGCAGGGCACTGGGCTTGGCCTGGGATTCCTGCGACTTCCAAGTGAGCCACAGAAGCTCCGTCACACCTTTCCTCTTGTGTTTCTTCTCCGTCTGGACACTTCCTTGGCCCCGCCCTGCCCCTTCGGGATGTCCTTCAAGCTGTCTTTCTAAAAGTGGCAATTCTAATGAAATGACCGGAATTGGAAGACTGAAAGGATATTCCACTTGAGGAAGCTTCGCCCCCATTTCCCTCCTTCTCGCTACACCCCACACATGCAGGAGGAGGAGGAGGAGGAGACTGCGGCAGAACGGACGATGGTAGCCCCACTCCACACACCGCAGGTGGGATGACTGCTTTTCTTTGCAGCAAGCAGACATCCATTCCAGCAGAAGGACAAGTTCTACTTCCCTTCCTCTGACTGAGTCAGTTCTCTTTTATGTTTGATCTGCTCCAGTGTGCATTTCAAATCAGAATTTACTATTTAAAGCTGGACTGGACAGCGATTTACGATTTACGCTGGACTCTTTGAAACTTTGCTTTGTTCTGATGAGTCATTGTGTCAGTTCCATAAAATGACAAATACCAAGCACACAGTCTCTAATGCAAGTGTTTATTCATGATATAGACACAATTCAAGCTATTCCAGATTTTTACATTCTTTACAAATAACCACCCAAAGCCCTTTCACCTCCATATGCAATCCACAGCATCAGGAAAGCCAGAGGCCCTTGCCTTGCTATGGTGCCTCAGGGTTCGTATCAAGTCCCAAAGGAGCCAAGTTGGGAAAAGATCATTTGGCGGCATTCAGGGGACCCTGGAGATGAAAAATCACAACACTGATCTCCCTCCTGATACAAAATGCAGAACAATTCAAAATGAAGAGGAGCCAGTCATGGGCTTGGCATGTCACTAAAAGGAGAAGAGGGGTATCCAAGAGACTCCCATTTGCGTCTTTCACACCGCAGTGATTTCAGTGAGTGGAAACCGTTGACTGGGGAGCCCTTTCACCTCCCGCCAAGCGTCTCCCTCCATCCCCAGCTTCCGCTTTGCCAAACGTGGCCCTTCCTGCCAGCATTGGCCTTTGTCAGTTGACAGCGATCCCATTTTGATATCCCGTCTTCTTGGAATATGCAAAAAAAAATCATGTGTCCAAACAGAGCAAGGATGGGCTTCATCACGGAAGGTGTGTGAATGCCTCCAGAGAGAAAGCCACCGGGAGGTGCCTGCCTTGGAGGAGCACCGGGGAGAAGATGTTCTCTGAGTCCCACTGACTTCAGAAGCATCTTTGACCATTCTCCATCTCAATGGATGCTGGGACTCCCAGCGCTGTGGTATTGGGGGGGGGGACACTCCCGGGAGGGCAGGCAGAGAGAGCTGGGAGGGGAGAGACTCGGACTGCTGGCATCCGAGGCCGTGACTCACTCATCTGGCGCTTCGACCTGGCCTGATTATTGTTCATCCAGATTCTGGCTGTCTTTGATCTCTACTTAATGAAGCCCATTTCTCTATATTACTCTGTGTATTACTACTACTAAGGATATTTATATACCTCTTTTCAACAAAAGGTGTCTAAGTGGATTGCACAGAGAATTATAAATTATAAAAAATAAAGAAGGATACCAGTCCCCAAAGGGCTCACAATCCAAAAAGAAACAGGAGGTAAACACCAGCAGCTGCCACTGGAGGGATGCTGTGCTGGGGATGGATAGGGCCAGTTGCTCTCTGCTGGGATATGCGACAGCTGCGGCCCAACTCACTGTGCATCGCTTGCATCATGCAATTGCTCTGCAGCCAGAGGGGACAGTGTAGTTTCCTCTGGGCTGGTGGGGCTAGCTAGGAGTTTCTCTTCTCCTTCCTGTTCCTGGGCTCTGTTTCCTGTGTGTGCGTCGGTCGGTTCTATTCTGATCTCCCCAAGTGCCTCTTTGGTTGGTCTCCCAAGGAAAGTGAGCTTAAGCCTTTCTCTGGGGCTTGTTCTGGAAACCAGGCAGACAGCTCACTTTCTTGCTGCTGCAACACTCTCCCCCAGCTCAGGAAGGAGAACCACCCATTGGGAAAGGCCCCTCCCTCTTTCCCATCCTGGTAAGAAGCCGAGGGGGGTGGGGGGAGATGGCCCGTCTCCTGCAGTCAGGTTTCCCCCACTCGCCTTCCTGCGGTCTCCCTGGGGATGACCGTGGCACCGATCCTGCACGCCATTCAGCTGCCTGCTCTTCTGCAGCATGTGGGTGGCACTCCCAGGCCTGGAGTGGCATCCTACATTTCGTGGCTGTCAGTTTCAGGGGAGGCCCCCGGGTTCGAGTATGGTGAGAGAGGGAGGGAAATGTCTCTTCGTCCGCTCCTTCCACACCATGCATGGAGGATTGAAATGAATGGGCTGAAGAGAGGGATGAGTAACTTGTCTCTCTGCTTCCAGTGATGCTCAGTGGTGAACCTCATGATGTCATAATGTAGCCTGTAGCCTGTCTGGTGTCACAGTGGAGGGTGGGATTTGTAGGCAAAGCTAATCCCTGGCAACTCCCTTGTGGCGGTAGCTGGAATTCCACCATGATGATAGAAAACCTAGCAATCTGGAGATTAGGTTTCCCCATTTCTCACCTTCCCTGAAAGACTGATGTGTTATTGGTCAATGCAGTTTTGATCCTTCAGTTACAGATCAGACATTGAACCTTTCAGGCTCGGAAATGAGAGAAGTGGCCAAGCCTGGACCCAAGGGCTCATCGGCCTCAACGTAGGAAAGAGGGCCCATTCAAAATCTTGGCCAGCTTCAGGAAGCTGGTGAGTCAATCAGAAGCAAACCCCACTGAGAACTAAGCGCGCTGGGGCAACCTTTCCCTGCACTCATCCTTTTTGCTGAAGCCTGTGGGCTGTCTCATGCATGCCCAGGGGGTCTTGGCCTGTGTGCTGTTGGAATTGGGGGTGGGCAGGTGGACATTGGACCCTACCCTTTACTGCTACGTGGCCGCCCCCATCTCCCACCCTCCACCCTTTGAGCAGCCCCTGCCTGCCTCCACTGTCTCTGCCCCTCGCCATCACTGCAGCCTCCCCTCGCGCTCCCCGGGATCATGCAGGAAGCTCTGCCCCTCCAGCACTGGTCTGCCCATACTGGTAGCAGCAGCTTCTCCTTTTCCAGGGCAAGGTGGCCACCCCCATCTCCCACCGGGGCCAGGAAAACCCATGGCTCCGTCACGGATGGCGTGTCTTCTCTGCAGAAGGGGCCAGGGTCCATCCCGGGCATTGTCCGTGAAAGGGTTTCAGGAAGCAGGCCCCAGAAGGACTTGGCTTGGCCTGAGAGCCACTGCCAGACAGAGCAGTCAGTGCTGTGCTTGCGGGACCAATGGACAGCAGAAAGATCACCCATGCCTTGGGAGAGGCACTTCTGGGAGTGAACTCAGACAGGTGTTCATATCCCAGAGGAGGAAGTTGTCTTCTTATGGGGCTTGTCCAAGCAGTGGTAAACTTCAGGATCTAGAGAGGAACCTAGGAAGCTGCCTCATCCCGATTCATCCGTCAAGCTGCTCGGACGGGCAGTGGCTCTCCAAGGTTGCAGGCAGGAGTCTCTCCGAGCCCTGGGTGGAGGAGATGCTGCCGCCATTTATTTTCTATAGATATTATTTTGTTTTTAAAAATTTGATTTAAACCACCATGAATACCTCCCCACCCTTTTCCAGACTCTTCTAGTATTATAAATCAAAAGGAGTCATTCTGGTGCTATTTATTTATGTATGTATTTATCTATCATATTTCTATACTGCCTGATATGTACATCTCTAGGTGGTGTACAAAATTCAACACAATATTTAAAAATCAGCACAGGTGAAAATACACAAAACAATCAAAGCAGTAACATAAAACAGAAATAAAAGCAGTAGCATAAAACAATTATGAAAACAAATTATTAAAAGAATTGTATGTACATTTCATGTACTTCTCTCCAAATGTGCATGGTGACCCTGAAATCCTTAATCCCTACTACCAGTTCCCAGTACCTATTCTGGGAAGCAGAGTTTCAGGGAGGTCCCAGGTTCGATCCCTGGAAATGGGCAGAATCCTGTCCAGTCTTGCACAGGGATCCAAGAGGGTGTATGTGCCATTTGGAAGGCAGGACAGAGTTGCATGAGGGGGCATCAGAAGAGGAAGGGGAAGCTCCCAATCCGAAGATGAGGGCAGAGGCGTCTCTTCAGGCAGTTAAGGGGGATCTTGACCCACCCCCACATTTTCCCTTCACACAGCCCTGGACTCAATGGGACACAGCAGGAGCCAGCAATAAGGAAAGAAAGAAGTGTTTGTGTGTGGGGGGGGGCTTGTCTAAAGCAGAGGGGAGCCTTGGCCTGGGGGTTGTTGGAATTGGGGGTGGGCAGGCACAGATTGGTGTCCCCCCGTCTGTCCTCTCCCAGTCCCAGCTGCAAAGCACCATGTCTACCTCGTGAGCAGCCCCTGCCCCCACTGTCTCTGCCCCTCGCCATCACTGCAGCCTCCCCCTGCACTACCAATGATGTGGCAAGCACTTCCGCTCCAGTAATGGTGAGCCTCGAAAAGCAGCAGCGACTCCTTTCCCCATGGGGCCATCCCCAAGCATCCGATGGACACCAGGCTGGAAACTGAGGCTGCTGCTTAGCGTCGTCTCCCACCCACTCTCTTCGTCAAGCCATGTGGGCCCTCGAAGGCAGACCTCAGAAGGGTCTTGACGCTTGTGAAAGTGGGGAGGGGTTGGCATCCCCCTCCCCGGTTGTTCTGGAGTCCAGAGCACAGAAGGAGCCCTCGGCACGCCTGTCTTCTTCTTCCTTAATCCAGGGGACTCTGCGGAGGCCAGTTCTGCCGCCGCCACCCAGACTGGGACCAGCAGCACCACCCCACTACAGCTTCTGCCTCCAGTGACAGCTCCAGCCCCGCCCGGCACAGTGGACGCAGCCATTAGCACCTACGATGTGGTAAGCACCCAACTTCCAGCGCTGTTTCACCTAGACTGGAAGTAGAGCCTCTTCTCCCCCCCGCCCCGTCCCACAAAGGACCCTTGCAGGCTTTGAATGTGGCCTATGGGGAGGGGAAAGAGAACGCTCCGCCCCTTGTGCTACTTGCAGGCTTCACAAGGAGGGTGGGCAGAGAAACCCTTCTGCAGAAGCAGTTGCGGAGGCTCAAAGATATTGAAATCCAGCCTAGAAAAGCCCATTGCTAGAGGCAGCAACGCAGGCAAGATACTGATGTGTTTTAGAAAACCAAAGTAACTCCATTTTACTTAGAATACCTCACTCTAACTTAAAGTAACCCCAGCCCAGCTCAGGCCAGCTCAAAGACACGGCCTCACATGATTATCTCTCTCCACTTAATTGTATCTAAAGAAACTTGGTTCTCATCGTTCTTTGCTGACAGTTAAAGAAAACAGGATGTAACCAAATAAGGGGTGATCACCAGATGAACAATGAATCTTTCGCATGCGTACTAGATACTTAGTCCACCATTTTGTTGCCAAGTATACTATGTCTAGGGTGTCAACATCATTCAGATTGTCTGCATAAATGTAAGATACACCTATAACCAATTTGTATTTCAATGCAGAGCAATAGCCATTGATTTACCTTGCTGGCTGCAGCAGCAAATAAAATTGCCTCTAATTGATCCCCACTGAGTCTGTTTGATTGGCTAAAAGGCGGACCCAGGGACGAATCGGTATTCACATCAATTTGGTGCCGTGACAGTCGGATGTGACTCTGGGTGGACAGTCTGACCCGTCACGGGACAGTGAGATCCAGCGCGCCCCACAGCTTTTGTCTGTGGAGGATTCTCATGGGCCCGGGATGCACCAGTCGTCACAACGTGCCACATCTGGGAATCAAGGCAAGAGTGAATGAAAGTGTGAACAGAGAGAGTGAGTGAGTAAGAGAGTGAAATCCAAAGACGTCTTTTGGTTCTCCTCAGCTGAAGAGGGGCAAAGGGGGGGGGGAAGCCCAGGGAGGGGCAATTTTCAGCCCGAGTAAAGAAGGGAAATCCTACAGCCGAAGAAGGGCTGCCCACGCAGGGGCAAATTAAGCCAAAATCCCGAGGGGGGGGGCAATTTAAGCCAAAAAGTCCAAGCAGGGGCGGTTTAATCTTTCAGCTCGAGAAGGGGGAAAAAGAGAGAGAGAGAAGAAAAACAAACAAACAAAAAACAACAACCCCACAGCCGAAGTAGGGCTGCCTGGGAAGGAAATAAACAGCCTAAGCCCGAGCAATTCAAAGGGGGGGCTATGGGTAGCAGAAATAGCAAGTACACAAAATCTGAACGGATTTCATGTACACCTTTGGAGCGTGTGTTGAAAAATTGGGTGATTATCATGGGAGCAAAGAGTGCTCTTAGAAAACATGTTTTGAAATGCCTTCGTATGAAAGTTTGGCCACTATGAACTCGAGTCGGAGGCCTCCTGACTCCAAAAATAACATCCTTTTGCACTTGCCTCTGTTTTAGAAGTGTTAAGGAAGGAAGAATGATTGTCTTTGGCAAAAATCATTTCTCTCTCTGTGTTCTGTTTCCAAGTTGCTTCCAAGCTTTGCCCGTGTGTTGCAAACAGTCTGCAAACAGTCTCTGCCACTGTCCTGTTGTAACCAAGCCAAAAGATAACACTGTTCTAGCTGCAAAAGTTTCTCTGAACAAAAGGCTGCTTTTGTTCTCTTTTTCTTCTTTTCTATCTCTCTTCAACTACTTCAGTTGGAAAAGAGGAAAGAAAATGGAGTTTTGAAGGAATGCATATGGGAATTGCAGACAAAAGGGGGAAAAAAACCTAGAAGGAAATACGTAAAAGGATTTTGGTTGGAGGTTGTTAACAACAACAAAAAGAAAAATGCTTGAAAAGCACCAGTAAGTTAGAAGATTGTGATGTGGAAAGGTAATATAGAATTACAGGTTGTTTTTATGGATGGCTGTGATAGGTTTGTTCTATTTAGGCTACTTTCTTAACTGAGTTTATGGCTAACAGATTGAAAATGTTATAAAATTCCTTGTGACTCATATGGAGTTTTCTTTGTTTAGTCCTTTGTTCTGTGAAATACACAAGACAATCCTGTGTGTGTGTGTGTGTGTGTGTGTCTGTGCATGTTTCTGAGAGGGAGCCCAAAGCTCTGGTTCTGTATAGGAATTCAACCCACATCAATTTTATAGCTCATCTCTGTGAAGATGAGGTTTCTGTTGTATTTATTCTGTTTATTCTGTTGTATTTGTGAATGTATTTATACTAGTGACATGTTTGTGTTTTTTTCCTTTCTGTAAACTGTTCCAGACCAAACTTGCTCTGACATTGAATTCCAAAATTCACAGTTATTATATTAATTGAACATAAAATTGGTCATGGCCTGAGCAACACAGGGAACTTTCAGCGGTCAGCTGGCCAACTGAGGGCTGAATCTTCCCACCTCTGCAAAAGTGCTGCTTATGGCTAAATGCATTAGGCATGAGAGCAAGCTCTATTTCATTCATTCTTATATCAAGTTAATTGTGATATTTCTGCCACTACCGAGTATCATAAGCCTTTAGATGTTATGTTTACTGATTTCCTTGAGATGGTCTCTTACCATTTTCCGTGAGCTCAAAACTCTAAACCGGAAGTTTCCCTTTCAAATTCTTGCTCACAACTGAGCTGATCCCTGATGAACAAGGATAACTCCGCCCATTTCCAGATGGGAGGGGGAAAGAGGTTCTCTGTAAAGCAGTTTGTGTTCCAGCCAGATTAATTGTGGGTGAGAAGGAAAAATGGATTTTAAGATAAATGAGTCTAATTGTATTACTGTCATGTTTTTGCAAAATCTATGCAATATTCCTGCTAGCTGAATTTGATGTAAACTGAGAACTAATGATCAAATGGTCTAAGGTTCAAAAATTTTTTTTTAATTTGTCACACCACCAGCCCTGCTTTGCCTTCACAGCAGCTGAATCTTAAAATCCCAGACATGAGATTTGATGAAAGGAATTTTGTTTTGCCAACCCTGCAAGTTTGCAATTCACCTTGGAAATTTCCCAGCTAAAAGGGATTAGTCTGGGGCAGTAGATGGCGGACTCCCTCACACATGACCGAATATCATGTGACTTTGGTGGGGAATTCTGGGGTTTCCATGGCTATTCTTAATCCAGCTACTTTACTTCCTTTTGAGACTACAGAAGACCAAGAACATGATTGCTTGCAAGCTGTGGACTGCATCTATGCCAAGCCGTCCTGATCTTAAAGATCAACCTCTCCAAAATGCAGACATTGATTTGTACACAGATGGAGGCAGCTTCATGTAAGATGGACAAAGTAAGCTGGCTATGGAGAAGTGACTGACCATGCTCTTTCTCCAGGTATCTCAGTCAGCACAGCTTGCAGAGCTCATCACCTTCAAGGTAATTTTTACACAACTCATGGGGCCACTTGGAAAGAAAGAAGATTTTTAACAGTGGGAAACAAGGAAGTAAAATATGGGACACAGATATCAGAACTCTAGAATGCTGTTACACTACTAGAAGAGGTTGCAGTCATCCATAGCAGAGGTCACCAGAGGGAAATGACCCAGTGACAAAGGGTAATTGGATGGCAGATGCTGCAGTTAAAACTGCTGCTCCTTCCATTCCTGTTTCCAAGCAACTTTGATTCCTGTGCTAACCATCTTGGCACAACACCCCCCCCCCCCACATATTCAGAAAAAGGACATTGACTTTGCACCACAGCAGGGGGCGCATTTAGAAGAGGATGGCTGGTAAAGAACAGCAGATGGATGTGGAATTCTTGCAGAACCAATCCTTTGGTTTTTCCTAGTCAATACAAAGACACTTTTGTGCCTCTTGGATGTACCCTTTTGCAGAACATGTGGCAACAGCCTGTGTAATTTGTGTAGTAAACAATCCTACTTTACCAAGGTATAGTAGTATCTCACTGGACATACCAAGTCAGGTAATGCCCAAGCTGTGGGTAAACAGAGGGCAGGGATTGACTGGGGGCTATCTTTTTCCTTGTCTCGAGAGGTTGTTTTCGCTTTACAGAAATGTCAAACCCAAACTTGAATCCATCAGTGACTGGTTAATTATGAGGCTAAAGATGGAGAACGGGGACACCACAACTATCTACACGTTACTGACGATGAAGTCAGTTATACTGGATGGAGATTGATTGCCCTGACAAAGGACTGTAAGTATGATTGTCAGCCAGCGTGGTGCAGTGGTTAGAGTGCTGGAACAGGACCGGGAAAACCCGAGTCCAAATCCTCATTCAGCCAAGACACTTGCTGGGCGACACAGAGCCTACAACTCAAATGATTTGGCCTGCCTCACAGGGTTGTTGTAAAGAGGAAGAACAGGATGCAGAAGAGAATGTGAGATGCCACATGGAAACTGGACTTTGTTAGCAGTGACTGTGATTGACCTGAAAGGCTTTAATGCCTCCTCTAAACCCCCAACTCACAAGGGAGGTGAAAAATGTGAATGCCTTTTTCTTTTTGACTTTATTGCCTTGCTTTTGCCCAGGATTGCTGTTTTGTTCTCGTGATCAGAAACCAGCCTACAACACAAGCCAGCCAGCCTCCAAGAAGCACCGGCTCCCACACACAGCCTCCCGCCTGGCCACCAAGCCTCAAATGAAGACATCATCCCCTGTTCTGATCTTCAGGGAAAGGGGGGCCCAAGGCAAACAGGGAAACAAAAATATAAATTGGGGGGGGGGGAATTGCCAAAAGACCAAATTGAATTAGCCTCAGGTTTTGTCCATCCTTTGTATTATTTGCCTTGAAAACTTGACTATTCCTTTTGTGCTAATGGTTGGCACCCAGAGACTTAGTCTCAGGATGCTGTCCCTACATGGGGGGGGGGGGGAATTGCCAACTCACTTGCCTGTCTTTCTCTCAAGTAAACAGGTTTGCAACCAACAGTGCCTTGAATTGTCTTTCCAAGAAGGATTGGTCCTCCCCAGATGGAAGGAATACCTGGATCCATCACCAGAATGTGATCCCAAGGGAGTCTCCATCAACAGTGACCCAGGAAAACTAACCAGCAGCAGCAGCAGCTACCCGGGGGCAGTCCCTATCTGCATTTCCAACCCAACCCAATGGTGACAGAACGTCCATCTACTACCCTGTCCTGTGTTTGAGGAAGAAGGCCTAATGCACAGTTCATCTTCCTGCTCCTAAGTGTTGTAGGAGAGGAATAGACAACAAACAAGCAAGCCAATTTGTTCACTTTTCTCTGGAGTCATACATGCAACAGCACTTCCCCAAGCTGTAAAGCCCTGGAACCATCCTACCTGGGTAAGATACCTTGCCAAAGACACTATTTCAAATTCTGCCAAAGACACGATTTCAGATTGCCCACAAGGGGAGGGAGTCAAGGCTCCCACACACATGAACATTTGAGCTTGTCTGTGGACACTAGCCAAACAAGCCAAAACAACACGGATCAGGATAGCCTAAATCCTGCAACGTTTTACAAGAGCATTTGGTTCTCAACTGAAGGACTAAAATATATTTTTCCTTACCAAGGACTTTTAGATTTTGAATTCTAAAGCTCTCCATGGCTTCCTTTTTGGCTATGACAGACTTTAGAGGACACTAAGGGGGGTGGGAGTTGATGATTTGCACCACTTTCTTATATTACTTTCTTGTAGTGACTATGTGCTATCATGATGTTGAAAACCTTGCTATCTCCTGTGCTGTAAGATCATGGGCCTCACATGCTTGCTCTCCAGTCATTTCCTTATTTGTTTCACTTATATATTGTGCCAATCATCTCATTGTTTCAAGCAGAGCATTTACCTGCAAGTCTGCACCTATCCCCAAGTTACTGATCCCTTTGTGATCTAAGACATTAAGCTGGCCCAAGCTTTACCTGCAATTTTATAGACACTTGTATTAATCAGTGTGATTATACATGACTTGTCATCGCTATCGCTTTCCACAAACTGATAATCCATTAATCACCAGAAGCACCTGGTTCCACAATGCAAGACTGTTATTGATACTTTATTTGGGATAAAGATGGTTTAAAATCATCTTGCTTGCTAGAAGTTGTATAATCTTTATATGTACACTTTGCTGCTATGTGTAAAACTTTTTATCTATATCAAATCATGCCAGATATGGGTCGTTAAGGATGTGTGTGTGATGTATAGAATTATATAATTATGTTTGTAGCTCTAGAATATTGTATGCAATGTGCCTGCCATAGCACATACCATTTCTGTAAAAACTATGCTTAATGCATCACAAATGTTTAAGGCATCCCAAAACCACATGTGTCCCAAACCCTTTAGCCACACGAAACACAGAGTTCCATCTAAGAGTTTGTGTTAAAAAGGAGCTATTATTAATATTTCCAAACAGTTAGAACTTTCATCTAACTAATATGGAGAGCCTATGGATTTATAGGCACAGAAGATAATTCTAGTTATAGCATGTATTTTCTTTGTATTGATAATCAACATGTTGCTGCTTATAATGCATTCCAGCTTTAATCCAAATGTTTATGAGAACCTTTAAACCTTGCCACAATGTAAGACCCATACATATAGCTGTACCTTTACAAACCTTAATTAAGGCATCCTGAAGATTCAGGATGATGCAGTGTTTAAGGGGGGAATTGATGAGTTTTAGAAAACCAAAGTAACTCCATTTCACTTAGAATACCTCACTCTAACTTAAAGTAACCCCAGCCCAGCTCAGGCCAGCCCAAGGACACGGCCTCACATGATTATCTCTCTCCACTAAATTGTATCTAAAGAAACTTGGTTCTCACCGTTCTTTGCTGACAGTTAAAGAAAACAGGATGTAACCAATTAAGGGGTGATCACCAGATGAACAATGAATCTTTCGCATGCGTACTAGATACTTAGTCCACCATTTTGTTGCCAAGTATACTATGTCTAGGGTGTCAACATCATTCAGATTGTCTGCATAAATGTAAGATGCACCTATAACCAATTTGTATTTCAATGCAGAGCAATAGCCATTGATTTACCTTGCTGGCTGCAGCAGCAAATAAAATTGCCTCTAATTGATCCCCACTGAGTCTGTTTGATTGGCTAAAAGGCGGACCCAGGGACGAATCGGTATTCACATCAATACCATGAGGGCAACCACCGCAGATTCCAGTTCAGCATTCTCCATAACAAGCAAATCGACAATCAAATCAAGCCCTCTGGACCTACAGCTGCTTTAAATACTGTGAACAGATTGCAGCAGAAGGTATTTTTCACAGCGCTTAGGTCAAACGCATCTCTGTTATAGCAACAGCATATCAACACAAGTAGGAATAGACGTAAACAAACAAACAGTCGGTTTGCACAAGTAAAGACTTGGATATATAAGAAGAAGAACTATATGTAACAATATATCCCGGGCATGAGCATGGCTTGAGAAATGAAGAAGGTTTCACATCAATCCTAGACTTGGGACAAACTCAGTTTCTCACTCTTTTTGCTTGACAGCCACAAAGACCACCTTGGAGGGCATTGATCGACCACCTCCTCAGGCTGATCCTTTCTGTGCAAGTAAAGCAGGTTTTGTTCTGGAAAGACTTGTGTGCTTGCCCAGGCTCAAAGGTATTGAAATCCAGCCCAGAATACCTGTTGCCAGTGGTAGAAACACAGACCAGTTACCATTACGGCAACCACCACCCATTACAGTTCAGGATTCTCCGTCATAACCAAACAGACCATCCAATACTGCAACAACTCTGTATCAGCTGAACAAAGTGCATTTCTGCCCTAGTCAACCTTGATTAAGAAGCAGAAGGGAAAACCCTCCTGCAGAAGCAAATCCTCTCTGGACCTTCTGCTGCTTGAGATCTTGGGAGCAGATCACAGCTGGAGGAGTTTCCACAATGCTTAGTCCAAATGCAGTTGCACTGTAGCAACAGAGCAATACAAGTAGGAATAGAAAATAACAAACTAATCAAGCAAATAACTGCGGCCAGCTTTTCCTCAGTCTGACCCTGCAAAGGAGAGAGGAGGAAAGGAATCAGTCCCTGCGGCTGGCCAGGGCTTGTTTTGAAATAATGACATGGGAAGACCAGGCTTCTGATTGGCCACACGATTGAACGCCGGGTGGACCAAGACTGTGGACCAAGACTGTGTCTGTCGAAATGCGTCTGGCCCAAGACACTGGATTGTCATAGCATCTCCTTCTGCTGCGCCACATCACAGGAGCCCAATCTACATGTGCTACAGAACACTTCATTCCTTTGATATAGACAGTTGTCAACCCCTTTGAAGCGCAGG
The DNA here is from genome assembly GCF_027244095.1 of Hemicordylus capensis. Lineage (NCBI taxonomy): Eukaryota > Metazoa > Chordata > Lepidosauria > Squamata > Cordylidae > Hemicordylus > Hemicordylus capensis. The sequence continues at coordinate 239,276,212 of NC_069657.1, read as the reverse complement.
ACTCCCGTGTCGCAGGGGCATCCCCTCTCAGTGGTGGGGGCCTTTCTGTCTCTGCCTTCTGATACAGCTGAGGGGAGGGCATGGCATGCAGCAAGGAACTGAAGAACACGGCCTCAGGCAGGTCAGGACCTTGCAGATCTCCGGGCAGGGACACCATAGCAGGAGTGGTGTTGCTCCAGCCATGTTGACAAGCCCAATGCAGGCTTTGATCTCCCACCGGCTAGTTAGGGTGGTTGTGCAGCAACCTTCCAGGAAGGCTTGGCTGATGCTCGGCATGTCAGCCACCGTCAGGGGAAACGCATGTTGCGTCCTCTGGGTGCCGAGCCTGTTCTGAATCTTTCTGTCTCAGGTACGAAAGCACTGCGTGTCCGGGTGGACTATCACAGTTTACGTAAGCGTCCCTCTAAAAAAATTGAACATCGCATGCCAGGACCTGTTTACGTAAGTTTTATGCAAGTGTCACATTCCCTCCAGCAGAAGAATGGGGGTCAGAACCCATGGGGGGTGGGCCGCATCCTTGGGCCATGGAGGGATGGAAGATCTTTCTCACATTCCCCTTGTGCAAGGGGTCCCACTGATGTGGGGCTGTCAGTTACTGAGGTTTGGGGACTTCCTAACTCTGAGTCAGGGATAGGAGGACAGTGACTTGGAAACTATTCCTTGTCCTCCCCCCCCCCACTTCTGGGCATCACAACTGTGCCAGGGCACAGCAAGGAAAGCAACAGAAGGATGCTGTGGAGAGAGCCATTGACACATCTGGCACTGTCCATCTTGCATCAGTTTGTTACCTGGGAGAACCCCAGTTACCACAAACCAGACGAACAAGGATGATTGAAGGAAGCAATAGTCATCATTTATTGAACCCAAACCAGCGCTGGTGGCTTTTCCTGGCGCCTCGCGGCCTACCAGGAAAAAACGCGCCAAATACCCAGTGCCTTGGGATTTTATACCTTGGCATTGTTAAACAGCTGGGCATCACCATTCAGCCCGAGGGACCAATTAGTTTATTACATTTACACATGTGTTTGCCTTGAGGCTGGACTTTGCCTTAAGTTTTGGTTCCTCAGCAGACAGATAAGCAAATTAAGAGAAGATACATCTACATTCCAAGAAACAGAACAGTTACAGTCTGAAATAAGCCTATCATTCGACACCTATGCTAATGCAGTTTGCAACATCCGTACCCACTTTCCCCACCCTGTCTGTCCTTGGTAGATAAGAGACTCAACAGTTTCCACAGTAGAGAACAATAAGGAATTTTCCATTCCACAAGTTGGTCCGAATAGACCCCCTCAGTGGAAAACTTTCCAGGGTGAAGTACTCCTCAGTCTTAGGACAGCGATGGGGTCCATCCGTGCAGAGCATGACGGATAGGGTGATCGAATATTCACCCATGCATTTAATAGATGGGATAAGATAATTCTCCAGAATGTTCTCTTCAGCTCTAATCAATGCATTGGTCAGTATTCTTTTCTAAGTCGGCACTTGTGATCCTTTCAGGGCAGCATTTCAAACTCGTGATCAAATGGGTCGGCTAGTGGGGTAGTGTATGCAGGCACCGCTAGTAAAGGGTGCACCTTGAAGTACAGCTCAGCCCCCAGATGCTGCTGCAGGCCTGTGTTAAGGGCCCTATTCAAGAAGCCAACACTTGTGTGCACCTTGTGAAGTTTCAATGGATAACACACCACAGAGCTGTCCTCATGGCTATTAGTTGGTGGGACAAGCTCCCAGCCTCTTTCAGGAGCTCTGCACCCTCCCAAGCGCCAATCACATACCAGTCAAAAACCTCATCAGAGAAGAGGGAAAGGAATGCATGGGAGGCGTGTGCAGACTCTGACAGTGTCATCCTACTTTCCCGGAGCATAGGAGGAGCAAAGTTGGAGGAAATGCCTTCAGAGTATCAGGAGGAATCCAGACCTCAGAGCAGTGACCTTGACTCTGTTCCAAGCAGGGGCCATTGGGGCAGAAACCCTTCAGCCTGAGAGCCATTCCCCACTGTGCTGACCTTGGCATGGCCCTGCTCTTTTCTCAGTGCCGGCAGGGCCCTTTCAGAGAGAAGGAGCCCTCTCGGAAGAGCTCTCTGGGAAGGCTGAAGTTCCAGCATGCCTGCCAACATAGAACAGGGGCTCAAGGGGGTTCCTTTTTCCTTAGGGGAGCACACACACATATAAACACTGCGGCCTGTGCAGATGGCAGCACTGCACAGTGGGTATGGTCATCCACACATATGGGTCCAGGGGGACTGTGCAGAGTTTTTGGCTTGGGCTGAAGCTGCGCACAGGCCCAGCAAATAATTTGTCAGGGTTAGGGCTAGACAATCACATAAGGTGAAGGAGCCTGCTGCTGAAGAACACTGCTTCAGGCAGCTCTGAGGGGAGCAAGATTCGGGCAGGAAGATCAGGACCTTGGATAGCTCCAGACAGGAACAGTCCAACTGGTGGGGGACACCAGAGCAGGGTAGACGTTGCTTCAGCAATGTCGAGAAGCCCACTGCCGGCTTCCATCTCTTGCTGGCTAGTTAGAGTGGCCGGCTAGCACAACAGTTGTGCCCTTGTGCCGCATCTTTCCACCAGTGCTCTCCTGCTGCTCGGAATGTCAGCCACCATCTGAGGAAATGCATTTCCAGCCCTCTGGGTACCGAGCCTGTGCCAAAACTTTCTCTTGCAGGTGGAAGAGCCTTGGCTTACTGAGTGTCTGTCACAGGGTGACTGTTACTTTAAATGTAGACAATGGCAAAAAGAAAAACCTGCCCATCACATGAGAAGACCTCTCAGCGTACGTTCAATGAAATCTTATCTTCCTTACCGAAGAGGAATGGGGGCCAGAACCCGAGGGAGGGGGGCTGCATCTGGCACTGTCCGTCTAGCATCAGTTGGTTCGCATGTCCGCCCGCCCTGGAAGCCTTTCCAGTCTTTGGTGATCCTCTGCCTTAGGCCAGATCTAGGGAAGGTCAGTGCAGTAGTCCCATGATCATTCCTGTGATGTAGCTGAGATTTCAGAAGTGGGTCTGTGTCCTTTTCTTGATTTCTTTTAGAAGTTGAGAAAAAGTCAAGATGGCACAGGGGCTCAAGGGGATTCCTTATCCCTTAAAAGAGCACACACACACCCCGGTCCTGCACAGAGGGCAGCACTGTGAGACCAGACCAGACGGAGAGACCAGAGCAGGGTACAGGTTGCCTCAGCAATGTGGACAAGCCCACTGCAGGCTTAGATGTCTTGCTGGCTAGTTAGGGTGGCTGTCTAGCACAACAGTTTTGCGTTTGTGCAGCATCTTTCCAGCAGCACTCTGCTGCTGCTCCGGATAGCAGCCACAGTCTGAGATCATGCATCTTCATCCCTGCGGGTACTGAGTCTGTGCTGAACCTTTCTGTTGCAGGTCCAAGATCTTTGGCTCACTATAGGACTGGGTGGATTTCTCCCGGAGCATGAGCGCTGGCTGCAAGAATTTTTCTGTGGCACGATGAGACCTATGCTGGTACGTATTATGCATTCCCTACGGAAGAGGAATGGGGGTAACAACCCAAGGGATGGTCCGCATCCTCAGGATAGGGTGGGAGTGCTAAATTTGCCACCCATTCCACTGGTGCCAGGGGGACCGGTAAAGTGGGGCTATTGGGGTCTAAATATGGGTACTTTTTATGGGACAGGGCAGTTAATCAGAAAAGAATCCCACCTCTCCTTTTCACCCTGGGGGGCTTCACACTGCTGTGCATCACAGCCAAAGCTGCACACAGGCCCAAGAAACAATTTGCTAGGGTTGGAGCTAGACTGACACATTGGGGTGATGGGGAGTGCCACTGAAGAAAAGGCAGCTGAGCAAGATTCTAGCAGGCAGATCAGGACCTTGGATAGCTCTGGGCAGGGACAGTTGCACTGGAGGGAAAAACAGGATCAGGGTAGACCTTGCTTCAGCAGTGTTGACAAGTCCACTGCAGGCTTCGATCTCTTGCTGGCCAGTTAGATTGGTCGGCTAGCACAACAGTTTTGCCCTTGTGCCGCGTCTTTCCACCAGTGCTCTCCAAATGCTTGGAATGTCAGCCACTATCTGAGAAAATGCATTTCCAGCCCTCCATGTACCGAGCCTGTACCGAACCTTCCTCTTGCAGGTGGAAGAGCCTTGGCTTACTGAGTGTCTGTCACAGGGTGACTGTTACTTTAAATGTGGACAATGGCAAAAAGAAAAACCTGCCCATTACATGAGGAGACCTCTCAGCGTACGTTCTATGAAATCTTACCTTCCTTACTGAAGAGGAATTGGGGCCCGAACCCAAGGGCAGGGGGCTGCATCTGGCACTGCCCGTCTAGCTACAGTTTGTTCGCATGTCCTCCCACCCTGGAAGCCTTTCCAGGCTGAGGTGATCCTCTGCCTTAGGCCAGATCTAGGGACGGTCAGTGCAGTAGTCCCATGATCATTCCTGTGACGTAGCTGAGATTTCAGAAGTGGGTCTGTGTCCTTTTCTTGATTTCTTTTAGAAGTTGACACAAAGTCAAGATGGCATAGGGGATCAAGGGGATTCCTTCTCCCTTAAGAGAGCACACACACACCCGGTCCTGCACAGAGGGCAGCACTGTACTGTGGGAATGGCCATTCGCACATGACGCAGGGGGACTGTGCAGAGTATTTGGCTTTGGCGGAAGCTGCGCACCGTCCCAATACACCATTGGATAGGGTCAGGGCTAGACAGGCATATGGTGGTCAATGGGGCCGGACACAAATGATGCTTCCTGACTGCCTCAGGAAGCTCCGAGGTGGAGCAAATTATGGCAGGAAGATCACAACCTTGAGTTGCTCCAGGCAAGGACCATTGAGCCGGAGGGGGAGACCAGAGCAGGGTAGAGGTTGCCTCAGCAATGTGGACAAGCCCACTGCAGGCTTAGACGTCTTGCTGGCTAGTTAGGGTGGCTGTCTAGCACAACAGTTTTGCGTTTGTGCAGCATCTTTCCAGCAGCACTCTGCTGATGCTCCGGATAGCAGCCACAGTCTGAGATCATGAATCTTCATCCCTCCAGGTACTGAGCCTGTGCTGAACCTTTCTCTTGCAGGTCCAAGAGCCTTGGCTCGCTCCAGGACTGTGTGGAATTCTCCCTGAGCGTGAGCGCTGGCTACAAGAATTTCCCTGTGGCATGATGAGACCTATGCTCGTACGTACACAACAGTTTTGCCATATACTGAGTGGCAGTATACCATTAGTCCACCTAGCTCAGTATTGTCTACACAGAGTGGCAGCGGCTTCTCCAAAGTTGATTGTTCAGCATCATTCTAATAGCACTCTGTGGTTCTGGATTTCAGCCACCATCTGCGGAAATGCATTTTTGGTCCTCGGGGTACTGAGCCTGTGCTGAACCTTTCTGTCTCAGATCCAAGAGCCTCAGCTCACCCCAAGACTGCGTAGATCTTGCCATAGGAGTGAGCATCACCTAAGGAATCTGAACATCTCATGCCAACACCTATCCATATGCATTTTATGCAAGGCTTAAGTCTCCTATAGAAGAGGAATGGGGGTTGGAACCGAGGGGTGGACTGCATTCTTGGGCCATGTAGGGAGTGCTAGATCTTTCCCCATTGCACTTGTGCAAGGGGGTTCTGGTAGAGTGTCTGTGAAGGTTCAATAGACCAGTGTTTCTCAACCACCGGTCCCTGGACCGCTGCCGGTCCCCGAAGGGTTGAGTGCCGGTCCCTGACTGGGAGTCAACCCCCCCCCCCAACTGAAATCAAGGCACTCACTTCCTCAATTTTGCACATGGCATGGAAGAGGAAGAGTATCACGGAGGCATGGGACCGTTCTTGTGCCTTGCCTCCACGTGCTGCTGAGATCTTCCTACAGCTATCTTATTCCCTATCTTTACAGCTTCAAACTGTATGCGGTGCGGGGGCATGGAGGAAAAAGTATGGCAGTGGGCGCCACTTCAAGGGCTACTGGTTCTTGCATGCTCATTGTTTGCAGCCAAAGGTTGGTTGATTGAAACCCAGCTGCCTGTTGTGGTTGAGGCGCCTTGAGAGGGAACGCTGTTTCCCTCTTGCATCAGTGGGGCTTGCTTGTATGTTGTTTTCATTGGCCCCATGTAGCTTTTGAATTTTTCTAATGGCCCAACATCCCCTCTCCATTGAGTAATCACAAGCACCTCCACTCCAGACATACTGGAGACAAATTTGTTCACCCAGGCTTTTAAATTCAGGGGTTCTCAACCTTGGGTACCCAGACGTTGGTGGACTTCTACTCCCATAATCCCCAGCCATAATGGCCAAATGCCATTGTTGTTGGGGGTTATGGGAGTTTAACTGAGGGACCCAAGGTTAAGAACCCCTAATATTCCATGTTTGCAAAAGATTCCAAATTTAATTATTTCAATGCTTATATTATTTTCATTCTAAACTGCCCAGAGATGCAAGTTTTGGGCAGTATAGAAGTCTGATAGATAGATAGACAGACAGACTTGAAACCCCTTTACTAACTGCTGGTCCGGGAAACTGCGCATGAAGAATGTAGCGGTCCTTGAAACTCTGCACGAAGAATTTAGCGGTCCTTGACTCCAAAAAGTTTGAGAAACACTGCAATAGACAACACACTACAGAGCTGTACTCATCATGGCCATTAGCTTGCTAGGACAAGCTCCCAGCCAGTCTCAGGAGCTGTGCGCCCTCCCACTATGGAGTCACGTATGCATCAAAAATTAGATCTGAGAAGAGGGAAATGAACCCGGGGGAGGTGGGCACAGACTCTGGCAGGGCCATGCTACCCAGCACACTCAGCCAGCAAATAACCCAGATCGGAGGAAATGCCTTTAAAGCCTGTGTCCGCCTCCCACGGGACCCTCCCCTCCGACGACCCAGCCCTCAACTCACACGCTAGTTGGGGAACACCAAAAACATGCACAACCCCCCCAAGGAGAACAGGATTCCTGTACCATTCAGTCTCTGATTTGGACTGTGAAAACAGCAGTCCTGAGAGAACGTTGAGTATTCCCATGATGGAGCTGAGATTTCAGAAGTGGGTCTGTGTCCTTTTCTTGATGTCTTTGACAGAAAGTGCGGAAAGGCAGGATTGCGTTGGCCACTACTAGACCTGTTGTCATTTACCTTCTCACCATGGGTATTTGCAAAAAAACTCCAACGAAGAATGGGGCAGACAAAGCAGCTCATCCCACAGAATACTGCAAGCCATAGAGGTAGTGTTTGGGAAATGATGCCGTTGTTAACATCGCGGAGCTGGGGAGGACCAGCAGAGCTTCAAGAGAGCTGTTCTCATGGCCATCAACTGGGTCGGACAAGCTCTCAGCCAGTCCCAAGCCCCAGTCACGTAGGAATCATCAGAGAAGAGGGGGAGACACCCGTGGGAGGCAGGCACAGACTCTGCAAGTTTCACCCTACTCAGCCAAACTTCACTAACAGCTTGCATATAAGATCCAAGAAGTGCTCGGCATTTGAGTTATTAATCTCTCAAATTCTGCCACATCTCTGACAATACCACCTTGCTTTTGTATTTCCTTCTGTGCTATGCTCTTGATTGGTGAATCTTGAAACCAGCCTCCACTGCAAACTCCAGCCCTTTCCACAACCAAGGCCGAACGGACCCGACCCTACTTTGTGGTAAGCACCCTCCCTTTCAAGGGAATCCTGGGCTCTCTACTCCTGTGGGATGGCGCTTGGAATTACCCCCCCCCCCACATATCCCCCTATTTCTCCAGCAGAACGCCTGTTTCCGGGTTTCAAGGGTTGTTGCAGTGGTGGTGGTGGTGGTGGTGGTGATGAGAACAACAACGATGAATTACATGTGTAAACCTGACTCTGACTTGGCTGGCAAATGGCTCTTTTGTTCCATCAGGAGACAGACCCTAACCACCCCAATCTGTCCTGTGGGCCAAACCAGAGAGCAGTGCTCTTGCAGCAGGTGGGCCGAGAAAAAGTCCTGAGGCGCTTCTGCAAGCTGGCACAAACACACCACCTCCACCCTGTGGGAAGAACTGCCCCTCCAGCACGGGTGAGCCTAGACTGGGTAGAGTACTAGCAACTTCTCTTTTACAAGCCAACGTGTCCATCCTCATGTTCCACCATGGCCTGGGAAGCTCATGGCTGCCTGGTAGATCCCAGTAGACCCTCTTCACACCTTTCTTCCTGCCCTTGTATCCATCCAGGAGAACGTATCTCCAGTGTGTATATAAGACCGAAGAAGTGCTCGGCACTTGAGTTATGAATCTTTCAAATTCTGCCAAATCTCTGAGAATATCACCTTGCTTTTGTTTTTCCTTCTGTACTGTGCTCTTGATTGGTGAATCTTGAAACCAGCCTCCACTGCAAAGTGTCACTTTCGTGTGTCCCACCATGGTCCCAAAACCCAACATGTTTGCCTTACCTGTGGCCTCGACCCCACAACTGCATTCCCTAAAAAGAAAGGAAGGTTTGAGACATTGGAACGCTTTTGGAAGCGGAATGAGGTGAGGAAATCAGAATCACGCGGGCCCCAAAGGGAGTACTAAGATCTCTGGGAGAAACTTTTCCCTGCGCTCTGCCTCTTTGCTGAAGAGTGTGGGTATCTAAGGCAGGCCCCACTAGGGCCTTGGCACTCTGGAAAGTGGGGAGGAGGTGAGAGCTGGTCTGGTGGGCGCCTCGGGGACACCTTGCCCCCTTGGAAGAGGACAGCAGTTCTTTCCAAGCAGAAGTGCAGATTGCTGCATTTTCAAAGTCTGCATGCCTTGGTGAAGACCAGGGAGTAAGTGTGGAGGAAGCGCCTCTTGGGAAGTGTCGCCTCGGTGTGCAGCAGCTGTGAAAAAGACAATTTCCATGCAAAGGATCACCAGGACGGGGACTGAGAACAGAGCTGCTAATATCATCACCCCTTGAGACATCCACATTTGGAGTCATACTCTGTACAGTTCTGGTCACCATATCTCTCAGAGGACATTCCGGAGGTATGAAAGGTGCAGAAGAGGAAACCGAGAGGATCAGGGGGCTGGAGCACCTCCCTTATGCGGCTCAGTTTCCACATCTGGGGCTTTTTAGTTGAGGGGAGAAGGCAACGAAGGGGAGCCACGATCGAGGTTTATCAAATGATGCCTGGTGTCCAGAACGTGGAGAGTGAGAAGAATTTCTTCCTCTCCCATTAGACTGGAACCAGTGGCCTCTCATGAAAATGATTGCCAAGTCATTCAGGACCAGCAGAATGGAGTCCTTTTGGACACAGTGTATCATGAATCTAGGGAATTCTCTGCCATGGGATGCGGTGCTGGCCACCAGCTTGGAGGGCTTTAAAGGGGACTCTGGCCATTTCACAGAGGACAGTCCTATCCATGGCCACTAGTCTGGACAGCTGTAGGCCACCTCCAGGCTCAGAGGCAGGATGCCCCGGAGTAGCAGTTGCAGAGGAACCAAGGCAGGGGAAGGGGCAGGCCTTCACCTCTGGCCTGGGGGCTTCCCAGAGGCAGTAGATGGCCAGTGTGGGAAACATGAGGCAAGACAGGATAGCATGTCTTTCCTGAAGGATCTCCTCTGAAAAAGGGCAGGGTCAGGGAAGACCTCCTCCTTGTGCAGCCATTAAAACTTATCTTCACTCATCAATCCTTTGTCTGGGATGACATCCTCATGTCTCTCTCTTTTCTACCTTTAGAAGAAGAGCAGGAAGAGGAAAAGGCCATATGATCCAGGAGAAGGCCCAAGGTAACTTTCTTTGAAGCGCAGGAGAGGCCGGGTACGTTCCAAGGAGATCAGGGGAGTCCTCCGAGAAGTGTGTTGTGTGCTGCCTTCAGCTCTTCCGCCACACTCACCTCCTCTGGAAGCAACTCTTTGGATCAGTGGACCGTGGCTGTGCTTCCCATGAGAGCTTTCCTGATGTGTAAATCTCCACCTTGAAAGGAAGGCTGGGGTGGGGTGGGGGATCTGAAGCACAGCCGGAGCTTTGGTCCTCCCAGACCAGGACTGGCATCAATGACTAGCAGCAGCTCTGCAGACAGCAAAAATAACTTGGCCCAGGGCAGAAATCTCTTGTGGGGTCCTCCGCGATGCATCAAGATGGTTCATGCCCTCCGGCATCCGGATGAGTCTCCCTTTCTGGCCTGGGGTTCTGGCGTGGCCTCTCCCTGATCCACCTTTTGTCCACAAGGGGGAAACGTTCTCGGATGGGGGAGCATTTGTTCACCTGAGCAGAGCCCACCCTGCGCCATGGGAAGGGGTACAGGTTGGTCAGCTCCATGGAGATGTGGGAACTAGGCCTGAGGCCGGGCCTGAAAGCCATGGGGCTGGGATGGGTGCTTTCCTGGATCTGAACGGGCGGAAGCCTGCAGAGCAAACCCTGGCCAGCCGCAGGGCCTGATTCCTTTCCTCCTCTCTCTTTTGCAGGATCAAACGGAGGAGAAGCTGGCCATCGTGACATTTGTACTTCACTTAACTATTTTCATTATATTATTTAGTATTATTTGCTTAATTTATGATTGCGTAGGAATGAGATATATAAAAACTTGTGCGAACCTACTCTTTGTGTATGTATTTGTGTTCATACTTGTATTGATTTGCTGCTGCTAAAATGCAAATGCATTTGACCACCTCAGCCCTGTGGAAACACCTCCTGCTGGGGTCTCTTCCCCATATTTAAGGCACCTGTAGGTCCAGAGCAATTGCTCCTGTGGAAGGGTTTTTCCTTGTCTTTCTTCATCCTAGTTGGCCATCAGTCTCTTTTAGAATCTCTTTAGCGTTTCCCTCAGAGGTTGACAAGCTGCCTTGATGACGATCTTCTTTGATGCCCCTTATCATGGGCTTGTCTGTTGGAAAACTGAAGAGCAGATCTGAGTCGTGCAGAAATGCACTTGGCTCTGCTGAGACAGAACTGTTGCCTGGGATATGTTATTACATATATTTCTTCTTCGTATATATCCAAGTCTTAACTGGTACAAACCTACTGTTTGTTCCTTTGTTTACGTCTACTCCTACTTGCATCGATATGCTGTTGCTATAATGGAACTGCATCTGACCTGACCACTATTCATTATCGTTGCTGTTGATGTTCTTGAATACAATCCATGACTAAAAAAACATTTCCTTCCAGTATCTGTCTCATAGGAACATAGGAAGCTGCCATATACTGAGTCAGACCATTGGTCCATCTAGCTCAGGATTGTCTACACAGACTGGCAGCGGCTTCTCCAAGGTTGCAGGCAGAAATCTCTCTCAGCCCTATCTTGGAGAAGCCAGGGAGGGAACTTGATACCTTCTGCTCTTCCCAGAGCGGCTCCATCCCCTGAGTGGAATCTCTTGCAGTGCTCACACTTCTAGTCTCCCTTTCATAGGCATTCAGGGCGGACTTAGGGGACAAGTCATGCTTGCTACCACAAGACCAGCTTTCCTCTCCTCTCTCCTTTGAGGCTTATTGTACAATATGTCACCAAGGCCATACAAAACATTCTTCCAGGGGACTGACACCATGCAGCCCTTCTGGTTTGGAGTTGGGGGGAGCTTTCTTCCACCCTGGCTACTGTTTGAAAATGCCAAACAGCTTTTTAGCACTTCGCCCCTTGCACGCCCACACGGGGGCACTTTGGCATCAGATGCTTTTCTTCCCCTCTTCTCTTTTCAGGGCCAAAACAAAGACCCCCAAATCTCAGCACCCAGTCTTTGGCAGAGTCAGGCTCAGGTGCATTATCTCCTTCAGAAAAGGTCCCAACTGTCACATTGAGAAGCCCTGAAAAGCAGTGCAGAGGAGGCAGGCAGGGCTGTCCCTGGCTGGGCTGTGGGGCTGTAGGGCTGTGGGGCTGTAGGAGCGAGTGGGACCTGGCTGGGCTGTGGGGCTGTAGGCTGTGGGGCTGTAGGAGCGATTGGGACTTCCTTCTCTAGCTTTGCTAGGCCCCGGAGAAAGGCAGTTTTCAGAAGCCCCTATGAGGAAGCAAGATTCGACGCTTTAAAAATTCATGCCAGCCAATCTTAACAATGCATAGCCAACCCACTACTCTGTTGCCCTGCTAAAAAGCAGGATTTCCACCTCCTTGTTCTCCTGCAGCCAATACTGAGAGCCCGAGCAGTGGCATAGTGAGAGTTCTGGGGGAGACCAGGGGAGACCTGGGTTCAGCCCTAATACTCACCGGGTGATCTTTGGCCAGATACTCAGTCTCTCTCATCCTAACCTACCTCACAGGATTGTTGACAGAATAGAAGTGGGGAGGCAGAACCGTGCACACCATCCTGACGGAAGGGCAGGATATCAGTGGCATGACAAAATACATGCCTGTGGACATCCCAGATACCTATTTATGTTCAGTATTAGCCACATTGCGACCTCCAATGGAAGTATCGCTTCGGTGGTCAGTGCCAAAACAGAAGGAAAAGTCACCTACTTGCAATCAATTTAGGCGAAATACAGTATATGTCCCCCAATTGGGATTTCAAACTAGACAGCAGATTGGCAGACACACCAACATTCCGTCTCGCCCAGCACCGCCCAGCTCTGACTGGCAGCAGTTTCTCTTTCCGAAAGCACTGACTCTTGGTTCTTTTCCCTAGTTCCCTTTTCTTGATCTAAAATTGCTTCTCAAGCTTCGATGAGCCCTGTGGGGCATAGAAATATCGTTTCAGCAGCAGCACTATTACATATCTGTTTCGGAAAGAGATGCAATGCTCCTCATGGAGGCACAACTGGGACACCTGTGGGCAAGGTGGATTCAAGATAACCAGCAGATACGTCTCACCAGACTCTGAAGGAAAAGAAGCCAGATGGGGGCTACTCCTCCAAACTGCCCCAATGTAACTCCCTGGAGCAGAATGTTCATGGACTCTAGGCAATTGACAGGCAACTAGCTGGGCAGAGCTCATGGGGCTCAGTGGCAAAGAGGGGAACAGTAGGCTGTAACTGAAAGAGCAGGCAATGTCTCCGCTTGCAGAATACTCCCTCACAGCAGTCACAACCCCTTCTGCTTCTGAGGGGAAAAGGGGTCTCAAACTTCCTCCTTGCACAGCCTCAAGGCATACCAGGGATATGCTGCAACCTTTTCTTGTGGACCTATACTTGCAAGAATCGATTTGGCATAACAAGTCCTTCCAGAAACTGGGGCCCATCCATGCTTGCTGTGTGAGATGGGTGTGGCACAATATTGACCCGGAAGGAGGAAGGGGCGGAGCTCAGGGGAAGATCACCGCTTGGGTCGGCTGGAAAAGACTCCTGCCTGAAATCTTGGAGAGCTGCTGCCAGTCAGGAAGGAAAAGACTGAGCTGGAAGGACCACTGGTCTGATAGGGCCACTTCCTAGGGATGAGTAGACAGGTCCAAGCCTGGAGAAACCCTGTTTGCTGAGAAGGGTGAAGGAGCTGTTGTCTAGACTGAGGGAGAGAAACACAATGCCTCCTCTACACCCATCTGCCCAGGGTCATCACTCCTACCCAACCTGCATTTCAAGTTGAAGAGAGTTCCAGGAATCATCACCACCAGGTGGCTATTTCACCACCAGACAGATGTTCCCAATGGCATCCCATTGAAAGGTGGTAGATAAGTGTTGGTAGTCATAGCACTATCGAATTAAGGCTTTGGTGCTTCCAGAGGAGTGCCACGTAGAGGCTTTGAATCCCTGCAGTCACGGCTGGGTCTATTCCACGTGTCTCACGTGCTCACTGCATACAGCCTGGGAATCTAGCATGCATTGGGCTTTCTGCATCTCAGCAGAAAGAATGAAACATGAAGGTCCAAAGCTACCTTTGTCGCTTGAGACCGTTAAGCAGTTCAAGCGGATTTTCCAATTCCTGTCCCAAAACTGCACCCAGATGGTAATTAAGAGCCACTTACAGTTCCTTTCCCAGAGGCGGTTCCTGGACCATCCAAATCTGCGTATCCTGCCACCTGAAGAAAAGTGTAATTACTACATTATATTTATTTTAAATCAATAAAATTTATTTTTAGTGAGTGAATGAACTTAATTTAGACCTATGTCAACCGCTTTGGGAACTTGAGAGGCGGTATATAAAGATTCATCAGCTTTGTAGAATTACTACATGCAAAAGAGAAGCCCTTATTAAAAACTATAGGGGAGGGGGAGAGAGAGAAGAGAAGAAAGCTGGGAAATGGCCCATTATGGCTAGGAAGAGACCGTTTTCTCTACCTATGGAGTCTGGCAAGATCTTCCAGTCAGAACCAATATCACCCCAATGAATCACTGTAGTTTTGGAAACTCTCTACATGACTTGCTTTCTTTCTCAAAGGTTCTCCAACTGGGTCCCCATATGCTCTTGGACTACAACTCCCATCATCACCCCTGAAGGCCACTGTGGCAGGGGATGGTGGAAGTTGAATTCAAATGACCTCTGGCAACCCAGGCTGGAGAGCTCCTGCTCTAAGACAAGCAAAGCCAACTGGATTCCCACGCTGAAGCTCCCTAGGCTGATAGGTTCTGCAGGAGACCAGCATGGACAGAGCTGGATGTGCTAAGCCCTGGTTTAATGGGCTCCATGTTTTGAGACTTCAAATGCTTTTTAGTCTAAATAGAAGGTTTGAAGTAACGGCCAAAGAAGAGTTCCCTTGGAACCTTCAGACTTGCAGGAGGGAGCAACCAGGGTTTCCAGAGAGCATAGAAGGTCACGGCATTGCTGACCGACAACACGATGGGAGAGATCAACTCTTTGGTACCCAAGCTGTCACTCTTCTAGAGAGGCAACCCATCATTTTCCAGGCAAAGACACACACAGTTCTAGACTGGATGGCACAGCAGCAGATAGGCCACATCATGCCACAACAATCAGGTCTGCAGCGAGGTTGCAAAGCTGGCAACCAGAAAAGACTAAAAAGACTAAACAGGCATGTGTCTCGATGGGATGGGTGGGAAAGCGATGTCCTTTCCCTGCAGCGCCCCCATGCCCTGGGATCCTGGAATAGACACGTGGCCAATCTGCCCAAGTCAGTCCATGAACCCCACCCCTAGAGCTTACCGTGCAGGGAGGGAGAGGAACGTCACCCCCCATTTACGCTCGTGGGTTTCAGACGCTCCGGACTCATTCCAATTACTGAATGCCATGACCAGGGGCAAGATGTACTCTGGGTCTGCCGAGGATCTTGCCTCACATACTCAGCAGTCTCTCTTTTCAAGCGATTGCAGCCGCAAGGGGTGTGTAGTGGGCTGTCCTTAGGTTCAGCTTGTCAAATTACTGCAAAACCCAAAGCAAACCAAAATCAACACCAATCTTGCAACCACCATGAAACAGATTCTCTTCAACAATGACACCGACCCATTAGACAAGGACTCCAAAAACCAAGCAGGCAATAAGCAAATCCAAAAGTGCTCCTGCGCTTGGTTGCAGGACTGGGCCAATTGCTTGGGGCCAGAACTACCACAGACATCTCATCCCAGATCTCCCTCTCTCTCGGCAAGGTTTTGTTTCATGAAAGCTTGCCAGATCAAGCCTTTTAAAACGATGCACGAGTTACAAGCAGCTCGGTCCCTTTCGAGAGCTGGCAATTTCTGTTCTCAGCCAACGCCATTCAATATCTCCCCGGGAGAAGAGAAGAGCAGCCTTACTAGATCAGACCCTAGACCTCTCGAGTCCAGCCTCCCGTACCACACAGTAGCGCACCAGTGGAGCCCTCTGGGAAGCTCACCACCAGGAGACGACGGCATGCCTCCTCTCCTGCTATTGCTCCCCTGGAGCTGGTATTCACAGGGGCCCTGCCTCTGAGCTTGGAGGTAGCCTCCAGCCATCAGGACTAGCTGCCACCGAGAGCCCCGCATGGATTGATGTCACTCTCTTTATATCCAAGGAGCCCAGTGTAGTGAACAGGGTTCTGCTTCCCCCCACAACCACCCTGTGAGGCAGGTTAGGCGGAGAGAGAAGTGACTGGCCAGAGTCACCCAGTGAGCCTCAAGGCTGAACGGAGATTTCATCTCCCTGCTCCTCGCCCAGCACTCTAACCACTACACCACGCTGGCTCTCTAAAGAACCCTTTTCACCCCAGAAGGAACGGGTTTCAAAGTTGTTTATCGCCAGCACAATTAAATGCATACATCAAAGATCGTTTCAATGGAACTTTGAAAACTAGTTCTAATTGGAAGATTTGGGTTTCTTTTTGTAAAATGGTGCGCAGCTAGAATGCATTACATTTCATCGTGACCATTCCTAGGAAGAGATGAGTTGCCCTTCTCTGCCCCTTGAGACGCAGAGGCCACTGCCATGTGTCCAGCTGAGCCCCTCTGGATTTGGGCTTGAGAAGGAATTCTTCAAAGTCCTACAATGTCCTGGGGGAAATGGAAAAGATGGAGGATTCACGAGGATTGGCTGGAGAAAGGACGCCAGCAGCTGCTCTTGCAGGAATCCACTTGGCTCAGAACAAGCTGCCTCTCCCAAGCAAAACTGCAAAGATGCTGCCTGACCAATTCTTCATGGATGCTTTCCAGGGCCGTTCTGGGGACCATCGTTCTGAGCCAATTCAGGGGTTCTGCAGCAGCCCACCAAGTGAAACAGCACACGATGCTCCTTCTTTCCCTTCACTGGAGGCTTCCCTAACTTGGGTCTCCCAAGTTGTCATGGACTCCCATCATACAAATCCTGGGCTGCCCCGGCTGGGAATCCCCACTCAGCTCATCAGGAAAACGGGAAGTCACAACATGCTGTCCTGCAGTGGTCCAAGGACTGGGAGGGCTGCCAGGGGGTCCTCTTGCCCCGAGGTTGCCCCTCCCCAGGCTGCAGCCAGCTGGGTGCTGAAGCTCTGCATCCCCTTCTTCTCCTTCTCCGCAGCCTCGCACCGAGCACTCCCCTTGACATGGACCGGACAAGACTTCCATGAGACGGCTTCTTGGCAACTTGGGAGGGGACAGAAATAGCCACGAGCCAGTGACTGGAGTCGCCCCCACCGCACCCCCTGTTGTGTTTTTAGGAGAGCACGCACACACTCTTAGAAGGTGACAGTTGTGAGATGGGCTCCTCCAATCCCTGACTTGCATCCAGATTCAGTTCCTCATCATCTGTCTCATTGAAATGGGACATGTAAACCTGGCCCATAAATTTCAATGAGAGTACTCATGAGTAAAGTCTGGATATCAGTCAGTGACTGGCGTCTCCTGTCTCATAACTGCCACATTTACGATCCACACACACACACTCAGTTGCTGCTCTGGGGTACCTGAGCTGAAGGTTTGCCATGGGACGGGTACACTTCTTGTAGAGGGTTGGGACCCCTGCTTGATAGAACTGTACAGAACATGATTCGGCGCATGGTGGCGCAGTGGTAAAACTGCCGCCCTGTAACCAGAAGGTTACAAGTTCGATCCTGACCAGGGGCTCAAGGTTGACTCAGCCTTCCATCCTTCCGAGGTCGGTTAAATTAGTACCCAGAATGTTGGGGGCAATATGCTAAACCGCTTAGAGAGCTCCGGCTATAGAGCGGTATATAAATGTAAGTGCTATTGCTATTGCTATTGCTATTGCTATGTCACTGAATGCTCACTCTTCAGGTTGTTTGGGCAGGAGGAAGGGAAGTGGGGTCTGTCTATCGCAATTAGAATTGCCTTGAGATCATTCACCTTACCGAGGATAATTTGTTCAGTGCTGTGTTGTGCCCCCAATGCCTCCTCCTTATGGTTAGGATCTGGTTTCACCTCAATTGCCGCTCCTGCTTGGCTGCATCTCTTGAGTTTTGGCTTCAATTGATCTTTCCCCCAATTGGTTTGGCAGCAGAAACACTGTCTGGGAGACTCATTTCCAACCTGCCGGAAAAATGATCCATCTCTGGGTGTCCCTCTCAATACTCCTTATCTCTGGGATACCAGAAAGCCAAGATGAATATATGGGACAGTGACCTGCAAAGAGACCTGAGCATGGCCCCAATGCTTTGGAATTCTTTGGAGAATTCTGCCCCCAGCAGGTTTACTGCTGTCCTGCTAGAGATTTTGCGCATCTCACTGCCTTGCCTCATCGAAGAGCCTTCTTCAGGCTAGCCTGCTACAAGAATGGGCAACCCTGGAGGGAAGATTGCGGGACATCCCTGACCCTGTGCACACATCTGTGTGTCTCCGGGATTCAGCTATGAGCTCTGGCACTGTAAACACTCTCCTTATCCCACCGATTATAACCAATTATTATCATCCGGGTGGACCAGGTGAGTTTGACTTTACCTGTTGTGATCATCCTCATCAGACTGCGGGGCTCCTCCTTCCCCTGCTCTTCTGCTAGGGACAGAAAGAATCGTGGGCAGCTGCTCCTCTCAGTGACCAGCACAAGAGGAGGAAGTGGGTCCCCTCCTGAGCCCCCACCACCAGGGGATGGATGAGGCCTCTCCTGAGGTCTGTGGCACCCGGCATCCTGAGTCCTTTCCCTGCCGGCCTCTGGCCTGCCCTCCAGGCTCTCCACTCAGGCAAGGACCCAACAGGCAGCAGCAGCCCCACAGCCGGGCTCGGCTGAACGGAGGGAGCGGGAGGGCGACGGTGCACAGACCGAGGAGGGTTCGCAGCCCCAGAGCACGTGGGGGCAGCCGCCAGTGGCGCACCCATCATGGGCTGCAGAGCTCTTTTCCTTCTGCCTTTGTCTGCTGCTTGCTGCTGAGCCCCCCTCCTCCAGGCAGCTGTCCGGCAGGTGGCGCGGGGCGAGCAGGGAGCCTGAAGCGGGGATCGCTCCGTCCTCCTCCCTCCGCCCAGCTTCTTTGCTGCTGCTGCCGCTGCTCACCTCGCAGGGGGGTGGCCGAGTGGGCTGGGCTGGGCGGCGAGGAGGGAGGGAGCCCGGCACTGCCAGCCCCGCCTTCTCCCCACTGCCCCGCCCTCTCTTGGCTGCTTCTCCACCCCACCTGGCAGAGGGGGAAACAAAAGAGCAGCCTCCGCACCGGCCCTCCCCAGAGAGAGGCGGGCCGAGCGGGAGTCTCCCTGGGGTCTCCCCAGGGGCGTAACTAGGTTGGAGTGGGCCCTGAGACAAGATTCTTAAATGGGCCCCCCCGCTGAGAAATTTAATAATAATAATAATAATAATAATAATAATAATAATAATAATAATAATTCGATTTCTATACCACCCTTCCAAAAATGGCTCAGGGCGGTGTACAAAGAGAATAAGGTGCCTCTTTGCCCAGTAAGCAGGGGGCTTTTATTCTCACATTTCTGTCCTCATTCAAAACATACAAAAAACAGATGTACAAAATTGAGCAAATGAGAAGAGAAGAATTATATGGGAGTAAAACCTTTTTTAAAAGGAGTCAGGAAGCGCATCTTTGGAGGCTCAAATGGATACCTTTCAGGCACAAGTATTTCCAAGTCAAAAATTCCTTTTTCATATGGTGTATTTGCAAAACCAAGGATTTGAGCTTGAAGTTCATCTAAGCGACTTCCAGTCTGCCAGCAAGTAATAGCCGGTGGTGGCTCTGTGGACAGCAGATGCAGCTCCCTTTTCAATCGTGAAGCTCTCTGCATTGTGCTCCGTTTTCGAAGTAGAGCTCGAAGAGCGGAGCCGAATGTGCTCAGGGGCGTAGCAAGGTTGGAGTGGGCCCTGAGAAGAGATTTTAAAATGCCCCCCCCCCAAGTCCAGGGCCTCCACACACCCCAGGCTTCCAAGGATTTAAGTCTGATATTTCAAAATAAGTATGCTGCCAAGAAATACATTTCACTGAATACACACACACACACACTTCACAATAGATAGTGATATACATTGAATACTATATATTTGTGCTACTTTTCATGCCTAGAACACACTAGAAACACTAATGATTAAAATGGGCCCCTTGCTGCAGATTAGCAAAGGAGACTTTCAACCATGCAGGGTGAGCCTATGTCTGTTTTCTCAGAATTCTGAACCAATTCAGTCAAGTTTGATTGCAGGAGGTTTTTCACAGGAGGCTTTGAAAGCCCTTTAACACACATCTCCTCTGGAATGGAGGTGCTGCATTCCCATGTTGGCCAGATTGACCCTAAGGGGAAAAAACATAAAAGCACAACACATGCGTCACAGTTCTCACTCATGTCTCAGTTCTCACTCAGACCTGGGGTGCCAAACAACTTGAACATAAGTGTATTTATGAATGAATGAATGAATGAATGAATACATAAATAAATTTGTTCCAGAAGTTTTTGTAACTTCCTGCCATGAAACAAGCCACTTATCGGGCTTTTTAGAGGGTTTTTTGAAGCCAGCACATTTCCCAATCACTTTTAAATGAAATATTCAGAGACTTCTCCGTCTCCCCACCCCCCATCCAAGCCCTATGGCAAGCAGATCCCTACCTGTAGGGGGTGGGGGGGGTGGGGGGAACCACATCAAGGGATTCCTCTTCTCCCTGGCCAAGGCTGAGCTGTCTGGCCTGGGAAGAGGGTCTGCTGCAGAGAGCTGTGGCGGCCACTCGGACTGCCAGCCTTCTTCCTGGGGCTGGCCAGCCTACTCGAATCCAGGCTTCACGGAGGCCTACACGGAGGCCTCCCTGCAAGCCCCGCCCACCCGCCCATCAGCTGAGAGGCGCCCGGGAGAAAAGCAGCCTGCCTGCTGCTGGGATGGCCGACCAGGAGGAGGAGCAGGAGAGGGGGCCAAGAGGGCCAGTGGCTGAAGGGTCTGGGGGCTGGGCAGGGGGCAATGGGGAGTCAGGTGAGGGGTCTCTGGGGGGCCCCTCAAGGCAGTGGGGCCCCGAGACGACTGCCTCCCCCTGCCTCATGGTAGTGACGCCCCTGGGTCTCCCTCTTAGCCCCCCCATTGCAGAGGGCGGGGCTCTCAGGACGGGGTGTGTGTGCTCTGGGGGGGCGTGGCTCCCCCTCCTTCCCCTCCTCTTTCTCGGGGGTCTTGTCTCCCACTCCCGTGAGGGGCCGCCTGACCGGACTGAGAAGGGGGCGTGGCTTCCTTCCTCCTCGTGCGGGGATGTGCCCCGCCCCCTGAAGCCCCGCCCCTCCCGCCCCCACCCAGCCTGGGCAACTGGCTGCGAAGAGGGAGGACGCTCTAACTCCTCCTCCCGGGGCCGAGTTCCCGCCCCGCTGGCTCCTCCCATTGCCCCGCCCACCCCAGCTTGGCCTCTCATATGCCATGCAGTGCATCCCCCCCCCCGAATTTGAGATGTCTCACCCCTGGCTACAACTCCCCCAATCATCCACTGCCAGAAAGGACATTGCGGCAGCAGAAGATAATGGGAGTTGTAGTCCAGCCACATCAGGGGACCCAATTCAGGGAACCCCGGCCATTGTGTATGGGGTGAGACCTGGAAGAGAAGTTCCACTTCCAGGGAGGGAGGATGGAGACCCGCTGAGAACTGGAGCTCTCCCCTGGAGAACTGAAATGCATGTCCTGCTGCTTCCGTTTTCCGCCTTCAGCTTTCCCTGCTCTGGATGCTGATACTTCATGCAAGTGGAGACTTCCTGCGGTGGCCCTAGACCAAAAGCCAGACTGACTTGTATTCAAATATCCCCAAAGCTGGCTGTCCAAAAGCAAACGGAGAGCTTTGTGGGAAGTGCAAGCATCTGCTTAGCCTTCGATGAATTTAGACTTTGGAAGAGGCTGTTTTCCTCATGGCGGAAAAGGGGGTGCCCTTTCGGGTGGGTCTCCTCCCCAGACCTTCTGCTGCTGCTGAGTAGAGCCCCTGCATGATCTCAGTCAGGCCCCCCCCTCCACATCTCCTCCCCTCCAGCAGCACCCAGAGCAGGGAATGGATGGGAAGGTCCTTTTGGGTTTTGCAAGCAGATGGGCGAGTGGAGGGCTCAAGTTCTCAGGGAGCATCTTTCATCTGTGCAAGTGGAACAGGTTCACCAAATACTCCGTCTGGAATCGCCAGCTCTCCGTCTCCATCTGGGAATCTCCAAGATCCACATGATCGGGGCAGGCCAAGCAGCCCACCCTAGTTGGGAGCTGTGGTGGGTGCTCCCATTTGGTGATCCGGTCCTCTTGATGACCAGCAAGGTCGGAGGGGGAGGAGCTTCCTCTGGCGGCATTTCCGCCCACCTGGGTAAAGTGCTGGGCACCAGAGCAGGGTGGGACAGCACCATCCATGCCAGCGCCTCTCTCCCAAACTGACCTGGCTTGTCCCCTCGCACAGGCTCACCGAACTGGAGCACGCACAGCTCCTGAACAAGGCTGGGATGCTTAATCTCCCTGAATCGGCATCGTGCAATTGATTCTTCTCATTATTCCAAAGGGAGGGCTCGCCAGTTTGAAAAGAAACACTGCTATTTTTCAGTATGCAGAGCCAGAATTCTTTCTCTCTTGCCTTTTGTGAATGCATTTTTCAGAGGGGAAAGCAAGGAGATTTCTGGTCCTGCCATGGCCTCTTCCACCAGAAGGTCTTTGCAGAGCTCTTATGGCTGGGATTCTCCGTGTTGGCCATCTGGGAATGCGAGAACCCCAGATCTCCTGTGGCCGTTGTGGCTGGGAATTATGGGAGTGATGGTCCAACAGTGTCTGGGGACCCAAGTGGGAGAACCCTGCTTTGTGGGGAAAGAGCATAAGCACAGACCCCATTGGATCTAGGCCACATTTGGCTGGATATTCCAGCATCAGCCAGCAGGGGGTGCTGGACTGAAGAGTTAATACAACTCTTGGAGGAGAATAATGCAGATCTGGTAGAGGTGATGCCATTGGCCAGATGAGGAGGGCAGATGAGAAAGCCTGTTTCTCTGGGTCAGCACCAACAACAGCTCCACGGCTGTACCAGGGAACCCATCCTTGATTTCACTCCTTCTCCCTTCTCGGCATCCAAGGTTTCTCCTGTCTGTCCTCTCACTCCTACCAAGCTGCCCTATCAGACCACTGGTCCATCCAGCTTTTCAGGAAGACGCTTTCCCAGCCTTCCTGGGGATGCTGCCGGGGATGGAACCTGGGACCTTCTACCTGCAAGGCAGATGCACTTCCACTCAGCTACAGCCCTATGATCCCCCAATGCTTGGTCCATCTAGCTTGGGATGGGCTACACTGACAGGCAGCGGCTTTCCCAAGGTTTCCGGCAGGAACTCTTCCCCAGCCTACCTGGAGAATACAGCAGGGATGGGATCTGGGACCTTCTGCATGCCCAGAGCCACCACTGAGCTAGGACTCCATCCGCTCGACCACTGAGCTACGACCTCATCCCTTCCAGCTCCCGGAGCAATCTTTTCGCATACCCATCTCACACAGCAGCCATGTCTGGGCCCCGGCTCCTTGAAGCACGGCCTTCTGCCAAGTGAAGCTTCCCAGCACGCAAGATCAGTTGGGAATACCCTGCTCTATGTGCCAAGCCCTGCTGAAGTTCAATTGTCGTGCACGCAGGACGGGGCCTTCTCTGTGCTGGTTTTGGGGAAGGTCTGGGGAGGGTGGGGAGGGGAAAACACATCCTTTGCCCACCAGACCTCTGGAAGTGTCCTTGTCACTCCAAACAAGGGTCCTGCCCCACGCGGGCTGCAGCCTTGGATGGCCTCGTTAGGGACTGGGGAGACCCTGTGGCAGCCTCTTCCTCCCCCAGATATGTGGTGCATTCCGGCATATGATGTGGTTTTGCAATTCATTCTAATTTCTACAGCTATTTTGAAGAGACTCGTTTTTTCGTTTCTTGTAGGGTGCATGGCCGTCCCTCACCCCCACACCACATACCTTTCTCCCCATTATCCACATGATTAGGGCAACCCTGGTGCTTTTTTCTGCTTTGAGGTTTGTTTGTTTTTTACACCATCCATTTCTAATAGAAATAACCACACTGCAGTTACCCGGAACTTGCATGTGCGCAATGAATGCAGGCCAGTGTTTAACCTAGACCCAAACCACAGACGCTTCTCCTGCACAGAGATCTCAGGGAGGTTTCTCCGGCTGAATCTGGACAAAACAACCTGCCAGATTCCCTGAGCCTGACTCTCTGCCCAAGATTGGGTGCTTGAATTTCAGGTCTTTGTTTTGCCGGTCCAAAGAGAAGAGAGGAAGAAAAGCATCTGATGCCAGAGTGCTCCGGTGTGGGTAAACAAGGGGCAAAGTGCTAAAAACCTGTTCGGCATTTCCCAACGGCAGCCAGTGTGGAAGAAAGCTCCCCCCATTCTAACCCAGATGGGCTTCATCATGTCAGTCCTTCCGGAGAATGTTTTTTATGGCCCTGTGCTTTACCTTGAGTGACATACCATACTATGAAGCCTCAAAAGAGACACATACTGGAGGAAAATGTTTTTAGTAACGGATTTTATTCAAGAACAACAATACCTTATTAATACTAATAGTAATAATAAATCAATAATGAAATATATTGAGAGAAACAAGTCTATCAAACCAGGGCACAAAGATGTCCTTAGAAATTAAGCAGGCTTCACCTCGATATTAGCATAGGAACCAATTCAGTTTCTTCACATTTGGCTTCATGCCCACAAAGACCACCTTCAAGGACATTGATGAACCTGCTCAAACTGATCCTTTCTGTGCTAGTAAACCAGCTTTCTTTTTGAAAAGACTTATACAGGTACTATAAAAAGTGTGGATGGTCAACAAGGATGAAGACATAGAAGCAAGTCCTTTGGAACTACTTGCTGCTTTAAATATGGTGAACCAATGGCAGCGGAAGGCAATTTCACAGTGGTCAGGTCAAATGCAGTTCCAGTATAGCAACAGCATATCAATCCAAGTAGGAGTAGACGTAAATAAAGAAACAAATAGTAGGTTGTCCCCAGACCCCAGCCCAAGAAGACACGTAGACTTTTTATGGGTGAAAGGACCACAATTTTATTAAAGAAACAACAGAGCTGGCGGACTAGAACGCCAGGTGATTAATCACCCTTAGAGAACAGTGCGGGCCCTTAGGCTCGGGCTAGGACTCTAACGTCCTACCCATCGCCTCACTGGGCGACACACCCTGGCTCAGGAAACAGGCAGGTACGCCCCGCCTAATTCCTTCAGAGCCAACCGCCCCCTTTAGAAGAGGGGATCTGGATACTTCAAGGTCTTCACCCACCCTGGACTGCACAGCCCAAAGGTTGGTGAAGTCCTGAAGCAGGTTTCATGGCAATCTATTCTCCCCGTGCCGCACAGGCCACAAAGGAGCAATTGACCAATCAACCTTTAAAGATCCAAGGGTGCTCACCGATATTCTAACCCTCAACTTACCCCTCAGCCCGCACTGTTACTGCCAACTCTAACTCTAACTAAACACCTGAGTACAGAACGGAGTAGGCGAAAAAACCCCCAACGGTGGCCAATGCGTTGAGAGCAAAAAATTCCTACTCGGCCCCCGCAGGCGACCAGCCGCTAGACCCGCTCTGCATCAGGGAAGGAAGGGAGGGAGGGGATTGCCAAGGCAAAACTGAAGAGCTTGGGGCGTGGATCGGCCGATTACGGCCCAGACCACGCCTCCAATTTCAAGGGAGCCAATCGGCCCGCTTCTTGGGCCTCGTGCGGGGCAGGGCTGGGACAAACTCCCTCCCCTCCGCACGAGGCCAAGGGGAGGGGGATTTTGTACAAGTTGACTTGGATCTATAATAACAAGAAGTATATGTAATAACATGAAATACAAACGTCACTAGGGCCAGATTCTCCTCCGTTTGATCCTGCAAAAGAGAGAGGAGGAAAGGAATCAGTCCCTGCGGCTGGCCAGGGTTTGCTCTGCAGGCTTCCGCCCGTTCAGATCCAGGAAAGCACCCATCCCAGCCCCATGGCTTTCAGGCCCGGCCTCAGACCTAGTTCTAACATCTCCGTGGAGCTGACCAACCTGTACCCCTTCCCATGGCGCAGGGTGGCCACTACTCAGGTGAACAAATGCTCCCCCATCCAAGAACGTTTCCCCCTTGTGGACAGAAGGTGGATCAGGGAGAGGCCACACCAGAACCCCAGGCCAGAAAGGGAGACTCGTCCGGATGCCGGAGGGCATGAACCACCTTGATGCATCGCGGAAGACCCCACAAGAGATTTCTGCCCCGGGCCAAGTTATTTTTTCTGCCTGTGACCCTGCAGAGCTGCTACTAGTCATTGATGCCAGTCCTGGTCTGGGAGGACCAAAGCTCTGGCTGTGCTTCAAATCCCCCACACCACCCCGGCCTTCCTTTCGAGGTGGAGATTAACACATCAGGAAAGCTTCAAACAAAGTTACCTTGGGCCTTCTCCTGGATCATATGGCCTTTTCCTCTTCCTGCTCGTCTTCTAAAGGTAGAAAAGAGAGAGACATGAGGATGTCATCCCAGACAAAGGATTCATGAGTGAAGATAAGTTTTAATGGCTGCACAAGGAGGGGGTCTTCCCTGACCCTGCCCTTTTTCAGAGGAGATCCTTCAGGAAAGAAATGCTATCCTGTCTTGCCTCTTGTTTCCCACCCTGGACATCTGCTGCCTCTGGGAAGCCCCCAGGCCAGAGGTGAAGGCCTGCCCCTTCCCCTGCCGCGGCTCCCTGCAACTGCTACTCCGGGGCATCCTGCCTCTGAGCCTGGAGGTGACCTACAGCCATCCAGACTAGTGGCCATGGATAGGCCTGTCCTCTGTGAAATGGCCAGAGTCCCCTTTAAAGCCCTCCAAGCTGGTGGCCAGCACCGCATCCCGTGGCAGAGAATTCCCTAGATTCATGATACACTGTGTCCAAAAGGACTCCCTTCTGCTGGTCCTGAATGACTTGGCAATCATTTTCATGAGATGGCCACTGGTTCCAGTCTTATGGGAGGGGAAGAAATTCTTCTCACTCTCCACATTCTAGACACCATCATTTGATAAACCTCTATCATGGCTCCCCTTCGTTGCCTTCTCCCCTCAACTAAAAAGCCCCAGATGTGGAAACTGAGCCTCATAAGGGAGGTGCTCCAGCCCCCTGATCCTCTCGGTTTCCTCCTCTGTAGCTTTCATACCTCCAGAATGTCCTCTGAGAGATATGGTGACCAGAACTGTACAGAGTATGACTCCAAATGTGGATGTCTCAAGGGGTGATGATATTAGCAGCTCTGTTCTCAGTCCCCTTCCTGGTGAACCTTTGCATGGAAATTGTCCTTTTCACAGCTGCTGCACACCGAGGCGACACTTCCCAAGAGGCGCTTCCTCCACACTGACTCCCTGGTCTTCACCAAGGCATGCAGACTTTGAAAATGGAGTAATCTGCACTTGTGCTTGGAAGGAGCTGCTGTCCTCTTCCAAGGGGGCAAGGTGTCCCCGAGGAGCCCACCAGACCAGCTCTCACCTCCTCCCCACTTTCCAGACTGCCAAGGCCCTACTGGGGCCTGCCTTAGATACCCACACGCTTCCACAAAGAGGCAGAGCGCAGGGAAAAGCTTGTCCCAGAGAACCTGGTACTCTGTTTACTTCTGATTTCCTCACCTCATTCATCTTACGGAAGCGTTTCAATGTCTCGAACCTCCCTTTCTTTTTTAAAAATGTTGTTGTGGGGTCGAGGCCACAGGTAAGGCAGACCTGTTGGTTTTGGGGAGCCTGGGGGAATAAAAGAGCCATTCGTCAACCAAGACAGAGACTAGAAGTTTGGGCACTGTAAGATATTCCCCTCCGGGGAAGAGAATGCTGCTCTGGGAAGAGCATCTAGGTTCCAAGTTCCTTCCCTGGCATCTCCAAGGTAGGGCTGAGAAAGATTCCTGCCTGCAACCTTGGAGTAGTTGCTGAAAGTCTGTGTAGATAATTCTGAGCAAGATGGACCAATGGCCTGACTCCGTATATGGCAGCTTCCTATGTTCCTAGTCTGTTATATACATGAAATCAATCATCATCATAACTGCAGGAGCACTTGAAACCCAGAAACAGAAGCAACCAGAGATCCCCTGCATGTACGGAAACTGAAGAGGAAGGAAGATGAAGTTTGAAGCTAAGCCAGATCTTGCAGTAGAGAATGGGAAGATAGAGAGGCATTGAAAACGTTGGAGAGATAAATAAGTGTCTCCAATACTGGTTGAGAAATAGGGGGCTATACTTCAAACATGTGGGCAGATGAGGTCTGTGGCATTTCTTTTGAGAAAGAGAGAGGGAGGGAGGGAGAGATGCCAAATTCTGCCCCAAAGAACTAGAGTGCCCAGGATTCCCTGGAAAGGGAGGTTGCTCACCACAAAGTAGGGTCGGGTTGGGTCGGTCCTGCTGGTGGACAGAGCTGGAGTTTCCAGTGGAGGCTGGTTTCAAGATTCACCAATCAAGAGCACAGTACAGAAGGAAATACAAAAACAAGGTGATATTCTCAGAGATTTGGCAGAATTTGAAAGATTAATCACTCAAAGGCCGAGCACTTCTTGGGTCTCATATACAAACTGGAGATACGTTCTCCTGGATGGATTCAAGGGCAGGAAGAAAGGTGTGAAGAGGGTCTACTGGGATCTACCAGGGAGCCGTGAGCTTCCCAGGCCATGGTGGAACATGAGGATGGCCATGTTGGCTTGCAAAAGGAGAAGCTGCTAGTACTCTACCCAGTCTAGGCACACCCGTGCTGGAGGGGCAATGCTTCCCACAGGGTGGAGGTGGTGCTTTTGTGCTGGGACTGGGAGAGTATGGAGGGGGCCCCAATCTCCTCCTGCCCACACCCAGTTCCAACGGCACCCAGGCCAAGACCCCCTGAATTCTGCCTTAGCCAAGCCATACAATTCAGCAAAGGGGCTGAGCGCAGGGAAAAACTTGCCCCATTGCTCTTGGTTCTCAGTGGGGGTCTGTGTATTTCTGATTTCCTCACCTCAGCCAGCTTGCGGAAGCGCCTCAGGACTTTTGCTCGGCCCACCTGCTGTAAGTGCACTGCTCTCCGGTTAAGGCCACAGGACAGATTGGGGTGGTTAGGGTCTGTCTCCTGGGGGAACAAAAGAGCCATTTGCCAGCCAAGTCAGAGTCAGGTTGACACATGTAATTCTTCGTTGTTGTTCTCATCATCATCATCTCCACCACCACCACTGCAACAACCCTTGAAACCCGGAAACTGAAGCAACTAGAGATCTCTACATGTATGGAAAGTGAAGAGGATGGCAAGATGAAGATGATCTTGCAGTACAGAAGGAGAAGATAAAGAAGCATTGGAAACGTGAGAGTGATAGATAAGTGTCCCCAATACTGCTGGAGAAATAGGGGGATATGAGAGAGAGAGAGAGAGAGAGAGAGAAATGCCAAACTCCATCCCACAGGAGTAGAGAGCCCAGGATTCCCTGGAAAGGGAGGGTGCTTACCACAAAGTAGGGTCGGGTCCGTTCGGCCTTGGTGGTGGACAGGGCTGGAGTTTGCAGTGGAGGCTGGTTTCAAGATTCACCAATCAAGAGCATAGCACAGAAGGAAATACAAAAGCAAGGTGGTATTGTCAGAGATGTGGCAGAATTTGAGAGATTGAGAACTCAAATGCCGAGCACTTCTTGGGTCTTACAGTGGGTATTGGAAAGAATCACCCCCTTTGATAGACCTTAAATTCTGGTTCTGGTTCTCTAAATTCTCTAAATTCTGGTTCCCTTAAATCCTGAAATGAAAACACAAAGAAAATTCCCTTCACCAGCTGTACTTATCCAATGCAACCTATAACATCCAACTGAAAAACATCACAATTACAGTCCAGAAAAAGTGTCAGAAATAAAAAACAAGAATGATTGAGATCGAAAAAGGATCACCTTTTGAACTTGAACAGTTCTGTATGGAGGAGTGGGCAAATATTGCTCCGTCTAGATGTGTAAGGTTGATAGAGAAGTATCCCAACAGACTCAAGGCTGTTATTAAAGCAAAAGGTGGTTCAACAAAATATTGACATGGGGAGGGGTTGATCCTTTTTCAATCTCAGTAATTCTTGTTTTTTATTTCTGACACTTCTTCTGGACTGTAATTGTGATGTTTCTCAGTTGGATGCTATAGGTTGCATTGGATAAGTACAGCTGGTGAAGGGAATTTTCTTTGTGTTTTCATTTCAGGATGTAAGGGAACCAGAATTGAAGGTCTATCAAAGGGGGTGTTTCTTTCCAATACCCACTGTAGGTGTTGGCATGAGATGTTCAGATTCCTTAGGTGATGCTCACTCCCATGGCAAGATCTACCCAGTCTTGGGGCAAGCTGAGGCTCTTGGATCTGAGGCAGAAAGGTTCAGCACAGGCTCAGTACCCCGAGGACCAAAAATGCATTTCCGCAGATGGTGGCTGGCATCCAGAACCGCAGAGTGCTACTAGAATGATGCTGAACAATCAACTTTGGAGAAGCCGCTGCCACTCTATGAAGACAATACTGAGCTAGATGGACCAACGGTATACTGCCACTCAGTATATGGCAAAACTGTTGTGCTAGCCAGCCAGAGATCGAAGCCTGCAGTGGACTTGTCAAGACTGCTGAAGCAAGGTCTACCCCGCTGCGGTTTTTCCCTCCAGTGCAACTGTCCCTGCCCAGAGCTATCCAAGGTCCTGATCTGCCTGCTAGAATCTTGCTCAGCTGCCTTTTCTTCAGTGGCACTCCCCATCACCCCAATGTGTCAGTCTAGCTCCAACCCTAGCAAATTGTTTCTTGGGCCTGTGTGCAGCTTTGGCTGTGATGCACAGCAGTGTGAAGCCCCCCAGGGTGAAAAGGAGAGGTGGGATTCTTTTCTGATTAACTGCCCTGTCCCATAAAAAGTACCCATATTAAGACCCCGATAGCCCTACTTTACCGGTCCCCCTGGCACCAGTGGAATGGGTGGCAGATTTAGCACTCCCACCCTAACCTGAGGATGCGGGCCATCCCTTGGGTTGTTACCCCCATTCCTCTTCCGTAGGGAATGCATAATACGTACCAGCATAGGTCTCATCGTGCCACAGAGAAATTCTTGCAGCCAGCGCTCATGCTCCGGGAGAAATCCACCCTGTCCTATAGTGAGCCAAAGATCTTGGACCTGCAACAGAAAGGTTCAGCACAGACTCAGTACCCGCAGGGATGAAGATGCATGATCTCAGACTGTGGCTGCTATCCGGAGCAGCAGCAGAGCGCTGCTGGAAAGATGCTGCACAAACGCAAAACTGTTGTGCTAGACAGCCACCCTAACTAGCCAGCAAGTCATCGAAGCCTGCTGTGGGCTTGTCCACATTGCTGAGGCAACCTCTACCCCTCTCTGGTCTCTCCGTCTGGTTCAATGGTCCCTGCCTGGAGCAACCCAAGGTCCTGATCTTCCTGCCATAATTTGCCCCCCCTCAGAGCTTCCTGAGGCAGTCAGGAAGCATCTTTTGTGTACAGCCCCATTGACCCCCATGTGCTTGTCTAGCCCTGACCCACCAGGGTGTGTGTGTGTGCTCTCTTAAGGGAGAAGGAATCCCCTTGAGCCCCTGTGCCATCTTGACTTTGTCTCAACTTCTAGAAGAAATCAAGAAAAGGACACAGACCCACTTCTGAAATCTCAGCTAAGTCACAGGAATGATCATGGGACTACTGCACTGACCATCCCTAGATCTGGCCTAAGGCAGAAGATCACCTCAGCCTGACAAGGCTTCCAGGGTGGGAGGACATGCGAACCAACTGATGCTAGACGGACAGTGCCAGATGCAGCCCCCCTCCCTCGGGTTCTGGCCCCCATCCCTCTTCTGTAAGGAAGGTAAGATTTCATAGAACGTACGCTGAGAGGTCTCCTCCTGTGGTGGGCAGGTTTTTCTTTTCGCCATTTTCCACATTTAAAGTAGCAGTCACCCTGTGACAGACACTCCGTAAGCCAAGGCTGTTCCACCTGCAAGAGAAAGGTTGGGCACAGGCTTGGTACCCGAAGGGCTGGAACTGCATTTCCTCAGATGGTGGCTGACATTCAGAGCAGCATGACAGCACTGGTGGAACGACGTGGCACAAGGGCCCTGGACCCATATTTGTGGATGACCATACCCAATGTGCAGTGCTGCCATCTGCACAGGCCAGAGTGTTTGTGTGTGTGTGTGTGTGTGTGTGTGTGTGTGCTCCCCCAAGGAAAAAGGAACCCCCATGAGCCCCTGTTCTATGTTGGCAGGCATGCTGGAACTTCAGCCTTCCCAGAGAGCTCTTCCGAGAGGGCTCCTTCTCTCTGAAAGGGCCCTCCCAGCACTGAGAAAAGAGCAGGGCCATGCCAAGGTCAGCACAGTGGGGAATGGCTCTCAGGCTGAAGGGTTTCTGCCCCAATGGCCCCTGCTTGGAACAGAGTCAAGGTCACTGCTCTGAGGTCTGGATTCCTCCTGATACTCTGAAGGCATTTCCTCCAACTTTGCTCCTATGCTCCGGGAAACTACTGGGTAGGATGACACTGTCAGAGTCTGCACACGCCTCCCATGCATTCCTTTCCCTCTTCTCTGATGAGGTTTTTGACTGGTATGTGATTGGCGCTTGGGAGGGTGCAGAGCTTCTGAAAGAGGCTGGGAGCTTGTCCCACCAACTAATAGCCATGAGGACAGCTCTGTGGTGTGTTATCCATTGAAACTTCACAAGGCGCACACAAGTGTTGGCTTCTTGAATAGGGCCCTTAACACAGGCCTGCAGCAGCATCTGGGGGCTGAGCTATACTTCAAGGTGCACCCTTAATTCACAGTGTCTGCAAACACTACCCCACCAGCCGACCCATTTGATCACGATTTTGAAAGGCTGCCCTGAAAGGATCACAAGTGCCGACTTAGAAAAGAATACTGACCAATGCATTGATTAGAGCTGAAGAGAACATTCTGGAGAATTATCTTATCCCATCTATTAAATGCATGGGTGAATATTTGATCACCCTATCCGTCAGGTTCTTTCCCAAGCTATTTCTGTAATGTCTTGAAAAGAGAGACCTGTCTTACTCAGAGTGTATGAATTGCTCCATGACCTGCAGAGGCAATGCTTACACAACCAAACAAAAATTTTGCTCGGGAGTGGGGGCGCGGTAGGAGGGCCATGAAGATTGATCCAACCAAAGTCTGTGGGGTAAACAAGCTCTTATCACAAGCCTTACACCAGATTCTGCAAGTAGGCCTGGGATGAG
The DNA here is from genome assembly GCF_027244095.1 of Hemicordylus capensis. NCBI lineage: Eukaryota > Metazoa > Chordata > Lepidosauria > Squamata > Cordylidae > Hemicordylus > Hemicordylus capensis. The sequence goes on along the minus strand of NC_069657.1, from coordinate 239,243,506 downwards.
CCCAAGGAGCAGAGACATGCTCTGCACGGATGGACCCCATCGCTGGCCTAAGACTGAGGAGTACTTCATCCTGGAAAGTCTTCCACTGAGGGGGTCTCTTCGGACCAACTGATGCAAGATGGACAGTGCCAGATGTATCAATGGCTCTCTACACAGCATCCTTCTTTTGCTTTCCCTACTGTGCCCTGGCACAGCTGTAATGCCCAGAAGTGCGGGGAGGAGGCATAGCTTCGTCCTCCTATCCCTGACTCAGTGTTAGGAAGTCCCCAAACCTCAGTAACTGACAGCCCCACTTCAGTGGGACCCCTTGCACAAGGGGAATGGGAGAAAGATCTTCTATCCCTCCATGGCCCAAGGATGCGGCCCACCCCCCATGGGTTCTGACCCCCATTCTTCTGCTGGAGGGAATGTGACGCCTGCATAAAACTTACGTAAACAGGTCCTGGCATCTGATGTTCAGTTTTTTTAGCGGGCCGCTTAGGTAAACGCCGACGGTCCACCCGGACACGCCGCTTCTTTCGTACCTGAGACAGAAAGGTTCAGAACAGGCTCAGAACACAGAGGACGCAACATGCATTTCCTCAGATGGTGGCTGCCATGCAGAGCAGCAGCAAAGCCTTCCTGGAAGGATGCTGCACAACAACCCTAACTAGCTGGCAAGAGATCAAAGCCTGCAGTGGGCTTGTCAACATGACTGGAGCAACACCACTCCAGCTCTGGTGTCCCCTCCTGTTCAACTGTCCCTGCCTGGAGATCTCCAAGGTCCTGACCTGCCTGAGGCCGTGTTCTTCAGGTCCTCGCTGGATGCCATGCCCTCCCCTCTACTGTATCGGGGCCACTACCTTGGCTCTCAGGCCACCCTACCTCACAGGGTGGTTGTGAGGATAACCATAAGCATGTAGACCACACCAGACCCCGCAGAGGAGGAGTGGGATAGACATGTCCAAATGCTTGGCTAAAACGATCCAATTGCATGCAGAATGGCATGGGACTACAATCTGCAGCTATGGCTACATGCAGGCTTGTCAAACAAAGCAGTCCCAAACAGAACACAAGGAATGGCTAGGCACTTTGGTTTTTAAAACAGAAAGAGGGGGATCCAAAGCAAAAGCTAAAACAAAAAGGGAACCAAGAAGCCTCAAGAACAGTTCATTGTCTCTCTTTTTTAAAAAAAGAAATGTTATTTACAAAGACAGAGGCAAGCAATATCTTCTGACACTAGTTTCACTATTTAAAGACTTCTGAGGAAATTGGTTGAGAAAACCTTTGTTATGCATATGTCAGATGATAGTTTAGAGAGAGTGTATCAAAAAAGAGAGGACACCGGAAAAATGTTCTAGAGGAAAGCTTCAGAAGCACAAATGGTACCACAAAAAAGGGGTGCGCGCTTCTTTCTAGTGATGGAAACCCTCCAGGAGGCAGGGGACATGAATTAGAATGCAGCAACACAAAAAGCCCGAAACCCCTGCCAAAATGGATACAAATTCTTTGATTTGCCATTGGCTGATGTCCAGCACGAAATGATTTTAGGAAAAGAACAAGTGAACAAACAATTAAGAGAAACCTCTTTGGACCCACCACCCAGGGTTCACTTGGCAAAACGCGACCCTTCTTACCTGTCTCCTCCGCCTTGAACGGCCCTTTTTCCGGTAGATATAGACCAAGGCAATGAGGCTTGTAATGGCCAAAGCCAAAACCCAGAGGAAGAAGGCCATCTCGCTTCAGGTCAGCAAGCAGGCAGTTGGCCAACTGTCTTCTGGAGCATCTTTTGCGTTTCTCCATCTCCATGGATGCCGGAACTCTCAGCTCAGTTCTAGGGGGGGATGGGAGCCGGCCAGGCAGAGACAGCTGGGAGGGGAGAGATGCTGACTGCTGGCAGCAGAGGCTGTGGACTGGGGTGCTGGAAGTGGGGTAGGAAAGCGACTCTTGGAGCCTTGGTGTCTCCTAAGAAGAGGCATCATGGGAAAGAAAGAGTGACCACTCCAACATCTCTCATGGGGGGAGGGGTTTGCATTTGATACAGTTGTGGAGCCCGAGGGTTAGGCCCCATCCTGTTTCACTTTTCTGCAACCTTGTAGAAACCCAGAGGACCCACAGGCCAGTAGTATTATATACATACCTGGGAGGAGCCTAAGTAAGGGCAAGTGAAGCCACAGACTAAGTAAGGGCAAGATGTATGGGCAGAGTGAAGTCAGAGCCTAGTAAGGGCAAGATGTCATCAATCCCCTCCCACTGATGGGCATGACATCACCACAGTAGGGAGGAGTTGTAAACCCTCCAGAGAACATGTCCAGGCATGCCCAGAGCCTCCTGTACCATGAGCCCTACCCACCTGACATGTGAGGACCAATAGGAAGGAGTTCCCAGCCAGCCGTTCAAGGCTTATAGTGTTGCTGCTGCATGGAGTCTCCTACAAGGCTTGTAGCATAGTCCCCTTTGCATAAAGGTAACAATTCTACTGTTTGCTTGTGGGTTTGATTATGGGATCTCCTCAGAGCCCTAATTTGGCAACAAATCAGCCAGATTCTACACCTAAGCCAAGAAAACGCCATATTAGCACCAGTTCAGATGATGAAGGACCTCCTGTGAAAACCTATGCTGAAGAACAAGCTGAGACAAGGGAAATATGGCAAGAGATCCTGGCAAGCATGGCAGCTGAGCCACAGGTAAATATATTTTACAGGCTAGGTTTTGAGGTTTTGTGTGTGTGTGAAAAAGGACATTACACTAATAGTCTTTTCTTTTCTCCCTTTAGAATTCAGCACTTGTGCAAACTCTGAAACGCTCTCGCATAGCAATGCAGAAATTCTTGGGCCTGAATATCAATGAAGAGCCCTATAGTACCTGGGCGGAGCCTAAGGAAGGGCAAAGTGAAGCCATAGCCTAGTAAGGGCAAGGAACTATGGGCAAGGTAAAGCCAGAGCCTAGTAAGGGCAAGTTGAAGCCCTGCCCTTCGAAGGGCATGATGACATCACAGCAGGAAGGAGCCGAAAGCTTCTAACTAAGGGCAGGTTGAAGCCACAGCCTCCTAAGGGTATAGTGAGACCCTGTGGAGAGCGTCCACAGAACATGCCCAGGCAGACCCCCATGTCCAGGCATGTTCAGACATGCCCAGAGCAGATGCAGAACAAACACCCATGTTTGGACATCAGCCCCCCACACACCCCGAACAGGTCTGTGTATGTTCAGACATGCACAGAGCAAGGGTTAGGCCAGGCCTGCACAACATAAGGCCCGGGGACCAGATCAGGCCCTCAGGGACTTCTTTGTGGGTCCACTGATTGTCACAACTTGCAGCAACAGCACCCCAAGGCCACTCTTTGGGTTAGTTCCCTCTTCTTCATCTTTTCATCCTCTGCCCTCTCTGAAACTGCCTTACAGCACCATCCTGTGCATGTTTACTTGGAAATATTTACTTCGTTTACTCCTAAGTAAGCATGACTAGGACTGCAACATGAAATCGACAGCAATTTAGAGAGAGGAGAGGATTTTGCATTTGTTTGGGGCTGGCATTTTTTAAGGGAGATCTCACTAGATGCCCCAGTGACTGAGCAAGGACAGGCTCTATTTTCTGGCCATGATTCTTAGTTAAAATTGTGGGTCCCTTGCCAAAAGGGGGAAAGATCCACAACTATCTAATAATTGCTTGCATTAATATTTTTAATAATTAATTTTAATTCAATAATGTGCTGAAAATTGACCTTGACCACTGAACACCGTTGTGGTTGGTTCCAGCCCATCAAAACATTTGAATTGTGTACCCCCCGGGTTAGCCCCAGAGCAGGGTTGTTATTTTTGTAGAGAGAAAATAAAATGCTCTTCAGATTAACTAAATAGGGTATATTCTGGATTTTAAGAACTCATACACATTAACTTTGTACTATGGATTCTGAAGTTGAAAGTTTTCCCCCTTTAAAAAGAAAAGTTGCCCTGCAATTAATGCTGGATCATCTTTTCTTTGTCTCTGTGATGAGGCTAGCCTGGAGTTTTATCCTGAGAGGCCCCTGAAACATCAGCCCTATCCATCCTCAGCACTGTACCTCCAGTGACTGTTGCTGGTGTGTATCTTATGTTTCTTTTTAGATTGTGATCCCTTTGGGGACAGGGATCCATCTCATTTATTTATTATTTCTCTGTGTAAACCTCCCTGTGCCATTTTTGGAAGGGTGGTATAGAAATTGAATAAATAAATAACTAAAAATGCTTTTTGTGTGTGATGTATAAGTAGGACAATTTCATACATTCTGATAAGTACAGCTTCTTAAAAACATTAAAATCATGATCTCTTTCGTTATGCAGTGACAATGCCTTGCTGTCTAAGAAACAAGGCTTTTTTTTTTTTTTAATAACCAGTTCTCCAAAAAACTGGTAGGACTGGGCCCTTCAAATGGTGTGGTCTAACCGTTAAGTGTTCATCAGATCAATGACCACTAGCGGCTTTTGGTGTGTCTGTGTGTCTGTGTGTGTGTGTGTGTGTGTGTGTGCATGCACAGGTAGGCTGACAGATGCAATTTCTATTTATCTGACGCTTGGTGGGGGGGGTGGGAGTTTGTATTTTGTGTATTCACTAGGAAATGAGAGTTCTGGTTCTTTAGAAATCAACTAACACACACTAATTAAATGCATCAAAATTACTGACCAAGACTAAGTCCTATTGAGGATAGAGAAAGCAAGCAAGCAAGCAAGAATGAAAGATTAAGAGCAGTGACAAGGACTAGTTGTGAAACTGTGTCAAAGGAGAAGGGAAAAACTGTGTCTGAGGCCAAGGAAATCTAGATGGTTAAAAAGTGACAAGAACACAGGGTGGGGGTGGGGAGAGCCTAGTTAGCTATGGGCCAGGTTGAGGAAGCAGAGGCAGTATAATTGTCCTTATTCAAGTTAATTCCTAATCCAGGCTAATTCATATTAGAGTTAGAGATGTAGGAAGAAGGGGGGGGAGGGAGGGGGGAGAGATTTGTTAAAAACGGAAGCAAAGAAACAGTGACAAGGACTAGGCGCAAAACTGTGTCAGAGATGGAAAGGGGAGAGAGATCCTAGTTAGGGGACAGGTCTAGGCTTTGTAGATGTGAAGTAGAATCAAAGAAAGTTTGAGATACCACAGTCTACAGAACTGTGGTTTTTAAAGATATGCTTGCGCTACAAAGACACCTGTAAGAGTGTCTAGCACTAAGAGATAATGTACATTGCATTAATAGTTCACTGAGAACTTCCAATTAAATAGAGGCAGTCATCAGATCAAGCCGGGGTCTGTATTGCCCTAGTCACTAACATTCTAACTAAGAATCACTGGAAAACAGACTAGCTAATACCTCCCAAGAGAAATGATAAGAAATTAAATTATTTCTTATAAAAGTCCATTTTCTCTTCTATAAAACAAATCCTTTTTTAAAAAAGAAATTAAATTTGTTGACAAAACAATTACATATCAGACCATTTCTTTGTGTGTGTGTGTGTGTGTGTAAAAATGAAAATTGTGTGGGCGTACTGAAGTGAATTGATTGCTGCTTCCTGCTTGTATGTATAAAGACATATCTGTGTGCATTCATCTTACACGAAGGAGCTACATACAAGATTCATGCATGGACATGTAGGATATTTACGGAAGCAAAGAAACAGTGACAAGGACTAGTTGTGAAACTGTGTCAGAGGAGAAGGGACGAGGATTGAGTGAAAAACAGTGTCTGAGGCAAAGGAAATCTAGATGGTTAAAAAGTGACAAGAACACAGGGTGGGGGTGGGGAGAGCCTAGTTAGCTATGGGCCAGGTTGAGGTTAGTAAGAGGAAGCAGTGTCAGTATAATTGTCCTTATTCAAGTTAATGCCTAATCCAGGCTAATTCATATTAGAGATGTAGGAAGAAGGGGGGGGGGGAGAGATTTGTTAAAAACGGAAGCAAAGAAACAGTGACAAGGACTAGGTGCAAAACTGTGTCAGAGATGGAAAGGTCTGTATTGCCCTAGTCACTAACATTCTAACTTAGAATCACTGGAAAACAACCATACTAGCTAATACCTCCCAAGAGAAATTATAAGAAATTAAATTATTTCTTATAAAAGTCCATTTTCTCTTCTATAAAACAAATCCTTTTTAAAAAAAGAAATTAAATTTGTTGACAAAACAATTACATATCAGACCATTTCTTTGTGTGTGTGTGTGTGTGTGTGTGTGTGTGTGTGTGTGTGTAAAAATGAAAATTGTGTGGGCGTACTGAAGTGAATTGATTGCTGCTTCCTGCTTGTATGTACAATGACATATCTGTGTGCATTCATCTTACATGATGGAGCTACATACAAGATTCATGCATGGACATGTAGGATATTTCATCATGTGTGTAGGCCAGACCTTATGCATGTAGAGCCATTCACTTTCCTTACAAAAGAACAGTGAACAACTAAATAGCAATATGATGTGTGTGTACGTGTGTGTTAAATACATCTTGTATGTTGTATATAACATAATGTATGCTGACTCTGCTGTACATATCATATGTTTTTAAGATTGTTTGTTTTCTCATCAACAGTACAGAATTATCCAATCTAAACACTTTAGAATTCTAATCAATTCTGTTTTTCTTGGCTCTGTACTATATTTTATGTGTTTTCCAAAGCAGCCAATCATTGTCTGCTCTAGATCCACACAAAAACAAGTGCCTGCTTTTTGAAGTATGAAAGGTCTTTTCCTCTAAAAGATGAGCATTGATAACTATAAGATAGCTCACAGGCAGCCAGGGAGCTCCCAGCCTGATGTTACTAAGCTCAGGATAGGGTTTACAAAGCGTACTAGTACTCCAGAGAGTCGGTGCTGTGTAGTGCCTAGAGCGTCAGACTAGGAGGGGCATTTGCTCTTCTTGGCTTAACCTACCTCACAGGGTTGTTGTGCAGATACAATGAGGGAACACGACCTTGAGTTCCTTGGAAGAAGGGGCAGGGTATAAATATCATACATACATACATATGGTAGCATGTTCACAGTTTGCCAGGGAGGATACTTGTTTGAATTTAGACCCTTAATATAATGCCATGCATGCAGATGTGTCAAAATTAACTCAGTGAAAAAGATTAACAGGGTGTTTCAAAAAATTAGTCCGTTTACAAATATCTGAGTCTTCAGAGCTGCCTGACAGTTTGGTACCAACCTGTCTGTAAGCAATAGTTTTTTGCTTCTGCAGATGAGTTTGTCTGAGACAGCTCTGTAGGATCAACATCTGAATCTGACTGTGTATCATCAGAGCATGGCTTCCTACCCCCTCCCCACAGAGTGGCACATATCTCATTGCTATAGGCATACAGGAAATCAGTTTTAATATCATTCACAAAGGCCAGCATTCCAGATAGCTCAGGATTGGCTTCCAGCAACACCAGCACGTTCTAAAAACAAGAAAAACAAGAGTTAGAAAACTCCACCTCACAGGCAGCCCACCTCACAGGGTTGTTGTAGTAAGTCTAACTTGAAACAAATAACTCAAACCTAAAAGGATAATATTATTATTTAAGATGACAGGAGGGACCCAATTTAAATTATCACAGGCTACAGGGAAGGGGGGGCAGGGAATACACCAAACTACAGCAAGTTCTAAAAACAAGAAAAACAAGAGTTAGAAAACTCCACCTCACAGGCAGCCCACCTCACAGGGTTGTTGTAGTAAGTCTAACTTGAAACAAATAACTCAAACTTAAAAGGATAATATTATTATTTTTAAAAAACCACACATGAATTAATAATGCCTCTCGTGAGAAAAGCCTTTTCACATAGGAAAAGATAAGGATCAAAGGACACATGGTTGAGGAAAGCTAGCATGGTGAAGTGACCCCATTTAAGATGACAGGAGGGACCCAATTTAAATTATCACAGGCTACAGGGAAGGGGGGGGCAGGGAATACACAAAACTATTTAGGCAATTAAAAATACTGTAGGAGAGATCAGAGCCTCTCGGATCCGATAAGAAAAATGACCATGTACTTACCGCTTGTGGTCTTCACAGAGACAAAGAGGGAAAATTCTGGTGTACCTCAAGACATTAAGCCTTGGTGGGGTTGGGCAGGGCCCGCTTTCTGGTTGTTATCATGCTGAAACACTGAACAGACACACCCCAGCCACAAAGTTTGAAGGGGCCCAGCTTTTAAAACAAGTATGCAGAGCCCTTTCTCTAACCCACCACCGTCATAGGTTCTCTTACAATTTAAATTAAAGATCTATCCATGACATCTCTAGTTTCACAGCTGAGTCTGGGCTGTATAATGGGGGGCATGTTGTGTGAATTGTATAGAAGTGAAGAGTTTTGAGGGTCATTTACAAGATTTACAATTAAAATACAGTTTCGTTTTAAATTGCCCCCATTTGTGTTAACTGTGAACTTAAAGGAAATGGGGGTGGGAGGTAAGACATTAATAACTTGTTCCTAACAAGGAACATTTTAGCATTTATAAGTAATATGTTCTTATCGCCAGGACGGGATTAAGCTAGTGGTTAAGCTAGTCTCAAAGTGGTTTACATAGAAAAATAAAGAGTGTTTAGATGATTCTCTGTCTCCAAAGGGCTCACACTCTAAAAAGAAAAATGTGGTAGGCACCAGCAACAGCCACTGGACAAATGCTGTGCCGTGCCTTCTCTGAAAAGGCACATTTAGCAGAAAAGGGATATTTTATCTAACATGGACCAAATAAAACAGGTAAAGTTTTAACTTTAATTCCCAGTGGGAAGCCAGACTTACGGGGCCCTTGAAAACGTGGGGCCCATAGCAAATGCTACATTTGCTACTACACTAATCCGCCATCGCTTATTGCCCTGCCATAAAGGAAAGGCTGAGTTCAGCCACATGACCATTTTATAAACCACTAAGATTTGCCCATGGTTTATTTAATTTTCTGTCTTGGCTTTCTTTCTTTCTTTCTTTCTTTCTTTCTTTCTTTCTTTCTTTATTGAGAACATTTGTATACTACCCTAAACAGAAGTCTCTGGGTGGTTTACAACAAAACAATAAACACAACAAATAAAAAAGTTAAAACATTACAACAATTTAAAATTTAACACATTAAAACTATTAAAAACACAAAACAGTATCTACTTAAAAGCTTGGGTGAACAAATGTGTCTTGACTGCCTTTTTGAAAGTTGTAAGAGGTGGGGAAGATCGTATTTCAGCAGGAAGCCTGTTCCAAAGCCTCAGGGCAGCAATGGAGAAGACCCTTCCCACCCTGAGTAGCCCCCAGATGAACTAGTGGCAACTGCTGACGAACCTCTCTTGATTATCTCCGTGGGCGGTGTGGTTCATGTTGAAGAAGACCATTCTGAAATGTTAAGGCTAGTGTATGCCTTGAATAAAGAAAAATTGCACTTGGAAATTTTGAAACAAAATTCCCCCCAAACTGTTCCGTAACTTGACCCCCACTCCAATAATAAAAACTGATTACTGAAACTTTTGGATAGATGAAGGGGTCAGCAATTTTGAGGGGATGATGGGATCAGAAATCTTGATCTTGAAGCATTTTGGAACTAAACATGTTGCGCATGAAGATATTGTACATAATCCTTTATGCATTTAATAAGGGTTGTGACTGAGACACATTTCAAGGGGATTAATATTCTTTGACCTTCCAAATATTGGATTATACCCAGTTCTGAATATCCAGAACTATATGTAGGCTTTCTTTTTCTTTCTTTCTTTCTTTCTTTCTTTCTTTCTTTCTTTCTTTCTTTTTGGCTAGAGGGTCTTTTGTATGACCTATGTGATGATAGAAGATATGGGGGGCAGAGAAAAGGGCAGAGACAGCTCTGTAGGATCAACATCTGAATCTGACTGTGTATCATCAGAGCATGGCTTCCTACCCCCTCCCCACAGAGTGGCACATATCTCATTGCTATAGGCATACAGGAAATCAATACAATTCACACAACATGCCCCCCATTATACAGCCCAGACTCAGCTGTGAAACTAGAGATGTCATGGATAGATCTTTAATTTAAATTGTAAGAGAACCTATGACGGTGGTGGGTTAGAGAAAGGGCTCTGCATACTTGTTTTAAAAGCTGGGCCCCTTCAAACTTTGTGGCTGGGGTGTGTCTGTTCAGTGTTTCAGCATGATAACAACCAGAAAGCGGGCCCTGCCCAACCCCACCAAGGCTTAATGTCTTGAGGTACACCAGAATTTTCCCTCTTTGTCTCTGTGAAGACCACAAGCGGTAAGTACATGGTCATTTTTCTTATCGGATCCGAGAGGATCTGATCTCTCCTACAGTATTTTTAATTGCCTAAATAGTTTTGTGTATTCCCTGCCCCCCCCCTTCCCTATAGCCTGTGATAATTTAAATTGGGTCCCTCCTGTCATCTTAAATGGGGTCACTTCACCATGCTAGCTTTCCTCAACCATGTGTCCTTTGATCCTTATCTTTTCCTATGTGAAAAGGCTTTTCTCACGAGAGGCATTATTAATTCATGTGTGGTTTTTTAAAAATAATAATATTATCCTTTTAGGTTTGAGTTATTTGTTTCAAGTTAGACTTACTACAACAACCCTGTGAGGTGGGCTGCCTGTGAGGTGGAGTTTTCTAACTCTTGTTTTTCTTGTTTTTAGAACGTGCTGGTGTTGCTGGAAGCCAATCCTGAGCTATCTGGAATGCTGGCCTTTGTGAATGATATTAAAACTGATTTCCTGTATGCCTATAGCAATGAGATATGTGCCACTCTGTGGGGAGGGGGTAGGAAGCCATGCTCTGATGATACACAGTCAGATTCAGATGTTGATCCTACAGAGCTGTCTCAGACAAACTCATCTGCAGAAGCAAAAAACTATTGCTTACAGACAGGTTGGTACCAAACTGTCAGGCAGCTCTGAAGACTCAGATATTTGTAAACGGACTAATTTTTTGAAACACCCTGTTAATCTTTTTCACTGAGTTAATTTTGACACATCTGCATGCATGGCATTATATTAAGGGTCTATATTCAAACAAGTATCCTCCCTGGCAAACTGTGAACATGCTACCATATGTATGTATGTATGTATGATATTTATACCCTGCCCCTTCTTCCAAGGAACTCAAGGTCGTGTTCCCTCATTGTATCTGCACAACAACCCTGTGAGGTAGGTTAAGCCAAGAAGAGCAAATGCCCCTCCTAGTCTGACGCTCTAGGCACTACACAGCACCGACTCTCTGGAGTACTAGTACGCTTTGTAAACCCTATCCTGAGCTTAGTAACATCAGGCTGGGAGCTCCCTGGCTGCCTGTGAGCTATCTTATAGTTATCAATGCTCATCTTTTAGAGGAAAAGACCTTTCATACTTCAAAAAGCAGGCACTTGTTTTTGTGTGGATCTAGAGCAGACAATGATTGGCTGCTTTGGAAAACACATAAAATATAGTACAGAGCCAAGAAAAACAGAATTGATTAGAATTCTAAAGTGTTTAGATTGGATAATTCTGTACTGTTGATGAGAAAACAAACAATCTTAAAAACATATGATATGTACAGCAGAGTCAGCATACATTATGTTATATACAACATACAAGATGTATTTAACACACACGTACACACACATCATATTGCTATTTAGTTGTTCACTGTTCTTTTGTAAGGAAAGTGAATGGCTCTACATGCATAAGGTCTGGCCTGCACACATGATGAAATATCCTAAATGTCCATGCATCAATCTTGTATGTAGCTCCATCATGTAAGATGAATGCACACAGATATGTCATTGTACATACAAGCAGGAAGCAGCAATCAATTCACTTCAGTACGCCCACACAATTTTCATTTTTACACACACACACACACACACACACACACACACACACACACAAAGAAATGGTCTGATATGTAATTGTTTTGTCAACAAATTTAATTTCTTTTTTTAAAAAGGATTTGTTTTATAGAAGAGAAAATGGACTTTTATAAGAAATAATTTAATTTCTTATAATTTCTCTTGGGAGGTATTAGCTAGTATGGTTGTTTTCCAGTGATTCTAAGTTAGAATGTTAGTGACTAGGGCAATACAGACCTTTCCATCTCTGACACAGTTTTGCACCTAGTCCTTGTCACTGTTTCTTTGCTTCCGTTTTTAACAAATCTCTCCCCCCCCCCCCCTTCTTCCTACATCTCTAATATGAATTAGCCTGGATTAGGCATTAACTTGAATAAGGACAATTATACTGACACTGCTTCCTCTTACTAACCTCAACCTGGCCCATAGCTAACTAGGCTCTCCCCACCCCCACCCTGTGTTCTTGTCACTTTTTAACCATCTAGATTTCCTTTGCCTCAGACACTGTTTTTCACTCAATCCTCGTCCCTTCTCCTCTGACACAGTTTCACAACTAGTCCTTGTCACTGTTTCTTTGCTTCCGTAAATATCCTACATGTCCATGCATGAATCTTGTATGTAGCTCCTTCGTGTAAGATGAATGCACACAGATATGTCTTTATACATACAAGCAGGAAGCAGCAATCAATTCACTTCAGTACGCCCACACAATTTTCATTTTTACACACACACACACACACACAAAGAAATGGTCTGATATGTAATTGTTTTGTCAACAAATTTAATTTCTTTTTTAAAAAAGGATTTGTTTTATAGAAGAGAAAATGGACTTTTATAAGAAATAATTTAATTTCTTATCATTTCTCTTGGGAGGTATTAGCTAGTCTGTTTTCCAGTGATTCTTAGTTAGAATGTTAGTGACTAGGGCAATACAGACCCCGGCTTGATCTGATGACTGCCTCTATTTAATTGGAAGTTCTCAGTGAACTATTAATGCAATGTACATTATCTCTTAGTGCTAGACACTCTTACAGGTGTCTTTGTAGCGCAAGCATATCTTTAAAAACCACAGTTCTGTAGACTGTGGTATCTCAAACTTTCTTTGATTCTACTTCACATCTACAAAGCCTAGACCTGTCCCCTAACTAGGATCTCTCTCCCCTTTCCATCTCTGACACAGTTTTGCGCCTAGTCCTTGTCACTGTTTCTTTGCTTCCGTTTTTAACAAATCTCTCCCCCCTCCCTCCCCCCCCTTCTTCCTACATCTCTAACTCTAATATGAATTAGCCTGGATTAGGAATTAACTTGAATAAGGACAATTATACTGCCTCTGCTTCCTCAACCTGCCCATAGCTAACTAGGCTCTCCCCACCCCCACCCTGTGTTCTTGTCACTTTTTAACCATCTAGATTTCCTTGGCCTCAGACACAGTTTTTCCCTTCTCCTTTGACACAGTTTCACAACTAGTCCTTGTCACTGCTCTTAATCTTTCATTCTTGCTTGCTTGCTTGCTTTCTCTATCCTCAATAGGACTTAGTCTTGGTCAGTAATTTTGATGCATTTAATTAGTGTGTGTTAGTTGATTTCTAAAGAACCAGAACTCTCATTTCCTAGTGAATACACAAAATACAAACTCCCACCCCCCCCACCAAGCGTCAGATAAATAGAAATTGCATCTGTCAGCCTACCTGTGCATGCACACACACACACACACACACACACAGACACACAGACACACCAAAAGCCGCTAGTGGTCATTGATCTGATGAACACTTAACGGTTAGACCACACCATTTGAAGGGCCCAGTCCTACCAGTTTTTTGGAGAACTGGTTATTAAAAAAAAAAAAAAGCCTTGTTTCTTAGACAGCAAGGCATTGTCACTGCATAACGAAAGAGATCATGATTTTAATGTTTTTAAGAAGCTGTACTTATCAGAATGTATGAAATTGTCCTACTTATACATCACACACAAAAAGCATTTTTAGTTATTTATTTATTCAATTTCTATACCACCCTTCCAAAAATGGCACAGGGAGGTTTACACAGAGAAATAATAAATAAATGAGATGGATCCCTGTCCCCAAAGGGATCACAATCTAAAAAGAAACATAAGATACACACCAGCAACAGTCACTGGAGGTACAGTGCTGAGGATGGATAGGGCTGATGTTTCAGGGGCCTCTCAGGATAAAACTCCAGGCTAGCCTCATCACAGAGACAAAGAAAAGATGATCCAGCATTAATTGCAGGGCAACTTTTCTTTTTAAAGGGGGAAAACTTTCAACTTCAGAATCCATAGTACAAAGTTAATGTGTATGAGTTCTTAAAATCCAGAATATACCCTATTTAGTTAATCTGAAGAGCATTTTATTTTCTCTCTACAAAAATAACAACCCTGCTCTGGGGCTAACCCGGGGGGTACACAATTCAAATGTTTTGATGGGCTGGAACCAACCACAACGGTGTTCAGTGGTCAAGGTCAATTTTCAGCACATTATTGAATTAAAATTAATTATTAAAAATATTAATGCAAGCAATTATTAGATAGTTGTGGATCTTTCCCCCTTTTGGCAAGGGACCCACAATTTTAACTAAGAATCATGGCCAGAAAATAGAGCCTGTCCTTGCTCAGTCACTGGGGCATCTAGTGAGATCTCCCTTAAAAAATGCCAGCCCCAAACAAATGCAAAATCCTCTCCTCTCTCTAAATTGCTGTCGATTTCATGTTGCAGTCCTAGTCATGCTTACTTAGGAGTAAACGAAGTAAATATTTCCAAGTAAACATGCACAGGATGGTGCTGTAAGGCAGTTTCAGAGAGGGCAGAGGATGAAAAGATGAAGAAGAGGGAACTAACCCAAAGAGTGGCCTTGGGGTGCTGTTGCTGCAAGTTGTGACAATCAGTGGACCCACAAAGAAGTCCCTGAGGGCCTGATCTGGTCCCCGGGCCTTATGTTGTGCAGGCCTGGCCTAACCCTTGCTCTGTGCATGTCTGAACATACACAGACCTGTTCGGGGTGTGTGGGGGGCTGATGTCCAAACATGGGTGTTTGTTCTGCATCTGCTCTGGGCATGTCTGAACATGCCTGGACATGGGGGTCTGCCTGGGCATGTTCTGTGGACGCTCTCCACAGGGTCTCACTATACCCTTAGGAGGCTGTGGCTTCAACCTGCCCTTAGTTAGAAGCTTTCGGCTCCTTCCTGCTGTGATGTCATCATGCCCTTCGAAGGGCAGGGCTTCAACTTGCCCTTACTAGGCTCTGGCTTTACCTTGCCCATAGTTCCTTGCCCTTACTAGGCTATGGCTTCACTTTGCCCTTCCTTAGGCTCCGCCCAGGTACTATAGGGCTCTTCATTGATATTCAGGCCCAAGAATTTCTGCATTGCTATGCGAGAGCGTTTCAGAGTTTGCACAAGTGCTGAATTCTAAAGGGAGAAAAGAAAAGACTATTAGTGTAATGTCCTTTTTCACACACACACAAAACCTCAAAACCTAGCCTGTAAAATATATTTACCTGTGGCTCAGCTGCCATGCTTGCCAGGATCTCTTGCCATATTTCCCTTGTCTCAGCTTGTTCTTCAGCATAGGTTTTCACAGGAGGTCCTTCATCATCTGAACTGGTGCTAATATGGCGTTTTCTTGGCTTAGGTGTAGAATCTGGCTGATTTGTTGCCAAATTAGGGCTCTGAGGAGATCCCATAATCAAACCCACAAGCAAACAGTAGAATTGTTACCTTTATGCAAAGGGGACTATGCTACAAGCCTTGTAGGAGACTCCATGCAGCAGCAACACTATAAGCCTTGAACGGCTGGCTGGGAACTCCTTCCTATTGGTCCTCACATGTCAGGTGGGTAGGGCTCATGGTACAGGAGGCTCTGGGCATGCCTGGACATGTTCTCTGGAGGGTTTACAACTCCTCCCTACTGTGGTGATGTCATGCCCATCAGTGGGAGGGGATTGATGACATCTTGCCCTTACTAGGCTCTGACTTCACTCTGCCCATACATCTTGCCCTTACTTAGTCTGTGGCTTCACTTGCCCTTACTTAGGCTCCTCCCAGGTATGTATATAATACTACTGGCCTGTGGGTCCTCTGGGTTTCTACAAGGTTGCAGAAAAGTGAAACAGGATGGGGCCTAACCCTCGGGCTCCACAACTGTATCAAATGCAAACCCCTCCCCCCATGAGAGATGTTGGAGTGGTCACTCTTTCTTTCCCATGATGCCTCTTCTTAGGAGACACCAAGGCTCCAAGAGTCGCTTTCCTACCCCACTTCCAGCACCCCAGTCCACAGCCTCTGCTGCCAGCAGTCAGCATCTCTCCCCTCCCAGCTGTCTCTGCCTGGCCGGCTCCCATCCCCCCCTAGAACTGAGCTGAGAGTTCCGGCATCCATGGAGATGGAGAAACGCAAAAGATGCTCCAGAAGACAGTTGGCCAACTGCCTGCTTGCTGACCTGAAGCGAGATGGCCTTCTTCCTCTGGGTTTTGGCTTTGGCCATTACAAGCCTCATTGCCTTGGTCTATATCTACCGGAAAAAGGGCCGTTCAAGGCGGAGGAGACAGGTAAGAAGGGTCGCGTTTTGCCAAGTGAACCCTGGGTGGTGGGTCCAAAGAGGTTTCTCTTAATTGTTTGTTCACTTGTTCTTTTCCTAAAATCATTTCGTGCTGGACATCAGCCAATGGCAAATCAAAGAATTTGTATCCATTTTGGCAGGGGTTTCGGGCTTTTTGTGTTGCTGCATTCTAATTCATGTCCCCTGCCTCCTGGAGGGTTTCCATCACTAGAAAGAAGCGCGCACCCCTTTTTTGTGGTACCATTTGTGCTTCTGAAGCTTTCCTCTAGAACATTTTTCCGGTGTCCTCTCTTTTTTGATACACTCTCTCTAAACTATCATCTGACATATGCATAACAAAGGTTTTCTCAACCAATTTCCTCAGAAGTCTTTAAATAGTGAAACTAGTGTCAGAAGATATTGCTTGCCTCTGTCTTTGTAAATAACATTTCTTTTTTTAAAAAAGAGAGACAATGAACTGTTCTTGAGGCTTCTTGGTTCCCTTTTTGTTTTAGCTTTTGCTTTGGATCCCCCTCTTTCTGTTTTAAAAACCAAAGTGCCTAGCCATTCCTTGTGTTCTGTTTGGGACTGCTTTGTTTGACAAGCCTGCATGTAGCCATAGCTGCAGATTGTAGTCCCATGCCATTCTGCATGCAATTGGATCGTTTTAGCCAAGCATTTGGACATGTCTATCCCACTCCTCCTCTGCGGGGTCTGGTGTGGTCTACATGCTTATGGTTATCCTCACAACCACCCTGTGAGGTAGGGTGGCCTGAGAGCCAAGGTAGTGGCCCCGATACAGTAGAGGGGAGGGCATGGCATCCAGCGAGGACCTGAAGAACACGGCCTCAGGCAGGTCAGGACCTTGGAGATCTCCAGGCAGGGACAGTTGAACAGGAGGGGACACCAGAGCTGGAGTGGTGTTGCTCCAGTCATGTTGACAAGCCCACTGCAGGCTTTGATCTCTTGCCAGCTAGTTAGGGTTGTTGTGCAGCATCCTTCCAGGAAGGCTTTGCTGCTGCTCTGCATGGCAGCCACCATCTGAGGAAATGCATGTTGCGTCCTCTGTGTTCTGAGCCTGTTCTGAACCTTTCTGTCTCAGGTACGAAAGAAGCGGCGTGTCCGGGTGGACCGTCGGCGTTTACCTAAGCGGCCCGCTAAAAAAACTGAACATCAGATGCCAGGACCTGTTTACGTAAGTTTTATGCAGGCGTCACATTCCCTCCAGCAGAAGAATGGGGGTCAGAACCCATGGGGGGTGGGCCGCATCCTTGGGCCATGGAGGGATAGAAGATCTTTCTCCCATTCCCCTTGTGCAAGGGGTCCCACTGAAGTGGGGCTGTCAGTTACTGAGGTTTGGGGACTTCCTAACACTGAGTCAGGGATAGGAGGACGAAGCTATGCCTCCTCCCCGCACTTCTGGGCATTACAGCTGTGCCAGGGCACAGTAGGGAAAGCAAAAGAAGGATGCTGTGTAGAGAGCCATTGATACATCTGGCACTGTCCATCTTGCATCAGTTGGTCCGAAGAGACCCCCTCAGTGGAAGACTTTCCAGGATGAAGTACTCCTCAGTCTTAGGCCAGCGATGGGGTCCATCCGTGCAGAGCATGTCTCTGCTCCTTGGGCTCATCCCAGGCCTACTTGCAGAATCTGGTGTAAGGCTTGTGATAAGAGCTTGTTTACCCCACAGACTTTGGTTGGATCAATCTTCATGGCCCTCCTACCGCGCCCCCACTCCCGAGCAAAATTTTTGTTTGGTTGTGTAAGCATTGCCTCTGCAGGTCATGGAGCAATTCATACACTCTGAGTAAGACAGGTCTCTCTTTTCAAGACATTACAGAAATAGCTTGGGAAAGAACATGACGGATAGGGTGATCAAATATTCACCCATGCATTTAATAGATGGGATAAGATAATTCTCCAGAATGTTCTCTTCAGCTCTAATCAATGCATTGGTCAGTATTCTTTTCTAAGTCGGAACTTGTGATCCTTTCAGGGCAGCCTTTCAAAATCGTGATCAAATGGGTCGGCTGGTGGGGTAGTGTTTGCAGACACTGTGAATTAAGGGTGCACCTTGAAGTATAGCTCAGCCCCCAGATGCTGCTGCAGGCCTGTGTTAAGGGCCCTATTCAAGAAGCCAACACTTGTGTGCGCCTTGTGAAGTTTCAATGGATAACACACCACAGAGCTGTCCTCATGGCTATTAGTTGGTGGGACAAGCTCCCAGCCTCTTTCAGAAGCTCTGCACCCTCCCAAGCGCCAATCACATACCAGTCAAAAACCTCATCAGAGAAGAGGGAAAGGAATGCATGGGAGGCGTGTGCAGACTCTGACAGTGTCATCCTACCCAGTAGTTTCCCGGAGCATAGGAGCAAAGTTGGAGGAAATGCCTTCAGAGTATCAGGAGGAATCCAGACCTCAGAGCAGTGACCTTGACTCTGTTCCAAGCAGGGGCCATTGGGGCAGAAACCCTTCAGCCTGAGAGCCATTCCCCACTGTGCTGACCTTGGCATGGCCCTGCTCTTTTCTCAGTGCTGGGAGGGCCCTTTCAGAGAGAAGGAGCCCTCTCGGAAGAGCTCTCTGGGAAGGCTGAAGTTCCAGCATGCCTGCCAACATAGAACAGGGGCTCATGGGGGTTCCTTTTTCCTTGGGGGAGCACACACACACACACACACACACACACACAAACACTCTGGCCTGTGCAGATGGCAGCACTGCACATTGGGTATGGTCATCCACAAATATGGGTCCAGGGCCCTTGTGCCACGTCGTTCCACCAGTGCTGTCATGCTGCTCTGAATGTCAGCCACCATCTGAGGAAATGCAGTTCCAGCCCTTCGGGTACCAAGCCTGTGCCCAACCTTTCTCTTGCAGGTGGAACAGCCTTGGCTTACGGAGTGTCTGTCACAGGGTGACTGCTACTTTAAATGTGGAAAATGGCGAAAAGAAAAACCTGCCCACCACAGGAGGAGACCTCTCAGCGTACGTTCTATGAAATCTTACCTTCCTTACAGAAGAGGGATGGGGGCCAGAACCCGAGGGAGGGGGGCTGCATCTGGCACTGTCCGTCTAGCATCAGTTGGTTCGCATGTCCTCCCACCCTGGAAGCCTTGTCAGGCTGAGGTGATCTTCTGCCTTAGGCCAGATCTAGGGATGGTCAGTGCAGTAGTCCCATGATCATTCCTGTGACTTAGCTGAGATTTCAGAAGTGGGTCTGTGTCCTTTTCTTGATTTCTTCTAGAAGTTGAGACAAAGTCAAGATGGCACAGGGGCTCAAGGGGATTCCTTCTCCCTTAAGAGAGCACACACACACACCCTGGTGGGTCAGGGCTAGACAAGCACATGGGGGTCAATGGGGCTGTACACAAAAGATGCTTCCTGACTGCCTCAGGAAGCTCTGAGGGGGGGCAAATTATGGCAGGAAGATCAGGACCTTGGGTTGCTCCAGGCAGGGACCATTGAACCAGACGGAGAGACCAGAGAGGGGTAGAGGTTGCCTCAGCAATGTGGACAAGCCCACAGCAGGCTTCGATGACTTGCTGGCTAGTTAGGGTGGCTGTCTAGCACAACAGTTTTGCGTTTGTGCAGCATCTTTCCAGCAGCGCTCTGCTGCTGCTCCGGATAGCAGCCACAGTCTGAGATCATGCATCTTCATCCCTGCGGGTACTGAGTCTGTGCTGAACCTTTCTGTTGCAGGTCCAAGATCTTTGGCTCACTATAGGACAGGGTGGATTTCTCCCGGAGCATGAGCGCTGGCTGCAAGAATTTCTCTGTGGCACGATGAGACCTATGCTGGTACGTATTATGCATTCCCTACGGAAGAGGAATGGGGGTAACAACCCAAGGGATGGCCCGCATCCTCAGGTTAGGGTGGGAGTGCTAAATCTGCCACCCATTCCACTGGTGCCAGGGGGACCGGTAAAGTAGGGCTATCGGGGTCTTAATATGGGTACTTTTTATGGGACAGGGCAGTTAATCAGAAAAGAATCCCACCTCTCCTTTTCACCCTGGGGGGCTTCACACTGCTGTGCATCACAGCCAAAGCTGCACACAGGCCCAAGAAACAATTTGCTAGGGTTGGAGCTAGACTGACACATTGGGGTGATGGGGAGTGCCACTGAAGAAAAGGCAGCTGAGCAAGATTCTAGCAGGCAGATCAGGACCTTGGATAGCTCTGGGCAGGGACAGTTGCACTGGAGGGAAAAACCGCAGCGGGGTAGACCTTGCTTCAGCAGTCTTGACAAGTCCACTGCAGGCTTCGATCTCTGGCTGGCTAGCACAACAGTTTTGCCATATACTGAGTGGCAGTATACCGTTGGTCCATCTAGCTCAGTATTGTCTTCATAGAGTGGCAGCGGCTTCTCCAAAGTTGATTGTTCAGCATCATTCTAGTAGCACTCTGCGGTTCTGGATGCCAGCCACCATCTGCGGAAATGCATTTTTGGTCCTCGGGGTACTGAGCCTGTGCTGAACCTTTCTGCCTCAGATCCAAGAGCCTCAGCTTGCCCCAAGACTGGGTAGATCTTGCCATGGGAGTGAGCATCACCTAAGGAATCTGAACAGCTCATGCCAACACCTACAGTGGGTATTGGAAAGAAACACCCCCTTTGATAGACCTTCAATTCTGGTTCCCTTACATCCTGAAATGAAAACACAAAGAAAATTCCCTTCACCAGCTGTACTTATCCAATGCAACCTATAGCATCCAACTGAGAAACATCACAATTACAGTCCAGAAGAAGTGTCAGAAATAAAAAACAAGAATTACTGAGATTGAAAAAGGATCAACCCCTCCCCATGTCAATATTTTGTTGAACCACCTTTTGCTTTAATAACAGCCTTGAGTCTGTTGGGATACTTCTCTATCAACCTTACACATCTAGACGGAGCAATATTTGCCCACTCCTCCATACAGAACTGTTCAAGTTCAAAAGGTGATCCTTTTTCGATCTCAATCATTCTTGTTTTTTATTTCTGACACTTTTTCTGGACTGTAATTGTGATGTTTTTCAGTTGGATGTTATAGGTTGCATTGGATAAGTACAGCTGGTGAAGGGAATTTTCTTTGTGTTTTCATTTCAGGATTTAAGGGAACCAGAATTTAGAGAATTTAGAGAACCAGAACCAGAATTTAAGGTCTATCAAAGGGGGTGATTCTTTCCAATACCCACTGTAAGACCCAAGAAGTGCTCGGCATTTGAGTTCTCAATCTCTCAAATTCTGCCACATCTCTGACAATACCACCTTGCTTTTGTATTTCCTTCTGTGCTATGCTCTTGATTGGTGAATCTTGAAACCAGCCTCCACTGCAAACTCCAGCCCTGTCCACCACCAAGGCCGAACGGACCCGACCCTACTTTGTGGTAAGCACCCTCCCTTTCCAGGGAATCCTGGGCTCTCTACTCCTGTGGGATGGAGTTTGGCATTTCTCTCTCTCTCTCTCTCTCTCTCTCTCATATCCCCCTATTTCTCCAGCAGTATTGGGGACACTTATCTATCACTCTCACGTTTCCAATGCTTCTTTATCTTCTCCTTCTGTACTGCAAGATCATCTTCATCTTGCCATCCTCTTCACTTTCCATACATGTAGAGATCTCTAGTTGCTTCAGTTTCTGGGTTTCAAGGGTTGTTGCAGTGGTGGTGGTGGAGATGATGATGATGAGAACAACAACGAAGAATTACATGTGTCAACCTGACTCTGACTTGGCTGGCAAATGGCTCTTTTGTTCCCCCAGGAGACAGACCCTAACCACCCCAATCTGTCCTGTGGCCTTAACCGGAGAGCAGTGCACTTACAGCAGGTGGGCCGAGCAAAAGTCCTGAGGCGCTTCCGCAAGCTGGCTGAGGTGAGGAAATCAGAAATACACAGACCCCCACTGAGAACCAAGAGCAATGGGGCAAGTTTTTCCCTGCGCTCAGCCCCTTTGCTGAATTGTATGGCTTGGCTAAGGCAGAATTCAGGGGGTCTTGGCCTGGGTGCCGTTGGAACTGGGTGTGGGCAGGAGGAGATTGGGGGCCCCCTCCATACTCTCCCAGTCCCAGCACAAAAGCACCACCTCCACCCTGTGGGAAGCATTGCCCCTCCAGCACGGGTGTGCCTAGACTGGGTAGAGTACTAGCAGCTTCTCCTTTTGCAAGCCAACATGGCCATCCTCATGTTCCACCATGGCCTGGGAAGCTCACGGCTCCCTGGTAGATCCCAGTAGACCCTCTTCACACCTTTCTTCCTGCCCTTGAATCCATCCAGGAGAACGTATCTCCAGTTTGTATATGAGACCCAAGAAGTGCTCGGCCTTTGAGTGATTAATCTTTCAAATTCTGCCAAATCTCTGAGAATATCACCTTGTTTTTGTATTTCCTTCTGTACTGTGCTCTTGATTGGTGAATCTTGAAACCAGCCTCCACTGGAAACTCCAGCTCTGTCCACCAGCAGGACCGACCCAACCCGACCCTACTTTGTGGTGAGCAACCTCCCTTTCCAGGGAATCCTGGGCACTCTAGTTCTTTGGGGCAGAATTTGGCATCTCTCCCTCCCTCCCTCTCTCTTTCTCAAAAGAAATGCCACAGACCTCATCTGCCCACATGTTTGAAGTATAGCCCCCTATTTCTCAACCAGTATTGGAGACACTTATTTATCTCTCCAACGTTTTCAATGCCTCTCTATCTTCCCATTCTCTACTGCAAGATCTGGCTTAGCTTCAAACTTCATCTTCCTTCCTCTTCAGTTTCCGTACATGCAGGGGATCTCTGGTTGCTTCTGTTTCTGGGTTTCAAGTGCTCCTGCAGTTATGATGATGATTGATTTCATGTATATAACAGACTAGGAACATAGGAAGCTGCCATATACGGAGTCAGGCCATTGGTCCATCTTGCTCAGAATTATCTACACAGACTTTCAGCAACTACTCCAAGGTTGCAGGCAGGAATCTTTCTCAGCCCTACCTTGGAGATGCCAGGGAAGGAACTTGGAACCTAGATGCTCTTCCCAGAGCAGCATTCTCTTCCCCGGAGGGGAATATCTTACAGTGCCCAAACTTCTAGTCTCTGTCTTGGTTGACGAATGGCTCTTTTATTCCACCAGGCTCCCCAAAACCAACAGGTCTGCCTTACCTGTGGCCTCGACCCCACAACAACATTTTTAAAAAAGAAAGGGAGGTTCGAGACATTGAAACGCTTCCGTAAGATGAATGAGGTGAGGAAATCAGAAGTAAACAGAGTACCAGGTTCTCTGGGACAAGCTTTTCCCTGCGCTCTGCCTCTTTGTGGAAGCGTGTGGGTATCTAAGGCAGGCCCCAGTAGGGCCTTGGCAGTCTGGAAAGTGGGGAGGAGGTGAGAGCTGGTCTGGTGGGCTCCTCGGGGACACCTTGCCCCCTTGGAAGAGGACAGCAGCTCCTTCCAAGCACAAGTGCAGATTACTCCATTTTCAAAGTCTGCATGCCTTGGTGAAGACCAGGGAGTCAGTGTGGAGGAAGCGCCTCTTGGGAAGTGTCGCCTCGGTGTGCAGCAGCTGTGAAAAGGACAATTTCCATGCAAAGGTTCACCAGGAAGGGGACTGAGAACAGAGCTGCTAATATCATCACCCCTTGAGACATCCACATTTGGAGTCATACTCTGTACAGTTCTGGTCACCATATCTCTCAGAGGACATTCTGGAGGTATGAAAGGTACAGAGGAGGAAACCGAGAGGATCAGGGGGCTGGAGCACCTCCCTTATGAGGCTCAGTTTCCACATCTGGGGCTTTTTAGTTGAGGGGAGAAGGCAACGAAGGGGAGCCATGATAGAGGTTTATCAAATGATGGTGTCTAGAATGTGGAGAGTGAGAAGAATTTCTTCCCCTCCCATAAGACTGGAACCAGTGGCCATCTCATGAAAATGATTGCCAAGTCATTCAGGACCAGCAGAAGGGAGTCCTTTTGGACACAGTGTATCATGAATCTAGGGAATTCTCTGCCACGGGATGCGGTGCTGGCCACCAGCTTGGAGGGCTTTAAAGGGGACTCTGGCCATTTCACAGAGGACAGGCCTATCCATGGCCACTAGTCTGGATGGCTGTAGGTCACCTCCAGGCTCAGAGGCAGGATGCCCCGGAGTAGCAGTTGCAGGGAGCCGCGGCAGGGGAAGGGGCAGGCCTTCACCTCTGGCCTGGGGGCTTCCCAGAGGCAGCAGATGTCCAGGGTGGGAAACAAGAGGCAAGACAGGATAGCATTTCTTTCCTGAAGGATCTCCTCTGAAAAAGGGCAGGGTCAGGGAAGACCCCCTCCTTGTGCAGCCATTAAAACTTATCTTCACTCATGAATCCTTTGTCTGGGATGACATCCTCATGTCTCTCTCTTTTCTACCTTTAGAAGACGAGCAGGAAGAGGAAAAGGCCATATGATCCAGGAGAAGGCCCAAGGTAACTTTGTTTGAAGCTTTCCTGATGTGTTAATCTCCACCTCGAAAGGAAGGCCGGGGTGGTGTGGGGGATTTGAAGCACAGCCAGAGCTTTGGTCCTCCCAGACCAGGACTGGCATCAATGACTAGTAGCAGCTCTGCAGGGTCACAGGCAGAAAAAATAACTTGGCCCGGGGCAGAAATCTCTTGTGGGGTCTTCCGCGATGCATCAAGGTGGTTCATGCCCTCCGGCATCCGGACGAGTCTCCCTTTCTGGCCTGGGGTTCTGGTGTGGCCTCTCCCTGATCCACCTTCTGTCCACAAGGGGGAAACGTTCTTGGATGGGGGAGCATTTGTTCACCTGAGTAGTGGCCACCCTGCGCCATGGGAAGGGGTACAGGTTGGTCAGCTCCACGGAGATGTTGGAACTAGGTCTGAGGCCGGGCCTGAAAGCCATGGGGCTGGGATGGGTGCTTTCCTGGATCTGAACGGGCGGAAGCCTGCAGAGCAAACCCTGGCCAGCCGCAGGGACTGATTCCTTTCCTCCTCTCTCTTTTGCAGGATCAAACGGAGGAGAATCTGGCCCTAGTGACGTTTGTATTTCATGTTATTACATATACTTCTTGTTATTATAGATCCAAGTCAACTTGTACAAAATCCCCCTCCCCTTGGCCTCGTGCGGAGGGGAGGGAGTTTGTCCCAGCCCTGCCCCGCACGAGGCCCAAGAAGCGGGCCGATTGGCTCCCTTGAAATTGGAGGCGTGGTCTGGGCCGTAATCGGCCGATCCACGCCCCAAGCTCTTCAGTTTTGCCTTGGCAATCCCCTCCCTCCCTTCCTTCCCTGATGCAGAGCGGGTCTAGCGGCTGGTCGCCTGCGGGGGCCGAGTAGGAATTTTTTGCTCTCAACGCATTGGCCACCGTTGGGGGTTTTTTCGCCTACTCCGTTCTGTACTCAGGTGTTTAGTTAGAGTTAGAGTTGGCAGTAACAGTGCGGGCTGAGGGGTAAGTTGAGGGTTAGAATATCGGTGAGCACCCTTGGATCTTTAAAGGTTGATTGGTCAATTGCTCCTTTGTGGCCTGTGCGGCACGGGGAGAATAGATTGCCATGAAACCTGCTTCAGGACTTCACCAACCTTTGGGCTGTGCAGTCCAGGGTGGGTGAAGACCTTGAAGTATCCAGATCCCCTCTTCTAAAGGGGGCGGTTGGCTCTGAAGGAATTAGGCGGGGCGTACCTGCCTGTTTCCTGAGCCAGGGTGTGTCGCCCAGTGAGGCGATGGGTAGGACGTTAGAGTCCTAGCCCGAGCCTAAGGGCCCGCACTGTTCTCTAAGGGTGATTAATCACCTGGCGTTCTAGTCCGCCAGCTCTGTTGTTTCTTTAATAAAATTGTGGTCCTTTCACCCATAAAAAGTCTACGTGTCTTCTTGGGCTGGGGTCTGGGGACAACCTACTATTTGTTTCTTTATTTACGTCTACTCCTACTTGGATTGATATGCTGTTGCTATACTGGAACTGCATTTGACCTGACCACTGTGAAATTGCCTTCCGCTGCCATTGGTTCACCATATTTAAAGCAGCAAGTAGTTCCAAAGGACTTGCTTCTATGTCTTCATCCTTGTTGACCATCCACACTTTTTATAGTACCTGTATAAGTCTTTTCAAAAAGAAAGCTGGTTTACTAGCACAGAAAGGATCAGTTTGAGCAGGTTCATCAATGTCCTTGAAGGTGGTCTTTGTGGGCATGAAGCCAAATGTGAAGAAACTGAATTGGTTCCTATGCTAATATCGAGGTGAAGCCTGCTTAATTTCTAAGGACATCTTTGTGCCCTGGTTTGATAGACTTGTTTCTCTCAATATATTTCATTATTGATTTATTATTACTATTAGTATTAATAAGGTATTGTTGTTCTTGAATAAAATCCGTTACTAAAAACATTTTCCTCCAGTATGTGTCTCTTTTGAGGCTTCATAGTATGGTATGTCACTCAAGGTAAAGCACAGGGCCATAAAAAACATTCTCCGGAAGGACTGACATGATGAAGCCCATCTGGGTTAGAATGGGGGGAGCTTTCTTCCACACTGGCTGCCGTTGGGAAATGCCGAACAGGTTTTTAGCACTTTGCCCCTTGTTTACCCACTCTGGCATCAGATGCTTTTCTTCCTCTCTTCTCTTTGCAAAACAAAGACCCGAAATTCAAGCACCCAATCTTGGGCAGAGAGTCAGGCTCAGGGAATCTGGCAGGTTGTTTTGTCCAGATTCAGCCGGAGAAACCTCCCTGAGATCTCTGCGCAGGAGAAGCGTCTGTGGTTTGGGTCTAGGTTAAACACTGGCCTGCATTCATTGCGCACATGCAAGTTCCGGGTAACTGCAGTGTGGTTATTTCTATTAGAAATGGATGGTGTAAAAAACAAACAAACCCCAAAGCAGAATAAAGCACCAGGGTTGCCCTAATCATGTGGATAATGGGGAGAAAGGTATGTGGTGTGGGGGTGAGGGACGGCCATGCACCCTCCAAGAAACGAAAAAACGAGACTCTTCAAAATAGCTGTAGAAATTAGAATGAATTGCAAAACCACATCATATGCCGGAATGCACCACATATCTGGGGGAGGAAGAGGCTGCCACAGGGTCTCCCCAGTCCCTAACGAGGCCATCCAAGGCTGCAGCCCGCGTGGGGCAGGACCCTTGTTTGGAGTGACAAGGACACTTCCAGAGGTCTGGTGGGCAAAGGATGTGTTTTCCCCTCCCCACCCTCCCCAGACCTTCCCCAAAACCAGCACAGAGAAGGCCCCGTCCTGCGTGTACGACAATTGAACTTCAGCAGGGCTTGGCACATAGAGCAGGGTATTCCCAACTGATCTTGCGTGCTGGGAAGCTTCACTTGGCAGAAGGCCGTGCTTCAAGGAGCCGGGGCCCAGACATGGCTGCTGTGTGAGATGGGTATGCGAAAAGATTGCTCCGGGAGCTGGAAGGGATGAGGTCGTAGCTCAGTGGTCGAGCGGATGGAGTCCTAGCTCAGTGGTGGCTCTGGGCACGCAGAAGGTCCCAGATCCCATCCCTGCTGTATTCTCCAGGTAGGCTGGGGAAGAGTTCCTGCCGGAAACCTTGGGAAAGCCGCTGCCTGTCAGTGTAGCCCATCCCAAGCTAGATGGACCAAGCATTGGGGGATCATAGGGCTGTAGCTGAGTGGGAGTGCATCTGCCTTGCAGGTAGAAGGTCCCAGGTTCCATCCCCGGCAGCATCCCCAGGAAGGCTGGGAAAGCGTCTTCCTGAAAAGCTGGATGGACCAGTGGTCTGATAGGGCAGCTTGGTAGGAGTGAGAGGACAGACAGGAGAAACCTTGGATGCCGAGAAGGGAGAAGGAGTGAAATCAAGGATGGGTTCCCTGGTACAGCCGTGGAGCTGTTGTTGGTGCTGACCCAGAGAAACAGGCTTTCTCATCTGCCCTCCTCATCTGGCCAATGGCATCACCTCTACCAGATCTGCATTATTCTCCTCCAAGCAGAGGCGTAACTAGGAAAAACAGCGCCCGGGGCAAGCATTGAAATGGCTCCCCCCCCGCCCCCCCCAACATACTACATTATACTTAGGTTTTTCCTCACAAGCGCCCACCGCCAAGCCAGGCCACTGACTGGCCGCCAGGTGCCAGCAAAGCAATGGGGGGGGGCGTGGGCAGAACGGAAGGGACCGCTCATGGGGAAGGGGGCGCCGACGCGCTCGCTTGACTGCTGCAGCGCTGCTGCACTGAGCAGGAAACATTTGTATTAACAAAAAAATTTTAAAAAAATTAAAAAAAAATTTTTTGTCATGGCGGCGCCCCCCATGTGACCAGAAAAGATGGCGCCTGGGGCACGTGCCCCCCCTGCCCCCCCTATAGTTACGCCTCTGCCTCCAAGAGTTGTATTAACTCTTCAGTCCAGCACCCCCTGCTGGCTGATGCTGGAATATCCAGCCAAATGTGGCCTAGATCCAATGGGGTCTGTGCTTATGCTCTTTCCCCACAAAGCAGGGTTCTCCCACTTGGGTCCCCAGACACTGTTCGACCATCACTCCCATAATCCCCAGCCACAATGGCCACAGGAGATCTGGGGTTCTCGCATTCCCAGATGGCCAACACGGAGAATCCCAGCCATAAGAGCTCTGCAAAGACCTTCTGGTGGAAGAGGCCATGGCAGGACCAGAAATCTCCTTGCTTTCCCCTCTGAAAAATGCATTCACAAAAGGCAAGAGAGAAAGAATTCTGGCTCTGCATACTGAAAAATAGCAGTGTTTCTTTTCAAACTGGCGAGCCCTCCCTTTGGAATCATGAGAAGAATCAATTGCACGATGGCGATTCAGGGAGATTAAGCATCCCAGCCTTGTTCAGGAGCTGTGCGTGCTCCAGTTCGGTCAGCCTGTGCGAGGGGACAAGCCAGGTCAGTTTGGGAGAGAGGCGCTGGCATGGATGGTGCTGTCCCACCCTGCTCTGGTGCCCAGCACTTTACCCAGGTGGGCGGAAATGCCGCCAGAGGAAGCTCCTCCCCCTCCGACCTTGCTGGTCATCAAGAGGACCGGATCACCAAATGGGAGCACCCACCACAGCTCCCAACTAGGGTGGGCTGCTTGGCCTGCCCCGATCATGTGGATCTTGGAGATTCCCAGATGGAGACGGAGAGCAGGCGATTCCAGACGGAGTATTTGGTGAACCTGTTCCACTTGCACAGATGAAAGATGCTCCCTGAGAACTTGAGCCCTCCACTCGCCCATCTGCTTGCAAAACCCAAAAGGACCTTCCCATCCATTCCCTGCTCTGGGTGCTGCTGGAGGGGAGGAGATGTGGAGGGGGGGGCCTGACTGAGATCATGCAGGGGCTCTACTCAGCAGCAGCAGAAGGTCTGGGGAGGAGACCCACCCGAAAGGGCACCCCCTTTTCCGCCATGAGGAAAACAGCCTCTTCCAAAGTCTAAATTCATCGAAGGCTAAGCAGATGCTTGCACTTCCCACAAAGCTCTCCGTTTGCTTTTGGACAGCCAGCTTTGGGGATATTTGAATACAAGTCAGTCTGGCTTTTGGTCTAGGGCCACCGCAGGAAGTCTCCACTTGCATGAAGTATCAGCATCCAGAGCAGGGAAAGCTGAAGGCGGAAAACGGAAGCAGCAGGACATGCATTTCAGTTCTCCAGGGGAGAGCTCCAGTTCTCAGCGGGTCTCCATCCTCCCTCCCTGGAAGTGGAACTTCTCTTCCAGGTCTCACCCCATACACAATGGCCGGGGTTCCCTGAATTGGGTCCCCTAATGTGGCTGGACTACAACTCTCATTATCTTCTGCTGCCGCAATTTCCTTTGTGGCAGTGGATGATTGGGGGAGTTGTAGCCAGGGGTGAGACATCTCAAATTGGGGGTGGGGGGGCGGATGCACTGCATGGCATATGGGAGGCCTTGGGGTAGTACGCATGACTGGTCCCCTTTGCTAAGCAAGGTGCACCCTGGTTTGTATTTGCATGGGAGATTCCAGGTGAGCAGGGCAAGACTTTCCCCTTAGGGGATGGGACGCCACCTGCATGCAGAATAAGCACCACCACTTGGGGAGCGGTTCTGCTCTCCCACAGCGGCAGCGGCAGCAAGCCCCGCCCCCGAGGAGGAGGAGAATGAGGAGGGGAGGGGCTGCTGCAGCCGAGGCCAAGCTGGGGTGGGCGGGGCAATGGGAGGAGACAGCGGGGCGGGAACTCGGCCCCGGGAGGAGGAGTTAGAGCGTCTCCCCTCTTCTCAGCCAGTTGCCCAGGCTTGGTGGGGGTTTCCAAGGTTAGGAGACAGGCCGCCATCAAAGAGGTGTCTGCTAAAAAGTGTTGAGAGCTAATGATGACCACACAAAATGCCCCAGTTGGTGCAACTTAATGAGGAGCTGGACATGGAAAACTGACCCTCTCTGATAAGAAGAGAGATCTGCACACTGAGCAACCGCTTCCTCTATGCAGAAGCCACACATTGCTTCGCTCTGATTCCATTCCTCTCCTTGGCCTGTTTTTCTGAAAAGAGAAGCTGGCTCATTCCCTTGGTCCTGCATTCTCTGGCCATCAGAGCACATGCAAGTCAGACCGGCAAGAATCTGCCTCTGCACCTGGGAAGAAGCTGCAAGGTGGCCTTGGTGAGCAGGGCACCTTCTGGCTGTGTTCATTTCCACCTCACCACAGCCAGCTCTCCTGAGGCCACTTGGCAGAACCAAGCACTGCCCTTTTGCCCCCTTTCCCCATGCCGGGCAAGCACGGAGGAAGTTTCTCTTTGGCCCTGAAGAAATAGCCGTAAACACCACTTGGCATAAGCATCTGCGCGACCCCTTGCGCGGAACTCCTGGCCCCAGACATGAAGTGTACAAGCAGCACACTCTCGAGGGCAGACCAGAAACCGGCCAGTTTCCGAGCAGAGTTCAGGCCATCTCGTTTGGGCTCAAGCTCTACAAAGGCGGGAAATGGGAACCGGAGGCTGACGCTTTGACAGAACTGCCGCCACCACCTGATCAGCTGTGATGTTGTGCAACGTCAGCAATTGTGCTGCCCTGCAACTTGCCGTCTGTGCACCCACACTCCTCCTTGGTCTTGGAGGCCCAGGTGAAGATGAGGAAGATGGAGATGCTGGCCCCAGCCATGATGCCCCATGGTGTCCATGTGGCTGCATCCAGGCAAGAATCCACGAGGCGAGGGGTTCCCAACCTGTGGGACTCCAGACTGCAACTCCCATCATCCCCAGCCACCATCAATTGAAGCTGGGGATGATGGGAGTTGTAGTCCAGCAACATCTGGAGTTTTACAGGTTGGGAACCCCTGCACTAGGCATTTGGTGGGTCAGCCTTCGAGCTTCATTGCAGGACGAAGGATCCCCACCTCTCTCTTTCTCAAGGGACTTAATAAACTGGGAAAGAAAGTTTACTCAGAATACTGAGTCCCATTAGCTCTGCCCAGCTGGTTGCCTGTAAACTGCTCTTGGAGTCCATGAACATTCCGCTCCATGGAGTTCCATTGGGCAGTTTGGGGTGAATTGCCCCCTTTGGATTCTTTTCCTTCACAGGTTTGTGAAACCAATTTATCTACTGGTATTTCTGAGTCCACCTTGCCCACAGGTGTTCCGGTTCTGCCTCCATAAGAGATTCCATCTCTTTCAGAAATAGATCTGAGATGCTGTTCCTGAAACTCTATTTCTGTGCCCCACAGGGCTCATCGAAGCTTGAGGGGCAATTTTAGATCAAGAAAAGGGAACTCGGGAAAAGATCCAAGAGTCATTGCTTGAGGAAAGGGAAACTGCTGCCAGCCAGAGCTGGGCGGTGCTGGGTGAGACGGAATGTTGGCGTGTCTGCCAATCTGCTGTCTAGTTTGAAATCCCAATTGGGGGAAATAGATATCTTTGGCCTGAATGCAAATAGGTGACTTTTCCTTCTGTTTTGGCATGCACAGCACATGTAATGCTTCCATTGGCTAATACTCAACATAAATAAGTAGATGGCATGTGTACAGATGTGTATTTGCTTAGGCCCCTGATATCCTGCCCTTCCTTCAGGATGGTGTACACAGTTCTGCCTCCCCACATTTATTCTGACAACAGTCTTGTAAGGAGGGTGAGGATGAGGATGAGAGAGAGAGAGTGTAGTGGCCGAAGGTCACCCAGTGAGCGTTAGGGCTGCATAGAGAAAGATTTGCACCCAGGTCTCATCCAGCCCTCTAACTACCCCCCCCCCCCGGACTCTCAGTTGTGCAGGGAATTGGCTGCAGGAAAACAAGGAGATGGAATTACCTCATTTTAGCAGGGAAACAGGGTAGTGTGTTGGCTACATGTTGTTAAGATTGGCTGGCATAAACTTTTAAGCAGTTGAATCTTGTTTCATCTTAGGAGCTCCTGGAAACTGGTCTTGCTTGGGGCCGAACAAATGTTAGAGAAGGAGGTCCCACATGTTCCAATTGGTGCACAGCCCCACATCCCCCCAGGGACGGCCCTGCTGCAAGCTCTGCACTGCTTTTCTGGGCTTCTCAATGTCACCATTGGGAACCTTTCTGAAGATAATGCATCTGAGCATTACTCTGCCAACGATTGGGCACTTGGATTTGGAGGCCATGATTCAACAGCCACCAGGTGTGGATCACTTCAGCGTGGACGAAAGCTCACCCCAGCCCCAAACTTGATGGGCGACATCTTGTAGGTCCATCAGGAGAATGTTTTGTATGGCCCTAGTGATGTACAGTAGTATCACACCTCAAAGGAGAGAGATACTGTAGGAAAATGAGGTTTGAAAATCTGTCTATAAGGCTAAGGCCGGATGTGGCAAGCCCCTCCCACACAGTGCTTTGCCAGTCGGAAAAGAGAAGTTGGCTCATTCCCCGGGTCCTGTATTCTCTGGACATCAGAGCACATGCAAGAGCTGCAAGAATCTGCCTCTGCACATGGGAAGAAACTGCAAGGTGGAGTTGGTGAGCAGGGCACCTTCTGGCTGTGTTCATTTCTGCCTTACCACGGCGCTCATCCCCTTTGCTGAAGCCTGTGGGCTGTCTCATGCATGCCCAGGGGGTCTTGGCCTGGGTGCTGTTGGAATTGGGGATGGGCAGGCGGACATTGGTGCCCTACCCTCTACGGCTAGGTGGCCATCCCCATCTCCCACCGGGACCAGGAAAGCCCACAGCTTGATCGCGGACGGTGTGCCTTCTCTACAGAACGGGCCAGGTTCCCTCCCTGGCAGCATCTCCAAGATTGGGCTGAGGGAGCTTCCTGCCTGCAACCTTGGAGTAGTCCCTGCCAGTCTGTGAAGACAATACTGAGCTAGATAAAGCAAAGGTCTGACTCAGGATATGGCAGCTCCATGTGTTCCTAAGCAGGCAAAACCTAGTTCTAAATGACTCCTTAAGGGGAGGTCAATATCCACTTCACTGCAGTTGCCAGAGCACCCGCAAGCAGCTCCCAGAGCTTGGCCCCGAGAGCGAGCCCAGGCATGCCGAAGGCAGGAGATGTGCACCCAGCACCTGGACATGGCCGCATGCTTCCCACTCGCCCATCTCTCCCCACAGTGGCGCTCTGAAGCTCTCCTCCCGTCCCTCACAAAACCAGGCCTCCGTGGCTGAGCTCTCTCCAGTCCAGCTCTTCCGACCCGGCGGCAGCTCCACAGTTCAGCCCCAAGCGGCGTAGCTCATGGTGCCGTTCTTGGATGGGCGGTTGGGCTTGGGCTGCTTTTGAGGGAAGGGGATTCGGGGAGGCTACGTGATTCTGGGTCCGTGCACACAACGGACTCCCTCTGCATTTCACATCCTACCCCCAAATGTCGGAGCTTGTGCCAATTTCCAGCTCAAAGGCTTCTCCTGGAGGTCATAGAGCATTTTTAGTGGGGTGAATCGGTTGTCCCAGAACTGGGTCCTTGCCTGGCGTGTGTTGAGCCAATAAAACACAGCCAGGGTGGAGATCTCGAAATCAGCTTTTATTCTGCAGAATAAATGGTTCTCAAGGGAATCATTTCCAAAGCAAAAAGCACACCCAGCACATTCAGCCTCAGCGTTATATAGGAAAAGCCACACACATCGCACTCCGCTAGTCCTCCTCCCTTTCTGCTAGTCAGGCAAACATGCTTGAACATCCAGGATCCCTCTGCCCTCTTAGCCTAACCTGCTTTGCATTGATCTCTGGCAGTTACAGAACCAAGAACCAGGAAGAAAGAACCATTTTCTTCCTTCTTTCGCAGGGGAAAGAGAGGTGATTCATACAGGGAGTCATGGTGAATTTGTTGCAAGCAGAAGGCTAAGCTAAGCTGGCAGTTAAAGCCCTCAGCTGACTTAGTGGCCTTACATCCAGGGGAGGGCCAAAATGGCTGCACCCTGGCTCTTCCAATCCATTCAGCAGCTCCCCGTTAGGCAGGGTTGTGCTTCCCCCACCAAGCCTCCTGTTTTAAGAACTTCTTTTAAAAAGATGATATACTTTTCCCCGGCAGAGTCCAAACGCTCACCCATGGGCTGAGGGGATTTCCATGACGGGAGAGGCCTGGCTGAGTGGTGTGGACTTGCTTTGCCATGAAGGCTGGGAAGTGGTTTGGAAAAGGACATGCAGGAAACCTGCCCTCTGGACCTCCCTGCAGGACTGATCCCAAGTTTCGATGCTGGCCAAGAAGGTCACGCTGCAGGGGAGAGAAGAAGACCACGAGGTCCGTGTAGCTGGAGCTGGTTCTAGGACGCAAAATAAACTCTCCCAGCCCCAAAATATTGCCCTCCTGCATGGTGTGCCGGTATGGGGGGCAGGGGGGTTATTTTCCATTTTTCTCCCCCTTGCAGAAATGGTAGTGTGGCTGTTCGAAGAAAGGGAGGGAGCGGGGAGCTCTTTCTTGCTTCTTTAAAGACTTTTTCCTCAGAAACCGCTGGGAAGAATTTCTGACGGGGCTGGTGAGATCTGCCCCACCCGCCCCCCAGGGATGGAGAAAGCTCTTGGCCAGAGAAGGGCGGCCATTCTGGCACTGGAGTGATGATGTCCCTCACGTCTCTGAGGTGACGAGGGAGACTGGCTCGCTCACAGAGGCCTGGGCTCCATGGCCTCCTCCCTCGTCCCTCCCAGCGGGCAGTGGCCTCTCCCTTCCTTTGACCTCAGCACTGCCAGGCCTCAGTGCTCCTAGTGGGCGAAAGGAAGTCTCTTCTTAAGAGTGCAGAGGTTCCCAGCCATGTTACTCCAGGTGTTGCTGAACGACAAATCCCATCCTCCACAACCATGAATTGTAGCATGGGGGTGATGGGAATCGTAGTTCAACAACATCTGGTTGAGCACTGGCTGGGGACCCCCATCTGAACCGGTTCCCCAAAAGATGGGCGGCTTATTTCAGCCCAGCGTATCGGGACTGATGCTCTGCTTTTCTGTTTCTTTTTCCCAGAGTGGGGAGCTTCCTGTACAGAGCTCCAGAGGAGCAGCTGACGGACATTTCCTCTGAGGCTACACCTGTCCTCAGTTTCCGGTGAGAGACATCCCTCTTACGACTTTGGAAAGGTATCCTCCATCTTCCTGCTCCTTGTTCAGACCTATCCCATGCCCCTCAATCCTCTAGTCATTCCTTGTCCTTCTTTAGGCCCATTCAGACATTATGCTGTACAACTTGAACACATGTTGGTGTGAATTACTGTACCGGGGTTCATTACAAAATTGAACCTCGTTACGGGACCTTCAAATGCATTGTACAGATTGGGATTACACTGTACCTGTGTTCAACATAACATGGGAATGACTGTAGCTGTGCACAGAATTGTACCTGTGTGTATACTCATTGTATGTGTGTTGAACATCATGTGTGAATGGGCCTAATGTCTTTGCACTTGGAGAGAAACACCCAGACACCCACAAGGGCTTGACTGTGTATGTGAGTGCTGTATATTCACCACCTGCAGAATAGGATCAGGCCTGTTCTCTCTATTCTCATCCCCATATACTGCTGATAAAAAAAATTCACAGAATATCATTAGGAGTTATGATTAACATTCATGGTGATGATGATATCTTTGA
This sequence comes from Hemicordylus capensis, assembly GCF_027244095.1. Lineage (NCBI taxonomy): Eukaryota > Metazoa > Chordata > Lepidosauria > Squamata > Cordylidae > Hemicordylus > Hemicordylus capensis. Next base: position 239,207,338 of record NC_069657.1, on the reverse strand, counting down.
CCTGTGTTCTTTTGGAAAATAAACTGGTTAAAGAAAAATAAAACACAAGCCAGTTTAAATGGAAAAAATCAGATTTTTTTAAATTAAAAAACAAACAAACATGGGTTTCTATCAACTCTGGATGCAGCCTGAATTCTATGCAACATGTAGTTTATGTGATTTGAAAATTAAGCCATATAGATCACAGACCTGACCAAATCATGCATGCGGAAGATCTCTCCTTTCAATACAACAACAACCACAAAATATTTATAAACTGCTTTTCAACCAATGTTTCCAAAGGGGTTTACATGCAGAAATAATAAATAAAAAAGATGGATTTCTGTCTCCAAAGGGCTCACAATCTAAAAAGAAACATAAGACAGACACCAGCAACAGTCACTGGAAGTACTGTGCTGGGGGTGGAGAGGGCCATTTACTGCTCAATAAAGCAGAATCACCATGTTAAGAAGGTACCTCTTTGCCCAGTTAGCAGGGGCAAAGGATTAATTCCTCTTTAAGAACCTGGGTTTTCAACTGTTAATGAAACACACAGAGAGAGAGAGCTATTTAGAAATCTTTGCCCTACACATCAGTGAGCATAAACGAGAGCAAAACAAACTCACTTTTTGACTGAGAATGTACGTAGCATATTGGTCTGTCATCTTATTGTGATCTTCCCCTTCCCCTTAGGTTGTAAGTAAGTGTGATACCGCAACAGGGTTTGGGTGGGTATACCTGCTCCTGATGACAAGCTGCTGAAGCAGGTCAAGTCACAAAGGGGGAAAGAAAATGACGGCATCAAATATGAGAAGAGAAAGAAGAGAAACCTGCTCCGTTCCACACACACTCGCACTGACACACAGCATCAGAGTGGGGCAGACAAGACAACGGAAACCATGTGGCCCTTCCGCACAGGAAGAATTCCTCTTCCTCCTTCCTGAAACTCCAGGAAGCAGCAGCCGGCCTCTGTAAGTAGAATGCCATGACCACATGGTGCCTGGGGGACTGTGTAGAGTATTCCGCTTTGTCCAAAGCTGCACACAGGCCCAAAGAAAACTCTGTCACAGTCAGGATTGGACAGCCACTTAGGCTAAATGGGCCTGCCGCCAAAGAACACTACTCTGAGGGGGAGCAAGATTCTGGCAGGAGGTTCAGGACCTTGGATAGCTCCAGACAGGGACCCTTGAGCCGGTGGGGGAGATTAGAGCAGTGTAGACGTTGCTTCAGCAATGTTGACAAGTCCAGTGCAGGATTGGATCTTTGGCTGGCTAGTTAGGGTGGCTGGCTAGTGCCTCAGTTTTGGACTTCTGCAACCTCCTTCCACCAGTGCTCTGCTGCTGTTCTGGAAGGAAGCCACCACCCTCTGAGCAAATGTGTTTCTGGCCCTCCTGGTACTGAGCCTGTGCTGATCCTTTTTGTTGCAGTTCAGAAAACCTTGCTTCGTACGAGCACCTGTCACGTCTCATATTGAATGTGAGATGCAGACCGAGCAGCCAGGACCTGTCCACATAAGTTTAATGCAAGCCTTATGTTCCCTATGGACTAAGAATGGGGGCTGGAACCCGAGGTGGGGGCTCCATCCTTGGGCCATGGAGGGAGCGCTAGATTTTTCTCCCATCCCACTTGTGTAAAGGGTTCCAGTGAAGTGGAGCCGTCTCCGTCTGAGCATGGGGACTTCATAAGTCAGGGATAGGACAGTGACTTGGAAGAGATCTTTCCTTCTCTTCCTCCTCCCCCCACTGCTTGGTATCACGACTGTTCCAGGGAGCAGAAAGAAAAGCAAGAGAGGGATGCTTCAAGGTGAATCACTGCCGCATCTGGTACTCTCCGTCTAGCATGACTTGGTCCAAATATCCCCCCTCAGCAGAAGCCTTTTCAGGCTGAGGGACGCCTCAGCCTTAGGCCAGCTAGGAGAACCGTCAGTGCCGAGCATGACTCTCTTTCTTTTGCTCATCCCATGCCCGCTTGCATATGTCTGCGTAAGGCTTGCTATTGGAGCTTGTCTACCCCTCCACACTTCAATGGGTTGAATCTCCCGCCATCCCCCGGAGCAAACTTTTATTGTGTTTTCTTTGCATTGCCACTGAGGTCAAGCAGCAATTCATACAATGAAAAGAAGAGAGATCTCTCCTTTGACAACATTACAGAAATAGCTTGGAAAAGAACATTATTTACAGGTCTGGAAAGAATATTCGCCAATGCACTGGATAGAATAGAAAAAAGAATTCTCTTAAGAGAATAGAGAGCCAGTGTGTTGTAGTGGTTAGAGTGCTGGACTAGGACCGGGGAGACCCAAGTTCAAATCCCCATTCAGCCATGAAACTAGCTGGGTGACTCTGGGCCAGTCACTTCTCTCTCAGCCTAACCTACTTCACAGGGTTGTTGTGAGTAGAAACTCAAGTATGTAGTACACCACTCAAGGCTCTATGGAGGAAGAGCGGGATATAAATGTAGTAGTAGTAGTAGTAGTAGTAGTAATAATAATAATAATTATTATTATTATTATTATTAGTCTCTGAAATATTCTCTTCATTTCTAATCAATGCATTGATGAATATTCTTTTCCAAGTTGGGGGCTGTTACACTTGCAGGGCATACTTTCAAACTCTCTCTTCAAGAGAAAATGGATAGGCTAATGTGCTGGTGTATGCAGGCACAGTCAGTTAATCATGAAGCCTGAAATATTGCACAGCCTCCAGATTTTTCCTCCCCTCTCTTTCCTCGGGGAGCAGGAGAAATCCTGCTGCAGGCCTGTGTTAAGACCCCTATTCAAAAAGCAACACTTTTGTTGTGTCCCTTATGATGATTCAATAGACAACACACTACAGAGCTCTTCTCATGGCCATTCGCTTGATTGGACAAGCTCCCAAGTCTGTCTCAGGAGCTGTGCGCCTTCCCAAGACTGAGTCATGTATGAATCAAAAACTAGATCAGAGAAGAGTGAAATGAAGCCGTGGGAGGTGGACACAGACTCTGACAGTCTCATCCTACCCAGTCTATTACCCAAGGGGGAGGAAATAACTTTCAAGTCTCAGGAGCAATCCAGAACTCAGAGCAGTGATCTTGACACTTTTCCAAGTAGGGTCGATTTTGGCAGAGACCTTTCTCCGTGAGAGCCATTTCCCTGCACAGCCATTTCCCTGCACAGTCCTGTGCTTGTCTCAGTCCGTGGAGGGCCGTTGCAGAAAGAGGAAGCCCTCTCTGAAGAGCTCTCCGGGAAGGGCTGCCCTTCCCAGCCCTCTCTGCAGGCCTTCCCAGACAGTGCAGGGGCTCAAGTGGAATCTGTTCTCCTTAAGGGAGCCTCCACCTTCGGGCCTGCACAGATGGCAGCACTATCCTGCGGGGATGGTCGTTCCAGGGTTTTCAGCTTTCGCTGAATCTGCACACAAGCCCAATCAACAATTGGTCAGACTTAGGGCTAGACAGGCACCAAGAGTTCAAGGAGCCTGCCGCTGAGGATCGGCTCTGACGGGAGAAAGATTCGGTCAAGAAGACCAGGAACTTGGATATCTGTGGGCAGGGACAGTTGAACTGGAGAGGGACAGGGTAGAGGTTCTTTCAGCAATGTTGACAAGCCTGCTGAAGGATTCGATCTTTGGCTGGCCAGTTAGGGTGGCTGGCTAGTGCAACGGTTTTGCACTTGGGCAGCCTCCTCCCAGCAGTGCTCTCCTGCCACTCTGGATGTCAGCCAGCATCTGAAGAAATGCATTTTCAGCCTTCTGGGTACCAAACCTGACCTGAACCTTTCTGCTACAGCTTCCAGAGCCTCGGCGTGCCCAATGACTAGTTGGATTTTGCTGTGAATATCAGCACTGGCTGAAAGAACCAGCACATCCCACGCCAGAATCTGTCCATGTACCTTTGATGCAAGCCTTACTGGGGCGTAGGAGCCCAAGGGGTGTGCTGAATGCTTGGGCTATGGAGGGAGTGCTGGATGCACTTTTGCAAGGGGATCTGGTGAAGTGGGGCCATCTGAGCTGAGGGGACTTCCTAGCTCTGAGTCAGGGAAAAGACAGTTCCTGGGAAGAGAGCTTTGCTCCCCCTCTCCCTCTTCCTCCTCCCACTGCTGGGCATCATGACTTTTCTAGGGCACGGAAAGAAGAGCAGCAGAAGGATGCTACAGAGAGAGTCACTGCTGCATCTGGCAGTGTCCCTCTAGCTTCAGGTGGTCCAAACATTCCCCCTCCACGGAAGTCTGTTCAGGCTGAGGTACTCCTCACTCTTCGCCCAGCCCTAGGGACCATCAGGGCAGTATTCCTGGGATGTAGCTGAGATTTCAGAGTTGGGTCTGTGTTGTTTTCTGGATTCCTTTTAGAAGTGGAGACAGTTTGTGGCCACGGAGGGTTTAAGGGAGCTCCGCAGTTCGGCCTGTAGGATCCTGCAAGCGCTGGAAGCCACACAGGTAATGTTGAATCAAAAACTTCATCAATAAAGAGGGAAAGGAATCTGTGGGAGGCGGGTGCAGATTCTGACAGACTGTGACTTCCTACCCAGCATGTGGTCTACCCAGCAAATAACCAAAGTAGAAGAAAATACCTTCAGAGTCCCAGGAGCAGTCCAGACCTCAGAGCAGTCATCTTGACTCTTTTCCAAGTGGGGGCATTTGGGCAGAGACCCTTCAGCGTGAGAGCCATTTCCCTCTGTGCTGACCTCTGCACCGTCCTGCACTTTTCTCAGAGGGGGAGGGCCCTTTCAGAGGGATGGAGCCCTCTCTGCGAGGGGTTGCTCTTCTCAGCACACTCTTTGCAGAGGCTCAAGGGGCTTCCTTTTCCCTTAAGGGGGCAACCGGACACCCCCGGGGCGGCACAGAGAGCAGCACTGCATTGTGGAAATGGTCACGCCCACATGAGGACAGGGGGACTGTATAGAGTTCTAGGTTTGGGGTGAAGCTGCACACAGGCCCAATCAACATTTTGTCAGGGTCCAAGACACTCACCTCAACCCAGGACTGGGTGCCTCTCACCGTGAATGTGAGCATCGCCCTGAGCAACCAGTCAGTCGCATGGCGAGACCTGTCCATGTACGTTTTGGTGCAACTCTTAAATTCCCAATGGAAGAGGATTGGTGGTTGGAACCCGAGGTGGGGGGGGGCTGCATCCTCGGTCCATGGAGGGCCAGATCTTTCCCCCATTCCACTTGTGCAAGGGGACTTCAGACTTCAGTTTGTTGAATCCTGCTTCACTTTTATGGCGGGATCCTGGAGACTGTTGTGCTGTGAGAGTGATGCAGGATATTGGAAGAAGACTATGCCACATCTTCACTGAACGGCAATTCCCAGGAGTCTTTGGGGAGCACCATGAAAGCTCATGCACTTTCCAACGACTATATGCAGATGCGCTGCCAGTCTTGGTGGGGGGGGGGGTGTTCTCAACTGTGAAAACTGGAGCCCTGAGAGGACATTGACTATTCCCGTGCCGTAGCTGAGATGTCAGGAGTGGGTCTGTGTTCATTTCTTGCTTGCTTTTAGAAGTGGACATAAAGTTAGGGAATGCAGGTTTGTGTTGGCCACTAATTGGCACATTGTTAACCTTCTTGCCACAGGAATTCTTTGCAAGAAAATCCATGGACGGATTCTATGGGTCAGGCAACTTCCATCATAGCATTATGGAAACCGTGAAGGTGACAGAAGCCATGCAGGTAATGTCTGGAAAATGCTAGTAATTATGAACAGAAGATAGGGAGGACCAGCAGAGCTTCACCAGACAGCGCACTAAAGAGCTGTTCTCATGGCCATCGACTGGGTAGGACAAGCTCCCAGCCAGTCTCTGGAGCTGTGCGCCCTCCCAAGCCCCAGTCATGAAGAAATCAAGAACTAGAACAAAGAAGAGGGAGAGGAACCTATGGGAGGCGGGTGCCAACTCAGACCGTGTCCTCCCACCCAGCATATTATACAAGTATGAGGGAAAAGACTTCAGGATTCGGGATCCGTTCCCCTTAAAGCAGCCTCCACCTTCGGGCCTGCACAGATGGCAGCACTATACTGTGGGGATGGGCATTTTGGGACCTCCGGGTACGGAGCCTTTACTGAACCTTTCTGTCGCAAGTCCCAGAGCCTCGGCTTGCTCCAGGAATGGGTAGTTTTATTCGAAAACCTCCCCATCACAGGTTGAGACCCAAACCTGTATGTATGATGCAAGTCATTCCCGTACGTTCCCTACGTAAAAGGAATGGGGGGGGGTCGGAACCCCAGGGAGGGACTGCATCCTCGGGCTAAGGAGGGAGTGCGAGATCTGCCACCCATTCCACTTGTGCCGGGCTTTCAGTCAAGTGGGGCTATTTGGGTCTAAGCTGAGGGGACATTCCTCAGGCAGCTTGGAGGGTGAGCAAGATTCTGGCAGGATGGTCAGGACCTTGGATAGCCCCAGGCAGGGACAATTGAACCGGAGGGAGACACTGGAGCAAGGTAGACGTTGCTTCAGCAATGCTGATAAGCCCACTGCAGACTTGGATAATTTGCTGACCAGTTAGGGTGGCTGGCTAGTGCATCAGTTATGCACTTGTGCAGCATTCTTCCAACAGCGTTCTGCTGCTGCTCTGGATGTCAGCTACCCCCTGAGGAAATGCATTTTCAGCCCTCTGGGTACCAAACCTGACCTGAACTTTTCTGTTGCAGGTTCAAGAGCCTCGGCCTACCCAAGGTCTAGTTGCATTTCGCTGGGAATATCAGCAATGGCTGAAAGAACCAGCACATCCCACGCCAGAATCTGTCCACATATGTTTGATGCAAGTCTTATGTTCCCTATGGAAGAGGAATGGAGGTAGGAGCCCTAGGGCTGTGCTGCATCCTTGGGCCATGGAGGGAGTGCTAGATCTGTCCCCCATTCCACTTGTGCTAGGGCTTTCCAGTGAAGTGGGGCAGTCTGAGCTGCGGGGACTTCCCAGCTCTGAGTCAGGGAAAGGACAGTTCCTGGGAAGAGATCTCCACTCCTCCGCCCTCTCCTCCTCCTCCTCCCACTACTGGGCATTACGACTGTTTCAGAGCACAGAAAGATGCTACAGAGAGAGTCACTACGGCATCTGGCAGTGTCCGTCTAGCATCAGGTGGTCCAAATATCCCCCCTCCGTGGAAGCCTGTTCAGGCTGAGGTACACCTCAATCTTCGCCCAGCCCTAGAGCAGTATCCTGGGATGTAGATGAGATTTCAGAGTTGAGTCTGTGTTGTTTTCTGGATTCCTTTTAGAAGTGGACACAGAGTGTGGCCATGCAGGGATTGGGTGAGCTCCGCAGTTTGGCCTACTGAATCCTGCAAGCGCTGGAAGCCACACAGGTAATGTTGAATCAAAAACTTCATCAATGAAGAGGGAAAGGAATCTGTGGGAGGTGGGTGCAGATTCTGACAGACTGAGACCCTGAGCCTTTACAGGCTGATTTACTCTTCAGTCTGAGGTCATCCTACCCAGCATGTGTTCTACCCAGCAAATAACCAAAGTAGAAGAAAATAACTTCAGAGTCTCCGGAGGAGTCCAGACCTCAGAGCAGTCATCTTGACTCTTTTCCAAGCGGGGGCATTTGGGCAAAGACCCTTCAGCGTGAGAGCCATTTCCCTCTGTGCTGACCTCTGCACCGTCCTGCACTTTTCTCAGTGTGCGGAGGGCCCTTTCGGAGAGATGGAGCCAAGGGATGTGCACGGAACCATGGAGGCGGCGTTAGGGCTTTAAAGGCACATAGGATTGATGGGGCCTGCCGTGGAAGAACACCATCAGCTGCGTAGGACAAGCTCCCAGCCAGTCTCAGGAGCTGTGTGCCCTCCCAAGCCCCAGTCATGTATGAATCAACAACTACATCAGAGAAGAGGAAGAGGAACCTGTGGGAGGTGGGGGCAGACTCAGCCAGGGTCATCCTACCCACCACTTTCACCCAGCTTATCACCCAGCTTATTATTAAGTAGGAGGAAATGCCTTCAGAGTCCCAGGAGGAATCCAGACCTCAAACCAGTGACCCCCCCTTTTTTTAAAAAAAGAGATTATTATTTAAAAACACCAGACACCATTACAATACATTTATAAAAACTATCATTAAAAAGAAAAGCAAGAAGAGGCCCAAGCCGATGACTACAAAACATTCAACATATAATACTCTACAATGTCGTTCTTGGGTTGTCCTCTCCTTACGATAATGTTTCTAGTTCAAAAATAATCATAGATTCTGCTTGGTCCTAATAAAAGACTAGGATGGAATTACACCTTTTCGAATCTTTAAAGAAAGTTAAAAGTTGGAAATGGTAAGGAGGAAAACAAAGTTGGACTGCATGGCCTAGGAAACAGAAATGAAACAGGAGAATGACTTCTTCGTTTCTGCCAAGCCAATGATCTCTTCATTGTTAACACATTCTTCAAACAACCAAAGCACGCCTATACAAATGGACTTGACCAGATGGAATACGCAGAAATCAAGCTGATTATGTTCTTGGTGCAAGGAGGTGGAAGAGCTCAGTTATAACAGCAAAAACGTGGCCGGGGACCGATTGAGGAACAGATCACTAACTGCTCATGTGCAAGCTCCAAGTCAAGCTAAAGCAGAAAAACCAAAGCTATCCGGCTTCCACGATATGACCTCGGAACGTAGCCACCATTTTCAAAGAGCACATCAGGAACCACTTTGAAGTTCTGAACCTCATTGATAGGGAACCAGAGGAACTGTGGAATGAAAAAAGAAGTTGCTAAGGACGAATGTGAAAAGAGACTGCCAAAGACCAAGAAACAGAAGAAAGCAAAATTGCCCAGAAGAGGAGAGAAGCCAAAGTCAAGAAAGAGAAAGACCTCAGGAAGGAACTTAATAGGGAATTTCAGAAAGCTGTAAGAAGAGATAAGGAACAGTACTACTATGACATCTGTCAAGACCTTGGGGATGGAAATAGACACGGAGAAATGAGGAAGGTTTTCCAAAAGATCTCTGAACTCAGAAGCTGGTTCCAACCTTGAATTTGTATGTTCAGGGATGCCAAAGGACAGACAGTCACTGATTCAGAGAAGAGCCAACAGAGATGGAAGGAGTATACTGAAAATCTGTACAGTAGGGATGACAACATCCAAGAGACTCTAGAAGATATTCCCTACTTGCAAGAAGCTCTAGTATGGGAAGATGAAGTTAGATCAGCATTCTAAGAACATAAGAACAGCCCTGCTGGGTCAGGCACAAGGCCTATCTAGTCCAGCATCCTGTTTCACACAGTGGCCCATCAGATGCCTCTAGAAGCCTACAGGCAGGAATTGAGGACACGCCCTCTCTCCTGCGCTTACTCCCCTGCAACTGGAACTCAGAGGCATCCTGCCTTTGAGGCTGGATGTGGCCTATCGGCCTCCAACTACCGTAGTAGCCATTGATAGACCTCTCCTCCATGAAGTGATCCAAACCCCTCTTCAAGCCATCCAGGTTGTTGGCTGTCACCACATCTCACGGCAGAGAATTCCACAAGTTGATTATGCGTTGTGTGAAAAAATACTTCCATTTTTTGGTCCTAAATTTCCTGTCAATCCATTTCATGGGATGACCCCTGGTTCTAGTGTTATGAAGAATTCCTCTCCATCCACGTTCTCCACACCATGCATGACTTTATAGACCTCTACCATGTCTCCCCACAGTTGTCTTTTTTCCTAAACTAAATAGCACTCTGGACATTACCAAATCAGAAGGCTACAGGAATTGCTAGAATAGCTACAGAAATATGGCAAGAAACAGAAGAAGAATCAGTCAAGGCTCTAACCAAACTATGCCAGCAAATTTGGAGAACAACACAACGGCCAACAGATTGGAAGAGGTCAGTCTACATACCCATACCAAAGAAAGGAGACTGAAGAGATTGCGCAAACCATCACACAATATCCTTCTTTTCACATGCTAGCAAAAGAATGCTCAGGATCATCCAATGCAGATTAGAGCCCTACGTGGAAAGAGAAATGGCGGATGTTCAAACTGGTTTCAGAAAACGCCGAGGAACAAGAGACATCATTGCTGACGCACGCTAGATAATTGAGAAAGCCAAAGAATACCAAAAAGAAGTCAATGTGTGCTTTATTGACTACAGAAAAGCCTTCGATTGTGTCGACCCTGTCAAGTTGTAGAATATCCTTAGGGAGATGGGTGTCTCAGAACATCTCATTGCTCTCAAGAGAAACCTATACACAGGACAGGAAGCCACAGTCCAGACAGAACATGGTGAAACAGACTGCTTCCAGATCGGCCAAGGAGTAAGACAAGGCTGTATACTTTCTCCTTCTTGATTCAACTTACATGCTGAACCTATAGTGAGAGAAGCTGGATTGGAAGAAGATGAGTGTGGTTTTAAAGTTGGGGGAAGAAACATCAATAATCTGTGCTATGCTGATGACACCACTCTGATAGCTGAGAATGTGGATGATCTTTTCCTCTAGTAGGGAAGGTCAAGGAGCACAGTGAAAAAATGGGACTACGACTAACTGTAAAGAAGACTAAACTAATGACAACGGGTACAGCAACCAGACTCAGAATTGACAATAAAGACGTTGAAGTGGTGGATAGCTTCTGCCTTTTAGGATCTACCATCAGCAGTCAAGATCCAGCAGTCAAGAAATATTCCACAGAGTAGCACTTGGTAGGATTGCCATGAAGGCCTTAGAAAGGATAACTAGATGCCGTGACGTGTCTATACCTACAAAGATTCGAATTGTTCGGAGAGTGGTTTTTCCTGTGACACTCTATGGATGCAAAAGCTGGGCTTTGAAGCAGCAAGACAGGAAAAGTATGGACACTTTTGAACTCTGGTGTTGGAGAAAACTTTTGAGGATACCATGAACAGCCAGGAAAACAAATAAATCATAGAAGAAATCAATCCAGAATTTTCACTCGAGGCACAAATGACCAGGCTGGGAGTTGATCTTGCATAGCTTCAACATTATTGGATGTTTCAAAAGTTTCCAAGGTACTCACAGCCTCCTCAGAGTTTAGATTTTTTGGGGCATCCTAGCTTGTTTCTCCCCGCAGAGTTCTCAGGGCTATTTCTCTGTTTCCTTTTTTGTTTCCCCCCATCCTTCACGCAAGGTCTCACAAATGGGAAAACAATAATCAAAAAACTGCCAGAGAATTCCAAACAAAATCCCAACAGACTGTCATTTTGAGACATAGAAGACATCAAAACCAAAAGCAAGGCAAGACATTCTCAGAAGAGGACGTGATACAGACTTCCACTCTGATGCCATCTTAAAATGCCATCTGATTTTACCCAACTGATGGGTAAAAGTGCCGGGTAAAATGACACTGAGAGTCTGTGCCCGCCTCCCACAGATTCCTTTCCCTCTTCTCTGATCTAGTTTTGGATTCATATGTGACTGGGGATTGGGCGGGGGGTGGGTTGGGTTGGGTATGCGGACATATCGCACAGCTCTTGAGACAGGTTGGGAGTGTCACGCCCTCGGTCTCAGATAGCGAGGAGGAAGGGGAAGCTGTCAGCTTTCTATTCACCGCTGGAAGACAACGTTTGTCAACCTTCGTGTCGACAGCTTTCAGCCCAAGCCAGATAGAAAGAACTATTCTGAGCCGTGTCTTGTTTCTGCAGCCCAGTTTGTATTGTGGACTTCCCTGCTGGGTGGCCAGACTGCTGACAGGGAGCATGTCCTACCCAGTTGATGGCCATGAGAACAGCTCTTTAGTGTGTTGTCTATTGACCCTTTACATGCTCCGCACAATTCAGCACTCCACAGAGGCTGCGAGTGCTGAACTGGGATCTAAACACAGGCCTGCAGCAGAATTTCTCCTGCTCCCTGAGGGAAGAGAGAGGAGGGCAGGGAGGAGAGAGGAAATCTGGAAGCTTGAGGTCTACTTAAGGCTACACCGTTAAGTCACTGTGCCTGCATATACCTCCCCATCACTTTACTCCCTTCCTTTTATTGACTTAAACTATTTCTATACCGCCCAAAACCTGCGTCTCTGGGCGGTTTAAAATGAAAATGATTTAAAACATCAAATCAATTTTCAATTAAAATCATTTAAAAGATTTAAAACATTGGAAACCCAGTATTAAAATTTCAAAACTATCAATCTAATTCAAAGCCTGGGTGAATAAATGTGTCTTCAGTGCCTTTTGAAAAGGTGTCAGAGATGGGGAGGCTCTTATTTCAACAAGGAGTGCATTCCAAAGTCCAGGGGCAGCAACCGAGAAGGCCCGTTCCCGAGTAGCCACCAAACGAGGTGGTGGCAGCCGCAGACGAACCTCTCCAGATGATCTTAACAGGCTGTGGGGCTCATGGTGAAGAAGACATTCTCTTCAATACCCAGGAACTAATACCGTTCTCTTCAATACTCAGGGTTTATGGCTTTAATGGTAATAACCAACACCTAGTATTTTCCCCGGAAACGTATCGGCAGCCAGTGCGGTTCTTTCAAGAAAGGAGTAATATGGTCTCTCCGAGATGTCCCAGAGACCAACCTGGCTGCCGCATACTGGACCAACTGCAGTTTCTGGACTAGGTACACAGGCAGCCCCACATAGAGCGCATTGTAGTAATCTAGTCCGGAGATGATCAGCAGTTGTACTACTGTTCTGAGGTCTTTCATCTCAAGAAACGGACGCAGCTGGCGTATCAGCCGAAGCCGGGGGAAAGGGCCATTAGCCTATCCATTTGATCTTTAAGACAGGTTTTGCAAGTCTGCCACCAACTTGGAAAAGAATATTCACCAATGCATTGACTACCACTGAGGAGACTATTTCAGAGAATTCTTTTATCCCTAACTGCAACCCGCCTGGGAACCAGGGAAGCACAATGGGAGCCCGAGTCCCTCTCCCGGCGGCATCATCGCTCCCGCCTTCTCATCGGCCTCACCGGCTGGCCAGGAAACCACCTGCCCCATCCAGAGGGCTTGATCGGGGCCACAGAGGCTGCGGTGCAGTGAGGAGTTGCTGAGAGAGAAAGGCGAAGGGGCCTCCACAGCTGCCTCCATCTGGCTGTAGAGGCCAAGAAAGGTTCCAAATCAGAGCGGGCACATCGGATGGCACGGGGGCGGGGCCTCGAAGCCCTTCTTTGGAGGGTGTGTCACACCCAGACATGACAGGGCCAAACAGACCAGCCGCGGTGGAGCCCCTGGTACCAGTTGACCTTCATGGGGATGCCCCCTCCACCCCGCCTTCAGGTGTGCTTTAAACAGAACCACCCACATGGCAGACCTGGTTTCAAGATTGGCAGGATAAGTCTCTCCAACAGTCCAGGTCATCCAAGGGCCAAGGTGTCCAAGACCCAGGAGGGACCCATCATCATCTTCTTCTTCCTCAGGAAGCCAGACTCCCAGAAAATCTAAAAAGAAAAGCAAGGCAAAGAGTATAAGGCATATGCCAGATGCAGGGGGAGAGCAACAGGCCCTGTCTATCCCAACAGCACAGCATCCCTCCAGTGGCAGTTGCTGGGGTCTGTCTTATGTTTCTTTTTGAGACTGTGAGCCCTTTGGGGACAGGGGGCCATTTTATTTATATCTATGTAAACCGCCTGCAGAAGTTCTTGTTGAAAAGCGGTCAATAAATATTCATCGAATTCTTATTTGTAAGTCGTGCCTCACCTTCCGGAGGGCCAGGATGCAGCAGGCAACCTCCTCACGCCTTTCTTCCTGTCCTGGAATCCAGGGGACTCAGCTGCCCACCAGACCCGGGCCAGGAACACCACCGCAGCCCCTTCCTCCAGCGCCAACTCCAGTCCCGCCCAGCACTGCAGGCTCCCCCGAGAGCACCGGAGAGGAGGTAAGCAAGCACTGCCCCTCCTGCACGGCCTAGCCCAGACGGGAAGGAGCGCCCCATCTTCCAAGCAAACGTGGCCAGCCAGAGGTCCCCCGCCCCAGGCCAGGAAAGCCCACGGCTCAGTGGTAGACTGGGTACCTTCTCTGCAGCAGCTCCCAGCTTCCATCCCTGGCAAAGGGCAGAATCCTGTCCAGTCTCTCCCAGGGACCCATGAAGGCGAATGTGCCGTTTGGAGGGCAAGGCAGAGTTGCAGGCCAGGGTGGGAGACAGAAGAGGAGCAGGGAGCTCCCCATCCAAAGATGAGGGCAGAGGCACCTCTTCCGGCCGTAAAGGTGTCGCCTTGCCTAGCGAGTGATTCGGGCTCACGGGCAGTGGGCATAGATATCGTTGATATCTATGTAGATTGCCTGCAGAAATTCTTGATGACAAGTGGTCAATAAATATTCACCAAATTCTTATTCGTAAGTCGCGCCTCAAGGCTGGGTGTATTCCACGTCTCTCACGTGCTCACTGCATACAGCCTGGGAATCTAGCATGCATTGGGCTTTCTGCATCTCAGCAGAAAGAATGAAACATGAAGGTCCAAAGCGACCTTTGTCGCTTGAGACCCTTAAGCAGTTCAAGCTGATTTTCTCATTCCTGTCCCAAAACTGGACCCGGATGGTAATTAAGAGCCACTTACGGTTCCTTTCCCAGATGAGGTTCCTGGACCATCCAAATCTGCATATCCTGTCAACCTGAAGAAAAGTGTCATTAGTACATTTTATTTATTTTAAATAAAATTTATCTTTATTTCGTTCATTAACTTAATTTATACCTATGTCAACCGCTTTGAGAACTTGTGTTGAGAAGCAGTATATAAAGATTCATCAGCTTTGTAGAATTACCACACGCAAAATAGAAGCCATTATTTAAAACTATATGGAAGGGAGAGAGAGAAGAGAGCTGGAAAATGGCCCATTATGGCTAGGAAGAGACTGTTTACTCGACCTATGGAGTCTGGCAAGATCTTCCAGTCAGAACCAATATCACCCCAAAGAATCACTGTAGTTTTGGAAACCCTCTACATGACTTTCTTTCTTTGAGGTCCTCCAACTGGGTCCCCGTATGCTGTTGGACTACAACTCCCATCATCACCCCTGAAGGCCACTGTGGCAGGGGATGATGGGAGTTGAATTCAAATGACCTCTGGTGACCCAGGCTGGAGAACTCCTGCTCTAAGAAAAGCAAAGCCAACTGAATTCCCACACTGAAGCTCCCTAGGCTGATAGGTTCTGCAGGAGACCAGCATGGACAGAGCTGGATGTGCTAAGCCCTGTTTTAATGGGCTCCATGTTTTGAGACTTCAAATGCTTTTTAGTCTAAATAGAAGGTTTGAAGTAAAGGCCAAAGATGAGTTCCCTTGGAACCTTCATACTTGCAGGAGGGAGCAACCAGGGTTTCCAGACAGCATAGAAGGTCACGGCATTGCTGACCGACAACAAGATGGGAGAGATCAACTCTTTGGTACCCAAGCTGTCACTCTTCTAGAGAGGCAACCCATCATTTTCCAGGCAAGGACACACACAGTTCTAGACTGGATGGCACAGCAGCAGATAGGCCACATCATGCCACCACAATCAGGTCTGCAGCGAGGTTGCAAAGCTGGCAACCAGAAAAGACTAAAAAGACTCAACAGACTTGTGTCTCGATGGGATGGGTGGGAAAGCGATGTCCTTTCCCTGCAGCGCCCCCATGCCCTGGGATCCTGGAATAGACACGTGGCCAGTATCCCCAAGTCAGTCCATGAACCCCACCCCCAGAGCTTAACGTGCAGGTAGGGAGAGGAACGTCACCCCCCATTTATGCTCGCGGGTTTCAGACGCTCCGGACTCATTCCAGTTACTGAATGCCATGACCAGGGGCAAGATGTACTCTGAGTCTGCTGAGGATCTTGCCTCACATACTCAGCAGTCTCTCTTTTCAAGGGATTGCAGCTGCGAGGGGTGTGTAGTGGGCTGTCCTTAGGTTCAGCTTGTCAAATCCCTGCAAAACCCAAAGCAAGCAAAAATCAACACAACCACCACGACACCGACCCGTTAGACAAGGACTCCAAAAACAACCAGCCAATAATCAAATCCAAAAGTGCTCCTGCGCTTGGTTGTAGGACTGGGCCAATTGCTTGGGGCCAGAACTACCACAGACCTCTCATCCCAGATCTCCCTCTCTCTCGGCAAGGTTTTGTTTCATGAAAGCTTGCCAGATCAAGCCTTTTAAAACGATGCACGAGTTACAAGCAGCTCGGTCCCTTTCGAGAGCTGGCAATTTCTGTTCTCAGCCAACGCCATTCAATATCTCCCTGGGAGAAGAGAAGAGCAGCCTTACTAGATCAGACCCAAACCTCTCGAGTCCAGCCTCCCGTACCACACAGTAGCGCACCAGTGGAGCCATCTGGGAAGCTAACCACCAGGAGATGACGGCATGCGTCCTCTCCTGCTGTTGCTCCCCTGGAGCTGGTATTCACAGGGGCCCTGCCTCTGAACCTGGAGGTAGCCTCCAGCCATCAGGACTAGCTGCCACCGAGAGCCCCGCATGGATTGATGTCACTCTCTTTATATCCAAGGAGCCCAGTGTAGTGAACAGGGTTCTGCTTCCCCCCACAACCACCCTGTGAGGCAGGTTATGCTGAGAGAGAAGTGACTGGCCCAGAGTCACCCAGTGAGGCTCAGGGCTGAACGGAGATCCCATCTCCCTGCTCCTCGCCCAGCACTCTAACCACTACACCACGCTGGCTCTCAAAAGAACCCTTTTCACCCCAGAGGGAACAAGTTTCAAAGTTGTTTATTGCCAGCACAATTAAATACATACATCAAAGATCGTTTCAATGGAACTTTGAGAACTAGTTCTAATTGGAAGATTTGGGTTTCATTTTTTTTTAATGGTGCGCAGCTAGAATGCAGTACATTTCATCGTGACCATTCCTAGGAAGAGATGAGTTGCCCTTCTCTGCCCCTTGAGACGCAGAGGCCACTGCCATGTGTCCAGCTGAGCCCCTCTGGATTTGGGCTTGAGAAGGAATTCTTCGGAGTCCTACAATGTCCTGGGGGAAATGGAAAAGATGGAGGATTCACGAGGATTGGCTGGAGAAAGGACGCCAGCAGCTGCTCTTGCAGGAATCCACTTGGCTCAGAACAAGCTGCCTCTCCCAAGCAAAACTGCAAAGATGCTGCCTGACCAATTCTTCACGGATGCTTTCCAGCGCCGTTCTGGGGACCATCATTCTGAGCCAATTCAGGGGTTCTGCAGCAGCCCACCAAGTGAAACAGCACACGATGCTCCTTCTTTCCCTTCACTGGAGGCTTCCCCAACTTGGGTCTCCCAAGTTGTCATGGACTCCCATCATACAAATCCTGGGCTGCCCCGGCTGGGAATCCCCACTCAGCTCATCAGGAAAACGGGCAGTCACAGCATGCTGTCCTGCAGGGGTTCGAGGACTGGGAGGGCTGCCAGGGGGCCCTCTTGCCCCGAGGTGGCCCCTCCCCAGGCTGCAGCCAGCTGGGTGCTGAAGCTCTGCATCCCCTCTTCTCTTTCTCCCCAGCCTCGAACCCAGCACTCCCCTTGACATGGACCGGACAAGACTTCCATGAGACGGCTTCTTGGCAACTTGGGAGGGGACAGAAATAGCCACGAGCCAGTGACTGGAGTCGCCCCCACCGCACCCCCTGTTGTGTTTTTAGGAGAGCACACACACACTCTTAGAAGGTGACAGTTGTGAGATGGGCTCCTCCAATCCCTGACTTGCATCCAGATTCAGTTCCTCCTCCTCCTCCTCATCAACTCATTCTAATGGGACATGTAAACCTGTCCCATTAATTTTAGTGAGTGTACTCATGAGTAAAGTCTGGATATCAGTCAGTGACTGGCGTCTCCTGTCTCATAACGGCCGCATTTATGATTTACACACACACACACACACACACACACTCAGTTGCTGCTATGGGGTACCTGAGCTGAAGGTTTGCCATGGGACGGGTACACTTCTTGTACAGGGTTGGGACCCCTGCTCTCTAGAACTGTACAGAACATGATTCGGCTGCATGCCACTGCATGCTCCCTCTTCAGGTTCTGTTTGGGCAGGAGGAAGGGAAGTGGGGTCTGTCTATCGCAATTAGAATTGCCTTGAGATCATTGGCCTCTCTGAGGGCAATTTGTTCAGTGCTGCGTTGTGCCTCCAGTGCCTCCTCCTTATGGTTAGGATCTGGTTTCATCTCAATTGCTGCCGCTCCTGCTTGGCTGCATCTCTGGAGTTCTTGGCTGAAGCTGATCTTTCCCCCAATTGGTTTGGCAGCAGAAACACTGACTGGGAGGCTCATTCCAAACTGGCTGGAGGAGACCCCTGCCGGAAAAATGATCCATCTCTGGGTCTCCCTCTCAATACTCCTTATCTCTGGGATACCAGAAAGCCAAGATGAGTATATGGGACACTGACCTGCAAAGAGACCTGAGCTTGGCCCCAATGCAGGAGACTGGAGAATTCTGCTCCCAGCAGATTTACTCCTGTCCTGCTAGAGATTTTGGCAATCTCACTGCCTTGCGCCATCGGAGAGCGTTCTTCAGGCTGGCCTGCTAGAAGACTGGGCAACCCTGGAGGAAAGATTGCGGGACATCCCTGACCCTGTGTGTCTCTGGGATTCGGCTATGAGCTCTGGCCCTGTGAACACTCTCCTTATCCCACCGATTATAACCAATTATTATCATCTGGGTGGACCAGGTGAGTTTGACTTTACCTGTTGTGATCATCCTCATCAGACTGCGGGGCTCCTCCTTCCCCTGCTCTTCTGCTAGGGACAGAATCGAGGGCAGCTGCTCCTCTCAGTGGCCAGCACAAGAGGAGGACATATATTTCAAAATAAATATGCTGCCAAGAAATACATTTCACTGAATACACACACACACACTTCACAATAGATAGTGATATACATTGAATACTATATATTTGTGCTACTTTTAATGCCTAGAACACACTAGAAACACTAATGATTAAAATGGGCCCCTTGCTGCAGATTAGCAAAGGAGACTTTCAACCATGCAGGGTGAGCCTATGTCTGTTTTCTCAGAATTCTGAACCAATTCAGTCAAGTTTGATTCCAGGAGGTTTTTCACAAGAGGCTTTGAAAGCCCTTTAACACACATCTCCTCTGGAATGGAGGTGCTGCATTCCCATGTTGGCCAGATTTACCCTGAAGTCCCTGCAAGTTATTGGGGAGCAGTTCACACACAAGAAAAATAAAATAAAAGCACCACACATGCTTCACAGTTCTCACTCAGACCTTCTGGGTTGCAAAACAACTTGAACATAAGTGCATTTATAAATGAATGAATGAATGAATAAAATTAATAAAATACTGTTCCAGAAGTTTTTGCAATTTTCTGCCATGAAACAAGCCACTTATAGGACTTTTTAGATAGTTTTTTTTAAGCCAGCAAATTTTCCAAGCTGTTTCAAAATAAATATTCAGAGACTTCTCGGTCCCTCCCCCCCCCCATTTCCAAGCCCTATGGCAAGCAGATCCCTATATATGGGAGGGGGGGCGGGAAAAGTAACCACAAAAAGGAGTTCACACTCTACCTGGCAAATGCTGGTCTGGGTTAAGCAGGGCAGCAAGGGGTCTTCTGCTGCCGAGAACACTCTGGCTGCCTCCTCCTTCCTGGCTGGCTTGGGCCCTACTCGAGTTCAGGCTTCACTGCGGCCTACACGGAGGCCTCCCTGGAAGCCCCGCCCACCCGCCCATCAGCTGGGAGGCGCCCGGGAGAAAAGGAGCTCTTTGCAGCTTGTCTGCTGCCTGCATTGCCGGCCAGGAGAACAAGCTGGAGAGACGGCGAACAGGGCAAGTGGCTGAGAGGCTATGGGGCTGGGCAGGGGGCAATGGGGAGTCACATGAGGTGCCTCTGGGGGGCCCCTCCAGGCAGTGGGGCCCCCAGACAACTGTCTCCCCTTGCCCTATCATTGTTACTCGCCTGGCAGATCTATTCCTCTCTCTCTCTCTCTCTCTCTCTCTCTCTCTCCATCTTTATTTCTATCTCAGTTGTTTATTCTTTCCCCCCATTTGGGAGGGTTTCTTTTGGCTCTTTAAAAATGTCTTTTTAAAAGCCCTTCCCATTGCGCCTCTCTGTTCTCTGGGGTGGGTAATAAAGGGCAGCTCAGTCTTCCAGTAGAGTTTTCTCCCTCCTGCCCCAACTGGGCAGACGATCCAAGTGCCTGGACTCACTCCTGAGCCAATTCACTTCAGAGATACTTTATGGGCACGATAAGTTTGCATGCCTAACTAAAAATCTTGGGGCTGACTCAGCTGTGTCAGCTTTGGAAGTGCACAAGGCTCCTCAATGAGCACTATGGAAGAGTTCTGTGTAAGTTGAAAGTTTGCAGATTGGTCTGGTTTTTATTTTTATTTTTGCTTTATCCTGCAAATTCTCCCGTTTCTGTATCTCTTTCAATGCCAAGGCTTATGTGGTGATAAGTGCCCTTCGATCCTAGATAAAATGTGTAGAAAAAGCAGGTTCTCAAAATACTTATGTCGGGATGGAACTGGGAATGATAATGCTCATATTAATAAGTATTAATACTATTATTAATCATATTAAATGTGCATATCTCACCATCACACTGATTTCTAAGCAAAATACAGCTATGAAATGGTTCCTTTGCTTAGTCCAGCCTGGTTAGAGAAGAGAGAAACTTTCACTCTGGCTGACAGAAGCCCCACGGGGTTTAATTTGGGGTAGTGTCATTAGGGTGGAAGATGTCGCCACAACAACATCCCAAATGGCCAGAATGATGTCATTCACTGGCCATTCATAAAAGAAGCTGCAGTTCTTGGAGGAGAGCTGGTCTTGGGGTAGCAAGCATGACTTGTCCCCTTAGCTAAGTAGGGTCCACCCTGGTTGCATTTGAATGGGAGACTACATGTAAGATATTCCCCTTAGGGGATGGAGCCACTCTGGGAAGAGCATCTGGGTTCCAAGTTCCTTCCCTGGCATCTCCAAGATAGGGCTGAGAGAGATTCCCGCCTGCAACCTTGGAGAAGCCACTGCCAGTCTGTGTAGACAATACTGAGCTAGAACGACCTATGGTCTGACTCAGTATATGGCAGTTTCCGATGTTCCTAATTTTGCAAAGTTTTCCTTTCAGGAGAGAATCATGAAGCATGTTTCCAATTTGGCAAATCCTGCTTTTCTCAGCAGTTCTGGTCTCAGTCATCCTGCAGAGAGCTGGTCTTGTGGTAGCAAGCATGAATTGCCTCCTTTGCTGAGCAGGGTCTGCCCTGGTTTGCATTTCAGTCAAGTCAAGTCAAATTTTATTTACGGTCTTAGACCAAAACAGAAAACATATACCTCTGTGAATACAATTACATCTATATGATAATACATTACCATCCTAAAAACGATTCCCCTATATACATCCTGGAAGCAATATAACAAAACTTAGCTACTGAGTTAGAAACTGGGGCACCCTCATCTGAAAGTGAAAATTTAACAAGATGTTCATCAGACTGGTTTGACAATCTACATATCAAGGGGAAAATAAAACATATCCTGTTTTTAGCTTGATGTTTTTACTGTTTTTTACTGTATGTTTTTAATTTTTGTAAACCGCCTTGGGGTTTTCTTTTAACGAAAGGCGGTATAAAAATGTAAAAATAAATAAATAAAATAAAATATCCTTACGTTTGAGTGTAATCGACAGTGCAAGAAAATGTGGTCGGTGGTTTCTATTTCCCCGGATCCACAGCTACAACAGCATGCTTCTATGGGGATACCTTGGTATCTCCCTACTAACGCTGAAGAGCTATTAACCCTAGCTCTTGTGAATACCCAGCGGAGTTTACTAAGGAGAATGGAGGACAAATAATCAGCGGGCGAGAGAGCCATCCCAGACCTTTTTCCTTTCTAAAACTCTGGTAGAGAGGCTCAGTTATTTTGCAACTCAGTATCTACCAGACGTTGTCTCACTGCTCTTTTAGCCTTAGTCTGGCCCAACTCCACCAGCTGTTCAGGAGCTATTCCTAAAGAGGTGAGCTTATTGCTTACCGCTGAATACCAAGTCGGCTGAGGAACAGCCACTAGGAACTTGGGAATTAACCCAGTCGGCCGCAAGTGTACTCTCAGCCAAAAATAAATAATTAGGAGCCAAGCACGTGATTCAATTTTTAGAAAACCAGCCTCCATACGCAAGACCACATTTAGAGTGCATCTTGAAGTACCAAATAAAGTTCTCAAAAACCCAGATTGATTCCCCCCCCCCCCAGCATAATAGGAACTTGAGTATGAACCCAATTGAATGCCATACAATAACTGAAGGATTACTTTGGCAGAATATAATGTTAAGGCTGCAGGGATAAAACCTGCGCCTTGCGTTCTAAAGAATCTATTAGTTGCCGCCACACTGCATTTTGCCGACTTGGCTACCATTCTCATGTGCGCAGATTTCCTGGCATTTTGTTGAAAAACGACCCCCAGATATTTTCTTTGAGTGACCTGTTCTAATTGAGGTCCATTCAATGTCCATATAAATTTCTTTGCTTTGTTCTTAAAACACATAATTTTTGACTTATCATAATTGATGTTTAACTGCGCCTCATTACAATACGAGGCTAGGACATCTACATGTGAGCACTGTACATTATGTTTTCTCAACATAATTCTCTTCCACTATGATGATGCTCCATCATTTTTTATTTGTAACATTTTTTAAAATATTGATACCCGACTTCTCTTTCTGAGAAGCCCAGAGGTTTCATGGTTATTTTTAGCCTCACAACCACCCTGTGAGGGGGTTGGGCTGAGAGATTAGTGACTGGCCCAGAGCCCAGTGAGTGTCATGGCTGAATGGGGATTTGAACTTGGGTCTTCCTGGTCCTAGTCCACCACTCCCCAATATACTCCAAGGTATATTACCTAATGGTCACAGAGGGCTTCTGGAGCTCTCCATTATAACTGGATTCCATTCCTATCTGTTTTCAGTACAAGTGATATATTGTGCTCCTTTTGCATATACAGGTGAAACTCGGAAAATTAGAATATTGTGCAAAAGTCCATTAATTTCAGTAATGCAAATTAAAAGGTGAAACTGATATATGAGACAGACGCATTACATGCAAAGCAAGATAAGTCAAGCCTTAATTTGTTATAATTGGGATGATCATGGCGTACAGCTCATGAAAACCCCAAATCCACAATCCCAGAAAATTAGAATATTACATGGAACCAAGAAGACAAGGATTGTAGAATAGAACAATATCGGACCTCTGAAAAGTATACAGTGTACTGTGCTTGATTGGCCAGCAAACTCGCCTGACCTGACCCAATAGAGAATCTATGGGGCATTGCCAAGGGAAGGATGAGAGACATGAGACCAAACAATGCAGAAGAGCTGAAGGCCGTTAATGAAGCATCCTGGTCTTCCATAACACCTCAGCAGTGCCACAGGCTGATAGCATCCATGCCACGCCGCATTGAGGCAGTAATTGCTGCAAAAGGGGCCCAAACCAAGTACTGAATACATATGCATGCTTATACTTTTCAGAGGTCCGATATTGTTCTAGTCTACAATCCTTGTCTTCTTGCTTCCATGTAATATTCTAATTTTCTGGGATTGTGGATTTGGGGTTTTCATGAGCTGTACGCCATGATCATCCCAATTATAACAAATTAAGGCTTGACTTATATCGCTTTGCATGTAATGCGTCTGTCTCCTATATCAGTTTCACCTTTTAATTTGCATTACTGAAATTAATGGACTTTTGCACGATATTCTAATTTTCCGAGTTTCATCTGTATATAAAATGTACACGGTTTCTCCTCCTCCTGTGGTCTGTTATTGTTGCGTTACCCTGTTTTCTGTGGCTTCTTTGTTTTGGGAAGGGGGGGGCCTTTCCCCCTCCCATTGGTCTCCCATCCAAAGGATTGGTTGAGTTCACCCCTGCCCAGCTTCAGGAAACATTTGGAGAGCCTTCTTCCTGCCCCATGTCCTCCCTTAGGCCTGATTGTAATGTATTATCATTTGTTGCTTCAAATTCCATGGCTTCCCCAGTATTGTATCGGCTTGAACAGCCTGTAATTTGTGCTTCCCTGCATGGTGCTAATGCTGTCTGGCACTTGGGTTACATCCAATTGCACCTTCTGGGCAACCCTGGCGGGGAGGATCACCAGTTTGGGCAGCAGAACTAGTTCAGCCATGGGATCCGTGAAGTGTCCCTGAGCATGTGGTTTCAGCGCCAGAGCCCAGCAGTAGTAGTTTATATACATACCTGGGCGGAGCCTAAGTAAGGGCAAGTGAAGTCAGAGCCTAGTAAGGGCAAGACGTCATCAAGCCCCACCCACTGAAGGGCAAGATGTCATCAAACCCCTCCCCCTGAAGGGCATGACGTCACCACAGCAGGGAGGAGTTGAAAACCCTCCAGAGAACATCTCCAGGCATGCCCAGAGCCTCCTGTACTATGAGGGCTACCCACCTGACCTGTGAGGACCAATAGGAACGAGGTCCCACCCTGCGTGTCATTGAGCTCTTATTGGTTGAAAAGGGATACTGTAGGATATAAGTAGCAGGCTAGGGTGTAGGTTCCTGCAAAAGGGGTTGTTGTACACTTTTGCAGAGAGGATGTCTGATTACAGGACACCCTTACGCCCCATGACCCTACCTTTACCGATGGCACCAGTGAAACCTAGAAGGGGTCGTTCCAAATATGGTGTAATGAGGAGCCTCTCCTACTCTCCACCCTCGAGCCTGAAAAATGGACTAGATCTGGACCCCTGTGCCACTCCTGAAGGTGTGCCTGTGGAAACGGAGAACAGAGACCCTCAAGAAGTAGAGTGGGAATCTGAGAGCCGAGAACCACCAGTAACAGCCCTAAAGCAGAGAAACGTAAGTTCATCATCATCAGATTCTGAAACAGAAGCTCCTGTGAAACCAAAGCTGCGTAGGAAAAAGCAACGGTTTAGGAGCAGACCCCACTTTGATTGGTGTGATGAGCAATGTTGTGATAGTTCATGTGGGGAGTATACTTATTCTGATGAGTGTGGGTGCGGATCTGAGCAGTGGTCATCCAGGCCAAGGGTATCCTATCGTGTGCTCAAGTGCTGCAGTTCGAGCGAAGATTGGTCATCATGTGAATGTGAGACGCCGAGTCCTAGCCAGAATCATTACTCTTATTGTAGGGCTGTCTGTTTCACATCAGCATCTGAGAGTGAGGAGGATGTCACTGATGGCTGTGTACTTACAATACCTACAGAGAAAACAGCAGCTGAGGAGCAGGACGAATCGGTCAAAGAACCATCTATGGGAACTGGACCCCGAGAGTCTGAAGAGGTGATTGTGGAACCTGAGGGGAGAGAACGAGTACCCCCCAATCCCAGAAACGTGAGTTCATCATCATCAGATTCTGAAACAGAAGCTCCTGTGAAACCAAAGCTGCGTAGGGAAAAAAGGGTGAATAAGAAGCATCAGCTGAATAAGGGTGCTGATGAGTGTGGCTCCCTATCTTTCATGTCAAACAGGCCTCGGGAGTACCGGTGTGTCGATCAGAGTTGTTGGATGTGCAAAGATCGTGAGACACCATGGCCATCCAGCCCTACAGAGGATTACTTAAGGGATGTAAGCGTTACATCAGCAGCTGAAGGTGGGGAGGAATGTATGGATAGTGGTCTGGTAACCACGGCCATGCCTGAAGAGCAAAATGTAAATGAGGAGGTTCCCAAGATGGTGAGCCATATGTCTTTTATTTTGTATGATTAGTTTGTTTTACTTAATGCTCAGTTTTATTAAAGTATTGTCCCCTCTTATTTGTACAGGCCAGGACCATTGAGAACATGCATCTAGGCGATGTCAGCGTTTCCTGTATCACATGTGTCTGTACTGAAAACGATCAATAAAAGAATTTTGTTTGAAAAAATGTGTGTTCATACCTGTGTTAAGTAGCACCATGGCGGAACAGGAGAAAATCCTAAAGAAAATATATTATACACCAGGGAATGTAGGGAGCTATGGTGGTGTAGAACCTCGATATCAAGAGGCCCGGCAGAACACTAAAGAGTTGAGTAAAAGACAAGTGAAGACATGGCTGTCAGAGCAGGATGCTTACACTCGGCATAAACCTGTGAGGATACACTTTAAAAGAAACAAGACGGTTGTTTCAGGGGTTGATGTACAATGGCAAGCCGATCTAGTGGACATGCAGCAGTTTTCTAAATACAACGATGACTACAAGTACATATTGACAGTTGTGGATATTCTATCTAAATACGCATGGTGTGTACCTCTAAAAGACAAAAAGGGTAGGGAAGTGGCCAGGGCTTTTAAAGCTATTTTCAGTGAAGGCCGAAAACCTAGAAAGCTCCAGACGGACAGAGGGGGTAAATTTTTAAATAAGACAGTAGGTGCCCTATTAAAGGAACAAGAAATACACCATTTCATCACGAACAATGATGTCAAAGCTGCTGTGGTTGAACGTTTTGACCGAACACTAAAAACACGAATGTGGAGGTATTTCACAGCTCACAACACCTTCAGAGATATTGATGTTTTACCTGAACTCATAAAGAGCTATAACCACAGTTTTCACAGAACCATACAAAACAGGCCTGTGGATGTGAAGCCTTCCAATGAGTTGGCTGTATGGAAAACTGTTTACGGTAACACTAGCCACAAAAAAGCCAAGACTCTTACGCTAAAAAAAGGTGATCATGTCAGGATTTCAAAGATTAAAGGAAGGTTTGAGAAAGGCTATGAACAGAACTACACCACAGAATTCTTTATAGTGGACCAAGTCATCAGAAGAAGGGAAAGACCTGTTTACCTGTTAAAAGATGACATGGGGGAGGCTGTTCTCGGCAGCTTCTATCCGGAAGAAATGCAGAAAGTTAAAGAGGGGGTGGACAAGGTGTACAGGGTTG
Source organism: Hemicordylus capensis (assembly GCF_027244095.1). Classification (NCBI taxonomy): domain Eukaryota; kingdom Metazoa; phylum Chordata; class Lepidosauria; order Squamata; family Cordylidae; genus Hemicordylus; species Hemicordylus capensis. The sequence continues at coordinate 239,180,733 of NC_069657.1, read as the reverse complement.
AAAAAATTATAGATACAAAAGGCCGTGGAAGAGTAAAACAACATTTAGTGAAGTGGGCAGGTTGGCCTGATAAGTTCAACAGCTGGGTGCCTGCTTCAGATCTATGCAAACCGGTGTAGAATGGCAGGCAGAGGGTTTTCTGTTACTCTGCCCAGTAATGCCAGCCATAAGGCCTTCCCACAGAACACTAGTTCTGCCTACACGATCCAATTAGCAAAGCCCCTGGATCTTCCTGGAGAGTGGGAAGTGGGCCTGGTTGAGATACAGTACCCGCACAGCTAGAACACTATTACGGAGGAGACACCCTTTGAATAGACCAGGTGGCCAAGGACGCGGCTCTTTACTGTACGAAAGGGGTATTACCCAAGCATTACAGATTGGGTTGACAATAGTAGTAGAATAACCATACTTGATTTCAACATGATTAATGACCCTAGGGTCAGGAGGTCAGGCTTACGTCAACAGTGAAAGAGAAGCATGTTTATGGCAGATACTGTTTTAAGGAGGTACAAGCAGACAGCTATAACTCTATAGAAAGTGCAGCTGTTTTGAAAGCTGTATTTCCTTTTGGGGGAAGTCGAGCAGAATTCTGAAAAAAGCACTATAATGTATACATACATGTATAAAATATATATATTGGCGAATAGTACCGTTTTGATTATATTGATTTGTCCTTCAGTTTCTTTTGGATTAGCAAAATGCCCATCGCTTCTTCAGCTGCAGTCCCTTACCCCCACATTTCTTATTGTGTGTCTATGGCTGTACAGTATATGTATGCTGAATATGAATCTGAGAGTTCCAAGATAAGTCTTCTGGATCATGGTTGAAGCATCTTCATTTGTTTAGGGTTTGATTCCCCTGTATCACCTATTGGCTAAGTCTACCTGTGCAAGTCTGTGGTAGATGGTGAGAATGGAGTGCCCATGTAACTTTACTCACACTGATCAACAAGATTTAAGGTCACAGCCAAACTCACATGCATAGGCCTCCTTGAGAAAGATTTGGAATTATTCGACACAGTCTGCTATAGAAGTGAATAGTTTCTTAGAATAGCTTTGTGCCACCATCCTGTATCAACATTCTCTTGACATCAGAATTGGCAACATGGAACTTTTGGGAATTCAGTCTCTATGTAAAACTATATATTTCTTTATTTTTATTTTTTATAATTACATTTTGAATTTTCATTACAAAAAGACTCAGTACAAAATACAAAAAACCCTGAAACAACACATTTCCTAGCATATCAACATAGCCATACAAAAAATTTCAACATTCATAATACTAGCTTCATATAAACATTAAAATCCATATCAAGTTTTCTCTTCCAGATACCCCAAAGTGGATCCCACCAAATTAAAAAAGAAAAGAAAAGAAAAAAGATGATCTCATTTGCCTCCCTTCTTCCTATCTTATGAATTCTGTTATTTTTATCCTTTATCACTTCATCTGTAACAAAGTAAATGGTACAACATAGATGTAAAATCATACACTTGGCAATCATTGCTAAAGTGTTTGGAATAAACCCGTATAAATTTGAACCACCCCCCAAACCCTTCTGCACCATTCAGTTACAGAGAGAGATTCATAGTCTTTCAAGTGTCTTGAAATTATCTTTTTAGCAGCAGTCAGGCCCTATTGTCAGAGTTCCCAGTTTAGAGGGGAGATTTACAAACCATTCCATCAGAACCACTTATTTATTATTTTATTTTATTTTATTTAACATATTTTTATACCGCCCAAAACTTATGTCTCTGGGCAGTTTACAAGAAGATAAAAACAAAAGTAAAACATTAGTAAAAAAAACAAAAACAAGAAATTTAAAACACAATCATTTAATTTAAAAACCAACCAACAAACAAAAAAAATATTCTAAGAACAATATTAAAACAACCAAAACAATATCAGTTAAAAGCCTGGGTGAACAGATGTGTCTTTAAAGACTTTTTAAAATTTGTCAGAGATGGGGAGGCTCTTATTTCACTAGGAAGCGCATTCCAAAGCCGCGGGGCAGCAGTGGAGAAGGCCCCGTCCCTGAGTAGTCACCAGAACACTTAGATGTTCTTTCAATTATTATGTTTGTTATTCTTTCTAAATTATCTAATACCGCCTTCCAAAATTTATGAACCACAAGGCAATTCCATTTCATATGGGAAATTTCTGCATTTAAATCTCCACACTTCCAACACCTCACAGAGCTTTTGTATACCTTATTAAGTTGTTTAGGTGTCATATACCATTGATACAATACTTTAAGAAAATTTTCTTTCATATTAATACAAATAGCTTTCATTGCTTGGCTGTTGAAAATATTATGGGATGCTTTTTAATTGGGTAATGGGGGGCACATGAGAGTAGGTTGCTTATTTAGGAGAAGGGGCAATTTTGGAGGGGCAGCACTGTTGGGGAGAAACAAAATGATTTCAAAAAGACCACATACATGAGAGTTATAGATTATTACTGTTGTTTTCTAGATGTCATTGTGGTTTTGCACAATTCTTATCATAGTACATGTGTACGACAGACAACCAGCTAGGGCATCAGCACATTTAATGTCAGCATGCCAGTCACCTGCAAAAGTATGACTGCTAGCAGCAAAAGCAGTTATCTAGAGAAATTCATGGTTACTGCTTGACTTGTCTGAGTCCCCATTTCTTAAGGGTCAAATTCACACATGATATTCATTAGTGCCCCAAACTAACATCAAGTGATGACTTGCATACATGAAAGAGTTATCACAGCTCAAACACAACCGTTTTTAGTTATAGCAATTCACACAAGGTCAAGTAATGGGCATCTAGTGATGCACGCGAACGTGTGAATCAGCCACCAGGCAAGCCTTGAAGATAAATTCTTAAGAGTTTGAAAGTAACAATTCCGGCTGTTGTTGGCTTGTAGTCTTCCATTGTTTTAAAAATCAACACACACACACACCCGACAAAAAATAAAAATTACCAGAAGTGAAATTCACAGACAAGAAATACTTTAATTCAAGATTGTGTAAAATGAACATTTTTATACAGTTAAATATCTGAAAAAATGTACAGATAAAACAATCTTATTGTAGGGTCTTTAACAGTAAAATCTACCATTTAGTGCAGTTTTCCGTTTGGAGACAATGAAGCAATGAGTGCATTGACTAATTAATCTAAAACACAAACAGATTGCAATTATGAAGAAATGTGCAAACTTTCTAACATTTGGAGGGGCAGAAACAGGGTGTGTGGCCGCTCTGCAAACATGCCCCACCAGTTGGCATGAGTTTCATGGCTTTGAATCACTCCATGCTGCTTGTGTGGAAAAGAGTGGTGCTTGTAGTCCCACCAATGTAAATTCATTTTTGTTTACCTACTGTAACACAGAGCTTCAGAAGATGAGCTTTTTAGGGGACAAGCTTAGTATATGAGACATGCTGATGGAACCAGTATCTTCAAAACACATTGAAATGCTACAAAAACTTTGTTTAAAGATTTTATTTAAACTGTTAAGAATCAACCGACTGCTTCATGAACAATTCCATTTTATTTCCTGATCTTCTCTCATATTTTCACATTTCTTGGTCCTGAAGAATAAGGAAAAAGCCATACCTACTTTGTATAAAGTTTCTGATTACGTCTTGGCTATGTCTAGTACTTGCTATGTATGTGTCGGGGAAAACTTTGTGGATGCACCATTTTGATTATCATGAAACACTGATGAAAACGCCTCCAAAACATGTATCTCTATAATGTGATTTTTATTTTTTAATTTAATTTAATTTAATTTATTTATTTTGGTGGTATAAAAAGGGGGGCCAAGGAGGTATGAGCCAACAAAACTGGGAGGAAAGGATGAAAATATGATTTAGGATAATTTTGGGTGTTGGAGGGTGGGAGGGTTTTTCATTGCTTAACTTCATCTTAATGAAATGAAACTTTGTAACTTATTATAGTTAGAAATTGTAACTTTGATACTGAATTCTCTTGCCTTCAACAAGCACACTGACAGAGACAGAATGCTACAGTCTGTTGGTTATATATATTTCCACTGCTAGAGCTTCCTGTTAAGCAAGTGCGATCTGCAACATTCCCCCCCCCCAAAAAAAAAGTTTGCTAGCACTATATAATGTTGCATTCTTAGGCTACTGTGAAGTCTATGTTTCTTGTACCAGAAAATTGCCCTTTTGACTTCTAGATCCTGCTTCCCTAATGTGTTTTGTAATTGGTTATAAAATTGTAGACTTTTGTGATTTTGCCAAAGTTGTAGCTAAATTTTTATACACTTGTCTTGATTTTCCCCCCCAGATCCACTTAAATATTTAGAAAAGTAAATTTTATTCCTTAAAAAGATAAGGAATAAAATAGTCATACTTTGCAACACTTTCTTTCACATAAACACTTGCAATCACCAGGGGAATGTATTTTGTAACATATCAATTATAAATATCGTATTTACCTTTGAAATTTTGTATATTGCTTTTCATCATTTTTTCTTGTATGTATGTTTTTGGTCACTTGACTGGTATTGTGATGTTGTGAAAAGCATTAAGCCAAGAACAATTGCCGCTCGGCGTTGGGGGAGAGTCCCGACATCCATGCTAGGATCTTTAGGAATTATATTATCTCTCCATACCATGCATAATTTTATAGACTTCTATCATGTCTCCTCTTAGTTGCCCCCCCCACCCCTTTCTAAACTAAAAAGCCCCAGAGGTTGTTCTAGGCTTGCCTTGCCTTGTAAGAAAGGTGCTCTAGGCCCCTAAGCCTTTTGGTTGCCCTCTCCCGCAGCTTTTCCAATTCTAAAATATAGTTTTTGAGATATAGTGACCAGAACTGTACATCGTACTCCCAGTGTGGTTGCACCATAGATTTGTATGAAAGTATTATAATACTTATAATACTTGTTATAAGTATTATCAGGGTGCTGATGAAACCCAAATCTATTTCTCCTCCTCCTCCTCGTCCTCATCCTCATTATCATGAAATTTGCTGGTCAATGACTGAATAAACTTATAACTTATAACTCATCATGAAATGGCATTCACTCCCTAAACGCCTGCTTAAAATTGAGCTTCAGGGTAGAATTTCCCCAGTGTGCCTCAGTGTGCCTTGTATACATATGCATCTGTAAAACTGTGATAGTAAATAAATGCTTCAGGTCATATAGCTCCATGTTTCACTATTTCACTAAATTCACAAAACATACAAGGACATTTCTTAGCATACTATTCTTAGCATGATATGCTGACAGTCTACCATACTCTGTGAATAAACTGTGTCTTTTGAAACTCCTTTTATTCGAACTTGGACACAAATCAGTTTATTCATGGATCGCTGTAGTTTTTCGGCAGATGGCACTAGGAATACCACACAATCGTCTTGTACATTGTGTGTATTTCTTGTTTTATTTAAGCTGAACTATATCACCAATGTAGAAAAAAAACCTGATCCATACATTATGGCTGAGTTCAGAGATGGCATGAAATTGGAGTTAAATGGGGATTGGTTGGAACTCCAGTAATCGAAAATCGAATAAATAAATAAAATAAATGTCTGAATTCGTGAAACCATGTTTTTGCAGCAAAAATGATCTGCAGTTTGCCTTGACAACCTCCAAATTGAACCTTCAGTTTGCACAAAAGTTTGCCACCAAGACCACTGGTTTGGTCACTAAAGGGTTATGTCTGAGCCCAAAGGCTGCTATAATCATGGGTTTGTGCTGATTTTCAAAGTGGTGGTGGCACAAATGTGCCAGGGATTGCAGCCGCTTCATTGCTTCTGTGATTCTCACTGGTCACCTCTCTGAGCACCAGCCCCACCCCTCCTGTCACCTATCCAGCTATAGAGTTGCCCCCCAACAGGGACACCACCACATCCCACCCCCAGATTTGTCAGCCTCACAAGCAGTGTAGTCACACAAGGGCATTCCCCTCTTCCCACTTTGTCCCTTGCTCCCCCCGACCCACAACCTGGCAAGCAGGAGGGAAAGGGGACGGGGTGATAGGATGGACACTAAGTGCTTTGCTCCCCAAGGAGGAAGCAGCAATGATATATGTTCACAAGCACAAACACTCTAGGTGGCAACATAAGCAGGGCACCCCATCACAGCACTGGGAGGGGAACAAATGGCTGGTGGTGTGGTGCCTGGGATCAGGTTTAAAAAACAGCCCCAACCAGGAATTCTTGAGCAGCCAAATTCATTTTTTTTCCCCACAGAAAGGTTGGGGAAAGGGGGGCCCCAGAGTTGGCAGATCCCCTTTCCCAGCAGATCTGCATATGATGCAATGCCAGGCCAGGCCTGACTTAGGAATTTTGAATAGATTAAAAGATCCACCCACTCACCCACCCACCCCCATCTATGTGCACGGTCAGGCTCTGACATATAGAGTGTCAAAATCTCCTTTGGGTGCACAGAAAAAGGGGTGGGTGGGGTTGCAGGGATTCTTTTTGTATATTTTTTTTAACCATGGAGAGTTGGGGACCCCACACAAGCTTTGTTGGGTTAGCTCCACTCATGAGTATGTAGTCTACAGGGAGACCTAGGGGTTTCAGCTGCATGGGCCTCCCTAGTAGACTGAACCTCTAATGAGAGGCCTAGCTTACCAGCAGCAAGCTGCCAGAGGAGCAGGATTTTGGTTTGGTCTGCATGGACTGCTTTGACAGGGTGATCCCTTGCAACACCATCCTAGGTCACAGTGGAACAGATACCCCCACCCCCACCCCGGCAGCAAGGACCCTTTGCCCTTCCGCATACACATGTCCCCTCCTAGGAAGTCTTCATGTTCCCTTCACTTTCCTCAGAAACCGGGAAATTATGTCCCCCATAGACCCTCTGCAACTGGAATCGCACTTCATTAAACCATTTCATTAAAATCAGCTAATAAAGTTAAACACGTTATCTTACTTGTATTCACACTTCTTCTCCTTTGCTTTGACTTACAATGGCCCCTGTTGCAATTTGGGGGCCATTTACATTGCACCAGACGTCACAGGATGTCTGTTTGGACAACACCATATCATATGAATTAGAGAACCTTTAGCAACATCACAGCATCAATATAAGGGAGAAAGCAGTGATATGTTTATGAAATAAACATTACGGTATCCAATAGGTGGAGAAAATCTGTTGGATGAGCTTCAATTTAAGAATCAGTGATTGCTCATACGACCAACCCAACAGGGGCAGGACAGGGCTACCCCAGGTAGGGTGGGTTGTGCGCAGTGCCAGGATCACTCCCGATCCTGGCACTCCACCTCAGATAGCTCTGCTTTCATTCCCAGGCTAAAAGTGAAGTCGTAGGAGGCATATGCACTTCCTACCTCATGCCCAGGCCGTGGGGTGCTTTGGCTGCCACAACCACCATTTCCATAGAACTGGGAAGAGGGAGGGGGAGTGGCCCCGCAGTGGGAATTTCCCAAATGCACCATGCAACTCACACAGTGCATTGTGGGACTCTAGGAGGCCCAGTTCCCTCCCCCCTGCTCTTGATTCCCGTATCATTGGCCACTTGCCACCATGCCATTCTTCTGGGCATGCAAGTGGCAGAGCACTGAGGAGCCACCATTCATGTGGGGGAGGTCAGGTGGGCTCCTGCCTTCTCCCCAGACCCAGCTGATTTGGTCATGTGAATGATCTTCTAGTGTAGAGGATTTTTTGCTTCCTAGAACATTGGTCCATTCGACTGGAAGGATCTGGGTTTCCAACTCCTCATGTTGCTCGGCACATAGGAGCAATAAGTCAGACTTATCATGTGATGTATCTACGGTATATGGATATGTTTGGTTTCGGCTGGTCACCAATGCAAATGATATCTTCTAAAACTTTAGGGACCTCAGAAGCACTTAGAGCAGAGTGCCCAAATCTGGAAGTTATAGTGTGTTTCAGCTGCAGGTATTGCTACTTATCTGTCAGGGGCAGATCATCCTGTATGCACAAAAGGCAGGAAATTGTGATCGGTGTCTAATATCTGGTCAAGAGTTAGAAGATGATTTATGGCCCCATTGTTCTCCATAAACATAATACCAGATGTTTTGACTGCAAGATTATATCAGAGGGTCATTTTGTCATGTAAGGATCAGAGTCATTATGTCAGCACAGGTAGCTCCAGTCTGTTAAAATCTGGAGCACAGTCCAATCCAGTCCAATTTGGAGCCCAATACAGGTCTGATTGATAGAGGCTATACAAGCAAACCTCAAGAGTGGACCATGCTGAAGGGTTGGGAAGATCATATTTTAATTTAAAGATCCAACTAAGCCAATTTGTTCTATGATGTTGTAAAATAGCTGAGAAATTAAGATCCCCTTCTAGGACTGGTAACTGTAAGCTATGAAGGGAAAAACTGAGATTGTATGTATGTATGTATTTAGTAAATTTGTATTCTAGCCACTACCAAAGTCTCTAGGCGGTTTACTGCATAAAACAAACCAAGAATAAAACAAACCAAGAATTTAACTGTTTAACATAAAACTAGATTTAAAAATCCATAAAAACATTATGCCATATAAAGTGTCAGAAAAGTTTGAGAAAGTGTCTGAAGGGTTTTCGGGGAATGAATAAGAGGAGACTCCTTAATACATAAATCAAACAGGGAAGAAGATTTATTTTAATTATGTTTATTGTACTCCAAATGCTGTTAGCTAAGGAGATCCATGTATCCACATCAAGTTTCATTTGAGTGACAGTTTATTTTGTTTACAAAAACATAAAACAAAATAAAACAGACATTAAAAAACGATTTAAAACCACAAGTCTAGTTAAAAGGCTTTGGTGAAAAATGTTTCTTGAAAGGCTTCTTTAACGTTGTCAGAGATGGGGAGGCTCTTATTTCAGCAGAGAGCACATTCCAGCGTCTGGAGGTGGCAACAGAGAAGGCCCGTCCCTGTGTAGCCAACACTTGGGCTAGTGGCAACAGCACTGCTCTAGGGCTGGGAGCTTGTGCTTGGCCCCATCCAGGACTTCAAGCTCTTTCCCTGTCTCCTTTGGCCCCTCCCCAGCAGCCACCCCTCATGCTAGCACAACCGAGAGGTATCACTGGGACCCGGGCAGAGGAGCCACCTTGCCAGGATTCTAAGTTTGCATCTCTTCCTCCCACACACTGCCCGTCTTTTGCACCCCATCTCCGGACCTTATTTCATTTGAATGATTTGGTTGGTGTTCTATAGTGTTCAGTCCTGCTTCTTTAAGAATGCTTTGAAAATCATCATTTTGAGTGGCATCATTTTGCAGTGATGCCATTTCTTCTCAAACTGCCAGGATGACATCAAGGGCATGGGAAACAGAAATATCTATTGAAAACAATTCCAGAATAGCATTAGCTGGATGTATCAATTTTGACATTTGTTGGGCGGGGGGTGGGTGGTGTCAAGAAGTGTGCCAGAAAATGGGTGGGTAATTTTTTAGAAGCAGTCCTTTGGCTTCAGTGCTGATGGTTGCATCACATTCAGGGTCACTATCAAAGAATTTGAAAAGTTGTACTAGTGGCTATTCACTCCTAGGTCTCCATCACAGTTTTTAGAAAGCATGTTAAAATGTGTCTTTTTACCCAGGCTTCTATTTGATTGTCTCTGCTGCTGCTCTTTTTACTCTGTAGTGCTTTTATGCTTTCATTTTAAATTTTTAATCAGATTTGTTTTATATTTTTAGCTTAATATTTTAATGGTGTCCTTTTTACAACCTTGTTTTTAAATTTTGCTGTAAACCCCCTTGGGATTGTTTTAATTAAAGGCGGTATATAACTTTAACAATTAAAAATAAATTAAAATAGTTCCTTGTAACTTCAGACAATAGCTTCTATAGATGCAAAATGCCCTATTCAACATTCTTCCAAGAGATATTTCAGTTTAATGCTACTGTATTTCACTGAAATGGCTGGCATGAATGAAATTGTCAGAGGGAAGGCGGAGCAAGCCACGGACAAGATGGTATGTTAGCTCAATCTCTCTCTCCATGTCAGCCCTTTTATCAGACCTAGCCTTGAGAGTTTGGCAGCTACATTTGTTAATTTGAAGTGATATTGGAGGAAAAATGTCCAAGAAAGAGTTAAGCAGAAAGGGAAAGGAATTAGTGCCTTCTTGGATGATTTGAAGCCAGCTGGTATCCCCCCCGCCCCCAATATCGGAGCGGAGGACCAAGATGACGAGATCCAGGAAGAAGCTCAACTGCAGTTACAAAAACAATAAGAAAAGCCTTTGGATACCTCTGGGCGAACCTTGGAATTACAATTAATTGAACATTTGATAATGCAGCTTAATAATGAACTACAAGTGGAATGGAGTAACTTGTTTACAACTGTCCGTCAAGATTTGGCAAGTATAACTGATCAAATTAATAAGCAATTTAAGGACCTTTCACTGCAAATCTCTGATATTGGACAAACAGCTAGTAATGCCTTTGATCTGGCGAATAAGAATGCCCTAGAATTATCTGCTACTCAGAAGAAAGTGGAAGAAGTATGATAAAATATGATGATTATCCAAGATCGCGATAGAAGAAATAATTTAAATATTCGGGGCATTAGTGCAAACTTGCCAAATGTGGATTTAATGAGCTATGTTATCACTAAAATGAAGAGGTGTCTTCAAACTTGCAAATTGTAGAAAGAGATCTGGAACTAGTTCATAGGATCTCATATAAACTGAGAGACGTCCTGGTGAGATTCGTTAATTCTGGCTTGAAGGACAGAGAGCTATATAAAGGACGTCAAAAAGAGGTAATCTGGGATAATGAGAAAGTACCATTTTTTCAAGATATTAATACACCAACATTGCAGCGGCATAAAGAATTCAAGCCCTTGACTGAGATTCTCTTTTCAAAAGGGATTCGATACCAAGCGGGGTTTCCCTTTAAAATAATTGTCTTCAAACCTGAAGGGAAGCAAGTTATTACATCTCTGGAAGAAATGCAAAGAGAAGTAGCTGAGCTGGAAAGTCTCACAGAGAACTAAACAACTTGGCCTTGAGTTAACTGGGAAACAGAAGAATTCGTTTAAGATATGCGTCTCTGCTAAGATTTTTTTTTTTAACTGTCTCCTTTGAAACTAGGCCATTTGGAATCTATGAGAAGCAGCTGGAAGATTTGATAAATTACTATAGTAAGTGAATTTTAAAAGAGAAATGAGGAAGAAGGGAGGAGAATGCTAAGGTGATTAGCTACGCTGGTTGAATATAGGTAAGTAGTTAAATAGTCATTTGGTTATAAGGAATATTGGGCTGGAATGGAGAGAGGGCGAGCTGATGCTCCTCTCACCCCCCCCCCCACAAAAAGTTAGATAATTTATCTCTTCTGCAACAATGTTTGCTTTCGGTCTGAGTGTACCAGGGAGGGAAGAGGGGGGGAAGGGGTGACAGGAAGAGGAGGCAGTTGGAGGGAAGGGTTTTCTGGGAAGGGGGAAGCATATTTTAAAAAGGAACAGTTAAATACATTGTTTTGCATTCTATAGATAGATATACTAAAATAGAAATGGGTGATGTGAGGGGATTGGAACTATCTGGAATTTGGAAATTAAATCATTTCTAGCTGACCCCGTACAGAGCATCTGTGTGCTAGTTGGGCCCAGCTGTGCCCCCCAACATGCTGGCATGGCCGGCTTTCTGACTGGCCAGCCAGCCGACTGGCCGTCCCCGTCCCCCACCCTCTGCCTGCTTTTGGCCCCCCTCTACTTTCTCCCCCCTCCTCCCAGCGGCCAGGCCAGGGCCTGCCACCACCTCCTCCTCACTTCAGCAGTTGGGCTGGGTGAGCCAGGGCCAGCCATTCGGCTGCTGCCTCCTCCTCATGGCGGCCTTGGGCCGTCAGCCACCCTCCTCCTCAGGCCGGCGGGGCTTTGCCCACTGGTGGTCCTCCTCCCCAGTGGCCGCCCTCCTTCTCAGGCCAGCGGGGCTTTGCCCGCCAGCCATCCTCATCCCTGCCAGCTGCCTTCCTCCTCTGGCTGGAACGTTCCACCAGGCATCCCTGCGCATCCCCATGCATTCTGGCATAGAGAAATAAGTTCTTCGTTCTTGCTGACAATCTATATAATTGTCAGCAAGAACTAAGAATCAAAAATGAGTGATTACAGTACGGTTGTTTCCTTGAAAATGAGAGGTTTGGGGGATGCAATTAGAAGGGCCAGGATATCTAAACATATTAAGTCCTTTAACCCTGTTGTGGTCTTTGTTCCCAGACCCTAGCCCAAGAAGACACGGAGACATGTATATGGTGAAAAGGGCCACAACTTTATTAAAATTACAACATGGCGAACTGGAACTTTAGGTGATTAATCACCGCTAAACAACAGTGCGGGCTCCTAGGCATGAGCAAGGACCCAAAGCCCTGCACATAGCCTGCATGGGTGACACACCCTGGCTCAGGAAATAGGGCAGGAATGACCCGCCCAATCCCTTCACAGCCAACCACCCCCTTTTCAGGAAGTGATCTGGATCCTTCAAGGACTTCAACCACCCCGGACCGCAGAGCCCAAAGGCTGGTGAAGTCTTGAAGCTGGTTTCTTGGCAATCGTTCTCCCCGTGCCGCACAGGCAACAAAGGAGCGATTAACCAATCAACCTTAGAATACCCAAGGGTGCTCACCGAGATCTAACCTCAATTTCCCTTAGCCCGCACTGCTACTGCCACACAGGGAGGTTAGCCCACGCTTGACCTCCCTGCCCCATAAACCTCCAAGAACTCGGCAAGCCCCCTCCGAATATTGCTCAGGTACAAATCGCACCAAACCTCGGACAAATGAACCCCGTCGGGTCGGTACAGCTGAGGTAGGCGTGCAGCTATCCCTGGTTGGAGTACAACTTTACCTCCAGCAGCCCTAACCATATGGCCTAGGGCCGCTGAAGCCTTGCGACGGGCTTTCTCCACCCCAAGACCCGAAGACACCCCCCTCCAGACTCTACGCTGGAGCCAGTTAACCCAAAGGATGTATACCCCCGGGATCCAGCTCCGAAGAACCTTGAAATCGGATGCGGCTTGCCGAATAATTGAGAGGCCAGTTCGCCGGCCCAAGTCATTCTCACCTAAATGTAAAATTGCCACTTGAGGGGCAGGAAAACTATCTAAATGGTTCCTAACCGTGGGGAGCAGCTGGCCCCATAGCATGCCACGCATGCCCAACCAATATATAGAGGCCCTCCGGCCGAAACCCAACTGTGTGCCCCACTGCGAGGTGCTGGCCCACCTGAAGGCCTAGAAGACCAGCGAATGGCCACACACCAGGACCTGGACTGGAGCCGCCGCTCCACCAGCACCTGCAGGGAGAAACACAGAAGAGAAACCATGAGACGTTGGCCACTGTCAGCGCACATACCGCCTGACCGCCACGGACCTCCAACGCCCAATCCGCCGCACGGCATCCTCAGTCATGCCCAATCCGGAAGCAGTAGAGGCAGCCCCTATCCGGAAGAAATGAAGGGTGAGCCCAGCTGTGGGGATCCTGGCTTCCTTAAGGACCTTCCTGATCACTGTCAGAAACTGATATTGCGTCAATGGGCAGCCGCTCCCATGAAGAAACAAGCATCCCCCAGGCCGGGGACACAGTCCAATGTAATGCCTAAGGGCTGCCACCGGGCAGAGCGCAGAACCAGTAGCCTCTGCTAACTTGACCAAGTGACCCTTGCCCCTCTGATCCGTCTTAGATCGACGGAGGCACAGGTTAGCCGTACCGGCCTCAAATGTTAAGTCAGAAAGTTGGAGACAACAATCCCGTGGGGAACAGCTGCTACGCGGCAGCAACTCAGAGGGGCGAAATGCGCCAAAAAAGGCAACCAGAAGCGCTGCCCTAAAGAGGAAAACTTCCCAAGGGCTGGAGCAACAGCCGTCCAGGCGACCCAAAATGGAAGCCAACATGTCCAGCATAATCGGGCGCCTGCTGTCAATCAGCGCCGGAGACATCCTGGCCCATCCCTCCAACATACGCCTGATACGTGGATCGGAGGAGGAATCCCCGACCCCCCTAACCTGAGCCTCAAAAGACAAGGCCGACAAGTAACCGCCCAAAGTAGACCCAGATCGCCCCGCTTTGTGTAGTGAGACTAAAAACTGCTGCAGGTGACCAACCGGGGCAGGCCAAGACTCTGCCAAACCTTCAGCCTTCCGGAATTGGGCAAAAGCCTCTATCTTGGCTGCGTAACTCGCCCTGGTACTAGGTGCCAGTGACGCTGCTATGGCCTGCTGGGCTTCCAATTGCCAAGCTGCCACAGGACTGCTGGCATGGGGTCCGGGAGCCGCGCTGCCTCGGGAGCTAACGCCCTGAATCTGTCTATCTGAAAACGAGACAAGGCGTCAGCGATCTCATTTTTTATCCCCGGATCATGGCAGGCCTGAAAGACTATATTCGCCCGCAGGCATTGGAGAACCAGTGCTCTGACCAAGCACATGACCCTCCGTGAGTGTGAGGTTTGGGTATTGACAATGTGCACCACGGCCTGGTTATCACACCAGAACCTCACAGAAGAGTTGGCAAACTCCCCCTCCCAGATGTGGACTGCAACCACAATGGGGAACAACTCGAGAAAAGTCATGTCCCTAACTAACCCTCGTTCGACCCACAATGCAGGCCAGGGGGCAGCACACCACCGGCCCCTAAAATAGATCCCAAACCCGGCCCCTCCAGCCGCATCCGAATGGACCTGCAAGTCGGCTTCTAAAAGCTGTTCAGACCGCCAGAGAGAGGTACCATTAAATGTGAGAAGAAAGGTTTCCCACAGGGCCAAATCGGCCCTGACTCCTTCGGAGATCCGCACACTGTGGTGCGGGGCCCGAAGGCCTACCATGAGATCGCAGAGTCTTCTCAGAAAAGCCCTACCAGGGGCAACCACCCTGCAGGCAAAATTCAGGTGACCGGCTACCACCTGCAGTTCCCTCAGGGAAGCCTTGCGGGCCTGCCCTAGGGTCCTAACCAAAGCCAGCAAGGCTTGCAACTTGTCAGGGGGCAACCTGGAGCACCCTGCTACTGAGTCAAGCTCAATGCCTAGGAAAGACAACCGGGTAGCTGGGCCTTCCGTCTTATCTTGCGCTAGAGGGACACCAAGTTCCGCTGCTAACTCCATGAAGGAGCACAGCAGGTGACAACATTCCCCAGAATTGCCCCTCCCTACAAAGACAAAGTCATAAAAAAAAATGGGCCGTTGACACAAGCCCCGCCCTCCGCCGCACTGCCCATTCTAAAAAAGTGCTAAAAGCCTCAAAGGCCGCACATGAAATCGAGCAGCCCATGGGCCATTAAGTACTATGTACTTAAGTTTGTCTTTCACAACAACCCTGTGAAGTAGGTTAGGCTGAGAGATGTGTGACTGCCTAGTTTCATGGCTGAATGGGGATTTGAACTCGGGTCTCCTCTGTCCTAGTCCAGCACTCTAACCACTACACCACGCTGGCTCTCGTGAAAAATGAAAAGGTTTGCTGGTAATAATATAGTGTTGGGGGGGGGGGCTTTAATATTGATGCCACTAAGTCATCTAACGAGAATAAATCAAGATCTTTACAATATAAGAAACAAGTCTTACTATAATTGAACTTTCAAAGATTGATGCATAAATATGAGCTTATAGATTCTTGGCAAATGCTTGATCCCTCCGCAAAAGTTTTACCTTTTTTTCAGGAAGACACCAATCTTATTCTAGGTTGGATTATATATGGGCATCTAATACTTTTTTAACACAAATCCATTTCATAAAATTTCATAAGGGAGAAATTGGACCCATTCTTGTTTCAGATCATGCCCCAGTGATCTTTAATTCTATCTTTCTATTTATTTATTTGATACATTTCTATACCGCCCCAAACGCAATTTCTCTGGGTGGTTTATAGACGATGAAGGCAGCCAATAAAAGATTAAAACATTTCAAAAATTAAAATTAAAAAGTTAAAAATTTTAAAGCATAATTAAAACACAATTAAAACAGTATCTAATTAGAGGAGAAATTTTTATTCTTCCCGGTTTGGCGTTTTAAACCTAGATTACTTGTGGACTGGGTGTCAAAGCAACAATTGGCCTAAACATTAAGAATTTTTTTTAAAATGAAAATGATAAGGAACATACATCACTAGTAATGAAATGGGATGTGATGAAAGCTGTTATTAGAGGGGAGTGAATTGATCAGATGAGCAGGATTAAAAAAGAATCAACACAAATGCATGATAAACTAGAATTGGAGAGTAAACACTTATTGGCAATATTTCATAGAACAGGGTCTGTTAATGCCTTTAAGCAAATAGAGAAGAAAAGGAAGGTGCTCGTGGTTTTGGAAATGACAAAAAATTCTACTCAACCCATTTATTTGAAACAAAGTTATTATGAATATGATAATAAAATTACAAGATCGTTAGCCTATAAATTAAAGAAAGTTAAGGAGAAGAGGCTTATAAAAGTAATAAAGGATTATAAAGGTCGAACCATCACTAACGCTAAAGATATCAGTGATCAGTTTGTTAAGTTCCTTGAACAATTATATAATTCTCATAACCCAACACAAGGGAAAATCCATAACTACTTAGATAAGACTAGTACCATGGTATCAAATACCATGGCTAGTTTGGTTTCAAATTAGATCTATATTGATGGATAGTAGTAGTAGTAGGGGGGAGTCTGGGGAGATTCCAGGCTTGAAAAAACCTGGAGGACCCTGGATGAACCCTCAGGAGAGACCTTTCTGCATTAAGCATCAGGCTGAATGGAGACAGGCTTAACAACATGCCTTCTGAAGAACGGCTTGCTATTTATCTACTTTTTTCTTGCCTATCAAATCTCTGAGATGACCATGGCTTTTGAGCTTGCAAGATCTTTGCCATTTCTTTTTACTTCTTCTGGCCTCCCCTTTTTTTGGTCTTTATTACTTTTGAGCCTCCTACTGACTTTTCCAGAGGGAATGATGTAAACGGCATTAAGAAGAGGCTTGGCTGGGAGAGGAATGAAGTCTTACATGACCAATGTGTGATTCTACTGCTTAATTTTTTGCAGAACCCAGCCTCTTATTTCAATCAGTTTTTAGTTTTACCTTGAAGAATTCCTGCGAGTGGTTTTGCAAAGCGTTTGATGCTCTAGTTACTAATTACTCTCATTTTGAACTCTAATCACAGCACTGGAATTCCGGCACTGATAAAAGTGTTTTATGGCTGGTAATTAAGTTCTTTGCTCTTTGTGTGGCACTCTCTGTTTCGAACATTTAGTAGCATTATTGAAGTTGGGATGGAATAGATAAATGAATGAGGGTTTTTTGTTTTTAAAGGTTTGAATACAGTATGTATATGGAAGTTTGAATACAGAAGCTCACTTGTGGTACAATTATGTTTATGTCTCTTGCTTGCTGCCTGGAACTTTTAGCAACATTATTGAAGTTGGGACTGTAGAGACAAATGGAAAGGGGATTCTTAATTTCTGAGCTTTTGATGCCTCCTTTTCATTATATTATGGATTATGGTGATGGAAAAACAGGGGAAAAGAAAAAACTCTGAACGTTACGGCATCCTTTGGGAATTTTGGACTCTCTTTATTTTCTGCTGTTGACTAATTGGATGAATACCTTCTACCACCACTGATGGAGTATAAATATTACCCAGCATTGCAAATCCTATTCAGAAATCTGGCCTGAAAGTCAACATTTGAAATAGGAATAATCACAAATAGAAGACCTAAGACTTTTTATATTTACTACACGTAACCTGATAACACACTTTCCCATGCGCAAGCTTTCTTTCATATGGAGCTAGTTCCGGCAGTGTTTAGTCTCCCAGCAGAGTTTCCTCTTATCTTTCTACCTGGAATGTTTTGAAGACTTTCAAGTTAACCCCTTGATGGACTACGAAAGACTCTTAATAGTATCTACTTATTTGATGTGATTTTTTCTGGGACTCTTTACTATTTTGCTTTGATGTTGGAAAGTAAATGATACCTGAGAATTGTAGTCCCTTGATGGGGGTGGTTTGATTTGAACCGGTTTGAACTGGTTTGAACTGGTTCAGACATCAAAAAATTGGTAGGATGATAGCTGGCACCCAGGGGTACCTGCCACCCAAACCCAAAAGCAATTGGACACTCGTACGGTTTTTAATGAATTTTTGAAATTTATTTTTATTTTTTTCTTAGGTATAATGGGACTCGAACCAGCCCATTATTCCTTATTGTGGAGCAACCATGGGTGCCAACAACCATTGAAATCCTGAAGCAATTGGACACCCCTATGATTTTTTATGAATATTTGAAATATTTTTATTATTTTTCTCATAGGGTATAATGGGGCCCAAATCAGCCCATATCCCCTATTGTGGAGCACCTAGGGGCACAAAGGTGGGGTTCATGGTAGACAACCAGGGGTGCCTACTATCCACAAAGTTCCAAGGCAATCAGACACTCCTCTGATTACTGGTGAATTTTAAAATTATTTTGGAATTCCTCATAGAGAATAATGAGGATTGCAGCAAATGTATAGCTTCACGTCAGGGAGAAAGGGGTGTCCTAGAGTGGAGTGTGGCGGGTGGTAGTTCCCAAGGTGGGCAAGGAAGCTATCAGAATTATTTGAAAGGAATTGGGCAAAGGGCTGATTTTAAAGTGATTTTTGAAGTTTACGTGACTTTAAGGTTTTTCTCCATAAAGAAGCATGGAGGTGTCAGCAAATGTATAGCTTCATGTCGGGGGAAAAGGGGTGTCCAAGAGCAGAGTGTGGTGGTGGTAGTGCCCAAGGGGGGCCAGGTAGCTATCAGAATTATTTGAAAGGAATTGGGCAAAGGGCTGATTTTTGAAGTTTATGTGTCTTTAAGGTTAGCAATGAGAGTGGATTCAGTTTGTCATTGAAAATCTCATATGCTACCAAAGAATGTACACTCAGAACACTTCAGAAACAACAAAACCCAGTACCCCATGGGTTAGCAACCCATGGGGGTGGTTGGCACCCTCTTTGCACTAGACCACCACTCACTCTGGGCCACCCCAGCACCTCACAAGTGGCTTTAAGGTTTTTCTCCATAGGGAAGAATTCAGGTTTCAGCAGCCCCATAACTGCACTTGGGGGTGCTGGGGTGGCCCAGAGAGAGGGTGCCAACCACCTCCATGGGTTGCTAACCCATGGGGTACTGGGTTTTGTTGTTTCGGAAGTATTCTGAGTGTAGATTCTTTGGTAGCATATGAGATTTTCAATGACAAACCATGAATCCACTCTCATCTGCTAACCTTAAAGACACATAAACTTCAAAAATCACTTAAAAATCAGCCCTTTGCCCAATTCCTTTCAAATAATTCTGATAGCTTCCTGGGCCCCCTTGGGCACTACCACCCACCACACTCTGCTCTTGGACACCCCTCCCCCCGCCCCGACCTGAAGCTATACATTTGCTGACACCTCCATGCTTCTTTATGGAGAAAACCCTTAAAGTTGCATAAACTTCAAAAATCACTTAAAAATCAGCCTTCTGCCCAATTCCTTTCAAATAATTCCAATAGCTTCCTTGCCCACCTTGGGAACTACCACCCGCCACACTCCACTCTAGGACACCCCTTTATCCCCGACGTGAAGCTATACATTTGCTGCAATCCTCATTATTCTCTATGAGGAATTCCAAAATAATTTTAAAATTCACCAGTAATCAGAGGAGTGTCTGATTGCCTTGGAACTTTGTGGATAGTAGGCACCCCTGGTTGTCTACCATGAACCCCACTATTGTGCCCCTAGGTGCTCCACAATAGGGGATATGGGCTGGTTTGGGTCCCATTATACCCTATGAGAAAAATAATTAAAAATATTTCAAATATTCATAAAAAAATCTTAGGGGTGTCCAATTGCCTCGGGGTTTGCGTGGTTGTTGGCACCCATGGTTGCTCCACAATAAGGAATAATGGGCTCATTCGAGTCCCATTATACCCTATGAGAAAAAAATAAAAATAAAATTCAAAAATTCATAAAAAATCGTACGAGTGTCCGATTGCTTTGGGGTTTGGGTGGTAGGTACCCCTGGGTGCCAGCTACCATCCAACCAATTTTTCGATGTCCAAACCAGTTCAAAATTGTTCAAATTCAAACCGAACCAGGGGGAGGTTTGAGCAAAACCAAAACCAAACCACCCTCTCCTGGTTCTAACCTCGTTCGAATTTGAACCGAACCGGGCAAACCGGTTTTGTGCACATCCCTAATTTTTAATTCCTATTGGTTTATTTCAAGATAAAAATGTATACATTTAGATTATCACAATTTATACTAATATGTTTAGTTTGTTATTTTAGCTATTATTATATGCTTATTTAGAGCCCCTGGTGGAGCAGTGGTAAAACTGCCGCCCTGTAACCAGAAGGTTACAAGTTCGATCCTGACCAGGGGCTCAAGGTTGACTCAGCCTTCCATCCTTCCGAGGTCGGTAAAATGAGTACCCAGAATGTTGGGGGCAATATGCTAAATCATTGTAAACCGCTTAGAGAGCTCCGGCTATAGAGCGGTATATAAATGTAAGTGCTATTGCTATTGCTAAGTGCTATTATTTAATATGAACATATTCAATTTATTCCCTCTGATGAAATAGCAAATGTATGATATTGGTGAATATGGAAATCTGTGTTTAAAGGCATATAGGTGAATTTATCTGTTGAAGCTATTAGGTTGAACTTACTTATAAGAGATAGATTTTACTGAAAGCTGATTAATTTTCCCCCATTGGATTCCCTGTTATTGCAGTTTCCAAAAGTATTATAGAGACTAGGGAAATTAATTTATACATTTATACGTTTCATCTATAATTATAATTACTGCTATGTTTTTGGCCTGTATGTGTAATTAGTCTTTTCCAATATGAAGAATTGGTTTTATGGATTCCCTGTTAATTTAACAGCTGTTATCAAAAATTCTTGTGAAGAGGAAAATCTTTATACTAAAGGGTATTGTTTTTTCTCTATTTTTTTCAAATCATGGGTTAAAACTGAAGTTTAATTGGATGGTATTGCATGAGATTATGGCACTGAAGATGTGTTTGGTTTTCAGAAGATTGAGAGTTCCAGATGCAGTTTGTTTGTTTGATTTTTCATTGAGGAATTTCATTTTAGTATTTCATAAGATCTCCTCTTCTCTTTAAATTAACTTTTCCCCCTTCTCTCAAATTCCTCCCTGTTGTTCATCTCTTTTTTATATAATAGGTTCTAGATGCCAGTCATGAACATTTGCCAAAACGTCTCGTATTTGGTGTGCATGGGTTGGGAATTTTGTCTTGGCTCTGGGTTTAAAATATCCATACTTCATGTCTTCGCATGGTCAGTTTCTTCCTCTCTAATAATTAACTTTCTTCTTTCCTAAGCCCTTGGATTATCTGGACAGTCGAATGGGAAGTTCAAAATCCATTTTTAAAATCTTTTTCATTAGACTTTAGATCTATTTTTGTCGCTATCCCTTTTGTTTTAAATGACACTCCCACAATTGAGAATACCTTTTGAGCTTATAAGTACTAACAGGATTCCTTGCATTTTTGTTCCTCAGTCTCCGTGTTTCCATCATTTTTGAACCTCCCATGGACTTTTTAGGAGGCAACTATGCTGTATTGTGTATTGAGAAGAGAGCCAGTAGGAAGGGATTAATTAGTTCTGCTTGAGGGATCCTCCTGCTTTATTTGGTTTGCATTATGAAGGGTTTTATGACCAGATAACTACATTCTCACTTTAGAGCTTTCACTACCAGCACTGAACCTATGGTGACGAAATTTACAGCTTTCATTGGGGAAGTCTGCTGGCAGGAGCTTTTCTTTTTCTAGATCTTTTCTTATTAGAATTATGCTTCTTTAAAGACTTTGAATTTTTCTAATCTTTTCTCGATTTTTAGTCCCCCCCCCCCTGCCGTCTATTAGTTTAGCACCACTAATGGAGCTTGCATTCATTGCCTATACTACTCAGTATTGAAACCCTGATTGGAAATTTTGTCCAAATTCCTTCATCTGCTATTCACAGAATGAAACTATGACTGGAGAGATAGGTGTGTCTGAATGGAATTTATAGCTTTTCACTGAAGCTTTTTTATGTCTTTGTGTTATCAGAGTAAGGATTTTAAAAGACATTGAACATTTCTGGCATTTTTCTAGATTCGTGGATTCTTTTTGTCTATCTTAGACTCTATCCCTCCATTAGCTTAATAAATAGCATTATTAATGGAATTTGTACTCATTACTTATATCATTCAGTATTCTACATGGATTTTTTAAATTTGCTATTCAGAGCTGCTGGGACAGAAAATATTAGAAGATTTATGACTTTTTATAACCCTTTTAAAAATTTAGCACTGGAGAACATTGTAAGTTTTTTAAAATTCATCTCTTTCTGTTAGACTCAGGATTCTGAAAGCTTCAGAATAATTCTGAATAAAAAAAATTGGAGTGGGGAAATTTACATTCATTGATTTTATTGATCTGTTTTGTATGCGGACCATTAAGTTGTGGATTTCTTATGTGGATACTCTATGAAGGTTTTATTTCAGTGGGTTTGAGTATTTCTTTATTATGCGACAGCCTTTAAAAAAATCTATTTAATTAATTATTATTATTTAACTAATCAATTTTTCTCTTCTTTCTTTCTGGGTGCTTGAATTACTGATATTGCCTATACCTGCAGTACTTCCTGGCAAAAAGACTCCTGTGTGGATGGAACAAAGGGAAATTGATGCAGCAAGAGAAGCTGTAGGTGTGGATGTCCCATGGTGGCTCCTCCCATTATCGTTCATCATGATGTGTGTGAGCACATACAGTTCATAAGATGGCAATGAAGAATGTCATGTTAGCAGAGTCCAAGGGCAAGTGACAAGAAAAGAGTGATGGCCAGATGTTGCAGATGGATGAAAGGTGCTCTTAGATCTCCATATCATTGAGGCTATGGTGACCTGAGCTGAAATATCTGCCCATAGGTTGTTCTTTGTTGAGATGGCAGATTTATGGTTCCTGAAAGATGGCTTCAGGTCTGAGGATGTTTTGCCTTCATAGCGCATATGGCAATATGGATGTTTGCACTCTTTAATATATACGACAGGTGGATGTATAGGTGAGTTTCCCCCAGATATAATAGGTTTTCTTGGTAGTGGTACTGCTAAAAGTGATGATATCCCTTAGAAAAGTGAAAGTAATGAAGTGGCTGGATTGACAGTGATGTGATCCAGGATTGCTGATGAGTGATTTTTGGACAACTCTCAGTAATTGCCTGTACAGATTAGGTGGTTGATGGAAAGCAACAGCTTTAGCTGTAAGCAAATTCTGAACTTCTGGGAAAAGCTCTCAGGGTAGTGGCTGTCTTTCTACTGCCTGGTGATAGTCTGGTGAGGCAGGATGAAAGTCTACCAAAATGGGACCCTCTCTTCTTTTTGCATATTTTGCCTCTGTAGAGAATCCCTTGATATGGCTGATGTCCTATTAATGTTGTAATCTTTGAGGGTATCCACATTTTCAAAGGTGTCATTTCAGTTTCCTGATTCCTTTGAAGAATTTTGATCATGATGACTGATACATTTAATTCAGATGATATGTGATCTTTCTCTTGATATGTTTAGGGTGGAAGGATGTATCGTTCAAGTATGAGTGTTTCATATGGAAAGGAAGGAAAGGTGTCATGGGAGGGAAGGAAGAAGGTTTCATGGGAGGGTAGTCGGCTTAGCTACACTGCCAAGGTCCATCAGTAAGTCACCTGAATGGAAGAGAAGAGAAGGAAAAATATAATGATGCCAGCACCATTTGACTAAGGAAAGTGTTAGGGATGGGAATCGCTGTAGAACTCCTAATGTAATAAGTGGAGGAGTTGTATGTGGAGCTGGTGTTAGCATTCAGGCTCTCAAAGCAAATAGTACCGTCTGCTTCCAAAGCAGTAGGTTCTTTCGCAGAAAGAACCCTGTTGGACCTATGTCATGGCTGGTATTTTTTTCTAGAATAGTCCTGTGGTAGTAATCATTTGAGGCCACAGCATATAAAAGATGCAGCTAGAAAGCAAGTCATAGGTGTAGCTTGTATTAAGTGCCATGGAAGTTAGGTGGGCCGCTGAAAATTGGCTCTGAAAATAATCCCGCATTAGTGGATTCATTTTCTAGATAAGCATCCACGTTCATAAATTCCGCCCGAATTCTGCATTAGGTCCACATTGAATTTCTGGGTCCTGGCAGCAGGAGGAGAGGGTGACTAGGAGGGTGACATTCACAATAGGATTACTAGATTTAGATTTGAGGTCCTTGGATGTTGCCTTGAGCCTGTAGCCCCTGAAAAAGCAAGGAACTATAGGAATTTCTCTCCCAAAAGTTCCATCTTCCCAGGATGCACTGCACATGTGCATGTGGCCTTAAAAGCAATGACTTAATGCAAGAACTTGGATAAGGTTTTCTGACTAATCAAGACATGACCCCTTGGGAAGTCCGGGTCACACACATTACAGCAATATGTTTGG
The DNA here is from genome assembly GCF_027244095.1 of Hemicordylus capensis. Lineage (NCBI taxonomy): Eukaryota > Metazoa > Chordata > Lepidosauria > Squamata > Cordylidae > Hemicordylus > Hemicordylus capensis. The sequence goes on along the minus strand of NC_069657.1, from coordinate 239,156,396 downwards.
GACCTTTAACTCCTAAAACCAGCTATGGTACAGGGGATGGGTTTCGGTGGGTGAAAGTACTTGCACTGTGGCTCCAGGGATGTGGTTCTCCCCTCCCCAATTCCTTGGAAATAGAGATTACCTTGGTTTTTATAAAGACCTTGGAGTTCTTCAGGCAGCCCTTTGCTCTTTTTAAATTAGCGGAGACGACACCAGATTTTCCTCCTGATTTCCTCCTCCTGTGGAGATGGGGAAAATGCCCACCCCGCCAGAATCAGAGGCCCTTTTTGATTACAGGAAAGGGCTGGGGCTGTGTGCCATCCCCCACCCCCACTGCCATGCAGCTTAACCAGTGGCTCACCTCATGCCCCATCAGTGCATCGGCCTTGCCCAGGAGGGAGTACAGCAGAATCAGACCAGCCTCTTTAATCCTGTGGAGGGGATGATCAATGGCCCAAAGAGTGGTCCTCAGGAAGGATCTTCGCTGATCTTTGTTAAAGATCTCCCCGAAAACCTAAAATCAAGAATCAGCCTCAATTAATTCCCCTGAAGCCCAAAGATGTGCAACTTGATTCACATGCATTCAGCTCATACGCACTGCTTCTCCTATTCTCCCTCTTCATTCCTTCCTTCTTTGATCTCCTCCACAGTCAGAATTGAGATGACAAGCTGCTTGGGGAAGGACCTGCTCTTCTGCTCAGGCTACTCAGTAAAGGACCATGTGCATTGATAGATGTAGATATTCCAAATTAATCATCATTATCTTATCAAGGTGTCATGCCACTACAGCAGGTTGAAAGTTGCGTTTCCATGAACTAACATGCTCTGCAGTTATTTAGCCCGTTGTGTCTCTGGAGAGTGTTCTGTCAAGATGTCCTAATGCTGATTCTGGCACTTCTTGAATGCAGAAAGTGATGAGGACGCCTCTGCCCATCTCACACTCTCAAAAGGAGGGACAACGGGCCATTCTGGAACCCAAGGGAGCCACACAGAGGGATCTTCTTACCTCCCCAACTCTGGCTGTGTTGAGATAGGCCAGAATTCTCTCATCCTGCTGCCATCTCCGGCTCCACAGCTCCCCAGCTTCTTTGCTGCTCTGGCCTGAGAAGGAAACATCAGGGGCTAAATAGTTATACATCCTGATGACATAGGGGGTTTCTGACAGAATGGCTGGAAGTTTTTCTGGATTCCCCCCCCAAGAGGAATTGCTCATTGCAGCAGTGGTCCGAAGCCAGACTTGAGAAATAAGAGGTTCGAGTCTGGTTTATGAGAGGGCCTGTATACTCATTGTCTCCATGTTTGCTTATGGGATGGGGTCTAGTGGAGAAGGGGAGATGAGGAAATCCAGCTGAATCAGCTGCTGGTCACTCACTAGTAGAGTCATCTTTGTGGAGGACACATCCTTATTGAAGCACCTTTCAAGGGACTCGGCTGAAATCAGTAGATATAAATGGACGAAGCCAAAAGACCAGGGGCTATAATCTTATTTACTGGTATTTGAAACTAAGGCATTTGTTATAGAACACATAATAATCTAGAAAGCAGTGTTGGTCTCACCAGCTTCCTTACCTTTGTGGTGGAGAAGCACCTCTAGGAGCCGGTAGATTCCCTCCCTGGCGTATCGGCTCACATCCCTCCTGGAATCCATAATGCAGATTCCCAGTTTGGGCACATTGTGGCCCAAACTGGGGAGTTCTGCAGAGTTCTAGCAGGAAGGAAAATGAGAGGGATCTCTGTCATCGACATTTCTTTGTCAGCCCTTCCCCTTCTTTCATTGGCAATTGATATTCCTGGGTTGGGTAGACCAGTCATCTCTTCCCTTCCTAACGCGAATAGACAAGTAGGTCCCTCCAAGGGGGTGCATTTTCCTCTCTGTCTTGGCAAGGGGTTGGTGACAGGATGAACTTGATACCTACAGGTATATTGCCAGAAGAGTAAACTTCTCTAGTTTCATTTGCTTTCTATAGATATTATATAATCTAATGAGATCTATGGTTTTAAATTTGTAATGTTGGTTTTAAACTATTTTAATGTTTAAATAATTTCCATTGGTTAATTGATTTAGTTTTGATTTTAATTGTTAATTGATTTTATTTGTTTTGATTTTGATGTAAACAGCCCTGAGCCATTTCTGGGAGGGCGGTATATAAATCAAATCAATCAATCATTTTTTTTTAGTTTTTGTGTTTTTTAATGTTGCTTTCAACCATCACAAATTCTAACTTCCTTTTGCTCTATACTAGTTCCCAGCCTATACTAGTGCAGTCATCCCTTGCCAACTGCAGTATTCCCAACGGTTCCCGCAGTTTCAGTCTCTGCGACTGGGAAATGGTGTCCGGACTCACCAACCGCAAACCAAGTATCCGTCCACATGGGTTTTGGGGGGGAATCGGGTGGTTTCAGGGGTTCATACTGTTCATTCCTCTTGCTGGCCCTTGATTACCCTTGCCCATTTAAAGTACAATTGAGTGTTTCGCCGCGGTGTGTGCGTGTGTGTGTGTGTGTGTGTGTGTTGTCCAAAAATTCCCAGAGGTTGCCTTTTGCAAAAGGCAGAGCATCGGATGTGGCAAGGAGGGAAAATGTGGAAGGGCAGTAGCAGTAACTGGCAAAGGAATGTTGGGGTGGGGAGACAATGACAGGTCGAGGAGAGCTGTAGTGGCTGAAGGCAGTGGCAGGTCTGTGGAGGCAGCCAGTCTGCTTGTCTGCCAATCCACCACTGTAAGATGGACTGCCACCCTTCATCTCTTGGGAGCCAGAGACCCCTGATGTCAGGGATAATCCTGGGCTGAACCCTCCTCCTAACCTATTTTGTCTATGCCTATGGACTATTGCCTTTCATTTTTATCCCTATGGAATCCTTTAAAACATTGTTATTGTTAAAGAGGAGCATGAGGATTAGTCCAGTTTTGAAGTCCCTTTTGTCTCTGTCACGCCTTCTGAACTCTTGACTATCCCCGGGCCTCATCACACAACTGCCTCCCGCATGGACTTAGTCAGGAACTCCTGTGAAGCCTCTGGTCTGGAAAGAAGGAGTCAGATTTCCTCCCATTCTCACCTCTCCTCTGTTTTTCTGTGGGAATCTGTCAACTGCTCATACTGAGGTGTCGGAAGCCTGTGTGATGCACCTGTGAGGGACCTATCTAGCTTTCTCATGCCCCTTTGCCTGGATTTGAAACTATTCCTCCAGCCACTCCTGTACACGTATAGCAGAATTTCTTCACAGAGCTGGTGGCAGTTCTTCCCCTATGCCCTTATATTGGCTAAGAGTCAAGTTGAGAATCCTTTTGGGGGGAGCCAGGGTCAAGGGCAGTACTGATTTGCCACAGGGAGCATTTAAGTATCTGCTCAGCCACCTGCTCCCTAAAGTGGTGCTTTCAAGGAGAAGCTTTACCTCTTGAATCTGTGCATGTATAGTCTAGCCCTTTGTGTCCAGGAGAGGAAGTGAGTGGCTTCCCAGAGATCTCTAGGATGGAACAGGTGAGTCTGCTCAGTTGTTTCTCTCCTGCGTCTCTTTGATTTGGGGATACTGTTCCTGATCAAGCTTTTATTCAGAGATGTGTAGAGCATATGTGATGCTGTTCAACAGCATGTTGTATGAGATTGCGCATGATGTTCCTGCCTTTTCCGTTGGGCTGCCAATCACAGAAGAGCCACAGTGGTGCATGGTGGGCATTCCCGCTGACTACATGTGGCCCAGGTGTCCATCTCTCCCTGCTGGGCTCTCCTTCCCACCTCACCACCTCTTCAATGTTCTTACCTCCAGGAGGGACAAGAGATGCTGTGTGGTTGGGGCCTCTGACAAAAACCCCCTCAGCATCAGCTCCAGATTGTCTGCTGCGAGTTTGTGCAGAGCCTGAAAGAAAAGAGAGAGCCAGTGTGTAATTGCGGCACTCCCCCCAGGCCCCGCCCTCCAGCATGTCAACAAAGAGGAGCTCAGCACAGTCAAGGCGAGAGCCTTCCATCAAAGCCATTCAATGGATGAGAAAATAGACCAGTGACCTTCACTGGTTATGCGGCAGAGGCTGCCGGCACTCGCCCATTCTGCTGCCACTTCCACATCTCCTTCTGCCTTCTGCCACAGGCCTGTGATTGGTCCAGTGCCCGCACCCCTAGCAGCATGTGACCCAGTGGCGAGCGGGGAGTGTGCACACTGAGGGGGCTCTCCAGGCACCTTCCTGTCTTTCCCGTCTCTCGCTGCTACTCAGAAGGCACAGCAGAAGGCATGGGGGAGCATGGGCCTCGTCGGCCGAGGGGTGAGGACAGGGAAGTCGAGGCCACCAGCGGCCCACAAGCCATGCAATGAAGGAGATGGAAAGAGACTGTGTCAGCACCCGTGAATCACCTCCTCTGCTTTTTTTCCCTTTGCACCCCTGAAGATAGAAGGTATCTCAGGGAATTAACAATCATGGCTCCAGGAGGTGTGTTTGATGAATTCCATAAGAATGTACCTGTTTGTGGACATTTCCTGCTTGCACTGTTATGAGCCCACGAACAGCGAAGTGCAGGATCGCAGACTCTAGTTCTGGGTCAGTTGGAGGCTTGATTTTGCTGGCAGGGTAGGGGGGAAGTTAAGTTATGCAGGGTGGGGGAGAGGCTGTCATCCTCAGGTGCAGCCCAAGGCATTTGGGAGCCTGAGGTGAGGTGCAAATTGCTGCCTCACCTTGCTCCCCCCCAAGTCCTACCTGGAGCTTTTACACACATGGCTTTTAGTTTGAATATCCTCCAGAATAGAGAGCGTGAGTCCACATATCAACTGGATTTACCCCAAAGTCGTTGCAGGCTATCGGGTCAGTTCAGACACGACTCTGTTGCCTCCCGAATAATGGCTCCGCATTCTGGCTTAGCCCGAATTACTGTATGTCCAGCAATAAAAAATCCTTGATTTTCAGCAGCTTCCAGAGGAATCAAAACTCCTCTGGGGCCCATCACAGAGCCAATACATCCCCGTTCTTTTCCCAGCCACTTGTACTGATAGTGTTGTGGGCCAAAGGGAAGACCCCTTCTTTTTTATAGGCAATTTCCATTTCCTTTTCTGCCCGTGTCTCTCCCCTTTATTTTAACTGCTCTGGTGTCTTTTGTGCAAGTCTGAAGGTTTTCTCCCCTCACTCGCCACTTTCACTGCACCCCTTTTTGCCAGCCATCTTGGCTTATTGTGAAGAGAGATCCCCCTTCTCCCAGAAAAGATACCTGAGGCAGGAGACGGCAGCCATGGCATAAAGCAGGAGAATGGTAGGCCCAGACTGCACAGGGGACTTCTCCATCACCACCTGAGAAAGACCAAGGGCCAAAACAAAGCAGAGAAGCATCAATTCATGATGCTTCCTAGTGTGGCTATTTCAGCCCACTCTTGAGCTTTCCTTCCAACCTCACACAACCTTCCAAGCAGAGATCCAGACTCTCCTGGCCGCTCTTATATGAAGCCTTGCAGCAAGCACAGATGACAGCCAGGAAATGGACATCCTCATCCTGATTGTTGGCTCTCTGAAGTTGCAAGAGAGTCAAGCAGTTAGGTAAGAGAAGACATTCTGATAGGGTCCAGCACCCATCCCACGGTGGCTCTGAATGGAGAAGAATTGAGGACCTTCCCACCCTGCATAGCATTCTGCTAGTGCACAGAGAGAGGGCGGAACTGAAAAGGGGATGGAATCAAAAGGGGTGGGATCCGTAGGCCACCATGGAAATTGTTCTGGACTCCGTGGCTGCTTCTGCTCCAGTCATTTCGTCCCAGAGGCACACATTTCCTCCACTCAGTGTTTTCAGGGGATCCAGATGACACGGAGGGGAGAGCAACCCAGCACTTTCCAGTAATTCCAATGATGCCCTCTTGTCTTTTTCCACACCCTCTTTGTGGTGCAATTTGGGAGTTAAAATGCAAGGGCAGAGCCAGAATATCCAGGCAGGGCACTCTGGAGGCTTCCCAGGACTTCCGTCCCTTAAAGGAAATCCTTAAATAGGCTTCTGCCCCTTGTCTCAGTTGTTTCCTGTTCACTTGTGTGCCTCTGAATAAGCCCAAGTTGCAGAAGCCTCTTGGAAAGAAAGGAGTGAGGACTGAGGAGGCAGAAATGGAATAAAGGAGCAGGTGCTGAATGGGGCTTAATTCTGAGTCTCATCATGCAGTAAGATCATGACGGTCGGGAGAGGCATTGCTGATTTTCACAGGGAATATGGCCGTGACAGTCCTATATGACATGTCATGTGGAACCACCGTTCGTGCCCACCCCCCCTCCCTTCCATCTGATGGCAGAAAAGCCATTGGAAAGGTAAAGGTCCAGAACATGGAAGCAACCTGTGGAGGAAGCACCTGGGATGTGGGGTTTTGTACCTCCTCTCTGTCCTCCATATGCCTGTGGATGATTTTGATTAGTTCTTCATCCACTTTGCAGTCCTCCACCTCAGACTGGTAGGAGCTGGAGGAAAAAAGGGAGCAGTGCATGCTGCTGACTGATGAATCTGGGGGAAAGAACAGGAAGAATGTGCAGACATATTAATGCACCCATCTGTGTCCTTCTTCCAAAAAGGACCCAGGTTCTTCTCACTGAAACCCTCTTTGTTTAGGAAGAGTATAGCTACCTTGGAACCTGCTCTGCCTCCCATCCTCACCTATTGGCCTCAATTTCTAAGATTTTCAACCCCTAAATCCTGAGCATCTCCTCACCTCCAGATTGGTTTCCAAGTGCTCTGGAGCTTTGCCTCTCAGTATCGCTCAGGTCTTCCCAGACCATCTGTGTGGAGCGGTCCACCATGAGCTCCTCACCCAGTTTTAGGTCCTCCAGCTCTGATTCATCTGAGGAGATGAGGGTGCAGTGCATACTGCTGACTAATGAATCTGGGGGAAAGAACAGGAAGAATGTGCAGACATATTAATGCACCCATCTGTGTCCTTCTTCCAAAAAGGACCCAGCTCCTTCTCACTGAAACCCTCTTTGTTTAGGAAGAGTATAGATACCTTGGAACCTGCTCTGCCTCCCATCCTCACCTATTGGCCTCAATTTCTAAGATACTCCATTCCCAACCCCTAAATCCCCCCCCCCCAATCCTGAGAATCTCTTCACCTCCAGACTGGTTTCCAAATGCTCTGGAGCTTTGCCTATTTTTGTGTGCATCTCTCCCATCCTTGACAGCGAAAGCCTCCCTCCTCCTGCACAGATGGTACCATTTGGTTCTGGGAGGGGCTGATGGAGTGCTGATGCCAAAACTCCCCTGCCGTTCAGGATCCTGGTGGTCTCTTGGCTTTCTGCAGCAGGCTATCAAGTGCCAGCTCTTGGGATAAGCAGCCATGGGCACTGTGGCACCCTCTTCTTATCTTTTGCTGCTTCCTTCTGGTGGACCAGACTTGGGCCTCCGCTTGCGCAGGAGGTTCCGCAGCCTTTGCAGCCTAGAACCGAGTGGAAAGAAGATGAGAGGTGGGGCTTGCAGGGTCCTCCTGCTCTTTGTCCCTAGAGTGAGCTTGGGCCACCTGTTTGGAAATGTTGCTGTAATATGTCCAGCCAGTAGGTGGCACTAGCCTTTGCTTAAAAGGGTCAAATGAATGGTTCAGCACCTGGACTCATGAAGATACACACACAGGTGTAGTGAAGCATCAGAGCATGCCCTGAGGACAATCTCTATTAAAAAGATCCTTGCCTTAGATAGAGAAGAGGAAGCCCCAAGGCTCTCCTGAAATCACAAAGAGAATGATAGAATCAGAAAGTAGAAACCTCTATGAAATCCTACTTACATCTTGCTCCCTTTGTGTTTCTCTGACTAACAGAAAGCTCAAGCACAAACACAGATGCACGTGTGCACGCTTTCTTTCTCTCTCTTTTTGTCAATATAGTGATCCAACACTATAACACAGCAGAGAAAAGCATATGCTTCTGCTCCCAGATAGCACCTCTGCTCATGTGACCGATGAGTGAGCAGGGGGAGGTGTAACAAGAGAGGTCATGTCCCAATGGACCATTTTTCCTCCTGAGTCCCAATGTTTCATTTCTCTGAGTGGCTTTTGATCTATGTTGAGCCTCTGAATTTACTTCTGATTTTCTAGATATGTTTTCAGTGGCTCTTGGACAACCGGTTCCATAATCAGAAGGGCACCTAGGGAATTTTGGAGCATGGACCTAAAGGTTTTTGAAGGCCCCTCCCACACACACAAACAGTATTTCACACACACTTTTAGCGTGACCACACCACCCGGGACAGACTAAAAAGGATTTGGGGTCCCCCAAGGGGACTGGAGGCCCTGGACTTCAGCCTGGAAGTCCAGGGGTAAGAGCGCCTCTGTCCATAACCATGATAACCAAAATACTTTAGACTTATGACTAGAGAAATAAGAATGAGAAGGAATCAGAAAACCCTCTTTCTTTATCTTTGGAAGATTGTTAAAAGTAACTCCTCAGTGCTAACTGCAGGGCCGGTGTTACCATCAGGCCAACTAGGCAGCCACTTAAGGTGCAGAACTCAGAGGGGCGCAGAGTACAGAACTCAGAGGGGTCACAAAATAGTCTGGCACCGGCCCTGGCTATCTGGCCTTCCCACAATTCTAAGTTGGCATTTCAAAGTAGTGCTAATGGACTGACAAGGCCACCACACCTATTTGCATGGCATTACTTCGTTTTGCATTCCCTTTGGGGTTTATGATTAGTGCCGCTTATAGCAGATTCAAGCTGTATGCAGCATTGTGCAACCCTCTTTTGAATGTAACATGGTAATAGCTTTTCTTTTCCACCGAGAGTTGAGAATTAACTTGAGCACAAAAAAGCTTTCAAAGCAGTTATTAGCAAATTAGCAAAATAATTGAGAAAATGGCTCCCTGCCTAAAAAAAAATCCATGAATCTAGCAAAACCAAAAACGAGTTCAGTGAATTTTAAAATCCTTGTTCTATCAAAACAAGGGTATAACAGGTTTACTGCAGGAACCTCAGCAGCAGACCACCACCAAATGTTATAAAGTTCAGTTGCACCTATCTTCCACTTAAATTTCAATGTTATAAATAAGAGATGAAGGAATCTAAACGGAATTCACGAATTCAATCCTGCTAATAAGAACTCTAAAATAGAGATGTAGTTTTAAATGTATCTCAAATGTACGTCTCACATATGTCTTAGTATGTAATTTTAAATGTGCTTCAATGCACTATATAATTCCAATAAAATAAAGGGGGAGGATCCCTCAGACAGAAGATACGCTGGTTCTGCATGGTTCTGCGCCCAAAGCACACCATAGATCACATCAGTCACTTCATACTGGCTGTCTTCTCCAAACGCAGTTCAGCACAGCTACCTCCTAAAAAATCCATGAGAGGTTCAGAAGACAGCAATACAAAAATCATATTAGTATCTGTAAGCTCAACTATAAATCTAATCGTCAGAGAAAATAGAACCTAAACCTCTCACAGAACACTCCCCCTGAGTTTAATTAGTTATTAGGCAACTATATATTCAAACCATTCCAAACAAGATTGATCAATGGAGAAGAAAACAATTTTTAAAAAACACGCTAGTTTTGCCATAACAGAAATAGTATGTGTATTGTAAATACAAAGCCACATATCCACCAATAAATAATCAAAATTCCCATCTCGTCCTAAACAGGTGAACAAAACACCACAATAAAGTAATTGACAGAAATCAGCTAAGCCTTTAATAGTCCCCCTCCTTATATAATGAAAAAATAAACAAACCAACCGGAGAGATAAATGGAAAGATATCCTTTCATGAAGAGGGAGACTAAATTCAGCCATAACTGATCTTTATAACCTACAACTGGGAGCATCAGCTATCACACACTATGACAGTGAGATCTCCCCCCTATATCTAATCCTTCACAATTTCCTTCCAATTGTTTCCATCACAAACTGTTCATTCAGTTAAGCTTCTCAAAGTATTGTTATAAAGTATTCATAACAAATAATAAAACCATTGCGGAAGAGAAAGGAATATCATCATCATCTTGAAAGAAACCGTGGAAATAATAAAGATATATATTTCTAAAAAATTGAAGATCAGGACATTTTAGTAGAGCATACTGTCAAGTTTAAATGACCACCTAAGTCTCCTTGAATTGATATTTCCAAGAGCTTTAAGATAGGCTCAAAATACTTTTTGTGCAAAGGGAAGACCGGCACGTTCATTCTTAATTCCAATGGTCTGCTGATGGTCACTAAAGACCTGGGTACTTATTGTAAAGCTATTGACACTTGTTTGACTTAGAGATTAATATCTCATCAATAGATCAACTTCCTGCTAGAGTGCTGTAAGTATATTTGCCGGTAAGGTCTCCACAAGTGGAGCCATGTAAGTGTCTCAAGCGACTCCTCAATTTAAACTGAAATCATGTAAAACCTGCAGCATTGATAATATTGTCTTTAGAAACTCTTTACTCCAAAGTCCTCATCATTTCCTCCTGCTTTATTAGACTTAGAGGAATAAAAGATATAATCCATTCAAGCATTGAAATCTCCAGCCATGACCACGTAAGCTGATGGGTGTTGAATTCCTGACTTCAATAGACATTGTTCTTGATTAGTCCAGCAGGTCCCCTTACAAATTTGAATTGGTGGGTTGGAGAGATATAACTAATAATCAGATAAATGTGTCTAATTTTAACAATAAAAGTTATTGCTACTGCCTAAATAAGCTCGTGTGGCATTTAAAGTAGAAGCTAGAACGCTGGCATCTCATCCACATGGTCTACGTTTCTGCTCGGCTGCAACTGCTTCTAATGTCAAACCCTGATGCCTATTTAATTCTATTCTATTTTGGGCCCAAGTTTCTTGAAATCATAATATATCAAACTGATGTATATATTCCAAGAATCATTGAAGCTATTCTCACGAGCAGCAAAGACCAGGCGAGGGAAGCCCATCCCGGTTTTTGCTGCTCGTGAGAATCGCTGGGAGCCACACGACTCCCGGTGGTGGCGCGGCAGTGAGGCCTCTTACGTAGCCCACCACTTCACTCAGGTTTTGGCCGCGAGTGTGCCCAAACACCGGGCTACCTGATCGTGTGCCTGCTGCAGCTGCTTGCAGCCGTGGCGGACAAACTCAGAGGGGAGAGGGGCTCCCAGGAATGCACTGCGCACTTGCACAATCGTGATTGGGGCCCTGGGGGTAGGACACCATGCAGCAGTACTTCCATGCGCCAGACCCCCGGAGCTGCTGGGCAAGGCCTGGCGAGGTTTGTAAAACCTTTATCTATTTCTATATGTAATTTAGCTAAACAACCACCTAGCATTACTAAAACTATCAAGATTCCTCCTAACATGAAAAGAATGTCACTAATTAATCCAGTTAAAGAAGCAATTCTGAGTCCAGAAACAAGTTCTGTCAAAAAGGGTTTTAAGTGATAGATCTTTGCAAATAGAAAGCCCAGAACCTGAAGAACAACAACTATTTCAATCCTTCTCCATCTTGCTTTAATTGAACAACAAGCTATTATAAATAGATCAGTGTCTTTAGAATGCGTTAGTAAAAGAAATGAAGAGACAACTGAAGAGGATTTGACCGTTTTTTCAGAAAATCCACAAACACGTGCAGTAGTACATCCACAAATTACCATTGATAAGAATAATGAAGTAAATCGAAGTCAGTAGCCATTTTTCTCCAAAGGAAATTGACTCAGTATTAGTTAATTTAAAATCAATGCTCCTTCAAGAATAGCAAAGTCACCAACATAACTAACCAGGTTGAGCTCAAACCCTACGAAATCACTTACTGAAATGAAGGCTCAGAAATCAGAATAAACCCCAAAACTGGCAGTACCTACGTTAATCAGCTAGGAATAACTGAACCTACATGTAGACAATCTAAGATCCAAAACATATTCCAGTTATTTCTACTTTCTTTCATGGAATTAGCTGGATGGGCTAATAAGACAGCAGATAATGAAGCCCATCTCACGATGGGCGAGAAGGGCTACCCTCTTATGCGGGGAGGAAGCCTGAAAGCGCTTACCTCCCCACAGAGGATCACAGTGAGGTCTCTGGGCGTGCAAATCGCCCTCCCAGATGGGTGTTGGCTCTCCTGCGGGCCACCTGTGCTTCGCCAGGCCTTGCCCAGCAGCTCCGGGGGTCTGGTGCAGGGAAGCACTGCCGCATGGTGTCCCACCCCCAGGGCCCCAATCATGACTGTGCAAGTGCGCGGTGCATTCCTGGGAGCCCCTCTCCCCCCTGAATTTGTCCGCCGCGGCTGCAAGCAGCTGCAGCAGGCACACGATCAGGTAGCCCGGTGTTTGGGCACACTCGTGGCCAAAACCTGGGTGAAGTGGTGGGCTACCTAAGAGGCCTCACTGCCGCACCACCACCGGGAGTCGTGTGGCTCCCAGCGATTCTCACGAGCAGCAAAAACTGGGATGGGCTTCCCTCGCCTGGTCTTTGCTGCTCGTGAGAATAGCTTCAATGAGTTCTTAGAATATATACATCAGTTTGATATATTATGATTTCAAGAAACTTGGGCCCAAAATAGAATAGAATTAAATAGGCATCAGGGTTTGACATTAGAAGCAGTTGCAGCCGAGCAGAAACGTAGACCATGTGGATGAGATGCCAGCGTTCTAGCTTCTACTTTAAATGCCACACTAGCTTATTTAGGCAGTAGCAATAACTTTTATTGTTAAAATTAGACATATTTCTCTGATTATTAGTTATATCTCTCCAACCTGCCAATTCAAAAAATTGTAAGGGGACCTGCTGGACTAATCAAGAACAATGTCTATTGAAGTCAGGAATTCAACACACATCAGCTTACGTGGTCATGGCTGGAGATTTCGATGCTTGAACGGATTATATCTTTTATTCCTCTAAGTCTAATAAAGCAGGAGGAAATGATGAGGACTTTGGAGTAAAGCTGAGAAACTCTAAAGACAATATTATCAATGCTGCAGGTTTTACATGATTTCAGTTTAAATTGCGGAGTCGCTTGAGACACTTACATGGCTCCACTTGTGGAGACCTTACTGGCAAATATACTTACAGCACTCTAGCAGGAAGTTGATCTATTGATGAGATGGTAATCTCCAAGTCAAATGACTGTCAATAGCTTAACAATAAATACCCAGGTCTTTAGTGACCATCAGCAGACCATTGGAATTAAGAATGAACGTGCCAGTCTTCCCTTTCCACAAAAAGTATTGTGAGCCTATCTTAAAGCTCTTGAAAATATCAATTCAAGGAGACTTAGGTGGTCATTTAAACTTGACAATATGCTCTACTAAAATGTCCTGATCTTTTATCATTAAAACCATAGAAAGTGATTCATTAGTCTCAGAATTAGTAGCTTATGACACCGTGATTGTAGTTCTCTATAAACATTTGACTATTACCCAGTCAATTGGATGTTTCAACTCAATAAGGGGAAATCGTTAGTTTGATAGAGATTGAGGCTGGTCTCACGATCAGTGAGACCTGCCAGATAGCGTTCTGCGGGGAGAGCGGGATTAAGCCGCTCTCCCCGCAGAGGGAAGCAGCCCATGGCAGCCGAACCAATAGCCGACTCTGTCACGGAGCTGGCAAGGGATCAGGGGCCACACGGTGCCACGTGAGCGCACAGGGCATGATGGAGAGACCCCTGAGCCGGGAGGCTGCATTAGGCTCTCCGCCAGGGGTCTACTTGTGTTTTGCCACAGTGCAGAGTCATACCATGGCAACACACGACCAAAATACCCGGGTTAGCGGAGCGCTCGGTCCGCTAATCTGGGCTAAGAGGAGGGCTGCCTCATTGTATAAAACTGAAGAGGAATGTTCATGATCAATATTAGCAATACAGAGCTTCTAGTGTCAAAGTATTACCACATACCTATGTTCAGCTGAGGAATAATTATAAGAATCTCTTAACCAAGAAAGAAAACAGCAGAAAAAAACAGCTGGGAAATATTGATAGTGGCCACAATAAATAAGAACAGTAAAGTGTTGGCAAATGATCACAGCAACACTTACTGGTTATGACATAGCAAACGATTCCTGAAAATCACATGGGAACATTTCCCCCCACTTGTAATGGTTTTGCAAGAGAATTAAAAGTAAAGTGTGCCGTCCAGCCGGTTCCCTATTCAGAATGTTAAATCAGAGTTCCCCACTGAAGGGTTGCCTGAGTAGAAACCAGTCTCAGAGCTGGAGATATTCAATTTTATAGCACAGTTAAAATCTGAGAAGGCTCCAGGTCAATTCCTTCTGAATTGTTCAAATCTAATGTTCACTGGTGAGTAAAACCTCTCACTTCATTGTTCACCCATATTGATATTTTTGGCTGTATTCCCCAAAGCTGGCTTAAAACACTTTATAAAAAAGTTGATCTAGCAAGAACCAATCAGCCTACTTTCCTTTCACTGTCTCTTCATCTGGACTAAATTTGGTGCAAATCAAGGTCCACAAGTTCGATCTCTTGTGCCTCAAATGTTCATATGTCCACTATCTTGGATTGGAGTGGATGTCATAACTACGAACTGCACCATTGAGGTGTCCCTGTGTGTCATTCACTACAGCTGTTCCAAATTTGGATCAAATCGGCTAGACAGTCCTCAAGTTAGTGCACTTGCGCCTCAAAAGTTTATGCATCTGCCATCTTGGGTTGGGTTGGGTGATATCACAACAAACTACCCAGTCAACCAGATAGCCGTTGAGGTGTCTCTATGTGTCACTCACTGCAACTGTACCTAATTAGGCTTAAATTGGTTAGACAGCCCACAAATTAGTCCGCTTGCACCTAAGAAGTTCATGTGGCCACCATCTTGAATTGGAGTGGATGACATCATCACACACCACACCATTTATTATTTATTTGTTTATTCAATTTCTATACCATTTGGAAAGCCCTATGTGTCTCTACATCTGTAGCAAATTTGGTTCAAATTGGTTAAGCGGTTCACAAGTTAGCTCACTTGAGTCTCAAAGCTTTATGCTTCCACCATCATGAGTCAGAGTGGATGGCATCATCACAAACTACTTCACTGAGGTGTCCCTATGTATCACTCACTACAACTGTACGTAATTTGGTTCCGATCAGTTAGAAAGTACACAAAATTAGCCCACTTGAACCTCAGGTGTTCATGTGTCCACCATCTTGGATTGGGGTAGATGACATCATCACAAACTAGCCATTGAGGTGTCCCTATGTGTCCCTACAGCTGCAGCAAATTTGGTTCAAATCAGTTAAGCGGTCCACAAGTTAGCCCTCTTCGGCCTTAAAAGTTTATGCGTTTGCCATCTTAAATCGGCTTTGATGACATGATCACAAGCTTTGCCATCAAGGTGTCTGTGTGCGTCACTCACTGCAAACATACCCAATTTGGTTCAAATAGGTTAGGCAGTCCACAAATTAGCGCACTTGTGCCTCAGATGTTCATGTGGCCGCCATCTTGAATTAAAGTGAATGACATCACACACACCACACCATTAGGACATGCCTATGTGTCGCTACAGCTGTAGTAAATTTGGTTCGAATCGGTTAAGTGGTTCACAAGTTAGCCCACTTGAGCCTAAAAGTTAGTCCGTCTGCCATCTTGGATCAGCATGGATGACATCATCACAAAGAATGCCATTGAGGTTTTCTTATATGTCACTCACTGCAACTGTACCTAATTTGGTCTAAATTGGTTAGACAGTCCACAAATTAGACCACTTGCTCCTCAGATGTTCACGTGGCTGCCATCTTTAATAATAATAATAATAATAATAATAATAATAATAATAATAATAATAATAATAATAAAGCATATTTTAAAGAAGAAACAATGCTATTCTGGGGAAAATTATGGGACAATCCAATAGATTATAATAAAAAAGCAGACTGGATGAAAGAGGTCAAAAAATGTAACCAACAAATGCAAGATCTAACAATAACCAGAATTAATAAGTGAAAGAGCAAAGATAATTAAAAATTGGAGTGCTCCAGGCGACGATGAACTGCATGGCTTTTGGCTTAAACACCTAACAAGCCTTCATAAACAACTATCAAAACAGTTCAATCACATTTTGCAAGGAGGTGATATTGAACAACGGCTAACAACTGGGAAAACTCCCCTCATAATGAAAGACCCAGCAAAAGGTGCATTTCCAAGTAATTATAGACCGATAACCTGTCTGCCAACCATGTTCAAATTATTAACTGGAATAATAGCAGATGAAGTGATGCAACACTTATTAACTAACAAACAGCTTCCAGTTGAACAGAAAGGAAATTGCCCAAACACCAGAGGCACAAAAGACCAGCTGCTGATTGACAAAATGATTTTAGAAAATTGCAAGAGAAGAAAAACCAATCTAAGTGTTGCATGGATTGACTACAAGAAAGCCTTCGATTCATTGCCTCACACATGGATACTAAAATGTTTAGAAACAACTGGGGTCAGCAAAAACATTCAGATATTTATATAAAAAAGCAATGAGCATGTGGAGTGCACAGTTAACAATCAATGGTGAGACACTTGGACAGGTTAACATTAGAAGAGGCATTTTCCAAGGGGACTCACTATCCTCTCTGTTGTTTGTAATCGCCATGACCCCACTTTCACAAATACTCAACAAAACAGGCCTCGGATACCAAACATCTAAAACATCCAGTCAAATCAACCATCTGCTGTACATGGACGATCTGAAGTTGTATGGAAAGTTCCAGTCAGAAATCGAATCACTGCTAAACACTGTCCGTATATTCAGTAGCGATATAGCAATAGAGTTTGGACTAGACAAGTGTGCTGCATTAATAATGAACAGAGGGAAAATAAGAAAAACAGAAGGAATAGAACTGCCCAATGGAAGCAAGATCAAGAACCTGGAAGAGAAAGAACATTACAAATACTTGGGCATTCTCCAGGCTGATAACATCGCACACACTGAAGTGAAAATAAAAATTGGAAGTGAATACATCAGGAGAGTTAGAAAAATCCTCAAGTCCAAACTCAATGGCGGGAACACCATACAAGCCATAAACACCTGGGTTATACCTGTTATCAGATACACTGCAGGAATAATAGACTGGACCCAGGCAGAGCGAGAGATGCTAGAGCGTAAGACCAGGAAAATCATGACCATCAATCATGCTCTTGCTCTGCACCCCCGCAATGATGTCGATAGGCTATACCTCCCTCGCAGCTCAGGTGGAAGAGGAATGCTGCAAGTCCATCAAACAGTAGAGGAGGAGAAAAGAGGCCTTGAAGAATATATCAAGGGCAGTGAAAAAGATGCACTTCAAATGGTCAATAATGCGAAACTATTCAACACCAATGAAACAAAGCAGGCCTACAAGAAAGAACAAGTCAAGAACCAAGCAGAAAAATGTTGAAATAAGTCCCTGCATGGCCAATATTTGCACAATATAAGTGGAAAATCAGACATCACCAAGACCTGGCAATGCCTTAAGAATGGCAACTTGAAGAAAGAAACAGACGGTTTAATACTGGCTGCACAAGAACAGGCACTAAGAACAAATGCAATAAGAGCAAAAGTCAAAACATCAACCACAAACAGCAAGTGCCACCTTTGTAAAGAAGCAGATGAAACCGTGGACCACCTAATCAGCTGTTGTAAAAAGATCACACAGACTGACTACAAGCAAAGGCATGACAAAGTAGCAGGGATGATATACTGGAACATCTGCAAAAAATACAAGCTACCTGTAGCCAAAAATGGGTGGGACCATCAAATTGAAAAAGTTGTAGAAAATGGAAGATGTAAAAATATTATGGGACTTCCGACTACAAACAGACAAACATCTGCCACACAATACACCAGATATAACTGTAGTCGAGAAGAAAGAAAAACAAGTCAAAATAATCGACATAGCAATACCAGGAGATAGCAGAATAGAAGAAAAAGAAATAGAAAAAATCACCAAATACAAAGATCTACAAATTGAAATTGAAAGGCTATGGCAGAAGAAGACCAAAATAATCCCAGTAGTAATTGGCACCTAGGTGCAATTCCAAAACAACTTGAAGAGCACCTCAATACCATAGGGGCCACAGAAATCACCATCAGCCAATTACAAAAAGCAACTTTACTGGGAACGGCCTATATTCTGCGACGATATGTATAATAATATCAGCAACAACATTGATAATAAAATTCAGCCATCCCAGGTCCTTAGGAAGGACTCGATGTCTGGATAAAACAAGCCAGTCAATAACACCTGTCTGACTGTGTAAAGAACAACAACAACAAACATATTTATACCCTGCTCGGCTTGCAGCACACTAGCAATAGTAATAGCAATAGCACTTACATTTATATACCGCTCTATAGCTGGAAGCTCTCTAAGCGGTTTACAATGATTTAGCATATTGCCCCCCAACATTCTGGAAGGATGTTGACCTCGGAAGGATGAGTCAACCTTGAGCCCCTGGTCAGGATCGAACTTGTAACCTTCTGGTTACAGGGCGGCAGTTTTACCACTGCGCCACCAGGGGCTCTACTACTTGGGGCAGCTCATAACTACTTATCTACTGATCTGTTCCCCTAAGACAGTTGTAATTAGGGATGTGCTACATTTTAAAATGACATAGGAACATAGGAAACTGCCATATACTGAATCAGACCATTGGTCTATCTAGCTCAGTATTGTCTTCACAGACTGGCAGTGGCTTCTCCAAGGTTGCAGGCAGGAATCTCTCTCAGTTCTATTTTGGAGAAGCCAGGGAGGGAACTTGAAACCTTCTGCTCTTTCCAGAGCGGCTTCATCCCCCGAGGGGAATATCTTGCAGTGCTCACACATCAAGTCTTCCAGCTAAATATGTGATGTAGTTTTATGTTGTTTGCCATCTGAAATGACAGAAAAATTAGTGACATGCCATTTTATGTGGTGCTGTTTGAAAAGCTGCTTCACTTTCACCCACAGAACACCACCCTGATCAGAGTGAAAGACCAAATCATGCGTGTGACCTGCAATGTGCGTTGGTCTCGAGACCACCTGAGATAGGCCCATAATCGTCATAGCTGCTATGAACTCCTGAGCCTGGACAAATTGGTCCCGAAATGAACATTGAAGTTGCCCAGCACCACAAGCCTAGGCGACTCCAATACCAAACCCGAATTGGAGTGGATGACATCATTCATTCTTTCATTCATTCATCCGATTTCTATACCGGCCTTCCAAAAATGGCTCAGGGAGGTTTGCACTGAGAAATAACAAACAAATAAGATGGAACCCTGTCCCCGAAGGGCTCACAATCTAAAAAGCAACACAAGATAGACACCAGCAACAGTCACTGGAGGTACTGTGCTGGGGTGAATAGGGCCAGTTACTTTCCCCCTGCTAAATAAAGAGAATCACCACATTAAAATGTGCCTCTTTGCCAAGTTAGCAGGGGGATGCCATTTGGATGCCATTTGGAAATCCCTGTGTGTCTCAACAGCTGTAGCAAATTTGGTTCAAAGCGGTTAGGCGGTTCACAAGTTAGCCCACATGTGCCTAAAGGTTTAGGTGTCCGCCATCTTGGATTGGGGGGGATGACATCATCACAGACTATGCCGTTGGGGTGTTCCTATGTGTCCCTACAACTCTACCCAATCTGGTTCATATTGGTCCAGGCGTTGCAAAGTTGATGGGGGGCGGGAACACATGGATGGACAAACACACGGACGGACACACAGACACAGACACAGAATGCCGGGTGATCTCATAAGCCTACTGGAAAGTAGGCTAAAAAGGTTCTAAACTAGATCCTTAAAATTATAAACCTATAAGTCTCCTGTCAATAACTGGCAATCTGTTGGAGATTCAGTTCCGCATGGCATCAACCTTTTGCACCAGTAACCCTAATGACAACTAGGCATTGGGAGTAGAGATAGTCAGTCAGGGTCTCCTACTCTTTCCCGATGATCTCTGCCGCTATGACCCCTCAGTTGATTGAATGTACTCAGAAACTTCCTGGGAGTGACTTCCTCCTTCTCCACAGAATGCTTCTAGCTTGCTCGCTCAGCACCATGTTTCTATAGGTCTCTCACTGACCAACATGTAGCCAGAACCTAGACATAGGTTCATTTCATTGTAAGTCATTTCCTCCAACACAAACTCTATGCCATATATCTTAATTAAAAATTAGTTGAGGGGTGAAGTGAATAACATCTTTAGTACTGAACAAACTGCATTCTGAAGGGGCCACTCCACTTTAGATCATGCTACTGAAAGTTTCTGGAATGTAGGGGGTTGCCCACAACCCATATTAGCATGCTGGTGTCTACCTTATTTTCCTGTTTAAATTATGAGCCCTTTGGGGACAGGAAACCATCTTAATTTTTTTAAAAAATTCTGTGTAAACCGCTTTGAGAACTTGTGTTGAAAAGTGGTATATAAGTAGTAGCAGCAGCAGCAGCACAATTGAACTTGCTTGTGTGAGTTGGGGGCTCAAGTACTTTTATTTCAGGCATCCAGCCTGCCTGGAACTGCCGGTGGTAGCAGAGAAAACCCTTCTTGGAGGAATCTGGGGGTGTAAAGGCTTGGAAAGTAACATTTCTCACATTGCTGTTGATGGTGTTTCAGTTGTGTTTATTTCTAGATTGTAGACAGGGAGCCATTTTCTCAATTATTTTGCTATGTAAACTTTTTTGTGCTCAAGTTAATTCTCAACTCTCGGTGGAGAAGGAAAGCTATTACCATGTTACATTCAAAAGAGGGTTGCACAATGCTGCATATAGCTTGAATCTGCTATAAGCAGCACTAATCATATGACCCAGAGGGAAGGCAAAACAAAGCAATGCCATGCAAATAGGTGTTGTGGCCTTGTCAGTCCATTAGCACTACTTTGAAATGCCAACTTAGAATTGTGGGTAGGCCAGTTAGCCAGGGCCGGTGCCAGACTATTTGCGACCCCTCTGAGGTCTGCATTCTGCGCCCCTCTGAGTTCTGCGCCCTAATCGGCTCCCCAGTTGGCCTGATGGTAACACCGGCCCTGCAGTTAGCACTGAGGAGTGACTTTTAATAATTGGACAATCTGGGCAGGAGACCAAAGCTGCCACCAAAAATAAAGAAAGAGGGTTTTCTGATTCCTTCTCATTCTTTTTCTCTAGTCATAAGTCTAAAGTATTTTGGTTATTATGGCTATGGACAGAGGCGCTCTTACCCCTGGACTTCCGGGCTGAAGTCCAGGGCCTCCAGTCCCCTTGGGGGTCCCCAAATCCTTTTTAGTCTGTCCCAGGTGGTGTGGTCACGTTAAAAATGTGTGTGAAATAGTGTTTGTGTGTGTGAGAGGAGCCTTCAAAAACCTTTAGGTCTATGCTCCAAAATTCCCTGGGTGCCCCTCTGATTATGGAACCGGTTGTCCAAGAGCCACTGAAAACATATCTAGAAAATCAGAAGTAATTTCAGAGGCTCAACATAGATTAAAAGCCACTCAGAGAAATGTCACAATGGAACTCAGGAGGAACAATGGTCCATTGGGACATGACCTCACTTGTTACAACTCCCCTTTGCTCACTCATCGGTCACATGAGCAGAGGTGCTATCTGGGAGCAGAAGCATATGCTTTTCTCTGCTCTGTTATAGTGTTGTATATTGACATATACAACATATATAGTTGTATTATATTATTATTATATTACATATATCGTTGTATATATGTTGTATATACAACATATATAGTTGTATATAGAGAGAGTATAACATATTGACAAAAAGAGATAGAAAGAAAGCGTGCATACGTGCATCTGTGTTTGTGCTTAGGCTTTCTTTTAGTGAGAGAAACAAAGGGAGCAAGATGTAAGTAGGATTTCATAGAGGTTTCTACTTTCTGATTCTATCATTCTTATTGTGATTACAGGAGAGCCTTGGGGCTTCCTCCTCTCTATCTAAGGCAAGCATCTTTTTAATAGAGGTTGTCCTCAGGGCATGCTCTAATGCTTCAATAAACCTGTATCTTCATGAGTCCAGGTGCTGGACCATTCATTTGACCCTTTTAAGCAAAGGCTAGTGCCACCTACTGGCTGGACATATTAGAGCAACATTTCCAAACAGGTGGCCCAAGCTCAGTCTAGGGGCAAAGAGCAGGAGGACCCTGCAAGCCCCACCTCTCATCTTCTTTCCACTCGGTTCTAGGCTGCAAAGGCTGCGGACCCTCCTACGTAACCGGAGGCCCAAGTCTGGTCCACCAGAAGGAAGCAGCAAGAGAAAAGAAGAGGGTGCCACAGTTCCCATGGCTGATCATCCCAAGAGCTGGCACTTCATTGCCTGCTGCAGAAAACCAAAAGAGCAACAGGAACCTGAGCAGCAGGGGGGGGTTGGCATCAGCACTCCACCAGCCCCTCCCAGAGCAAAATGGTATCATCTCTGCAGGAGGAGGGAGGCTGTCGCTCTCAAGAATGGGAGGGATGCACACAAAGACAGGCAAAGCTCCAGAGGACTTGAAAACCTGTCTGGAGGTAAGGAGATGCTCAGGATTGAGGGGGCAGGGTGGATTTAGGGGTTAAGAATCTTAGAAACTGAGGCCAATAGGTGAGGCTGGGAGGCAGAGCAGGTTCCCAGGTCGCTATACTCTTCCTAAACAAAGAGGGATCCAGTGAGAAGAAACTGGGTCCTTTTTGGAGGAAGGACACAGATGGGTGCATTAATATGTCTCCACATTCTTCATGTTCTTTCCCCCATATTCATCAGTGAGCGGTATGCACTGCTCCCTCGACTCCTCAGACCAGTCCCAGCTGCAGAACCTAGAACTGGTTGAGGAGGTCATGGTGGACCGCTCAACACAGACGGTCTGGGAAGACCAAAGTGAAACTGAGAGGCAAAGCTCCAGAGCAGATTGGAACCAGTCTGGAGGTGAGGAGATGCTCAGGATTTGGGGGGATTTAGGGGTTGGGAATGGAGAATCTTAGAAATTGAGGCCAATAGGTGAGGCTGGGAGGCAAAGCAGGTTCCCAGGTCGCTATACTCTTCCTAAACAATAGGAACCAGTGAGAAGAAACTGGGTCCTTTTTGGAAGAAGGACACAGATGGGTGCATTAATATGTCTCCACATTCTTCATGTTCTTTCGCCCATATTCATCAGTGAGCAGTATGCACTGCTCCCTCGTCTCAGACCAATCCCAGCTGGAGGACCATAAACTGGATGAGGAGCTAACCGTGGGCAGCCCAAAAGAGCGGGTCTCCAGATGGGAAAACATGGGCTACATGGACAGCCAAAGCTCCAGAGCAGTTTGGAACCAGTCTGGAGGTGAGGAGATGCTCAGGAATTGGGGGGATTTAGGGGTTGAGAATCTTAGAAATTGAGGCCAATAGGTGAGGCTGGGAGGCAGAGCAGGTTCCAAGGTAGCTATACTCTTCCTAAACAAAGAGGGTTTCAGTGAGAAGAAACTGGGTCCTTTTTGGAAGAAGGACACAGATGGGTGTATTAATATGTCTGCACATTCTTCCTGTTCTTTCCCCCAGATTCAGTGGTCAGCAGCATGTACTGCTCCCTTTTCTCCTCCAGCTCCTACCACTCTGAGGTGGAGGACTGGAAAGTGGATGAGGATCTCATGGAAATCATCCACCGGCATATGGAGGACAGAGAGGAGGTACAAAACCCCACATCCCAGGTGCTTCCTCCACAGGTTGCTTCCATGTTCTGGACCTTTACCTTTCCAATGGCTTTTCTGCCATCAGATGGAAGGGAGGGGGGTGGGCACGAACGGTGGTTCCACATGACATGTCATATAGGACTGTCACGGTGATATTCCCTGTGAAAATCAGCAATGCCTCTCCCGACCGTCATGATCTTACTGCATGATGAGATTCAGAATTAAGCCCCATTCAGCACCTGCTCCTTTATTCCATTTCTGCCTCCTCAGTCCTCACTCCTTTCTTTCCAAGTGGCTTCTGCAACTTGGGCTGATTCAGAGGCACACAAGTGAACAGGAAACAACTGAGACAAGGGGCAGAAGCCTATTTAAGGATTTCCTTTAAGGGACGGAAGTCCTGGGAAGCCTCCAGAGTGCCGTGCCTGGATATTCTGGCTCTGCCCTTGCATTTTAACTCCCAAATTGCACCACAAAGAGGGTGTGGAAAAAGACAAGAGGGCATCATTGGAAATACTGGAAAGTGCTGGGTTGCCCTGCCCTCCGTGTCATCTGGATCCCCTGAAAACACTGAATGGAGGAAATGTGTGCCTCTGGGGGGAAATGACTGGAGCAGAAGCAGCCACGGAGCCCAGAACAGTTTCCATAGTAGCCTACAGGATCCCACCCCTTTTGATTCCATCCCCTTTTCAGTTCTGCCATCTCTCTGTGCACTAGCAGAATGCTATGCAGGGTGGGAAAGTCCTCAATTCCTCTCTCATTCAGAGCCACCGCGGGATGGGTGCTGGACTCTATCAGAATGTCCTCTCTTACCTAACTGCTTGACTCTCTTGCAACTTCAGAGAGCCAGCAATCAGGATGAGGATGTCCATTTCCTCGCGGTCCTCTGTGCTTGCTGCAAGGCTGCATATAAGAGCGGCCAGGAGAGTCTGGATCTCCCCTACAGCAAAGGACAACTGATAAAAGCAATCGTGGTGAGTGAGAAAGAGGACCAGAAATCGAGTGAAAAGATGGAAGTTAAATAAGGGGTGGGACTGGGAGGTCAACACATTTGTGTAATCAATATAGATTCCGCCTTTTAACACCAAACTGCTCCCAGGGCAGCTCACAAGCTTATCTTGAGAAGGTTCTGTAAAAGAAAGGCTTGCGGATTTGCTAGAGAGTAGGACAATGCAGCCTTTTGGAACAGGACCACTAAGTCCACTTAAAAACAGCCACAAGACTGCGGAGTAATTATAATTCCCACTCAAGGGAGTTAAGTGGTCGATGAAGATAAAGACAAGTGCTTTGGAAGGAAGGTTGGAAGGTTGGATGGGGTTGGAAGGAAAGCTCAAGAGTGGGCTGAAATAACCCCTACTAGGAAGCATCATGAATTGATGCTTCTCTGCTCTGTTTTGGCCCTTGGTCTTTCTCAGGTGGTGATGGAGAAGTCCCCTGTGCAGTCTGGGCCTACCATTCTCCTGCTTTATGCCATGGCTGCCGTCTCCTGCCTCAGGTATCTTTTCTGGGAGAAGGGGGATCTCTCTTCACAATAAGCCAAGAAGACTGGCAAAAGGGGTGCAGTGAAAGGGGCGAGTGAGGGGAGAAAACCTTCAGACCTGCTCAAAAGCCCCAGAGCAGTTAAAATAAAGGGGAGAGACACGGGCAGAAAAGGAAACGGAAATTGCCTATAAAAAAGAAGGGGTCTTCCCTTTGGCCCACAACACTATCAGTACAAGTGGCTGGGAAAAGAACGGGGATGTATTGGCTCTGTGATGGCCCCAGCGGAGTATTGATTCCTCTGGAAGCTGCTGAAAATAAAATATTTTTTAATGCTGGACATACAGTAATTTGGGCTAAGCCAGAATGCGAAGCCATAATTCGGGAGGGAACAGAGTCGTGTCTGAACTGGCCCGATAGCCTGCAACGACTTTGGGGTAAATCCAGCTGATATGTGGACTCACGCTCTCTATTCTGGAGGAGATTCGAACTAAAAGCCATGTGTGTAAAAGCTCCAGGTAGGACTTGGGGGGGAGCAAGGTGTGGCAGCAATTTGCGCCTCATCTCAGGCTCCCAAATGCCTTGGGCTGCACCTGAGGATGACAGCCTCTCCCCCACCCTGCATAACTTATCTTTCCCCTCTACCCTGCCAGCAAAATCAAGCCTCCAACTGACCCAGAGCTAGAGTCTGCGATCCTGCACTTCGCTGTTCGCGGGGTCATAGAGGTGCAAGCAGGACATGTCCACAAACAGGTACATTCTTATGGAATTCATCAAACACACCTCCTGGAGCCATGATTGCTAATTCCCTGAGATACCTTCTATCTTCAGGGGTGCAGTGGGCAAACAAAGCAGAGGAGGTGATTCACGGGTGCTGACACAGTCTCTTTCCACCTCCTTCATTGCATGGCTTGTGGGCCGCTGGTGGCCTCGACTTTCCTGTCCTCACCCCCGGCTGACAAGGCCCATGCTCCCCCATGCCTTCTGCTGTGCCTTCTGAGTAGCAGCGAGAGACGGGAAAGACAGGAAGGTGCCTGGAGAGCCCCCTCAGTGTGCACACTCCCCGCTCGCCACTGGGTCACATGCTGCTAGGGGTGGGGGCACTGGACCAATCACAGGCCTGTGGCAGAAGGCAGAAGGAGATGTGGAAGTGGCAGAAGAATGGGCGAGTGCTGGCAGCCTCTGCCGCATAACCAGTGAAGGTCACTGGTCTATTTTGTCATCCGGAATCCATGGAATGGCTTTGATGGAAGGCTCTCGCCTTGACTGTGCTGAGCTCCTCTTTGTTGACATGCTGGAGGGCGGGGCCTGGGGGGAGTGCCGCAATTACACACTGGCTCTCTCTTTTCTTTCAGGCTCTGCACAAACTCGCAGCAGACAATCTGGAGCTGATGCTGAGGGGTTTTTTGTCAGAGGCCCCAACCACACAGCATCTCTTGTCCCTCCTGGAGGTAAGAACATTGAAGAGGTGGTGAGGTGGGAAGGAGAGCCCGGCAGGGAGAGATGGACACCTGGGCCACATGTAGTCAGCGGGAATGCCCACCATGCACCACTGTGGCTCTTCTGTGATTGGCAGCCCAACGGAAAAGGCAGGAACATCATGCGCAATCTCATACAACATGCTGTTGAACAGCATCACATATGCTCTACACATCTCTGAATAAAAGCTTGATCAGGAACAGTATCCCCAAATCAAAGAGACGCAGGAGAGAAACAACTGAGCAGACTCACCTGTTCCATCCTAGAGATCTCTGGGAAGCCACTCACTTCCTCTCCTGGACACAAAGGGCTAGACTATACATGCACAGATTCAAGAGGTAAAGCTTCTCCTTGAAAGCACCACTTTAGGGAGCAGGTGGCTGAGCAGATACTTAAATGCTCCCTGTGGCAAATCAATACTGCCCTTGACCCTGGCTCCCCCCAAAAGGATTCTCAACTTGACTCTTAGCCAATATAAGGGCATAGGGGAAGAACTGACACCAGCTCTGTGAAGAAATTCTGCTATACGTGTACAGGAGTGGCTGGAGGAATAGTTTCAAATCCAGGCAAAGGGGCATGAGAAAGCTAGATAGGTCCCTCACAGGTGCATCACACAGGCTTCCGACACCTCAGTATGAGCAGTTGACAGATTCCCACAGAAAAACAGAGGGCAGAGGAGGAGAGGTGAGAACAGGAGGAAATCCGACTCCTTCTTTCCAGACCAGAGGCTTCACTAGAGTCCCTTACTAAGTCCATGCGGGAGGCAGTTGTGTGATGAGGCACGGGGATAGTCAAGAGTTCATACGGCGTGACAGAGACAAAAGGAACTTAAAAACAGGACTATGACTCCCTGTTTCCTGGAAAGAGCCCTGAGTAGCCAAGCATTCCTTTTATACGAAACATACCTGTTTGTTTGTTTGTTTGTTCGTTCAATTTCTATACCGCCCTTCCAAAATGGCTCAGGGCGGTTTACACAGAAAAATAATAAATAAATAAGATGGATCCCTGTCCCCAAAGGGCTCACAATCTAAAAAGAAATGTAAGCGAGACACCAACAACAGTCACGGAAGGTACTGTGCTGGGGGTGGATAGGGTCAGTTGCTAAATAAAGTCAGGCTTTTGGTTTATCATTTTAAAGTTTTAGGTTTTAGAGTTTTTAATCTGTGTTCTAAACTCTTTTAATTGGGTTAATATTTTAACAGGGTTTTTTTTAAGATTGTGAACTGTATAGGGACTTGCATCTGGGGTGGTATAGGGCCATGTTAAATACTGTAAATAAATAAATGTTAGCTGCATGTAATGAGATTCTGCGGTGCTGTTTCTCTTTCAGCACATCAACATCTGGATCCTCTCCAGGAATGCCCAGGAGAGAGCACGAGCCAGCAAACAATGCGCCAGCTTGCTCCGCTTTAGTGTCATGATGCCTGATTGTGATGTGAGTATTACCACACACAGGTTGGCATAACTTGGTTTTGAAGGCCAAGAGAGTCCTTGTTTTGGGAGGCAACCATAGCAAGAGAAGCAAGTGGAAATCCTTATTCTCTTCTTGCTTTGTGGAGTGAGTCTGAAGGCTGGACTCCTTGCATCGAAGTGGCCTGAAGACTTGTCCCAGTCTCTGGAGCTGTTTCCTTTTGAGCTCACATTTGTCCCTTCGATTTGAGGGCAACAGAGGGAAAGCCAAGAATCAAAGTGGGGAAGTGAGATTGGCCTTGTCTGCACCTTCCTCTGGTCTCCGAAGACCAGAGATGCATTTCATGGAGCTCTGAAACCAGGCACAGTTCTAGCTCAGGATAGCGGGACTCTGTGTACTAAATTCAAAGCGAATCAGTCACTTGGCTGATTTTTAATTTTTTTTTTTTCCCTGACAGGGAGGGCATTTCACTTTTTTCTTTTTTTAATTTCCCTGTTGATCTTGCACAAGACTGCAATCAGCCACCAGGTGGCAGCCTTGTGCAAGAGCAACAGGGAAAGCACCCTCCCTGTCTAAAAAATTATTAAAAATCAAACCATTGTCTCAAGGGCTTCAAATTTAATACACAGAATCCTGCTATCATGTGCTACAACAGAGCTTGGTTAAAGAGCTCCATGGCCAGCCCTCCCCAACTTAAGAATTTTTTTATAATTTTCCATTGATTCCTACGTTAAAAAACAAAACAAAAAACACCCTTGTAGCTGGCAATAGAGACATGTCGCTGCTTGGCCAAGATCCATGACAAATTAATTTTAATTTTAAAAAAATGAGTTGAGCTTTTCAGGAAGGAAGAATTTTTAAAATTAAAGAAAAAAGAGAAATGAATGAATGGAAGTTGATTCCAGGGCACAGGAAACAAGTCTGCCCAGAGTGCTATCATGTCAGCAAAGACTCGGCAAAGCCACCCCTCCATCTCATCTTGATCCACTTTATCTGTGGGGTCTCTCCACACATCAGCATCGTATCTGCAGAATGACAGAGTATCCCAGGAAAACATTTTAGGAAGTGCAACTCTTTTTGGATGCAGATACTCTGAATTAAGCTCCATTTGTAAAGATAAAACCTGTATAATTCCGCTTGCTAGGTGAACAGTACCTTGCTGACATAGTAATGAATTTGGTCTAAATCCCACCCTCATAGGAATACACCCCAAGCCCCATGTGGAAAAGCTCCAGGAGGGGGCAGGCAGAGTAAGAGAGAGGTGATAGTTAAAAATCAGTTGGATGACAATTGGTCAGACAATGAAGAGGGAGAAGCTAAGCTGGAGGCTTGGGTCAAGGGAGGAGTAGTGAACAGGAGGGACTTTTCTGGAGAAGAGAGAAGTGAGGCTTAAGGAGAGGCAGAGGATAAATCCAGAGAGGCGGAGGGTAGATCTGAACGTCCTGAGAGGGGAGGCACATCAGGAAGAAAGCGATCAGGTTAGGCACCTAACCCCTATGTGGAGAGGAGGAAAAGTAAGAAAGAAACTTAACTCAGAACATTTCTGTAAGCTGTAAGTTATAAGAATTTTAACATCATTCTGAAACCACTATGCTTATGTATATCTGAAACCTTGTTGTAATCATCACGCTTAGATTCCCCCCCCACGCAAAAAACCCAATAAAACTTGTTACTTAGGTATGTTTTATTTCCTCTCCCTCAACACCAGCAGAAGGACTATGCTATCACACAAACAAGATGGGGGGAAAGTGAGAGTTGGTCTCAGATCCTTTCTAATGAGGTCTGAGTGGTGGTAGCAAAGTTACTCTTGGCAGCAACGTTACTCACAGGCCTCTTATCCTTTCATCTCAGAGCTAAATGGGCTTCTTTCAGCCTGACGTGTGGCAGAGTTTGCTCTTCTGGCAACATACCTGTAGGTCAAGGGCGTAGCAAGGTTGGAGTGGGCCCAGAGACGAGATTTTAAAAAGCCCCCCCTCTCAAAGTCCAGGGCCTCCACACACCCCAGGCCCCCAAGGATTTAAGTCTGATATTTCAAAATATGTATGCTGCCTAGAAATATATTTCACTGAAGACACACACACACACTTCACAATATATAGTGATATACATTGAATACTATATATTTGTGCTACTTTTAATGCCCAGAACACACTAGAAACACTAATGATTAAAATGGGACCCTCGCTGCAAATTAGCAAAGGAGACTTTCAACCATGCAGGGTGAGCCTATGTCTGTTTTCTCAGAATTCTGAACCAATTCAGTCAAGTTTGATTGCAGGAGGTTTTTCACAGGAGGCTTTGAAAGCCCTTTAACACACTTCTCCTCTGGAATGGAGGTGCTGCATTCCCATGTTGGCCAGATTGACCCTGAAGTCCCTGCGAGTTACTGGGGAGCAGTTCACACATAAGAAAAATAAAATAAAATAAAAGCACCACACATGCTTCACAGTTCTCACTCAGACCTTCTGGGTTGCAAAACAAGCCAGCAAATATTCCAAGCTGTTTTAAATTAAATATTCAGAGACGTCTCAGTCTCTCCCCGTCCACATCAAAGCCCTTTGGCAAGCAGATCCCTATATATGGGCGGGGGGGGGGGACCACAAAAAGGAGTCCACCTTCTACCTGGCAAATGCTGGGCTGGGCAGAGGGTCTGCTGCAGAGAGCTGTGGGGGCCACTCTGCCTGCCTGCCTGCCTGCCTGCCTGCCTCCTTCCTTGCTTGGGGCCTCCCTTTAAGCCAACTCCAGTTCAGGCTTCACTGCGGCCTACACGGAGGCCTCCCTGGAAGCCCCGCCCACCCGCCCATCAGCTGAGAGGCGCCCGGGAGAAAAGGAGCTCTTGGCAGCTGGCCTGCTGCTTCGATGGCCCCCCAGGAGGACAAGCAGGAGAGAGGCAAGCAGGGCAACTGGCTGAGGGGCCTTGGGGCTGGGCAGGGGGCAGTGGGGAGTCCTGTGAGGTATCCCTGGTTGGGCCCCCAGGCAACCGCCTCCCCTTGCCTAATAGTAGTTACGCCCCTGCTGTAGGTATCCAGTTCATCCTGTCACCAACCCCTTGCCAAGACAGAGAGGAAAATGCACCCTCTTGGAGGGGCCTGCTTGTCTATTCACGTTAGGAAGGGAAGAGATGACTGGTCTACCCAACCCAGGAATATCCATTGCCCACGAAAGAAGGGGAAGGGCTGACAAAGCAATGTGGATGACAGAGATCCCTCTCATTTTCCTTCCTGCTAGAACTCTGCAGAACTCCCCAGTTTGGGCCACCATGTGGCGAAACTTGGAATCTGCATAATGGATTGCAGGAGGGATGTCAGCCGATACGCCAGGGAGGGAATCTACCGGCTCCTAGAGGTGCTTCTCAACCACAAAGGTAAGGAAGCTGGTGAGACCAACACTGCTTTCTAGATTATTATGTGTTCTATAACAAATGCCTTAGTTTCAAATACCAGTAAATAAGATTATAGCCCCTGGTCTTTTGTCTTGGTCCATTTATATCCACTGATTTCAGCCGAGTCCTTCAATAAGGGTGTGTCCTCCACAAAGATGACTCTGCTAGTGAGTGACCAGCAGCTGATTCAGCTGGATTTCCTCATCTCCCCTTCTCCACTAGACCCCATCCTATGAGCAAACATGGAGACAATGAGTATACAGGCCCTCTCGTAAACCAGACTCGAACCTCTTATTTCTCAAGTCTGGCTTCGGACCACTGCTGCAGTGAGCCATGGTGGGGTTCAGGCAATTCCTCTTGGGGGGGAATCCGGAAAGACTCCCAGCCATTCTGTCAGAAACCCCCTATGTCATCAGGATGTATAACTATTTAGCCCCGATGTTTCCTTCTCAGGCCAGAGCAGCAGAGACGCTGGGGAGCTGTGGAGCCGGAGATGGCAGGAGGAGGAAAGAATTCTGGCCTATCTGAACACCGCCAGAGTTGGGGAGGTAAGAAGATCCCTCTGGGTGGCTCCCTTGGGTGCCAGAATGGCCCATTGTCCCCCTTTTTGGGAGTGTGAGAATGGGCAGAGGCGTCCTTATCACTTTCTGCATTCAAGAAGCGCCAGAATCAGCATTAGGACATCTTGACACAGACCTCTCCAGAGACACAGTGGGCTAAATAACTGCAGTGCATGTTAGTTCATGGAAATGCAACTTTCAACCTGCTGTAGTGGCATGACACCTTGATAAGATAATGATGATTGCTTTGGTTTGGAATATCTACATCTATCAATGCACATGGTCCTTTACTGAGTAGCCTGAGCAGAAGAGCAGGTCCTTCCCCAAGCACCTTGCCATCTCAGTTCTGACTGTGGAGGAGATCAAAGAAGGAAGCAATGAAGAGGGAAAATAGGAGAAGCAGTTCTTATGAGCTGAATGCATGTGAATCAAGTTGCACATCTTTGGGCTTCAGGGGAATTAATTGAGGCTGATTCTTGATTTTAGGTTTTTAGGGAGATCTTTAATAAAGATCAGGAAAGATCCTTCCTGAGGACCACGATTTGGGCCATTAATCATCCCCTCCACAGGGTTAAGGAGGCTGGACTGATCCTGCTGTACTCCCTCCTGGGCAAGGCCGATGCACTGATGGGGTATGAGGTGAGCTACTGGTTAAGCTGCATGGCAGTGGGGGTGGGGGGTGGCATGTAATCAAAAAGGGCCTCTGATTCTGGTGGGTTGGGCATTTTCCCCATCTCCCCAGGAGGAGGAAATCCGGAGGAAAATCTGGCGTCGTCTCCGCCAAATCAAAGAAAGCAAAGGGCTGCCTGAAGAAATCGAAGGTATCTTAAAAAACCAAGGTAATCTCTATTTCCAAGGAATTGGGGAGGGTAAAACCACATCCCTGGAGTCACAGTGCAGGTAGAAGTCCTTTCCCCCACCCAAAGCCATCCCCTGTACCATAGCTGGTTTCAGGCGTTAAAGGTCCCAAACATATTGCTGTAATGTGTGTGACCTGGACTTCCCAAGGGATCATGACTTGATTAGTCAGGAAACCTTATGCAAGTTCTTGCATTAAGTCAATCCTTTTCAGGCCACATGCACATGTGCAGTGCATCCTGGGAAGATGGAACTTTTGGGAGAGAAATTCCTATAGTTCCTTGCTTTTTCAGGTGCTACAGGCTCAAGGCAACATCCAAGGACCTCAAATCTAAATCTAGTAGTCCTATTATGAATGTAACCCTCCCAGCCACCCTCTCCTCCTGCTGCCAGGACCCAGAAATTCAATGTGGACCTAATGCAGAATTCCGGCGAAATTTCTGAATGTGGATGCTTATCTAGAAAATGAATCCACTAACGTGGGATTATTTTCAGAGCCAGTTTTGAGCGGCCCACCTAACTTCCATGGCACTTAATACAAGCTACGCCTATGACTTGCTTTCTAGCTGCATCTTTTATATGCCGTGGCCTCAAATGATTACTACCACAGTATTATTCTAGAAAAAATACCAGCCATGACATAGGTCCAACAGGGTTCTTTCTGTGAAAGAACCCACTGCTTTGGAAGCAGACGGTACTATTTGCTTTGAGAGCCTGAATGCTAACACCAGCTCCACATACAACTCCTCCACTTAGTACATTAGGAGTTCTACAGTGATTCCCATCCCTAACACTTTCCTTAGTCAAATGGTGCTGGCATCATTATATTTTTCCTTCTCTTCTCTCCCATTCAGGTGACTTACTGATGGACCTTGGCTGTGCCGCTAAGCCGACTACCCTCCCATGACACCTTTCCTTCCTTTCCATATAAAAGTATAAACATATCAAGAGAAAAATCATATAACATCTTAATTAAATGTATTATGTATTATCATAAATGTATGTTTCATATGTATCATATCATAAATGTATTAATCATGATCAAAATTCCTCAAAGGGATCAGGAAACTGAAATAACACCTTTTAAAATGTGGATACCCTCAACGATTACAACATCAATAGGACATCAGCCATATCAAGAGATTCTCTACAGAGGCAAAACAAATATGCAAAAAGAAGAGAGGGTCCCATTTTGGTAGACTTTCATCCTGCCTCACCAAACTATCACCAGGCAATAAAAAGACAGCCCCCACCCTGAGAGCTTTTCCCAGAAGTTCAGAATTTGCTTACAGCAATAGCTGTCAGAACATCCACGTGTTGCTTTCCATCAACCACCTAATCTATACAGACGATTACTGAGAGCTGTCCTAAAATCACTGATCAGCAATCCTGGATCACACCACTGTCAATCCAGCCGCTGCATTACTTTCACTTTTCTAAAGAATACCATCACTTTTAGCAGTACCACTACCAAGAAAACCTATTACATCTGGGAGAAACTCATCTGTACTTCCACCTGTCATATATATTAAAGAGCGCAGATGTCCATATTGCCATATGCGCTATGTAGGCAAAACATCCTCAGACTTGAAGCCATCTTTCAGGAAGCACAAATCTGCCATCTTAACAAAGAACAACCTATGGGCAGATACTTCAACTCAGCCAACCATCATCTCAATGATATGGAGATCTAAGAGCGCCTTTCATCCAACTGCAACATCTGGCCATCATTCTTTTCTTGTCACTTGCCCTTGGACTCTGCTAACATGGCATTCTTCACTGCCATCTTATGAACTGTATGTGCTCACACACATCATGACGAACGCTAATGGAAGCCACCATGGGACATCCACACCTACAGCTTCTCTTGCTGCATCATTTCGCCTTTGTTCTAGCCACACAGGAGTCTTTTTGCCAGGAAGCACTGCAGGTCTAGGCAATATAAGTAATTCAAGCACCCAGAAAGAAAGAAGAGAATAATTGATTAGAAATACATTTTAAAATGTCGCATAATAAAGAAATACGCAAACCCACTGAAATAAAACCTTCATAGAGTATCCACATAAGAAATCCAACACTTAATGATCCGCATATTAAAAAAGATCAATAAAATCAATACATGTAAATTTCCCCACTCCGATTTATTTATTCAGAAGCTTTCAGAATCCTGAGTCTAACAGAAAGAGATGATTTTTTAAAAAAAATTCTCAATTCTCCATTAGTGGAGCTAAACTAATAAACGGGGGTGGGGGGACTAAACATCTAAGAAAATGTTAGAAAAATTCAAAGTCTTTTCAGAACCATAATTCTAATAAGAAAAGATCAAGAAAAAGAAAAGCTCCTGCCTGCAGACTTCCCCAATGAAAGCTGTAAATTTCGTCTCCATAGGTTCAATGCTGGTAGTGAAAGCTCTAAAGTGAGAATGTAGTTATCTGGTCATAAAACCCTTCATAATGCAAACCAAATAAAGCAGGAGGATCTCTCAAGCAGAACTTAAGCTGATTAACATAAATGCAGAACTCTGTGCCAAAACTATGAAGCAAGAGCTTAAGCAGATCACATTAATCACTTCCTACTGGCTCTCTTCTCAATACACAATACAGCATAGTTGCCTCCTAAAAAGTCCATGGGAGGTTCAAAAATGATGGAAACACAGAGACTGAGGAACAAAAATGCAAGGAATCCTGTTAGTACTTACAAGCTCAAAAGGTATTCTCAGTTGTGGGAGTGTCATTAAAAACAAAAGGGATAGCGACAAAAATAGATCTAAAGTCTAATGAAAAAGATTTTTAAAAACGATTTTGAACTTCCCATTCGACTGTCCAGATAATCCAAGGGCTTAGGAAAGAAGAAAGTTAATTATTAGAGAGGAAGAAACTGACCATGCGAAGACATGAAGTATGGATATTTTAAACCCAGAGCCAAGACAAAATTCCCAACCCATGCACACCAAATACGAGACGTTTTGGCAAATGTTCATGACTGGCATCTAGAACCTATTATATTAAAAAGAGATGAACAAAAGGGAGGAATTTGAGAGAAGGGGAAAAGGTTAATTTAAAGAGAAGAGGAGATCTTATGAAATACTAAAATGAAATTCCTCAATGAAAAATCAAACAAAAAAATAACTGCATCTGGAACTCTCAATCTTCTGAAAACCAAATACATCTTCAGTGCCATAATCTCATGCAATACCATCCAATCAAACTTCAGTTTTAACCCATGATTTGAAAAAATAGAGAAAAAACAATACCCTTTAGTATAAAGATTTTCCTCTTCACAAGAATTTTTGATAACAGCTGTTAAATTAACAGGGAATCCATAAAACCTGTTCTTCATATTGGAAAAGACTAATTACATGTACAGGACAAAAATATAACAGTAATTATAATTATAGATGAAACGTATAAATGTATAAACTAATTTCCCCTAGTCTCTATAATACTTTTGGAAACTACAATAACAGGGAATCCAATGGGGAAAAATTAATCAGCTTTCAGTAAAATCTATCTCTTATAAGTAAGTTCAACCTAATAGCTTCAACAGATAAATTCACCTATATGCCTTTAAACACAGATTTCCATATTCACCAATACCATACATTTGCTATTTCTTCAGAGGGAATAAACTGAATATGTTCATATTAAATAAGCATATAATAATAGCCAAAATAACAAACTAAACATATTAGTATAAATTGTGATAACCTAAATGTATACATTTTTATCTTGAAATAAACCAATAGGAATTTAAAATCTTATTAATATTAAAAAAGGATAATAAAAGTAATGGATTTAAAGGGGGGAGAGGAAAGAAAAACATATTATTTAATTCTCAGGTATCATTTACTTCCCACATCAAAGCAATATAGTAAAGAGTCCCAGAGGAATTCAGATCGAATAAGTAGATACTATTAAGAGTCTTTCCTAGTCCTTCAAGGGGTTAACTTGAAAGTCTTCAAAACATTCCAGGTAGAAAGATAAGAGGAAACTCTGCTGGGAGACTAAACACTGCCGGAACTAGCTCCATACGAAAGAAAGCTTGTGCATGGGGAAATGTGTTATCAGGTTACGTGTAGTAAATATAAAAAGCCTTAGGTCTTCTATTTGTGATCATTCCAATTTCAAATGTTGACTTTCAGGCCAAACTTCTGAATAGGATTTACAATGCTGGGTAATATTTATACTCCATCAGTGGTGGTAGAAGGTATTCATCCAATTAGTCAACAGCAGAAAATAAAGAGAGTCCCCAAGTCCCTAAGGATGCCGAAACGTTCAAAGTTTCTTCTTTTCCCCTGTTTTTCCATCACCATAATCCATACTATAATGAAAAGGAGGCATCAAAAGCTCAGAAATTAAGAATCCCCTTTCCATTTGTCTCTACAGTCCCAACTTCAATAATGTTGCTAAAAGTTCCAGGCAGCAAGCAAGAGACATAAACATAATTGTACCACAAGAGAGCTTCTGTATTCAAACTTCCATATACATACTGTATTCAAACCATTAAAAAGTAAAAAACCCTCATTCATTTATCTATTCCATCCTAACTTCAATAACGCTTCTAAACGTTCGAAACAGAGAGTGCCACACAAAGAGCAAAGAACTTAATTACCAGCCATAAAACACTTTTATCAGTTCCAGAATTCCAGTGCTGCGATGATGACGACGACGATGATGATGATGATTAATTCGATTTCTACACCGCACTTCCAAAAATGGCTCAGGGCGTTTTACAAAGAGAAACAACAAACAAATAAGATACCTCCCTGTCCCCAAAGGGCTCACATTCCCAAAAGAAACATAAGACACACACCAGCAATAGTCACTGCAAGTACCGTGCTGGGGTTTGGATAGGGCCAGTTACTCTCCCCCTGCTAAATAAAGAGAATCACCATGGTAAAAAGTGCCTCTTTGCCAAGTTAGCAGGGAGATAATTAGTAACTAGAGCATCAAACGCTTTGCAAAACCACTCGCAGGAATTCTTCAAGGTAAAACTAAAAACAGATTCAAATAAGAGGCTGGGTTGTGCAAAACAGTAAGCAGTAGGATCACACATTGGTCATGTAAGACTTCATTCCTCACCCAGCCAACCCTCTTCTTAATGCCGTTTACATAATTCCCTCTGGAAAAGTCAGTAGGAGGCTCAAAAGTAATAAAGACAAAAAAAGGGGAGGCCAGAAGAAGTAAAAAGAAATGCCAAAGATCTTGCAAGCTCAAAAGCCATGGTCATCTCAGAGATTTGACAGGAAAGAAAAAAGCCGTTCTTCAGAAGGCATGTTGTTAAGCCTGTCTCCGTTCAGCCTGATGCTTAATGCAGAAAGGTCTCTGCTGAGGGTTCATCCAGGGTCCTCCAGGCTTTTTCAAGCCTGGAATCTCCACGGATCCCACCCACCCCCGGGGGGGGAGGGGATGCGCCCTGCATGCATTCTGATCTTTATGTAGCCGATGAAAGATAATTAGACCAAATGGGAGCGGAAAGCCCTGGCAGCCAAATTGTCAGGTACTTCCCAGAAGAATGCCATCTTGCTTCTCTGTCCATTCCTCAAACCTATTGGGGGATCTCCAATCTCTATTTGTATTAAAATCGGGTAGCTGAACTATCGATGCTACTATCCATCAATATAGATCTAATTTGTAACTATACTAGCCATGGTATTTGAGATCCTGTTTCTTGTTCAATCTCAACCTTCTTGAATAACCTCTTATTTCTATGGACGTCTTTTATTCTATAAAAATTCTTTCCCTTCAACATCTTCAAATAAGCCAATCCATATTGATCTTCCCCACTATCCAGATATGTTAATAAAGGTGTTAGTGGAGAAATATCTTTCTTATAGAATTAAATAGATTTCTCCTAGGAATGAATCGATAGATTGATCGATATGAAC
Organism: Hemicordylus capensis; assembly: GCF_027244095.1. Classification (NCBI taxonomy): domain Eukaryota; kingdom Metazoa; phylum Chordata; class Lepidosauria; order Squamata; family Cordylidae; genus Hemicordylus; species Hemicordylus capensis. The sequence continues at coordinate 239,117,906 of NC_069657.1, read as the reverse complement.
AATTTTATAACTAATTAATTTAAGTCAATTTGCCAATAATTTAGTATACTGTATAATTTATAATCAACATTAAGTAGCAAAATTGGTCTATAAGAGCTGACTTCCTGTAAATCTCTACCTATTTGAGGAATTAATGTTATTTTTTGAGTCATACCACGAGGGTGGGAAACATGCTCCCTGACTCAGAGCATTCATTAAAATTACAAACTTTGGTATAATAATTTCTTTGAATTGGCTAAAAAATTCCCCTATCAAACCATCCGGTCCTGGAGATTTGTGATTCTGAATGGTTTTAAAAACCTCAAGCACTTCTGCCTCAGTAAATGGTGCATCCAAAATCTTAATATCCTCTGGAGTTAGTTGTGGGGTACTAATCTTATCTAAGTAGTTAAGAATTTTCCCCTGTGTTGGGTTATGAGAATTATATAATTGTTCAAAGAATGTAACAAACTGATCACTGATATCTTTAGTGTTAGTGATGGTTCGACCTTTATCATCCTTTATTACTTTTATAAGCCTCTTCTCCTTAACTTTCTTTAATAACGATCTTGTTAATAACTATCTTGGCTAACGATCTTGTATTTCTATCACCATATTCATAATAACTTTGTTTTACATAACAGGTTGAGTAGAAATTTTTGTTGTTTCCAAAACCACTAGCTCCTTCCTTTTCTTCCATATTTGCTGAAAGGTATTAACAGACCCTGTTCTATGAAATATTGCCAATAAGTGTTTAAACTCCAACTCTAGTTTATCACTCATTTGTGTTGATTCTTTTTTAATCCTGCTCATCTGATTAATTCACTCCCCTCTAATAACAGCTTTCATCACATCCCATTTCATTACTAATGATGTTTGCTCCTTATCATTTTCATTTAAAAAAAAAAAAATTCTTAATGTTTGGGCCAATTGTTGCTTTGCCATTTGTCCACAAGTAATCTAGCTTTAAAACGCCAAACCGGAGAGAATAAAATTTTCTCCTCTAATTAGATACTGCTTTAATTGTGTTTTAATTATGTTTTAATAATTTTAACTTTTTAGTTTTAATTTTTGAAATATTTTAATCTTTTATTGGCTGCTTTTATTGTTTGTAAACCGCCCAGAGAACTTGCGTTTTGGGAGGTATAGACATGTATCAAATAAACAAATAAATGGAATTTAAAGATCACTGGGGCATGATCCGAAACAAGAATGGGTCCAATTTCTCCCTTATGAAATTTTATGAAATGAAATTGAGTTAACAAAGTATTAGATGCCCATATATAACCCAACCTAGAATAAGATTGGTGTCTTCCTGGAAAAAAGGTCAAACTTTTGCAGAGGGATTAAGCATTTGCCAAGAATCTATAAGCTCATATTTATGCATCAATCTTTGAAAGTTCAACGATAGTGAGGCTTGTTTCTTATAGTGTAAAGATCTTGATTTATTCTCATTAGATGACTTAGTGGCATCAATATTAAAGTCCCCCCAGGCTGCAACACTATATTAGTACCAGCAAACCTTTTCATTTTCCTCATTGTTTTCTGAAGGAAGTCAATATGTCTCTGATTTGTAGCATAGATAGAGGCCCAAGTAATATCCTTATTGTGCAACTTCTCCTTAATAAAAATAAATCTTCCATCCTTATCTTTCAAAAAAATTTCAACAACAAGATCAATGTCAGCTTTAAATCAAATACCAACCCCTCTTGCTTTGTTTGGAAAACTGTTTTCCAAAATATTTATCTCAGTATCATCTATCTTATAAGTCTCTTGTAAAAAGACCACAACTGGGTTAAAGGATTTAATATAGATATCCTGGCCCTTTTAATTGCATCCCCCAAACCTCTCACGTTCAAGGAAAAAACCATACAGTAATCACTCATTTTTAATTCTTAGTTCTTGCTGACAATCTATAGAATTATTTCTCTAAGCCAGAATGCATGGGGATGCGTAGGGATGCATGGGGATACCTGGTGGAATGTTCCAGCCTGAAAAGGAGGGTGGCCTGTGGGGAGGAGGACCACCGGTGGGCAAAGCCCCGCCAGCTTGAAGAGGAGGGTGGCCTGTGGGGAGGAGGACCACCGGTGGGCAAAGCTCTGCCAGCCTGAAGAGGAGGGTGGCCTGTGGGGAGGAGGACCACCGGTGGGCAAAGCCCCGCCAGCCTGAAGAGGAGGGTGGCCTGTGGGGAGGAGGACCACCGGTGGGCAAAGCCCCGCCAGCCTGAAGAGGAGGGTGGCCTGTGGGGAGGAGGACCACCGGTGGGCAAAGCCCCGCCAGCCTGAAGAGGAGGGTGGCCTGTGGGGAGGAGGACCACCGGTGGGCAAAGCCCCGCCAGCCTGAAGAGGAGGGTGGCCTGTGGGGAGGAGGACCACCGGTGGGCAAAGCCCCGCCAGCCTGAAGAGGAGGGTGGCCTGTGGGGAGGAGGACCACCGGTGGGCAAAGCCCCGCCAGCCTGAAGAGGAGGGTGGCTGGCGGCCCAAGGCCGCCATGAGGAGGAGGCAGCAGCCGAACAGCTAGCCCCGCCTTGCCTGGCCCGGCTGCTGAGGTCAGGAGGAGGTAGCGGCGGGCCCTAGCCTGGCTGCCAGGAGGAGGGGGGAGAAAGTGGAGGGGGACCAGAAGCAGGCAGAGAGGGGAACAGCCAGTCGGCTGGCTGGCCAGCCAGAAAGCTAGCCATGACAGCATCGGGGGGGGGGGGACACGGCTGGGCCCAACTAGCGCACAGATGCTCTGTGTGGTGTCAGCTAGAAATGATTTAATTTCCAAATTCCAGATAGTTCCAATCCTCTCAAATCACCCATTTCTATCTTAGTATATCCATCTATAGAATGCAACATAATGTATTTAACTGTTCCTTTTTAAAATATGCTTCCCCCTTCCCTGAAAACCCTCCCCTCCAACTGCCTCCTCTCCCTGTCACCCCTTTCCCCCCTCCCTTCCCTCCCTGGTGCACTCAGACCAAAAGCAAACATTGTTGCAGAGAAGTTAAATTCTCTAACTTTTTGTGGGGGGGGGGGAGGAGCATCAGCTCACCCTCTCTCCATTCCAGCCCAATATTCCTTATAACCAAATGATTATTTAACTAATTACTTATATTCACCCGGCCCAGCTAACCACCTTAGCATTCTCCTCCCTTCTTCCTCATTTCTCTTTTAAAATTCACGTACTATAGTAATTTATCAAATCTTCCAGCTGCTTCTCGTAGGTTCCATATTTCACAGTTCTAAGGTCAAATGGCCTAGTTTCAAAGGAGAGAGTTTTTTTAAAAAAAAATCTTGGCAGAGATGCATATCTTAAACAAATTCTTCTGTTTCCCAGTTAACTCAAGGCTAAGTTGCATAGTTCTCTGTGAGATGTTTTAGCCCAGCTACTTCTTTTTGCATTTCTTCCAGAGCTGTAATAACTTGCTTCCCTTCAGGTTTGAAGATAATTATTTTAAAGGGAAACCCCCATTGGTATCAAATCCCTTTTGAAAAGAGAATCTCAGTTAAAGGCTCAAATTCTTCACGCCACTGCAATGTTGCTGTATTGATATCTTGAAAAAATACTACTTTCTCATTATTCCAGATTACCCCTTTTTGATGCTCTTTATAAAGCACTCTGTCCTTCAAGCCAAAATTAACTAATCTCACCAGGACGTCTCTCGGTTTCTGTGTTGAAATCTTATATGATATCCTATGACCTCCTTCCAGATCTCTTTCTACAGTTTGCAAGTCTGAAGACAACTCGTTCATTTTAGTGATAACATAAATAAGCTCATTAAATCCACATTTGGCAACATCACACTAATGCCCCCAATTTTTAAATTATTTCTTCTATCGCGATCATGGATAGTCGCCATAGTCTCTCTTACTTCCTCCACTTTTTTCTGAGTAGCAGATAATTCTAGGGCATTCTTAATCGCCAGATCAAAGACATTACTAGCTGTTTGTCCAATATCAGAGATTTGCAGTGAAAGGTCCTTAAATTGCTTTTTAATTTGATCAGTTATACTTGCCAAATCTTGACGGACCGTTGTAAACGTGTGACTCCATTCCACTTGTAGTTCTTTATTAAGCTACATTATCAAATGTTCAATTAATTGTAATTCCAAGGTTTGTCCGGAGGTATCCCAAGGCTTTTCTTGTTTTTGTAACTCAGTTGAGCTTCTTCCTGGATCTCTTCGTCATCCACACATCCATTATGGGTGTGTGGGGGGGGGGACATACCAGCTGGCTTCAAATCATCCAGGAAGGCTCTAATTCCTTTCCCTTTCCACTTCAACACTTTCTTGGACATTTCCCCTCCAATATCACTTCAAATTAACAAATGTAGCTGCCAAACTCTCAAGGCTAGGTCTGGTAGAAGGGCTGAGATGGAGAGAGCGATTGAGCTAACACACCATCCTGTCTGTGGCTTGCGCCACCCTCCCTCTGACAATTTCATTCATAAGCCAGCCATTTCAGTGAAATACAATGACATTAAACTGAAATATCTCTTGGAAGAATGTTGGATAGGGCATTTGGCATCTATAGAAGCTATTGTCTGAAGTTACAAGGAACTATTTTATTTATTGTTAAATTTATATACAGCCTTTCATTAACAATCCCAAGGCAGTTTACAGCAAAATTTAAAAACAAGATTATAAAAAGGCAATCCCAAGGCAGTTTACAGCAAAGTTTAAAAACAAGATTATAAAAAGGACACTATTAAAATATTAAGCTAAAAATATAAAACAAATCTGATTAAAAATTTAAAATGAAAGCATAAAAGCAATACAGAGCAAACGGAGCAGCAGCAGAGAGAATCAAATAAAAGCCTGGGTAAAAAGCCACGATTTAACATGCTTTCTAAAAACTGTGATGGAGACCTAGGAGTGAATAGCTACTAGTACAACTTTTCAAATTCATTGATAGCGACCCTGAATGTGATGCAACCATCAGCACTGAAGCCAAAGGACTACTTCTAAAAAATTACCCACCCATTTTCTGGCACACTTCTTGACACACACACAGGGGCGTAGCAAGGTTGGAGTGGGCCCAGAGACGAGATTTTAAAATGGGGCCCCCCCACTCTAAGTCCAGGGCCTCCGCACACCCCAGGCCCCCAAGGATTTAAGTCTGATATTCCAAAATAAGTATGCTGCCTGGAAATACATTTCACTGAATACACACACGCACACTTCACAATATATAGTGATATACATTGAGCACTATACATTTGTTTTACTTTTAATGCCTAGAACACACTAGAAACACTAATGATTAAAATGGGCCCCTTGCTGCAGATTAGCAAAGGAGACTTTCAACCATGCAGGGTGAGCCTATGTCTGTTTTCTCAGAATTCTGAACCAATTCAGTCAAGTTTGATTCCAGGAGGTTTTTCACAGGAGGCTTTGAAAGCCCTTTAACACACATCTCCTCTGGAATGGAGGTGCTGCATTCCCATGTTGGCCAGATTTACCTTGAAGTCCCTGCAAGTTATTGGGGAGCAGTTCACACACAAGAAAAATAAAATAAAATAAAAGCACAAGACATGCTTTACAGTTTTCACTCAGACCTTCTGGGTTGCAAAACAACTTGAACATAAGTGCATTTATAAATGAATGAATGAATGAATGAATAAAATAAATAGAATACTGTTTCTTCCACAAGTTTTTGTAATTTTCTGCCATGAAACAAGCCACTTATAGGACTTTTTAAATAGTTTTTTTTAAGCCAGCAAATTTTCCAAGCTGTTTAAAAATAAATATTCAGAGACTTCTCAGTCCCTCCCCCCCATATCCAAGCCCTATGGCAAGCAGATGCCTATATATGGGGGGCGGGGGGGCGGGGAAGGTAAGCACAAAAAGGAGTTCACACTCTACCTGGCAGCAAGGGCTCTTCTGCTGCAGAGAACAGTGGTGGCCACTCTGGCTGCCTCCTCCTTCCTGGCTGGCTTGGGCCCTACTGGAGTTCAGGCTTCACAGAGGCCTACACGGAGGCCTCCCTGGAAGCCCCGCCCACCCGCCCATCAGCTGGGAGGCGCCCGGGAGAAAAGGAGCTCTTTGCAGCCTGTCTGCTGCCTGCATTGCCGGCCAGGAGAACAAGCTGGAGAGACGGCGAAGAGGGCAAGTGGCTGAGGGGCCTTGGGGCTGGGCAGGGGGCAATGGGGAGTCACGTGAGGTGCCTCTGGGGGGCCCCTCCAGGCAGTGGGGCCCCCAGACAACTGTCTCCCCTTGCCCGATCATTGTTACTCGCCTGCACACACACACACCCCGCCCGCCCACCCCACACACAAATGTCAAAATTGATACATCCAGCTAATGCTATTCTGGAGTTGTTTTCAATAGATATTTCTATTTCCCATGCCCTTGATGTCATCCTGGCAGTTTCACAAGAAATTGCATCACTGCAAAATGATGACACTCAAAATAATGATTTTCAACTGAACACTATAGAACACCAACCAAACCATTCAAATGAAATGACCAATGCCAAAGAGGATATGTAAGTCTCTCTTCCACCTACAAAACATGTATGAAAGCAATGCTGACTGTGCTGTGATCGAGAACTGTCCTACAGATTATCAAACTTTTAGGAGAATATACAGGTGAAACTCGGAAAATTAGAATATCGTGCAAAAGTCCATTAATTTCAGTAATGCAAATTAAAAGGTGAAACTGATATATGAGACAGACGCATTACATGCAAAGCGAGATAAGTCAAGCCTTAATTTGTTATAATTGTGATGATCATGGCATACAGCTCATGAAAACCCCAAATCCACAATCCCAGAAAATCAGAATATTACACGGAACCAAGAAGACAAGGAATGTAGAATAGAACAATATCGGACCTCCGAAAAGTATACAATGTACTGTGCTTGATTGGCCAGCAAACCCGCCTGACCTGACCCCATAGAGAATCTATGGGGCATTGCCAAGAGAAGGATGAGAGACATGAGACCAAACAATGCAGAAGAGCTGAAGGCCGCTAATGAAGCATCCTGGTCTTCCATAACACCTCATCAGTGCCACAGGCTGATAGCATCCATGCCACGCCGCATTGAGGCAGTAATTGCTGCAAAAGGGGCCCAAACCAAGAACTGAATACATATGCATGCTTATACTTTTCAGAGGTCCGATATTGTTCTATTCTACAATCCTTGTCTTCTTGTTTCCATGTAATATTCTAATTTTCTGGGATTGTGGATTTGGGGTTTTCATGAGCTGTACGCCATGATCATCACAATTATAACAAATTAAGGCTTGACTTATCTGGCTTTGCATGTAATGCGTCTGTCTCATATATCAGTTTCACCTTTTAATTTGCATTACTGAAATTAATGGACTTTTGCACGATATTCTAATTTTCCGAGTTTCACCTGTATTTCAGTGCAGTTGATACAGAGAAAGGTGAAATGGCAGCTCCATCTGGGGAGAAGTATATGGATATTTCAGTTGCCATACAAACTTTAAAGATTACAGACAAAGACGACTTTCTCGACCCAAAGAAGCTTCTACCACTGTGTGAAATTTCCAAATGAACTTCAGAAATTGAGGAACTTCAAACATGCAAAGAGGTCTACGGATGAAGTGCAAGGATATGGCAGAATCTCACCAACCCCCCTCCCCCCCATCATTTCACAAGCTTACCAAACATTGTACCTTTAAAAGGAAGCAGGATAATGCTTTTTGTCCCAGAGGAGGAGTCACAGAAGTCTGAGAGGAAGGGGGGAAACTGGGGATTGAGACAGAACTATTAAAGGAGCTGAGCAGTCTCCAAATTTGACCTCCATCCCTGTAGCCCACATCCTGCTTCCTTACCTACATCTAGAGGATGAGGTGACCGGACAGATGGAAGGCCTGCATCTGCCTCCACCTAAGAACCCATCCTGCTTCAGCTACAGGTAAATTAGTGCCTAATTACCAGCCTATAACAGACTCAGTAATCTGTGATTACGAGTTGGGTTTATACTGTGTGCACGTGTGTGTTTATATGTTCTTCATTATAACACCCTTTGTTTCATAAAATACATGGTTTTTAATGTAATACATGTGAAAGGGGCTACTAACTGTTCACGTATTATTACTAGCCTACTGTTCCCCCCTTGCCCTGTTAGGAAATATTGTAACTACAGACCTATGTCTTTTATCAATGTTGACATGCAAATCCTGGCTTCCGTTCTGGCCAATAGACTGCAGTCCATTTTATCTTCAATAGTACATCCCAATCAAGTGGATTTCATTCATGGTTAACAAGGCGCAAAGAATATCCCAGCCCCCTCATGGCCAACAAGGCGCAGTCAGTTTACTGAATGATCTCACTATCCCAGGACAAATCTATTCCTGCTGCTGTCTCTCTCTTGTTGGTGCTTTCCAGATTACATGCTACAACAGGGGTAAAATGCTTGAGCTTGTCAGGACCGTATTGGAAATGATCCCCAGAATCTCAAACTCCTACAATGGGGAAATGCAGCTCTTTTTCTGCAATGGACTTGTGATGTTGTAGCACTATAACGCAAAGATCAAATCTGAAGGAAGGCATCAGAAATGTGAACGGCACCCTGATGTCAGTGCGGAGACTGTGGTATCACAACACAGGAAGTATGAAAGCACACTTAGCAGATCGGTAGTGACACTGTTGTAGGGTTTAATCTGGAAAGCACCATTGCAAAGAAAGCCTTTGATAAAGTTTCTTGGTCTTTTTTGAATTATGTTCTATTCAAATTTGGCTTTCCTCCTGAATTCATTCACTGGATAGGCATTTGATACTCTGTGCCTCAGTCTCAAAAGTTTTCCAGCGGAGTTTTGTTATTGCCCTTCAGGCTTTCTTGAGCCACCAGACAAGGCTGCCTTTTTATCTCCTTTTTAATTTAGCATTAGGTCTTCTGGCTTGTACAGTCAGACAACATCTCACCATTTAAGGTATAATGATTCATAATAATTAGAGCATAACATAGCCCTCTATGCTGATGATACTCCCCCCTTTAAAGGGTCCTGTTTCTTCTATGCCTGGTTTCCCTCCTGATTCAGAAATGTAGTCAGCTCTCTGGCTACTGTATTAACTGGCCCAAGTCTGAACTGAAGCATCTGAGAACGTGTTCTCCTCTCTCCTTATTTCAAAATTGGAATTTAATAATTTGCCAAACAGATATTAAATACTTCAGAATTATTGTCACCTGCAGTAGTTGCTTGTTAATTAATAGGAATCTTCATCTCATTTTAGGCGTCTTCATCATGAGCCCTATCACCCAATGAAATCATCTGAAGAGGTTCATCTGCGGTTGCCACTAGCCCAAGTGGTGGCTACACAGGGACGGGCCTTCTCTGTGGTCGCCTCGAGACTCTGGAATGTGCTCTCTGCTGAAATAAGAGCCTCCCCATCTCTGACAACGTTCAAGAAACCTTTCAAGAAACATTTTTTCACCAAAGCCTTTTAACTTGACTTGTGGTTTTAAATCGTTTTTAAAATGTCTGTTTTATTTTGCTTTATGTTTTTGTAAACAAAATAAATTTTCACTCAAATGAAACTTGATGTGGATACATGGATCTCCTTAGCTAACAGCATTTGGAGTACAATAAACATAATTAAAATGAATCTTCTTCCCCATTTGATTTATGTATTAAGGGGTCTCCTCTTATGCATTCCCCGAAAACCCTTCAGACACTTTCTCAAGCTTTTCTGCCACTTTATATGGCATAATGATTTTATGGATATTTTAATCTGGTTTTATGTTTTAACAGTTACATTCTTGGTTGGTTTTATTCTTGGTATGTTTTATGCAGTAAACCGCCTAGAGACTTTGGTAGTGGGTAGAATACAAATTTACTAAATACATACAGACATACAATCTCAGATTTTCCCTTCATAGCTTACAGTTACCAGTCCTAGAAGGGGATGTTAATTTCTCAGCTATCTTACAACATCATAGAACAAATTGGCTTAGTTGGATCTTTAAATTAAAATATGATCTTCCCAACCCTTCAGCATGGTCCACTCTTGAGGTTCGCTTGTATAGCCTCTATCAATCAGGCTCCAGATTTTAACAGACTGGAGCTACCTGTTCTCCTACCATCAAGACTTTGAGAGAAGCATGTTTATGCTCTGTGCTGACATAATGACTCTGATCCTTACATGACAAAATGACTCTCTGATATAATCCTGCAGTCAAAATATCTGGTATTATGTTTATGGAGAATAATGGGGCCAGAAATCATCTTCTAACTCTTGACCAGATATTAGACACCAATCACAATTTCCTACCTTTTGTGCATACAGGATGATCTGCCCCTGACAGCTCAGTAGCAATACCTGCAGCTGAAACACATGACACTATAACTTCCAGATTTGGGCACTCTGCTCTAAGTGCTTCTGAGGTCCCTAAAGTTTTAGAAGATATCATTTGCACTGCTGACCAGCCGAAACCAAACATATCCATATACTGCGGATACGTCACATGATAAGTCTGACTTATCGCTCCTATGTGCTGAGAAACATGAGGAGTTGGAAACCCAGATCCTTCCAGTTGAATGGACCAATGTCCTAGGAAGCAAAAAATCCTCTACAGGAGCTTAACTACTATTAGGCAAGAGGAGGCGGCCGCCTGGGGCCACCCATGCCTTGAGGGACCCCCAGAGGCAAGTCACATGACTATATATTGTGAAGTGTCTGTATCAGCGAGGGGCCTATTTTACAATTTTGTCTCTGGGCCCACTCCAGTCTTGTTACGCCCCTGTCCTCTACATTAGAAGATCGTTCACACGACCAAGTCAGCTGGGGCTGGGGAGAAGGCAGTAGCCCACCTGGCCTTCCCCACATGAATGGTGGCTCCTCAAGGCTCTGCCACTTGCATGCCCAGATGATGGCAAAGTGGCAAGTGGCCAATGATACGGGCATCATGAGCAGGGGGAAGGGAGCTGGACCTCCTAGAGTCCCACAATGCACTGTGTGAGTTGCATGGTGCATTTGGGAAATTCCCACTGCGGGGCCACTCCCCCGCTCCCCCCAGTTCTATGGAAATGGTGGCTGTGGCAGCCAAAGCACCCCACGGCCTGGGCATGAGGTAGGAAGTGCATATGCCTCCTATGACTTCACTTTTAGCCTGGGAATGAAAGCAGATCTATCTGGGGGTGGAGTGCTGGGATCGAGAGTGATCCTGGCACTGCGCACAACCCACCCTACCTGGGGTAGCCCTGTCCTGCTCCTGTTGGGCTGGTCGTATGAATGATCACTAATTCTTAAATTGAAGCTGAAGCAGCAGATATTCTCCACCTAGTGGATACCTGTATGTTTATTTCATAAACATATCACGGCTTCTCCCTTATATTGATGCTGTGTGATGTTGCTAAAGGTTCTCCAATTCATATGATGTGGTGTTGCAATATAAAGCTCCCTTCTGGCAAGAAGTGATTGCTTGCATCAACCTAGTTTTGAATTCTGATTTTAGATTTTGTGACAACCTATTTATTTATTATTTCTCTGTGTAAACCGCCCTGAGCCATTTCTGGAAGGGTGGTATAGAAATAGAATTCATCATCATCATCATCATCATCATCATCATCATCATCATCTATAACTAATCCTTCTTCGTCATCTAATAAGCTTCTCTTATTCATTTCTCTTGTGAAACTTCTCTTGTGGTAGCAGATCATGTCTCTCCTTTTGCAGTATGTCAAGCCTTCAGTTTATCAGTAGATGCAGGGGTGGATGAATGGATAGGCAAAGCAGGCACTTGCCTATGGCGGCAAATCAGAGGGGCGGCAAATCAGCCCGACTCTACGACAATAAGGATCTTGTGTTGCCACTGCAAGGCAGGCAGCGTCGAGGTCCGGGGGTGGGGTGCAAAAGACGGGAGGTGCGTGGGAGGGAGGGAGGCAAACCCGGAAGCCTGGCAAGAAGGCTCCTCCTCCCGAGTCCCAGTGATACCTCTCGGATGTGCTAGCATGAGGGGTGGCTGCTGGGGAGGGGACAAAGGAGACAGGGAAAGAGCTTGAAGTCCTGGATGGGGCCAAGCACAAGCTCCCAGCGCTAGAGCAGGGCGGCAGTGGTGCTGTGCTGGCTGCTGCTACTGCTGCTTCCTGAAGGGACTGTCTGTTTGCCTCATGCTGCCGGAGATCGTAGCTGTTGCTGCTTAATCTGCAGTGCGCTACTCCCATTGCAAGAAGAAGAAATAGGAGGAGAGAAGACCCCGAGTGGGGAGAAGCAGAAGGCTGAGAGACCGCTCAGCAGCCCGTGCCCCACCACCTCGCACAGTTTGACTCCAGCTTTCCCTCCCTATTGCTGCTGCTTCGGCAGTCCCAGCCAACAGCCATGCTGGAGGACCAATGCAAAGGAGACTCAGGAGGAGGAGGAGGAGGAGGAGGTTGAGGAAGCGCTGGGCTGGCTCTGCTGCATTTCATTTCTGCATGTGATGCACGGAATACTATATACAAAGTAGTTTTTTCGTGTTGAGAGTCGGACAGAGAGGGGTGGCAAATCCTTGGTTGCCTACGAGTGGCAAAAAGATTAATGCGCACTGAGTGGATGGAAGATCTCTCTGACCTGGCTACATCTGAAGTCACAACTTACTGTTGTATGCTCAAAGGAGACTCTCATACCAAGATCTGGCAGGTGTATTTAGATTTGTGTAATTTCTTCCAGACTGATAATTATCTTTATCCCTTCATCCTCCATTCCCATTTCTTGTTTGTTTTGGTTTTTGTTTCATATCCCCACCTTGTTCTCTCTCCCTCTCTCTCTCTCTCTCTCTCTCTCTCTCTCTCTCTCTCTCTCTCTCTCTCACACACACACACACACACACACACACCGCACCATCCAGAGGCTCTGGGCGGTGGACAACAACTTTTTAAAAAGACATAAACCCCACAATTCAAACACAATGCTAAAAACGATATTAAAACAACCCAAACATGATTAAAACCATTTAAAACTAATTAAGATACTTTTAAATATTTTTTTAAACAAGCCTTGGAAGGCCAGGCCGAACAAATAGGATTTTAGGGCTCCTAAAGAAAAGGTTGTGCAGAGCAAGAAGCCTCTTCTCTGCCGCCATTCCCCTGCCTGCATAGGCCAGACACCTATTGGCTGCCCTGCAACAATGCCATGTTTACTTTGGGCAAGCCTCCCCTGCACACAGCCATCCCATTGTCTTCAGTCAGCTGAGCAAGAGGTTTCTTGTTTGCTGGCATCACCTTTGAGGCCATAAATCACGGTGATGCCGTAACTAGGGGTGTAGCCTCAAGACCCTTGTTTTGAGAGGCCTGGAGGCTTTCCCCAAAGCTAAGGAGGAGAGAGCAGTATTGCAAAAGAGCTTTTCCTGAGTGTGGAAACCTGAAAAGTGCCCACCAAAGTTAGGTGATTAGTCAGCCTGAGGATGAATCCTATCCTAAAGGAGCTCCTAAAGAAGAAGGGTGTGGAGAGCAAGAAGCCTATTCCTCAGACTAGTCAAGGTTGGCCAGAGAGTCGGGAGGCCATCCAAAGCCCAAGCTTTCAAGCATCATCAAGTTCCCAAGATCCACCCGCCCAGAGAACATCCCCGTGCTTGCCGCTCTAGGTCAAACCTCTTGTGCCAGCATCTGCTGAGCTCAGGGAGCAGTCGCAGCCAGTAGCCCTCCCCGAACTGGTGCAGCCTCCATCCTCTGAGTCTGATCTAGGGGCTAATAGGAGAGACAAGAGGGAGCCACGTCGGGTTCTAGGCAAGCCTTCCAAGGAACAGGTCGTTTTGCCCAAGCTGCCAGCCGCTAAGCCAAAGCCGAGCACCAGACCAATACCGAAAAAGAAACTGCCAGAGGGTGGAGCACCTTTATCGTCAGAACTCTCTGATGAGCATTTCTGATATCTGTGGGACAGCAAGAAGCTGCAGAAAGGGAAAACTGTCCTTTTAGCAGTGCAGATGATGGATGAGAGCCAAGTCCTAGATACCATCCTGGCTCACCTCCAGCAGCCTCTTCAGCAGACTCCTGCTACAGACCCCAGGCAAGCTGCAAGAAGACATCTCTGCTACAAGCCAGAAAAAAGCAGGACCACAAAAGGGACCCAAAGCACATAGCCAAGAGAAGTCTTCCAATTATAAGTACTATGGGGTAAAACTGCGAGAATCAAAGCATAAAGAGTTGGTCCCCAAACTCCTGAATATGCTTCTGCGGTTAACAGGATGAGAAGGGGGCGGAAAGGGAATCGTAGAAGCAGTCAACCGGGTGGCTTTTTCCAATTTGCCTGAGAACATGGCGACAATTAAGGATTATAGGCACTTGATGCTTACAAGGCACTCTTTGCAGCGAGAGATGTCTGAGTGACAGAAACATGTCCTTGAGAGAAACATGCGTGCCACTCTCATTTTGTGCTATGATTTCGCAGGAGACAATTTACAGCTTTGGAATGTTGGAATGTGTTAAGAGAGCTGTTTATGTGGAAGACTGCATGTTCCAAGGTCATGTTAACTAGGAAGCTATATCGCAAGCAATTAAGAGCCGGGGAATGCTTGGAAAAGCATCTGGAATATATGCTTGCAACATTTTCTGAACTGTCTGAGCGTGGGATGGACTTTACAGAGAGTCACAAAGCGTTTGTGATTCTGTCCTCCTTAAACGAATCTTGGGACACACTTGTTATGTCCCTGGAGGCTTTGGACGAGAAAGAGTTAACTGTAGACCTGCTATCTGCCCGGTTGCTGGAGGAGGAAAAGAGACGAAAAGAAAAAGCAGAGTGTCGGCTGGACAGCTGGAAAGCTTCAAGAAATGAGGAGGCTGAGACCGTCCAGAATGTAACGAGGTGCTTCAAATGTGGTTCCCGTAAACACTTACAAAGAGACTGTAAGCAGAGATTGCCTGCAGCGCGAAAAGGAACTCGGCAACAAACAGGCGGTCGGCACGTGAACCTGACACGTGAGAGAGACAATGTGAGTAGCTCAGAGTGGATAATAGACAGTGGATGTTCTCAACACATATTCGTGGATCCTGAACTCTGTCCAGAACTGAGGCCAGCTACCGGCAAACATGTGAGCCTGGCTAATGGCAAGTGTTCGGACATTATGGGGGAAGGAACTGTATGTATTCCAGAGTTATGTGTGAAGCAAATGCTTTGTGTGTGCCAAGCATTAGGCAGAACCTAATCAGCGTTCCTCGTTGGATAATTCACATGTATATCCAACTCATTTAATATCTGTTTGTACCATGTCAATTCTGTACACAGATCAGACAATGAAGCATATTCTGCTTCTGCTGTGGACGTCGCAATACTATTCTGCTTTTGCGTCTTCCATCCGATTAAACTACCACCAAGTAATATGACATATCCTGTGGTGGACTTTCTATCTTTTACATCGCCAGCCCAGTCACTGTCCACATAGGCTTCAATTTTTAGGCTTTCATCGGGTTCCAAGTGCAACCCCTTGCTCATTGTACCTTTTAGATATCTTAAGACTCTTTTAACACCTACCCAATGTCTTTGCGTGGGTTTGGTGGAATATCTGCTTAAGATATTTACAGCTGTCGATATGTCAGGCCTTGACCACTGGGCTACGTACAATAATTTCCCAATTATAGATTGATATAGTTCCACATTTTCAAATGGTTCACTTGTACAACTGTCTTCGTTTAAGAAACCTGTCACCATTGGTGTTTCTACTGTTTTACATTGCTCCAAGGTGCATTCTGCTAACATCTGTGCAATTTTATTGTCTTGTATTAGTATGTACCCCTCGTCTGTATGGTCTACATGCATGCCAATATAGGTTTGGATCAAGCCTAAACCTATGAGGGTGAATACCTTGCCAAGTTCCACCTCAATTCTCTTTCTTTGTTTTTCATCATGCACGAGCACTAACAGGTCATCAACAAGTGTGTCCCAAGATTCGTTTGAGGACAGAATCACAAACGCTTTGTGACTCTCTGTAAAGTCCATCCCACGCTCAGACAGTTCAGAAAATGTTGCAAGCATATATTCCAGATGCTTTTCCAAGGATTCCCCGGCTCTTAGTTGCTTGCGATATAGCTTCCTAGTCAACATGACCTTGGAACATGCAGTCTTACGCATAAACAGCTCTCAACACATTCCAACATTCCAAAGCTGTATCGAGGCCTCTCGCATGAACCAGCAAGTTATCTTCCAAACATAACACTATGCTGGCCAACGCCTTCTCATCCAGCCTTTGTTCTTCAGCATCTGGTTCATCAGGGGGGTTAATCACAGCTCCCCACAAACCTTCTTTCCGCAGATACATCTGCATTTTCAGGCTCCAAGCCAAGTAATTTGTCCCGTTTAACTTGCTTACCAGGATGTTATGTGTTTGTCCACATGCCATAGTCCACACTTCACTCTCTACGTTACTAGGGGTACTCAATCCTCCTTCTTCAGGGCTTCACATTTCATCACAGGGCGCAGCGGAAGCGTGCTGGGCCCAGAACCTGTTGGTGTTGCGCCCTACTCGCAGAGTCACGTTCCAGTACCCCAGTGGAAAAGTTAGAAGACTCCAACACACAGGCAAGGGTTTAAACTGAAGAATATATTGTAGAAAAGGCAATCACATGATATTGCAGCCCAGTAAGTCCATTACACATAAATATGTATATACATCAGGCACATGGATACAGCATTCACATAGTTAAGCCGGGTGGACCACAGTGTAGCAGCATCTGCCACTGTGGACTCTTTGCTCTTCTCTGAGCCTCCTTCTTATACAGGCCTTGGCCAATCACTGCAGATCATTACTCAGCAGCTTGTAATTGGCCTCACATGTTGCTAGTCACTAATCACAGTAAATACAGTGACTTGCAGTTTTCACCTGAAGGCATGTTACTACAACACCTAACAGAGATATATCCTGACAAGGCGCCAGGGAGAAAAGCAGCTTGCCTGCTGCTTGGATTGCCGACCGGGAGGACTAGCAGGCGAGCGGGCAAACAGGGCAAGTGGCTGAAGGGTCTTGGGGCTGGGCAGGGGGCAATGGGGAGTCATGTGAGGTGTCTCTGGGGGGTCCCTCAAGGCAGTGGGGCCCCGAGACGACTGCCTCCCCCTGCCTCATGGTAGTGACGCCCCTGGGTCTCCCTCTTAGCCCCCCCATTGCAGAAGGCGGGGCTCTCAGGACGGGTTGTGTGTGCTGTGTGGGGTGTGTGGCTCCCCCTCCTTCCCCTCCTCTTTCTCGGGGGTCTTCCACTCCCGTGAGGGGCTGCCTGACCGGACTGAGAAGGGGGAGTGGCTTCCTTCCTCCTCGTGTGGGGTTGTGCCCCGCCCCCTGAAGCCCCGCCCCCCTCCCGCCCCCACCCAGCCAGGGAAACTGCCTGCGAAGAGGGAGAACGCTCTAACTCCTCCTCCCGGGGCCGAGTTCCCGCCCCGCTGGCTCCTCCCATTGCCCCGCCCACCCCAGCTTGGCCTCGGCTGCAGCAGCCCCTCCCCTCCTGTTTCTTCTCCGTCTCCTGCTCGGGGACGGGGCATGCTGCCGCTGCCACTGTGGGAGAGCAGAACCGCTCCCCATGTGGTGGTGCTTATTCTGCATGCAGGTGGCATCCCATGCCCTAAGGGGAAAGTCTTGCCCTGCTCACCTGGAATCTCCCATGCAAATGCAAACCAGGGTGCACCTTGCTTAGCAAAGGGGACCAGTCATGCATACTACCCCGAGGCCTCCCATATGCCATGCGGTGCATCCGCTCCCCCCCTCCCAAATTGAGATGTCTCACCCCTGGCTACAACTCCCCCAATCATCCACTGCCACAAAGGACATTGCGGCAGCAGAAGATAATGGGAGTTGTAGTCCAGCCACATCAGGGGATTCAGTGCAGGGAATCCGGCTCTCAATATATTTCATTATTGATTTATTATTACTATTAGTATTAATAAGGTATTGTTGTTCTTGAATAAAATCCGTTACTAAAAACATTTTCCTCCAGTATGTCTCTCTTTTGAGGCTTCATAGTATGGTATGTCACTCAAGGTAAAGCACAGGGCCATAAAAAACATTCTCCGGAAGGACTGACATGATGAAGCCCATCTGGGTTAGAATGGGGGGAGCTTTCTTCCACACTGGCTGCCGTTGGGAAATGCCGAACAGGTTTTTAGCACTTTGCCCCTTGTTTACCCACTCTGGCATCAGATGCTTTTCTTCCTCTCTTCTCTTTGGACCGGCAAAACAAAGACCCGAAATTCAAGCACCCAATCTTGGGCAGAGAGTCAGGCTCAGGGAATCTGGCAGGTTGTTTTGTCCAGATTCAGCCGGAGAAACCTCCCTGAGATCTCTGTGCAGGAGAAGCGTCTGTGGTTTGGGTCTAGCTTAAACACTGGCCTGCATTCATTGCGCACATGCAAGTTCCAGGTAACTGCAGTGTGGTTATTTCTATTAGAAATGGATGGTGTAAAAAACAAACCAACCCCAAAGCAGAATAAAGCACCAGGGTTGCCCTAATCATGTGGATAATGGGGAGAAAGGTATGTGGTGTGGGGGTGAGGGACGGCCATGCACCCTACAAGAAACGAAAAAACGAGTCTCTTCAAAATAGCTGTAGAAATTAGAATGAATTGCAAAACCACATCATATGCCGGAATGCACCACATATCTGGGGGAGGAACAGGCTGCCACAGGGTCTCCCCAGTCCCTAACGAGGCCATCCAAGGCTGCAGCCCGCGTGGGGCAGGACCCTTGTTTGGAGTGACAAGGACACTTCCAGAGGTCTGGTGGGCAAAGGATGTGTTTTCCCCTCCCCACCCTCCCCAGACCTTCCCCAAAACCAGCACAGAGAAGGCCCCGTCCTGCGTGTACGACAATTGAACTTCAGCAGGGCTTGGCACATAGAGCAGGGTATTCCCAACTGATCTTGCGTGCTGGGAAGCTTCACTTGGCAGAAGGCCGTGCTTCAAGGAGCCGGGGCCCAGACATGGCTGCTGTGTGAGATGGGTATGCGAAAAGATTGCTCCAGGAGCTGGAAGGGATGAGGTCGTAGCTCAGTGGTCGAGCGGATGGAGTCCTAGCTCAGTGGTGGCTCTGGGCACGCAGAAGGTCCCAGATCCCATCCCTGCTGTATTCTCCAGGTAGGCTGGGGAAGAGTTCCTGCCGGAAACCTTGGGAAAGCCGCTGCCAGTCAGTGTAGCCCATCCCAAGCTAGATGGACCAAGCATTGGGGGATCATAGGGCTGTAGCTGAGTGGGAGTGCATCTGCCTTGCAGGCAGAAGGTCCCAGGTTCCATCCCCGGCAGCATCCCCAGGAAGGCTGGGAAAGCGTCTTCCTGAAAAGCTGGATGGACCAGTGGTCTGATAGGGCAGCTTGGTAGGAGTGAGAGGACAGACAGGAGAAACCTTGGATGCCGAGAAGGGAGAAGGAGTGAAATCAAGGATGGGTTCCCTGGTACAGCCGTGGAGCTGTTGTTGGTGCTGACCCAGAGAAACAGGCTTTCTCATCTGCCCTCCTCATCTGGCCAATGGCATCACCTCTACCAGATCTGCATTATTCTCCTCCAAGAGTTGTATTAACTCTTCAGTCCAGCACCCCCTGCTGGCTGATGCTGGAATATCCAGCCAAATGTGGCCTAGATCCAATGGGGTCTGTGCTTATGCTCTTTCCCCACAAAGCAGGGTTCTCCCACTTGGGTCCCCAGACACTGTTGGACCATCACTCCCATAATCCCCAGCCACAATGGCCACAGGAGATCTGGGGTTCTCGCATTCCCAGATGGCCAACACAGAGAATCCCAGCCATAAGAGCTCTGCAAAGACCTTCTGGTGGAAGAGGCCATGGCAGGACCAGAAATCTCCTTGCTTTCCCCTCTGAAAAATGCATTCACAAAAGGCAAGAGAGAAAGAATTCTGGCTCTGCATACTGAAAAATAGCAGTGTTTCTTTTCAAACTGGCGAGCCCTCCCTTTGGAATCATGAGAAGAATCAATTGCACGATGCCGATTCAGGGAGATTAAGCATCCCAGCCTTGTTCAGGAGCTGTGCGTGCTCCAGTTCGGTGAGCCTGTGCGAGGGGACAAGCCAGGACGGTTTGGGAGAGAGGCGCTGGCATGGATGGTGCTGTCCCACCCTGCTCTGGTGCCCAGCACTTTACCCAGGTGGGCGGAAATGCCGCCAGAGGAAGCTCCTCCCCCTCCGACCTTGCTGGTCATCAAGAGGACCGGATCACCAAATGGGAGCACCCACCACAGCTCCCAACTAGGGTGGGCTGCTTGGCCTGCCCCTATCATGTGGATCTTGGAGATTCCCAGATGGAGACGGAGAGCTGGCGATTCCAGACGGAGTATTTGGTGAACCTGTTCCACTTGCACAGATGAAAGATGCTCCCTGAGAACTTGAGCCCTCCACTCGCCCATCTGCTTGCAAAACCCAAAAGGACCTTCCCATCCATTCCCTGCTCTGGGTGCTGCTGGAGGGGAGGAGATGTGGAGGGGGGGGCCTGACTGAGATCATGCAGGGGCTCTACTCAGCAGCAGCAGAAGGTCTGGGGAGGAGACCCACCCGAAAGGGCACCCCCTTTTCCGCCATGAGGAAAACAGCCTCTTCCAAAGTCTAAATTCATCGAAGGCTAAGCAGATGCTTGGACTTCCCACAAAGCTCTCCGTTTGCTTTTGGACAGCCAGCTTTGGGGATATTTGAATACAAGTCAGTCTGGCTTTTGGTCTAGGGCCACCGCAGGAAGTCTCCACTTGCATGAAGTATCAGCATCCAGAGCAGGGAAAGCTGAAGGCGGAAAACGGAAGCAGCAGGACATGCATTTCAGTTCTCCAGGGGAGAGTTCCAGTTCTCAGCGGGTCTCCATCCTCCCTCCCTGGAAGTGGAACTTCTCTTCCAGGTCTCACCCCATACACAATGGCCGGGGTTCCCTGAATTGGGTCCCCTGATGTGGCTGGACTACAACTCTCATTATCTTCTGCTGCCGCAATGTCCTTTGTGGCAGTGGATGATTGGGGGAGTTGTAGCCAGGGGTGAGACATCTCAAATTGGGGGGGGGGGGTGGCGGATGCACTGCATGGCATATGGGAGGCCTTGGGGTAGTAAGCATGACTGGTCCCCTTTGCTAAGCAAGGTGCACCCTGGTTTGCATTTGCATGGGAGATTCCAGGTGAGCAGGGCAAGACTTTCCCCTTAGGGGATGGGACGCCACCTGCATGCAGAATAAGCACCACCACTTGGGGAGCGGTTCTGCTCTCCCACAGCGGCAGCGGCAGCAAGCCCCGCCCCCGAGGAGGAGGAGAAAGAGGAGGGGAGGGGCTGCTGCAGCCGAGGCCAAGCTGGGGTGGGCGGGGCAATGGGAGGAGCCAGCGGGGCGGGAACTCGGCCCCGGGAGGAGGAGTTAGAGCGTCCTCCCTCTTCGCAACCAGTTTTCCAGGCTGGGTGGGGGCGGGAGGAGGGCGGGGCTTCAGGGGGCGGGGCACATCCCCGCACGAGGAGGAAGGAAGCCACGCCCCCTCTTAGTCCGGTCAGGCGGCCCCTCACGGGAGTGGGAGACAAGACCCCCGAGAAAGAGGAGGGGAAGGCGGGGGAGCCACGCCCCCCACAGAGCACACACACCCCGTCCTAAGCCCCGCCCTCTGCAATGGGGGGGCTAAGAGGGAGACCCAGGGGCGTCACTACCATGAGGCAGGGGGAGGCAGTCGTCTCGGGGCCCCACTGCCTTGAGGGGCCCCCCAGAGACACCTCACATTGATGTGAATACCCGGCTCGACTTGGGTCCGCATTTTAGCCAATCAAACAGACTCAAGGGAATCAGTCAGAGGCTTTATTGCTTCGCGATAGCAAGGTAGACAATGTAGCTCACGCATCACATTGAATACAATGAGTTACAGCTAGAGATGTTCTATTTATACAAACAACAACATGAATGCAAAAAGGCTCTTGACCCTAATGCACATACCAACTGAGACCTAACCCCTTTCAAGCACGCATGCGTGACTTGACTATCGTCCATCAGGTGATTTCCCTAATATGGTTAGATCCGCTCTTTCTTCAGCGTTAGCATTTCAAGTGTTTCTCATGGGAACCTAGCTTGGTTAGCATTGCAATTGCTACTATGCAAGCTAGAGAGATAAGAGTAGTGACGGCTATTGTTAAAGCAATGTTGCAGAGTCTGTGTCCTTGGCCTTGCTGAGGTTTCTCTGAGTTAGAGCTTTTGCTTTAAAAGGAGAGTTTCTTTGGTTTACTAACAAAATGGAGTAGCTTTGGTTTACTAAAACACATCAACATGACTCCCCATTGCCCCCTGCCCAGCCCCCAGACCCTTCAGCCACTGGGCCTCTTGGCCCCCTCTCCTGCTCCTCCTCCTGGTCGGCCATCCCAGCAGCAGGCAGGCTGCTTTTCTCCCGGGCGCCTCTCAGCTGATGGGCGGGTGGGGGGGCTTGCAGGGAGGCCTCCGTGTAGGCCTCCGTGAAGCCTGGATTCGAGTAGGCTGGCCAGCCCCAGGAAGAAGGCTGGCAGTCCGAGTGGCCGCCACAGCTCTCTGCAGCAGACCCTCTTCCCAGGCCAGACAGATCAGCCTTGGCCAGGGAGAAGAGGAATCCCTTGATGTGGTTCCCCCCACCCCCCGCCCCACCCCCTACAGGTAGGGATCTGCTTGCCATAGGGCTTGGATGGGGGGTGGGGAGACGGAGAAGTCTCTGAATATTTCATTTAAAAGTGATTGGGAAATGTGCTGGCTTCAAAAAACCCTCTAAAAAGCCCGATAAGTGGCTTGTTTCATGGCAGGAAGTTACAAAAACTTCTGGAACAAATTTATTTATGTATTCATTCATTCATTCATTCATTCATAAATACACTTATGTTCAAGTTGTTTGGCACCCCAGGTCTGAGTCTGAACTGAGACATGAGTGAGAACTGTGACGCATGTGTTGTGCTTTTATGTTTTTTCCCCTTAGGGTCAATCTGGCCAACATGGGAATGCAGCACCTCCATTCCAGAGGAGATGTGTGTTAAAGGGCTTTCAAAGCCTCTTGTGAAAAACCTCCTGGAATCAAACTTGACTGAATTGGTTCAGAATTCTGAGAAAACAGACATAGGCTCACCCTGAATGGTTGAAAGTCTCCTTTGCTAATCTGCAGCAAGGGGCCCATTTTAATCATTCGTGTTTCTAGTGTGTTCTAGGCATGAAAAGTAGCACAAATATATAGTATTCAATGTATATCACTATCTATTGTGAAGTGTGTGTGTGTGTGTGTGTGTGTGTATTCAGTGAAATGTATTTCTTGGCAGCATACTTCTTTTGAAATATCAGACTTAAATCCTTGGAAGCCTGGGGTGTGTGGAGGCCCTGGACTTGGGGGGGGGGGGCATTTTAAAATCTCTTCTCAGGGCCCACTCCAACCTTGCTACGCCCCTGAGCACATTCGGCTCCGCTCTTCGAGCTCTACTTCGAAAACGGAGCACAATGCAGAGAGCTTCACGATTGAAAAGGAAGCTGCATCTGCTGTCCACAGAGCCACCACCGGCTATTACTTGCTGGCAGACTGGAAGTCGCTTAGATGAACTTCAAGCTCAAATCCTTGGTTTTGCAAATACACCATATGAAAAAGGAATTTTTGACTTGGAAATACTTGTGCCTGAAAGGTATCCATTTGAGCCTCCAAAGATGCGCTTCCTGACTCCTTTTAAAAAAGGATTTACTCCCATATAATTCTTCTCTTCTCATTTGCTCAATTTTGTACATCTGTTTTTTGTATGTTTTGAATGAGGACAGAAATGTGAGAATAAAAGCCCCCTGCTTACTGGGCAAAGAGGCACCTTTTTCTCTTTGTAAATCGCCCTGAGCCATTTTTGGAAGGGTGGTATAGAAATTGAATTATTATTATTATTATTATTATTATTATTATTATTATTAGTAATAATAAATTTCTCGGCGGGGGGGCCATTTAAGAATCTTGTCTCAGGGCCCACTCCAACCTAGTTACGCCCCTGGGGAGACCCCAGGGAGACTCCCGCTCGGCCCGCCTCTCTCTGGGAAGGGCCGGTGCGGAGGCTGCTCTTTTGTTTCCCCCTCTGCCAGGTGGTGTGGAGGAGCAGCCAAGAGAGGGCGGGGCAGTGGGGAGAAGGTGGGGCTGGCCGTGCCGGGCTCCCTCCCTCCTCGCCGCCCAGCCCAGCCCACTCAGCCACCCCCCTGTGAGGTGAGCAGCGGCAGCAGCAGCAAAGAAGCTGGGCGGAGGGAGGAGGACGGAGCGATCCCCGCTTCAGGCTCCCTGCTTGCCCCGCCCCACCGGCCGGACAGCTGCCTGGAGGAGGGGGGCTCAGCAGCAAGCAGCAGCCAAAGCCGGCAGGAAAAGAGCTCTGCAGCCCATGATGGGTGCCCCACTGGCGGCCGCCCCCACATGCTCTGGGGCTGAGAACCCTCCTCGGTCTGTGCACCGTCGCCCTCCCGCTCCCTCCGTTCAGCCGAACCCGGCTGTGGGGCTGCTGCTGCCTGTTGGGTCCTTGCCTGAGTGGAGAGCCTGGAGGGCAGGCCAGAGGCCGGCAGGGAAAGGACTCAGGATGCCGGGTGCCACAGACCTCAGGAGAGGCCTCATCCATCCCCTGGTGGTGGGGGCTCCAGAGGGGACCCACTTCCTCCTCTTGTGCTGGTCACTGAGAGGAGCAGCTGCCCACGATTCTTTCTGTCCCTAGCAGAAGAGCAGGGGAAGGAGGAGCCCCGCAGTCTGATGAGGATGATCACAACAGGTAAAGTCAAACTCACCTGGTCCACCCGGATGATAATAATTGGTTATAATCGGTGGGATAAGGAGAGTGTTTACAGTGCCAGAGCTCATAGCTGAATCCTGGAGACACACAGATGTGTGCACAGGGTCAGGGATGTCCCGCAATCTTCCCTCCAGGGTTGCCCATTCTTGTAGCAGGCCAGCCTGAAGAAGGCTCTTCGATGAGGCAAGGCAGTGAGATGCGCAAAATCTCTAGCAGGACAGCAGTAAACCTGCTGGGGGCAGAATTCTCCAAAGAATTCCAAAGCATTGGGGCCATGCTCAGGTCTCTTTGCAGGTCACTGTCCCATATATTCATCTTGGCTTTCTGGTATCCCAGAGATAACGAGTATTGAGAGGGACACCCAGAGATGGATCATTTTTCCGGCAGGTTGGAAATGAGTCTCCCAGACAGTGTTTCTGCTGCCAAACCAATTGGGGGAAAGATCAATTGAAGCCAAAACTCAAGAGATGCAGCCAAGCAGGAGCGGCAATTGAGGTGAAACCAGATCCTAACCATAAGGAGGAGGCATTGGGGGCACAACACAGCACTGAACAAATTATCCTCGGTAAGGTGAATGATCTCAAGGCAATTCTAATTGCGATAGACAGACCCCACTTCCCTTCCTCCTGCCCAAACAACCTGAAGAGTGAGCATTCAGTGACATAGCAATAGCAATAGCAATAGCACTTACATTTATATACCGCTCTATCGCCGGAGCTCTCTAAGTGGTTTACAATGATTTAGCATATTGCCCCCAACATTCTGGGTACTCATTTTACCGACCTCGGAAGGATGGAAGGCTGAGTCAACCTTGAGCCCCTGGTCAGGATCGAACTTGTAACCTTCTGGTTACAGGGCGGCAGTTTTACCACTGCGCCACCATGCGCCGAATCATGTTCTGTACAGTTCTATCAAGCAGGGGTCCCAACCCTCTACAAGAAGTGTACCCGTCCCATGGCAAAACTTCAGCTCAGGTACCCCATAGCAGCAACTGTGTGTGTGTGTGTGGATCGTAAATGTGGCAGTTATGAGACAGGAGACGCCAGTCACTGACTGATATCCAGACTTTACTCATGAGTACTCTCATTGAAATTAATGGGCCAGGTTTACATGTCCCATTTCAATGAGAAAGATGATGAGGAACTGAATCTGGATGCAAGTCAGGGATTGGAGGAGCCCATCTCACAACTGTCACCTTCTAAGAGTGTGTGCGTGCTCTCCTAAAAACACAAGAGGGGGTGCGGTGGGGGCGACTCCAGTCACTGGCTCGTGGCTATTTCTGTCCCCTCCCAAGTTGCCAAGAAGCCGTCTCATGGAAGTCTTGTCCGGTCCATGTCAAGGGGAGTGTTCGGTGCGAGGCTGGGGAGAAGGAGAAGAGGGGATGCAGAGCTTCAGCACCCAGCTGGCTGCAGCCTGGGGAGGGGCAACCTCGGGGCAAGAGGACCCCCTGGCAGCCCTCCCAGTCCTCGGACCCCTGCAGGACAGCATGCTGTGACTGCCCGTTTTCCTGATGAGCTGAGTGGGGATTCCCAGCCGGGGCAGCCCAGGATTTGTATGATGGGAGTCCATGACAACTTGGGAGACCCAAGTTAGGGAAGCCTCCAGTGAAGGGAAAGAAGGAGCATCGTGTGCTGTTTCACTTGGTGGGCTGCTGCAGAACCCCTGAATTGGCTCAGAACGATGGTCCCCAGAACGGCCCTGGAAAGCATCCGTGAAGAATTGGTCAGGCAGCATCTTTGCAGTTTTGCTTGGGAGAGGCAGCTTGTTCTGAGCCAAGTGGATTCCTGCAAGAGCAGCTGCTGGCGTCCTTTCTCCAGCCAATCCTCGTGAATCCTCCATCTTTTCCATTTCCCCCAGGACATTGTAGGACTTTGAAGAATTCCTTCTCAAGCCCGAATCCAGAGGGGCTCAGCTGGACACATGGCAGTGGCCTCTGCGTCTCAAGGGGCAGAGAAGGGCAACTCATCTCTTCCTAGGAATGGTCACGATGAAATGTACTGCATTCTAGCTGCGCACCATTTTACAAAAAGAAACCCAAACCTTCCAATTAAAACTAGTTTTCAAAGTTCCATTGAAACGATCTTTGATGTATGTATTTAATTGTGCTGGCGATAAACAACTTTGAAACTCGTTCCCTCTGGGGTGAAAAGGGTTCTTTTGAGAGCCAGTGTGGTGTAGTGGTTAGAGTACTGCGCGAGGAGCAGGGAGATGGGATCTCCGTTCAGCCTTGAGCCTCACTGGGTGACTCTGGGCCAGTCACTTCTCTCTCCGCCTAACCTGCCTCACAGGGTGGTTGTGGGGGGAAGCAGAACCCTGTTCACTACACTGGGCTCCTTGGATATAAAAGAGAGTGACATCAATCCATGCGGGGCTCTCGGTGGCAGCTAGTCCTGATGGCTGGAGGCTACCTCCAGGCTCAGAGGCAGGGCCCCTGTGAATAGCAGCTCCAGGGGAGCAACAGCAGGAGAGGAGGCATGCCGTCATCTCCTGGTGGTGAGCTTCCCAGAGGGCTCCACTGGTGCGCTACTGTGTGGTACGGGAGGCTGGACTCGAGAGGTCTTGGGTCTGATCTAGTAAGGCTGCTCTTCTCTTCTCTCGGGGAGATGTCGCTGCCCTTAGCTGAGAGCAGAAACTGCCAGCCCCACTGAGCTCTCCGAAGGGACCGAGCCACTTGTAACTCGTGCATCGTTTTCAAAAGCTTGATCTGGCAAGTTTTCATGAAACAAAACCTTGCCGAGAGAGAGGGAGATCTGGGATGAGAGGTCTGTGGTAGTTCTGGCCCCAAGCAATTGGCCCAGTCCTGCAACCAAGCGCAGGAGCACTTTTGGATTTGCTTATTGCCTGCTTGGTTTTTGGAGTCCTTGTCTAATGGGTCGGTGTCATTGTTGAAGAGAATCTGTTTCATGGTGGTTGCAAGATTGGTGTTGATTTTGGTTTGCTTTGGGTTTTGCAGTAATTTGACAAGCTGAACCTAAGGACAGCCCACTACACACCCCTTGCGGCTGCAATCGCTTGAAAAGAGAGACTGCTGAGTATGTGAGGCAAGATCCTCGGCAGACTCAGAGTACATCTTGCCCCTGGTCATGGCATTCAGTAATTGGAATGAGTCCGGAGCGTCTGAAACCCACGAGCGTAAATGGGGGGTGACGTTCCTCTCCCTCCCTGCACGGTAAGCTCTAGGGGTGGGGTTCATGGACTGACTTGGGCATATTGGCCACGTGTCTATTCCAGGATCCCAGGGCATGGGGGCGCTGCAGGGAAAGGACATCGCTTTCCCACCCATCCCATCGAGACACATGCCTGTTTAGTCTTTTTAGTCTTTTCTGGTTGCCAGCTTTGCAACCTCGCTGCAGACCTGATTGTTGTGGCATGATGTGGCCTATCTGCTGCTGTGCCATCCAGTCTAGAACTGTGTGTGTCTTTGCCTGGAAAATGATGGGTTGCCTCTCTAGAAGAGTGACAGCTTGGGTACCAAAGAGTTGATCTCTCCCATCGTGTTGTCGGTCAGCAATGCCGTGACCTTCTATGCTGTCTGGAAACCCTGGTTGCTCCCTCCTGCAAGTCTGAAGGTTCCAAGGGAACTCTTCTTTGGCCGTTACTTCAAACCTTCTATTTAGACTAAAAAGCATTTGAAGTCTCAAAACATGGAGCCCATTAAAACAGGGCTTAGCACATCCAGCTCTGTCCATGCTGGTCTCCTGCAGAACCTATCAGCCTAGGGAGCTTCAGCGTGGGAATCCAGTTGGCTTTGCTTGTCTTAGAGCAGGAGTTCTCCAGCCTGGGTTGCCAGAGGTCATTTGAATTCAACTTCCACCATCCCCTGCCACAGTGGCCTTCAGGGGTGATGATGGGAGTTGTAGTCCAAGAGCATATGGGGACCCAGTTGGAGAACCTTTGAGAAAGAAAGCAAGTCATGTAGAGAGTTTCCAAAACTACAGTGATTCATTGGGGTGATATTGGTTCTGACTGGAAGATCTTGCCAGACTCCATAGGTAGAGAAAACGGTCTCTTCCTAGCCATAATGGGCCATTTTCCAGCTTTCTTCTCTTCTCCCCCTCCCCCTCCCCTATAGTTTTTAAT
Organism: Hemicordylus capensis; assembly: GCF_027244095.1. Lineage (NCBI taxonomy): Eukaryota > Metazoa > Chordata > Lepidosauria > Squamata > Cordylidae > Hemicordylus > Hemicordylus capensis. The sequence goes on along the minus strand of NC_069657.1, from coordinate 239,089,241 downwards.
AAGGGCTTCTCTTTTGCGTGTAGTAATTCTACAAAGCTGATGAATCTTTATATACCGCCTCTCAAGTTCCCAAAGCGGTTGACATAGGTCTAAATTAAGTTCATTAACTCACTAAAAATAAATTTTATTGATTTACAATAAATATAATGTAGTAATTACACTTTTCTTCAGGTGGCAGGATACGCAGATTTGGATGGTCCAGGAACCGCCTCTGGGAAAGGAACTGTAAGTGGCTCTTAATTACCATCTGGGTGGGGTTTTGGGACAGGAATTGGAAAATCCGCTTGAACTGCTTAAGGGTCTCAAGCGACAAAGGTAGCTTTGGACCTTCATGTTTCATTCTTTCTGCTGAGATGCAGAAAGCCCAATGCATGCTAGATTCCCAGGCTGTATGCAGTGAGCACGTGAGACACGTGGAATAGACCCAGCCGTGACTGCAGGGATTCAAAGCCTCTACGTGGCACTCCTCTGGAAGCACCAAAGCCTTAATTCGATAGTGCTATGACTACAAACACTTATCTACCACCTTTCAATGGGATGCCATTGGGAACATCTGTCTGGTGGTGAAATAGCCACCTAGTGGTGGTGATTCCTGGAACTCTCTTCAACTTGAAATGCAGGTTGGGTAGGAGTGATGACCCTGGGCAGATGGGGGTAGAGGAGGCATTGTGTTTCTCTCCCTCAGTCTAGACAACAGCTCCTTCACCCTTCTCAGCAAACAGGGTTTCTCCAGGCTTGGACCTGTCTACTCATCCCTAGGAAGTGGCCCTATCAGACCAGTGGTCCTTCCAGCTCAGTCTTTTCCTTCCTGACTGGCAGCAGCTCTCCAAGATTTCAGGCAGGAGTCTTTTCCAGCCGACCCAAGCGGTGATCTTCCCCTGAGCTCCGCCCCTTCCTCCTTCCGGGTCAATATTGTGCCACACCCATCTCACACAGCAAGCATGGATGGGCCCCAGTTTCTGGAAGGACTTGTTATGCCAAATCGATTCTTGCAAGTATAGGTCCGCAAGAAAAGGTTGCAGCATATCCCTGGTATGCCTTGAGGCTGTGCAAGGAGGAAGTTTGAGACCCCCTTTCCCCTCAGAAGCAGAAGGGGTTGTGACTGCTGTGAGGGAGTATTCTGCAAGCGGAGACATTGCCTGCTCTTTCAGTTACAGCCTACTGTTCCCCTCTTTGCCACTGAGCCCCATGAGCTCTGCCCAGCTAGTTGCCTGTCAATTGCCTAGAGTCCATGAACATTCCGCTCCAGGGAGTTACATTGGGGCAGTTTGGAGGAGTAGCCCCCATCTGGGTTCTTTTCCTTCAGAGTCTGGTGAGACGTATCTGCTGGTTATCTTGAATCCACCCTGCCCACAGGTGTCCCAGTTGTGTCTCCATGAGGAGCATTGCATCTCTTTCCGAAACAGATATGTAATAGTGCTGCTGCTGAAACGATATTTCTATGCCCCACAGGGCTCATCGAAGCTTGAGAAGCAATTTTAGATCAAGAAAAGGGAACTAGGGAAAAGAACCAAGAGTCAGTGCTTTCGGAAAGAGAAACTGCTGCCAGTCAGAGCTGGGCGGTGCTGGGCGAGACGGAATGTTGGTGTGTCTGCCAATCTGCTGTCTAGTTTGAAATCCCAATTGGGGGACATATACTGTATTTCGCCTAAATTGATTGCAAGTAGGTGACTTTTCCTTCTGTTTTGGCACTGACCACCCAAGCGATACTTCCATTGGAGGTCGCAATGTGGCTAATACTGAACATAAATAGGTATCTGGGATGTCCACAGGCATGTATTTTGTCATGCCACTGATATCCTGCCCTTCCGTCAGGATGGTGTGCACGGTTCTGCCTCCCCACTTCTATTCTGGCAACAATCCTGTGAGGTAGGTTAGGATGAGAGAGACTGAGTATCTGGCCAAAGATCACCCGGTGAGTATTAGGGCTGAGTAGAGGAGGATTTGAACCCAGGTCTCCCCTGGTCTCCCCCAGAACTCTCACTATGCCACTGCTCGGGCTCTCAGTATTGGCTGCAGGAGAACAAGGAGGTGGAAATCCTGCTTTTTAGCAGGGCAACAGAGTAGTGGGTTGGCTATGCATTGTTAAGATTGGCTGGCATGAATTTTTAAAGCGTCGAATCTTGCTTCCTCATAGGGGCTTCTGAAAACTGCCTTTCTCCGGGGCCTAGCAAAGCTAGAGAAGGAGGTCCCAATCGCTCCTACAGCCCCACAGCCTACAGCCCCACAGCCCAGCCAGGTCCCACTCGCTCCTACAGCCCCACAGCCCTACAGCCCCACAGCCCAGCCAGGGACAGCCCTGCCTGCCTCCTCTGCACTGCTTTTCAGGGCTTCTCAATGTGACAGTTGGGACCTTTTCTGAAGGAGAGAATGCACCTGAGCCTGACTCTGCCAAAGACTGGGTGCTGAGATTTGGGGGTCTTTGTTTTGGCCCTGGAAAGAGAATAGGGGAAGAAAAGCATCTGATGCCAAAGTGCTCCAGTGTGGGCGTGCAAGGGGCGAAGTGCTAAAAAGCTGTTTGGCATTTTCAAACAGTAGCCAGGGTGGAAGAAAGCCCCCCCCAACTCCAAACCAGAAGGGCTGCATGGTGTCAGTCCCCTGGAAGAATGTTTTGTATGGCCTTGGTGACATATTGTACAATAAGCCTCAAAGGAGAGAGGAGAGGAAAGCTGGTCTTGTGGTAGCAAGCATGACTTGTCCCCTAAGTCCGCCCTGAAAGCATATGAAAGGGAGACTAGAAGTGTGAGCACTGCAAGAGATTCCCCTTAGGGGATGGAGCCGCTCTGGGAAGAGCAGAAGGTATCAAGTTCCCTCCCTGGCTTCTCCAAGATAGGGCTGAGAGAGATTTCTGCCTGCAACCTTGGAGAAGCCGCTGCCAGTCTGTGTAGACAATCCTGAGCTAGATGGACCAATGGTCTGACTCAGTATATGGCAGCTTCCTATGTTCCTATGAGACAGATACTGGAAGGAAATGTTTTTTTAGTCATGGATTGTATTCAAGAACATCAACAACAACGATAATGAATAGTGGTCAGGTCAGATGCAGTTCCATTATAGCAACAGCATATCGATACAAGTAGGAGTAGATGTCAACAAAGGAACAAACAGTAGGTTTGTACCAGTTAAGACTTGGATATATATACGAAGAAGAAATATATGTAATAACATATCCCAGGCAACAGTTCTGTCTCAGCAGGGCCAAGTGCATTTCTGCACGACTCAGATCTGCTCTTCAGTTTTCCAACAGACAAGCCCATGATAAGGGGCATCAAAGAAGATCGTCATCAAGGCAGCTTGTCAACCTCTGAGGGAAACGCTAAAGAGATTCTAAAAGAGACTGATGGCCAACTAGGATGAAGAAAGACAAGGAAAAACCCTTCCACAGGAGCAATTGCTCTGGACCTACAGGTGCCTTAAATATGGGGAAGAGACCCCAGCAGGAGGTGTTTCCACAGGGCTGAGGTGGTCAAATGCATTTGCATTTTAGCAGCTGCAAATCAATACAAGTAAGAACACAAATACATACACAAAGAGTAGGTTCGCACAAGTTTTTATATATCTCATTCCTACGCAATCATAAATTAAGCAAATAATACTAAATAATATAATGAAAATAGTTAAGTGAAGTACAAATGTCACTATGGCCAGCTTCTCCTCCGTTTGATCCTGCAAAAGAGAGAGGAGGAAAGGAATCAGGCCCTGCGGCTGGCCAGGGTTTGCTCTGCAGGCTTCCGCCCGTTCAGATCCAGGAAAGCACCCATCCCAGCCCCATGGCTTTCAGGCCCGGCCTCAGGCCTAGTTCCCACATCTCCATGGAGCTGACCAACCTGTAACCCTTCCCATGGCGCAGGGTGGGCTCTGCTCAGGTGAACAAATGCTCCCCCATCCGAGAACGTTTCCCCCTTGTGGACAAAAGGTGGATCAGGGAGAGGCCACACCAGAACCCCAAGCCAGAAAGGGAGACTCATCCGGATGCCGGAGGGCATTAACCATCTTGATGCATCGCGGAGGACCCCACAAGAGATTTCTGCCCTGGGCCAAGTTATTTTTGCTGTCTGCAGAGCTGCTGCTAGTCATTGATGTCAGTCCTGGTCTGGGAGGACCAAAGCTCCGGCTGTGCTTCAGATCCCCCACCCCACCCCAGCCTTCCTTTCAAGGTGGAGATTTACACATCAGGAAAGCTCTCATGGGAAGCACAGCCACGGTCCACTGATCCAAAGAGTTGCTTCCAGAGGAGGTGAGTGTGGCGGAAGAGCTGAAGGCAGCACACAACACACTTCTCGGAGGACTCTCCCCTGATCTCCTTGGAACGTACCCGGCCTCTCCTGCGCTTCAAACAAAGTTACCTTGGGCCTTCTCCTGGGTCATATGGCCTTTTCCTCTTCCTGCTCTTCTTCTAAAGGTAGAAAAGAGAGAGACATGAGGATGTCATCCCAGACAAAGGACTGATGAGTGAAGATAAGTTTTAATGGCTGCACAAGGAGGAGGTCTTCCCTGACCCTGCCCTTTTTCAGAGGAGATCCTTCAGGAAAGACATGCTATCCTGTCTTGCCTCATGTTTCCCACACTGGCCATCTACTGCCTCTGGGAAGCCCCCAGGCCAGAGGTGAAGGCCTGCCCCTTCCCCTGCCGTGGCTCCCCTGCAACTGCTACTTAGGGGCATCCTGCCTCTGAGCCTGGAGGTGGCCTACAGCTGTCCAGACTAGTGGCCATGGATAGGACTGTCCTCTGTGAAATGGCCAGAGTCCCCTTTAAAGCCCTCCAAAGCTGATGGCCAGCACCGCATCCCGTGGCAGAGAATTCCCTAGATTCATAATACACTGTGTCCAAAAGGACTCCATTCTGCTGGTCCTGAATGACTTGGCAATCATTTTCATGAGATGGCCACTGGTTCCAGTCTAATGGGAGAGGAAGAAATTCTTCTCACTCTCCACGTTCTGGACACCAGGCATCATTTGATAAACCTCGATCGTGGCTCCCCTTCGTTGCCTTCTCCCCTCAACTAAAAAGCCCCAGATGTGGAAACTGAGCCGCATAAGGGAGGTGCTCCAGCCCCCTGATCCTCTCGGTTTCCTCTTCTGCACCTTTCATACCTCCGGAATGTCCTCTGAGAGATATGGTGACCAGAACTGTACAGAGTATGACTCCAAATGTGGATGTATCAAGGGGTGATGATATTAGCAGCTCTGTTCTCAGTCCCCGTCCTGGTGATCCTTTGCATGGAAATTGTCTTTTTCACAGCTGCTGCACACCGAGGCGACACTTCCCAAGAGGCGCTTCCTCCACACTTACTCCCTGGTCTTCACCAAGGCATGCAGACTTTGAAAATGCAGCAATCTGCACTTGTGCTTGGAAAGAACTGCTGTCCTCTTCCAAGGGGGCAAGGTGTCCCCGAGGCGCCCACCAGACCAGCTCTCACCTCCTCCCCACTTTCCAGAGTGCCAAGGCCCTACTGGGGCCTGCCTTAGATACCCACACGCTTCAGCAAAGAGGCAGAGCGCAGGGAAAAGTTTCTCCCAGATAACTTATTACTCCGTTTGGGGCCCGCGTGATTCTGATTTCCTCACCTCATTCCGCTTCCAAAAGCGTTCCAATGTCTCAAACCTTCCTTTCTTTTTAGGAAATGCAGTTGTGGGGTCGAGGCCACAGGTAAGGCAGACATGTTGGGTTTTGGGACCCTGGTGGAACACACGGAAGTGACACTTTGCAGTGGAGGCTGCTTTCAAGATTCACCAATCAAGAGCACAGTACAGAAGGAAAAACAAAAGCAAGGTGATATTCTCAGAAATTTGGCAGAATTTGAAAGATTCATAACTCAAGTGCCGAGCACTTCTTGGGTCTTATATACAAACTGGAGATACGTTCTCCTGGATGGATACAAGGGCAGGAATAAAGGTGTGAAGATTGTCTACTGGGATCTACCAGGCAGCCGTGAGCTTCCCAGGCCATGGTGGAACATGAGGATGGACACGTTGGCTTGTAAAAAAGAAGTTCCTAGTACTTTACCCAGTCTAGGCTCACCCGTGCTGGAGGGGCAGTTCTTCCCACAGGGTAGAGGTGGTGTGTTTGTGCCAGCTTGCGGAAGCGCCTCAGGACTTTTTCTCGGCCCACCTGCTGCAAGAGCACTGCTCTCTGGTTTGGCCCACAGGACAGATTGGGGTGGTTAGGGTCTGTCTCCTGGTGGAACAAAAGAGCCATTTGCCAGCCAAGTCAGAGTCAGGTTTACACATGTAATTCATCGTTGTTGTTCTCACCACCACCACCACCACCACTGCAACAACCCTTGAAACCCGGAAACAGGCGTTCTGCTGGAGAAATAGGGGGATATGAGGGGGGGGTAATTCCAAGTGCCATCCCACAGGAGTAGAGAGCCCAGGATTCCCTTGAAAGGGAGGGTGCTTACCACAAAGTAGGGTCGGGTCCGTTCGGCCTTGGTTGTGCAAAGGGCTGGAGTTTGCAGTGGAGGCTGGTTTCAAGATTCACCAATCAAGAGCATAGCACAGAAGGAAATACAAAAGCAAGGTGGTATTCTCAGAGATTTGGCAGAATTTGAGAGATTAATAACTCAAATGCCGAGCACTTCTTGGATCTTATATGCCAGCTGTTAGTGAAGTTTGGCTGAGTAGGTTGAAAGTTGCAGAGTCTGTGCCTGCCTCCCACGGGTGTCTCCCCCTCTTCTCTGATGATTCCTACGTGACTGGGGCTTGGGACTGGCTGAGAGCTTGTCCGACCCAGTTGATGGCCATGAGAACAGCTCTCTTGAAGCTCTGCTGGTCCTCCCCAGCTCCGCGATGTTAACAACGGCATCATTTCCCAAACACTACCTCTATGGCTTGCAGTATTCTGTGGGATGAGCTGCTTTGTCTGCCCCATTCTTCGTTGGAGTTTTTTGCAAATACCCATGGTGAGAAGGTAAATGACAACAGGTCTAGTAGTGGCCAACGCAATCCTGCCTTTCCGCACTTTCTGTCAAAGACATCAAGAAAAGGACACAGACCCACTTCTGAAATCTCAGCTCCATCATGGGAATACTCAACGTTCTCTCAGGACTGCTGTTTTCACAGTCCAAATCAGAGACTGAATGGTACAGGAATCCTGTTCTCCTGGGGGGGGTTGTGCATGTTTTTGGTGTTCCCCAACTAGCGTGTGAGTTGAGGGCTGGGTCGTCGGAGGGGAGGGTCCCGTGGGAGGCGGACACAGGCTTTAAAGGCATTTCCTCCGATCTGGGTTATTTGCTGGCTGAGTGTGCTGGGTAGCATGGCCCTGCCAGAGTCTGTGCCCACCTCCCCCGGGTTCATTTCCCTCTTCTCAGATCTAATTTTTGATGCATACGTGACTCCATAGTGGGAGGGCGCACAGCTCCTGAGACTGGCTGGGAGCTTGTCCTAGCAAGCTAATGGCCATGATGAGTACAGCTCTGTAGTGTGTTGTCTATTGAACCTTCACAGACACTCTACCAGAACCCCCTTGCACAAGTGCAATGGGGAAAGATCTAGCACTCCCTACATGGCCCAAGAATGCAGTCCACCCCTCGGTTCCAACCCCCATTCCTCTTCTATAGGAGACTTAAGCCTTGCATAAAATGCATATGGATAGGTGTTGGCATGAGATGTTCAGATTCCTTAAGTGATGCTCACTCCCATGGCAAGATCTACGCAGTCTTGGGGTGAGCTGAGGCTCTTGGATCTGAGGCAGAAAGGTTCAGCACAGGCTCAGTACCCCGAGGACCAAAAATGCATTTCCACAGATGGTGGCTGACATCCAGAACTGCAGAGTGCTATTAGAATGATGCTGAACAATCAACTTTGGAGAAGCCGCTGCCACTCTGTGTAGACAATACTGAGCTAGGTGGACCAATGGTATACTGCCACTCAGTATATGGAAAAACTGTTGTGTACGTACGAGCATAGGTCTCATCATGCCACAGGGAAATTCTTGTAGCCAGCACTCACGCTAAGGGAGAAATCCACACAGTCCTGGAGCGAGCCAAGGCTCTTGGACCTGCAAGAGAAAGGTTCAGCACAGGCTCAGTACCCGGAGGGATGAAGATTCATGATCTCAGACTGTGGCTGCTATCCGGAGCATCAGCAGAGTGCTGCTGGAAAGATGCTGCACAAATGCAAAACTGTTGTGCTAGACAGCCACCCTAACAAGCCAGCAAGATGTCTAAGCCTGCAGTGGGCTTGTCCACATTGCGGAGGCAACCTCTACCCTGCTCTGGTCTCTCCGTCTGGTTCAATGGTCCCTGCCCGGAGCAACTCAAGGTCGTTATCTTCCTGCCATAATTTGCTCCCCCTCGGAGCTTCCTGAGGCAGTCAGGAAGCATCTTTTGTGTCCGGCCCCATTGACCCCCATGTGCCTGTCTAGCCCTGACCCTATCCAATGGTGTATTGGGATGGTGCGCAGCTTCCGCCAAAGCCAAATACTTTGCATAGTCCCCCTGCGCCATGTGCAGATGGCCATTCCCACAGTACAGTGCTGCCCTCTCTGCAGAACCGGGGGGTGTTTGTGTGTCCTCTCTTAAGGGAGAAGGAATCCCCTTGAGCCCCTGTGACATCTTGACTTTGTGTCAACTTCTAAAAGAAATCAAGAAAAGGACACAGACCCACTTCTGAAATCTCCGCTACGTCACAGGAATGATCATGGGACTACTGCACTGACCGTCCGTAGATCTGGCCTAAGGCAGAGGATCACCAAAGACTGGAAAGGCTTCCAGGGCGGGCGGACATGCGAACCAACTGATGCTAGATGGACAGTGCCAGATGCAGCCCCCCTCCCTCTGGTTCCGGCCCCCATTCCTCTTCGGTAAGGAAGATAAGATTTCATTGAACGTACGCTGAGAGGTCTCCTCCTGTGATGGGCAGGTTTTTCTTTTTGCCATTGTCTACATTTAAAGTAACAGTCACCCTGTGACAGACACTCAGTAAGCCAAAGCTCTTCCACCTGCAAGAGAAAGTTTCGGCACAGGCTCGGTACCCAGAGGGCTGGAAATGCATTTCCTCAGATGGTGGCTGACATTCCGAGCAGCAGGAGAGCACTGGTGGAAAGATGCGGCACAAGGGCACATCTGTTGTGCTAGCCGGCCACTCTAACTAGCCAGCAAGAGATGGAAGCCGGCAGTGGGCTTCTCGACATTGTTGAAGCAACGTCTACCCTGCTCTGGTGTCCCCCACCAGTTGGACTGTTCCTGTCTGGAGCTATCCAAGGTCCTGATCTTCCTGCCCGAATCTTGCTCCCCTCAGAGCTGCCTGAAGCAGTGTTCTTCAGCAGCAGGCTCCTTCACCTTATGTGATTGTCTAGCCCTAACCCTGACAAATTATTTGCTGGGCCTGTGCGCAGCTTCAGCCCAAGCCAAAAACTCTGCACAGTCCCCCTGGACCCATATGTGTGGATGACCATACCCACTGTGCAGTGCTGCCATCTGCACAGGCCGCAGTGTTTATATGTGTGTGTGCTCCCCTAAGGAAAAAGGAACCCCCTTGAGCCCCTGTTCTATGTTGGCAGGCATGCTGGAACTTCAGCCTTCCCAGAGAGCTCTTCCGAGAGGGCTCCTTCTCTCTGAAAGGGCCCTCCGAGCACTGAGAAAAGAGCAGGGCCATGCCAAGGTCAGCACAGTGGGGAATGGCTCTCAGGCTGAAGGGTTTCTGCCCCAATGGCCCCTGCTTGGAACAGAGTCAAGGTCACTGCTCTGAGGTCTGGATTCCTCCTGATACTCTGAAGGCATTTCCTCCAACTTTGCTCCTATGCTCCGGGAAAGTAGGATGACACTGTCAGAGTCTGCACACGCCTCCCATGCATTCCTTTCCCTCTTCTCTGATGAGGTTTTTGACTGGTATGTGATTGGCGCTTGGGAGGGTGCAGAGCTCCTGAAAGAGGCTGGGAGCTTGTCCCACCAACTAATAGCCATGAGGACAGCTCTGTGGTGTGTTATCCATTGAAACTTCACAAGGTGCACACAAGTGTTGGCTTCTTGAATAGGGCCCTTAACACAGGCCTGCAGCAGCATCTGGGGGCTGAGCTGTACTTCAAGGTGCACCCTTTACTAGCGGTGCCTGCATACACTACCCCACTAGCCGACCCATTTGATCACGAGTTTGAAATGCTGCCCTGAAAGGATCACAAGTGCCGACTTAGAAAAGAATACTGACCAATGCATTGATTAGAGCTGAAGAGAACATTCTGGAGAATTATCTTATCCCATCTATTAAATGCATGGGTGAATATTCGATCACCCTATCCGTCATGCTCTGCACGGATGGACCCCATCGCTGTCCTAAGACTGAGGAGTACTTCACCCTGGAAAGTTTTCCACTGAGGGGGTCTATTCGGACCAACTTGTGGAATGGAAAATTCCTTATTGTTCTCTACTGTTGAAACTGTTGAGTCTCTTATCTACCAAGGACAGACAGGGTGGGGGAAGTGGGTACGGATGTTGCAAACTGCATTAGCATAGGTGTCGAATGATAGGCTTATTTCAGACTGTAACTGTTCTGTTTCTTGGAATGTAGATGTATCTTCTCTTAATTTGCTTATCTGTCTGCTGAGGAACCAAAACTTAAGGCAAAGTCCAGCCTCAAGGCAAACACATGTGTAAATGTAATAAACTAATTGGTCCCTCGGGCTGAATGGTGATGCCCAGCTGTTTAACAATGCCAAGGTATAAAATCCCAAGGCACTGGGTATTTGGCGCGTTTTTTCCTGGTAGGCCGCGAGGCGCCAGGAAAAGCCACCAGCGCTGGTTTGGGTTCAAGAAATGATGACTATTGCTTCCTTCAATCATCCTTGTTCGTCTGGTTTGTGGTAACTGGGGTTCTCCCAGGTAACAAACTGATGCAAGATGGACAGTGCCAGATGTGTCAATGGCTCTCTCCACAGCATCCTTCTGTTGCTTTCCTTGCTGTGCCCTGGCACAGCTGTGATGCCCAGAAGTGGGGGGGGAGGAGGAGGAATAGTTTCCAAGTCACTGTCCTCCTATCCCTGACTCAGAGTTAGGAAGTCCCCAAACCTCAGTAACTGACAGTCCCACATCAGTGGGACCCCTTGCACAAAGGGAATGTGAGAAAGATCTTCCATCCCTCCATGGCCCAAGGATGCGGCCCACCCCCCATGGGTTCTGACCCCCATTCTTCTGCTGGAGGGAATGTGACGCTTGCATAAAACTTACGTAAACAGGTCCTGGCATCCGATGTTCAGTTTTTTTAGAGGGACGCTTACGTAAACTGTGATAGTCCACCCGGACACGCAGTGCTTTCGTACCTGAGACAGAAAGATTCAGAACAGGCTCGGCACCCAGAGGACGCAACATGCGTTTCCCCAGACGGTGGCTGACATGCCGAGCATCAGCAAAGCCTTCCTGGAAGGTTGCTGCACAACCACCCTAACTAGCCGGTGGGAGATCAAAGCCTGCATTGGGCTTGTCAACATGGCTGGAGCAACACCACTCCTGCTCTGGTGTCCCTGCCCGGAGATCTGCAAGGTCCTGACCTGCCTGAGGCCGTGTTCTTCAGTTCCTTGCTGCATGCCATGCCCTCCCCTCAGCTGTATCAGAAGGCAGAGACAGAAAGGCCCCCACCACTGAGAGGGGATGCCCCTGCGACACGGGAGTCCTGCGCTTCAAAGGGGTTGACAACTGTCTATATCAAAGGAATGAAGTGTTCTGTAGCACATGTAGATTGGGCTCCTGTGATGTGGCGCAGCGGAAGGAGATGCTGTGACAATCCAGTGTCTTGGGCCAGATGCATTTCGACAGACACAGTCTTGGTCCACCCGGCGTTAAATCGTGTGGCCAATCAGAAGCCTGGTCTTCCCATGTCATTATTTCAAAACAAGCCCTGGCCAGCCGCAGGGACTGATTCCTTTCCTCCTCTCTCCTTTGCAGGGTCAGACTGAGGAAAAGCTGGCCGCAGTTATTTGCTTGATTAGTTTGTTATTTTCTATTCCTACTTGTATTGCTCTGTTGCTACAGTGCAACTGCATTTGGACTAAGCATTGTGGAAACTCCTCTAGCTGTGATCTGCTCCCAAGATCTCAAGCAGCAGAAGGTCCAGAGAGGATTTGCTTCTGCAGGAGGGTTTTCCCTTCTGCTTCTTAATCAAGGTTGACTAGGGCAGAAATGCACTTTGTTCAGCTGATACAGAGTTGTTGCAGTATTGGATGGTCTGTTTGGTTATGACGGAGAATCCTGAACTGTAATGGGTGGTGGTTGCCATAATGATACCTTGTCTGTGTTTCTACCACTGGCAACAGGTATTCTGGGCTGGATTTCAATACCTTTGAGCCTGGGCAAGCACACAAGTCTTTCCAGAACAAAACCTGCTTTACTTGCACAGAAAGGATCAGCCTGAGGAGGTGGTCGATCAATGCCCTCCAAGGTGGTCTTTGTGGCTGTTAAGCAAAAAGAGTGAGAAACTGAGTTTGTCCCAAGTCTAGGATTGATGTGAAACCTTCTTCATTTCTCAAGCCATGCTCATGCCCGGGATATATTGTTACATATAGTTCTTCTTCTTATATATCCAAGTCTTTACTTGTGCAAACCGACTGTTTGTTTGTTTACGTCTATTCCTACTTGTGTTGATATGCTGTTGCTATAACGGAGATGCGTTTGACCTAAGCGCTGTGAAAAATACCTTCTGCTGCAATCTGTTCACAGTATTTACAGCAGCAGTAGGTCCAGAGGGCTTGATTTGATTGTCGATTTGCTTGTTATGGAGAATCCTGAACTGGAATCTGCGGTGGTTGCCCTCATGGTATTGATGTGAATACCGATTCGTCCCTGGGTCCGCCTTTTAGCCAATCAAACAGACTCAGTGGGGATCAATTAGAGGCAATTTTATTTGCTGCTGCAGCCAGCAAGGTAAATCAATGGCTATTGCTCTGCATTGAAATACAAATTGGTTATAGGTGCATCTTACATTTATGCAGACAATCTGAATGATGTTGACACCCTAGACATAGTATACTTGGCAACAAAATGGTGGACTAAGTATCTAGTACGCATGCGAAAGATTCATTGTTCATCTGGTGATCACCCCTTATTTGGTTACATCCTGTTTTCTTTAACTGTCAGCAAAGAACGGTGAGAACCAAGTTTCTTTAGATACAATTAAGTGGAGAGAGATAATCATGTGAGGCTGTGTCCTTGGGCTGGCCTGAGCTGGGCTGGGGTTACTTTAAGTTAGAGTGAGGTATTCTAAGTAAAATGGAGTTACTTTGGTTTTCTAAAACACATCAGTATCTTGCCTGCGTTGCTGCCTCTAGCAATGGGCTTTTCTAGGCTGGATTTCAATATCTTTGAGCCTCCGCAACTGCTTCTGCAGAAGTGTTTCTCTGCCCACCCTCCTTGTGAAGCCTGCAAGTAGCACAAGGGGCGGAGCGTTCTCTTTCCCCTCCCCATAGGCCACATTCAAAGCCTGCAAGGGTCCTTTGTGGGACGGGGCGGGGGGGAGAAGAGGCTCTACTTCCAGTCTAGGTGAAACAGCGCTGGAGGTTGGGTGCTTACCACATCGTAGGTGATAATGGCTGCGTCCACTGTGCCGGGCGGGGCTGGAGCTGTCACTGGAGGCAGAAGCTGTAGTGGGGTGGTGCTGCTGGTCCCAGTCTGGGTGGCGGCGGCAGAACTGGCCTCCGCAGAGTCCCCTGGATTAAGGAAGAAGAAGACAGGCGTGCCGAGGGCTCCTTCTGTGCCCTGGACTCCAGAACAACCGGGGGGGGCACCAACCCCTCCCCACTTTCACGAGCGCCAAGGCCCTTCTGAGGTCTACCTTCGAGGGCCCACATGGCTTGACGAAGAGAGTGGATGGGAGACGACGCTAAGCAGCAGCCTCAGTTTCCAGCCTGGTGTCCATCGGATGCTTGGGGATGGCCCCATGGGAAAGGAGTAGCTGCTGCTAGTCGAGGCTCACCATTACTGGAGCAGAAGTGCTTGCCACATCATTGGTAGTGCAGGGGGAGGCTGCAGTGATGGCGAGGGGCAGAGACAGTGGGGGCAGGGGCTGCTCACGAGGTAGACATGGTGCTTTGCAGCTGGGACTGGGACAGGACAGACGGGGGGACACCAATCTGTGCCTGCCCACCCCCAATTCCAACAACCCCCAGGCCAAGGCTCCCCTCTGCTTTAGACAAGCCCCCCCCACACACACAAACACTTCTTTCTTTCCTTATTGCTGGCTCCTGCTGTGTCCCATTGAGTCCAGGGCTGTGTGAAGGGAAAATGTGGGGGTGGGTCAAGATCCCCCTTAACTGCCTGAAGAGACGCCTCTGCCCTCATCTTCGGATTGGGAGCTTCCCCTTCCTCTTCTGATGCCCCCTCATGCAACTCTGTCCTGCCTTCCAAATGGCACATACGCCCTCTTGGATCCCTGTGCAAGACTGGACAGGATTCTGCCCATTTCCAGGGATCGAACCTGGGACCTCCCTGAAACTCTGCTTCCCAGAATAGGTACTGGGAACTGGTAGTAGGGATTAAGGATTTCAGGGTCACCATGCACATTTGGAGAGAAGTACATGAAATGTACATACAATTCTTTTAATAATTGGTTTTCATAATTGTTTTATGCTACTGCTTTTATTTCTGTTTTATGTTACTGCTTTGATTGTTTTGTGTATTTTCACCTGTGCTGATTTTTAAATATTGTGTTGAATTTTGTACACCACCTAGAGATGTACATATCAGGCAGTATAGAAATATGATAGATAAATACATACATAAATAAATAGCACCAGAATGACTCCTTTTGATTTATAATACTAGAACAGTCTGGAAAAGGGTGGGGAGGTATTCATGGTGGTTTAAATCAAATTTTTAAAAACAAAATAATATCTATAGAAAATAAATGGCGGCAGCATCTCCTCCACCCAGGGCTCGGAGAGACTCCTGCCTGCAACCTTGGAGAGCCACTGCCCGTCCGAGCAGCTTGACGGATGAATCGGGATGAGGCAGCTTCCTAGGTTCCTCTCTAGATCCTGAAGTTTACCACTGCTTGGACAAGCCCCATAAGAAGACAACTTCCTCCTCTGGGATATGAACACCTGTCTGAGTTCACTCCCAGAAGTGCCTCTCCCAAGGCATGGGTGATCTTTCTGCTGGCCATTGGTCCCGCAAGCACAGCACTGACTGCTCTGTCTGGCAGTGGCTCTCAGGCCAAGCCAAGTCCTTCTGGGGCCTGCTTCCTGAAACCCTTTCACGGACAATGCCCGGGATGGACCCTGGCCCCTTCTGCAGAGAAGACACGCCATCCGTGACGGAGCCATGGGTTTTCCTGGCCCCGGTGGGTGATGGGGGTGGCCACCTTGCCCTGGAAAAGGAGAAGCTGCTGCTACCAGTATGGGCAGACCAGTGCTGGAGGGGCAGAGCTTCCTGCATGATCCCGGGGAGCGCGAGGGGAGGCTGCAGTGATGGCGAGGGGCGGAGACAGTGGAGGCAGGCAGGGGCTGCTCAAAGGGTGGAGGGTGGGAGATGGGGGCGGCCACGTAGCAGTAAAGGGGACGGTCCAATGTCCACCTGCCCACCCCCAATTCCAACAGCACACAGGCCAAGACCCCCTGGGCATGCATGGGACAGCCCACAGGCTTCAGCAAAGAGGATGAGTGCAGGGAAAGGTTGCCCCAGCGCGCTTAGTTCTCAGTGGGGTTTGCTTCTGATTGACTCACCAGCTTCCTGAAGCTGGCCAAGATTTTGAATGGGCCCTCTTTCCTACGTTGAGGCCGATGAGCCCTTGGGTCCAGGCTTGGCCAATTCTCTCATTTCCGAGCCTGAAAGGTTCAATGTCTGATCTGTAACTGAAGGATCAAAACTGCATTGACCAATAACACATCAGTCTTTCAGGGAAGGTGAGAAATGGGGAAACCTAATCTCCAGATTGCTAGGTTTTCTATCATCATGGTGGAATTCCAGCTACCGCCACAAGGGAGTTGCCAGGGATTAGCTTTGCCTACAAATCCCACCCTCCACTGTGACACCAGACAGGCTACAGGCTACATTATGACATCATGAGGTTCACCACTGAGCATCACTGGAAGCAGAGAGACAAGTTACTCATCCCTCTCTTCAGCCCATTCATTTCAATCCTCCATGCATGGTGTGGAAGGAGCGGACGGAGAGACATTTCCCTCCCTCTCTCACCATACTCGAACCCGGGGGCCTCCCCTGAAACTGACAGCCACGAAATGTAGGATGCCACTCCAGGCCTGGGAGTGCCACCCACATGCTGCAGAAGAGCAGGCAGCTGAATGGCGTGCAGGATCGGTGCCACGGTCATCCCCAGGGAGACCGCAGGAAGGCGAGTGGGGGAAACCTGACTGCAGGAGACGGGCCATCTCCTCCCACCCCCCTCGGCTTCTTACCAGGATGGGAAAGAGGGAGGGGCCTTTCCCAATGGGTGGTTCTCCTTCCTGAGCTGGGGGAGAGTGTTGCAGCAGCAAGAAAGTGAGCTGTCTGCCTGGTTTCCAGAACAAGCCCCAGAGAAAGGCTTAAGCTCACTTTCCTTGGGAGACCAACCAAAGAGGCACTTGGGGAGATCAGAATAGAACCGACCGACTCACACACAGGAAACAGAGCCCAGGAACAGGAAGGAGAAGAGAAACTCCTAGCTAGCCCCACCAGCCCAGAGGAAACTACAGTGCCCCCTCTGGCTGCAGAGCAATTGCACGATGCAAGCGATGCACAGTGAGTTGGGCCGCAGCTGTTGCATATCGCAGCGGAGAGCAACTGGCCCTATCCATCCCCCGCACAGCATCCCTCCAGTGGCGGCTGCTGGTGTCTACCTCCTGTTTCTTTTTGGATTGTGAGCCCTTTGGTGACTGGGATCCTTCTTTATTTTTTATAATTCTCTGTGCAATCCACTTAGACACCTTTTGTTGAAAAGAGGTATATACAGGTGAAACTCGGAAAATTAGAATATCGTGCAAAAGTCCATTAATTTCAGTAATGCAAATTAAAAGGTGAAACTGATATATGAGACAGATGCATTACATGCAAAGCAAGATAAGTCAAGCCTTAATTTGTTATAATTGTGATGATCATGGCGTACAGCTCATGAAAACCCCAAATCCACAATCCCGGAAAATTAGAATATGACATGGAACCAAGAAGACAAGGATTGTAGAATAGAACATTATCGGACCTCTGAAAAGTATAAGCATGCATATGTATTCAGTACTTGGTTTGGGCCCCTTTTGCAGCAATTACTGCCTCAATGCGGCGTGGCATGGATGCTATCAGCCTGTGGCACTGCTGAGGTGTTATGGAAGACCAGGATGCTTCATTAACGGCCTTCAGCTCTTCTGCATTGTTTGGTCTCATGTCTCTCATCCTTCTCTTGGCAATGCCCCATAGATTCTCTATGGGGTCAGGTCAGGCGAGTTTGCTGGCCAATCAAGCACAGTACACTGTATACTTTTCAGAGGTCCGATATTGTTCTATTCTACAATCCTTGTCTTCTTGGTTCCGTGTAATATTCTAATTTTCTGAGATTGTGGATTTGGGGTTTTCACGAGCTGTACGCCATGATCATCACAATTATAACAAATTAAGGCTTGACTTATCTGGCTTTGCATGTAATGCGTCTGTCTCATATATCAGTTTCACCTTTTAATTTGCATTACTGAAATTAATGGACTTCTGCACGATATTCTAATTTTCCGAGCTTCACCTGTAAATATCCTTAGTAGTAGTAATACACAGAGTAATATAGAGAAATGGGCTTCATTAAGTAGAGATCAAAGACAGCCAGAATCTGGATGAACAATAATCAGGCCAGGTCGAAGCGCCAGATGAGTGAGTCACAGCCTCGGATGCCAGCAGTCCGAGTCTCTCCCCTCCCAGCTCTCTCTGCCTGCCCTCCCGGGAGTGTCCCCCCCTCCAATACCACAGCGCTGGGAGTCCCAGCATCCATTGAGCTGGAGAATGGTCAAAGATGCTTCTGAAGTCAGTGGGACTCAGAGAACATCTTCTCCCCGGTGCTCCTCCAAGGCAGGCACCTCCCGGTGGCTTTCTCTCTGGAGGCATTCACACACCTTCCGTGATGAAGCCCATCCTTGCTCTGTTTAGACACATGATTTTATTTTGCATATTCCAAGAAGACGGGATCTCAAAATGGGATTGCTGTCAACCGACAAAGGCCAATGCTGGCAGGAAGGGCCACGTTTGGCAAAGCGGAAGCTGGGGATGGAGGGAGACGCTTGGCGGGAGGTGAAAGGGCTCCCCAGTCAACGGTTTCCACTCACTGAAATCACTGCGGTGTGAAAGACGCAAATGGGAGTCTCTTGGATACCCCTCTTCTCCTTTTAGTGACATGCCAAGCCCATGACTGGCTCCTCTTCATTTTGAATTGTTCTGCATTTTGTATCAGGAGGGAGATCAGTGTTGTGATTTTTCATCTCCAGGGTCCCCTGAATGCCGCCAAATGATCTTTTCCCAACTTGGCTCCTTTGGGACTTGATACAAACCCTGAGGCACCATAGCAAGGCAAGGGCCTCTGGCTTTCCTGATGCTGTGGATTGCATATGGAGGTGAAAGGGCTTTGAGTGGTTATTTGTAAAGAATGTAAAAATCTGGAATAGCTTGAATTGTGTCTATATCGCGAATAAACACTTGCATTAGAGACTGTGTGCTTGGTATTTGTCATTTTATGGAACTGACACAATGACTCATCAGAACAAAGCAAAGTTTCAAAGAGTCCAGCGTAAATCGTAAATCGCTGTCCAGTCCAGCTTTAAATAGTAAATTCTGATTTGAAATGCACACTGGAGCAGATCAAACATAAAAGAGAACTGACTCAGTCAGAGGAAGAGAAGTAGAACTTGTCCTTCTGCTGGAATGGATGTCTGCTTGCTGCAAAGAAAAGCAGTCATCCCACCTGCGGTGTGTGGAGTGGGGTTACCATCATCCATTCTGCCGCAGTCTCCTCCTCCTCCTCCTCCTGCATGTGTGGGGTGTAGCGAGAAGGAGGGAAATGGGGGCGAAGCTTCCTCAAGTGGAATATCCTTTCAGTCCTCCAATTCCGGTCATTTCATTAGAATTGCCACTTTTAGAAAGACAGCTTGAAGGACATCCCGAAGGGGCAGGGCGGGGCCAAGGAAGTGTCCAGACGGAGAAGAAACACAAGAGGAAAGGTGTGACGGAGCTTCTGTGGCTCACTTGGAAGTCGCAGGAATCCCAGGCCAAGCCCAGTGCCCTGCGCAGAGGAGGGAGAGCAGCCCAAATGGGTCAATGGCACAGTCCAAATTCTGCAGCCTCTTAACCAGCTATTGTTGCCATTTGCCAGTGCCTTGGGCGTGTGCATGTGCCTAGGCCTGTCTGTGTGTGTGTGTAGGCTGGCCAGCATTGTGTAGTGCTTAGAGTGTGGGACTTGGACCGGGAAGAATTCCCGAGTTCAAATCCCCATTCAACTATGAAACTCTTTGGGTGACTCTGGGCCAGTCATGCATCTCTCTGCCTAACCTACTGCACAGGGTTGTTGTGAGGATAAAAGTAAGCTTGTACACCACTCTAAGCTCCTGGGAGGAAGAGTGTGATAGAATAATAAAATAAAATAAAATAAAAAATACCATGAGCCTATAGTGCCCCCATGAAAGCAAGAAACTATGGGGAATCATAAGACCTATTTGGTGCCTGGATCAAATGGCCGTTACTGCTCAACACAGGACGGGAAGAATCGCATCCTGGAATTCTGTCCAGATACAATACGGCAAGATGAAGTGGGAAGATGTGGAGGAAATAAGATTAAAAGAAGCACCCAGAACTGGGGCCAGAAAGCAAACAGGGAGATGACTAGAGAAAGACAGGAGATGCAGAGAGGAGCTGGACCCCTCCCAAGGATCAGGGCTGAACACACATCTTGGTAGACGGGAAGGCGTTGCCAACCCCGGGGCTTTGCCCTTGGAGGAAGGAAAGGTGGGAAGCACCCTCTTGTTTCCTCCCGGAGAGCTCAGCCAGCCTCCCAAGGTGGTGCAGTACAGCAGAAGGGGAGGGGCCTTTGCAGCCCCAGGCAGAGAGTGCACAGTGCAGGGGGGCGCCAATTGTCCGGCCCTCCGGCTCTTGTTGAGCGACAACTCCCATCCGGCCCAGCCACAAGCTTTGGATGTGTTTAGAAAACCAACGAAACTCCATTTTTGCCTAGAAGACCTCATTCTAACTTCAAGTAACCTAGCCCAGCTCAGGGACATCACTGCCTCTCGTGATTAACGTCATTATCTCTCTCCAGCTAAATTGTATCGAGGAAACTTGTTAACACAGCTAAAGTTCCCAGGCTAGAAAACAGGATCTAGCCAACTAAGGAGTAATCACCCGATGAACAATGAATCAGGCTTCCGCGTGCGTACTAGATACTTGGACCACCATACTGTGTGTGTCTAGGGCGTCAGCACCATTTAGATTGTCTGTATAAATGTAGGTGCACCTGTAACCAAACTGTAATCGGTTTGAGAGCATGAGCCTACTGCTTACCTATTGCCATCTGCAGAAGCAATAAAGCCTCAATGAATCATTCCCAATCCTTGTGTCTGACTGACTGGTTACGTTGACCCAGGAACGAGCCCCATCCACATCAGTATGGTCGCTCAGCAAGAGCTGGAGGGCCAGATTTCCCCTCCCCGGCACAATGTCAGGGCAAATGAGCAAGAGAGGTGTTTGTGATCTGGCTCTCCAAAGCCCAGGAAGCCTGACGGAGCCCTTGCTTGACATGGCCCCCCTTGCGATGGGGATCTGCAATGCTGAGCGTTGGCCTGACTGATGGTGGGGATCTTTCTCTCCTAGTTTATCAAGTCCATTGAGAAAGAGAGAGATAGGGACATAGGAAACTGCCATATGCTGAGTCACACCATTGGTCTATCTAGCTTAGTATTGTCTTCACAGACTGGCAGCGGCTTCTCCAAGGTTACAGGCAGGCAGGAAGCCCTATTTTGGAGAAGCCAGGGAGGGAACTTGGGAACTTCTGCTCTTCCCAGAGCGGCTTCATCCCTTGAGGGGAATATCTTGCAGTGCTCACCCATCAAGTCTCCCATTCAGATGCAACCAGGGCAGACCTTGGTTAGCTATGGGGACAAGTCATGCTTGCTACCACAAGACCAGCTCTCCATCGTCCTGCAATTGAGTTCTAAGGCTTACCCACCAGGTGCCTAATGCAGCAGTTTGGCAACTTTGGGAGTTCTGCAGGCTGCAAAACCTTGGCCTCCCGGAATCTCATGTCAGCCCAAATCCTGCTCTGGGAGTCATGGAAGGTGAAGCCTGAGGGAGGAGGGGGAGACCTGAGCAGGAGCGGTGGGGACCACCAGGTGGGGGGTATGAGCCAAGTGGGAGGGGGAGCAGTGGGGGTGGGGGGGCTTTCTTCCGAGGAAGCCTGCCCAGGACTGCCTTCGCCTTTGCTTCCCCTCCCTATTAATTCAGAGTCAAAGGGAAACGTCCTCCGTGCTTTCCTGGCATGGGCAGTTCTACCAAGTGGCCCCAGGAGAGCTGGCCGTGGTGAGGTGGAAATGAACACAGCCAGAAGGTGCAATGCTCACCAACGCCACCTTGCAGCTTCTTCCCGTGTGCAGAGGCAGATTCTCGCAGGTCTGACTTGCATGTGCTCTGATGGCCAGAGAATACCGGACCCGGGGAAAGAGCCAGCTTCTCTTTTGGGAAAAGCAGGCCAAGGAGAGGAATGGAATCAGACCCAAGCAATCTGTGGCTTCTGCATAGAGGCAGCAGTTGCTCAGTGTGCGGATCTCTCTTCTTATCAGAGAGGGTCAGTTTCCATTTCCAGCTCCTCATTAAATTGCACCAACTGGGGTGTTTTTTGTGTGTGTGGTCATCATTAGCTCTCAAAACGTTTTAGCAGAAACCTCCTTGGTGGCGGCCTCAGCCTGTCCCCTAACCTGGGAAAGCATCACCATTCTGAATTGATGGTGTGTCAGGGCTGCTCTTAAAGACACAGGAGCGTGGCTAAGAAAAGCAGTTGGCCACCCTGACTGGCAGTGGTGTGCCCGGAGGGCAACTGGTAGGCCTGTGGGTCCTCTGGGCTTCCCCAAAGGTGGGGCACTCTTTCTTAATTTCACCCAACTCTGTGCCAAGACAAGCTGGATTCTGCACCCATATAGATCACACAAAGCTAGTCCATGCCATGTATTTCCTTAGTCTGATTTCAGTGAAAGCATATGAAGTGCCTGAAAACTGTGACAGGTTGCCGAAAGGTGAAAAAGGATGGGGCTCAGCCCTCAGGCTCCACAACTGTTTCAAATGCAACACACACACATACACACACCCATGAGAGATGGAGTGGTCTCTCTTTCTTCCTCACGATGCCTCTTCTTCAGGCACCCCAAGGCTCCCAGAGTAGCTTTCCTACCCCAGTTCCAGCACCCCAGTCCACAGTCTCTGCTCCCGCAGTCAGCGTCTCCCCCCTCCCAGTTGTCTCTGCCTGGCCGGTGCCCATCCCCCCATAGAACAGAGCTGGGAGTTCCGGCGTCCATGGCAAAAGATGCTCCAGAGGACAGTTGGCCAACTTCAGCCTTACTGACCAGACGCTGAGATGGCCTTCTGCCTCAAGGCACTGGCTGTGGCCATTCAAAGGCCCATCTTCTTGGTTGTGGCCGATGTCTGCAAACCTATTTGGGGTTCCCTGCTGAGGAAGGTAGGAAGGGTCACCTGGTGCCAAGTGGGCCCTGGGGATGAAGGGAGGGCGGGAGCTAAAGGACAGTCAGGGAGTGGCCACCGAGCAAAGGTGTGCTTTAGCAGCCTCACCCCTCCTCTCCATCTTGCTTGCAGGCTCTCTCCTCATCTTTCTGGCTGCCCCCAGGGAGGAGCTGTGTGACTTCTGCCTCTCTTTCTAGCAAGGTCTAGCAAGCCCAGCATCCTGTTTCCCAAACAGTGACAGATCTTTAAGAATGGGGGGTTTCCTCGGGATGGTTGTCCTGACCCAGACATGCATCTACCTAGTGAGGGGGAAGAGAGTCAGCCATGAGGACAGCATTTCCCCCTTTAGATGCCAAGTGGATTGATCTCGAAGAGAAGTCCTCAGGGTCTTGCAAAAGGAGTATGGGCAAAGAGTGGAAGGGGCTAATGCTAAATGGGCCAGGTCCAAGGGAAAAGAAGCCGGTCTACTGGCTTTGCTGCAAGAGACAGTGTGAGAGGGAATCTGAGATGGGCTTAGGGGATCCAAGAACCTTGCTGGATCAGGCCCAAGGCCCATCCGGTTCAGCACCCTGTTTCCCGCAGAGGCCCACCAGATGTCTTGGGAAGCTGCCCCCCTCCTGCTGTTGCTCCCCTGCAACTGGTGTTGAGAGGCACTGTGTGAAAAGGTCCTTCCTTGGGTCGGTCCTAAATTTCCTGGCAGTCCGTTTCATGGGAGAAGCTCTGGTTCTAGTCCTGGGAGAGAGGGAGAGAGATTTCTCTCTGACCACTCAGCAGGTGGCATCCATAGGATATTTCCCAGGGTGTTCAAGCTGTGCACAGGATGCTGAGGTGTGGCCTCTGGCTGCCATCCAGGGATCTGGGTGTGATGCCATCACCATGCCGAGGACCCCAAGGGGATGGGGCCATAGTTCAGTGCTGGGGCATCTACTTTGCATGCAGAAGCTCCCGGGTTCCATCCCTGTCATCTCTGGCTATGGCTGGGAAAGAAGCTTGGAGAGCGGCCACTGCCAGACTGTGTCGGCGATACGGAGCTAGATGGACCACTGGTCAGACTCGGTAGAAGGCAGCTGGCTATGTCACAGTGTCCCCAGCTCTCGCTCTCCTTTCCATCTGATTCCAAGGGCTGGAAGTGAGGATTGAGCGGAGTGGTGGGCTGGCAGCAGGTCTACAGCTCTCGACCGGAGAGAAGTGCTGCTGTCAGTCAAGCCTGTGGGGATGCTACTGGTGGGGATTGGTGCAAGAGAGCTCCTAGGAACCTGGGGCCTTCTGCACGCTCAGCAGCGCTTCTCCCACGGAGTAGGGGCCCAAGGGGAACTGGGATGGTCGAGGCTGAGGTGCCAGGAAATAAGAGCTGTCTTTCTTTCCTTGGTCCATAGGAGCGTATGAAGCCCGACCCCCTGTGGCAGCTGGAGCATCTGGGGGAGCTTGCTCGGAAGGAGGTGAGGAGCATCTTGAATGGCATCGTCCAGCCTAGAGTGGAAGACCACCCAACCCCTTAAGCAAGGGGTTTGGAAAACAAGGTTGCCCTTCTTTGAGCACCCTTTTCCGTGGGGTTTGGTCAAGACACAACACGGAATACTCGTCGGCTTGGTCTCATCCATGCATTAGCAGAAAGCAACTGCAGTTGAGTTGTATTGCTGGTGCAATTTTGGAAATGGCAGTTGTGGCCAATGGGGAGGCCACTGGTATAGTTATAGCAAGGGGGTGGGGGAAAGGTTCCAAGAGGATCCTCTTCCCTGCTGGGTCATTGGCCAGGGTGGAGTTGCAGCAGTCTCAGGGGTCACGGTGCAGGCAAGAGTGCAAGGAGGAATCCAGACCGCAGAGCAGTGACCTTGACACATTTCCAAGTTGGGAGCATTTGGGCAGAAACCCTTCAGCCTGAGCGCCATTTCCCACGGTTCTGACCTCTGCACAGTTTTACTCTTTCCTCAGTGTTGGGAGGGCCCTTTCCGAGAGATGGAGCCCTCTCTGAAGAGCTCTCTGCGGAGGGCTGCACTTCCCAGTACTCTCTGCAGGCCTAACAAGATGGTGCAGGGAACAAAGGGGTCCTTTTTCCCTTCAGGGAGCATCCCCACCCACCCCCAGCCCGGTCCAGATGCCAGCACTGTACCGTGGGGAAGTTCATCCCCAGATGCATCCAGGAGGACTGTGTAGAGTATTCTGCTTTGTCCGAAGCTGCACACAGGCCCAATGAACAAGTTGTCACAGTCAGGACTGGACAGTCAGTTAGGCTAAATGGGCCTGCTGCCGAAGAACACTACTCAAAGGGGGAGAGAGATTCTGGCAGGAAATTCAGGACCTTGGATAGCTCCAGACAGGGACCCTTGAGCCAGTGGGGGAGACCAGAACAGGGTAGATGTTGCTTCAGCAATGTTGACAAGCCCAGTGCAGGATTGGATCTTTGGCTGGCTAGTTAGGGTGGCTGGCTAGTGCCTCCGTTTTGGACTTCTGCAACCTCCTTCCACCAGCGCTCTGCTGCTGCTCTGGATGGAAGCCACCACTCTCTGAGCAAACGTGTTTCTGGCCCTCCTGGGACTGAGCCTCTGCTGATCCTTTTTGTTGCAGTTCAGAAAACCTTGCTTCATAGAGCAGCTGTGATGTTTCACATTGAATGTGAGATTCAGAGCGAGCAGCCAGGACCTGTCCATCTAAGTTTAATGCAAGCCTTATGTTCCCTATGGACTAAGAATGGGGGCAGGAGCCCGAGGTGGGGGCTCCATCCTTGGGATATGGAGGGAGTGCTAGATTTTTCTCCCATCCCACTTGTGTAAAGGGTTCCAGTGAAGTGGAGCCGTCTCCGTCTGAGGTGGCTGTCTAGTGCAACGGTTTTGCACTTGGGCAGCCTCCTCCCAGCAGCGCTCTCCTGCCACTCTGGATTTCAGCCACCATCTAAAGAAATGCATTTTTGGACCTCCGGGTACTGAGCCTTTGCTCAACCTTTCTGTTGCAGGTCCCGGAGCCTCAGCTTCCTCCAGGAATGGGAGGTTTTATTCGAAAACTTCCCCATCACAGGCTGAGACCAAAACCCGTATGTATGATGCAAGTCATTCCCGTACGTTCCCTACGTAAGAGGAAGGGGGGGTCGGGACCCCAGGGAGGGCCTGCATCCTCGGGCTAAGGAGGGAGTGTGAGATCTGCCACCCATTCCACTTGTGCCGGGGTTTCAGTCAAGTGGGGCTATCTTTGTCTAAGCTGTGAGGACATTGCCTCAGGCAGCTTGGAGGGTGAGCAAGAATCTTGCAGGAGGATCAGGACCATGGACAGCCCCAGGCAAGGACAATTGAAGTGGAGGGAGAGCCAGGAGCAAGGTAGATGTTGCCTCAGCAATGTTGATAAGCCCACTGCAGGCTTGGATCATTTGCTGACGAATTAGAGTGGCTGGCTAGTGCAACAGTTTTGCGTGGATGCAGAATCCTTCCAACAGTGTTCTGCTGCTGCTCTGGATGTCAGCTGCCCTCTGAGGAAATGCATCTTCAGCCCTCTGGGTACAAAACCTGACCTGAACTTTTCTGTTGCAGGTTCAAGAGCCTCGGCGCACCCCAGAATCTCGCCGAGAATGGACGTGTCGGCCAGAATCTGTCCAGGTACGTCTTACGCTCCCTATGGAGGAGAAATGGGGGGTAGGAGCCCACGGGGTGTGCTGCGTCCTTGGTCCATGGAGGGAGTGCTGGATCCACTTGTGCAAGGGGTTCGGGTGAAGTGGGGCCGTTTGAGCTGAGGGGACTTCCTATCTGGGAGTCAGACAGTTCCTGGGTAGTGATCTCTGCTCCCCCTGCCCCTCTTCCTCCTCCAACTGCTGGGCATCACGACTCTTCCAGGGCACGGAAAGAAGAGCAGCAGAAGGATGCTACAGAGAGCGTCACTGCTGCATCTGGCAGGGTCCCTCTAGCTTTAGGTGGTCCAAAAATTCCCCCTCCGTGGAATCCTGTTCAGGTTGAGGTACTCCTCACTCTTTGGCCAGTGATAGGGACCATCAGGGCAGTATTCCGGGGATCTAGCTGAGATTTCAGAGTTGGGTCTGTCTTGTTTTCTGGATTCCTTTTAGAAGTGGAGACAGAGTGTGGCCACGGAGGGTCTAAGGGAGCTCCGCAGTTCGGCCTGTAGGATCCTGGAAGCGTTGGAAGCCACACAGGTAATCTTGGATCAAAAACTCCATCAATGCAGAGGGAAAGGAATCCGTGGGAGCAGGGGCATAGTAAGGTTGGAGTGGGCCCAGAGACAAGATTTCAAAATGGGTCCTTTGCTGATATACACACACAAACACACTTCACAAGATATAGTGCACTCACACTCACATCCCCATTATGAATACGATGAAGATCTAGTTCACTTTGAATCTAGGTTTTTTTACTCTCAGCTACTGCCGATATCCAAGAGAACCAACCTAATTCATAGGGGGTGCAACACGGGCGGGCAGGGGGTCATGTGACGTGCCTCTGGGGGTCCCCTCAATGGCAGTGGGGCCCTGAGAAGACTGTCTCCCCTTGACTAATGGTAGTCACGCCCCTGTGTGGCAGGCAGGTGCAGACCCAGACAGACGGAGACCTTTAGACATTTCAGGCTGAGCTACTCCTCAGTCTGAGCTCATCCTACCCAGCATATGGTCTACCCAGCAAATAACCCAAGTAGGAGAAGTGGGTCTGTGTTCTTTTCTGGTTTGCTTTTAGAAGTGGACATGAAGGTAGGAAATGAAGGTTTGAGTGGGCCACTAATGGGCACGTTGTTAACCTTCTTGCCATAGGAATTCCTTGCAAAAAACCCTACGGCGAGATTCTATGGGCCAGGAAACTTCCATAAGAGAATTGTGGAAACCATGAAGGTGATGGAAGCCATGCAGGTAATGTCTGGAAAATGCTAGTAATTATGAACAGAAGATAGGGAGGACCAGCAGAGCTTCACCAGACAGCACACTAAAGAGCTGTTCTCATGGCCATTGACTGGGTAGGACAAGCTGCCAGCCAGTCTCCGGAGCGGTGCGCCCTCCCAAGCCCCAGTCCTGAAGAAATCAAAAACTAGATCAGAGAAGAGAGAGAGGAACCCATGGGAGGCGGGTGCCAACTCAGACCATGTCCTCCTACCCAGGGGATTACCCAAGTAGGAGGGAAAGACTTCCAGGTTCCAGAAGGGATCCAGACCTCAGAGGAGCCGTAATCTTGATTCTTTTCCAAGTGGGGGCCTATTGGGCCGAAATGGCATGAGAGCCGTTTCCACCTGTGCTGACTTCTGCATAGTTTTACTCTTTTCTCAGTGCTGGGAGGGCCCTTTCAGAGGGATGGAGCCCTCTCTGGAGAGCTCTCTGGGAGGGATTGCACTTCCCAGCACTCTCTGCAGGCCTTCCGAGGTGGTGCTTTGGCTCAGGAGGGCTCCTTCTGCCTGAAGGGAGCCCCCACCCTCAGGGTGCACAGATGGCAACACTGCATCTTGGGAATGGTCATCCCCACATGGTTCAAGGGGGACTGTGCAAGGTATTTGGCTTGGGCTGAAGCTGCACCCAGGACCAATCCACAATTTGACAGGCTTAGGGCTTTAAAGGTGCATAGGGTTGATGGGGCACTGAAGAACACTGTCACAGTCAGCTCTAAGGGGAAAGAAAATTTTGACAAGAAGATCAGGATCTTGGATAGCCTGGGAAAGGGACAGTTGAACTGGGAGGGGACACCAGAGCAGGTTAGTTGTTGCTTAAGCAATGTGGACAAGACCTCTGCAGCCTTAGGTCTCTGGCTGGCTAGTTAGGGTTTCTGGCTAGTGCCATATTTTCACACATGTGCTGCATCCTTCCAGCAGCGCTCTGCTGCTGCTCTGGATGTCAGCCACCACCAGACAAAATGCATTCCCAGCCCTCTGGATACCAAGCCTGTGCTGAATCTTTCTGCAGCCAAACCAAGAGCCTTGGAGCATGAAGGGACTGGGGACATCTGATCGCAACTGTGATCCTGGGTCGCTGCCAGTCACAGAAGACATTCAGGTATTGTTTGGGTAACCTCCTACTCCTAACAGAAGAGGGGGAAGGACCAGCAGAGCTTCAACCGAGGGTACGCTAGCTGCTCTCTTGGCCATCAGCTGGGTGGGACAAGCTCCCAGTCCCTCTCTGGATCTGTCCGCCCTCCCAAGCCCCAGTCATGTATGGATCAGAAACTAAATCAGAGAAGAGGGAAAGGAACCTGTGGGAGGTGGGGACAGACACTGACAGGGTCCGGCCACCCAGCACAGCATATGATCCAAGTCGGAGGAAATGCCTCCAGAGTCCGAGAAGGGATCGAGACCTCAGAGCAGTGATCTTGAGACTTTCCCAAGCGGGGGCCCTTTTGACAGTAACCCTTCAGCGCGAGAGCCATTCCCCACTGTGCCGACCTCTGCACAGTCCTGCGCTCTCCTCAGTGCCGGGATGGCCCTTTCAGAGAAATGGAGCCCTCTCTGGAGAGCTCTCTGGGAAGGGTTGCACTGCCCAGCACTCTCGGCAGGCCTTCCAAGGTGATGATGCAGGGCTCAAGAGTGCTCCGTTGACCTTAAGATGCTCCCGCCCCCGGGCCTGCCCAGATGGCAGCACTGCACCTTGGGAATGGTCATCCCCACATGGCACCTGCCGGACGGTGCCGGGTATTTGGCTTGGGCTGAAGCTGCACACGGGGCTAGGGCTTCAAAGGCACCTAGAACGGATGGGGCCTGCAGCGGAAGGACACTGCCTCATGCAGCGGAGCAAGATTCTGGCAAGAAGATCAGGACCTTGGATGTCTTGTAGAAGTTGTTACAAAATGAGGTAATGCAGGTTTGAATGGGGCACTCATTGCCCTGTGGTCAACCTTCTCGCTACAGGGCACTGAAAACAACTGGCCTGAAGGATGGTGCGGGCTCAGGAGCTTCCCAACAAGAATCCTCCAAGCCATGGAAGCCGTGCAGGTAATGTATGGGGAAAATTCCTAACAGATTAGGGCGGTGGTGGGGGGGGGGCAGACACGGTCCCAGCCAGTCTCCGGAGCTGTGTGCCCTCCCAAGCCCCAGTCTTGGATGCATCAGAAAGTAGATCAGAGGAGATGGGGAAGAACCCGTGGGAGGTGGGCGCTGACTCTTGACAGTGTCAGAGGGGGCAGAAGAGTGGGTCAGGTGGTAGTGTCCCAATGGGTGCCTGCTACCACCCAGATTTCAAAGAAATTGGTGAAAGGGGTGATTTTAAAAAGAATTTCTGAAGTTTGTGCATCTTTAAGCTTCCCCCCCATCGGGAATGATGGGGAATTTCAGCAGCCCCATAACTCCACTTGGGGGGCACCAGGGATGCTCTGAGCGAGTGGTGGTGTAGTGCACATAGGGTTCCAACCACCCCTTAACCCAAAACCCATGGGGCACAGGGGTTTGTTGTATCAGAGCTGTTCTTCTGAGAGTAGATTCTCTGGTCGGAATGAGAGTGGATTCAAGGTGGGTCATTCTTTCTGTGCCAAACCTTCACATCATCTCCAGCAGCAGGAAGAATCCTTCACAGCAAGTAGCCAATCTTTCGTGCCTTAGCTGGAGAATTGCAGTTTGTTCCACCAGGGTCTGGAGAACACACATCTGGCAGGTGGAGGGGTCAGATGGATATCACACTGAAAACGGAGGGTGCTGTTTAGCTCCTTTTGGAGAAGCAATATTGGGAACTCGTTGGGGATGATGTTGATTATGATGAATTTCATGCAGATACCTCATTCGGCCTTGGCTGGTGAATGGCTCTTTTTCCCCACCAGGGTCCAAAGGAAAAGGCTTTGCAGCAACAAAGCATCCTGGACAAATACAGGAAGGAGGGCCGCTTCCAGAGATTAAGGTCCCTCCGGAAGCTGGATGAGGTGAGGAAATCGGAAGCACGTGGGCCCCATACGGAGAACCCAGTTCTCTGGGACACGATCCCCCTGCGCTCAGCCCCTTGTGGGTTGTCTCGGGCAGAGAGGAGGAGGGTCTTGGCCTCAGTGCTGCTGCAGTTGCGAGGGGGCAGGTGGAGATTGGAGCCCCCCCCCAGTCCAGTGGGAAGCTCTGCCCCTCCAACACTGGTGAGCCGAGCCTGGGCAGCCTGCAAGCAGCTTCTCCTTCCCCAAGCCAACGTGGCCATCCCCTGGGATCAGCTGGACTTCAGGCAGAAACGGGAGGGTGCTGCGGAGCGTTTTGTCCCGCCCGCTCTCTTAGTCACATCATATGCCAGATGCAGGGGGAGAGCAACTGGCCCTGTCCATCCCCAGCACAGCATCCCTCCAGTGGCAGTTGCTGGGGTCTGTCTTATGTTTCTTTTTGAGACTGTGGGCCCTTTGGGGACAGGGGGCCGTTTTATTTCTATCTATGTAAACCGCCTGAGGAACCTTTTGTTGAAAAGCGGTCAATAAATATGCACTGAATTCTTATTCGTAAGTCGTGCCTCGCCTTCCGGAGGGCCAGGATGCAGCAGGCACCCTCCTCACGCCTTTCTTCCTGTCCTGGAATCCAGGAGACTCAGCTGCCCACCAGACCCAGACCAGAAATACCACGGAAGCCCCTGCCTCCAGCACCAACTCCAGTCCCGCCCAGCACTGCAGGCTCCCCCAAAAGGAGGTGAGCAAGCACTGCCCCTCCCGCATGGCCTTGCCTAGACGGGAAGTGTTGCAGGGGTGGGAGTCCGAAGAGGAGCGGCGGGGGCTCCCCATCCAAAGATGAGGGCAGAGGCAACTCTTCCGGCTGTTAAGGGGTCGCCTTGTGAGTAATTCGGCCTTGTGTTCTTCTCCGCAGATGGAAAGAGGAAGGCCCCAAAGGAGGGGGTGGTATGTGGTCAAAGGCCCTCTGCTGTACAAGGTGAGGAGATCTCAACACCCCCACAGAGTGTCCCATATAGTCATCTTGGCTTTCTGGTATCCGAGAGATAAGAAGTATTGAGAGGGAGACCCAGAGATGGGATCATTTTTTCGGCAGGGGCCTCCTGCAGCCAGTTTGAAATGAGTCTCCCAGTTAGTGATTCTGCTGCCAAACCAATTAGGGAAAAGATCAATTGAAGCCAAAACTCAAGAGATGCAGCCAAGCAGCAGCGGCAGCAATTGAGATGAAACCAGATCCTAACCATAAGGAGGAGGCACTGGAGGCACAACGCAGCACTGAACAAATTGCCCTCAGAGAGGCAAACCATCTCAAGGCAATTCTAATTGCGATAGACAGACCCCACTTCCCTTCCTCCTGCCCAAACAGAATCTGAAGAGGGAGCATTCAGTGGCATGCAGCCGAATCATGTTCTGTACGGGTTCTAGAGAGCAGGGGTCCCAACCCTGTACAAGAAGTGTACCCGTCCCATGGCAAACCTTCAGCTCAGGTACCCCAGAGCAGCAACTGAGTGTGTGTGTGTGTGTGTGTGTGTGTGTGTGTGTGTGTGTGTGTGTAAATCATAAATGTGGCCGTTATGAGACAGGAGAAGCCAGTCACTGACTGATATCCAGACATTACTCATGAGTACACTCACTAAAATTAATGGGACAGGTTTACATGTCCCATTTTAATGAGTCGATGAGGAGGAGGAGGAGGAACTGAATCTGGATGCAAGTCAGGGATTGGAGGAGCCCATCTCACTACTGTCACCTTCTAAGAGTGTGTGCGTGCTCTCCTAAAAACACAAGAGGGGGTGCGGTGGGGGCGACTCCAGTCACTGGCTCGTGGCTATTTCTGTCCCCTCCCAAGTTGCCAAGAAGCCGTCTCATGGAAGTCTTGTCCGGTCCATGTCAAGGGGAGTGCTCGGTGAGAGGCTGGGGAGAAGAAGAAGAAGGGGATGCAGAGCTTCAGCACCCAGCTGGCTGCAGCCTGGGGAGGGGCAACCTCGGGGCAAGAGGACCCCCTGGCAGCCCTCCCAGTCCTTGGACCCCTGCAGGACAGCATGCTGTGACTGCCCGTTTTCCTGATGAGCTGAGTGGGGATTCCCAGCCGGGGCAGCCCAGGATTTGTATGATGGGAGTCCATGACAACTTGGGAGACCCAAGTTAGGGAAGCCTCCAGTGAAGGGAAAGAAGGAGCATGGTGTGCTGTTTCACTTGGTGGGCTGCTGCAGAACCCCTGAATTGGCTCAGAACGATGGTCCCCAGAACGGCCCTGGAAAGCATCCGTGAAGAATTGGTCAGGCAGCATCTTTGCAGTTTTGCTTGGGAGAGGCAGCTTGTTCTGAGCCAAGTGGATTCCTGCAAGAGCAGCCGCTGGCGTCCTTTCTCCAGCCAATCCTCGTGAATCCTCCATCTTTTCCATTTCCCCCAGGACATTGTAGGACTTTGAAGAATTCCTTCTCAAGCCCAAATCCAGAGGGGCTCAGCTGGACACATGGCAGTGGCCTCTGCTTCTCAAGGGGAAGAGAAGTGCAGCTCATCTCTTCCTAGGAATGGTCACGATGAAATGTACTGCATTCTAGCTGCGCACCATTTTACAAAAAGAAACCCAAATCTTCCAATTAGAACTAGTTCTCAAAGTTCCATTGAAATGATCTTTGATGTATGCATTTAATTGTGCTGGCGATAAACAACTTTGAAACTCGTTCCCTCTGGGGTGAAAAGGGTTCTTTGGAGAGCCAGCGTGGTGTAGTGGTTAGAGTGCTGCACGAGGAGCAGGGAGATGGGATCTCTGTTCAGCCTTGAGCCTCACTGGGTGACTCTGGGCCAGTCACTTCTCTCTCAGCCTAACCTGCCTCACAGGGTGGTTGTGGGGGGAAGCAGAACCCTGTTCACTACACTGGGCTCCTTGGATATAAAGAGAGTGACATCAATCCATGCGGGGCTCTCGGTGGCAGCTAGTCCTGATGGCTGGAGGCTACCTCCAGGCTCAGAGGCAGGGCCCCTGTGAATACCAGCTCCAGGGGAGCAACAGCAGGAGAGGAGGCATGCCGTCATCTCCTGGTGGTTAGCTTCCCAGAGGGCTCCACTGGTGCGCTACTGTGGGGAATGGGAGGCTGGACTCGAGAGGTCTTGGGTCTGATCTAGTAAGGCTGCTCTTCCCTTCTCCCAGGGAGATATTGAATGGCATTGGCTGAGAACAGAAATTGCCAGCTCTCGAAAGGGACCGAGCTGCTTGTAACTCGTGCATCGTTTTAAAAGGCTTGATCTGGCAAGCTTTCATGAAACAAAACCTTGCCGAGAGAGAGGGAGATCTGGGATGAGAGGTCTGTGGTAGTTCTGGCCCCAAGCAATTGGCCCAGTCCTACAACCAGGCGCAGGAGCACTTTTGGATTTGATTATTGGCGGGTTGTTTTTGGAGTCCTTGTCTAACGGGTCGGTATCATGGTGGCTGGGGTTGATTTTTGCTTGCTTTGGGTTTTGCAGGGATTTGACAAGCTGAACCTAAGGACAGCCCAATAAACACCCCTTGCAGCTGCAATCCCTTGAAAAGAGAGACTGCTGAGTATGTAAGGAAATATCTTCGGCAGGCTCCATCTTGCCCCCGCTGTGTTTTTCCTGCAACTTGGTCATGGCATTCAGTAATCGGAATGAGTCCAGAGCGTCTGAAACCCACGAGCGCAAATGGGGGGTGAGGTTCCTCTCCCTACCTGCACGGTAAGCCCTGGGGGTGGGGTTCAAGGACTGACTTGGGCAGATTGGCCACGTGTCTATTCCAGGATCCCAGGACATGGGGGCGCTGCAGGGAAAGGACATCGCTTTCCCACCCATCCCATCGAGACACTTGTCTGTTTAGTCTTTTCTGGTTGCCAGCTTTGCAACCTCGCTGCAGACCTGATTGTTGTGGCATGATGTGGCCTATCTGCTGCTGTGCCATCCAGTCTAGAACTGTGTGTGTCCTTGCCTGGAAAATGATGGGTTGCCTCTCTAGAAGAGTGACAGCTTGGGTACCAAAGAGTTGATCTCTCCCATCTTGTTGTCGTCAGCAATGCAGTGACCTTCTATGCGGTCTGGAAACCCTGGTTGCTCCCTCCTGCAAGTCAGAAGGTTCCAAGGGAACTCTTCTTTGGCCGTTACTTCAAACCCTATATTTAGACTAAGAAGCGTATGAGGTCTCAGAACATGAAGCCAATTAAAACAAGGCTTAGCACATCCAGCTCTGACCATGCTGGTCTCCTGCAACCTAGGGAGCTTCAGCGTGGGAATCCAGTTGGCTTTGCTTGTTTTAGAGCAGGAGTTCTCCAGCCTGGGTCACCAGAGGTCATTTGAAT
The DNA here is from genome assembly GCF_027244095.1 of Hemicordylus capensis. Lineage (NCBI taxonomy): Eukaryota > Metazoa > Chordata > Lepidosauria > Squamata > Cordylidae > Hemicordylus > Hemicordylus capensis. Next base: position 239,054,514 of record NC_069657.1, on the reverse strand, counting down.
TCAACTCCCATCATCCCCTGACACAGTGGCCTTCAGTGGTGATGATGGGAGTTGTAGTCCAACAGCATACGGGGACCCAGTTGGAGGACCTCAAAGAAAGAAAGCCATGTAGAGAGTTTCCAAAACTACAGTGATTCTTTGGGGTGATATTGGTTCTGACTGTAAGATCTTGCCAGACTCCACAGGTAGAGAAAACGGTCTCTTCCTAGCCATAATGGGCCATTTTCCAGCTCTCTTCTCTCTCTCCCTTCCATATAGTTTTAAATAATGGCTTCTATTTTGTGTGTGGTAATTCTACAAAGTTGATGAATCTTTATATAGTGATTCTCAACACAAGTTCTCAAAGCGGTTGACAATTTATTAATTTAGTAATGAACTAAATTAAGATAAATTTTATTTAAAATAAATAAAATGTACTAATTACACTTTTCTTCAGGTTGACAGGATACGCAGATTTGGATGGTCCAGGAACCTCATCTGGGAAAGGGACCGTAAGTGGCTCTTAATTAACATCCGGGTCCAGTTTTGGGACAGGAATTGGAAAATCAGCTTGAACTGCTTAAGGGTCTCAAGCGACAAAGGTAGCTTTGGACCTTCATGTTCCATTCTTTCTGCTGAGATGCAGAAAGCCCAATGCATGCTAGATTCCCAGGCTGTATGCAGTGAGCACGTGAGAGACGTGGAATACACCCAGCCTTGACTGCAGGGATTCAAAGCCTCTACGTGGCCCTCCTCTGGAAGCACCAAAGCCACCAGGATTGTGGGGCAAGGCAGCCTCTGGCCCTTTCCCTCCGGCACCACCTCAAGGCCTCCGGCCGCCCCTCTTTGGACAAGGCAGGAAGCAGAGAAGAGCTTCTCGGCCATGCTGGGCACCAATGTGGGGCTCTGCCCTTTCTGAAGTGCAGGCCTCTCTGTGGGGGTGATGAGATCTCCTCACCTTGTACAGCAGGGGAGTAGAATACCACAACCTCTTCTTGGGCCTTCCTCTTTCCATCTGCGGAGAACAACACAAGCCTGAATTACTCACAAGGTGACCCCTTAACGGCCGGAAGAGGTGCCTCTGCCCTCATCTTTGAATGGGGAGCTCCCCGCTCCTCTACTGTCTCCCACTCTGGCCTGCAACTCTGCCTTGCCCTCCAAATGGCACATTCGCCTTCATGGGTCCCTGGGAGAGACTGGACAGGATTCTGCCCTTTGCCAGGGATGGAAGCTGGGAGCTGCTGCAGAGAAGGTACCCAGTCTACCACTGAGCCGTGGGCTTTCCTGGCCTGGGGGGGGGACCTCTGGCTGGCCACGTTTGCTTGGAAGATGGGGCACTCCTTCCCGTCTGGGCTCGGCCGTGCGGGAGGGGCAGTGCTTGCTAACCTCCTCTCCGGTGCTCTCGGGGGAGCCTGCAGTGCTGGGCGGGACTGGAGTTGGTGCTGGAGGCAGGGGCTGCCGTGGTTTTTCTGGTCTGGGTCTGGTGGGCAGCTGAGTCTCCTGGATTCCAGGACAGGAAGAAAGGTGTGAGGAGGGTGCCTGCTGCATCCTGGCCCTCCGGAAGGCGAGGCACCACTTACGAATAAGAATTCAGTGCATATTTATTGACTGCTTTTCAATAAAAGGTTCCTCAGGCGGTTTACATAGATAGAAATAAAATGGGCCCCTGTCCCCAAAGGGCTCACAGTCTAAAAAAGAAACATAAGACAGACCCCAGCAACTGCCACTGGAGCGATGCTGTGCTGTTGGGGATGGATAGGGCCAGCTGCTCTCCCCCTGCATCTGGCATATGCCTTATACTCTTTCTAAGGCCTTCATGGCCTTAGATATCCTTTCTAAGGCCTTCATGGCAATCCTACCAAGTGCTACTCTGTGGCGTATTTCTTGACTGCTGGATCTTGACTGCTGATGGTAGATCCTAAAAGGCAGAAGCTATCCACCACTTCAACGTCTTCATTGTCAATTCTGAGTCTGGTTGCTGTACCCGTTGTCATTAGTTTAGTCTTCTTTACAGTTAGTCGTAGTCCCATTTCTTCACTGTGCTCCTTGACTTTCCCTACTAGAGGAAAAGATCATCCACATTCTCAGCTATCAGAGTGGTGTCATCAGCATAGCACAGATGTTTCTTCCCCCAACTTTAAAACCACACTCATCTTCTTCCAATCCAGCTTCTCTCACTATAGGTTCAGCATGTAAGTTGAATCAAGAAGGAGAAAGTATACAGCCTTGTCTTACTCCTTGGCCGATCTGGAACCAGTCTGTTTCACCATGTTCTGTCTGGACTGTGGCTTCCTGTCCTGTGTATAGGTTTCTCTTGAGAGCAATGAGATGTTCTGAGACACCCATTTCCCTAAGGATATTCCACAACTTGACAGGGTCGACGCAATCGAAGGCTTTTCTGTAGTCAATAAAGCACACATGGACTTCTTTTTGGTATTCTTTGGCTTTCTCAATTCTCCAGCGTGCGTCAGCAATGATGTCTCTTGTTCCTCGGCCTTTTCTGAAACCAGTTTGAACATCCGGCATTTCTCCTTCCATGTAGGACTCTAATCTGCATTGGATGATCCTGAGCATTCTTTTGCTAGCATGTGAAATGAAGGATATTGTGTGATGGTTTGCGCAATCTCTTCAGGCTCCTTTCTTCGGTATGGGTATGTAGACTGACCTCTTCCAATCTGTTGGCCATTGTGTTGTTCTCCAAATTTGCTGGCATGGTTTGGTTAGAGCCTTGACTGATTCTTCTTCTGTTTCTTGCCATATTTCTGTAGCTATTCTAACAATTCCTGTAGCCTTCTGATTTGGTAATGTCCAGAGTGCTATTTAGTTTAGGAAAAAAGACAACTGTGGGGAGACATGGTAGAGTTCTATAAAGTCATGCATGGTGTGGAGAACGTGGATGGAGAGGAATTCTTCATAACACTAGAACCAGGGGTCATCCCATGAAATGGATTGACAGGAAATTTAGGACCAAAAAATGGAAGTATTTTTTCACACAACGCATAATCACCTTGTGGAATTCTCTGCCATGAGATGTGGTGACAGCCAACAACCTGGATGGCTTGAAGAGGGGTTTGGATCACTTCATGGAGGAGAGGTCTATCAATGGCTACTAGTTGGAGGCCGATAGGCCACATCCAGCCTCAAAGGCAGGATGCCTCTGAGTTCCATTTGCAGGGGAGTAAGCGCAGGAGAGAGGGCGTGTCCTCAATTCCTGCCTGTAGGCTTCTAGCGGCATCTGGTGGGCCACTGTGTGAAACAGGATGCTGGACTAGATAGGCCTTGTGTCTGACCCAGCAGGGCTGTTCTTATGTTCTTAGAATGCTGATCGAACTTCATCTTCCCATACTAGAGCTTCTTGCAAGTAGGAGATATCTTCTAGAGTATCTTGGATGTTGTCATCCCTACTGTACAGATTTTCAGTATACTCCTTCCATCTCTGTTGGATCTTCTCTGAATCAGTGACTGTCTGTCCTTTGGCATCCCTGAACATACAAATTCAAGGTTGGAACCAGCTTCTGAGTTCAGAGATCTTTTGGAAAACTTTCCTCATTTTTCCGTGTCTATTTCCATCCCCAAGGTCTTTACAGATGTCATAGTAGTACTGTTCCTTATCTCTCCTTACAGCTTTCTGAAATTCCCTATTAAGTTCCTTCCTGAGGTCTTTCTCTTTCTTGACTTTGGCTTCTCTCCTCTTCTGGGCAATTTTGCTTTCTTCTGTTTCTTGGTCTTTGGCAGTCTCTTTTCACATTCGTCCTTAGCAACTTCTTTTTTCATTCCACAGTTCCTCTGGTTCGCTATCAATGAGGTTCAGAACTTCAAAGTGGTTCCTGATGTGCTCCTTGAAAATGGTGGCTACGTTCCCAAGGTCATATCGTGGAAGCTGGATAGCTTTGGTTTTTCCGCTTTAGCTTGACTTGGAGCTTGCACATGAGCAGTTAGTGATCTGTTCCTCAATCGGCCCCCCGGCCAGGTTTTTGCTGTTATAACTGAGCTCTTCCACCTCCTTGCACCAAGAACATAATCAGTTTGATTTCTGCGTATTCCATCTGGTCAAGTCCATTTGTATAGGCGTGCTTTGGTTGTTTGAAGAATGTGTTAACAATGAAGAGATCATTGGCTTGGCAGAAACTAAGAAGTCATTCTCCTGTTTCATTTCTGTTTCCTAGGCCATGCAGGCCAACTTTGTTTTCCTCCTTATCATTTCCAACTTTTAACTTTCTTTAAAGATTCGAAAAGGTGTAATTCCATCCCAGTCTTTTATTAGGACCAAGCAGAATCTATGATTATTTTTGAACTATAAAGATTATCGTAAGGAGCGGACAACCCAAGAACGACATTGTAGAGTATTATATGTTGAATGTTTTGTAGTCATCGGCTTGGGCCTCTTTTTGCTTTTCTTTTTAATGATAGTTTTTATAAATGTATTGTAATGGTGTCTGGTGTTTTTAAATAATAATCTCTTTTTAAAAAGGGGGGGGGGGTCACTGGTTTGAAGTCTGGATTCCTCCTGAGACTCTGAAGGCATTTCCTCCTACTTAATAATAAGCAGGGTGAAAGTGGTGGGTAGGATGACCCTGGCTGCATCTGCCCCCACCTCCCACAGGTTCCTCTTCCTCTTTATTGATGAAGTTTTCGATTCAACATTACCTGTGTGGCTTCCAGCGCTTCTAGGATCCTACAGGCCGAACTGCGGAGTTCCCTTAAACCCTCCATGGCCACAAACTGTCTCCACTTCTAAAAGGAATCCAGAAAACAAGACAGACCCAACTCTGAAATCTCAGCTACATCCCAGGAATACTGCCCTGATGGTCCCCAGGGCTGGGCGAAGATTGAGGAGTACCTCAGCCTGAAAAGACTTCCGTGGAGGCGGAATATTTGGACCACCTGAAGCTAAAGGTACACTGCCAGATGCAGCAGTGACGCTCTCTGTAGCATTCTTCTGCTGCTCTTCTTTCTGTGCCCTGGAAGAGTCATGATGCCCAGCAGTGGGAGGAGGAAGAGGGAGAGGGGGAGCAAAGCTCTCTTCCCAGGAATTGTCTTTTCCCTGACTCAGAGCTAGGAAGTCCCCTCAGCTCAGATGGCCCCACTTCACCAGATCCCCTTGCACAAGTGCATCCAGCACTCCCTCCATGGCCCAAGCGTTCAGCACACCCCTTGGGCTCCTACCCCCCATTTCTCTTCCATAGGGAACATAAGGCTTGCATCAAAGGTACATGGACAGATTCTGCCATGCGATATGTAGGTTCTTTCTGCCAGTGCTGATATTAACAAAAAATCCAACTAGCCATTGGGCACGCCGAGGCTCTGGAAGCTGTAGCAGAAAGGTTCAGGTCAGGTTTGGTACCCAGAAGGCAGAAAATGCATTTCTTCAGATGCTGGCTGACATCCAGAGTGGCAGGAGAGCACTGCTGGGAGGAGGCTGCCCAAGTGCAAAACCATTGCACTAGCCAGCCACCCTAACTGGCCAGGCAAAGATCAAATCCTTCAGCAGGCTTGTCAACATTGCTGAAAGAACTTCTACCCTGCTCCGGTGTCCCTCTCCAGTTCAACTGTCCCTGCCCGCAGATATCCAAGTTCCTGGTCTTCTTGACAGAATCTTTCTCCCGTCAGAGCCGATCCTCAGCGGCAGGCTCCTTGAACTCTTGGTGCCTGTCTAGCCCTAAGTCTGACCAATTGTTGATTGGGCTTGTGTGCAGATTCAGCAAAAGCTGAAAACCCTGGAACGACCATCCCCGCAGGATAGTGCTGCCATCTGTGCAGGCCCGAAGGTGGAGGCTCCCTTAAGGAGAACAGATTCCTCTTGAGCCCCTGCACTGTCTGGGAAGGCCTGCAGAGAGGGCTGGGAAGGGCAGCCCTTCCCGGAGAGCTCTTCAGAGAGGGCTTCCTCTCTCTGCAATGGCCCTCCACGAACTGAGACAAGCACAGGACTGTGCAGGGAAATGGCTGTGCAGGGAAATGGCTCTCACGGAGAAAGGTCTCTGGCCAAATCGACCCTACTTGGAAAAGTGTCAAGATCACTGCTCTGAGTTCTGGATTGCTCCTGAGACTTGAAAGTTATTTCCTCCCCCTTGGGTAATAGACTGGGTAGGATGAGACTGTCAGAGTCTGTTTCCACCTCCCACCTCCCACGGCTTCATTTCACTCTTCTCTGATCTAGTTTTTGATTCATACATGACTCAGTCTTGGGAAGGCGCACAGCTCCTGAGACAGGCTTGGGAGCTTGTCCAATCAAGCGAATGGCCATGAGAAGAGCTCTGTAGTGTGTTGTCTATTGAATCTTCATAAGGGAGACAAGAAAAGTGTTGCTTTTTGAATAGGGGTCTTAACACAGGCCTGCAGCAGGATTTCTCCTGCTCCCCGAGGAAAGAGAGGGGAGGAAAAATCTGGAGGCTGTGCAATATTTCAGGCTTCATGATTAACTGACTGTGCCTGCATACACCAGCACATTAGCCTATCCATTTTCTCTTGAAGAGAGAGTTTGAAAGTATGCCCTGCAAGTGTAACAGCCCCCAACTTGGAAAAGAATATTCATCAATGCATTGATTAGAAATGAAGAGAATATTTCGGAGACTAATAATAATAATAATTATTATTATTATTATTATTACTACTACTACTACTACTACTACATTTATATCCCGCTCTTCCTCCATAGAGCCTTGAGTGGTGTACTACATACTTGAGTTTCTACTCACAACAACCCTGTGAAGTAGGTTAGGCTGAGAGAGAAGTGACTGGCCCAGAGTCACCCAGCTAGTTTCATGGCTGAATGGGGATTTGAACTTGGGTCTCCCCGGTCCTAGTCCAGCACTCTAACCACTACAACACACTGGCTCTCTATTCTCTCAAGAGAATTCTTTTTTCTATTCTATCCAGTGCATTGGCGAATATTCTTTCCAGACCTGTAAATAATGTTCTTTTCCAAGCTATTTCTGTAATGTTGTCAAAGGAGAGATCTCTCTTCTTTTCATTGTATGAATTGCTGCTTGACCTGCAGTGGCAATGCAAAGAAAACACAATCCAAGTTTGCTCCGGGGGATGGCGGGAGATTCAACCCATTGAAGTGTGGAGGGGTAGACAAGCTCCAATAGCAAGCCTTACGCAGACATATGCAAGCGGGCATGGGATGAGCAAAAGAAAGAGAGTCATGCTCGGCACTGACGGTTCTCCTAGCTGGCCTAAGGCTGAGGCGTCCCTCAGCCTGAAAAGGCTTCTGCTGAGGGGGGATATTTGGACCAAGTCATGCTAGACGGAGAGTACCAGATGCGGCAGTGATTCACCTTGAAGCATCCCTCTTTTGCTTTTCTTTCTGCTCCCTGGAACAGTCGTGATACCAAGCAGTGGGGGGAGGAGGAAGAGAAGGAAAGATCTCTTCCAAGTCACTGTCCTATCCCTGACTTATGAAGTCCCCATGCTCAGACGGAGACGGCTCCACTTCACTGGAACCCTTTACACAAGTGGGATGGGAGAAAAATCTAGCGCTCCCTCCATGGCCCAAGGATGGAGCCCCCACCTCGGGTTCCAGCCCCCATTCTTAGTCCATAGGGAACATAAGGCTTGCATTAAACTTACGTGGACAGGTCCTGGCTGCTCGGTCTGCATCTCACATTCAATGTGAAACGTCACAGGTGCTCGTATGAAGCAAGGTTTTCTGAACTGCAACAAAAAGGATCAGCACAGGCTCAGTACCAGGAGGGCCAGAAACACGTTTGCTCAGAGGGTGGTGGCTTCCATCCAGAGCAGCAGCAGAGGGATGGTGGAAGGCAGTTGCAGAAGTCCAAAACTGTGGCACTAGCCAGCCACCCTAACTAGCCAGCCAAAGATCCAATCCTGCACTGGGCTTGTCAACATTGCTGAAGCAACGTCTACACTGCTCTAATCTCCCCCACCGGCTCAAGGGTCCCTGTCTGGAGCTATCCAAGGTCCTGAACCTCCTGCCAGAATCTTGCTCCCCCTCAGAGTAGTGTTCTTTGGCGGCAGGCCCATTTAGCCTAAGTGGCTGTCCAATCCTGGCTGTGACAGAGTTTTCTTTGGGCCTGTGTGCAGCTTCGGACAAAGCGGAATACTCTACACAGTCCCCCAGGCACCATGTGGTCATGGCATTCTACTTACAGAGGCCGGCTGCTGCTTCCTGGAGTTTCAGGAGGGAGGAAGAGGAATTCTTCCTGTGCGGAAGGGCCACATGGTTTCCGTTGTCTTGTCTGCCCCACTCTGATGCTGTGTGTCAGTGCGAGTGTGTGTGGAACGGAGCAGGTTTCTCTTCTTTCTCTTCTCATATTTGATGCCATCATTTTCTTTCCCCCTTTGTGACTTGACCTGCTTCACCAGCTTGTCATCAGGAGCAGGTATACCCACCCAAACCCTGTTGCGGTATCACACTTACTTACAACCTAAGGGGAAGGGGAAGATCACAATAAGATGACAGACCAATATGCTACGTACATTCTCAGTCAAAAAGTGAGTTTGTTTTGCTCTCGTTGATGCTCACTGATGTGTAGGACAAAGATTTCTAAATAGCTCTCTCTCTCTCTGTGTTTCATTAACAGTTGAAAACCCAGGTTCTTAAAGAGGAATTAATGCTTTGCCCCTGCTAACTGGGCAAAGAGGTACCTTCTTAACATGGTGATTCTGCTTTATTGAGCAGTAAATGCCCCTCTCCACCCCCAGCACAGTACTTCCAGTGACTGTTGCTGGTGTCTGTCTTATGTTTCTTTTTAGATTGTGAGCCCTTTGGAGACAGAAATCCATCTTTTTTATTTATTATTTCTGCATGTAAACCGCTTTGGAAACATTGGTTGAAAAGCAGTATATAAATATTTTGTGGTTGTTGTTGTATTGAAAGGAGAGATCTTCGGCATGCATGATTTGGTCAGGTCTGTGATCTATATGGCTTAATTTTCAAATCACATAAACTACATGTTGCATAGAATTCAGGCTGCATCCAGAGTTGATAGAAACCCATGTTTGTTTGTTTTTTAATTTAAAAAAATCTGATTTTTTCCATTTAAACTGGCTTGTGTTTTATTTTTCTTTAACCAGTTTATTTTCCAAAAGAACACAGGTCAAAGATATCATCATCACCATGAATGTTAATCATAACTCCTAATGATATTCTGTGAATTTTTTTTATCAGCAGTATATGGGGATGAGAGAGAACAGGCCTGATCCTATTCTGCAGGTGGTGAATATACAGCACTCACATACACAGTCAAGCCCTTGTGGGTGTCTGGGTGTTTCTCTCCAAGTGCAAAGACATTAGGCCCATTCACACATGATGTTCAACACACATACAATGAGTATACACACAGGTACAATTCTGTGCACAGCTACAGTCATTCCCATGTTATGTTGAACACAGGTACAGTGTAATTCCGATCTGTACAATGCATTTGAAGGTCCCGTAACGAGGTTCAATTTTGTAATGAACCCCGGTACAGTAATTCACACCAACATGTGTTCAAGTTGTACAGCATAATGTCTGAATGGGCCTAAAGAAGGACAAGGAATGACTAGAGGATTGAGGGGCATGGGATAGGTCTGAACAAGGAGCAGGAAGATGGAGGATACCTTTCCAAAGTCGTAAGAGGGATGTCTCTCACCGGAAACTGAGGACAGGTGTCGCCTCAGAGGAAATGTCCGTCAGCTGCTCCTCTGGAGCTCCGTACAGGAAGCTCCCCACTCTGGGAAAAAGAAACAGAAAAGCAGAGCATCAGTCCCGATACGCTGGGCTGAAATAAGCCGCCCATCTTTTGGGGAACCGGTTCAGATGGGGGTCCCCAGCCAGTGCTGAACCAGATGTTGTTGAACTACGATTCCCATCACCCCCATGCTACAATTCATGGTTGTGGAGGATGGGATTTGTCGTTCAGCAACACCTGGAGTAACATGGCTGGGAACCTCTGCACTGTTATGAAGAGACTTCCTTTCGCCCACTAGGAGCACTGAGGCCTGGCAGTGCTGAGGTCAAAGGAAGGGAGAGGCCACTGCCCGCTGGGAGGGACGAGGGAGGAGGCCATGGAGCCCAGGCCTCTGTGAGCGAGCCAGTCTCCCTCGTCACCTCAGAGACGTGAGGGACATCATCACTCCAGTGCCAGAATGGCCGCCCTTCTCTGGCCAAGAGCTTTCTCCATCCCTGGGGGGCAGGTGGGGCAGATCTCACCAGCCCCGTCAGAAATTCTTCCCAGCGGTTTCTGAGGAAAAAGTCTTTAAAGAAGCAAGAAACAGCTCCCCGCTCCCTCCCTTTCTTCGAACAGCCACACTACCATTTCTGCAAGGGGGAGGAAAATGGAAAATAACCCCCCTGCCCCCCATACCGGCACACCATGCAGGAGGGCAATATTTTGGGGCTGGGAGAGTTTATTTTGCGTCCTAGAACCAGCTCCAGCTACACGGACCTCGTGGTCTTCTTCTCTCCCCTGCAGCGTGACCTTCTTGGCCAGCATCGAAACTTGGGATCAGTCCTGCAGGGAGGTCCAGAGGGCAGGTTTCCTGCATGTCCTTTTCCAAACCACTTCCCAGCCTTCATGGCAAAGCAAGTCCACACCACTCAGCCAGGCCTCTCCCGTCATGGAAATCCCCTCAGCCCATGGGTGAGCGTTTGGACTCTGCCGGGGAAAAGTAGATCATCTTTTTAAAACAAGTTCTTAAAACAGGAGGCTTGGTGGGGGAAGCACAACCCTGCCTAACGGGGAGCTGCTGAATGGATTGGATGAGCCAGGGTGCAGCCATTTTGGCCCTCCCCTGGATGTAAGGCCACTAAGTCAGCTGAGGGCTTTAACTGCCAGCTTAGCTTAGCCTTCTGCTTGCAACAAATTCACCATGACTCCCTGTATGAATCACCTCTGTTTCCCCTGCGAAAGAAGGAAGAAAATGGTTCTTTCTTCCTGGTTCTTGGTTCTGTAACTGCCAGAGATCAATGCAAAGCAGATTAGGCTAAAAGGGCAGAGGGATCCTGGATGTTCAAGCATGTTCGCCTGACTAGCAGAAAGGGAGGAGGACTAGCGGAGTGCGATGTGTGTGGCTTTTCCTATATAACGCTGAGGCTGAATGTGCTGGGTGTGCTTTTTGCTTTGGAAATGATTCCCTTGAGAACCATTTATTCTGCAGAATAAAAGCTGATTTCGAGATCTCCACCCTGGCTGTGTTTTATTGGCTCAACACACGCCAGGCAAGGACCCAGTTCTAGGACAACCGATTCACCCCACTAAAAATGCTCTATGACATCCAGGAGAAGCCTTTGAGCTGGAAATTGGCACAAGCTCCGACATTTGGGGGTAGGATGTGAAATGCAGAGGGAGTCCGTTGTGTGCACGGACCCAGAATCACGTAGCCTCCCCGAATCCCCTTCCCTCAAAAGCAGCCCAAGCCCAACCGCCCATCCAAGAATGGCACCATGAGCTACGCCGCTTGGGGCTGAACTGTGGAGCTGCCGCCGGGTCGGAAGAGCTGGACTGGAGAGAGCTCGGCCACGGAGGCCTGGTTTTGTGAGGGACGGGAGGAGAGCTTCAGAGCGCCACTGTGGGGAGAGATGGGCGAGTGGGAAGCATGCGGCCATGTCCAGGTGCTGGGTGCACATCTCCTGCCTTCGGCATGCCTGGGCTCGCTCTCGGGGCCAAGCTCTGGGAGCTGCTTGCGGGTGCTCTGGCAACTGCAGTGAAGTGGATATTGACCTCCCCTTAAGGAGTCATTTAGAACTAGGTTTTGCCTGCTTAGGAACACATGGAGCTGCCATATCCTGAGTTAGACCTTTGCTTTATCTAGCTCAGTATTGTCTTCACAGACTGGCAGGGACTACTCCAAGGTTGCAGGCAGGAATCTCTCTCAGCCCAATCTTGGAGATGCTGCCAGGGAGGGAACCTGGCCCGTTCTGTAGAGAAGGCACACCGTCCGCGACCAAGCTGTGGGCTTTCCTGGTCCCGGTGGGAGATGGGGATGGCCACCTAGCCGTAGAGGGTAGGGCACCAATGTCCGCCTGCCCATCCCCAATTCCAACAGCACCCAGGCCAAGACCCCCTGGGCATGCATGAGACAGCCCACAGGCTTCAGCAAAGGGGATGAGCGCCGTGGTAAGGCAGAAATGAACACAGCCAGAAGATGCCCTGCTCACCAACTCCACCTTGCAGCTTCTTCCCATGTGCAGAGGCAGATTCTTGCAGCTCTTGCATGTGCTCTGATGGTCAGAGAATACAGGACCCGGGAATGAGCCAACTTCTCTTTTCCAACTGGCAAAGCACTGTGTGGGAGGGGCTTGCCACATCCGGCCTTAGCCTTATAGACAGATTTTCAAACCTCATTTTCCTACAGTATCTCTCTCCTTTGAGGTGTTATACTACTGTACATCACTAGGGCCATACAAAACATTCTCCTGATGGACCTACAAGATGTCGCCCATCAAGTTTGGGGCTGGGGTGAGCTTTCGTCCACGCTGAAGTGATCCACACCTGGTGGCTGTTGAATCATGGCCTCCAAATCCAAGTGCCCAATCGTTGGCAGAGTAATGCTCAGATGCATTATCTTCAGAAAGGTTCCCAATGGTGACATTGAGAAGCCCAGAAAAGCAGTGCAGAGCTTGCAGCAGGGCCGTCCCTCGGGGGATGTGGGGCTGTGCACCAATTGGAACATGTGGGACCTCCTTCTCTAACATTTGTTCAGCCCCAAGCAAGACCAGTTTCCAGAAGCTCCTAAGATGAAACAAGATTCAACTGCTTAAAAGTTTATGCCAGCCAATCTTAACAACATGTAGCCAACACACTACCCTGTTTCCCTGCTAAAATGAGGTAATTCCATCTCCTTGTTTTCCTGCAGCCAATTCCCCGCACAACTGAGAGTCCGGGGGGGGGGTAGTTAGAGGGCTGGATGAGACCTGGGTGCAAATCTTTCTCTATGCAGCCCTAACGCTCACTGGGTGACCTTCGGCCACTACACTCTCTCTCTCTCATCCTCATCCTCACCCTCCTTACAAGACTGTTGTCAGAATAAATGTGGGGAGGCAGAACTGTGTACACCATCCTGAAGGAAGGGCAGGATATCAGGGGCCTAAGCAAATACACATCTGTACACATGCCATCTACTTATTTATGTTGAGTATTAGCCAATGGAAGCATTACATGTGCTGTGCATGCCAAAACAGAAGGAAAAGTCACCTATTTGCATTCAGGCCAAAGATATCTATTTCCCCCAATTGGGATTTCAAACTAGACAGCAGAGTGGCAGACACGCCAACATTCCGTCTCACCCAGCACCGCCCAGCTCTGGCTGGCAGCAGTTTCCCTTTCCTCAAGCAATGACTCTTGGATCTTTTCCCGAGTTCCCTTTTCTTGATCTAAAATTGCCCCTCAAGCTTCGATGAGCCCTGTGGGGCACAGAAATAGAGTTTCAGGAACAGCATCTCAGATCTATTTCTGAAAGAGATGGAATCTCTTATGGAGGCAGAACCGGAACACCTGTGGGCAAGGTGGACTCAGAATTACCAGTAGATACATTGGTTTCACAAACCTGTGAAGGAAAAGAATCCAAAGGGGGCAATTCACCCCAAACTGCCCAATGGAACTCCATGGAGCGGAATGTTCATGGACTCCAAGAGCAGTTTACAGGCAACCAGCTGGGCAGAGCTAATGGGACTCAGTATTCTGAGTAAACCTTCTTTCCCAGTTTATTAAGTCCCTTGAGAAAGAGAGAGGTGGGGATCCTTCGTCCTGCAATGAAGCTCGAAGGCTGACCCACCAAATGCCTAGTGCAGGGGTTCCCAACCTGTAAAACTTCAGATGTTGCTGGACTACAACTCCCATCATCCCCAGCTTCAATTGATGGTGGCTGGGGATGATGGGAGTTGCAGTCTGGAGTCCCACAGGTTGGGAACCCCTCACCTCGTGGATTCTTGCCTGGATGCAGCCACATGGACACCATGGGGCATCGTGGCTGGGGCCAGCATCTCCATCTTCCTCATCTTCACCTGGGCCTCCAAGACCAAGGAGGACTGTGGGTGCACAGATGGCAAGTTGGAGGGCAGCACAATTGCTGACGTTGCACAACATCACAACTGATCAGGTGGTGGCGGCAGTTCTGTCAAAGCGTCAGCCTCCGGTTCCCATTTCCCGCCTTTGTAGAGCTTGAGCCCAAACGAGATGGCCTGAACTCTGCTCGGAAACTGGCCGGTTTCTTGTCTGCCCTCGAGAGTGTGCTGCTTGTACACTTCATGTCTGGGGCCAGGAGTTCCGCGCAAGGGGTCGCGCAGATGCTTATGCCAAGTGGTGTCTACGGCTATTCGTTTAGGGGAAAAGAGAAACTTCCTCCGTGCTTGCCCGGCATGGGGAAAGGGGGCAAAAGGGCAGTGCTTGGTTCTGCCAAGTGGCCTCAGGAGAGCTGGCTGTGGTGAGGTGGAAATGAACACAGCCCGAAGGTGCCCTGCTCACCAATGCCACCTTGCGGCTTCTTCCCAGGTGCAGAGGCAGATTCTTGCCGGTCTGACTTGCATGTGCTCTGATGGCCAGAGAATGCAGGACCAAGGGAATGAGCCAGCTTCTCTTTTCGGAAAAACAGGCCAAGGAGAGGAATGGAATCAGAGCGAAGCAATGTGTGACTTCTGCATAGAGGAAGCGGTTGCTCAGTGTGCAGATCTCTCTTCTTATCAGAGAGGGTCAGTTTTCCATTTCCAGCTCCTCATTAAGTTGCACCAACTGGGGCGTTTTGTGTGGTCATCATTAGCTCTCAACACTTTTTAGCAGACACCTCTTTGATGGTGGCCTGTCTCCTAACCTGGGAAAGCCTCACCATCCTGAATTTCTGGTGCGTCCGTTGGGGCTGCTCTTAAAGACACAGGAGTGTGGCTAAGAAAAGCAGTTGGCCACCCTGAATGGCAGTGGCGTGCCCGGAGGGCAGCTGGTACGCCTGTGGGTCCTCTGGGTTTCTACAAGGTTGCAGAAAAGTGAAACAGGATGGGGCCTAACCCTCGGGCTCCACAACTGTATCAAATGCAAACCCCTCCCCCCATGAGAGATGTTGGAGTGGTCACTCTTTCTTTCCCATGATGCCTCTTCTTAGGAGACACCAAGGCTCCAAGAGTCGCTTTCCTACCCCACTTCCAGCACCCCAGTCCACAGCCTCTGCTGCCAGCAGTCAGCATCTCTCTCCTCCCAGCTGTCTCTGCCTGGCCGGCTCCCATCCCCCCCTAGAACTGAGCTGAGAGTTCCGGCATCCATGGAGATGGAGAAACGCAAAAGATGCTCCAGAAGACAGTTGGCCAACTGCCTGCTTGCTGACCTGAAGCGAGATGGCCTTCTTCCTCTGGGTTTTGGCTTTGGCCATTACAAGCCTCATTGCCTTGGTCTATATCTACCGGAAAAAGGGCCGTTCAAGGCGGAGGAGACAGGTAAGAAGGGTCGCGTTTTGCCAAGTGAACCCTGGGTGGTGGGTCCAAAGAGGTTTCTCTTAATTGTTTGTTCACTTGTTCTTTTCCTAAAATCATTTCGTGCTGGACATCAGCCAATGGCAAATCAAAGAATTTGTATCCATTTCTGCAGGGGTTTCGGGCTTTTTGTGTTGCTGCATTCTAATTCATGTCCCCTGCCTCCTGGAGGGTTTCCATCACTAGAAAGAAGCGCGCACCCCTTTTTTGTGGTACCATTTGTGCTTCTGAAGCTTTACTCTAGAACATTTTTCCGGTGTCCTCTCTTTTTTGATACACTCTCTCTAAACTATCATCTGACATATGGATAACAAAGGTTTTCTCAACCAATTTCCTCAGAAGTCTTTAAATAGTGAAACTAGTGTCAGAATATATTGCTTGCCTCTCTCTTTGTAAATAACATTTCTTTTTTTAAAAAGAGAGACAATGAACTGTTCTTGAGGCTTCTTGGTTCACTTTTTGTTTTAGCTTTTGCTTTGGATCCCCCTCTTTCTGTTTTAAAAACCAAAGTGCCCAGCCATTCCTTGTGTTCTCTTTGGGACTGCTTTGTTTGACAAGCCTGCATTTAGCCCTAGCTGCAGATTGTAGTCCCATGCCATTCTGCATGCAATTGGATCGTTTTAGCCAAGCATTGGGACATGTCTATCCCACTCCTCCTCTGCGGGGTCTGGTGTGGTCTACATGCTTATGGTTATCCTCACAACCACCCTGTGAGGTAGGGTGGCCTGAGAGCCAAGGTAGTGGCCCCGAAGCACCCAGTAAGTTTCATGGCTGAATGGGGATTGGAACTGGGGACTCCCCAATCCGCGGTCAAGACGGACACCTTACTAAGGGCTGCATGGATGTCTTTGTCACAATGTCCCTTTGAAAGGAAAGCCTTGGTTCTTGTACTTGTCTCTCAAGTTCACCTGCTACACAACATTACATGTGTCCTGCAAGTTCTGATGTGGCAAAGACAGGGAGAGGAAGGTGGGGTTGCCTTTCTCTTCTTTCCCCAGCCCAATCCACCATCCTGCAGTCTCTCTAGAAGGGCTCGAAGAGGAGGACGGACTCCCTGGTTCTCACCTGACTCGTGTCGCAGGGGCATCCCCTCTTGGCGGTGGGGGCCTTTCTGTCTCTGCCTTCTGATACAGTAGAGGGGAGGGCATGGCATCCAGCGAGGACCTGAAGAACACGGCCTCAGGCAGGTCAGGACCTTGGAGATCTCCAGGCAGGGACAGTTGAACAGGAGGGGACACCAGAGCTGGAGTGGTGTTGCTCCAGCCATGTTGACAAGCCCACTGCAGGCTTTGATCTCTTGCCAGCTAGTTAGGGTTGTTGTGCAGCATCCTTCCAGGAAGGCTTTGCTGCTGCTCTGCATGGCAGCCACCATCTGAGGAAATGCATGTTGCGTCCTCTGTGTTCCGAGCCTGTTCTGAACCTTTCTGTCTCAGGTACAAAAGAAGCGGCGTGTCCGGGTGGACCATCGGCGTTTACCTAAGCGGCCCGCTAAAAAAACTGAACATCAGATGCCAGGACCTGTTTACGTAAGTTTTATGCAGGCGTCACATTCCCTCCAGCAGAAGAATGGGGGTCAGAACCCATGGGGGGTGGGCCGCATCCTTGGGCCATGGAGGGATGGAAGATCTTTCTCCCATTCCCCTTGTGCAAGGGGTCCCACTGAAGTGGGGCTGTCAGTTACTGAGGTTTGGGGGCTTCCTAACACTGAGTCAGGGATAGGAGGACGAAGCTATGCCTCCTCCCCGCACTTCTGGGCATCACAGCTGTGCCAGGGCACAGCAGGGAAAGCAAAAGAAGGATGCTGTGTAGAGAGCCATTGATACATCTGGCACTGTCCATCTTGCATCAGTTGGTCCGAAGAGACCCCCTCAGTGGAAGACTTTCCAGGATGAAGTACTCCTCAGTCTTAGGCCAGCGATGGGGTCCATCCGTGCAGAGCATGTCTCTGCTCCTTGGGCTCATCCCAGGCCTACTTGCAGAATCTGGTGTAAGGCTTGTGATAAGAGCTTGTTTACCCCACAGACTTTGGTTGGATCAATCTTCATGGCCTTCCTACCGCGCCCCCACTCCCGAGCAAAATTTTTGTTTGGTTGTGTAAGCATTGCCTCTGCAGGTCATGGAGCAATTCATACACTCTGAGTAAGACAGGTCTCTCTTTTCAAGACATTACAGAAATAGCTTGGGAAAGAACATGACGGATAGGGTGATCGAATATTCACCCATGCATTTAATAGATGGGATAAGATAATTCTCCAGAATGTTCTCTTCAGCTCTAATCAATGCATTGGTCAGTATTCTTTTCTAAGTCGGAACTTGTGATCCTTTCAGGGCAGCCTTTCAAAATCGTGATCAAATGGGTCGGCTGGTGGGGTAGTGTATGCAGACACCGTGAATTAAGGGTGCACCTTGAAGTATAGCTCAGCCCCCAGATGCTGCTGCAGGCCTGTGTGAAGGGCCCTATTCAAGAAGCCAACACTTGTGTGCGCCTTGTGAAGTTTCAATGGATAACACACCACAGAGCTGTCCTCATGGCTATTAGTTGGTGGGACAAGCTCCCAGCCTCTTTCAGGAGCTCTGCACCCTCCCAAGCGCCAATCACATACCAGTCAAAAACCTCATCAGAGAAGAGGGAAAGGAATGCATGGGAGGCGTGTGCAGACTCTGACAGTGTCATCCTACCCAGTACTTTCCCGGAGCATAGGAGGAGCAAAGTTGGAGGAAATGCCTTCAGAGTATCAGGAGGAATCCAGAGCTCAGAGCAGTGACCTTGACTCTGTTCCAAGCAGGGGCCATTGGGGCAGAAACCCTTCAGCCTGAGAGCCATTCCCCACTGTGCTGACCTTGGCATGGCCCTGCTCTTTTCTCAGTGCTGGGAGGGCCCTTTCAGAGAGAAGGAGCCATCTCGGAAGAGCTCTCTGTGAAGGCTGAAGTTCCAGCATGCCTGCCAACATAGAACAGGGGCTCAAGGGGGTTCCTTTTTGCTTGGGGGAGCACACACACACACACACACACACACACACACACACACACACACACAAACACTCTGGCCTGTGCAGATGGCAGCACTGCACATTGGGTATGGTCATCCACAAATATGGGTCCAGGGCCCTTGTGCCACGTCGTTCCACCAGTGCTGTCATGCTGCTCGGAATGTCAGCCACCATCTGAGGAAATGCAGTTCCAGCCCTTCGGGTACCGAGCCTCTGCCCAACCTTTCTCTTGCAGGTGGAACAGCCTTGGCTTACGGAGTGTCTGTCACAGGGTGACTGCTACTTTAAATGTGGAAAATGGCGAAAAGAAAAACCTGCCCACCACAGGAGGAGACCTCTCAGCGTACGTTCTATGAAATCTTACCTTCCTTACAGAAGAGGGATGGGGGCCAGAACCCGAGGGAGGGGGGCTGCATCTGGCACTGTCCGTCTAGCATCAGTTGGTTCGCATGTCCTCCCACCCTGGAAGCCTTGTCACGCTGAGGTGATCTTCTGCCTTAGGCCAGATCTAGGGACGGTCAGTGCAGTAGTCCCATGATCATTCCTGTGACTTAGCTGAGATTTCAGAAGTGGGTCTGTGTCCTTTTCTTGATTTCTTCTAGAAGTTGAGACAAAGTCAAGATGGCACAGGGGCTCAAGGGGATTCCTTCTCCCTTAAGAGAGCACACACACACCCCCTGGTGGGTCAGGGCTAGACAAGCACATGGGGGTCAATGGGGCCGTACACAAAGGATGCTTCCTGACTGCCTCAGGAAGCTCTGAGGGGGGGCAAATTATGGCAGGAAGATCAGGACCTTGGGTTGCTCCAGGCAGGGACCATTGAACCAGACGGAGAGACCAGAGAGCGGTAGAGGTTGCCTCAGCAATGTGGACAAGCCCACAGCAGGCTTCGATGACTTGCTGGCTAGTTAGGGTGGCTGTCTAGCACAACAGTTTTGCGTTTGTGCAGCATCTTTCCAGCAGCGCTCTGCTGCTGCTCCGGATAGCAGCCACAGTCTGAGATCATGCATCTTCATCCCTGCGGGTACTGAGTCTGTGCTGAACCTTTCTGTTGCAGGTCCAAGATCTTTGGCTCACTATAGGACAGGGTGGATTTCTCCCGGAGCATGAGCGCTGGCTGCAAGAATTTCTCTGTGGCACGATGAGACCTATGTTGGTAAGTATTATGCATTCCCTAGGGAAGAGGAATGGGGGTAACAACCCAAGGGATGGCCCGCATCCTCAGGATAGGGTGGGAGTGCTAAATCTGCCACCCATCCCACTGGTGCCAGGGGGACCGGTAAAGTGGGGCTATCGGGGTCTAAATATGGGTACTTTTTATGGGACAGGGCAGTTAATCAGAAAAGAATCCCACCTCTCCTTTTCACCCTGGGGGGCTTCACACTGCTGTGCATCACAGCCAAAGCTGCACACAGGCCCAAGAAACAATTTGCTAGGGTTGGAGCTAGACTGACACATTGGGGTGATGGGGAGTGCCACTGAAGAAAAGGCAGCTGAGCAAGATTCTAGCAGGCAGATCAGGACCTTGGATAGCTCTGGGCAGGGACAGTTGCACTGGAGGGAAAAACGGGATCCGGGTAGACCTTGCTTCAGCAGTCTTGACAAGACCACTGCAGGCTTCGATCTCTGGCTGGCTAGCACAACAGTTTTGCCATATACTGAGTGGCAGTATACCGTTGGTCCATCTAGCTCAGTATTGTCTTCACAGAGTGGCAGCGGCTTCTCCAAAGTTGATTGTTCAGCATCATTCTAGTAGCACTCTGCGGTTCTGGATGCCAGCCACCATCTGCGGAAATGCATTTTTGGTCCTCGGGGTACTGAGCCTGTGCTGAACCTTTCTGCCTCAGATCCAAGAGCCTCAGCTTGCCCCAAGACTGGGTAGATCTTGCCATGGGAGTGAGCATCACCTAAGGAATCTGAACATCTCATGCCAACACCTACAGTGGGTATTGGAAAGAATCACCCCCTTTGATAGACCTTCAATTCTGGTTCCCTTACATCCTGAAATGAAAACACAAAGAAAATTCCCTTTAACAGCTGTACTTATCCAATGCAACCTATAGCATCCAACTGAGAAACATCACAATTACAGTCCAGAAGAAGTGTCAGAAATAAAAAACAAGAATTACTGAGATTGAAAAAGGATCAACCCCTCCCCATGTCAATATTTTGTTGAACCACCTTTTGCTTTAATAACAGCCTTGAGTCTGTTGGGATACTTCTCTATCAACCTTACACATCTAGACGGAGCAATATTTGCCCACTCCTCCATACAGAACTGTTCAAGTTCAAAAGGTGATCCTTTTTCGATCTCAATCATTCTTGTTTTTTATTTCTGACACTTTTTCTGGACTGTAATTGTGATGTTTTTCAGTTGAATGTTATAGGTTGCATTGGATAAGTACAGCTGGTGAAGGGAATTTTCTTTGTGTTTTCATTTCAGGATTTAAGGGAACCAGAATTTAGAGAATTTAGAGAACCAGAACCAGAATTTAAGGTCTATCAAAGGGGGTGATTCTTTCCAATACCCACTGTAAGACCCAAGAAGTGCTCAGCATTTGAGTTCTCAATCTCTCAAATTCTGCCACATCTCTGACAATACCACCTTGCTTTTGTATTTCCTTCTGTGCTATGCTCTTGATTGGTGAATCTTGAAACCAGCCTCCACTGCAAACTCCAGCCCTGTCCACCACCAAGGCCGAACGGACCCGACCCTACTTTGTGGTAAGCACCCTCCCTTTCCAGGGAATCCTGGGCTCTCTACTCCTGTGGGATGGAGTTTGGCATTTCTCTCTCTCTCTCTCTCTCTCTCTCTCTCTCTCTCTCTCTCTCTCTCTCTCTCTCTCTCTCATATCCCCCTATTTCTCCAGCAGTATTGGGGACACTTATCTATCACTCTCACGTTTCCAATGCTTCTTTATCTTCTCATTCTGTACTGCAAGATCATCTTCATCTTGCCATCCTCTTCACTTTCCATACATGTAGAGATCTCTAGTTGCTTCAGTTTCTGGGTTTCAAGGGTTGTTGCAGTGGTGGTGGTGGAGATGATGATGATGAGAACAACAACGAAGAATTACATGTGTAAACCTGACTCTGACGTGGCTGGCAAATGGCTCTTTTGTTCCCCCAGGAGACAGACCCTAACCACCCCAATCTGTCCTGTGGCCTTAACCGGAGAGCAGTGCACTTACAGCAGGTGGGCCGAGCAAAAGTCCTGAGGCGCTTCCGCAAGCTGGCTGAGGTGAGGAAATCAGAAATACACAGACCCCCACTGAGAACCAAGAGCAATGGGGCAAGTTTTTCCCTGCGCTCAGCCCCTTTGCTGAATTGTATGGCTTGGCTAAGGCAGAATTCAGGGGGTCTTGGCCTGGGTGCCGTTGGAACTGGGTGTGGGCAGGAGGAGATTGGGGCCCCCCTCCATACTCTCCCAGTCCCAGCACAAAAGCACCACCTCCACCCTGTGGGAAGCATTGCCCCTCCAGCACGGGTGTGCCTAGACTGGGTAGAGTACTAGCAGCTTCTCCTTTTCCAAGCCAACATGGCCATCCTCATGTTCCACCATGGCCTGGGAAGCTCACGGCTCCCTGGTAGATCCCAGTAGACCCTCTTCACACCTTTCTTCCTGCCCTTGAATCCATCCAGGAGAACGTATCTCCAGTTTGTATATGAGACCCAAGAAGTGCTCGGCCTTTGAGTGATTAATCTTTCAAATTCTGCCAAATCTCTGAGAATATCACCTTGTTTTTGTATTTCCTTCTGTACTGTGCTCTTGATTGGTGAATCTTGAAACCAGCCTCCACTGGAAACTCCAGCTCTGTCCACCAGCAGGACCGACCCAACCCAACCCTACTTTGTGGTGAGCAACCTCCCTTTCCAGGGAATCCTGGGCACTCTAGTTCTTTGGGGCAGAATTTGGCATCTCTCCCTCCCTCCCTCTCTCTTTCTCAAAAGAAATGCCACAGACCTCATCTGCCCACATGTTTGAAGTATAGCCCCCTATTTCTCAACCAGTATTGGAGACACTTATTTATCTCTCCAACGTTTTCAATGCCTCTCTATCTTCCCATTCTCTACTGCAAGATCTGGCTTAGCTTCAAACTTCATCTTCCTTCCTCTTCAGTTTCCATACATGCAGGGGATCTCTGCTTGCTTCTGTTTCTGGGTTTCAAGTGCTCCTGCAGTTATGATGATGATTGATTTCATGTATATAACAGACTAGGAACATAGGAAGCTGCCATATACGGAGTCAGGCCATTGGTCCATCTTGCTCAGAATTATCTACACAGACTTTCAGCAACTACTCCAAGGTTGCAGGCAGGAATCTTTCTCAGCCCTACCTTGGAGATGCCAGGGAAGGAACTTGGAACCTAGATGCTCTTCCCAGAGCAGCATTCTCTTCCCCGGAGGGGAATATCTTACAGTGCCCAAACTTCTAGTCTCTGTCTTGGTTGACGAATGGCTCTTTTATTCCACCAGGCTCCCCAAAACCAACAGGTCTGCCTTACCTGTGGCCTCGACCCCACAACAACATTTTTTAAAAAGAAAGGGAGGTTCGAGACATTGAAACGCTTCCGTAAGATGAATGAGGTGAGGAAATCAGAAGTAAACAGAGTACCAAGTTCTCTGGGACAAGCTTTTCCCTGCGCTCTGCCTCTTTGTGGAAGCGTGTGGGTTGTCTAAGGCAGGCCCCAGTAGGGCCTTGGCAGTCTGGAAAGTGGGGAGGAGGTGAGAGCTGGTCTGGTGGGCGCCTCGGGGACACCTTGCCCCCTTGGAAGAGGACAGCAGCTCCTTCCAAGCACAAGTGCAGATTACTCCATTTTCAAAGTCTGCATGCCTTGGTGAAGACCAGGGAGTCAGTGTGGAGGAAGCGCCTCTTGGGAAGTGTCGCCTCGGTGTGCAGCAGCTGTGAAAAGGACAATTTCCATGCAAAGGTTCACCAGGAAGGGGACTGAGAACAGAGCTGCTAATATCATCACCCCTTGAGACATCCACATTTGGAGTCATACTCTGTACAGTTCTGGTCACCATATCTCTCAGAGGACATTCTGGAGGTATGAAAGGTACAGAGGAGGAAACCGAGAGGATCAGGGGGCTGGAGCACCTCCCTTATGCTGCTCAGTTTCCACATCTGGGGCTTTTTAGTTGAGGGGAGAAGGCAACGAAGGGGAGCCATGATAGAGGTTTATCAAATGTTGGTGTCTAGAATGTGGAGAGTGAGAAGAATTTCTTCCCCTCCCATAAGACTGGAACCAGTGGCCATCTCATGAAAATGATTGCCAAGTCATTCAGGACCAGCAGAAGGGAGTCCTTTTGGACACAGTGTATCATGAATCCAGGGAATTCTCTGCCACGGGATGCGGTGCTGGCCACCAGCTTGGAGGGCTTTAAAGGGGACTCTGGCCATTTCACAGAGGATAGTCCTATCCATGGCCACTAGTCTGGATGGCTGTAGGTCACCTCCAGGCTCAGAGGCAGGCTGCCCCTGAGTAGCAGTTGCAGGGAGCCACGGCAGGTGAAGGGGCAGGCCTTCACCTCTGGCCTGGGGGCTTCCCAGAGGCAGCAGATGTCCAGGGTGGGAAACAAGAGGCAAGACAGGATAGCATTTCTTTCCTGAAGGATCTCCTCTGAAAAAGGGCAGGGTCAGGGAAGACCCCCTCCTTGTGCAGCCATTAAAACTCATCTTCACTCATGAATCCTTTGTCTGGGATGACATCCTCATGTCTCTCTCTTTTCTACCTTTAGAAGAAGAGCAGGAAGAGGAAAAGGCCATATGATCCAGGAGAAGGGCCAAGGTAACTTTGTTTGAAGCTTTCCTGATGTGTTAATCTCCACCTCGAAAGGAAGGCCGGGGTGGTGTGGGGGATTTGAAGCACAGCCAGAGCTTTGGTCCTCCCAGACCAGGACTGGCATCAACGACTAGCAGCAGCTCTGCAGGGTCACAGGCAGAAAAAATAACTTGGCCCGGGGCAGAAATCTCTTGTGGGGTCTTCCGCGATGCATCAAGGTGGTTCATGCCCTCCGGCATCCGGACGAGTCTCCCTTTCTGGCCTGGGGTTCTGGCGTGGCTTCTCCCTGATCCACCTTTTGTCCACAAGGGGGAAACGTTCTCGGATGGGGGAGCATTTGTTCACCTGAGTAGTGGCCACCCTGCGCCATGGGAAGGGGTACAGGTTGGTCAGCTCCACGGAGATGTTGGAACTAGGTCTGAGGCCGGGCCTGAAAGCCATGGGGCTGGGATGGGTGCTTTCCTGGATCTGAACGGGCGGAAGCCTGCAGAGCAAACCCGGGCCAGCCGCAGGGACTGATTCCTTTCCTCCTCTCTCTTTTGCAGGATCAAACGGAGGAGAATCTGGCCCTAGTGACGTTTGTATTTCATGTTATTACATATACTTCTTGTTATTATAGATCCAAGTCAACTTGTACAAAATCCCCCTCCCCTTGGCCTCGTGCGGAGGGGAGGGAGTTTGTCCCAGCCCTGCCCCGCACGAGGCCCAAGAAGCGGGCCGATTGGCTCCCTTGAAATTGGAGGCGTGGTCTGGGCCGTAATCGGCCGATCCACGCCCCAAGCTCTTCAGTTTTGCCTTGGCAATCCCCTCCCTCCCTTCCTTCCCTGATGCAGAGCGGGTCTAGCGGCTGGTCGCCTGCGGGGGCCGAGTAGGAATTTTTTGCTCTCAACGCATTGGCCACCGTTGGGGGTTTTTTCGCCTACTCCGTTCTGTACTCAGGTGTTTAGTTAGAGTTAGAGTTGGCAGTAACAGTGCGGGCTGAGGGGTAAGTTGAGGGTTAGAATATCGGTGAGCACCCTTGGATCTTTAAAGGTTGATTGGTCAATTGCTCCTTTGTGGCCTGTGCGGCACGGGGAGAATAGATTGCCATGAAACCTGCTTCAGGACTTCACCAACCTTTGGGCTGTGCAGTCCAGGGTGGGTGAAGACCTTGAAGTATCCAGATCCCCTCTTCTAAAGGGGGCGGTTGGCTCTGAAGGAATTAGGCGGGGCGTACCTGCCTGTTTCCTGAGCCAGGGTGTGTCGCCCAGTGAGGCGATGGGTAGGACGTTAGAGTCCTAGCCCGAGCCTAAGGGCCCGCACTGTTCTCTAAGGGTGATTAATCACCTGGCGTTCTAGTCCGCCAGGTCTGTTGTTTCTTTAATAAAATTGTGGTCCTTTCACCCATCAAAAGTCTACGTGTCTTCTTGGGCTGGGGTCTGGGGACAACCTACTATTTGTTTCTTTATTTACGTCTACTCCTACTTGGATTGATATGCTGTTGCTATACTGGAACTGCATTTGACCTGACCACTGTGAAATTGCCTTCCGCTGCCATTGGTTCACCATATTTAAAGCAGCAAGTAGTTCCAAAGGACTTGCTTCTATGTCTTCATCCTTGTTGACCATCCACACTTTTTATAGTACCTGTATAAGTCTTTTCAAAAAGAAAGCTGGTTTACTAGGACAGAAAGGATCAGTTTGAGCAGGTTCATCAATGTCCTTGAAGGTGGTCTTTGTGGGCATGAAGCCAAATGTGAAGAAACTGAATTGGTTCCTATGCTAATATCGAGGTGAAGCCTGCTTAATTTCTAAGGACATCTTTGTGCCCTGGTTTGATAGACTTGTTTCTCTCAATATATTTCATTATTGATTTATTATTACTATTAGTATTAATAAGCTATTGTTGTTCTTGAATAAAATCCATTACTAAAAACATTTTCCTCCAGTATGTGTCTCTTTTGAGGCTTCATAGTATGGTATGTCACTCAAGGTAAAGCACAGGGCCATAAAAAACATTCTCCGGAAGGACTGACATGATGAAGCCCATCTGGGTTAGAATGGGGGGAGCTTTCTTCCACACTGGCTGCTGTTGGGAAATGCCGAACAGGTTTTTAGCACTTTGCCCCTTGTTTACCCACACCGGAGCACTCTGACATCAGATGCTTTTCTTCCTCTCTTCTCTTTGGACCGGCAAAACAAAGACCCGAAATTCAAGCACCCAATCTTGGGCAGAGAGTCAGGCTCAGGGAATCTGGCAGGTTGTTTTGTCCAGATTCAGCCGGAGAAACCTCCCTGAGATCTCTGCGCAGGAGAAGCGTCTGTGGTTTGGGTCTAGGTTAAACACTGGCCTGCATTCATTGCGCACATGCAAGTTCCGGGTAACTGCAGTGTGGTTATTTCTATTAGAAATGGATGGTGTAAAAAACAAACCAACCCCAAAGCAGAATAAAGCACCAGGGTTGCCCTAATCATGTGGATAATGGGGAGAAAGCTATGTGGTGTGGGGGTGAGGGACGGCCATGCACCCTACAAGAAACGAAAAAACGAGTCTCTTCAAAATAGCTGTAGAAATTAGAATGAATTGCAAAACCACATCATATGCCGGAATGCACCACATATCTGGGGGAGGAAGAGGCTGCCACAGGGTCTCCCCAGTCCCTAACGAGGCCATCCAAGGCTGCAGCCCGCGTGGGGCAGGACCCTTGTTTGGAGTGACAAGGACACTTCCAGAGGTCTGGTGGGCAAAGGATGTGTTTTCCCCTCCCCACCCTCCCCAGACCTTCCCCAAAACCAGCACAGAGAAGGCCCCGTCCTGCGTGTACGACAATTGAACTTCAGCAGGGCTTGGCACATAGAGCAGGGTATTCCCAACTGATCTTGCGTGCTGGGAAGCTTCACTTGGCAGAAGGCCGTGCTTCAAGGAGCCGGGGCCCAGACATGGCTGCTGTGTGAGATGGGTATGCAAAAAGATTGCTCCGGGAGCTGGAAGGGATGAGGTCGTAGCTCAGTGGTCGAGCGGATGGAGTCCTAGCTCAGTGGTGGCTCTGGGCATGCAGAAGGTCCCAGATCCCATCCCTGCTGTATTCTCCAGGTAGGCTGGGGAAGAGTTCCTGCCGGAAACCTTGGGAAAGCCGCTGCCTGTCAGTGTAGCCCATCCCAAGCTAGATGGACCAAGCATTGGGGGATCATAGGGCTGTAGCTGAGTGGGAGTGCATCTGCCTTGCAGGCAGAAGGTCCCAGGTTCCATCCCCGGCAGCATCCCCAGGAAGGCTGGGAAAGCGTCTTCCTGAAAAGCTGGATGGACCAGTGGTCTGATAGGGCAGCTTGGTAGGAGTGAGAGGACAGACAGGAGAAACCTTGGATGCCGAGAAGGGAGAAGGAGTGAAATCAAGGATGGGTTCCCTGGTACAGCCGTGGAGCTGTTGTTGGTGCTGACCCAGAGAAACAGGCTTTGTCATCTGCCCTCCTCATCTGGCCAATGGCATCACCTCTACCAGATCTGCATTATTCTCCTCCAAGAGTTGTATTAACTCTTCAGTCCAGCACCCCCTGCTGGCTGATGCTGGAATATCCAGCCAAATGTGGCCTAGATCCAATGGGGTCTGTGCTTATGCTCTTTCCCCACAAAGCAGGGTTCTCCCACTTGGGTCCCCAGACACTGTTGGACCATCACTCCCATAATCCCCAGCCACAATGGCCACAGGAGATCTGGGGTTCTCGCATTCCCAGATGGCCAACACGGAGAATCCCAGCCATAAGAGCTCTGCAAAGACCTTCTGGTGGAAGAGGCCATGGCAGGACCAGAAATCTCCTTGCTTTCCCCTCTGAAAAATGCATTCACAAAAGGCAAGAGAGAAAGAATTCTGGCTCTGCATACTGAAAAATAGCAGTGTTTCTTTTCAAACTGGCGAGCCCTCCCTTTGGAATAATGAGAAGAATCAATTGCACGATGCCGATTCAGGGAGATTAAGCATCCCAGCCTTGTTCAGGAGCTGTGCGTGCTCCAGTTCGGTGAGCCTGTGCGAGGGGACAAGCCAGGTCGGTTTGGGAGAGAGGCGCTGGCATGGATGGTGCTGTCCCACCCTGCTCTGGTGCCCAGCACTTTACCCAGGTGGGCGGAAATGCCGCCAGAGGAAGCTCCTCCCCCTCCGACCTTGCTGGTCATCAAGAGGACCGGATCACCAAATGGGAGCACCCACCACAGCTCCCAACTAGGGTGGGCTGCTTGGCCTGCCCCTATCATGTGGATCTTGGAGATTCCCAGATGGAGACGGAGAGCTGGCGATTCCAGACGGAGTATTTGGTGAACCTGTTCCACTTGCACAGATGAAAGATGCTCCCTGAGAACTTGAGCCCTCCACTCGCCCATCTGCTTGCAAAACCCAAAAGGACCTTCCCATCCATTCCCTGCTCTGGGTGCTGCTGGAGGGGAGGAGATGTGGAGGGGGGGGCCTGACTGAGATCATGCAGGGGCTCTACTCAGCAGCAGCAGAAGGTCTGGGGAGGAGACCCACCCGAAAGGGCGCCCCCTTTTCCGCCATGAGGAAAACAGCCTCTTCCAAAGTCTAAATTCATCGAAGGCTAAGCAGATGCTTGGACTTCCCACAAAGCTCTCAGTTTGCTTTTGGACAGCCAGCTTTGGGGATATTTGAATACAAGTCAGTCTGGCTTTTGGTCTAGGGCCTCCACAGGAAGTCTCCACTTGCATGAAGTATCAGCATCCAGAGCAGGGAAAGCTGAAGGCGGAAAACGGAAGCAGCAGGACATGCATTTCATTTCTCCAGGGGAGAGCTCCAGTTCTCAGCGGGTCTCCATCCTCCCTCCCTGGAAGTGGAACTTCTCTTTCAGGTCTCACCCCATACACAATGGCCGGGGTTCCCTGAATTGGGTCCCCTGATGTGGCTGGACTACAACTCTCATTATCTTCTGCTGCCGCAATGTCCTTTGTGGCAGTGGATGATTGGGGGAGTTGTAGCCAGGGGTGAGACATCTCAAATTGGGGGGGGGGGGGGTGGCGGATGCACTGCATGGCATATGGGAGGCCTTGGGGTAGTAAGCATGACTGGTCCCCTTTGCTAAGCAAGGTGCACCCTGGTTTGCATTTGCATGGGAGATTCCAGGTGAGCAGGGCAAGACTTTCCCCTTAGGGGATGGGACGCCACCTGCATGCAGAATAAGCACCACCACTTGGGGAGCGGTTCTGCTCTCCCACAGTGGCAGCGGCAGCAAGCCCCGCCCCCGAGGAGGAGGAGAAAGAGGAGGGGAGGGGCTGCTGCAGCCGAGGCCAAGCTGGGGTGGGCGGGGCAATGGGAGGAGCCAGCGGGGCGGGAACTCGGCCCCGGGAGGAGGAGTTAGAGCGTCCTCCCTCTTCGCAGCCAGTTGCCCAGGCTGGGTGGGGGCGGGGCTTCCGGGGGAGGGGCACATCCCCGCACGAGGAGGAAGGAAGCCACGCCCCCTTCTCAGTCCGGTCAGGTGGCCCCTCACGGGAGTGGGAGACAAGACCCCCGAGAAAGAGGAGGGGAAGGAGGGGGAGCCACGCCCCCCACAGAGCACACACACCCCGTCCTGAGAGCCCCGCCCTCTGCAATGGGGGGGCCAAGAGGGAGACCCAGGGGCGTCACTACCATGAGGCAGGGGGAGGCAGTCGTCTCGGGGTCCCCCTGCCTTGAGGGGCCCCCCAGAGACCCCTCACCTGACTCCCCATTGCCCCCTGCCCAGCCCCCAGACCCTTCAGCCACTGGCCCTCTTGGCCCCCTCTCCTGCTCTTCCTCCTGGTCGGCCATCCCAGCAGCAGGCAGGCTGCTTTTCTCCCGGGCGCCTCTCAGCTGATGGGCGGGTGGGGGGGCTTGCAGGGAGGCCTCCGTGTAGGCCTCCGTGAAGCCTGGATTCGAGTAGGCTGGCCAGCCCCAGGAAGAAGGCTGGCAGTCCGAGTGGCCGCCACAGCTCTCTGCAGCAGACCCTCTTCCCAGGCCAGACAGCTCAGCCTTGGCCCGGGAGAAGAGGAATCCCTTGATGTGGTTCCCCCCACCCCCCCCACCCCCTACAGGTAGGGATCTGCTTGCCATAGGGCTTGGATGGGGGGTGGGGAGACGGAGAAGTCTCTGAATATTTCATTTAAAACTGATTGGGAAATGTGCTGGCTTCAAAAAACCCTCTAAAAAGCCCTATAAGTGGCTTGTTTCATGGCAGGAAGTTACAAAAACTTCTGGAACAAATTTATTTATGTATTCATTCATTCATTCATTCATAAATACACTTATGTTCAAGTTGTTTTGCACCCCAGGTCTGAGTGAGAACTGAGACATGAGTGAGAACTGTGACGCATGTGTTGTGCTTTTATGTTTTTTCCCCTTAGGGTCAATCTGGCCAACATGGGAATGCAGCACCTCCATTCCAGAGGAGATGTGTGTTAAAGGGCTTTCAAAGCCTCTTGTGAAAAACCTCCTGGAATCAAACTTGACTGAATTGGTTCAGAATTCTCGGAAAACAGACATAGGCTCACCCTGCATGGTTGAAAGTCTCCTTTGCTAATCTGCAGCAAGGGGCCCATTTTAATCATTAGTGTTTCTAGTGTGTTCTAGGCATGAAAAGTAGCACAAATATATAGTATTCAATGTATATCACTATCTATTGTGAAGTGTGTGTGTGTGTGTGTGTATTCAGTGAAATGTATTTCTTGGCAGCATACTTATTTTGAAATATCAGACTTAAATCCTTGGAAGCCTGGGGTTTGTGGAGGCCCTGGACTGGGGGGGGGCATTTTAAAATCTCTTCTCAGGGCCCACTCCAACCTTGCTACGCCCCTGAGCACATTCGGCTCCGCTCTTCGAGCTCTACTTCGAAAACGGAGCACAATGCAGAGAGCTTCACGATTGAAAAGGGAGCTGCATCTGCTGTCCACAGAGCCACCACCGGGTATTACTTGCTGGCAGACTGGAAGTCGCTTAGATGAACTTCAAACTCAAATCCTTGGTTTTGCAAATACACCATATGAAGAAGGAATTTTTGACTTGGAAATACTTGTGCCTGAAAGGTATCCATTTGAGCCTCCAAAGATGCGCTTCCTGACTCCTTTTAAAAAAGGATTTACTCCCATATAATTCTTCTCTTCTCATTTGCTCAATTTTGTACATCTGTTTTTTGTATGTTTTGAATGAGGACAGAAATGTGAGAATAAAAGCCCCCTGCTTACTGGGCAAAGAGGCACCTTTTTCTCTTTGTAAATCGCCCTGAGGCATTTTTGGAAGGGTGGTATAGAAATCGAATTATTATTATTATTATTATTATTATTATTATTATTATTATTATTATTATTATTAAATTTCTCGGCGGGGGGGCCCATTTAAGAATCTTGTCTCAGGGCCCACTCCAACCTAGTTACGCCCCTGGGGAGACCCCAGGGAGACTCCCGCTCGGCCCGCCTCTCTCTGGGGAGGGCCGGTGCGGAGGCTGCTCTTTTGTTTCCCCCTCTGCCAGGTGGGGTGGAGGAGCAGCCAAGAGAGGGAGGGGCAGTGGGGAGAAGGCGGGGCTGGCCGTGCCGGGCTCCCTCCCTCCTCGCCGCCCAGCCCAGCCCACTCGGCCACCCCCCTGCGAGGTGAGCAGCGGCAGCAGCAGCAAAGAAGCTGGGCGGAGGGAGGAGGACGGAGCGATCCCCGCTTCAGGCTCCCTGCTCGCCCCGCGCCACCTGCCGGACAGCTGCCTGGAGGAGGGGGGCTCAGCAGCAAGCAGCAGCCAAAGCCGGCAGGAAAAGAGCTCTGCAGCCCATGATGGGTGCCCCACTGGCGGCCGCCCCCACGTGCTCTGGGGCTGCGAACCCTCCTCGGTCTGTGCACCATCGCCCTCCCGCTCCCTCCGTTCAGCCGAGCCCGGCTGTGGGGCTGCTGCTGCCTGTTGGGTCCTTGCCTGAGTGGAGAGCCTGGAGGGCAGGCCAGAGGCCGGCAGGGAAAGGACTCAGGATGCCGGGTGCCACAGACCTCAGGAGAGGCCTCATCCATCCCCTGGTGGTGGGGGCTCCAGAGGGGACCCACTTCCTCCTCTTGTGCTGGTCACTGAGAGGAGCAGCTGCCCACGATTCTTTCTGTCCCTAGCAGAAGAGCAGGGGAAGGAGGAGCCCCGCAGTCTGATGAGGATGATCACAACAGGTAAAGTCAAACTCACCTGGTCCACCCGGATGATAATAATTGGTTATAATCGGTGGGATAAGGAGAGTGTTTACAGTGCCAGAGCTCATAGCTGAATCCCGGAGACACACAGATGTGTGCACAGGGTCAGGGATGTCCCGCAATCTTCCCTCCAGGGTTGCCCATTCTTGTAGCAGGCCAGCCTGAAGAAGGCTCTTCGATGAGGCAAGGCAGTGAGATGCGCAAAATCTCTAGCAGGACAGCAGTAAACCTGCTGGGGGCAGAATTCTCCAAAGAATTCCAAAGCATTGGGGCCATGCTCAGGTCTCTTTGCAGGTCACTGTCCCATATATTCATCTTGGCTTTCTGGTATCCCAGAGATAATGAGTATTGAGAGGGACACCCAGAGATGGATCATTTTTCCGGCAGGTTGGAAATGAGTCTCCCAGACAGTGTTTCTGCTGCCAAACCAATTGGGGGAAAGATCAATTGAAGCCAAAACTCAAGAGATGCAGCCAAGCAGGAGCGGCAATTGAGGTGAAACCAGATCCTAACCATAAGGAGGAGGCATTGGGGGCACAACACAGCACTGAACAAATTATCCTCGGTAAGGTGAATGATCTCAAGGCAATTCTAATTGCGATAGACAGACCCCACTTCCCTTCCTCCTGCCCAAACAACCTGAAGAGTGAGCATTCAGTGACATAGCAATAGCAATAGCAATAGCACTTACATTTATATACCGCTCTATAGCCGGAGCTCTCTAAGTGGTTTAGCATATTGCCCCCAACATTCTGGGTACTCATTTTACCGACCTCGGAAGGATGGAAGGCTGAGTCAACCTTGAGCCCCTGGTCAGGATCGAACTTGTAACCTTCTGGTTACAGGGCGGCAGTTATACCACTGCGCCACCATGCGCCGAATCATGTTCTGTACAGTTCTATCAAGCAGGGGTCCCAACCCTGTACAAGAAGTGTACCCGTCCCATGGCAAACCTTCAGCTCAGGTACCCCATAGCAGCAACTGAGTGTGTGTGTGTGGATCGTAAATGTGGCAGTTATGAGACAGGAGACGCCAGTCACTGACTGATATCCAGACTTTACTCATGAGTACTCTCATTGAAATTTATGGGCCAGGTTTACATGTCCCATTTCAATGAGACAGATGATGAGGAACTGAATCTGGATGTAAGTCAGGGATTGGAGGAGCCCATCTCACAACTGTCACCTTCTAAGAGTGTGTGCGTGCTCTCCTAAAAACACAACAGGGGGTGCGGTGGGGGCGACTCCAGTCACTG
Source organism: Hemicordylus capensis (assembly GCF_027244095.1). Classification (NCBI taxonomy): domain Eukaryota; kingdom Metazoa; phylum Chordata; class Lepidosauria; order Squamata; family Cordylidae; genus Hemicordylus; species Hemicordylus capensis. The sequence continues at coordinate 239,020,957 of NC_069657.1, read as the reverse complement.
GCTCGTGGCTATTTCTGTCCCCTCCCAAGTTGCCAAGAAGCCGTCTCATGGAAGTCTTGTCCGGTCCATGTCAAGGGGAGTGCTGGGTGCGAGGCTGGGGAGAAGGAGAAGAAGGGGATGCAGAGCTTCAGCACCCAGCTGGCTGCAGCCTGGGGAGGGGCAACCTCTGGGCAAGAGGGCACCCTGGCAGCCCTCCCAGTCCTCGGACCACTGCAGGACAGCATGTTGTGACTGCCCGTTTTCCTGATGAGGTGAGTGGGGATTCCCAGCCGGGGCAGCCCAGGATTTGTATGATGGGAGTCCATGACAACTTGGGAGACCCAAGTTAGGGAAGCCTCCAGTGAAGGGAAAGAAGGAGCATCGTGTGCTGTTTCACTTGGTGGGCTGCTGCAGAACCCCTGAATTGGCTCAGAACGATGGTCCCCAGAACGGCCCTGGAAAGCATCCGTGAAGAATTGGTCAGGCAGCATCTTTGCAGTTTTGCTTGGGAGAGGCAGCTTGTTCTGAGCCAAGTGGATTCCTGCAAGAGCAGCTGCTGGCGTCCTTTCTCCAGCCAATCCTCGTGAATCCTCCATCTTTTCCATTTCCCCCAGGACATTGTAGGACTTTGAAGAATTCCTTCTCAAGCCCAAATCCAGAGGGGCTCAGCTGGACACATGGCAGTGCCCTCTGCTTCTCAAGGGGAAGAGAAGTGCAGCTCATCTCTTCCTAGGAATGGTCACGATGAAATGTACTGCATTCTAGCTGCGCACCATTTTACAAAAAGAAACCCAAATCTTACAATTAAAACTAGTTTTCAAAGTTCCATTGAAACAATCTTTGATGTATGTATTTAATTGTGCTGGCGATAAACAACTTTGAAACTCGTTCCCTCTGGCTTGAAAAGGGTTCTTTTGAGAGCCAGTGTGGTGTAGTGGTTAGAGTGCTGCGCGAGGAGCAGGGAGATGGGATCTCTGTTCAGCCTTGAGCCTCACTGGGTGACTCTTGGCCAGTCACTTCTCTCTCCGCCTAACCTGCCTCACAGGGTGGTTGTGGGGGGAAGCAGAACCCTGTTCACTACACTGGGCTCCTTGGATATAAAGAGAGTGACATCAATCCATGCGGGGCTCTCGGTGGCAGCTAGTCCTGATGGCTGGAGGCTACCTCCAGGCTCAGAGGCAGGGCCCCTGTGAATACCAGCTCCAGGGGAGCAACAGCAGGAGAGGAGGCATGCCGTCGTCTCCTGGTGGTGAGCTTCCCAGAGGGCTCCACTGGTGCGCTACTGTGTGGTACGGGAGGCTGGACTCGAGAGGTCTTGGGTCTGGTCTAGTAAGGCTGCTCTTCTCTTCTCTCGGGGAGATGTCGCTGCCGTTAGCTGAGAGCAGAAACTGCCAGCCCCACTGAGCTCTCAGAAGGGACCGAGCCACTTGTAACTCGTGCATCGTTTTCAAAAGCTTGATCTGGCAAGCTTTCATGAAACAAAACCTTGCCGAGAGAGGGAGATCTGGGATGAGAGGTCTGTGGTAGTTCTGGCCCCAAGCAATTGGCCCAGTCCTGCAACCAAGCGCAGGAGCACTTTTGGATTTGCTTATTGCCTGCTTGGTTTTTGGAGTCCTTGTCTAATGGGTCGGTGTCATTGTTGAAGAGAATCTGTTTCATGGTGGTTGCAAGATTGGTGTTGATTTTGGTTTGCTTTGGGTTTTGCAGTAATTTGACAAGCTGAACCTAAGGACAGCCCACTACACACCCCTTGCAGCTGCAATCGCTTGAAAAGAGAGACTGCTGAGTATGTGAGGCAAGATCCTCGGCAGACTCAGAGTACATCTTGCCCCTGGTCATGGCATTCAGTAATTGGAATGAGTCCGGAGCGTCTGAAACCCACGAGCGTAAATGGGGGGTGACGTTCCTCTCCCTCCCTGCACGGTAAGCTCTAGGGGTGGGGTTCATGGACTGACTTGGGCATATTGGCCACGTGTCTATTCCAGGATCCCAGGGCATGGGGGCGCTGCAGGGAAAGGACATCGCTTTCCCACCCATCCCATCGAGACACATGCCTGTTTAGTCTTTTTAGTCTTTTCTGGTTGCCAGCTTTGCAACCTCGCTGCAGACCTGATTGTTGTGGCATGATGTGGCCTATCTGCTGCTGTGCCATCCAGTCTAGAACTGTGTGTGTCCTTGCCTGGAAAATGATGGGTTGCCTCTCTAGAAGAGTGACAGCTTGGGTACCAAAGAGTTGATCTCTCCCATCGTGTTGTCGGTCAGCAATGCTGTGACCTTCTATGCTGTCTGGAAACCCTGCTTGCTCCCTCCTGCAAGTCTGAAGATTCCAAGGGAACTCTTCTTTGGCCGTTACTTCCAACCTTCTATTTAGACTAAAAAGCATTTGAAGTCTCAAAACATGGAGCCCATTAAAACAGGGCTTAGCACATCCAGCTCTGTCCATGCTGGTCTCCTGCAGAACCTATCAGCCTAGGGAGCTTCAGCGTGGGAATCCAGTTGGCTTTGCTTGTCTTAGAGCAGGAGTTCTCCAGCCTGGGTTGCCAGAGGTTATTTGAATTCAACTTCCACCATCCCCTGCCACAGTGGCCTTCAGGGGTGATGATGGGAGTTGTAGTCCAAGAGCATATGGGGACCCAGTTGGAGAACCTTTGAGAAAGAAAGCAAGTCATGTAGAGAGTTTCCAAAACTACCGTGATTCATTGGGGTGATATTGGTTCTGACTGGAAGATCTTGCCAGACTCCATAGGTAGAGAAAACGGTCTCTTCCTAGCCATAATGGGCCATTTTCCAGCTTTCTTCTCTTCTCTCTCTCCCCCTCCCCTATAGTTTTTAATAAGGGCTTCTCTTTTGCGTGTAGTAATTCTACAAAGCTGATGAATCTTTATATACCGCCTCTCAAGTTCCCAAAGCGGTTGACATAGGTCTAAATTAAGTTCATTAACTCACTAAAAATAAATTTTATTGATTTACAATAAATATAATGTAGTAATTACACTTTTCTTCAGGTGGCAGGATACGCAGATTTGGATGGTCCAGGAACCGCCTCTGGGAAAGGAACTGTAAGTGGCTCTTAATTACCAACTGGGTGCAGTTTTGGGACAGGAATTGGAAAATCCGCTTGAACTGCTTAACGATCTCAAGCGACAAAGGTAGCTTTGGACCTTCATGTTTCATTCTTTCTGCTGAGATGCAGAAAGCCCAATGCATGCTAGATTCCCAGGCTGTATGCAGTGAGCACGTGAGACACGTGGAATAGACCCAGCCGTGACTGCAGGGATTCAAAGCCTCTACGTGGCACTCCTCTGGAAGCACCAAAGCCTTAATTCGATAGTGCTATGACTACAAACACTTATCTACCACCTTTCAATGGGATGCCATTGGGAACATCTGTCTGGTGGTGAAATAGCCACCTGGTGGTGGTGATTCCTGGAACTCTCTTCAACTTGAAATGCAGGTTGGGTAGGAGTGATGACCCTGGGCAGATGGGTGTAGAGGAGGCATTGTGTTTCTCTCCCTCAGTCTAGACAACAGCTCCTTCACCCTTCTCAGCAAACAGGGTTTCTCCAGGCTTGGACCTGTCTACTCATCCCTAGGAAGTGGCCCTATCAGACCAGTGGTCCTTCCAGCTCAGTCTTTTCCTTCCTGACTGGCAGCAGCTCTCCAAGATTTCAGGCAGGAGTCTTTTCCAGCCGACCCAAGCGGTGATCTTCCCCTGAGCTCCGCCCCTTCCTCCTTCCGGGTCAATATTGTGCCACACCCATCTCACACAGCAAGCATGGATGGGCCCCAGTTTCTGGAAGGACTTGTTATGCCAAATCGATTCTTGCAAGTATAGGTCCGCAAGAACAGGTTGCAGCATATCCCTGGTATGCCTTGAGGCTGTGCAAGGAGGAAGTTTGAGACCCCCTTTCCCCTCAGAAGCAGAAGGGGTTGTGACTGCTGTGAGGGAGTATTCTGCAAGCGGAGACATTGCCTGCTCTTTCAGTTACAGCCTACTGTTCCCCTCTTTGCCACTGAGCCCCATGAGCTCTGCCCAGCTAGTTGCCTGTCAATTGCCGAGAGTCCATGAACATTCTGCTCCAGGGAGTTACATTGGGGCAGTTTGGAGGAGTAGCCCCCATCTGGCTTCTTTTCCTTCAGAGTCTGGTGAGACATATCTGCTGGTTATCTTGAATCCACCTTGCCCACAGGTGTCCCAGTTGTGCCTCCATGAGGAGCATTGCATCTCTTTCCGAAACAGATATGTAATAGTGCTGCTGCTGAAACGATATTTCTATGCCCCACAGGGCTCATCGAAGCTTGAGAAGCAATTTTAGATCAAGAAAAGGGAACTAGGGAAAAGAACCAAGAGTCAGTGCTTTCGGAAAGAGAAACTGCTGCCAGTCAGAGCTGGGCGGTGCTGGGCGAGACGGAATGTTGGTGTGTCTGCCAATCTGCTGTCTAGTTTGAAATCCCAATTGGGGGACATATACTGTATTTCGCCTAAATTGATTGCAAGTAGGTGACTTTTCCTTCTGTTTTGGCACTGACCACCCAAGCGATACTTCCATTGGAGGTCGCAATGTGGCTAATACTGAACATAAATAGGTATCTGGGATGTCCACAGGCATGTATTTTGTCATGCCACTGATATCCTGCCCTTCCGTCAGGATGGTGTGCACGGTTCTGCCTCCCCACTTCTATTCTGGCAACAATCCTGTGAGGTAGGTTAGGATGAGAGAGACTGAGTATCTGGCCAAAGATCACCTGGTGAGCATTAGGGCTGAGTAGAGGAGGATTTGAACCCAGGTCTCCCCTGGTCTCCCCCAGAACTCTCACTATGCCACTGCTCGGGCTCTCAGTATTGGCTGCAGGAGAACAAGGAGGTGGAAATCCTGCTTTTTAGCAGGGCAACAGAGTAGTGGGTTGGCTATGCATTGTTAAGATTGGCTGGCATGAATTTTTAAAGCGTCGAATCTTGCTTCCTCATAGGGGCTTCTGAAAACTGCCTTTCTCCGGGGCCTAGCAAAGCTAGAGAAGGAGGTCCCAATCGCTCCTACAGCCCCACAGCCTACAGCCCCACAGCCCAGCCAGGTCCCACTCGCTCCTACAGCCCCACAGCCCAGCCAGGTCCCACTCGCTCCTACAGCCCCACAGCCCTACAGCCCCACAGCCCAGCCAGGGACAGCCCTGCCTGCCTCCTCTGCACTGCTTTTCAGGGCTTCTCAATGTGACAGTTGGGACCTTTTCTGAAGGAGATAATGCACCTGAGCCTGACTCTGCCAAAGACTGGGTGCTGAGATTTGGGGGTCTTTGTTTTGGCCCTGAAAAGAGAAGAGGGGAAGAAAAGCATCTGATGCCAAAGTGCTCCAGTGTGGGCGTGCAAGGGGCGAAGTGCTAAAAAGCTGTTTGGCATTTTCAAACAGTAGCCAGGGTGGAAGAAAGCTCCCCCCAACTCCAAACCAGAAGGGCTGCATGGTGTCAGTCCCCTGGAAGAATGTTTTGTATGGCCTTGGTGACATATTGTACAATAAGCCTCAAAGGAGAGAGGAGAGGAAAGCTGGTCTTGTGGTGGCAAGCATGACTTGTCCCCTAAGTCCGCCCTGAATGCATATGAAAGGGAGACTAGAAGTGTGAGCACTGCAAGAGATTCCCCTTAGGGGATGGAGCCGCTCTGGGAAGAGCAGAAGGTATCAAGTTCCCTCCCTGGCTTCTCCAAGATAGGGCTGAGAGAGATTTCTGCCTGCAACCTTGGAGAAGCCGCTGCCAGTCTGTGTAGACAATCCTGAGCTAGATGGACCAATGGTCTGACTCAGTATATGGCAGCTTCCTATGTTCCTATGAGACAGATACTGGAAGGAAATGTTTTTTTAGTCATGGATTGTATTCAAGAACATCAACAACAACGATAATGAATAGTGGTCAGGTCAGATGCAGTTCCATTATAGCAACAGCATATCGATCCAAGTAGGAGTAGATGTAAACAAAGGAACAAACAGTAGGTTTGTACCAGTTAAGACTTGGATATATATACGAAGAAGAAATATATGTAATAACATATCCCAGGCAACAGTTCTGTCTCAGCAGGGCCAAGTGCATTTCTGCACGACTCAGATCTGCTCTTCAGTTTTCCAACAGACAAGCCCATGATAAGGGGCATCAAAGAAGATCGTCATCAAGGCAGCTTGTCAACCTCTGAGGGAAACGCTAAAGAGATTCTAAAAGAGACTGATGGCCAACTAGGATGAAGAAAGACAAGGAAAAACCCTTCCACAGGAGCAATTGCTCTGGACCTACAGGTGCCTGAAATATGGGGAAGAGACCCCAGCAGGAGGTGTTTCCACAGGGCTGAGGTGGTCAAATGCATTTGCATTTTAGCAGCAGCAAATCAATACAAGTAAGAACACAAATACATACACAAAGAGTAGGTTCGCACAAGTTTTTATATATCTCATTCCTACGCAATCATAAATTAAGCAAATGATACTAAATAATATAATGAAAATAGTTAAGTGAAGTACAAATGTCACGATGGCCAGCTTCTCCTCCGTTTGATCCTGCAAAAGAGAGAGGAGAAAAGGAATCAGGCCCTGCGGCTGGCCAGGGTTTGCTCTGCAGGCTTCCGCCCGTTCAGATCCAGGAAAGCACCCATCCCAGCCCCATGGCTTTCAGGCCCGGCCTCAGGCCTAGTTCCCACATCTCCATGGAGCTGACCAACCTGTACCCCTTCCCATGGCGCAGGGTGGGCTCTGCTCAGGTGAACAAATGCTCCCCCATCCGAGAACATTTCCCCCTTGTGGACAAAAGGTGGATCAGGGAGAGGCCACACCAGAACCCCAGGCCAGAAAGGGAGAATCATCCGGATGCCGGAGGGCATGAACCATCTTGATGCACTGCGGAGGAACCCACAAGAGATTTCTGCCCTGGGCCAAGTTATTTTTGCTGTCTGCAGAGCTGCTGCTAGTCATTGATGCCAGTCCTGGTCTGGGAGGACCAAAGCTCCGGCTGTGCTTCAGATCCCCCACCCCACCCCAGCCTTCCTTTCAAGGTGGAGATTTACACATCAGGAAAGCTCTCATGGGAAGCACAGCCACGGTCCACTGATCCAAAGAGTTGCTTCCATAGGAGGTGAGTGTGGCGGAAGAGCTGAAGGCAGCACACAACACACTTCTTGGAGGACTCTCCCCTGATCTCCTTGGAACGTACCCGTCCTCTCCTGCGCTTCAAACAAAGTTACCTTGGGCCTTCTCCTGGATCATATGGCCTTTTCCTCTTCCTGCTCTTCTTCTAAAGGTAGAAAAGAGAGAGACATGAGGATGTCATCCCAGACAAAGGATTGATGAGTGAAGATAAGTTTTAATGGCTGCATAAGGAGGAGGTCTTCCCTGACCCTGCCCTTTTTCAGAGGAGATCCTTCAGGAAAGACATGCTATCCTGTCTTGCCTCATGTTTCCCACACTGGCCATCTACTGCCTCTGGGAAGCCCCCAGGCCAGAGGTGAAGGCCTGCCCCTTCCCCTGCCGGGGCTCCCCTGCAACTGCTACTCCGGGGCATCCTGCCTCTGAGCCTGGAGGTGGCCTACAGCTGTCCAGACTAGTGGCCATGGATAGGACTGTCCTCTGTGAAATGGCCAGAGTCCCCTTTAAAGCCCTCCAAGCTGGTGGCCAGCACCGCATCCCGTGGCAGAGAATTCCCTAGATTCATGATACACTGTTTCCAAAAGGACTCCCTTCTGCTGGTCCTGAATGACTTGGCAATCATTTTCATGAGATGGCCACTGGTTCCAGTCTAATGGGAGAGGAAGAAATTCTTCTCACTCTCCACGTTCTGGACACCAGGCATCATTTGATAAACCTCGATCGTGGCTCCCCTTCGTTGCCTTCTCCCCTCAACTAAGAAGCCCCAGATGTGGAAACTGAGCCGCATAAGGGAGGTGCTCCAGCCCCCTGATCCTCTCGGTTTCCTCTTCTGCACCTTTCATACCTCCGGAATGTCCTCTGAGAGATATGGTGACCAGAACTGTACAGAGTATGACTCCAAATGTGGATGTCTCAAGGGGTGATGATATTAGCAGCTCTGTTCTCAGTCCCCGTCCTGGTGATCCTTTGCATGGAAATGGTCTTTTTCACAGCTGCTGCACACTGAGGCGACACTTCCCAAGAAGCGCTTCCTCCGCACTTACTCCCTGGTCTTCACCAAGGCATGCAGACTTTGAAAATGCAGCAATCTGCACTTCTGCTTGGAAAGAACTGCTGTCCTCTTCCAAGGGGGCAAGGTGTCCCCGAGGCGCCCACCAGACCAGCTCTCACCTCCTTCCCACTTTCCAGAGTGCCAAGGCCCTACTGGGGCCTGCCTTAGATACCCACACGCTTCAGCAAAGAGGCAGAGCGCAGGGAAAAGTTTCTCCCAGAGAACTTATTACTCCGTTTGGGGCCCGCGTGATTCTGATTTCCTCACCTCATTCCGCTTCCAAAAGCGTTCCAATGTCTCAAACCTTCCTTTCTATTTAGGGAATGCAGTTGTGGGGTCGAGGCCACAGGTAAGGCAGACATGTTGGGTTTGGGGACCCTGGTGGAACACACGAAAGTGACACTTTGCAGTGGAGGCTGGTTTCAAGATTCACCAATCAAGAGCACAGTACAGAAGGAAAAACAAAAGCAAGGTGATATTCTCAGAGATTTGGCAGAATTTGAAAGATTCATAACTCAAGTGCCGAGCACTTCTTGGGTCTTATATACAAACTGGAGATACGTTCTCCTGGATGGATACAAGGGCAGGAAGAAAGGTGTAAAGAGGGTCTACTGGGATCTACCAGGCAGCCGTGAGCTTCCCAGGCCATGGTGGAACATGAGGATGGACACGTTGGCTTTGTAAAAGAGAAGTTGCTAGTACTCTACCCAGTCTAGGCTCACCCGTGCTGGAGGGGCAGTTCTTCCCACAGGGTGGAGGTGGTGTGTTTGTGCCAGCTTGCAGAAGCGCCTCAGGACTTTTTCTCGGCCCACCTGCTGCAAGAGCACTGCTCTCTGGTTTGGCCCACAGGACAGATTGGGGTGATTAGGGTCTGTCTCCTGGTGGAACAAAAGAGCCATTTGCCTGCCAAGTCAGAGTCAGGTTTACACATGTAATTCATCGTTGTTGTTCTCATCACCACCACCACTGCAACAACCCTTGAACCCCGGAAACAGGCTTTCTGCTGGAGAAATAGGGGGATATGAGGGGGGGGGGGTAATCCCAAGCGCCATCCCACAGGAGTAGAGAGCCCAGGATTCCCTTGAAAGGGAGGGTGCTTACCACAAAGTAGGGTCGGGTCCGTTCGGCCTTGGTTGTGGAAAGGGCTGGAGTTTGCAGTGGAGGCTGGTTTCAAGATTCACCAATCAAGAGCATAGCACAGAAGGAAATACAAAAGCAAGGTGGTATTCTCAGAGATTTGGCAGAATTTGAGAGATTAATAACTCAAATGCCGAGCACTTCTTGGATCTTATATGCAAGCTGTTATTGAAGTTTGGCTGAGTAGGGTGAAACTTGCAGAGTCTGTGCCTGCCTCCCACGGGTGTCTCCCCCTCTTCTCTGATGATTCCTACGTGACTGGGGCTTGGGACTGGCTGAGAGCTTGTCCGACCCAGTTGATGGCCATGAGAACAGCTCTCTTGAAGCTCTGCTGGTCCTCCCCTGCTCCGCGATGTTAACAACGGCATCATTTCCCAAACACTACCTCTATGGCTTGCAGTATTCTGTGGGATGAGCTGCTTTGTCTGCCCCATTCTTCGGTGGAGTTTTTTGCAAATACCCATGGTGAGAAGGTAAATGACAACAGGTCAAGTAGTGGCCAACGCAATCCTGCCTTTCCGCACTTTGTGTCAAAGACATCAAGAAAAGGACACAGACCCACTTCTGAAATCTCAGCTCCATCATGGGAATACTCAACGTTCTCTCAGGACTGCTGTTTTCACAGTCCAAATCAAAGACTGAATGGTACAGGAATCCTGTTCTCCTTGGGGGGGTTGTGCATGTTTTTGGTGTTCCCCAACTAGCGTGTGAGTTGAGGGCTGGGTCGTCGGAGGGGAGGGTCCCGTGGGAGGCGGACACAGGCTTTAAAGGCATTTCCTCCGATCTGGGTTATTTGCTGGCTGAGTGTGCTGGGTAGCATGGCCCTGCCAGAGTCTGTGCCCACCTCCCCCGGGTTCATTTCCCTCTTCTCAGATCTAATTTGTGATGCATACGTGACTCCATAGTGGGAGGGCGCACAGCTCCTGAGACTGGCTGGGAGCTTGTCCTAGCAAGCTAATGGCCATGATGAGTACAGCTCTGTAGTGTGTTGTCTATTGAACCTTCACAGACACTCTACCAGAACCCCCTTGCACAAGTGCAATGGGGAAAGATCTAGCACTCCCTACATGGCCCAAGAATGCAGTCCACCCCTCGGTTCCAACCCCCATTCCTCTTCTATAGGAGACTTAAGCCTTGCATAAAATGCATATGGATAGGTGTTGGCATGAGATGTTCAGATTCCTTAGGTGATGCTCACTCCCATGGCAAGATCTACGCAGTCTTGGGGTGAGCTGAGGCTCTTGGATCTGAGGCAGAAAGGTTCAGCACAGGCTCAGTACCCCGAGGACCAAAAATGCATTTCCACAGATGGTGGCTGACATCCAGAACTGCAGAGTGCTATTAGAATGATGCTGAAAAATCAACTTTGGAGAAGCCGCTGCCACTCTGTGTAGACAATACTGAGCTAGGTGGACCAATGGTATACTGCCACTCAGTATATGGAAAAACTGTTGTGTACGTACGAGCATAGGTCTCATCATGCCACAGGGAAATTCTTGTAGCCAGCACTCACGCTAAGGGAGAAATCCACACAGTCCTGGAGCGAGCCAAGGCTCTTGGACCTGCAAGAGAAAGGTTCAGCACAGGCTCAGTACCCGGAGGGATGAAGATTCATGATCTCAGACTCTGGCTGCTATCCGGAGCATCAGCAGAGTGCTGCTGGAAAGATGCTGCACAAATGCAAAACTGTTGTGCTAGACAGCCACCCTAACTAGCCAGCAAGATGTCTAAGCCTGCAGTGGGCTTGTCCACATTGCTGAGGCAACCTCTACCCTGCTCTGGTCTCTCCGTCTGGTTCAATGGTCCCTGCCCGGAGCAACTCAAGGTCGTGATCTTCCTGCCATAATTTGCTCCCCCTCGGAGCTTCCTGAGGCAGTCAGGAAGCATCTTTTGTGTCCGGCCCCATTGACCCCCATGTGCCTGTCTAGCCCTGACCCTATCCAATGGTGTATTGGGATAGTGCGCAGCTTCCGCCAAAGCCAAATACTTTGCATAGTCCCCCTGCGCCATGTGCAGATGGCCATTCCCACAGTACAGTGCTGCCCTCTCTGCAGAACCGGGGGGTGTTTGTGTGTCCTCTCTTAAGGGAGAAGGAATCCCCTTGAGCCCCTGTGACATCTTGACTTTGTGTCAACTTCTAAAAGAAATCAAGAAAAGGACACAGACCCACTTCTGAAATCTCAGCTACGTCACAGGAATGATCATGGGACTACTGCACTGACCGTCCGTAGAGCTGGCCTAAGGCAGAGGATCACCAAAGACTGGAAAGGCTTCCAGGGCGGGCGGACATGCGAACCAACTGATGCTAGATGGACAGTGCCAGATGCAGCCCCCCTCCCTCGGGTTCCGGCCCCCATTCCTCTTCGGTAAGGAAGATAAGATTTCATTGAACGTACGCTGAGAGGTCTCCTCCTGTGATGGGCAGGTTTTTCTTTTTGCCATTGTCTACATTTAAAGTAACAGTCACCCTGTGACAGACACTCAGTAAGCCAAAGCTCTTCCACCTGCAAGAGAAAGTTTCGGCACAGGCTCGGTACCCAGAGGGCTGGAAATGCATTTCCTCAGATGGTGGCTGACATTCCGAGCAGCAGGAGAGCACTGGTGGAAAGATGCGGCACAAGGGCACAACTGTTGTGCTAGCCGGCCACTCTAACTAGCCAGCAAGAGATGGAAGCCGGCAGTGGGCTTCTCGACATTGCTGAAGCAACGTCTACCCTGCTCTGGTGTCCCCCACCAGTTGGACTGTTCCTGTCTGGAGCTATCCAAGGTCCTGATCTTCCTGCCCGAATCTTGCTCCCCTCAGAGCTGCCTGAAGCAGTGTTCTTCAGCAGCAGGCTCCTTCACCTTATGTGATTGTCTAGCCCTAACCCTGACAAATTATTTGCTGGGCCTGTGCGCAGCTTCAGCCCAAGCCAAAAACTCTGCACAGTCCCCCTGGACCCATATGTGTGGATGACCATACCCACTGTGCAGTGCTGCCATCTGCACAGGCCGCAGTGTTTATATGTGTGTGTGCTCCCCTAAGGAAAAAGGAACCCCCTTGAGCCCCTGTTCTATGTTGGCAGGCATGCTGGAACTTCAGCCTTCCCAGAGAGCTCTTCCGAGAGGGCTCCTTCTCTCTGAAAGGGCCCTCCCAGCACTGAGAAAAGAGCAGGGCCATGCCAAGGTCAGCACAGTGGGGAATGGCTCTCAGGCTGAAGGGTTTCTGCCCCAATGGCCCCTGCTTGGAACAGAGTCAAGGTCACTGCTCTGAGCTCTGGATTCCTCCTGATACTCTGAAGGCATTTCCTCCAACTTTGCTCCTATGCTTCGGGAAAGTAGGATGACACTGTCAGAGTCTGCACACGCCTCCCATGCATTCCTTTCCCTCTTCTCTGATGAGGTTTTTGACTGGTATGTGATTGGCGCTTGGGAGGGTGCAGAGCTCCTGAAAGAGGCTGGGAGCTTGTCCCACCAACTAATAGCCATGAGGACAGCTCTGTGGTGTGTTATCCATTGAAACTTCACAAGGCGCACACAAGTGTTGGCTTCTTGAATAGGGCCCTTAACACAGGCCTGCAGCAGCATCTGGGGGCTGAGCTATACTTCAAGGTGCACCCTTAATTCACAGTGTCTGCATACACTACCCCACCAGCCGACCCATTTGATCACGATTTTGAAAGGCTGCCCTGAAAGGATCACAAGTGCCGACTTAGAAAAGAATACTGACCAATGCATTGATTAGAGCTGAAGAGAACATTCTGGAGAATTATCTTATCCCATCTATTAAATGCATGGGTGAATATTCGATCACCCTATCCATCATGCTCTGCACGGATGGACCCCATCGCTGTCCTAAGACTGAGGAGTACTTCACCCTGGAAAGTTTTCCACTGAGGGGGTCTATTCGGACCAACTTGTGGAATGGAAAATTCCTTATTGTTCTCTACTGTTGAAACTGTTGAGTCTCTTATCTACCAAGGACAGACAGGGTGGGGGCAGTGGGTACGGATGTTGCAAACTGCATTAGCATAGGTGTCGAATGATAGGCTTATTTCAGACTGTAACTGTTCTGTTTCTTGGAATGTAGATGTATCTTCTCTTAATTTGCTTATCTGTCTGCTGAGGAACCAAAACTTAAGGCAAAGTCCAGCCTCAAGGCAAACACATGTGTAAATGTAATAAACTAATTGGTCCCTCGGGCTGAATGGTGATGCCCAGCTGTTTAACAATGCCAAGGCATAAAATCCCAAGGCACTGGGTATTTGGCGCGTTTTTTCCTGGTAGGCCGCGAGGCGCCAGGAAAAGCCACCAGCGCTGGTTTGGGTTCAATAAATGATGACTATTGCTTCCTTCAATCATCCTTGTTCGTCTGGTTTGTGGTAACTGGGGTTCTCCCAGGTAACAAACTGATGCAAGATGGACAGTGCCAGATGTGTCAATGGCTCTCTCCACAGCATCCTTCTGTTGCTTTCCTTGCTGTGCCCTGGCACAGCTGTGATGCCCAGAAGTGAGGGGGGGAGGAGGAATAGTTTCCAAGTCACTGTCCTCCTATCCCTGACTCAGAGTTAGGAAGTCCCCAAACCTCAGTAACTGACAGCCCCACATCAGTGGGACCCCTTGCACAAAGGGAATGTGAGAAAGATCTTCCATCCCTCCATGGCCCAAGGATGCGGCCCACCCCCCATGGGTTCTGACCCCCATTCTTCTGCTGGAGGGAATGTGACGCTTGCATAAAACTTACGTAAACAGGTCCTGGCATCCGATGTTCAGTTTTTTTAGAGGGACGCTTACGTAAACTGTGATAGTCCACCCGGACACGCAGTGCTTTCGTACCTGAGACAGAAAGATTCAGAACAGGCTCGGCACCCAGAGGACGCAACATGCGTTTCCCCAGACGGTGGCTGACATGCCGAGCATCAGCAAAGCCTTCCTGGAAGGTTGCTGCACAACCACCCTAACTAGCCGGTGGGAGATCAAAGCCTGCATTGGGCTTGTCAACATGGCTGGAGCAACACCACTCCTGCTCTGGTGTCCCTGCCCGGAGATCTGCAAGGTCCTGACCTGACTGAGGCCGTGTTCTTCAGTTCCTTGCTGAATGCCATGCCCTCCCCTCAGCTGTATCAGAAGGCAGAGACAGAAAGGCCCCCACCACTGAGAGGGGATGCCCCTGCGACACGGGAGTCCTGCGCTTCAAAGGGGTTGACAACTGTCTATATCAAAGGAATGAAGTGTTCTGTAGCACATGTAGATTGGGCTCCTGTGATGTGGCGCAGCGGAAGGAGATGCTGTGACAATCCAGTGTCTTGGGCCAGACGCATTTCGACAGACACAGTCTTGGTCCACCCGGCGTTAAATCGTGTGGCCAATCAGAAGCCTGGTCTTCCCATGTCATTATTTCAAAACAAGCCCTGGCCAGCCGCAGGGACTGATTCCTTTCCTCCTCTCTCCTTTGCAGGGTCAGACTGAGGAGAAGCTGGCCGCAGTTATTTGCTTGATTAGTTTGTTATTTTCTATTCCTACTTGTATTGCTCTGTTGCTACAGTGCAACTGCATTTGGACTAAGCATTGTGGAAACTCCTCCAGCTGTGATCTGCTCCCAAGATCTCAAGCAGCAGAAGGTCCAGAGAGGATTTGCTTCTGCAGGAGGGTTTTCCCTTCTGCTTCTTAATCAAGGTTGACTAGGGCAGAAATGCACTTTGTTCAGCTGACACAGAGTTGTTGCAGTATTGGATGGTCTGTTTGGTTATGACGGAGAATCCTGAACTGTAATGGGTGGTGGTTGCCGTAATGGTAACTTGTCTGTGTTTCTACCACTGGCAACAGGTATTCTGGGCTGGATTTCAATACCTTTGAGCCTGGGCAAGCACACAAGTCTTTCCAGAACGAAACCTGCTTTACTTGCACAGAAAGGATCAGCCTGAGGAGGTGGTCGATCAATGCCCTCCAAGGTGGTCTTTGTGGCTGTCAAGCAAAAAGAGTGAGAAACTGAGTTTGTCCCAAGTCTAGGATTGATGTGAAACCTTCTTCATTTCTCAAGCCATGCTCATGCCCGGGATATATTGTTACATATAGTTCTTCTTATATATCCAAGTCTTTACTTGTGCAAACCGACTGTTTGTTTGTTTACGTCTATTCCTACTGGTGTTGATATGCTGTTGCTATAACGGAGATGCGTTTGACCTAAGCGCTGTGAAAAATACCTTCTGCTGCAATCTGTTCACAGTATTTACAGCAGCAGTAGGTCCAGAGGGCTTGATTTGATTGTCGATTTGCTTGTTATGGAGAATCCTGAACTGGAATCTGCGGTGGTTGCCCTCATGGTATTGATGTGAATACCGATTCGTCCCTGGGTCCGCCTTTTAGCCAATCAAACAGACTCAGTGGGGATCAATTAGAGGCAATTTTATTTGCTGCTGCAGCCAGCAAGGTAAATCAATGGCTATTGCTCTGCATTGAAATACAAATTGGTTATAGGTGCATCTTACATTTATACAGACAATCTGAATGATGTTGACACCTTAGACATAGTATACTTGGCAACAAAATGGTGGACTAAGTATCTAGTACGCATGCGAAAGATTCATTGTTCATCTGGTGATCACCCCTTAATTGGTTACATCCTGTTTTCTTTAACTGTCAGCAAAGAACGGTGAGAACCAAGTTTCTTTAGATACAATTTAGTGGAGAGAGATAATCATGTGAGGCCGTGTCCTTGGGCTGGCCTGAGCTGGGCTGGGGTTACTTTAAGTTAGAGTGAGGTATTCTAAGGAAAATGGAGTTACTTTGGTTTTCTAAAACTCATCAATTCCCCCCTTAAACACTGCATCATCCTGAATCTTCAGGATGCCTTAATTAAGGTTTGTAAAGGTACAGCTATATGTATGGGTCTTACATTGTGGCAAGGTTTAAAGGTTCTCATAAACATTTGGATTAAAGCTGGAATGCATTATAAGCAGCAACATGTTGATTATCAATACAAAGAAAATACATGCTATAACTAGAATTATCTTCTGTGCCTATAAATCCATAGGCTCTCCATATTAGTTAGATGAAAGTTCTAACTGTTTGGAAATATTAATAATAGCTCCTTTTTAACACAAACTCTTAGATGGAACTCTGTGTTTCGTGTGGCTAAAGGGTTTGGGACACATGTGGTTTTGGGATGCCTTAAACATTTGTGATGCATTAAGCATAGTTTTTACAGAAATGGTATGTGCTATGGCAGGCACATTGCATACAATATTCTAGAGCTACAAACATAATTATATAATTCTATACATCACACACACATCCTTAACGACCCATATCTGGCATGATTTGATATAGATAAAAAGTTTTACACATAGCAGCAAAGTGTACATATAAAGATTATACAACTTACAGCAAGCAAGATGATTTTAAACCATCTTTATCCCAAATAAAGTATCAATAACAGTCTTGCATTGTGGAACCAGGTGCTTCTGGTGATTAATGGATTATCAGTTTGTGGAAAGCGATAGCGATGACAAGTCATGTATAATCACACTGATTAATACAAGTGTCTATAAAATTGCAGGTAAAACTTGGGCCAGCTTAATGTCTTAGATCACAAAGGGATCAGTAACTTGGGGATAGGTGCAGACTTGCAGGTAAATGCTCTGGTTGAAACAATGAGATGATTGGCACAATATATAAGTGAAACAAATAAGGAAATGACTGGAGAGCAAGCATGTGAGGCCCATGATCTTACAGCACAGGAGATAGCAAGGTTTTCAACATAATGATAGCACATAGTCACTACAAGAAAGTAATATAAGAAAGTGGTGCAAATCATCAACTCCCACCCCCCTTAGTGTCCTCTAAAGTCTGTCATGGCCAAAAAGGAAGCCATGGAGAGCTTTAGAATTCAAAATCTAAAAGTCCTTGGTAAGGAAAAATATATTTTAGTCCTACAGTTGAGAACCAAATGCTCTTGTAAAACGTTGCAGGATTTTGGCTATCCTGATCCGTGTTGTTTTGGCTTGTTTGGCTAGTGTCCACAGACAAGCTCAAATGTTCATGTGTGTGGGAGCCTTGACTCCCTCCCCTTGTGGGCAATCTGAAATCGTGTCTTTGGCAGAATTTGAAATAGTGTCTTTGGCAAGGTATCTTACCCAGGTAGGATGGTTCCAGGGCTTTACAGCTTGGGGGAGTGCTGTTGCATGTATGACTCCAGAGAAAAGTGAACAAATTGGCTTGCTTGTTTGTTGTCTATTCCTCTCCTACAGCACTTAGGAGCAGGAAGATGAACTGTGCATTAGGCCTTCTTCCTCGAACACAGGACAGGGTAGTAGATGGACGTTCTGTCACCATTGGGTTGGGTTGGAAATGCAGATAGGGACTGCCCCCGGGTAGCTGCTGCTGCTGCTGGTTAGTTTTCCTGGGTCACTGTTGATGGAGACTCCCTTGGGATCACATTCTGGCGATGGATCCAGGTATTCCTTCCATCTGGGGAGGACCAATCCTTCTTGGAAAGACAATTCAAGGCACTGTTGGTTGCAAACCTGTTTACTTGAGAGAAAGACAGGCAAGTGAGTTGCCAATTCCCTCCCCCCCCCCCACCATGTAGGGACAGCATCCTGAGACTAAGTCTCTGGGTGCCAACCATTAGCACAAAAGGAATAGTCAAGTTTTCAAGGCAAATAATACAAAGGATGGACAAAACCTGAGGCTAATTCAATTTGGTCTTTTGGCAATTCCCCCCCCCCCAATTTATATTTTTGTTTCCCTGTTTGCCTTGGGCCCCCCTTTCCCTGAAGATCAGAACAGGGGATGATGTCTTCATTTGAGGCTTGGTGGCCAGGCGTGAGGCTGTGTGTGGGAGCCGGTGCTTCTTGGAGGCTGGCTGGCTTGTGTTGTAGGCTGGTTTCTGATCACGAGAACAAAACAGCAATCCTGGGCAAAAGCAAGGCAATAAAGTCAAAAAGAAAAAGGCATTCACATTTTTCACCTCCCTTGTGAGTTTGGGGTTTAGAGGAGGCATTAAAGCCTTTCAGGTCAATCACAGTCACTGCTAACAAAGTCCAGTTTCCATGTGGCATCTCACATTCTCTTCTGCATCCTGTTCTTCCTCTTTACAACAACCCTGTGAGGCAGGCCAAATCATTTGAGTTGTAGGCTCTGTGTCGCCCAGCAAGTGTCTTGGCTGAATGAGGATTTGGACTTGGGTTTTCCCGGTCCTGTTCCAGCACTCTAACCACTGCACCACGCTGGCTGACAATCATACTTACAGTCCTTTGTCAGGGCAATCAATCTCCATCCAGTATAACTGACTTCATCGTCAGTAACGTGTAGATAGTTGTGGTGTCCCCGTTCTCCATCTTTAGCCTCATAATTAACCAGTCACTGATGGATTCAAGTTTGGGTTTGACATTTCTGTAAAGCGAAAACAACCTCTCGAGACAAGGAAAAAGATAGCCCACAGTCAATCCCTGCCCTCTGTTTACCCACAGCTTGGGCATTACCTGACTTGGTATGTCCAGTGAGATACTACTATACCTTGGTAAAGTAGGATTGTTTACTACACAAATTACACAGGCTGTTGCCACATGTTCTGCAAAAGGGTACATCCAAGAGGCACAAAAGTGTCTTTGTATTGACTAGGAAAATCCAAAGGATTGGTTCTGCAAGAATTCCACATCCATCTGCTGTTCTTTACCAGCCATCCTCTTCTAAACGCGCCCCCTGCTGTGGTGCAAAGTCAATGTCCTTTTTCTGAATATGTGGGGTGGGGGGGTGGGGTTGTGCCAAGATGGTTAGCACAGGAATCAAAGTTGCTTGGAAACAGGAATGGAAGGAGCAGCGGTTTTAACTGCAGCATCTGCCATCCAATTACCCTTTGTCACTGGGTCATTTCCCTCTGGTGACCTCTGCTATGGATGACTGCAACCTCTTCTAGTAGTGTAACAGCATTCTAGAGTTCTGATATCTGTGTCCCATATTTTACTTCCTTGTTTCCCACTGTTAAAAATCTTCTTTCTTTCCAAGTGGCCCCATGAGTTGTGTAAAAATTACCTTGAAGGTGATGAGCTCTGCAAGCTGTGCTGACTGAGATACCTGGAGAAAGAGCATGGTCAGTCACTTCTCCATAGCCAGCTTACGTTGTCCATCTTACATGAAGCTGCCTCCATCTGTGTACAAATCAATGTCTGCATTTTGGAGAGGTTGATCTTTAAGATCAGGACGGCTTGGCATAGATGCAGTCCACAGCTTGCAAGCAATCATGTTCTTGGTCTTCTGTAGTCTCAAAAGGAAGTAAAGTAGCTGGATTAAGAATAGCCATGGAAACCCCAGAATTCCCCACCAAAGTCACATGATATTCGGTCATGTGTGAGGGAGTCAGCCATCTACTGCCCCAGACTAATCCCTTTTAGCTGGGAAATTTCCAAGGTGAATTGCAAACCGGTGCTTTGGAACTCCTTGCCACTTGCAGGATTGGCAAAACAAAATTCCTTTCATCAAATCTCATGTCTGGGATTTTAAGATTCAGCTGCTGTGAAGGCAAAGCAGGGCTGGTGGTGAGACAAATTTAAAAAAATTTTTTGAACCTTAGACCATTTGATCATTAGTTCTCAGTTTACATCAAATTCAGCTAGCAGGAATATTGCATAGATTTTGCAAAAACATGACAGTAATACAATTAGACTCATTTATCTTAAAATCCATTTTTCCTTCTCACCCACAATTAATCTGGCTGGAACACAAACTGCTTTACAGAGAACCTCTTTCCCCCTCCCATCTGGAAATGGGCGGAGTTATCCTTGTTCATCAGGGATCAGCTCAGTTGTGAGCAAGAATTTGAAAGGGAAACTTCCGGTTTAGAGTTTTGAGCTCACGGAAAATGGTAAGAGACCATCTCAAGGAAATCAGTAAACATAACATCTAAAGGCTTATGATACTCGGTAGTGGCAGAAATATCACAATTAACTTGATATAAGAATGAATGAAATAGAGCTTGCTCTCATGCCTAATGCATTTAGCCATAAGCAGCACTTTTGCAGAGGTGGGAAGATTCAGCCCTCAGTTGGCCAGCTGACCGCTGAAAGTTCCCTGTGTTGCTCAGGCCATGACCAATTTTATGTTCAATTAATATAATAACTGTGAATTTTGGAATTCAATGTCAGAGCAAGTTTGGTCTGGAACAGTTTACAGAAAGGAAAAAAACACAAACATGTCACTAGTATAAATACATTCACAAATACAACAGAATAAACAGAATAAATACAACAGAAACCTCATCTTCACAGAGATGAGCTATAAAATTGATGTGGGTTGAATTCCTATACAGAACCAGAGCTTTGGGCTCCCTCTCAGAAACATGCACAGACACACACACACACACATAGAGAATTGTCTTGTGTATTTCACAGAACAAAGGACTAAACAAAGAAAACTCCATATGAGTCACAAGGAATTTTATAACATTTTCAATCTGTTAGCCATAAACTCAGTTAAGAAAGTAGCTTAAATAGAACAAATTTATCACAGCCATCCATAAAAACAACCTGTAATTCTATATTACCTTTCCACATCACAATCTTATAACTTACTGGTGCTTTTCAAGCATTTTTCTTTTTGTTGTTGTTAACAACCTCCAACCAAAATCCTTTTACGTATTTCCTTCTAGGTTTTTTCCCCCCTTTTGTCTGCAATTCCCATATGCATTCCTTCAAAACTCCATTTTCTTTCCTCTTTTCCAACTGAAGTAGTTGAAGAGAGATAGAAAAGAAGAAAAAGAGAACAAAAGCAGCCTTTTGTTCAGAGAAACTTTTGCAGCTAGAACAGTGTCATCTTTTGGCTTGGTTACAACAGGACAGTGGCAGAGACTGTTTGCAGACTGTTTGCAACACACGGGCAAAGCTTGGAAGCAACTTGGAAACAGAACACAGAGAGAGAAATGATTTTTGCAAAAGACAATCATTCTTCCTTCCTTAACACTTATAAAACAGAGGCAAGTGCAAAAGGATGTTATTTTTGGAGTCAGGAGGCCTCCGACTCGAGTTCATAGTGGCCAAACTTTCATACGAAGGCATTTCAAAACATGTTTTCTAAGAGCACTCTTTGCTCCCATGATAGTCACCCAATTTTTCAACACACACTCCAAAGGTGTACATGAAATCCGTTCAGATTTTGTGTACTTGCTATTTCTGCTACCCATAGCCCCCCCTTTGAATTGCTCGGGCTTAGGCTGTTTATTTCCTTCCCAGGCAGCCCTACTTCGGCTGTGGGGTTGTTGTTTTTTGTTTGTTTGTTTTTCTTCTCTCTCTCTCTCTTTCCCCCTTCTCGAGCTGAAAGATTAAACCGCCCCTGCTTGGACTTTTTGGCTTAAATTGCCCCCCCCCCTCGGGATTTTGGCTTAATTTGCCCCTGCGTGGGCAGCCCTTCTTCGGCTGTAGGATTTCCCCCCTTTTCTCGGGCTGAAAATTGCCCCTCCCTGGGCTTCCCCCCCCCCTTTGCCCCTCTTCAGCTGAGGAGAACCAAAAGACGTCTTTGGATTTCACTCTCTTACTCACTCACTCTCTCTGTTCACACTTTCATTCACTCTTGCCTCGATTCCCAGATGTGGCGCATTGTGACGACTGGTGCATCCCGGGCCCATGAGAATCCTCCACAGACAAAAGCTGTGGGGCGCGCTGGATCTCACTGTCCCGTGACGGGTCAGACTGTCCACCCAGAGTCACATCCGACTGTCACGGCACCAAATTGATGTGAATACCGATTCGTCCCTGGGTCCGCCTTTTAGCCAATCAAACAGACTCAGTGGGGATCAATTAGAGGCCATTTTATTTGCTGCTGCAGCCAGCAAGGTAAATCAATGGCTATTGCTCTGCATTGAAATACAAATTGGTTATAGGTGCATCTTACATTTATGCAGACAATCTGAATGATGTTGACACCCTAGACATAGTATACTTGGCAACAAAATGGTGGACTAAGTATCTAGTACGCATGCGAAAGATTCATTGTTCATCTGGTGATCACCCCTTATTTGGTTACATCCTGTTTTCTTTAACTGTCAGCAAAGAACGGTGAGAACCAAGTTTCTTTAGATACAATTTAGTGGAGAGAGATAATCATGTGAGGCCGTGTCCTTGAGCTGGCCTGAGCTGGGCTGGGGTTACTTTAAGTTAGAGTGAGGTATTCTAAGTAAAATGGAGTTACTTTGGTTTTCTAAAACACATCAGTATCTTGCCTGCGTTGCTGCCTCTAGCAATGGGCTTTTCTAGGCTGGATTTCAATATCTTTGAGCCTCCGCAACTGCTTCTGCAGAAGGGTTTCTCTGCCCACCCTCCTTGTGAAGCCTGCAAGTAGCACAAGGGGCGGAGCGTTCTCTTTCCCCTCCCCATAGGCCACATTCAAAGCCTGCAAGGGTCCTTTGTGGGACGGGGCGGGGGGGAGAAGAGGCTCTACTTCCAGTCTAGGTGAAACAGCACTGTAGGTTGGGTGCTTACCACATCGTAGGTGCTAATGGCTGCGTCCACTGTGCCGGGCGGGGCTGGAGCTGTCACTGGAGGCAGAAGCTGTAGTGGGGTGGTCCTGCTGGTCCCAGTCTGGGTAGCGGCGGCAGAACTGGCCTCCGCAGAGTCCCCTGGATTAAGGAAGAAGAAGACAGGCGTGCCGAGGGCTCCTTCTGTGCTCTGGACTCCAGAACAACCGGGGGGGGGGCGCCAACCCCTCCCCACTTTCACGAGCGCCAAGGCCCTTCTGAGGTCTACCTTCGAGGGCCCACATGGCTTGACGAAGAGAGTGGATGGGAGACGACGCTAAGCAGCAGCCTCAGTTTCCAGCCTGGTGTCCATCGGATGCTTGGGGATGGCCCCATGGGAAAGGAGTCGCTGCTGCTAGTTGAGGCTCACCATTACTGGAGCGGAAGTGCTTGCCACATCATTGGTAGTGCAGGGGGAGGCTGCAGTGATGGCGAGGGGCAGAGACAGTGGGGGCAGGGGCTGCTCACGAGGTAGACATGGTGCTTTGCAGCTGGGACTGGGAGAGGACAGACGGGGGGACACCAATCTGTGCCTGCCCACCACCAATTCCAACAACCCCCAGGCCAAGGCCCCCTGGGCTCTGCTTTAGACAACCCCCCCCCCCACACACACCTCTTTCTTTCCTTATTGCTGGCTCCTGCTGTGTCGCATTGAGTCCAGGGCTATGTGAAGGGAAAATGTCCGGGTGGTTCAAGATCCCCCTTAACTGCCTGAAGTGACGCCTCTGCCCTCATCTTCAGATTGGAAGCTGCCCCCTCCTCTTCTGATGCCCCCTCATGCAACTCTGTCCTGCCTTCCAAATGGCACATACGCCCTCTTGGATCCCTGTGCAAGACTGGACAGGATTCTGCCCATTTCCAGGGATCGAACCTGGGACCTCCCTGAAACTCTGCTTCCCAGAATAGGTACTGGGAACTGGTAGTAGGGATTAAGGATTTCAGGGTCACCATGCACATTTGGAGAGAAGTACATGAAATGTACATACAATTCTTTTAATAATTTGTTTTCATAATTGTTTTATGCTACTGCTTTTATTTCTGTTTTATGCTACTGCTTTGATTGTTTTGTGTATTTTCACCTGTGCTGATTTTTAAATATTGTGTTGAATTTTGTACACCACCTAGAGATGTACATATCAGGCAGTATAGAAATATGATAACTAAATACATACATAAATAAATAGCACCAGAATGACTCCTTTTGATTTATAATACTAGAAGAGTCTGGAAAAGGGTGGGGAGGTATTCATGGTGGTTTAAATCAAATTTTTAAAAACAAAATAATATCTATAGAAAATAAATGGCGGCAGCATCTCCTCCACCCAGGGCTCGGAGAGACTCCTGCCTGCAACCTTGGAGAGCCACTGCCCGTCCGAGCAGCTTGACGGATGAATCGGGATGAGGCAGCTTCCTAGGTTCCTCTCTAGATCCTGAAGTTTACCACTGCTTGGACAAGCCCCATAAGAAGACAACTTCCTCCTCTGGGATATGAACACCTGTCTGAGTTCACTCCCAGAAGTGCCTCTCCCAAGGCATGGGTGATCTTTCTGCTGGCCATTGGTCTCGCAAGCACAGCACTGACTGCTCTGTCTGGCAGTGGCTCTCAGGCCAAGCCAAGTCCTTCTGGGGCTTGCTTCCTGAAACCCTTTCATGGAAGATGCCCGGGATGGACCCTGGCCCCTTCTGCAGAGAAGACACGCCATCCGTGACGGAGCCATGGGTTTTCCTGGCCCCGGTGGGAGATGGGGGTGGCCACCTTGCCCTGGAAAAGGAGAAGCTGCTGCTACCAGTATGGGCAGACCAGTGCTGGAGGGGCAGAGCTTCCTGCATGATCCCGGGGAGCGCGAGGGGAGGCTGCAGTGATGGCGAGGGGCAGAGACAGTGGAGGCAGGCAGGGCCTGCTCAATGGATGGAGGGTGGGAGATGGGGGTGACCACGTAGCAGTAAAGGGGATGGTCCAATGTCCACCTGCCCACCCCCAATTCCAACAGCACGCAAGCCAAGACCCCCTGGGCATGCATGAGACAGCCCACAGGCTTCAGCAAAGAGGATGAGTGCAGGGAAAGGTTGCCCCAGCGCGCTTAGTTCTCAGTGGGGTTTGCTTCTGATTGACTCACCAGCTTCCTGAAGCTGGCCAAGATTTTGAATGGGCCCTCTTTCCTACGTTGAGGCCGATGAGCCCTTGGGTCCAGGCTTGGCCACTTCTCTCGTTTTCGCGCCTGAAAGGTTCAACGTCTGATCTGTAACTGAAGGATCAAAACTGCATTGACCAATAACACATCAGTCTTTCAGGGAAGGTGAGAAATGGGGAAACCTAATCTCCAGATTGCTAGGTTTTCTATCATCATGGTGGAATTCCAGCTACCGCCACAAGGGAGTTGCCAGGGATTAGCTTTGCCTACAAATCCCACCCTCCACTGTGACACCAGACAGGCTACAGGCTACATTATGACATCATGAGGTTCACCACTGAGCATCACTGGAAGCAGAGAGACTAGTTACTCATCCCTCTCTTCAGCCCATTCATTTCAATCCTCCATGCATGGTGTGGAAGGAGCGGACGAAGAGACATTTCCCTCCCTCTCTCACCATACTCGAACCCGGGGGCCTCCCCTGAAACTGACAGCCACAAAATGTAGGATTCCACTCCAGGCCTGGGAGTGCCACCCACATGCTGCAGAAGAGCAGGCAGCTGAATGGCGTGCAGGATCGGTGCCACGGTCATCCCCAGGGAGACCGCAGGAAGGCGAGTGGGGGAAACCTGACTGCAGGAGACGGGCCATCTCCCCCCACCCCCCTCGGCTTCTTACCAGGATGGGAAAGAGGGAGGGGCCTTTCCCAATGGGTGGTTCTCCTTCCTGAGCTGGGGGAGAGTGTTGCAGCAGCAAGAAAGTGAGCTGTCTGCCTGGTTTCCAGAACAAGCCCCAGAGAAAGGCTTAAGCTCACTTTCCTTGGGAGACCAACCAAAGAGGCACTTGGGGAGATCAGAATAGAACCGACCGACTCACACACAGGAAACAGAGCCCAGGAACAGGAAGGAGAAGAGAAACTCCTAGCTAGCCCCACCAGCCCAGAGGAAACTACACTTTCCCCTCTGGCTGCAGAGCAATTGCATGATGCAAGCGATGCACAGTGAGTTGGGCCGCAGCTGTCGCATATCCCAGCAGAGAGCAACTGGCCCTATCCATCCCCAGCACAGCATCCCTCCAGTGGCGGCTGCTGGTGTTTACCTCCTGTTTCTTTTTGGATTGTGAGCCCTTTGGGGACTGGTATCCTTCTTTATTTTTTATAATTTACAAGTGAATTTTAGCCCGTTGAAAAACGGGCGCTAGTAATGCTTTCGGCCCCCGCCGCCGAACCTCCCAGCTGCCCGATCCCACCATTTGTACAGGAAAGAGGAGCTCGCCAGCAGAGCTCCTCTTTCTGCAAAGGCTCTTCTCAAACTGGCGCTTTGATCGGAAAGGACGCCCTTTCCGCTCAAAGCGCCAGTTTGAGAAGAGCCTTTGCAGAAAGAGGAGCTCTGCTGGCGAGCTCCTCTTTCCTGTACAAATGGTGGGATCGGGCAGCTGGGAGGGCGGTTCGGCGGCGGCATTTTTCAGGGCCAATTTGGCCCTTAGTAATTTGGCGGGGGGACGGGAATGGTGGGATCGGGCCCCAAGGTTTCCCCCCCCGCCCGGCTTTACTGGCGGCGCCAGGCCTCGGCGGCGGCTCTGCTGCCACCTCGGCCAGCTTCCCCGCCGCCTCTTCCCCCGGCGCCTCTCTCCTTTATTTGCGGCGGCCGCTTCTGGCCCCGCCGCCACCTCACCCGCACTCCCGCCGCCAGTTGCCCCGTCGCGGCCACCGCCACCTCTGGCCGTGGCCACGGCTGCGCCGCCGCCTCTCCCGCACTCTCCTCCTGGCGTAGGCGGCGGCCACTTCTCCTTCTCCCGGCCCCAACATGGCCGCCGGGTCCTGCCGTTCGTGCCTCCCTTGCCCTGTTCTGGGCATGCCCAGAACAGGCCAGGCACGAACGCACGCTTGGTGTCTGTCCACGGACGGACACCAAGCGTTTTATTAGAGAGGATAATTCTCTGTGCAATCCACTTAGACACCTTTTGTTGAAAAGAGGTATATAAATATCCTTAGTAGTAGTAATACACAGAGTAATATAGAGAAATGGGCTTCATTAAGTATAGATAAAAGACAGCCAGAATCTGGATGAACAATAATCAGGCCAGGTCGAAGCACCAGATGAGTGAGTCACGGCCTCGGATGCCAGCAGTCCGAGTCTCTCCCCTCCCAGCTCTCTCTGCCTGCCCTCTCGGGAGTGTCCCCCCCTCCAATACCACAGCGCTGGGAGTCCCAGCATCCATTGAGATGGAGAACGGCCAAAGATGCTTCCAAAGTCAGCGGGACTCAGAGAGCATCTTCTCCCCGGTGCTCCTCCAAGGCAGGCACCTCCCGGTGGCTTTCTCTCTGGATGCGTTCACACACCTTCCATGATGAAGCCCATCCTTGCTCTGTTTGGACACAGGATTTTTTTTTGCATATTCCAAGAAGACGGGATATCAAAATGGGATTGCTGTCAACCGACAAAGGCCAATGCTGGCAGGAAGGGCCACGTTTGGCAAAGCGGAAGCTGGGGATGGAGGGAGACGCTTGGCGGGAGGTGAAAGGGCTCCCCAGTCAACGGTTTCCACTCAGTGAAATCACTGCGGTGTGAAAGACGCAAATGGGAGTCTCTTGGATACCCCTCTTCTCCTTTTAGTGACATGCCAAGCCCATGACTGGCTCCTCTTCATTTTGAATTGTTCTGCATTTTGTATCAGGAG
This sequence comes from Hemicordylus capensis, assembly GCF_027244095.1. Lineage (NCBI taxonomy): Eukaryota > Metazoa > Chordata > Lepidosauria > Squamata > Cordylidae > Hemicordylus > Hemicordylus capensis. The sequence continues at coordinate 238,993,375 of NC_069657.1, read as the reverse complement.
GGAGATCAGTGTTGTGATTTTTCATCTCCAGGGTCCCCTGAATGCCGCCAAATGATCTTTTCCCAACTTGGCTCCTTTGGGACTTGATACGAACCCTGAGGCACCATAGCAAGGCAAGGGCCTCTGGCTTTCCTGATGCTGTGGATTGCATATGGAGGTGAAAGGGCTTTGGGTGGTTATTTGTAAAGAATGTAAAAATCTGGAATAGCTTGAATTGTGTCTATATCGCGAATAAACACTTGCATTAGAGACTGTGTGCTTGGTATTTGTCATTTTATGGAACTGACACAATGACTCATCAGAACAAAGCAAAGTTTCAAAGAGTCCAGCGTAAATCGTAAATTGCTGTCCAGTCCAGCTGTAAATAGTAAATTCTGATTTGAAATGCACACTGGAGCAGATCAAACATAAAAGAGAACTGACTCAGTCAGAGGAAGGGAAGTAGAACTTGTCCTCCTGCTGGAATGGATGTCTGCTTGCTGCAAAGAAAAGCAGTCATCCCACCTGCGGTGTGTGGAGTGGGGCTACCATCGTCCGTTCTGCCGCAGTCTCCTCCTCCTCCTCCTGCATGTGAGGGGTGTAGCGAGAAGGAGGGAAATGGGGGAGAAGCTTCCTCAAGTGGAATATCCTTTCAGTCCTCCAATTCTGGTCATTTCCATGACTTAGAATTGCCACTTTTAGAAAGACAGCTTGAAGGACATCCCGAAGGGGCAGGGCGGGGCCAAGGAAGTGTCCAGACGGAGAAGAAACACAAGAGGAAAGGTGTGACGGAGCTTCTGTGGCTCACTTGGAAGTCGCAGGAATCCCAGGCCAAGCCCAGTGCCCTGCAGAGGAGGGAGAGCAGCCCAAATGGGTCAATGGCACAGTCCAAATTCTGCAGCCTCTTAATAGCAATAGCAATAGCACTTACATTTATATATCGCTTTATAGCCGGAGCTCTCTAAGCGGTTTACAATGATTTAGTATATTGCCCCCAACATTCTGGGTACTCATTTTACCGACCTCGGAAGGATGGAAGGCTGAGTCAACCTTGAGCCCCTGGTCAGGATCGAACTTGTAACCTTCTGGTTACGGGGCGGCAGTTTTACCACTGCGCCACCAGGGGCTATTGGGCACCAGCTATTGTTGCCATTTGCCAGTGCCTTGGGCGTGTGCATGTGCCTAGGCCTCTCTGTGTGTAGGCTGGCCAGCATTGTGTAGTGCTTAGAGTGTGGGACTTGGACCGGGAGGAATCCCCGAGTTCGAATCCCCATTCAACCATGAAATTGTTTGGGTGACTCTAGGCCAGTCATGCATCTCTCTGCCTAACCTACTGCACAGGGTTGTTGTGAGGATAAAAGTAAGCTTGTACACCACTCTAAGCTCCTGGGAGGAAGAGTGTGATAGAATAATAAAATAAAATAAAATAAAAAATGCCATGAGCCTATAGTGCCCCCATGAAAGCAAGAAACTATGGGGAATCATAAGACCTATTTGGTGCCTGGATCAAATGGCCGTTACTGCACAACACAGGACGGGAAGAATCGCATCCTGGAATTCTGTCCAGGTACAATACGGCAAGATGAAGTGGACCCTGGGACTGAAGGGAGGGCGGGAGCTAAAGGACAGTCAGGGAGTGACTGTCACCGGCAAAGGTGACAGCAATAAAAGACGGGGAAATGTCAGACATCGTTGGTGCCTGGATCAAATGGCCTTACTGCTCAACACAAGACAGGAGAATGACACCCTGGAATTCCACCTAATGAGAGCAGCTTCAGCTATAATACGGCAAGATGAAGTGGGAAGATGTGGAGGAAATAAGATTAAAAGAAGCACCCAGAACTGGGGCCAGAAAGCAAACAGGGAGATGACCAGAGAAAGACCGGAGATGCAGAGAGGAGCTGGACCCCTCCCAAGGATCAGGGCTGAACACACCTCTTGGTAGACGGGAAGGCGTTGCCAACCCCGGGGCTTTGCCCTTGGAGGAAGGAAAGGTGGGAAGCACCCTCTTGTTTCCTCCCGGAGAGCTCAGCCAGCCTCCCAAGGTGGTGCAGTACAGCAGAAGGGGAGGGGCCCTTGCAGCCCCAGGCGGAGAGTGCACAGTGCAGGGGGGCGCCAATTGTCCGGCCCTCCGGCTCTTGTTGAGCGACAACTCCCATCCGGCCCAGCCACAAGCTTTGGATGTGTTTAGAAAACCAACGAAACTCCATTTTTGCCTAGAAGACCTCATTCTAACTTCAAGTAACCTAGCCCAGCTCAGGGACATCACTGCCTCTCATGATTAACGTCATTATCTCTCTCCAGCTAAATTGTATCGAGGAAACTTGTTAACACAGCTAAGGTTCCCAGGCTAGAAAACAGGATCTAGCCAACTAAGGAGTAATCACCCGATGAACAATGAATCAGGCATCCGCGTGCGTACTAGATACTTGGACCACCATACTGTGTCTAGGGCGTCAGCACCATTTAGATTGTCTGTATAAATGTAGGTGCACCTGTAACCAAACTGTAATCGGTTTGAGAGCATGAGCCTACTGCTTACCTATTGCTATCTGCAGAAGCAATAAAGCCTCAATGAATCATTCCCAATCCTTGTGTCTGACTGACTGGTTACGTTGACCCAGGAACGAGCCCCATCCACATCAGTATGGTCGCTCAGCAAGAGCTGGAGGGCCAGATTTCCCCTCCCCGGCACAATGTCAGGGCAAATGAGCAAGAGAGGTGTTTGTGATCTGGCTCTCCAAAGCCCAGGAAGCCTGACGGAGCCCTTGCTTGACATGGCCCCCCTTGCGATGGGGATCTGGAATGCTGAGCGTTGGCCTGACTGATGGTGGGGATCTTTCTCTCCTAGTTTATCAAGTCCATTGAGAAAGAGAGAGATAGGAACATAGGAAACTGCCATATGCTGAGTCAGACCATTGGTCTATCTAGCTTAGTATTGTCTTCACAGACTGGCAGCGGCTTCTCCAAGGTTACAGGCAGGCAGGAAGCCCTATTTTGGAGAAGCCAGGGAGGGAACTTGAAACCTTCTGCTCTTCCCAGAGCGGCTTCATCCCTTGAGGGGAATATCTTGCAGTGCTCACCCATCAAGTCTCCCATTCAGATGCAACCAGGGCAGACCCTGCTTAGCTATGGGGACAAGTCATGCTTGCTACCACAAGACCAGCTCTCCATCGTCCTGCAATGGAGCTCCAAGGCTGACCCACCAGGTGCCTAATGCAGCAGTTTGGCAACTTTGGGAGTTCTGCAGGCTGCAAAACCTTGGCCTCCCGGAATCTCATATCAGCCCAAATCCTGCTCTGGGAGTCATGGAAGGTGAAGCCTGAGGGAGGAGGGGGAGACCTGGGCAGGAGAGGTGGGGACCACCAGGTGGGGAGTATGAGCCAAGTGGGAGGGGGAGCAGTGGGGGTGGGGGGGCTTTCTTCCGAGGAAGCCTGCCCAGGACTGCCTTCGCCTTTGCTTCCCCTCCCTATTAATTCAGAGTCGAAGGGAAACGTCCTCCGTGCTTTCCTGGCATGGGCAGTTCTACCAAGTGGCCTCAGGAGAGCTGGACGTGGTGAGGTGGAAATGAACACAGCCAGAAGGTGCCCTGCTCACCAACGCCACCTTGCAGCTTCTTCCCGTGTGCAGAGGCAGATTCTCGCCGGTCTGACTTGCATGTGCTCTGATGGCCAGAGAATGCAGGACCCGGGGAATAAGCCAGCTTCTCTTTTGGGAAAAGCAGGCCAAGGAGAGGAATGGAATCAGACCGAAGCAATCTTTGGCTTCTGCATAGAGGCAGCAGTTGCTCAGTGTGCGGATCTCTCTTCTTATCAGAGAGGGTCAGTTTCCATTTCCAGCTCCTCATTAAATTGCACCAACTGGGGCGTTTTTTGTGTTTGTGGTCATCATTAGCTCTCAAGACGTTTTAGCAGAAACCTCCTTGGTGGCGGCCTGTCCCCTAACCTGGGAAAGCATCACCATTCTGAATTTATGGTGTGTCAGGGCTGCTCTTAAAGACACAGGAGCGTGGCTAAGAAAAGCAGTTGGCCACCCTGACTGGCAGTGGTGTGCCCGGAGGGCAACTGGTAGGCCTGTGAGTCCTCTGGGCTTCCCCAAAGGTGGGGCACTCTTTGTTAATTTCACCCAACTCTGTGCCAAGACAAGCTGGATTCGGCACCCATATCGATCACACAAAGCCAGGCCATGCCATGTATTTCCTTAGTCTGATTTAAGTGAAAGCATATGAAGTGCCTGAAAACTGTGACAGGTTGCCGAAAGGTGAAAAAGGATGGGGCTCAGCCCTCAGGCTCCACAACTGTTTCAAATGCAAACATACACACACCCATGAGAGATGGAGTGGTCTCTCTTTCTTCCTCACGATGCCTCTTCTTCAGGCACCCCAAGGCTCCCAGAGTAGCTTTCCTACCCCAGTTCCAGCACCCCAGTCCACAGTCTCTGCTCCCGCAGTCAGCGTTCCCCCCTCGCAGCTGTCTCTGCCTGGCCAGTGCCCATCCCCCCATAGAACAGAGCTGGGAGTTCCGGCGTCCATGGCAAAAGATGCTCCAGAGGACAGTTGGCCAACTTCAGCCTTACTGACCAGACGCTGAGATGGCCTTCTGCCTCAAGGCACTGGCTGTGGCCATTCAAAGGCCCATCTTCTTGGTTGTGGCCTATGTCTGCAAACCTATTTGGGGTTCCCTGCTGAGGAAGGTAGGAAGGGTCACCTGGTGCCAAGTGGGCCCTGCGGATGAAGGGAGGGCGGGAGCTAAAGGACAGTCAGGGAGTGGCCACCGAGCAAAGGTGTGCTTTAGCAGCCTCACCCCTCCTCTCCATCTTGCTTGCAGGCTCTCTCCTCATCTTTCTGGCTGCCCCCAGGGAGGAGCTGTGTGACTTCTGCCTCTCTTTCTAGCAAGGTCTAGCAAGCCCAGCATCCTGTTTCCCAAACAGTGACAGATCTTTAAGAATGGGGGGGTTTCCTAGGGATGGTTGTCCTGACCCAGACATGCATCTACCTAGTGAGGGGGAAGAGAGTCAGCCATGAGGACAGCATTTCCTCCTTTGGATGCCAAGTGGATTGATCTCGAAGAGAAGTCCTCAGGGTCTTGGAAAAGGAGTATGGGCAAAGAGTGGAAGGGGCTAATGCTAAATGGGCCAGGTCCAAGGGAAAAGAAGCCGGTCTACTGGCTTTGCTGCAAGAGACAGTGTGAGAGGGAATCTGAGATGGGCTTAGGGGATCCAAGAACCTTGCTGGATCAGGCCCAAGGCCCATCCGGTTCAGAACCCTGTTTCCCGCAGAGGCCCACCAGATGTCTTGGGAAGCTGCCCCCCTCCTGCTCTTGCTCCCCTGCAACTGGTGTTGAGAGGCACTGTGTGAAAAGGTCCTTCCTTGGGTCGGTCCTAAATTTCCTGGCAGTCCGTTTCATGGGAGAAGCTCTGGTTCTAGTCCTGGGAGAGAGGGAGAGAGATTTCTCTCTGTCCACTCAGCAGGTGGCATCCATAGGATATTTCCCAGGGTGTTCAAGCTGTGCACAGGATGCTGAGGTGTGGCCTCTGGCTGCCATCCAGGGATCTGGGTGTGATGCCATCACCATGCCGAGGACCCCAAGGGGATGGGGCCATAGTTCAGTGCTGGGGCATCTACTTTGCATGCAGAAGCTCCCAGGTTCCATCCCTGTCATCTCCGGCTATGGCTGGGAAAGAAGCTTGGAGAGCGGCCACTGCCAGACTGTGTCGGCGATACGGAGCTAGATGGACCACTGGTCAGACTCGGTAGAAGGCAGCTGGCTATGTCGCAGTGTCTCCAGCTCTCGCTCTCCTTTCCATCTGATTCCAAGGGCTGGAAGTGAGGCTTGAGCGGAGTGGTGGGCTGGCAGCAGGTCTACAGCTCTCGACCGGAGAGAAGTGCTGCTGTCAGTCAAGCCTGTGGGGATGCTACTGGTGGGGATTGGTGCAAGAGAGCTCCTAGGAACCTGGGGCCTTCTGCACGCTCAGCAGTGCTTCTCCCACGGAGTAGGGGCCCAAGGGGAACTGGGATGGTCGAGGCTGAGGTGCCAGGAAATAAGAGCTGTCTTTCTTTCCTTGGTCAATAGAAGCGTATGAAGCCAGACCCCCTGTGGCAGCTGGAGCATCTGGGGGAGCTTGCTCGGAAGGAGGTGAGGAGCATCTTGTATGGCATCGTCCAGCCTAGAGTGGAAGACCACCCAACCCCTTAAGCAAGGGGTTTGGAAAACAAGGTTGCCCTTCTTTGAGCACCCTTTTCCGTGGGGTTTGGTCAAGACACAACACGGAATACTCGTTGGCTTGGTCTCATCCATGCATTAGCAGAAAGCAACTGCAGTTGAGTTGTATTGCTGGTGCAATTTTGGAAATGGCAGTTGTGGCCAATGGGGAGGCCACTGGTATAGTTATAGCAAGGGGCTGGGGGGAAGGCTCCAAGAGGATCCTCTTCCCTGCTGGGTCGTTGGCCAGGGTGGAGTTGCAGCAGTCTCAGGGGTCCGGGTGCAGGCAAGAGCGCAAGGAGGAATCCAGACCTCAGACCAGTGACCTCGACACATTTCCAAGTTGGGAGCATTTGGGCAGAAACCCTTCAGCCTGAGCGCCATTTCCCACGGTGCTGACCTCTGCACAGTTTTACTCTTTCCTCAGTGTTGGGAGGGCCCTTTCCGAGAGATGGAGCCCTCTCTGAAGAGCTCTCTGCGGAGGGCTGCACTTCCCAGTACTCTCTGCAGGCCTAACAAGATGGTGCAGGGAACAAAGGGGTCCTTTTTCCCTTCAGGGAGCATCCCCACCCACCCCCAGCCCGATCCAGATGCCAGCACTGTACCGTGGGGAAGTTCATCCCCAGATGCATCCAGGAGGACTGTGTAGAGTATTCTGCTTTGTCCGAAGCTGCACACAGGCCCAATGAACAATTTGTCACAGTCAGGACTGGACAGCCACTTAGGCTAAATGGGCCTGCCGCTGAAGAACACTACTCCGAGGGGGAGTGAGATTCGGGCAGGAAATTCAGGACCTTGGATAGCTCCAGACAGGGACCCTTGAGCCGGTGGGGGAGACCAGATCAGGGGAGACGTTGCTTCAGCAATGTTGACAAGCCCAGTGCAGGATTGGATCTTTGGCTGGCTAGTTAGGGTGGCTGGCTAGTGCCTCAGTTTTGGACTTCTGCAACCTCCTTCCACCATCCCTCTGCTGCTGCAATGGATGGGAGCCACCACCCTCTGAGCAAACGTGTTTCTGGCCCTCCTGGTACTGAGCCACTGCTGATCCTTTTTGTTGCAGTTCAGAAAACCTTGCTTCGTACGAGCACCTGTGACGTTTCACATTGAATGTGAGATGCCGACCAGGCAGCCAGGACCTGTCCACGTAAGTTTAATGCAAGCCTTATGTTCCCTATGGACTAAGAATGGGGGCAGGAACCCGATATGGGGGCTTCATCCTTGGGATATGGAGGGAGTGCTAGATTTTTCTCTGATCCCACTTGTGTAAAGGGTTCCAGTGAAGTGGAGCCGTCTCCGTCTGAGGTGGCTGGCTAGCGCAACGGTTTTGCACTTGGGCAGCCTCCTCCCAGCAGCGCTCTCCTGCCACTCTGGATTTCAGCCACCATCTAAAGAAATGCATTTTTGGACCTCCGGGTACTGAGCCTTTGCTCAACCTTTCTGTTGCAGGTCCCAGAGCCTCAGCTTCCTCCAGGAATCGGAGGTTTTATTCGAAAACCTCCCCATCACAGGCTGAGACCAAAACCCGTATGTATGACGCAAGTCATTCCCATACGTTCCCTATGTAAAAGGAGGGGGGGTCGGGACCCCAGGGAGGGCCTGCATCCTCGGGCTAAAGAGGGAGTGCGATATCTGTCACCCATTCCACTTGTGCCGGGGTTTCAGTCAAGTGGGGCTATCTGGGTCTAAGCTGTGAGGACATTGCTTCATGCAGCTTGGAGGGTGAGCAAGATTCTGGCGGGAAGATCAGGACCATGGGCAGCCCCAGGCAGGGACAACTGAAGTGGAGGGAGAGACCGGAGCAAGGTAGATGTTGCCTCAGTAATGTTGATAAGCCCACTGCAGGCTTGGAGCATTTGCTGACCAATTAGAGTGGCTGGCTAGTGCAACAGTTTTGCGCGGATGCAGAATCCTTCCAACAGTGTTCTGCTGCTGCTGTGGATGTCAGCTGCCCTCTGAGGAAATGCATCTTCAGCCCTCTGGGTACCCAACCTGACCTGAACTTTTCTGTTGCAGGTTCAAGAGCCTCGGCACACCCCATAACCTCGCCAAGATTGGAAGTATCAGCCAGAATCTGTCCAGGTACGTTTGCTGCAAGTACAAGGTTCCCTGTGGAAGAGAAATGGCGGGTAGGAGCCCAAGGAGTGTGCTGCATCCTTGGGCCATGGAGGGAGTGCTGGATCCACTTGTGCAAGGGGTTCAGGCGAAGTGGGGCCGCCTGAGCTGAGGGGACTTCCTAGCTCGGAGTCAGACAGTTACTGGGTAGTGATCTCCGCTCCCCCTGCCCCTCTTCCTCCTCCCACTGCTGGGCATCACGACTCTTCCAGGGCACAGAAAGAATAGCAGCAGAAGGATGCTACAGAGAGAGTCACTGCTGCATCTGGCAGGGTCCCTCTAGCTTCAGGTGGTCCAGATATTCCTCCTCTGCGGAAGCCTGTTCAGTCTGAGGTACTCCTCACTCTTGCTGTAGCTGAGATTTCAGAGTTGGGTCTGTGTTGTTTTCTGGATTCCTTTTAGAAGTGGAGACAGTTTGTGGCCACGGAGGGTCTAAGGGAGCTCCGCAGTTCGGCCTGTAGGATCCTGGAAGCGCTGGAAGCCACACAGGTAATGTTGGATCAAAAACTCCATCAATGCAGAGGGAAAGGAATCCGTGGGAGCAGGGGCATAGCAAGGTTGGGGTGGGCCCAGAGACAAGATTTCAAAATGGGTCCTTTGCTGATATACACACACAAACACACTTCACAATATATAGTGCACTCACACTCACATCCCCATTATGAATACGGTGAAGATCTAGTTCACATTGAATCTAGGTTTTTTTAAGCTCTGCTACTGCCGATATCCAAGAGAATCAACCTAATTCATAGGGGGTGCAACACGGGCGGGCAGGGAGTCATGTGACGTGCTTCTGGGGGTCCCCTCAATGGCAGTGGGGCCCTGAGAAGACTGTCTCCCCTTGCCTAATGGTAGTCACGCCCCTGTGTGGGAGGCAGGTGCAGACCCATACAGACAGAGACCTTTAGACATTTCAGGCTGAGCTACTCCTCAGTCTGAGCTCATCCTACCCAGCATATGGTCTACCCAGCCAATAACCCAAGTAGGAGAAGTGGGTCTGTGTTCTTTTCTGGCTTGCTTTTAGAAGTGGACATGAAGGTAGGAAATGAAGGTTTGAGTGGGCCACTAATGGGCACGTTGTTAACCTTCTTGCCATAGGAATTCCTTGCAAAAAACCCTACGGCGAGATTCTATGGGCCAGGAAACTTCCATAAGAGAATTATGAAAACCATGAAGGTGATGGAAGCCATGCAGGTAATGTCTGGAAAATGCTAGTAATTATGAACAGAAGATAGGGAGGACCAGCAGAGCTTCACCAGACAGCACACTAAAGAGCTGTTCTCATGGCCATTGACTGGGTAGGACAAGCTGCCAGCCAGTCTCTGGAGCGGTGCGCCCTCCCAAGCCCCAGTCCTGAAAAAATCAAAAACTAGATCAGAGAAGAGGGAGAGGAACCCATGGGAGGCGGGTGCCAACTCAGACCGTGTCCTCCTACCCAGCAGATTACCCAAGTAGAAGGGAAAGACTTCCAGGTTCCAGAAGGGATCCAGACCTCAGAGGAGCCGTAATCTTGATTCTTTTCCAAGTGGGGGCCTATTGGGCCGAAATGGCATGAGAGCCGTTTCCACCTGTGCTGACCTCTGCATAGTTTTACTCTTTTCTCAGTGCTGGGAGGGCCCTTTCAGAGGGATGGAGCCCTCTCTGGAGAGCTCTCTGGGAGGGATTGCACTTCCCAGCACTCTCTGCAGGCCTTCCGAGGTGGTGCTTTGGCTCACGAGGGCTCCTTCTGCCTGAAGGGAGCCCCCACCCTCAGGGTGCACAGATGGCAACACTGCATCTTGGGAATGGTCATCCCCACATGGTGCAAGGGGGACTGTGCAAGGTATTTGGCTTGGGCTGAAGCTGCACACAGGCCCAATCCACAATTTGACAGGCTTAGGGCTTTAAAGGTGCATAGGGTTGATGGGGCACTGAAGAACACTGTCGCAGGCAGCTCTAAGGGGGAAGAAGGATTTGACAAGAAGATCAGGATCTTGGATAGCCCCGGACAGGGACAGTCGAACTGGGAGGGGACACCAGAGCAGGTTAGTTGTTGCTTAAGCAATGTGGACAAGACCTCTGCAGCCTTAGGTCTCTGGCTGGCTAGTTAGGGTTTCTGGCTAGTGCCATATTTTCACACATGTGCTGCATCCTTCCAGCAGCGCTCTGCTGCTGCTCTGGATGTCAGCCACCACCAGAGAAAATGCATTCCCAGCCCTCTGGATACCAAGCCTGTGCTGAATCTTTCTGCAGCCAAACCAAGAGCCTTGGAGCATGAAGGGACTGGGGACATCTGATCGCAACTGTGATCCTGGGTCGCTGCCAGTCACAGAAGACATTCAGGTATTGTTTGGGTAACCTCCTACTCCTTACACAAGAGGGGGAAGGACCAGCAGAGCTTCAACCGAGGGCACGCTAGCTGCTCTCTTGGCCATCAGCTGGGTGGGACAAGCTCCCAGTCCCTCTCTGGATCTGTGCGCCCTCCCAAGCCCCAGTCATGTATGGATCAGAAACTAGATCAGAGAAGAGGGAAAGGAACCTGTGGGAGGTGGGGACAGACGCTGACAGGGTCCGGCCACCCAGCACAGCATATGACCCGAGTCGGAGGAAATGCCTCCAGAGTCCGAGAAGGGATCGAGACCTCAGAGCAGTGATCTTGAGACTTTCCCAAGCGGGGGCCCTTTTGACAGTAACCCTTCAGCGCGAGAGCCATTCCCCACTGTGCTGACCTCTGCACAGTCCTGCGCTCTCCTCAGTGCCGGGACGGCCCTTTCAGAGAAATGGAGCCCTCTCTGGAGAGCTCTCTGGGAAGGGTTGCAGTGCCCAGCACTCTCGGCAGGCCTTCCAAGGTGATGATGCAGGGCTCAAGAGTGCTCCGTTGACCTTAAGATGCTCCCGCCCCCGGGCCTGCCCAGATGGCAGCACTGCACCTTGGGAATGGTCATCCCCACATGGCACCTGCCGGACGGTGCCGGGTATTTGGCTTGGGCTGAAGCTGCACATGGGGCTAGGGCTTCAAAGGCACCTAGAACGGATGGGGCCTGCCACGGAAGGACACTGCCTCATGCAGCGGAGCAAGATTCTGGCAAGAAGATCAGGACCTTGGATTTCTTGTAGAAGTTGTTACAAAATGAGATAATGCAGGTTTGAATGGGGCACTCATTGCCCTGTGGTCAACCTTCTCGCTACAGGGCACTGAAAACAACTGGCCTGAAGGATGGTGCGGGCTCAGGAGCTTCCCAACAAGAATCCTCCAAGCCATGGAAGCCGTGCAGGTGATGTATGGGGAAAATTCCTAACAGATTAGGGGGGGGGGCAGACACGTTCCCAGCCAGTCTCCGGAGCTGTGTGCCCTCCCAAGCCCCAGTCTTGGATGCATCAGAAACTAGATCAGAGGAGATGGGGAAGAACCCGTGGGAGGTGGGTGCTGACTCTTGACAGTGTCAGAGGGGGCAGAAGAGTGGGTCAGGTGGTAGTGTCCCAATGGGTGCCTGCTACCACCCAGATTTCAAAGAAATTGGTGAAAGGGGTGATTTTAAAAAGAATTTCTGAAGTTTGTGCATCTTTAAGCTTCCCCCCCATCGGGAATGATGGGGAATTTCAGCAGCCCCATAACTCCACTTGGGGGGCACCAGGGATGCTCTGAGCGAGTGGTGGTGTAGTGCACATAGGGTTCCAACCACCCCTTAACCCAAAACCCATGGGGCACGGGGGTTTGTTGTATCAGAGCTGTTCTTCTGAGAGTAGATTCTCTGGTCGGAATGAGAGTGGATTCAAGGTGGGTCATTCTTTCTGTGCCAAACCTTCACATCATCTCCAGCAGCAGGAAGAATCCTTCACAGCAAGTAGCCAATCTTTCCTGCCTTAGCTGGAGAATTGCAGTTTGTTCCACCAGGGTCCGGAGAACACACATCTGGCAGGTGGAGGGGTCAGATGGATATCACACTGAAAACGGAGGGTGCTGTTTAGCTCCTTTTGGAGAAGCAATATTGGGAACACGTTGGGGATGATGTTGATTATGATGAATTTCATGCAGATACCTCATTCGGCCTTGGCTGGTGAATGGCTCTTTTTCCCCACCAGGGTCCAAAGGAAAAGGCTTTGCAGCAACAAAGCATCCTGGACAAATACAGGAAGGAGGGCCACTTCCAGAGATTAAGGTCCCTCCGGAAGCTGGATGAGGTGAGGAAATCGGAAGCACGTGGGCCCCATACGGAGAACCCAGTTCTCTGGGACACGATCCCCCTGCGCTCAGCCCCTTGTGGGTTGTCTCGGGCAGAGAGGAGGAGGGTCTTGGCCTCAGTGCTGCTGCAGTTGCGAGAGGGCAGGTGGAGATTGGAGCCCCCCCCAGTCCAGTGGGAAGCTCTGCCCCTCCAACACTGGTGAGCAGAGACTGGGCAGCCTGCCAGCAGCTTCTCCTTCCCCAAGCCAACGTGGCCATCCCCTGGGATCAGCTGGACTTCAGGCGGAAACGGGAGGGTGCTGCGGAGCGTTTTCTCCCGCCCGCTCTCTTAGTCACATCATATGCCAGATGCAGGGGGAGAGCAACTGGCCCTGTCCATCCCCAGCACAGCATCCCTCCAGTGGCAGTTGCTGGGGTCTGTCTTATGTTTCTTTTTGAGACTGTGGGCCCTTTGGGGACAGGGGGCCGTTTTATTTCTATCTATGTAAACCGCCTGAGGAACCTTTTGTTGAAAAGCAGTCAATAAATATGCACTGAATTCTTATTCGTAATACGTGCCTTACCCTCTGGAGGGCCAGGATGCAGCAGGCACCCTCCTCACACCTTTCTCCCTGTCCTGGAATCCAGGAGACTCAGCTGCCCACCAGACCCGGGCCAGGAAGAACACGGAAGCCCCTTCCTCCAGCGCCAACTCCAGCCCCGCCCAGCACTGCAGGCTCCCCCGAGAGCACCAGAGAGGAGGTAAGCAAGCACTGCCCCTCCCCCACGGCCGAGCCCAGACGGGAAGGAGCGCCCCATCTTCCAAGCAAACGTGGCCGGTCAGAGGTCCCCCCGCCCCAGGCCAGGAAAGCCCACGGCTCAGTGGTAGACTGGGTTCCTTCTCTGCAGCAGCTCCCAGCTTCCATCCCTGGCAAAGAGCAGAATCCTGTCCAGTCTCTCCCAGGGACCCATGAAGGGGAATGTGCTGTTTGGAGGGCAAGGCAGAGTTGCAGGCCAGGGTGGGAGACAGAAGAGGAGCAGGGAGCTCCCCATCCAAAGATGAGGGCAGAGGTACTTCTTCCGGCCGTAAAGGGGTCGCCTTGCCTCGCAAGTAATTCGGGCTCACGGGCAGTGGGCATAGATATCGTTGATATCTATGTGAATTGCCTGCAGAAATTCTTGTTGACAAGTGGTCAATAAATATTCACCAGATTCTTATTCGTAAGTCGCGCCTCGCCTTTTGGAGGGCCAGGATGCAGCAGGCACCCTCCGCACGCCTCACTTCCTCTTCTTGCATCCAGGAGTCTCAGCCGAGGCCAGGTCTGCCGCTGCCCACCAGACCCGGGCCAGGAACACCACCGCAGCCCCTGCCTCCAGCACCAACTCCGGCCCCACCCAGCACTGCAGGCTCCCCCGAGAGCACCAGAGAGGAGGTAAGCAAGCACTGCCCCTCCCGCATGGCCTTGCCCAGATGGGAAGTGTTGCAGGGGTGGGAGTCCGAAGAGGAGCGGCGGGGGCTCCCCATCCAAAGATGAGGGCAGAGGCAACTCTTCCAGCTGTTAAGGGGTCGCCTTGTGAGTAATTCAGCCTTGTGTTCTTCTCCGCAGATGGAAAGAGGAAGGCCCCGAAGGAGGTGGTGGTATGCGGTCAAAGGCCCTCTGCTGTACAAGGTGAGGAGATCTCAACACCCCCACAGAGTGTCCCATATAGTCATCTTGGCTTTCTGGTATCCCAGAGATAAGGAGTATTGAGAGGGAGACCCAGAGATGGGATCATTTTTCCGGCAGGGGCCTCCTGCAGCCAGTTTGAAATGAGCCTCCCAGTCAGTGATTCTGCTGCCAAACCAATTAGGGGAAAGATCAATTGAAGCCAAAACTCAAGAGATGCAGCCAAGCAGCAGTGGCAGCAATTGAGATGAAACCAGATCCTAACCATAAGGAGGAGGCACTGGAGGCACAACGCAGCACTGAACAAATTGCCCTCAGAGAGGCGAACCATCTCAAGGCAATTCTAATTGCGATAGACAGACCCCACTTCCCTTCCTCCTGCCCAAACAGAACCTGAAGAGGGAACATTCAGTGGCATGCAGCCGAATCATGTTCTGTACGGGTTATAGAGAGCCTTCAGCTCAGGTACCCCAGAGCAGCAATTGAGTGTGTGTGTGTGTGTGTGTGTGTGTGTAAATCATAAATGTGGCCGTTATGAGACAGGAGACGCCAGTCACTGACTGATATCCAGACATTACTCATGAGTACACTCACTAAAATTAATGGGACAGGTTTACATGTCCCATTTTAATGAGTCGATGAGGAGGAGGAGGAGGAACTGAATCTGGATGCAAGTCAGGGATTGGAGGAGCCCATCTCACAACTGTCACCTTCTAAGAGTGTGTGTGTGTGCTCTCCTAAAAACACAACAGGGGGTGGGGTGGGGGCGACTCCAGTCACTGGCTTGTGGCTGTTTCTGTCCCCTTCCAAGTTGCCAAGAAGCCGTCTCATGGAAGTCTTGTCCGGTCCATGTCAAGGGGAGTGCTCCGTGCGAGGCTGGGGAGAAGGAGAAGAGGGGATGCAGAGCTTCAGCACCCAGCTGGCTGCAGCCTGGGGAGGGGCAACCTCTGGGCAAGAGGGCACCCTGGCAGCCCTCCCAGTCCTCGGACCCCTGCAGGACAGCATGCTGTGACTGCCCGTTTTCCTGATGAGATGAGTGGGGATTCCCAGCCGGGGCAGCCCAGGATTTGTATGATGGGAGTCCATGACAACTTGGGAGACCCAAGTTAGGGAAGCCTCCAGTGAAGGGAAAGAAGGAGCATCGTGTGCTGTTTCACTTGGTGGGCTGCTGCAGAACCCCTGAATTGGCTCAGAAGGATGGTCCCCAGAACGGCCCTGGAAAGCATCCGTGAAGAATTGGTCAGGCAGCATCTTTGCAGTTTTGCTTGGGAGAGGCAGCTTGTTCTGAGCCAAGTGGATTCCTGCAAGAGCAGCTGCTGGCGTCCTTTCTCCAGCCAATCCTCATGAATCCTCCATCTTTTCCATTTCCCCCAGGACATTGTATGACTCGAAAGAATTCCTTCTCAAGCCCAAATCCAGAGGGGCTCAGCTGGACACATGGCAGTGGCCTCTGCTTCTCAAGGGGAAGAGAAGTGCAGCTCATCTCTTCCTAGGAATGGTCACGATGAAATGTACTGCATTCTAGCTGCGCACCATTTTACAAAAAGAAACCCAAATCTTCCAATTAGAACTAGTTCTCAAAGTTCCATTGAAACGATCTTTGATGTATGCATTTAATTGTGCTGGCGATAAACAACTTTGAAACTCGTTCCCTCTGGGGTGAAAAGGGTTCTTTGGAGAGCCAGCGTGGTGTAGTGGTTAGAGTGCTGCGCGAGGAGCAGGGAGATGGGATCTCCGTTCAGCCCTGAGGCTCACTGGGTGACTCTGGGCCAGTCACTTCTCTCTCAGCCTAACCTGCCTCACAGGGTGGTTGTGGGGGGAAGCAGAACCCTGTTCACTACACTGGGCTCCTTGGATATAAAGAGAGTGACATCAATCCATGCGGGGCTCTCGGTGGCAGCTAGTCCTGATGGCTGGAGGCTACCTCCAGGCTCAGAGGCAGGGCCCCTGTGAATAGCAGCTCCAGGGGAGCAACAGCAGGAGAGGAGGCATGCCGTCATCTCCTGGTGGTGAGCTTCCCAGAGGGCTCCACTGGTGCACTACTGCGGGGAATGGGAGGCTGGACTCGAGAGGTCTTGGGTCTGATCTAGCAAGGCTGCTCTTCTCTTCTCCCAGGGAGATATTGAATAGCGTTGGCTGAGATCAGAAATTGCCAGCTCTCGAAAGGGACCGAGCTGCTTGTAACTCGTGCATCGTTTTAAAAGGCTTGATCTGGCAAGCTTTCATGAAACAAAACCTTGCCGAGAGAGAGGGAGATCTGGGATGAGAGGTCTGTGGTAGTTCTGGCCCCAAGCAATTGGCCCAGTCCTACAACCAGGTGCAGGAGCACTTTTGGATTTGATTATTGGCGGGTTGTTTTTGGAGTCCTTGTCTAACTGGTCGGTATCATGGTGGTTGTGTTGATTTTTGCTTGCTTTGGGTTTTGCAGGGATTTGACAAGCTGAACCTAAGCACAGCCCACTACACACCCCTTGCAGCTGCAATCCCTTGAAAATAGAGACTGCTGAGTATGTAAGGAAATATCCTCGGCAGGCTCCATCTTGCCCCCGCTGTGTTTTTCCTGCAACTTGGTCATGGCATTCAGTAATCGGAATGAGTCCAGAGCGTCTGAAACCCACGAGCGCAAATGGGGGGTGAGGTTCCTCTCCCTACCTGCACGGTAAGCCCTGGGGGTGGGGTTCAAGGACTGACTTGGGCATATTGGCCACGTGTCTATTCCAGGATCCCAGGACATGGGGGCGCTGCAAGGAAAGGACATCGCTTTCCCACCCATCCCATCGAGACACATGCCTGTTTAGTCTTTTCTGGTTGCCAGCTTTGCAACCTCGCTGCAGACCTGATTGTTGTGGCATGATGTGGCCTATCTGCTGCTGTGCCATCCAGTCTAGAACTGTGTGTGTCCTTGCCTGGAAAATGATGGGTTGCCTCTCTAGAAGAGTGACAGCTTGGGTACCAAAGAGTTGATCTCTCCCATCTTGTTGTCGGTCAGCAATGCAGTGACCTTCTATGCTGTCTGGAAACCCTGGTTGCTCCCTCCTGCAAGTCTGAAGGTTCCAAGGGAACTCTTCCTTGGCCGTTAGTTCAATCCCTATATTTAGACTAAAAAGCGTTTGAGGTCTCAGAACATGAAGCCAATTAAAACAAGGCTCAGCACATCCAGCTCTGACCATGCTGGTCTCCTGCAGCCTAGGGAGCTTCAGCGTGGGAATCCAGTTGGCTTTGCTTGTTTTAGAGCAGGAGTTCTCCAGCCTGGGTCACCAGAGGTCATTTGAATTCAACTCCCACCATCCCCTGCAACAGTGGCCTTCAGGGGTGATGATGGGATTTGTAGTCCAACAGGATACGGGGACCCAGTTGGAGGACCTCAAAGAAAGAAAGCCATGTAGAGAGTTTCCAAAACTACAGTGATTCTTTGAGGTGATATTGGTTCTGACTGTAAGTTCTTGCCAGACTTCACAGGTAGAGAAAACGGTCTCTTCCTAGCCATAATGGGCCATTTTCCAGCTCTCTTCTCTCTCTCCCTTTCATATAGTTTTAAATGATGGCTTCTATTTTGTGTGTGGTAATTCTACAAAGCTGATGAATCTTTATATACTGATTCTCAACACAAGTTCTCAAAGCGGTTGACAATTTATTAATTTAGTAATGAACTAAATTAAGATAAATTTTATTTAAAATAAATAAAATGTACTAATTACACTTTTCTTCAGGTTGACAGGATACGCAGATTGGGATGGTCCAGGAAACTCATCTGGGAAAGGGACCGTAAGTGGCTCTTAATTACCATCCGGGTCCAGTTTTGGGACAGGAATTGGAAAATCAGCTTGAACTGCTTAAGGGTCTCAAGCGACAAAGGTAGCTTTGGACCTTCATGTTCCATTCTTTCTGCTGAGATGCAGAAAGCCCAATGCATGCTAGATTCCCAGGCTGTATGCAGTGAGCACGTGCGAGGCAAGGCGACCCCTTTACGGCTGGAAGAAGTACCTCTGCCCTCATCTTGGGATGGGGAGCTCCCCGCTCCTCTACTGTCTCCCACTCTGGCCTGCAACTCTGCCTTGCCCTCCAAATGGCACATTCGCCTTCATGGGTCCCTGGGAGAGACTGGACAGGATTCTGCCCTTTGCCAGGGATGGAAGCTGGGAGCTGCTGCAGAGAAGGTACCCAGTCTACCACTGAGCCGTGGGCTTTCCTGGCCTGGGGTGGGGGGAACCTCTGGCTGGCCACGTTTGCTTGGAAGATGGGGCGCTCCTTCCCGTCTGGGCTCGGCCGTGCGGGAGAGGCAGTGCTTGCTTACCTCCTCTCCGGTACTCTCGGGGAACCTGCAGTGCTGGGCGGGACTGGAGTTGGTGCTGGAGGCAGGGGCTGCCGTGGTGTTTCTGGTCTGGGTCTGGTGGGCAGCTGAGTCTCCTGGATTCCAGGACAGGAAGAAAGGTGTGAGGAGGGTGCCTGCTGCATCCTGGCCCTCCGGAAGGCGAGGCACGACTTACGAATAAGAATTCAGTGCATATTTATTGACTGCTTTTCAATAAAAGGTTCCTCAGGCGGTTTACATAGATATCAATAAAACGGGCCCCTGTCCCCAAAGGGCTCACAGTCTAAAAAAGAAACATAAGATAGACCCCAGCAACTGCCACTGGAGCGATGCTCTGCTGTTGGGGATGGATAGGGCCAGCTGCTCTCCCCCTGCATCTGGCATATGCCTTATACTCTTTCTAAGACCTTCATGCCCTTAGGTATCCTTTCTAAGGCCTTCATGGCAATCCTACCAAGTGCTACTCTGTGGCGTATTTCTTGACTGCTGGATCTTGACTGCTGATGGTAGATCCTAAAAGGCAGAAGCTATCCACCACTTCAACGTCTTCATTGTCAATTCTGAGTCTGGTTGCTGTACCCGTTGTCATTAGTTTAGTCTTCTTTACAGTTAGTCGTAGTCCCATTTTTCACTGTGGTCCTTGACTTTCCCTACTAGAGGAAAAGATCATCCACATTCTCAGCTATCAGAGTGGTGTCATCAGCATAGCACAGATGTTTCTTCCCCCAACTTTAAAACCACACTCATCTTCTTCCAATCCAGCTTCTCTCACTATAGGTTCAGCATGTAAGTTGAATCAAGAAGGAGAAAGTATACAGCCTTGTCTTACTCCTTGGCCGATCTGGAAGCAGTCTGTTTCACCATGTTCTGTCTGGACTGTGGCTTCCTGTCCTGTGTATAGGTTTCTCTTGAGAGCAATGAGATGTTCTGAGACACCCATTTTCCTAAGGATATTCTACAACTTGACAGGGTCGATGCAATCGAAGGCTTTTCTGTAGTCAATAAAGCACACATGGACTTCTTTTTGGTATTCTTTGGCTTTCTCAATTCTCCAGCGTGCGTCAGCAATGATGTCTCTTGTTCCTCGGCCTTTTCTGAAACCAGTTTGAACATCCGGCATTTCTCCTTCCATGTAGGACTCTAATCTGCATTGGATGATCCTGAGCATTCTTTTGCTAGCATGTGGAATTAAGGATATTGTGTGATGGTTTGCGCAATCTCTTCAGGCTCCTTTCTTCGGTATGGGT
Organism: Hemicordylus capensis; assembly: GCF_027244095.1. NCBI lineage: Eukaryota > Metazoa > Chordata > Lepidosauria > Squamata > Cordylidae > Hemicordylus > Hemicordylus capensis. Next base: position 238,973,717 of record NC_069657.1, on the reverse strand, counting down.
ATGTAGACTGACCTCTTCCAATCTGTTGGACATTGTGTTGTTCTCCAAATTTGCTGGCATGGTTTGGTTAGAGCCTTGACTGATTCTTCTTCTGTTTCTTGCCATATTTCTGTAGCTATTCTAACAATTCCTGTAGCCTTCTGATTTGGTAATGTCCAGAGTGCTATTTAGTTTAGGAAAAAAGACAACTGTGGGGAGACATGGTAGAGGTCTATAAAGTCATGCATGGTGTGGAGAACGTGGATGGAGAGGAATTCTTCATAACACTAGAACCAGGGGTCATCCCATGAAATTGACTGACAGGAAATTTAGGACCAAAAAATGGAAGTATTTTTTCACACTACGCATAATCAACTTGTGGAATTCTCTGCCATGAGATGTGGTGACAGCCAACAACCTGGATGGCTTGAAGAGGGGTTTGGATCACTTCATGGAGGAGAGGTCTATCAATGGCTACTAGTTGGAGGCCGATAGGCCACATCGAGCCTCAAAGGCAGGATGCCTCTGAGTTCCATTTGCAGGGGAGTAAGCGCAGGAGAGAGGGAGTGTCCTCAATTCCTGCCTGTAGGCTTCTAGCGGCATCTGGTGGGCCACTGTGTGAAACAGGATGCTGGACTAGATAGGCCTTGTGTCTGACCCAGCAGGGCTGTTCTTATGTTCTTAGAATGCTGATCTAACTTCATCTTCCCATACTAGAGCTTCTTGCAAGTAGGGGATATCTTCTAGAGTATCTTGGATGTTGTCATCCCTACTGTACAGATTTTCAGTATACTCCTTCCATCTCTGTTGGATCTTCTCTGAATCAGTGACTGTCTGTCCTTTGGCATCCCTGAACATACAAATTCAAGGTTGGAACCAGCTTCTGAGTTCAGAGATCTTTTGGAAAACTTTCCTCATTTTTCCGTGTCTATTTCCATCCCCAAGGTCTTTACAGATGTCATAGTAGTACTGTTCCTTATCTCTTCTTACAGCTTTCTGAAATTCCCTATTAAGTTCCTTCCTGAGGTCTTTCTCTTTCTTGACTTTGGCTTCTCTCCTCTTCTGGGCAATTTTGCTTTCTTCTGTTTCTTGGTCTTTGGCAGTCTCTTTTCACATTCGTCCTTAGCAACTTCTTTTTTCATTCCACAGTTCCTCTGGTTCCCTATCAATGAGGTTCAGAACTTCAAAGTGGTTCCTGATGTGCTCCTTGAAAATGGTGGCTACCTTCCCAAGGTCATATCGTGGAAGCTGGATAGCTTTGGTTTTTCCGCTTTAGCTTGACTTGGAGCTTGCACATGAGCAGTTAGTGATCTGTTCCTCAATCGGCCCCCGGCCACGTTTTTGCTGTTATAACTGAGCTCTTCCACCTCCTTGCACCAAGAACATAATCAGTTTGATTTCTGCGTATTCCATCTGGTCAAGTCCATTTGTATAGGCGTGCTTTGGTTGTTTGAAGAATGTGTTAACAATGAAGAGATCATTGGCTTGGCAAAAACTAAGAAGTCATTCTCCTGTTTCATTTCTGTTTCCTAGGCCATGCAGTCCAACTTTGTTTTCCTCCTTACCATTTCCAACTTTTAACTTTCTTTAAAGATTCGAAAAGGTGTAATTCCATCCCAGTCTTTTATTAGGACCAAGCAGAATCTATGATTATTTTTGAACTATAAAGATTATCATAAGGAGCAGACAACCCAAGAACGACATTGTAGAGTATTATATGTTGAATGTTTTGTAGTCATCGGCTTGGGCCTCTTCTTGCTTTTCTTTTTAATGAAAGTTTTTATAAATGTATTTTAATGGTGTCTGGTGTTTTTAAATAATAATCTCTTTAAAAAGGGGGGGGGGTCACTGGTTTGAAGTCTGGAATCCTCCTGAGACTCTGAAGGCATTTCCTTCTACTTAATAATAAGCTGGGTGAAAGTGGTGGGTAGGATGACCCTGGCTGCATCTGCCCCCACCTCCCACAGGTTCCTCTTCCTCTTTATTGATGAAGTTTTTGATTCAACATTACCTGTATGGCTTCCAGCGCTTCCAGGATCCTACAGGCCGAACTGCGGAGTTCCCTTAAACCCTCCATGGCCACAAACTGTCTCCACTTCTAAAAGGAATCCAGAAAACAAGACAGACCCAACTCTGAAATCTCAGCTACATCCCAGGAATACTGCCCTGATGGTCCCCAGGGCTGGGCGAAGATTGAGGAGTACCTCAGCCTGAACAGACTTCCGTGGAGGGGGAATATTTGGACCACCTGAAGCTAAAGGTACACTGCCAGATGCAGCAGTGACGCTCTCTGTAGCATTCTTCTGCTGCTCTTCTTTCTGTGCCCTGGAAGAGTCATGATGCCCAGCAGTTGGAGGAGGAAGAGGGGCAGGGGGAGCAAAGCTCTCTTCCCAGGAATTGTCTTTTCCCTGACTCAGAGCTATGAAGTCCCCTCTGCTCAGATGGCCCCACTTCACCAGATCCCCTTGCACAAGTGCATCCAGCACTCCCTCCATGGCCCAAGCGTTCGGCACACCCCTTGGGCTCCTACCCCCCATTTCTCTTCCATAGGGAACGTAAGGCTTGCATCAAAGGTACATGGACAGATTCTGCCGTGCGATATGTAGGTTCTTTCTGCCAGTGCTGATATTCACAGCAAAATCCAACTAGCCATTGGGCACGCCGAGGCTCTGGAAGCTGTAGCAGAAAGGTTCAGGTCAGGTTTGGTACCCAGAAGGCTGAAAATGCATTTCTTCAGATGCTGGCTGACATCCAGAGTGGCAGGAGAGCACTGCTGGGAGGAGGCTGCCCAAGTGCAAAACCATTGCACTAGCCAGCCACCCTAACTGGCCAGGCAAAGATCAAATCCTTTCAGCAGGCTTGTCAACATTGCTGAAAGAACCTCTACCCTGCTCCGGTGTCCCTCTCCAGTTCAACTGTCCCTGCCCGCAGATATCCAAGTTCCTGGTCTTCTTGACAGAACCTTTCTCCCGTCAGAGCCGATCCTCAGCGGCAGGCTCCTTGAACTCTTGGTGCCTGTCTAGCCCTAAGTCTGACCAATTGTTGATTGGGCTTGTGTGCAGATTCAGCAAAAGCTGAAAACCCTGGAACGACCATCCCCGCAGGATAGTGCTGCCATCTGTGCAGGCCCGAAGGTGGAGGCTCCCTTAAGGAGAACAGATTCCTCTTGAGCCCCTGCACTGTCTGGGAAGGCCTGCAGAGAGGGCTGGGAAGGGCAGCCCTTCCCGGAGAGCTCTTCAGAGAGGGCTTCCTCTCTCTGCAACGGCCCTCCACGGATTGAGACAAGCACAGGACTGTGCAGGGAAATGGCTGTGCAGGGAAATGGCTCTCACGGAGAAATGTCTCTGCCCAAATCGACCCTACTTGGAAAAGAGTCAAGATCACTGCTCTGAGTTCTGGATTGCTCCTGAGACTTGAAAGTTATTTCCTCCCCCTTGGGTAATAGACTGGGTAGGATGAGACTGTCAGAGTCTGTGTCCACCTCCCACGGCTTCATTTCACTCTTCTCTGATCTAGTTTTTGATTCATACATGACTCAGTCTTGGGAAGGCGCACAGCTCCTGAGACAGGCTTGGGAGCTTGTCCAATCAAGCGAATGGCCATGAGAAGAGCTCTGTAGTGTGTTGTCTATTGAATCTTCATAAGGGACACAACAAAAGTGTTGCTTTTTGAATAGGGGTCTTAACACAGGCCTGCAGCAGGATTTCTCCTGCTCCCCGAGGAAAGAGAGGGGAGGAAAAATCTGGAGGCTGTGCAATACTTCAGGCTTCATGATTAACTCACTGTGCCTGCATACACCAGCACATTAGCCTATCCATTTTCTCTTGAAGAGAGAGTTTGAAAGTATGCCCTGCAAGTGTAACAGCCCCCAACTTGGAAAAGAATATTCATCAATGCATTGATTAGAAATGAAGAGAATATTTCGGAGACTAATAATAATAATAATAATAATTATTATTATTATTATTATTATTACTACTACTACTACTACTACTACATTTATATCCCGTTCTTCCTCCATGGAGCCTTGAGTGGTTTACTACATACTTGAGTTTCTACTCACAACAACCCTGTGAAGTAGGTTAGGCTGAGAGAGAAGTGACTGGCCCAGAGTCACCCAGCTAGTTTCATGGCTGAATGGGGATTTGAACTTGGGTCTCCCCGGTCCTAGTCCAGCACTCTAACCACTACACCACACTGGCTCTCTATTCTCTCAAGAGAATTCTTTTTTCTATTCTATCCAATGCATTGGCGAATATTCTTTCCAGACCTGTAAATAATGTTCTTTTCCAAGCTATTTCTGTAATGTTGTCAAAGGAGAGATCTGTCTACTTTTCATTGTATGAATTGCTGCTTGACCTGCAGTGGCAATGCAAAGAAAACACAATAAAAGTTTGCTCCGGGGGATGGCGGGAGATTCAACCTATTGAAGTGTGGAGGGGTAGACAAGCTCCAATAGCAAGCCTTATGCAGACATATGCAAGCGGGCATGGGATGAGCAAAAGAAAGAGAGTCATGCTCGGCACTGACGGTTCTCCTAGCTGGCCTAAGGCTGAGGCATCCCTCAGCCTGAAAAGGCTTCTACGGAGGGGGGATATTTGGACCAAGTCATGCTAGACGGAGAGTACCAGATGCGGCAGTGATTCACCTTGAAGCATCCCTCTCTTGCTTTTCTTTCTGCTCCCTGGAACAGTCGTGATACCAAGCAGTGGGGGGAGGAGGAAGAGAAGGAAAGATCTCTTCCAAGTCACTGTCCTATCCCTGACTTATGAAGTCCCCATGCTCAGACGGAGACGGCTCCACTTCACTGGAACCCTTTACACAAGTGGGATGGGAGAAAAATCTAGCGCTCCCTCCATGGCCCAAGGATGGAGCCCCCACCTCGGGTTCCAGCCCCCATTCTTAGTCCATAGGGAACATAAGGCTTGCATTAAACTTACGTGGACAGGTCCTGGCTGCTCGGTCTGCATCTCACATTCAATGTGAAACGTCACAGGTGCTCGTACGAAGCAAGGTTTTCTGAACTGCAACAAAAAGGATCAGCACAGGCTCAGTACCAGGAGGGCCAGAAACACGTTTGCTCAGAGGGTGGTGGCTTCCTTCCAGAGCAGCAGCAGAGCGCTGCTGGAAGGAGGTTGCAGAAGTCCAAAACTGAGGCACTAGCCAGCCACCCTAACTAGCCAGCCAAAGATCCAATCCTGCACTGGACTTGTCAACATTGCTGAAGCAATGTCTACACTGCTCTAATCTCCCCCACCGGCTCAAGGGTCCCTGTCTGGAGCTATCCAAGGTCCTGAACCTCCTGCCAAAATCTTGCTCCCCCTCGAAGTAGTGTTCTTTGGCGGCAGGCCCATTTAGCCTAAGTGGCTGTCCAGTCCTGACTGTGACAGAGTTTTCATTGGGCCTGTGTGCAGCTTTGGACAAAGCGGAATACTCTACCCAGTCCCCCAGGCACCATGTGGTCATGGCATTCTACTTACAGAGGCCGGCTGCTGCTTCCTGGAGTTTCAGGAAGGAGGAAGAGGAATTCTTCCTGTGCGGAAGGGCCACATGGTTTCCGTTGTCTTGTCTGCCCCACTCTGATGCTGTGTGTCAGTGCGAGTGTGTGTGGAACGGAGCAGGTTTCTCTTCTTCCTCTTCTCATATTTGATGCCATCATTTTCTTTCCCCCTTTGTGACTTGACCTGCTTCACCAGCTTGTCATCAGGAGCAGGTATACCCACCCAAACCCTGTTGCGGTATCACACTTACTTACAACCTAAGGGGACGGGGAAGATCATGATAACATGACAGACAAATATGCTATGTACATTCTCTGTCAAAAAGTGAGTTTGTTGATGCTCACTGATGTGTAGGACAAAGATTTCTAAATAGCTCTCTCTCTGTGTGTGTGTTTCATTGACAGTTGAAAACCCAGGTTCTTAAAGAGGAATTAATCCTTTGCCCCTGCTAACTGGGCAAAGAGGTACCTTCTTAACATGGTGATTCTCTTTATTGAGCGGGGGGAGAGTAACTGGCCCTATCCACCCCCAGCACAGTACTTCCAGTGACTGTTGCTGGTGTCTATCTTATGTTTCTTTTTAGATTGTGAGCCCTTTGGAGACAGGAACCCATCTTTTTTATTTATTATTTCTGCATGTAAATCTCTTTGGAAACATTGGTTGAAAAGCAGTATATAAATATTTTGTGGTTGTTGTTGTATTGAAAGGAGAGATCTTCCGCATGCATGATTTGGTCAGGTCTGTGATCTATATGGCTTCATTTTCAAATCACATAAACTACATGTTGCATAGAATTCAGGCTGCATCCAGAGTTGATAGAAACCCATGTTTGTTTGTTTTTTAATTTAAAAAAATCTGATTTTTTCCATTTAAACTGGCTTGTGTTTTATTTTTCTTTAACCAGTTTATTTTCCAAAAGAACACAGGTCAAAGATATCATCATCACCATGAATGTTAATCATAACTCCTAATGATATTCTGTGAATTTTTTTATCAGCAGTATATGGGGATGAGAGAGAACAGGCCTGATCCTATTCTGCAGGTGGTGAATATACAGCACTCACATACACAGTCAAGCCCTTGTGGGTGTCTGGGTGTTTCTCTCCAAGTGCAAAGACATTAGGCCCATTCACACATGATGTTCAACACTCATACAATGAGTATACACACAGGTACAATTCTGTGCACAGCTACAGTCATTCCCATGTTATGTTGAACACAGGTACAGTGTAATTCCGATCTGTACAATGCATTTGAAGGTCCCGTAACGAGGTTCAATTTTGTAATGAACCCCGGTACAGTAATTCACACCAACATGTGTTCAAGTTGTACAGCATAATGTCTGAATCGGCCTAAAGAAGGACAAGGAATGACTAGAGGATTGAGGGGCATGGGATAGGTCTGAACAAGGAGCAGGAAGATGGAGGATACCTTTCCAAAGTCGTAAGAGGGATGTCTCTCACCGGAAACTGAGGACAGGTGTAGCCTCAGAGGAAATGTCCGTCAGCTGCTCCTCTGGAGCTCCATACAGGAAGCTCCCCACTCTGGGAAAAAGAAACAGAAAAGCAGAGCATCAGTCCCGATACGCTGGGCTGAAATAAGCCGCCCATCTTTTGGGGAACCGGTTCAGATGGGGGTCCCCAGCTAGTGCTGAACCAGATGTTGTTGAACTACGATTCCCATGACCCCCATGCTACAATTCATGGTTGTGGAGGATGGGATTTGTCGTTCAGCAACACCTGGAGTAACATGGCTGGGAACCCCTGCACTGTTAAGAAGAGACTTCCTTTCGCCCACTAGGAGCACTGAGGCCTGGCAGTGCTGAGGTAAAAGGAAGGGAGAGGCCACTGCCCGCTGGGAGGGTCGAGGGAGGAGGCCATGGAGCCCAGGCCTCTGTGAGTGAGCCAGTCTCCCTCGTCACCTCAGAGACGTGAGGGACATCATCACTCCAGTGCCAGAATGGCCGCCCTTCTCTGGCCAAGAGCTTTCTCCATCCCTGGGGGGCGGGTGGGGCAGATCTCACCAGCCCCGTCAGAAATTCTTCCCAACAGTTTCTGAGGAAAAAGTCTTTAAAGAAGCAAGAAACAGCTCCCCGCTCCCTCCCTTTCTTCGAACAGCCACACTACCATTTCTGCAAGGGGGAGAAAAATGGAAAATAACCCCCCTGCCCCCCATACCGGCACACCATGCAGGAGGGCAATATTTTGGGGCTGGGAGAGTTTATTTTGCGTCCTAGAACCAGCTCCAGCTACACGGACCTCGTGGTCTTCTTCTCTCCCCTGCAGCGTGACCTTCTTGGCCAGCATAGAAACTTGGGATCCGTCCTGCAGGGAGGTCCAGAGGGCAGGTTTCCTGCATGTCCTTTTCCAAACCACTTCCCAGCCTTCATGGCAAAGCAAGTCCACACCACTCAGCCAGGCCTCTCCCGTCATGGAGATCCCCTCAGCCCAGGGGAGAACGTTTTTGTTCTGCCAGGGAAATGCACATCATCTTTTAAAAACAAGTTCTTAAAACAGGAGGCTTGGTGGGGGAAGCACAACCCTGCCTAACGGTGAGCTGCTGAATGGATTGGAAGAGCCAGGGTGCAGCCATTTTGGCCCTCCCCTGGATGTAAGGCCACTAAGTCAGCCGAGGGCTTTAACTGCCAGCTTAGCTTAGCCTTCTGCTTGCAACAAATTCACCATGACTCCCTGTATGAATCACCTCTGTTTCCCCTGCGAAAGAAGGAAGAAAATGGTTCTTTCTTCCTGGTTCTTGGTTCTGTAACTGCCAGAGAGAAATGCAAAGCAGGTTAGGCTAAAAGGGCAGAGGGATCCTGGATGTTCAAGCATGTTTGCCTGACTAGCAGAAAGGGAGGAGGACTAGCGGAGTGCGATGTGTGGCTTTTCCTATATAACGCTGAGGCTGAATGTGCTAGGTGTGCTTTTTGCTTTGGAAATGATTCCCTTGAGAACCATTTATTCTGCAGAATAAAAGCTGATTTCGAGATCTCCACCCTGGCTGTATTTTATTGGCTCAACACACGCCAGGCAAGGACCCAGTTCTGGGACAACCGATTCACCCCACTAAAAATGCTCTATGACATCCAGGAGAAGCCTTTGAGCTGGAAATTGGCACAAGCCCCGACATTTGGGGGTAGGATGTGAAATGCAGAGGGAGTCCGTTGTGTGCACGGACCCAGAATCACATAGCCTCCCCGAATCCCCTTCCCTCAAAAGCAGCCCAAGCCCAACCGCCCATCCAAGAACGGCACCATGAGCTACGCCGCTTGGGGCTGAACTGTGGAGCTGCCGCCGGGTCGGAAGAGCTGGACTGGAGAGAGCTCGGCCGCGGAGGCCTGCTTTTGTGAGGGACGGGAGGAGAGCTTCAGAGCGCCACTGTGGGGAGAGATGGGTGAGTGGGAAGCATGCGGCCATGTCCAGGTGCTGGGTGCACATCTCCTCCCCTCGGCATGCCTGGGCTCGCTCTCAGGGCCAAGCTCTGGGAGCTGCTTGCGGGTGCTCTGGCAACTGCAGTGAAGTGGATATTGACCTCCCCTTAAGGAGTCATTTAGAACTAGGTTTTGCCTGCTTAGGAACACATGGAGCTGCCATATCCTGAGTCAGACCTTTGCTCTATCTAGCTCAATATTGTCTTCACAGACTGGCAGGGGCTACTCCAAGGTTGGAGGCAGGATTCTCCCTCAACCCAATCTTGGAAATGCCGCCAGGGAGGGAACCTGGCCCCTTCTGTAGAGAAGGCACACCATCCACGACCCAGCCGTGGGCTGTCCTGGCAGCCTGAGATGGGGGTGGCCACGTAGCCGTAGAGGGTAGGGCACCAATGTCCGCCTGCCCATCCCCAATTCCAACAGCACCCAGGCCAAGACCCCCTGGGCATGCATGAGACAGCCCACAGGCTTCAGCAAAGGGGATGAGCGCCATGGTAAGGCAGAAATGAATACAGCCAGAAGGTGTCCTGCTCAACAACCCCCCCCCCTTGCAGCTTCTTCCCATGTGCAGAGGCAGGTTCTTGCGGGTCTTGCATGTGCTCTGATGGCCAGAGAATACAGGACCCGGGAATGAGCCAACTTCTCTCTTCCGATTGGCAAAGCACTGTGTGGGAGGGGCTTGCCACATCCGTCCTTAGCCTTATAGATAGATTTTCAAACCTCATTTTCCTACAGTATCTCTCTCCTTTGAGGTGTTATACTACTGTACATCACTAGGGCCATACAAAACATTCTCCTGATGGACCTACAAGATGTAGCCCATCAAGTTTGGGGCTGGGGTGAGCTTTCATCCACGCTGAAGTGATCCACACCTGGTGGCTGTTGAATCATGGCCTCCAAATCCAAGTGCCCAATCGTTGGCAGCGTAATGCTCAGATGCATTATCTTCAGAAAGGTTCCCAATGGTGACATTGAGAAGCCCGGAAAAGCAGTGCATTGCTTGCAGCAGGGCCATCCCGGGGGGATGTGGGGCTGTGCACCAATTGGAACATGTGGGACCTCCTTCTCTAGCTTTTGTTTGGCCCCAAGCAAGACCACTTTCCAGGAGCTCCTAAGATGAAGCAAGATTCAACTGCTTAAAAGTGTATGCCAGCCAATCTTAAGAACATGTAGCCAACACACTACCCTGTTTCCCTGCTAAAATGAGGGAATTCCATCTCCTTGTTTTCCTGCAGCCAATACCCCACACAACTGAGAGTCCGTGGGGGTGGGGGGTAGTTAGAGGGCTGGATGAGACCTGTGTGCAAATCTTTCTCTATGCAGCCCTAACGCTCACTGGGTGACCTTCAGCCACTACACTCTCTCTCTCTCATCCTCATCCTCACCCTCCTTACAAGACTGTTGTCAGAATAAATGTGGGGAGGCAGAACTGTGTACACCATCCTGAAGGAAGGGCAGGATATCAGGGGCCTAAGAAAATACACATCTGTACACATGCCATCTACTTATTTATGTTGAGTATTAGCCAATGGAAGCATTACATGTGCTGTGCATGCCAAAACAGAAGGAAAAGTCACCTATTTGCATTCAGGCCAAAGATATCTATTTCTCCCAATTGGGATTTCAAACTAGACAGCAGAGTGGCAGAGTGGTAGATTGAAATCCCAATTGAAATCCCAATTGGGATTTCAAACTAGACAGCAGAGTGGCAGATTTCAAACTAGACAGCAGAGTGGCAGACACGCCAACATTCCGTCTCACCCAGCACCGCCCAGCTCTGGCTGGCAGCAGTTTCCCTTTCCTCAAGCAATGACTCTTGGATCTTTTCCCGAGTTCCCTTTTCTTGATCTAAAATTGCCCCTAAAGCTTTGATGAGCCCTGTGGGGCACAGAAATAGAGTTTCAGGAACAGCATCTCAGATCTATTTCTGAAAGAGATGGAATCTCTTATGGAGGCAGAACCGGAACACCTGTGGGCAAGGTGGACTCAGAATTACCAGTAGATACATTGGTTTCACAAACCTGTGAAGGAAAAGAATCCAAAGGGGGCAATTCACCCCAGACTGCCCAATGGAACTCCATGGAGCGGAATGTTCATGGACTCCAAGAGCAGTTTACAGGCAACCAGCTGGGCAGAGCTAATGGGACTCAGTATTCTGAGTAAACTTTCTTTCCCAGTTTATTAAGTCCCTTGAGAAAGAGAGAGGTGGGGATCCTTCATCCTGCAATGAAGCGCGCAGGCTGACCCACCAAATGCCTAGTGCAGGGGTTCCCAAGCTGTAAAACTCCAGATGTTGCTGGACTACAACTCCCATCATCCCCAGCTTCAAGTGATTGTGGCTGGGGATGATGGGAGTTGCAGTCTGGAGTCCCACAGGTTGGGAACCCCTCGCCTCGTGGATTCTTGCCTGGATGCACCCACATAGACACCGTGGGGCATCGTGGCTGGGGCTAGCATCTCCCTCATCTTCACCTGGGTCTCCAAGACCAAGGAGCAGTGTGGGTGCACGGAGGGCAAGTTGGAGGGCAGCACAATTGCTGACGCTGCACAACATCACAACTGATCAGGTGGTGGTGGCAGTTCTGTCAAAGCGTCAGCCTCCGGTTCCCATTTCCCGCCTTTGTAGAGCTTGAGCCCAAACGAGATGGCCTGAACTCTGCTCGGAAACTGGCCGGTTTCTTGTCTGCCCTCGAGAGTGTGCTGCTTGTACACTTCATGTCTGGGGCCAGGAGTTCCGCGCAAGGGGTCGCGCAGATGCTTATGCCAAGTGGTGTCTACGGCTATTCGTTCAGGGCCAAAGAGAAACTTCCTCCGTGCTTGCCCGGCATGGGGAAAGGGGGCAAAAGGGCAGTGCTTGGTTCTGCCAAGTGGCCTCAGGAGAGCTGGCTGTGGTGAGGTGGAAATGAACACAGCCCGAAGGTGCCCTGCTCACCAACGCCACCTTGCAGCTTCTTCCCAGGTGCAGAGGCAGATTCTTGCCGGTCTGACTTGCATGTGCTCTGATGGCCAGAGAATGCAGGACCAAGGGAATGAGCCAGCTTCTCTTTTGGGAAAAACAGGCCAAGGAGAGGAATGGAATCAGACCAAAGCAATGTGTGGCCTCTGCATAGAGGAAGCGGTTGCTCAGTGTGCGGATCTCTCTTCTTATCAGAGAGGGTCAGTTTTCCATGTCCAGCTCCTCATTAAGTTGCACCAACTGGGGCGTTTTGTGTGGTCATCATTAGCTCTCAACACTTTTTAGCAGACACTTCTTTGATGGTGGCCTGTCCCCTAACCTGGGAAAGCCTCACCATTCTGAATTTCTGGTGCGTCCGTTGGGGCTACTCTTAAAGACAAAGGAGTGTGGCTAAGAAAAGCAGTTGGCCACCCTGAATGGCAGTGGAGTGCCCTGAGGGCAGCTGGTAGGCCTGTGGGTCCTCTGGGTTTCTACAAGGTTGCAGAAAAGTGAAACAGGATGGGGCCTAACCCTCGGGCTCCACAACTGTATCAAATGCAAACCCCTCCCCCCATGAGAGATGTTGGAGTGGTCACTCTTTCTTTCCCATGATGCCTCTTCTTAGGAGACACCAAGGCTCCAAGAGTCGCTTTCCTACCCCACTTCCAGCACCCCAGTCCACAGCCTCTGCTGCCAGCAGTCAGCATCTCTCCCCTCCCAGCTGTCTCTGCCTGGCCGGCTCCCATCCCCCCCTAGAACTGAGCTGAGAGTTCCGGCATCCATGGAGATGGAGAAACGCAAAAGATGCTCCAGAAGACAGTTGGCCAACTGCCTGCTTGCTGACCTGAAGCGAGATGGCCTTCTTCCTCGGGGTTTTGGCTTTGGCCATTACAAGCCTCATTGTCTTGGTCTATATCTACCGGAAAAAGGGCCGTTCAAGGCGGAGGAGACAGGTAAGAAGGGTCGCGTTTTGCCAAGTGAACCCTGGGTGGTGGGTCCAAAGAGGTTTCTCTTAATTGTTTGTTCACTTGTTCTTTTCCTAAAATCATTTCGTGCTGGACATCAGCCAATGGCAAATCAAAGAATTTGTATCCATTTCTGCAGGGGTTTCGGGCTTTTTATGTTGCTGCATTCTAATTAATGTCCCCTGCCTCCTGGAGGGTTTCCATCACTAGAAAGAAGCGCGCACCCCTTTTTTGTGGTACCATTTGTGCTTCTGAAGCTTTACTCTAGAACATTTTTCCGGTGTCCTCTCTTTTTTGATACACTCTCTCTAAACTATCATCTGACATATGCATAACAAAGGTTTTCTCAACCAATTTCCTCAGAAGTCTTGAAATAGTGAAACTAGTGTCAGAAGATATTGCTTGCCTCTGTCTTTGTAAATAACATTTCTTTTTTTAAAAAAGAGAGACAATGAACTGTTCTTGAGGCTTCTTGGTTCACTTTTTGTTTTAGCTTTTGCTTTGGATCCCCCTCTTTCTGTTTTAAAAACCAAAGTGCCTAGACATTCCTTGTGTTCTGTTTGGGACTGCTTTGTTTGACAAGCCTGCATTTAGCCCTAGCTGCAGATTGTAGTCCCATGCCATTCTGCATGCAATTGGATTGTTTTAGTCAAGCATTGGGACATGTCTATCCCACTCCTCCTCTGCGGGGTCTGGTGTGGTCTACATGCTTATGGTTATCCTCACAACCACCCTGTGAGGTAGGGTGGCCTGAGAGCCAAGGTAGTGGCCCCCAAGCACCCAGTAAGTTTCATGGCTGAATGGGGATTGGAACTGGGGACTCCCCAATCCGCGGTCAAGACGGACACCTTACTAAGGGCTGCATGATTGTCTTTGTCACAATGTCCCTTTGAAAGGAAAGCCTTGGTTCTTGTACTTGTCTCTCCTGTTCACCTGCTACACAACGTTACATGTGTCCTGCAAGTTCTGATGTGGCAAAGACAGGGAGAGGAAGGTGGGGTTGCCTTTCTCTTCTTTCCCCAGCCCACTCCACCCTCCTGCAGTCTCTCTAGAAGGGCTCGAAGAGGAGGACGGGCTCCCTGGTTCTCACCTGACTCGTGTCGCAGGGGCATCCCCTCTTGGCGGTGGGGGCCTTTCTGTCCCTGCCTTCTGATACAGTAGAGGGGAGGGCATGGCATCCAGCGAGGACCTGAAGAACACGGCCTCAGGCAGGTCAGGACCTTGGAGATCTCCAGGCAGGGACAGTTGAACAGGAGGGGACACCAGAGCTGGAGTGGTGTTGCTCCAGCCATGTTGACAAGCCCACTGCAGGCTTTGATCTCTTGCCAGCTAGTTAGGGTGCTAGTGCAGCATCCTTCCAGGAAGGCTTTGCTGCTGCTCTGCATGGCAGCCACCATCTGAGGAAATGCATGTTGCGTCCTCTGTGTTCCGAGCCTGTTCTGAACCTTTCTGTCTCAGGTACGAAAGAAGCGGCGTATCCAGGTGGACCATCGGCGTTTACCTAAGCGGCCCTATAAAAAAACTGAACATCAGATGCCAGGACCTGTTTACGTAAGTTTTATGCAAGCGTCACATTCCCCCCAGCAGAAGAATGGGGGTCAGAACCCATGGGGGGTTGGCCGCATCCTTGGGCCATGGAGGGATGGAAGATCTTTCTCCCATTCCCCTTGTGCAAGCGGTCCCACTGAAGTGGGGCTGTCAGTTACTGAGGTTTGGGGACTTCCTAACACTGAGTGAGGGATAGGAGGTCGGAAGCGATGCCTCCTCCCCCCACTTCTGGGCATCACAGCTGTGCCAGGGCACAGTAGGGAAAGCAAAAGAAGGATGCTGTGGAGAGAGCCATTGACACATCTGGCACTGTCCATCTTGCATCAGTTGGTCCGAAGAGACCCCCTCAGTGGAAGACTTTCCAGGATGAAGTACTCCTCAGTCTTAGGCCAGCGATGGGGTCCATCCGTGCAGAGCATGTCTCTGCTCCTTGGGCTCATCCCAGGCCTACTTGCAGAATCTGGTGTAAGGCTTGTGATAAGAGCTTGTTTACCCCACAGACTTCGGTTGGATCAATCTTCACGGCCCTCCTACCCCACCCCCACTCCCGAGCAAAATTTTTGTTTGGTTGTGTAAGCATTGCCACTGCAGGTCATGGAGCAATTCATACACTCTGAGTAAGACAGGTCTCTCTTTTCAAGACATTACAGAAATAGCTTGGGAAAGAATATGACGGATAGGTTGATCGAATATTCACCCATGCATTTAATAGATGGGATAAGATAATTCTCCAGAATGTTCTCTTCAGCTCTAATCAATGCATTGGTCAGTATTCTTTTCTAAGTCGGCACTTGTGATCCTTTCAGGGCAGTCTTTCAAAATCGTGATCAAATGGGTCGGCTGGTGGGGTAGTGTATGCAGGCACCGTGAGTAAAGGGTGCACCTTGAAGTATAGCTCAGCCCCCAGATGCTGCTGCAGGCCTGTGTTAAGGGCCCTATTCAAGAAGCCAACACTTGTGTGCACCTTGTGAAGTTTCAATGGATAACACACCACAGAGCTGTCTTCATGGCTATTAGTTGGTGGGACAAGCTCCCAGACTCTTTCAGGAGCTCTGCACCCTCCCAAGCGCCAATCACATACCAGTCAAAAACCTCATCAGAGAAGAGGGAAAGGAATGCATGGGAGGCGTGTGCAGACTCTGACAGTGTCATCCTACCCAGTACTTTCCCGGAGCATAGGAGGAGCAAAGTTGGAGGAAATGCCTTCAGAGTATCAGGAGGAATCCAGACCTCAGAGCAGTGACCTTGACTCTGTTCCAAGCAGGGGCCATTGGGGCAGAAACCCTTCAGCCTGAGAGCCATTCCCCACTGTGCTGACCTTGGCATGGCCCTGCTCTTTTCTCAGTGCTGGGAGGGCCCTTTCAGAGAGAAGGAGCCCTCTCGGAAGAGCTCTCTGGGAAGGCTGAAGTTCCAGCATGCCTGCCAACATAGAACAGGGGCTCAAGGGGGTTCCTTTTTGCTTGGGGGAGCACACACACACACACACAAACACTCTGGCCTGTGCAGATGGCAGCACTGCACATTGGGTATGGTCATCCACACATATGGGTCCAGGGCCCTTGTGCCACGTCGTTCCACCAGTGCTCTCATGCTGCTCTGAATGTCAGCCACCATCTGAGGAAATGCAGTTCCAGCCCTTCGGGTACCGAGCCTGTGCCCAACCTTTCTCTTGCAGGTGGAACAGCCTTGGCTTACGGAGTGTCTGTCACAGGGTGACTGCTACTTTAAATGTGGAAAATGGCGAAAAGAAAAACCTGCCCACCACAGGAGGAGACCTCTCAGCGTACGTTCTATGAAATCTTACCTTCCTTACAGAAGAGGGATGGGGGCCAGAACCCGAGGGAGGGGGGCTGCATCTGGCACTGTCCGTCTAGCATCAGTTGGTTCGCATGTCCTCCCACCCTGGAAGCCTTCTCAGGCTGAGGTGATCTTCTGCCTTAGGCCAGATCTAGGGACGGTCAGTGCAGTAGTCCCATGATCATTCCTGTGACTTAGCTGAGATTTCAGAAGTGGGTCTGTGTCCTTTTCTTGATTTCTTTTAGAAGTTGAGACAAAGTCAAGATGGCACAGGGGCTCAAGGGGATTCCTTCTCCCTTAAGAGAGCACACACAAACACCCCCTGGTGGGTCAGGGCTAAACAAGCACATGGGGGTCAATGGGGCCGTACACAAAAGATGCTTCCTGACTGCCTCAGGAAGCACTGACGGGGGGCAAATTATAGCAGGAAGATCAGGACCTTGGGTTGCTCCAGGCAGGGACCATTGAACCAGACGGAGAGACCAGAGCAGGGTAGAGGTTGCCTCAGCAATGTGGACAAGCCCACGGCAGGCTTAGACGACTTGCTGGCTAGTTAGGGTGGCTGTCTAGCACAACAGTTTTGCGTTTGTGCAGCATCTTTCCAGCAGCGCTCTGCTGCTGCTCCGGATAGCAGCCACAGTCTGAGATCATGCATCTTCATCCCTCCGGGAACTGAGTCTGTGTTGAACCTTTCTGTTGCAGGTCCAAGATCTTTGGCTCACTATAGGACTGGGTGGATTTCTCCCGGAGCATGAGCGCTGGCTGCAAGAATTTCTCTGTGGCACGATGAGACCTATGCTGGTACGTATTATCTATGGAAGAGGAATGGGGGTAACAACCCAAGGGATGGCCCGCATCCTCAGGCTAGGGTGGGAGTGCTAAATCTGCTACCCATTCCACTGGTGCCAGGGGGACCGGTAAAGTGGGGCTATTGGGGTCTAAATATGGGTACTTTTTATGGGACAGGGCAGTTAATCAGAAAAGAATCCCACCTCTCCTTTTCACCCTGGGGGGCTTCACACTGCTGTGCATCACAGCCAAAGCTGCACACAGGCCCAAAAACAATTTGCTAGGGTTGGAGCTAGACTGACACATTGGGGTGATGGGGAGTGCCACTGAAGAAAAGGCAGCTGAGCAAGATTCTAGCAGGCAGATCAGGACCTTGGATAGCTCTGGGCAGGGACAGTTGCACTGGAGGGGAAAACGGGATCAGGGTAGACCTTGCTTCAGCAGTGTTGACAAGTCCACTGCAGGCTTCGATCTCTGGCTGGCTAGCACAACAGTTTTGCCATATACTGAGTGGCAGTATACCGTTGGTCCATCTAGCTCAGTATTGTCTACACAGAGTGGCAGCGGCTTCTCCAAAGTTGATTGTTCAGCATCATTCTAGTAGCACTCTGCGGTTCTGGATGCCAGCCACCATCTGCGGAAATGCATTTTTGGTCCTCGGGGTACTGAGCCTGTGCTGAACCTTTCTGCCTCAGATCCAAGAGCCTCAGCTTGCCCAAAACTGGGTAGCTCTTGCCATGGGAGTGAGCATCACCTAAGGAATCTGAACATCTCATGCCAACACCTACAGTGGGTATTGGAAAGAATCACCCCCTTTGATAGACCTTAAATTCTGGTTCCCTTACATCCTGAAATGAAAACACAAAGAAAATTCCCTTCACCAGCTGTACTTATCCAATGCAACCTATAACATCCAACTGAAAAACATCACAATTACAGTCCAGAAAAAGTGTCAGAAACAAAAAACAAAAATTACTGAGATTGAAAAAGGATCACCCCCCCCCCCCCAATGTCAATATTTTGTTGAACCACCTTTTGCTTTAATAACAGCCTTGAGTCTGTTGGCATACTTCTCTATCAACCTTGCACATCTAGACGGAGCTATATTTGCCCACTCCTCCATACAGAACTGTTCAAGTTGGGTCACATTGGATGGTAGGTGTTGGTGGACTGCTATCCTCCCTGGATCCGGTCAGCCCTCCAAACTGGATGGAAGAGCAAAAACAAGCAAAAGGTGGTTCTAAGGCAGAATTCAGGGGGTCTTGGCCTGGGTGCCGTTGGAACTGGGTGTGGGCAGGAGGAGATTGGGCCCCCCTCCATACTCTCCCAGTCTCAGCACAAAAGCACCACCTCCACCCTGTGGGAAGCACTGCCCCTCCAGCACGGGTGTGCCTAGACTGGGTAGAGTACTAGCAGCTTCTCCTTTTCCAAGCCAACATGGCCATCCTCATGTTCCACCATGGCCTGGGAAGCTCACGGCTCCCTGGTAGATCCCAGTAGACCCTCTTCACACCTTTCTTCCTGCCCTTGAATCCATCCAGGAGAACGTATCTCCAGTTTGTATATGAGACCCAAGAAGTGCTCGGCCTTTGAATGATTAATCTTTCAAATTCTGCCAAATCTCTGAGAATATCACCTTGTTTTTGTATTTCCTTCTGTACTGTGCTCTTGATTGGTGAATCTTGAAACCAGCCTCCACTGGAAACTCCAGCCCTGTCCACCAGCAGGACCGACCCAACCCGACCCTACTTTGTGGTAAGCAAGCTCCCTTTCTAGGGAATCCTGGGCACTCTAGTTCTTTGGGGCAGAATTTGGCATCTCTCCCTCCCTCTCTCTTTCTCAAAAGAAATGCCACAGACCTCATCTGCCCACATGTTTGAAGTATAGCCCCCTATTTCTCAACCAGTATTGGAGACACTTATTTATCTCTCAAACGTTTTCAATGCCTCTCTATCTTCCCATTCTCTACTGCAAGATCTGGCTTAGCTTCAAACTTCATCTTCCTTCCTCTTCAGTTTCCATACATGCAGGGGATCTCTGCTTGCTTCTGTTTCTGGGTTTCAAGTGCTCCTGCAGTTATGATGATGATTGATTTCATGTATATAACAGACTAGGAACATAGGAAGCTGCCATATACGGAGTCAGGCCATTGGTCCATCTTGCTCAGAATTATCTACACAGACTTTCAGCAACTTCTCCAAGGTTGCAGGCAGGAATCTTTCTCAGCCCTACCTTGGAGATGCCAGGGAAGGAACTTGGAACCTAGATGCTCTTCCCAGAGCAGCATTCTCTTCCCCGGAGGGGAATATCTTACAGTGCCAAGACTTCGAGTCTCTGTCTTGGTTGACGAATGTCTCTTTTATTCCACCAGGCTCCCCAAAACCAACAGGTCTGCCTTACCTGTGGCCTCGACCCCACAACAACATTTTTAAAAAAGAAAGGGAGGTTCGAGACATTGAAACGCTTCCGTAAGATGAATGAGGTGAGGAAATCAGAAGTAAACGGAGTACCAAGTTCTCTGGGACAAGCTTTTCCCTGAGCTCTGCCTCTTTGTGGAAGCGTGTGGGTTGTCTAAGGCAAGCCCCAGTAGGGCCTTGGTACTCTGGAAAGTGGGGAGGAGGTGAGAGCTGGTCTGGTGGGTGCCTCGGGGACATCTTGCCCCCTGGGAAGAGGACAGCAGCTCCTTCCAAGCACAAGTGCAGATTACTCCATTTTCAAAGTCTGCATGCCTTGGTGAAGACCAGGGAGTAGGTGTGGAGGAAGCGGCTCTTGGGAAGTGTTGCCTCGGTGTGCAGCAGCTGTGAAAAGGACAATTTCCATGCAAAGGTTCACCAGGAAGGGGACTGAGAACAGAGCTGCTAATATCATCACCCCTTGAGACATCCACATTTGGAGTCATACTCTGTACCGTTCTGGTCACCATATCTCTCAGAGGACATTCTGGAGGTATGAAAGGTACAGAAGAGGAAACCGAGAGGATCAGGGGGCTGGAGCACCTCCCTTATGAGGCTCAGTTTCCACATCTGGGGCTTTTTAGTTGAGGGGAGAAGGCAACGAAGGGGAGCCATGATTGAGGTTTATCAAATGATGCCTGGTGTCTAGAACGTGGAGAGTGAGAAGAATTTCTTCCCCTCCCATTAGACTGGAACCAGTGGCCATCTCGTGAAAATGATTGCCAAGTCATTCAGGAACAGCAGAAGGGAGTCCTTTTGGACACAGTGTATCATGAATCTAGGGAATTCTCTGCCACGGGATGCGGTGCTGGCCACCAGCTTGGAGGGCTTTAAAGGGGACTCTGGCCATTTCACAGAGGACAGGCCTATCCATGGCCACTAGTCTGGATGGCTGTAGGCCACCTCCAGGCTCAGAGGCAGGATGCCCCTGAGTAGCAGCTGCAGGGAGCCGTGGCAGGGGAGGGGGCAGGCCTTCACCTCTGGCCTGGGGGCTTCCCAGAGGCAGCAAATGGCCAGGGTGGGAAACAAGAGGCAAGACAGGATAGCATTTCTTTCCTGAAGGATCTCCTCTGAAAAAGGGCAGGGTCAGGGAAGACCCCCTCCTTGTGCAGCCCTTAAAACTCATCTTCACTCATGAATCCTTTGTCTGGGATGACATCCTCATGTCTCTCTCTTTTCTACCTTTAGAAGAAGAGCAGGAAGAGGAAAAGGCCATATGATCCAGGAGAAGGCCCAAGGTAACTTTGTTTGCAGCTTTCCTGATGTGTTAATCTCCACCTCGAAAGGAAGGCCGGGGTGGTGTGGGGGATTTGAAGCACAGCCAGAGCTTTGGTCCTCCCAGACCAGGACTGGCATCAACAACTAGCAGCAGCTCTGCAGGGTCACAGGCAGAAAAAATAACTTGGCCCGGGGCAGAAATCTCTTGTGGGGTCTTCCGCGATGCATCAAGTGGTTCATGCCCTCCGGCATCCGGACGAGTCTCCCTTTCTGGCCTGGGGTTCTGGTGTGGCCTCTCCCTGATCCACCTTTTGTCCACGAGGGGGAAACGTTCTTGGATGGGGGAGCATTTGTTCACCTGAGTAGTGCCCACCCTGCGCCATGGGAAGGGGTACAGGTTGGTCAGCTCCATGGAGATGTGGGAACTAGGCCTGAGGCCGGGCCTGAAAGCCATGGGGCTGGGATGGGTGCTTTCCTGGATCTGAACGGGCGGAAGCCTGCAGAGCAAACCCTGGCCAGCCGCAGGGACTGATTCCTTTCCTCCTCTCTCTTTTGCAGGATCAAACGGAGGAGAATCTGGCCCTAGTCACGTTTGTATTTCATGTTATTACATATACTTCTTGTTATTATATATCCAAGTCAACTTGTACAAAATCCCCTCCCCTTGGCCTCGTGCGGAGGGGAGGGAGTTTGTCCCAGCCCTGCCCCGCACGAGGCCCAAGAAGCGGGCCGATTGGCTCCCTTGAAATTGGAGGCGTGGTCTGGGCCGTAATCGGCCGATCCACGCCCCAAGCTCTTCAGTTTTGCCTTGGCAATCCCCTCCCTCCCTTCCTTCCCTGATGCAGAGCGGGTCTAGCGGCTGGTCGCCTGCGGGGGCCGAGTAGGAATTTTTTGCTCTCAACACATTGGCCACTGCCTGTTTCCTGAGCCAGGGTGTGTCGCCCAGTGAGGCGATGGGTAGGACGTTAGAGTCCTAGCCCGAGCCTAGGGGCCCGCACTGTTCTCTAAGGGTGATTAATCACCTGGCGTTCCAGTCCGCCATGTCTGTTGTTTCTTTAATAAAATTGTGGTCCTTTCACCCATAAAAAGTCTACGTGTCTTCTTGGGCTGGTGTCTGGGGAAAACCTACTATTTTTTTTCTTTATTTATGTCTACTCCTACTTGGATTGAGATGCTGTTGCTATACTGGAACTGCACTTGACCTGACCACTGTGAAATTGCCTTCCGCTGCCATTGGTTCACCATATTTAAAGCAGCAAGTAGTTCCAAAGGACTTGCTTCTATGTCTTCATCCTTGTTGACCATCCACAATTTTTATAGTACCTGCATAAGTCTTTTCAAAAAGAAAGCTGGTTTACTAGCACAGAAAGGATCCGTTTGAGCAAGTTCATCAATGCCCTTGAAGGTGATCTTTGTGGGCATGAAGCCAAATGTGAAGAAACTGAATTGGTTCCCATGCTAATACCGAGGTGAAGCCTACTTAATTTCTAAGGACATCTTTGTGCCCTGGTTTTATATATTTGTTTCTCTCAATGGATTTCATTATTTATTTATTATTACTATTAGTATTAATAAGGTATTGTTGTTCTTGAAGAAAATCCGTTACTAAAAACATTTTCCTCCAGTATCTTTTGAGGCTTCATAGTATGGTATGTCACTCAAGGTAAAGCACAGGGCCATTAAAAACATTCTCCAGAAGGACTGACATGATGAAGCCCATCTGGGTTAGAATGGGGGGAGCTTTCTTCCACACTGGCTGCTGCTGGGAAATGCCGAACAGGTTTTTAGCACTTTGCCCCTTGTTCACCCACACCGGAGCACTCTGGCATCAGATGCTTTTCTTCCTCTCTTCTCTTTGGACCGGCAAAACAAAGACCCGAAATTCAAGCACCCAATCTTGGGCAGAGAGTCAGGCTCAGGGCATCTGGCAGGTTGTTTTCTCCAGATTCAGCAGGAGAAACCTCCCTGAGATCTCTGCGCAGGAGAAGCGTCTGTGGTTTGGGTCTAGGTCTGCGCACATGCAAGTTTCGGGTAACTGCAGCGTGGTTATTTCTATTAGAAATGGCTGGTGTAAAAAACAAACAAACCCCAAAGCAGAATAAAGCACCAGGGTTGCCCTAATCATGCGGATAATGGGTAGAAAGGTATGTGGTGTGGGGGTGAGGGACGGCCATGCACCCTACAAGAAAAGAAAAAACGTGTGTCTTCAAAATAGCTGTAGAAATTAGAATGAATTGCAAAACCACATCATATGACGGAATGCACCACATATCTGGTGGAGGAAAATGCTGCCACAGGGTCTCCCCAGTCCCTAACAAAACCATCCAAGGCTGCAGCCCGCGTGGGGCAGGACCCTTGTTTGGAGTGACAAGGACACTTCCGAAGGTCTGGTGGGCAAAGGATGTGTTTTCCCGTCCTCACCCTTCCCAGACCTTCCCCAAAACCAGCACAGAAAAAGCCCCGTCCTGCGTGTACGACAATTGAGCTTCAGTAAGGATGGGCACACAGAGCAAGGTATTCCCAACAGATCTTGTGTGCTGGGAAGCTTCACTTGGCAGAAGGCCGTGCTTCAAGGAGCCGGGGCCCAGACATGGCTGCTGTGTGAGATGGGTGTGCGAAAAGATTGTTCCGGGAGCTGGAAGGGAGTAGGTCGTAGCTCAGTGGTCGAGCGGATGGAGTCCTAACTCAGTGGTGGTTCTGGGCATGCAGAAGGTCCCAGATCCCATCCCAGCTGTATTCTCCAGGTAGGCTGGGGAAGAGTTCCTGCCGGAAACCTTGGGAAAGCCGCTGCCTGTCAGTGTAGCCCATCCCAAGCTAGATGGACCAAGCATTGGGGGATCATAGGGCTGTAGCTGAGTGGAAGTGCATCTGCCTTGCAGGCAAAAGGTCCCAGGTTCCATCCCCGGCAGCACCCCAGGAAGGCTGGGAAAGCATCTTCCTGAAAAGCTGGATGGACCAGTGGTCTGATAGGGCAGCTTCGTAGGAGTGAGAGGACAGACAGGAGAAACCTTGGATGCCGAGAAGGGAGAAGGAGTGAAATCAAGGATGGGTTCCCTGGTACAGCCGTGGAGCTGTTGTTGGTGCTGACCCAGAGAAACAGGCTTTCTCATCTGCCCTCCTCATCTGGCCAATGGCATCACCTCTACCAGATCTGCATTATTCTCCTCGAAGAGTTGTATTAACTCTTCAGTCCAGCACCCCCTGCTGGCTGATGCTGGAATATCCAGCCAAATGTGGCCTAGATCCAATGGGGTCTGTGCTTATGCTCTTTCCACACAAAGCAGGGGTTCTCCCACTTGGGTCCCCAGACACTGTTGGACCATCACTCCCATAATTCCCAGCCACAATGGCCACAGGAGATCTGGGGTTCTCGCATTCCCAGATGGCCAACACGGAGAATCCCAACCATAAGAGCTCTGCAAAGACCTTCTGGTGGAAGAGGCCATGGCAGGACCAGAAATCTCCTTGCTTTCCCCTGTGAAAAATGCATTCACAAAAGGCAAGAGAGAAAGCATTCTGGCTCTGCATACTGAAAAATAGCAGTGTTTCTTTTCAAACTGGCGAGCCCTCCCTTTGGAATAATGAGAAGAATCAATTGCACGATGGCGATTCAGGGAGATTAAGCATCCCAGCCTTGTTCAGGAGCTGTCCGTGCTCCAGTTCGGTGAGCCTGTGCGAGGGGACAAGCCAGGTCGGTTTGGGAGAGAGGCGCTGGCATGGATGGTGCTGTCCCACCCTGCTCTGGTGCCCAGCACTTTACCCAGGTGGGAGGAAATGCCGCCAGAGGCAGCTCCTCCCCCTCCGACCTTGCTGGTCATCAAGAGGACCGGATCACCAAATGGGAGCACCCACCACAGCTCCCAACTAGGGTGGGCTGCTTGGCCTGCCCCGATCATGTGGATCTTGGAGATTCCCAGATGGAGACGGAGAGCTGGCGATTCCAGACGGAGTATTTGGTGAACCTGTTCCACTTGCACAGATGAAAGATGCTCCCTGAGAACTTGAGCCCTCCACTCGCCCATCTGCTTGCAAAACCCAAAAGGACCTTCCCATCCATTCCCTGCTCTGGGTGCTGCTGGAGGGGAGGAGATGTGGGGGGGCCCTGACTGAGATCAGGCAGGGGCTCTACTCAGCGGCAGCAGAAGGTCTGGGGAGGAGACCCACCCGAAAGGGCACCCCCTTTTCCGCCATGAGGAAAACAGCCTCTTCCAAAGTCTAAATTCATCGAAGGCTAAGCAGATGCTCGGACTTCCCACAAAGCTCTCAGTTTGCTTTTGGACAGCCAGCTTTGGGGATATTTGAATACAAGTCAGTCTGGCTTTTGGTTTAGGGCCACCACAGGAAGTCTCCACTTGCATGAAGTATCAGCATCCAGAGCAGGGAAAGCTGAAGGCGGAAAACGGAAGCAGCAGGACATGCATTTCCATTCTCCAGGGGAGAGCTCCAGTTCTCAGTTGGTCTCCATCCTCCCTCCCTGGAAGTGGAACTTCTCTTCCAGGTCTCCCCCATACACAACGGCCAGGGTTCCCTGCATTGGGTCCCCTGATGTGGCTGGACTACAACTCCCATTATCTTCTGCTGCCGCAATGTCCTTTGTGGCAGTGGATGATTGGGGGAGTTGTAGCCAGGGGTGAGACATCTCAATTTGGGGTGGGGGGGGCGGATGCACCGCATGGCATATGGGATGCCTTGGGGTAGTAAGCATGACTGGTCCCCTTTGCTAAGCAAGGTGCACCCTGGTTTGCATTTGCATGGGAGATTCCAGGTGAGCAGGGCAAGACTTTCCCCTTAGGGGATGGGATGCCACCTGCATGCAGAATAAGCACCACCACTTGGGGAGTGGTTCTGCTCTCCCACAGTGGCAGCGGCAGCAAGCCCCGCCCCTGAGGAGGAGGCGGAGGAGAAAGAGGAGGGGAGGGGCTGCTGCAGCCGAGGCCAAGCTGGGGTGGGCGGCGCAATGGGAGGAGCCAGCGGGGCAGGTACTCGGCCCCGGGAGGAGGAGTTAGAGCATCCTCCCTCTTCGCAGGGAGTTTCCCAGGCTGGGTGGGGGCGGGAGAGGGCGGGGCTTCAGGGGGTGGGGCACTTCCCCAAGCAAGAAGGAAGCCACACCCCCTTCTCAGTCCGGTCAGGCGGCCCCTCACGGGAGTGGGGGACAAGACCCCCAAGAAAGAGGAGGGGAAGGAGGGGGAGCCACACCCCCCACAGAGCACACATACCCCGTCCTGAGAGCCCCGCCCTCTGCAATGGGGGGGCTAAGAGGGAGACCCAGGGGCATAACTACCATTAGGCAGGGGGAGGCAGTCGTCTCGGGGCCCCACTGCCTTGAGGGGCCCCCCAGAGACACCTCACATGACTCCCCATTGCCCCCTGCCCAGCCCCAAAACCCTTCAGCCACTTGCCCTGTTTGCCCCCTCTCCTGCTCGTCAATCCAAGCAGCAGGCAAGCTGCTTTTTTCCCTGGCGCCTTGTCAGGATATATCTCTGTTAGGTGTTGTAGTAACATGCCTTCAGGTGAAAACTGCAAGTCACTGTATTTACTGTGATTAGTGACTAGCAACATGTGAGGCCAATTACAAGCTGCTGAGTAATGATCTGCAGTGATTGGCCAAGGCCAGTATAAGAAGGAGGCTCAGAGAAGAGCGAAGTGTCCACAATGGCAGATGCTGCTACACTGTGGTCCACCCGGCTGAACTATGTGAATGCTGTATCCATGTTCCTGATGTATATATATATTTACATGTAATGGACTTATTGAGCTGCAATATCATGTGAGTGCCTTTTCTACAATATATTCTTCAGTTTAAACCCTTGCCTGTGTGTTGGAGTCTTCTAACTTTTCCACTGGGGTACTGGAACGTGACTCTGCGAGTAGGGCGCAACACCAACAGGTTCTGGGCCCAGCACGCTTCCGCTGCACCCTGTGATGAAATGTGAAGCCCTGAAGAAGGAGGATTGAGTACCCCTAGTAACGTGAAGAGTGAAGTGTGGACTATGGCGTGTGGACAAACACATAACATCCCGGTAAGCAAGTTAAACGGGACAAATTACTTGGCTTGGAGCCTGAAAATGCAGATGTATCTGTGGAAAGAAGGTTTGTGGGGAGCTGTGATTAACCCCCCTGATGAACCAGATGCTGAAGAACAAAGGCTGGATGAGAAGGTGTTGGCCAGCATAGTGTTATGTTTGGAAGATAACTTGCTGGTTCATGTGAGAGGCCTTGATACAGCTCTGGAATGTTGGAATGTGTTAAGAGAGTTGTTTATGCGTAAGACTGCATGTTCCAAGGTCATGTTGACTAGGAAGCTATATCGCAAGCAATTAAGAGCCGGGGAATCCTTGGAAAAGCATCTGGAATATATATGCTTGCAACATTTTCTGAACTGTCTGAGCGTGGGATGGACTTTACAGACTGTCACAAAGCATTTGTGATTCTGTCCTCAAATGAATCTTGGGACACACTTGTTATGCCCCTAGAGGCTTTGGATGAGAAAGAGTTAACTGTAGACCTGCTATCTGCCCGGTTGCTGGAGGAGGAAAAGAGACGAAAAGAAAAAGCAGAGTGTCGGCTGGACAGCTGGAAAGCTTCAAGTCATGAGGAGGCTGAGACCGTCCAGAATGTGAGGAGGTGCTTCAAATGTGGTTCCCGTAAACACTTACAAAGAGACTGTAAGCAGAGATTGCCTGCAGCGCGAAAAGGAACTCGGCAACAAAGAGGCGGTCGGCACGTGAACTTGATACGTGAGAGAGACAATATGAGTAGCTCAGAGTGGATAATAGACAGTGGATGTTCTCAACACATATTTGTGGATCCTGAACTCTGTCCAGAACTGAGGCCAGCTACTGGCAAGCACGTGAGCCTGGCTAATGGCAAGTGTTCGGACATTATGGGGGAAGGAACTGTATGTATTCCAGAGTTATGTGAGAAAGTAAATGCTTTATGTGTACCAAGCATTAGGCAGAACCTAATCAGCGTTCCTCGTTGGATAATTCACATGTATATCCAACTCATTTAATATCTGTTTGTACCACATCAATTCTGTACACAGATCAGACAATGAAGCATATTCTGCTTCTGCTGTGGACGTCGCAATACTATTCTGCTTTCGCGTCTTCCATCCAATTAAACTACCTCCAAGTAATATGACATATCCTGTGGTGGACTTTCTATCTCTTACATCGCCAGCCCAGTCACTGTCCACATAGGCTTCAATTTTTAGGCTTTCATCGGGTTCCAAGTGCAACCCCTTGCTCATTGTACCTTTTAGATATCTTAAGACTCTTTTAACACCTACCCAATGTCTTTGCGTGGGTTTGGTGGAATATCTGCTTAAGATATTTACAGCTGTCAATATGTCAGGCCTTGACTACTGGGCTACGTACAATAATTTCCCAATTATAGATTGATATAGCTCCACATTTTCAAATGGTTCACTTGTACAACTGTCTTCGTTTAAGAAACCTGTCACCATTGGTGTTTCTACTGTTTTACATTGCTCCAAGTTGCATTCTGCTAACATCTGTGCAATTTTATTGTCTTGTATTAGTATCTACCCCTCGTCTGTATGGTCTACATGCATGCCAATATAGGTTTGGATCAAGCCTAAACCTTTGAGGGTGAATACCTTGCCAAGTTCCACCTCAATTCTCTTCCTTTGTCTTTCATCATGCACGAGCACTAACAAGTCATCAACATAGACCACTATTACTGTTCTATTGGTTCCTGATCCTCTAATATACATACAGGGGTCTGCAATGCTCTGTTTATAACCCAGATGTTTTAGTTCCTTATCTAGACAGCGATTCCAGTGATGAGCTGACTGCTTCAGCCCATATATGAATTTCTTTAGTCTGTACACCGCGTTAGGCTCCTTGCTTTCGTAGCCTGGTGCTTCTTTCATGTACAAAACTTCATCTAGTTCAGCGTTGAGGTATGCGGTTTCAATCTCATAATGGTATACCTTAAACCCTCTCTGCTCAAACATATTCTCACTGATTCCCCTCTAGTAGTAGGAGCATAACTTTCATCATCGTGTATGAACACGCGCTGCGTAAAGCCCTGTGCTACCAGCCTCGCTCTGTAAATCACTTCTCCACTCTGTGTGACTTTCTTCCTGTATATCCACTTGCATCCTAAAGCAACTTCACCTTCCGGTAATTTTGTAGGAGCAAACACATGGAGTTTTTCCATTGCCTGCGTTTCTTTTTTCATAGCTTTCTCCCATTCTCTCTTCTCACCTACAGGCAGCTCCATAACTTCCTGGTATGTCATGGGCTCCACTAACACATGTTCTATTTTGTTTATTTTAAATCTCTCCGGGGGTATTCCTTTTGTGTCCCTTTCAGACCTTCTGGGCAGTACTTCCTCTGACGCTACCTCTTCCTCATCTTCTGATTCAGAGTGTGCCTCTGTTTTAGGGAGACCGTTACTGTCAGCTATTCCCTTTTCTCTGTCTGTATCAGGTTTCACTGGTCTGTTTGTTGGCTCACTTATAGGTAGAAAAACCTCAGTATTATCGTGCACATGTTCCCAATTACTTTGTTCAGCAAACTTGGCTGATCTGGAAATAATGATCCTCTCCTTATCTAGGAATCTATACCCTTTGGTGGCTGGTCCGTATCCTACAAACCTCAGCTTCCTGCTTTTGTTCTGGTTCTTTCTCCTTAACTGCTTGGGTATATGCACATAAGCATCGCTCCCGAAAACACGCAGATGTTTAACAGACGGTTTCTTACCATATAACATGTAATAGGGAGTCTGCTGGATTGCTGAGCTCCACAGTCTGTTCACAATATAGTTAGCTGTTAGAATTGCCTCCCCCCAGAGCACTCTTTCAAGGTTAGCATCCAGGAGCAGGGCATCCTTCATGACTTGTAGTAACCCGTTTCTCCTCTCAGCCACCCCATTCTCAGCAGGGGTGTATGGATTAGTTTTTCTGTGCAATACCCCAATACCTTTCAACCAAGATTGGAACTGATGAGACAGAAACTCTGTTCCTCTGTATCTCAGCAACAGAAGTTCCAAATTTCCTTTCCACATAGGTAAGCCATTCTTTAAATCTGGCAAATACCTCTTTTTTTGTCTTTTAATAGGTAACAGAACCCAAATCTGGAAAAGTCATCCACAATAACAATAGCATATTTGGCCCCTCCTTTCGTTTGACTTAGTGGCCCTATCAGATCAGCATGTACCAACTCAAATGGCCTTTTGGTTACTCTGTTACTTCTTTTACTTACTGAATAGACCTTACTTTTGGCTTGCTTACAAATAGAGCAATCAAGGTATTTAATACACTTCTTTGTATCACAGCCCTCTGCAAATTCAGGCATTTTAGTTATTGTGGAAAAACATGCATGACCTAGCCTTCTATGCAATAGATGAATACACTTGTCATGAAAAGGTATTATCATGCACAGCTGAGGCTGCTTCATTCTGCTCTAGATAATATAGGTTATTATGCATTTTTCCTTTTGCTATCACTTTGCCATTTTTGGTTATTAAGCATTCCTTATTGCTGAAATTCACTTCGTATCCAGCAATATCTAAACGAGGAACGCTGATTAGGTTCTGCCTAATGCTTGGCACACATAAAGCATTTGCTTCATCACATAACTCTGGAATACATACAGTTCCTTCCCCCATAATGTCCGAACACTTGCCATTAGCCAGGCTCACATGTTTGCCGGTAGCTGGCCTCAGTTCTGGACAGAGTTCAGGATCCACAAATATGTGTTGAGAACATCCACTGTCTATTATCCACTCTGAGCTACTCACATTGTCTCTCTCACGTATCAAGTTCACGTGCCGACCGCCTCTTTGTTGCCGAGTTCCTTTTTGCGCTGCAGGCAATCTCTGCTTACAGTCTCTTTGTAAGTGTTTACAGGAACCACATTTGAAGCACCTCCTCACATTCTGGACGGTCTCAGTCTCCTCATGACTTGAAGCTTTCCAGCTGTCCAGCCGACACTCTGCTTTTTCTTTTCGTCTCTTTTCCTCCTCCAGCAACCGGGCAGATAGCAGGTCTACAGTTAACTCTTTCTCGTCCAAAGCCTCCAGGGACATAAGTGTGTCCCAA
Source organism: Hemicordylus capensis (assembly GCF_027244095.1). Taxonomy (NCBI): domain Eukaryota; kingdom Metazoa; phylum Chordata; class Lepidosauria; order Squamata; family Cordylidae; genus Hemicordylus; species Hemicordylus capensis. Next base: position 238,943,030 of record NC_069657.1, on the reverse strand, counting down.
GATTCGTTTGAGGACAGAATCACAAATGCTTTGTGACAGTCTGTAAAGTCCATCCCACGCTCAAACAGTTCAGAAAATGTTGCAAGCATATATTCCAGATGCTTTTCCAAGGATTCCCCGGCTCTTAATTGCTTGCGATATAGCTTCCTAGTCAACATGACCTTGGAACATGCAGTCTTACGCATAAACAGCTCTCTTAACACATTCCAACATTCCAAAGCTGTATCAAGGCCTCTCACATGAACCAGCAAGTTATCTTCCAAACATAACACTATGCTGGCCAACGCCTTCTCATCCAGCCTTTGTTCTTCAGCATCTGGTTCATCAGGGGGGTTAATCACAGCTCCCCACAAACCTTCTTTCCACAGATACATCTGCATTTTCAGGCTCCAAGCCAAGTAATTTGTCCCGTTTAACTTGCTTACCGGGATGTTATGTGTTTGTCCACATGCCATAGTCCACACTTCACTCTTCACGTTACTAGGGGTACTCAATCCTCCTTCTTCAGGGCTTCACATTTCATCACAGGGTGCAGCGGAAGCGTGCTGGGCCCAGAACCTGTTGGTGTTGCGCCCTACTCGCAGAGTCACGTTCCAGTACCCCAGTGGAAAAGTAAGAAGACTCCAACACACAGGCAAGGGTTTAAACTGAAGAATATATTGTAGAAAAGGCACTCACATGATATTGCAGCTCAGTAAGTCCATTACACGTAAATATATATATACATCAGGCACATGGATACAGCATTCACATAGTTCAGCCAGCTGGACCACAGTGTAGCAGCATCTGCCACTGTGGACTCTTTGCTCTTCTCTGAGCCTCCTTCTTATACTGGCCTTGGCCAATCACTGCAGATCATTACTCAGCAGCTTGTAATTGGCCTCACATGTTGCTAGTCACTAATCACAGTAAATACAGTGACTTGCAGTTTTCACCTGAAGGCATGTTACTACAACACCTAACAGAGATATATCCTGACAGGTACTTGCTGATGTTTCCATATGTATAGAAGAGACTTACACTGGGGTCCATTTCCAGCACATCTTTGGGCATATCTACCCAGTTCATATAATTGATACAGTTGGCAAACACACCCTTAGAGACTTCTCTGGTCAAAGGGTCTGTCAGCTGAATTAAGAGGGGAACATACGCTTTGGAAACTTCTCCCTTCAGGCTCTGTTTGGAGCCATCTTTAATCCCCCTCAGCAGCATCCCAAAGAGACCAATGGAGGCACCTCGCAATTCATTGTCGTCATCATCCATGTACTGCAGGAGGTGAGAGATGAGGGTCTTCACCATGGGCACAAAATCCTCCGTGGCAAAGTGCTGGAACATAGCCCGGAGGGTCTTAATGGACTCTTTGGCAATGTTCCTGTCGGAATCTAAAGCACAGGTCAGCAGGGGAGAGAGGAAGGGCTCGAGAGCCTCATGCTTTGAGGAATGTTGCAGAAGGTACCCCGGCCTCCGATATTGAGGATCTGCATGAGCGGGCAGGCCTGTCCCATCTATTCTCAGAGGACATCCAGAATGCCTTGCTTCGAAATAAATAGACCAACCTCTGCATGAAAGAGAAGCTCAGTGAAGCAGGCCATCCCAGTCATTCTCTCCTTAATGTCGGCACGGAGTAAGTAGGCGTTGGCTAGTTTGAAAGTATGTTTCAGGTGCATCTTGTTAGATGCAATCAAAGTACTCATGAGGCAAAAAACACCTTCGAAGAAATTGTCTGGTGCGGCCAGCATGTCCCAACAGCCTTGCATATCCAGAAGGTTATATTCCTTTAGGTAGCCGGCACACACAATCAGGTTCTTCAGGGCTTGGACGGCAGAGCCCAGCGGGGTGACGGGGAGCTCGCCATTACTTAGTCTCTTGGACCCTCTCCTTCCTGCCCCAATGAGAAAATAGATTTGAGTGACCAGTGCAATGAGCTGGTGGGCAAACGTGCCCTGGATTGCATCCGCACACTCAGGTACGGACACGATCGGACACAAAGCCTTTGTAGTTGCAATAGGCATGAGAGAGTCACTGTGGCGCCTCTGATAGACATCTGAAAGAGGCTCTTCATCCTGCAGCCTCCTGAGCAGTGGCCTGATAAGCTTCTTGTTCAGATGTGGCTAGCAGGCCAGGGCCTTCCAGATCTCTGCTACGCTGTGATGACATTCCAGCGAGCATTCAAGGAGGATGTCTAAAACTCGGTTCAGGAGTTTGGAAGCTAAGTGACACACAGCTTTCAGAGTCTCCTCTTTGGTGACAGGGTCGGTGATGTGAGGAAGATGTTGGTAAATTTCCTTGACTGTCATGGGCATGTCCTCCATGTCCATCCCACATTCCTCCAAGAAGGAGCTGAGCAGCACCCCTGCCCCCCGAGAGATGGCCGCCTCTTCATGCTTGAGATGGTCTATTGCTTTGAGCACAAGCTCCGAGATCTGGCTGGGGTCCAGGTGCTCTCCGAAAGCCTTTGCCACTTTGGCAATATTGTTGAAGAAGACAGAGGGGCCAGGAACCAAGAAATCTTCTTGGAACCATTTCACAAAGGTCCCTTTTTTGTTTTTGGGTTTCTTCTCCATCTCCCTGGCCTACTTGCCCATGACAATACAATGGAGATAGTACAGGGCCTCTGCGGCCTGCATGCCAATGTCCTTCACACTGTCAGCTATGCAAAGGGACAGCAGTGCCACCAGATGTCCAAGCAAGGGAAACTCCTGGCCCAAATCAAAATCTGGGTGTTCCCAGACAAACTTCAGTAGGTAGTTGGTGCACCTAACAGCCCTTTCCTGCTCATATTTTTTGGAGGATTCAACCCATGTTTTGAATCAAAACATCCTGTCATGACCCAATATTGGTGTTTTCAGACAGCAAGCCACTGAGCATGCTGTTGCAGACATGGGCGGTCTGTTGATACAAGTCCTGTGTTTGGATGGGGTGCGTTGGGCTGCCAGCTTTCAGCTTTGTCATCTTCAGGGAGGGCAGAGAGAAGACCTTCTGGACACTTTTGTACACGAGGTCAGATCTGAGTTCTGAGCTCAGTGGGGGCTTCAAGGAGGTCAGACACAAGGCGGTGATGATGGCCTGGTGCAGAACTCTAATGAAGCAGGACCCCAGCGGCTCTTCATCAATGATTTGTATAACACATCTGACCAGTTCAGTTTTATGGGGGACACAGCTATCTTCCTTCCGGAAGACTTCAGGAAGCATCTCTTTATTGCGTCATCCTTGTCGTCACGGTGGTACTGAGAGAAGAGCTCTGATGGATTTCTGCTTGTGGCAACATCTCCTGCGAAATCGTAGCACATGTTTCTGTCACTCAGACATCTCTCGCTGCAAAGAGTGCCTTGTAAGCATCAAGTGCCTATAATCCTTAATTGTCGCCATGTTCTCAGGCAAATTGGAAAAAGCCACCCGGTTGACTGCTTCTACGATTCCCTCTCCGCCCCCTTCTCATCCTGTTAACCGCAGAAGCATATTCAGGAGTTTGGAGACCAACTCTTTATGCTTCGATTCTCGCAGTTTTACCCCATAGTACTTATAATTGGAAGACTTCTCTTGGCTATGTGCTTTGGGTCCCTTTTGTGGTCCTGCTTTTTTCTGGCTTGTAGCAGAGATGTCTTCTTGCAGCTTGCCTGGGGTCTGTAGCAGGAGTCCGCTGGAGAGGCTGCTGGAGGTGAGCCAGGATGGTATCTAGGACTTGGCTCTCATCCATCATCTGCACTGCTAAAAGGACAGTTTTCCCTTTCTGCAGCTTCTTGCTGTCCCACAGATATCAGAAATGCTCATCAGAGAGTTCTGACGATAAAGGTGCTCCACCCTCTGGCAGTTTCTTTTTCGGTATTGGTCTGGTGCTCGGCTTTGGCTTAGCGGCCGGCAGCTTGGGCAAAACGACCTGTTCCTTGGAAGGCTTGCCTAGAACCCGACGTGGCTCCCTCTTGTCTCTCCTATTAGCCCCTAGATCAGACTCAGAGGGTGGAGGCTGCACCACTTCGGGGAATGCTACTGGCTGCGACTGCTCCCTGAGCTCAGCAGATGCTGGCACAAGAGGTTTGACCTAGAGCGGCAAGCACGGGGATGTTCTCTGGGCGGGTGGATCTTGGGAACTTGATGATGCTTGAAAGCTTGGGCTTTGGATGGCCTCCCGACTCTCTGGCCAACCTTGACTAGTCTGAGGAATAGGCTTCTTGCTCTCCACACCCTTCTTCTTTAGGAGCTCCTTTAGGATAGGATTCATCCTCAGGCTGACTAATCACCTAACTTTGGTGGGCACTTTTCAGGTTTCCACACTCAGGAAAAGCTCTTTTGCAATACTGCTCTCTCCTCCTTAGCTTTGGGGAAAGCCTCCAGGCCTCTCAAATCAAGGGTCTTGAGGCTACACCCCTAGTTATGGCATCACCGTGATTTATGGCCTCAAAGGTGATGCCAGCAAACAAGAAACCTCTTGCTCAGCTGACTGAAGACAATGGGATGGCTGTGTGCAGGGGAGGCTTGCCCAAAGTAAACATGGCATTGTTGCAGTGCAGCCAATAGGTGTCTGGCCTATGCAGGCAGGGGAATGGCGGCAGAGAAGAGGCTTCTTGCTCTGCACAACCTTTTCTTTAGGAGCCCTAAAATCCTATTTGTTTGGCCTGGCCTTCCAAGGCTTGTTAAAAAAAATATTTAAAAGTATCTTAATTAGTTTTAAATGGTTTTAATCATGTTTGGGTTGTTTTAATATTGTTTTTAGCATTGTGTTTGAATTGTGGGGTTTATGTCTTTTTTAAAAGTTGTTGTCCACCGCCCAGAGCCTCTGGATGGGGCGGTTTATAAGTGTGTGTGTGTGTGTGTGTGTGTGTGTGTGTGAGAGAGAGAGAGAGAGAGAGAGAGAGAGAGAGAGAGAGAGAGAGAGAGAACAAGGTGGGGATATGAAACAAAAACCAAAACAAACAAGAAATGGGAATGGAGGATGAAGGGATAAAGATAATTATCAGTCTGGAAGAAATTACACAAATCTAAATACACCTGCCAGATCTTGGTATGAGAGTCTCCTTTGAGCATACAACAGTAAGTTGTGACTTCAGATGTAGCCAGGTCAGAGAGATCTTCCATCCACTCAGTGCGCATTAATCTTTTTGCCACTCGTAGGCAACCAAGGATTTGCCATCCCTCTCTGTCCGACTCTCAACACGAAAAAACTACTTAGTATATAGTATTCCGTGCATCACATGCAGAAATGAAATTCAGCAGAGCCAGCCCAGCGCTTCCTCAACCTCCTCCTCCTCCTCCTCCTGAGTCTCCTTTGCATTGGTCCTCCAGCATGGCTGTTGGCTGGGACTGCCGAAGCAGCAGCAACAGGGAGGGAAAGCTGGAGTCAAACTGTGCGAGGTGGTGGGGCACGGGCTGCTGAGCGGTCTCTCAGCCTTCCACTTCTCCCCACTCGGGGTCTTCTCTCCTCCTATTTCTCCTTCTTGCAAAGGGAGTAGCGCACTGCAGATTAAGCAGCAACAGCTACGATCTCCGGCAGCATGAGGCAAACAGACAGTCCCTTCAGGAAGCAGCAGTAGCAGCAGGCAGCACAGCACCACTGCCGCCCTGCTCTAGCGCTGGGAGCTTGTGCTTGGCCCCATCCAGGACTTCAAGCTCTTTCCCTGTCTCCTTTGGCCCCTCCCCAGCAGCCACCCCTCATGCTAGCACAGCCGAGAGGTATCACTGGGACTCGGGAGGAGGAGCCTCCTTGCCAGGCTTCCGGGTTTGCCTCCCTCCCTCCCACGCACCTCCCGTCTTTTGCACCCCACCCCCGGACCTCGACGCTGCCTGCCTTGCAGTGGCAACACAAGATCCTTATTGTCGTAGAGTCGGGCTGATTTGCCGCCCCTCTGATTTGCCGCCATAGGCAAGTGCCTACTTTGCCTATCCATTCATCCACCCCTGCATCTACTGATAAACTGAAGGCTTGACATACTGCAAAAGGAGAGACATGATCTGCTACCACAAGAGAAGTTTGACAAGAGAAATGAATAAGAGAAGCTTATTAGATGACGAAGAAGGATTAGTTATAGATGATGATGATGGTGATGATGATGATGATGATGATGATGATGAATTCTATTTCTATACCACCCTTCCAGAAATGGCTCAGGGCGGTTTACACAGAGAAATAATAAATAAATAGGTTGTCACAAAATCTAAAATCAGAATTCAAAACTAGGTTGATGCAAGCAATCACTTCTTGCCAGAAGGGAGCTTTATATTGCAACACCACATCATATGAATTGGAGAACCTTTAGCAACATCACACAGCATCAATATAAGGGAGAAGCCGTGATATGTTTATGAAATAAACATACAGGTATCCACTAGGTGGAGAATATCTGCTGCTTCAGCTTCAATTTAAGAATTAGTGATCATTCATACGACCAGCCCAACAGGAGCAGGACAGGGCTACCCCAGGTAGAGTGGTTTGTGCGCAGTGCCAGGATCACTCTCGATCCCAGCACTCCACCCCCAGATAGATCTGCTTTCATTCCCAGGCTAAAAGTGAAGTCATAGGAGGCATATGCACTTCCTACCTCATGCCCAGGCCGTGGGGTGCTTTGGCTGCCACAGCCACCATTTCCATAGAACTGGGGGGAGGGGGGGTAGTGGCCCCACAGTGGGAATTTCCCAAATGCACCATGCTACTCACACAGTGCATTGTGGGACTCTAGGAGGTCCAGCTCCCTTCCCCCTGCTCATGATGCCCGTATCATTGGCCACTTGCCACTTTGCCATCATCTGGGCATGCAAGTGGCAGAGCCCTGAGGAGCCACCATTCATGTGGGGAAGGCCAGGTGGGCTACTGCCTTCTCCCCAGCCCCAGCTGACTTGGTCGTGTGAACGATCTTCTAGTGCAGAGGACAGGGGCGTAACAAGGCTGGAGTGGGCCCAGAGACAAAATTGTAAAATAGGCCCCTCGCTGATACACACACTTCACAATATATAGCCATGTGACTTGCCTCTGGGGGTCCCTCAAGGCATGGGTGGCCCCAGGCGGCCGCCTCCTCTTGCCTAATAGTAGTTAAGCTCCTGTAGAGGATTTTTTGCTTCCTAGGACATTGGTCCATTCAACTGGAAGGATCTCGGTTTCCAACTCCTCATGTTTCTCAGCACATAGGAGCGATAAGTCAGACTTATCATGTGACGTATCCGCAGTATATGGATATGTTTGGTTTCGGCAGGTCAACAGTGCAAATGATATCTTCTAAAACTTTAGGGACCTCAGAAGCACTTAGAGCAGAGTGCCCAAATCTGGAAGTTATAGTGTCATGTGTTTCAGCTGCAGGTATTGCTATTGAGCTGTCGGGCAGATCATCCTGTATGCACAAAAGGTAGGAAATTGTGATTGGTGTCTAATATCTGGTCAAGAGTTAGAAGATGATTTCTGGTCCCATTATTCTCCATAAACATAATACCAGATATTTTGACTGCAGGATTATATCAGAGAGTCATTTTGTCATGTAAGGATCAGAGTCATTATGTCAGCACAGAGCATAAACATGCTTCTCTCAAAGTCTTGATGGTAGGGGAACAGGTAGCTCCAGTCTGTTAAAATCTGGAGCCTGATTGATAGAGGCTATACAAGCGAACCTCAAGAGTGGACCATGCTGAAGGGTTGGGAAGATCATATTTTAATTTAAAGATCCAACTAAGCCAATTTGTTCTATGATGTTGTAAGATAGCTGAGAAATTAAGATCCCCTTCTAGGACTGGTAACTGTAAGCTATGAAGGGAAAATCTGAGATTGTATGTCTGTATGTATGTATTTAGTAAATTTGTATTCTACCCACTACCAAAGTCTCTAGGCGGTTTACTGCATAAAACATACCAAGAATAAAACAAACCAAGAATGTAACTGTTAAAACATAAAACCAGATTAAAATATCCATAAAATCATTATGCCATATAAAGTGGCAGAAAAGCTTGAGAAAGTGTCTGAAGGGTTTTCGGGGAATGAATAAGAGGAGGAGACCCCTTAATACATAAATCAAATGGGGAAGAAGATTCATTTTAATTATGTTTATTGTACTCCAAATGCTGTTAGCTAAGGAGATCCATGTATCCACATCAAGTTTCATTTGAGTGAAAATTTATTTTGTTTACAAAAACATAAAGCAAAATAAAACAGACATTTTAAAAACGATTTAAAACCACAAGTCAAGTTAAAAGGCTTTGGTGAAAAAATGTTTCTTGAAAGGTTTCTTGAACGTTGTCAGAGATGGGGAGGCTCTTATTTCAGCAGAGAGCACATTCCAGAGTCTCGAGGCGACCACAGAGAAGGCCCGTCCCTGTGTAGCCACCACTTGGGCTAGTGGCAACCGCAGATGAACCTCTTCAGATGATTTCATTGGGTGATAGGGCTCATGATGAAGACGCCTAAAATGAGATGAAGATTCCTATTAATTAACAAGCAACTACTGCAGGTGACAATAATTCTGAAGTATTTAATATCTGTTTGGCAAATTATTAAATTCCAATTTTGAAATAAGGAGAGAGGAGAACACGTTCTCAGATGCTTCAGTTCAGACTTGGGCCAGTTAATGCAGTAGCCAGAGAGCTGACCACATTTCTGAATTAGGAGGGAAACCAGGCATAGAAGAAACAGGACCCTTTAAAGGGGGGAGTATCATCAGCATAGAGGGCTATGTTATGCTCTAATTATTATGAATCATTATACCTTAAATGGTGAGATGTTGTCTGACTGTACAAGCCAGAAGACCTAATGCTAAATTAAAAAGGAGATAAAAAGGCAGCCTTGTCTGGTGGCTCAAGAAAGCCTGAAGGGCAATAACAAAACTCCGCTGGAAAACTTTTGAGACTGAGGCACAGAGTATCAAATGCCTATCCAGTGAATGAATTCAGGAGGAAAGCCAAATTTGAATAGAACATAATTCAAAAAAGACCAAGAAACTTTATCAAAGGCTTTCTTTGCAATGGTGCTTTCCAGATTAAACCCTACAACAGTGTCACTACCGATCTGCTAAGTGTGCTTTCATACTTCCTGTGTTGTGATACCACAGTCTCCGCACTGACATCAGGGTGCCGTTCACATTTCTGATGCCTTCCTTCAGATTTGATCTTTGCGTTATAGTGCTACAACATCACAAGTCCATTGCAGAAAAAGAGCTGCATTTTCCCATTGTAGGAGTTTGAGATTCTGGGGATCATTTCCAATACCGTCCTGACAAGCTCAAGCATTTTACCCCTGTTGTAGCATGTAATCTGGAAAGCGCCAAGAAGAGAGAGACAGCAGCAGGAATAGATTTGTCCTGGGATAGTGAGATCATTCAGTAAACTGACTGCGCCTTGTTGGCCATGAGGGGGCTGGGATATTGTTTGCGCCTTGTTAACCATGAATGAAATCCACTTGATTGGGATGTACTATTGAAGATAAAATGGACTGCAGTCTATTGGCCAGAACGGAAGCCAGGATTTGCATGTCAACATTGATGAAAGACATAGGTCTGTAGTTACAATATTTCCTAACAGGGCAAGGGGGGAGCAGTAGGCTAGTAATAATACGTGAACAGTTAGTAGCCCCTTTCACATGTATTACATTAAAAACCATGTATTTTATGAAACAAAGGGTGTTATAATGAAGAACATATAAACACACACGTGCACACAGTATAAACCCAACTCGTAATCACAGATTACTGAGTCTGTTATAGGCTGGTAATTAGGCACTAATTTACCTGTAGCTGAAGCAGGATGGGTTCTTAGGTGGAGGCAGATGCAGGCCTTCCATCTGTCCGGTCACCTCATCCTCTAGATGTAGGTAAGGAAGCAGGATGTGGGCTACAGGGATGGAGGTCAAATTTGGAGACTGCTCAGCTCCTTTAATAGTTCTGTCTCAATCCCCAGTTTCCCCCCTTCCTCTCAGACTTCTGTGGCTCCTCCTCTGGGACAAAAAGCATTATCCTGCTTCCTTTTAAAGGTACAATGTTTGGTAAGCTTGTGAAATGATGGGGGGGAGGGGGGTTGGTGAGATTCTGCCATATCTTTGCACTTCATCCGTAGACCTCTTTGCATGTTTGAAGTTCCTCAATTTCTGAAGTTCATTTGGAAATTTCACACAGTGGTAGAAGCTTCTTTGGGTCGAGAAAGTCGTCTTTGTCTGTAATCTTTAAAGTTTGTATGGCAACTGAAATATCCATATACTTCTCCCCAGATGGAGCTGCCATTTCACCTTTCTCTGTATCAACTGCACTGAAATACAGGTGAAACTCGGAAAATTAGAATATCGTGCAAAAGTCCATTAATTTCAGTAATGCAAATTAAAAGGTGAAACTGATATATGAGACAGACGCATTACATGCAAAGCGAGATAAGTCAGGCCTTAATTTGTTATAATTGTGATGATCATGGCGTACAGCTCATGAAAACCCCAAATCCACAATCCCAGAAAATTAGAATATTACATGGAAGCAAGAAGACAAGGATTGTAGAATAGAACAATATCGGACCTCTGAAAAGTATAAGCATGCATATGTATTCAGTTCTTGGTTTGGGCCCCTTTTGCAGCAATTACTGCCTCAATGCGGCGTGCCATGGATGCTATCAGCCTGTGGCACTGATGAGGTGTTATGGAAGACCAGGATGCTTCATTAGCGGCCTTCAGCTCTTCTGCATTGTTTGGTCTCATGTCTCTCATCCTTCTCTTGGCAATGCCCCATAGATTCTCTATGGGGTCAGGTCAGGTGGGTTTGCTGGCCAATCAAGCACAGTACACTGTATAATTTTCAGAGGTCCGATATTGTTCTATTCTACAATCCTTGTCTTCTTGGTTCCATGTAATATTCTAATTTTCTGGGATTGTGGATTTGGGGTTTTCATGAGCTGTATGCCATGATCATCACAATTATAACACATTAAGGCTTGACTTATCTCGCTTTGCATGTAATGCGTCTGTCTCATATATCAGTTTCACCTTTTAATTTGCATTACTGAAATTAATGGACTTTTGCACGATATTCTAATTTTCCGAGTTTCACCTGTATATTCTCCTAAAAGTTTGATAATCTGTAGGACAGTTCTCGATCACAGCACGGTCAGCATTGCTTTCATACATGTTTTGTAGGTGGAAGAGAGACTTACATATCCTCTTTGGCATTGGTCATTTCATTTGAATGGTTTGGTTGGTGTTCTATAGTGTTCAGTTGAAAATCATTATTTTGAGTGTCATCATTTTGCAGTGATGCAATTTCTTGTGAAACTGCCAGGATGACATCAAGGGCATGGGAAATAGAAATATCTATTGAAAACAACTCCAGAATAGCATTAGCTGGATGTATCAATTTTGACATTTGTGTGTGGGGCGGGCGGGCGGGGTGTGTGTGTGTGTGCAGGCGAGTAACAATGATCAGGCAAGGGGAGACAGTTGTCTGGGGGCCCCACTGCCTGGAGGGGCCCCCCAGAGGCACCTCACGTGACTCCCCATTGCCCCCTGCCCAGCCCCAAGGCCCCTCAGCCACTTGCCCTCTTCGCCGTCTCTCCAGCTTGTTCTCCTGGCCGGCAATGCAGGCAGCAGACAAGCTGCAAAGAGCTCCTTTTCTCCCGGGCGCCTCCCAGCTGATGGGCGGGTGGGCGGGGCTTCCAGGGAGGCCTCCGTGTAGGCCTCTGTGAAGCCTGAACTCCAGTAGGGCCCAAGCCAGCCAGGAAGGAGGAGGCAGCCAGAGTGGCCACCACTGTTCTCTGCAGCAGAAGAGCCCTTGCTGCCAGGTAGAGTGTGAACTCCTTTTTGTGCTTACCTTCCCCGCCCCCCGCCCCCCATATATAGGCATCTGCTTGCCATAGGGCTTGGATATGGGGGGGAGGGACTGAGAAGTCTCTGAATATTTATTTTTAAACAGCTTGGAAAATTTGCTGGCTTAAAAAAAACTATTTAAAAAGTCCTATAAGTGGCTTGTTTCATGGCAGAAAATTACAAAAACTTGTGGAAGAAACAGTATTATATTTATTTTATTCATTCATTCATTCATTTATAAATGCACTTATGTTCAAGTTGTTTTGCAACCCAGAAGGTCTGAGTGAAAACTGTAAAGCATGTCTTGTGCTTTTATTTTATTTTATTTTTCTTGTGTGTGAACTGCTCCCCAATAACTTGCAGGGACTTCAGGGTCAATCTGGCCAACATGGGAATGCAGCACCTCCATTCCAGAGGAGATGTGTGTTAAAGGGCTTTAAAAGCCTCCTGTGAAAAACCTCCTGCAATCAAACTTGACTGAATTGGTTCAGAATTCTGAGAAAACAGACATAGGCTCACCCTGCATGGTTGAAAGTCTCCTTTGCTAATCTGCAGCGAGGGTCCCATTTTAATAATTAGTGTTTCTAGTGTGTTCTGGGCATTAAAAGTAGCACAAATATATAGTACTCAATGTATATCACTATCTATTGTGAAGTGTGTGTGTGTGTCTTCAGTGAAATATATTTCTAGGCAGCATACATATTTTGAAATATCAGACTTAAATCCTTGGGGGCCTGGGGTGTGCGGAGGCCCTGGACTTAGAGTGGGGGGGCCCCATTTTAAAATCTCGTCTCTGGGCCCACTCCAACCTTGCTACGCCCCTGTGTGTGTGTCAAGAAGTGTGCCAGAAAATGGTTGGGTAATTTTTTAGAAGTAGTCCTTTGGCTTCAGTGCTGATGGTTGCATCACATTCAGGGTCGCTATCAATGAATTTGAAAAGTTGTACTAGTAGCTATTCACTCCTAGGTCTCCATCACAGTTTTTAGAAAGCATGTTAAATCGTGGCTTTTTACCCAGGCTTTTATTTGATTCTCTCTGCTGCTGCTCCGTTTGCTCTGTATTGCTTTTATGCTTTCATTTTAAATTTTTAATCAGATTTGTTTTATATTTTTAGCTTAATATTTTAATAGTGTCCTTTTTATAATCTTGTTTTTAAACTTTGCTGTAAACTGCCTTGGGATTGCCTTTTTATAATCTTGTTTTTAAATTTTGCTGTAAACTGCCTTGGGATTGTTAATGAAAGGCTGTATATAAATTTAACAATAAATAAAATAGTTCCTTGTAACTTCAGACAATAGCTTCTATAGATGCCAAATGCCCTATCCAACATTCTTCCAAGAGATATTTCAGTTTAATGTCATTGTATTTCACTGAAATGGCTGGCTTATGAATGAAATTGTCAGAGGGAGGGTGGCGCAAGCCACAGACAGGATGGTGTGTTAGCTCAATCGCTCTCTCCATCTCAGCCCTTCTACCAGACCTAGCCTTGAGAGTTTGGCAGCTACATTTCTTAATTTGAAGTGATATTGGAGGGGAAATGTCCAAGAAAGTGTTGAAGTGGAAAGGAAAAGGAATTAGAGCCTTCCTGGATGATTTGAAGCCAGCTGGTATGTCCCCCCCCCCCCAACACCCATAATGGATGTGTGGATGACGAAGAGATCCAGGAAGAAGCTCAACTGAGTTACAAAAACAAGAAAAGCCTTTGGAAACCTCCGGACAAACCTTGGCATTACAATTAATTGAACATTTGATAATGTAGCTTAATAAAGAACTACAAGTGGAATGGAGTCACACATTTACAACGGTCCGTCAAGATTTGGCAAGTATAACTGATCAAATTAATAAGCAATTTAAGGACCTTTCACTGCAAATCTCTGATATTGGACAAACAGCTAGTAATGTCTTTGATCTGGCGATTAAGAATGCCCTAGAATTATCTGCTACTCAGAAAAAAGTGGAGGAAGTAAGAGAGACTATGGCGACTATCCATGATCGCGATAGAAGAAATAATTTAAAAATTGGGGGCATTAGTGTGATGTTGCCAAATGTGGATTTAATGAGCTTATTTATGTTATCACTAAAATGAACGAGTTGTCTTCAGACTTGCAAACTGTAGAAAGAGATCTGGAAGGAGGTCATAGGATATCATATAAGATTTCAACACAGAAACCGAGAGACGTCCTGGTGAGATTAGTTAATTTTGGCTTGAAGTACAGAGTGCTTTATAAAGAGCATCAAAAAGGGGTAATCTGGAATAATGAGAAAGTAGTATTTTTTCAAGATATCAATACAGCAACATTGCAGTGGTGTGAAGAATTTGAGCCTTTAACTGAGATTCTCTTTTCAAAAGGGATTTGATACCAATGGGGGTTTCCCTTTAAAATAATTATCTTCAAACCTGAAGGGAAGCAAGTTATTACATCTCTGGAAGAAATGCAAAAAGAAGTAGCTGGGCTAAAACGTCTCACAGAGAACTATGCAACTTAGCCTTGAGTTAACTGGGAAACAGAAGAATTTGTTTAAGATATGCATCTCTGCCAAGATTTTTTTTTAAAAAAAACTCTCTCCTTTGAAACTAGGCCATTTGACCTTAGAACTGTGAAATATGGAACCTACGAGAAGCAGCTGGAAGATTTGATAAATTACTATAGTACGTGAATTTTAAAAGAGAAATTAGGAAGCAGGGAGGAGAATGCTAAGGTGGTTAGCTGGGCCGGGTGAATATAAGTAATTAGTTAAATAATCATTTGGTTATAAGGAATATTGGGCTGGAATGGAGAGAGGGTGAGCTGATGCTCCTCCCCCCCCCCAAAAGTTAGAGAATTTAACTTTTCTGCAACAATATTTGCTTTTGGTCTGAGTGCACCAGGGAGGGAAGGGAGGGGGGAAAGGGGTGACAGGGAGAGGAGGCAGTTGGAGGGGAGGGTTTTCAGGGAAGGGGGAAGCATATTTTAAAAAGGAACAGTTAAATACATTATGTTGCATTCTATAGATGGATATACTAAGATAGAAATGGGTGATTTGAGGGGATTGGAACTATCTTGAATTTGGAAATTAAATCATTTCTAGCTGACACCACACAGAGCATCTGTGCGCTAGTTGGGCCCAGCCGTGTCCCCCCCCCCCCCGATGCTGTCATGGCTAGCTTTCTGGCTGGCCAGCCAGCCGACTGGCTGTTCCCCTCTCTGCCTGCTTCTGGTCCCCCTCCACTTTCTCCCCCCTCCTCCTGGCAGCCAGGCTAGGGCCCGCCGCTACCTCCTCCTGACCTCAGCAGCCGGGCCAGGCAAGGCGGGGCTAGCTGTTCGGCTGCTGCCTCCTCCTCATGGCGGCCTTGGGCCGCCAGCCACCCTCCTCTTCAGGCTGGCGGGGCTTTGCCCACCGGTGGTCCTCCTCCCCACAGGCCACCCTCCTCTTCAGGCTGGCGGGGCTTTGCCCACCGGTGGTCCTCCTCCCCACAGGCCACCCTCCTCTTCAGGCTGGCGGGGCTTTGCCCACCGGTGGTCCTCCTCCCCACAGGCCACCCTCCTCTTCAGGCTGGCAGAGCTTTGCCCACCGGTGGTCCTCCTCCCCACAGGCCACCCTCCTCTTCAGGCTGGCGGGGCTTTGCCCACCGGTGGTCCTCCTCCCCACAGGCCACCCTCCTCTTCAGGCTGGCGGGGCTTTGCCCACCGGTGGTCCTCCTCCCCACAGGCCACCCTCCTCTTCAGGCTGGCAGAGCTTTGCCCACCGGTGGTCCTCCTCCCCACAGGCCACCCTCCTCTTCAGGCTGGCGGAGCTTTGCCCACCGGTGGTCCTCCTCCCCACAGGCCACCCTCCTTTTCAGGCTGGAACATTCCACCAGGTATCCCCATGCATCCCTACGCATCCCCATGCATTCTGGCTTAGAGAAATAATTCTATAGATTGTCAGCAAGAACTAAGAATTAAAAATGAGTGATTACTGTATGGTTTTTTCCTTGAACGTGAGAGGTTTGGGGGATGCAATTAAAAGGGCCAGGATATCTATATTAAATCCTTTAACCCAGTTGTGGTCTTTTTACAAGAGACTTATAAGATAGAGGATACTGCAGATAAATATTTTGGAAAACAGTTTTCCAAACAAAGCAAGAGGGGTTGGTATTTGATTTAAAGCTGACATTGATCTTGTTGTTGAAATTTTTTTGAAAGATAAGGATGGAAGATTTATTTTTATTAAGGAGAAGTTGCACAATAAGGATATTACTTGGGCCTCTATCTATGCTACAAATCAGAGACATATTGACTTCCTTCAGAAAACAATGAGGAAAATGAAAAGGATTGCTGGTACTAATATAGTGTTGCGGCCTGGGGGGACTTTAATATTGGTGCCACTAAGTCATCTAACGAGAATAAATCAAGATCTTTACACTATAAGAA
Organism: Hemicordylus capensis; assembly: GCF_027244095.1. NCBI lineage: Eukaryota > Metazoa > Chordata > Lepidosauria > Squamata > Cordylidae > Hemicordylus > Hemicordylus capensis. The sequence continues at coordinate 238,926,890 of NC_069657.1, read as the reverse complement.
ACAAGCCTCACTATCGTTGAACTTTCAAAGAGTGATGCATAAATATGAGCTTATAGATTCTTGGCAAATGCTTAATCCCTCTGCAAAAGTTTGACCTTTTTTCCAGGAAGACACCAATCTTATTCTAGGTTGGGTTATATATGGGCATCTAATACTTTGTTAACTCAATTTCATTTCATAAAATTTCATAAGGGAGAAATTGGACCCATTCTTGTTTCGGATGATGCCCCAGTGATCTTTAAATTCCATTTATTTGTTTATTTGATACATGTCTATACCTCCCAAAACGCAAGTTCTCTGGGCGGTTTACAAACAATAAAAGCAGCCAATAAAAGATTAAAATATTTCAAAAATTAAAACTAAAAAGTTAAAATTATTAAAACATAATTAAAACACAATTAAAGCAGTATCTAATTAGAGGAGAAAATTTTATTCTCTCCGGTTTGGCGTTTTAAAGCTAGATTACTTGTGGACAAATGGCAAAGCAACAATTGGCCCAAACATTAAGAATTTTTTTTTTTTTTAAATGAAAATGATAAGGAGCAAACATCATTAGTAATGAAATGGGATGTGATGAAAGCTGTTATTAGAGGGGAGTGAATTAATCAGATGAGCAGGATTAAAAAAGAATCAACACAAATGAGTGATAAACTAGAGTTGGAGTTTAAACACTTATTGGCAATATTTCATAGAACAGGGTCTGTTAATACCTTTCAGCAAATATGGAAGAAAAGGAAGGAGCTAGTGGTTTTGGAAACAACAAAAATTTCTACTCAACCTGTTATGTAAAACAAAGTTATTATGAATATGGTGATAGAAATACAAGATCGTTAGCCAAGATAGTTATTAACAAGATCGTTATTAAAGAAAGTTAAGGAGAAGAGGCTTATAAAAGTAATAAAGGATGATAAAGGTCGAACCATCACTAACACTAAAGATATCAGTGATCAGTTTGTTACGTTCTTTGAACAATTATATAATTCTCATAACCCAACACAGGGGAAAATTCTTAACTACTTAGATAAGATTAGTACCCCACAACTAACTCCAGAGGATATTAAGATTTTGGATGCACCATTTACTGAGGCAGAAGTGCTTGAGGTTTTTAAAACCATTCAGAATCACAAATCTCCAGGACCGGATGGTTTGATAGGGGAATTTTTTAGCCAATTCAAAGAAATTATTATACCAAAGTTTGTAATTTTAATGAATGCTCTGAGTCAGGGAGCATGTTTCCCACCCTCGTGGTATGACTCAAAAAATAACATTAATTCCTCAAATAGGTAGAGATTTACAGGAAGTCAGCTCTTATAGACCAATTTTGCTACTTAATGTTGATTATAAATTATACAGTATACTAAATTATTGGCAAATTGACTTAAATTAATTAGTTATAAAATTGTTCATATTGATCAATCTGGATTCATTCCTAGGAGAAATCTATTTAATTCTATAAGAAAGATATTTCTCCACTAACACCTTTATTAACATATCTGGATAGTGGGGAAGATCAATATGGATTGGCTTATTTGAAGATGTTGAAGGGAAAGAATTTTTATAGAATAAAAGACGTCCATAGAAATAAGAGGTTATTCAAGAAGGTTGAGATTGAACAAGAAACAGGATCTCAAATACCATGGCTAGTATAGTTACAAATTAGATCTATATTGATGGATAGTAGCATCGATAGTTCAGCTACCCGATTTTAATACAAATAGAGATTGGAGATCCCCCAATAGGTTTGAGGAATGGACAGAGAAGCAAGATGGCGTTCTTCTGGGAAGTACCTGACAATTTGGCTGCCAGGGCTTTCCGCTCCCGTTTGGTCTAATTATCTTTCATTGGCTACATAAAGATCAGAATGCATGCAGGGTGCATCCCCACCCCCGTGGGGGGGGGATCCGTGGAGATTCCAGGCTTGAAAAAGCCTGGAGGACCCTGGATGAACCCTCAGCAGAGACCTTTCTGCATTAAGCATCAGGCTGAACGGAGACAGGCTTAACAACATGCCTTCTGAAGAACGGCTTTTTTCTTTCCTATCAAATCTCTGAGATGACCATGGCTTTTGAGCTTGCAAGATCTTTGGCATTTCTTTTTACTTCTTCTGGCCTCCCCTTTTTTTGTCTTTATTACTTTTGAGCCTCCTACTGACTTTTCCAGAGGGAATTATGTAAACGGCATTAAGAAGAGGGTTGGCTGGGTGAGGAATGAAGTCTTACATGACCAATGTGTGATCCTACTGCTTACTGTTTTGCACAACCCAGCCTCTTATTTGAATCTGTTTTTAGTTTTACCTTGAAGAATTCCTGCGAGTGGTTTTGCAAAGCGTTTGATGCTCTAGTTACTAATTATCTCCCTGCTAACTTGGCAAAGAGGCACTTTTTACCTTGGTGATTCTCTTTATTTAGCAGGGGGAGAGTAACTGGCCCTATCCAAACCCCAGCACGGTACTTGCAGTGACTATTGCTGGTGTGTGTCTTATGTTTCTTTTGGGAATGTGAGCCCTTTGGGGACAGGGAGCTATCTTATTTGTTTGTTGTTTCTCTTTGTAAAACGCCCTGAGCCATTTTTGGAAGTGCGGTGTAGAAATCGAATTCATCATCATCATCATCGTCGTCGTCATCATCGCAGCACTGGAATTCTGGCACTGATAAAAGTGTTTTATGGCTGGTAATTAAGTTCTTTGCTCTTTGTGTGGCACTCTCTGTTTCGAACGTTTAGAAGCGTTATTGAAGTTAGGATGGAACAGATACATGAATGAGGGTTTTTTACTTTTTAATGGTTTGAATACAGTATGTATATGGAAGTTTGAATACAGAAGCTCTCTTGTGGTACAATTATGTTTATGTCTCTTGCTTGCTGCCTGGAACTTTTAGCAACATTATTGAATTTGGGACTGTAGAGACAAATAGAAAGGGGATTCTTAATTTCTGAGCTTTTGATGCCTCCTTTTCCTTATAGTATGGATTATGGTGATGGAAAAACAGGGGAAAAGAAGAAACTTTGAACGTTTCAGCATCCTTTGGGACTTGGGGACTCTCTTTATTTTCTGCTGTTGACTAATTGGATGAATACCTTCTAGCACCACTGATGGAGTATAAATATTACCCAGCATTGTAAATCCTATTCAGAAGTCTGGCCTGAAAGTCAACATTTGAAATTGGAATGATCACAAATAGAAGACCTAAGGCTTTTTATATTTACTACACGTAACCTGATAACACATTTCCCCATGCACAAGCTTTCTTTCGTATGGAGCTAGTTCCGGCAGTGTTTAGTCTCCCAGCAGAGTTTCCTCTTATCTTTCTACCTGGAATGTTTTGAAGACTTTCAAGTTAACCCCTTGAAGGACTAGGAAAGACTCTTAATAGTATCTACTTATTCGATCTGAATTCCTCTGGGACTCTTTACTATATTGCTTTGATGTGGGAAGTAAATGATACCTGAGAATTAAATAATATGTTTTTCTTTCCTCTCCCCCCTTTAAATCCATTACTTTTATTATCCTTTTTTAATATTATTAAGATTTTAAATTCCTATTGGTTTATTTCAAGATAAAAATGTATACATTTAGGTTATCACAATCTATACGAATATGTTTAGTTTGTTATTTTAGCTATTATTATATGCTTATTTAATATGAACATATTCAGTTTATTCCCTCTGAAGAAATAGCAAATGTATGGTATTGGTGAATAGGGAAATCTGTGTTTAAAGGCATATAGGTGAATTTATCTGTTGAAGCTATTAGGTTGAACTTACTTATAAGAGATAGATTTTACTGAAAGCTGATTAATTTTCCCCCATTGGATTCCCTGTTATTGTAATTTCCAAAAGTATTATAGAGACTAGGGGAAATTAGTTTATACATTTATACATTTCATCTATAATTATAATTACTGTTATATTTTTGTCCTGTACATGTAATTAGTCTTTTCCAATATGAAGAACTGGTTTTATGGATTCCCTGTTAATTTAACAGCTGTTATCAAAAATTCTTGTGAAGAGGAAAATCTTTATACTAAAGGGTATTGTTTTTTCTCTATTTTTTCAAATCATGGGTTAAAACTGAAGTTTGATTGGATGGCATTGCATGAGATTATGGCACTGAAGATGTATTTGGTTTTCAGAAGATTGAGAGTTCCAGATGCAGTTATTTTTTTGTTTGATTTTTCATTGAGGAATTTCATTTTAGTATTTCATAAGATCTCCTCTTCTCTTTAAATTAACCTTTTCCCCTTCTCTCAAATTCCTCCCTGTTGTTCATCTCTTTTTAATATAATAGGTTCTAGATGCCAGTCATGAACATTTGCCAAAACGTCTCGTATTTGGTGTGCATGGGTTGGGAATTTTGTCTTGGCTCTGGGTTTAAAATATCCATACTTCATGTCTTCGCATGGTCAGTTTCTTCCTCTCTAATAATTAACTTTCTTCTTTCCTAAGCCCTTGGATTATCTGGACAGTCGAATGGGAAGTTCAAAATCATTTTTAAAAATCTTTTTCATTAGACTTTAGATCTATTTTTGTCGCTATCCCTTTTGTTTTTAATGACACTCCCACAACTGAGAATACCTTTTGAGCTTGTAAGTACTAACAGGATTCCTTGCATTTTTGTTCCTCAGTCTCTGTGTTTCCATCATTTTTGAACCTCCCATGGACTTTTTAGGAGGCAACTATGCTGTATTGTGTATTGAGAAGAGAGCCAGTAGGAAGTGATTAATGTGATCTGCTTAAGCTCTTGCTTCATAGTTTTGGCACAGAGTTCTGCATTTATGTTAATCAGCTTAAGTTCTGCTTGAGGGATCCTCCTGCTTTATTTGGTTTGCATTATGAAGGGTTTTATGACCAGATAACTACATTCTCACTTTAGAGCTTTCACTACCAGCATTGAACCTATGGAGACGAAATTTACAGCTTTCATTGGGGAAGTCTGCAGGCAGGAGCTTTTCTTTTTCTTGATCTTTTCTTATTAGAATTATGGTTCTGAAAAGACTTTGAATTTTTCTAACATTTTCTTAGAAGTTTAGTCCCCCCCACCCCCGTTTATTAGTTTAGCTCCACTAATGGAGAATTGAGAATTTTTAAAAAAATATCATCTCTTTCTGTTAGACTCAGGATTCTGAAAGCTTCTGAATAAATAAATCGGAGTGGAGAAATTTACATGTATTGATTTTATTGATCTTTTTTAATATGCGGATCATTAAGTGTTGGATTTCTTATGTGGATACTCTATGAAGGTTTTATTTCAGTGGGTTTGCGTATTTCTTTATTATGCGACATTTTAAAATGTATTTCTAATCAATTATTCTCTTCTTTCTTTCTGGGTGCTTGAATTACTTATATTGCCTATACCTGCAGTACTTCCTGGCAAAAAGACTCCTGTGTGGCTAGAACAAAGGCGAAATGAGGCAGCAAGAGAAGCTGTAGGTGTGGATGTCCCATGGTGGCTTCCATTAGCGTTCGTCATGATGTGTGTGAGCACATACAGTTCATAAGATGGCAGTGAAGAATGCCATGTTAGCAGAGTCCAAGGGCAAGTGACAAGAAAAGAATGATGGCCAGATGTTGCAGTTGGATGAAAGGCGCTCTTAGATCTCCATATCATTGAGATGATGGTTGGCTGAGTTGAAGTATCTGCCCATAGGTTGTTCTTTGTTAAGATGGCAGATTTGTGCTTCCTGAAAGATGGCTTCAAGTCTGAGGATGTTTTGCCTACATAGCGCATATGGCAATATGGACATCTGCGCTCTTTAATATATATGACAGGTGGAAGTACAGATGAGTTTCCCCCAGATGTAATAGGTTTTCTTGGTAGTGGTACTGCTAAAAGTGATGGTATTATTTAGAAAAGTGAAAGTAATGCAGCGGCTGGATTGACAGTGGTGTGATCCAGGATTGCTGATCAGTGATTTTAGGACAGCTCTCAGTAATCGTCTGTATAGATTAGATGGTTGATGGAAAGCAACACGTGGATGTTCTGACAGCTATTGCTGTAAGCAAATTCTGAACTTCTGGGAAAAGCTCTCAGGGTGGTGGCTGTCTTTTTATTGCCTGGTGATAGTTTGGTGAGGCAGGATGAAAGTCTACCAAAATGGGACCCTCTCTTCTTTTTGCATATTTGTTTTGCCTCTGTAGAGAATCTCTTGATATGGCTGATGTCCTATTGATGTTGTAATCGTTGAGGGTATCCACATTTTAAAAGGTGTTATTTCAGTTTCCTGATCCCTTTGAGGAATTTTGATCATGATTAATACATTTATGATATGATACATATGATACATACATTTATGATAATACATAATACATTTAATTAAGATGTTATATGATTTTTCTCTTGATATGTTTATACTTGAGTGTTTTATATGGAAAGGAAGGAAAGGTGTCATGGGAGGGTAGTCTGCTTAGCGGCACTGCCAAGGTCCATCAGTAAGTCACCTGAATGGGAGAGAAGAGAAGGAAAAATATAATGATGCTAGCACCATTTGACTAAGGAAAGTGTTAGGGATGGGAATCACTGTAGAACTCCTAATGTACTAAGTGGAGGAGTTGTATGTGGAGCTGGTGTTAGCATTCAGGCTCTCAAAGCAAATAGTACCATCTGCTTCCAAAGCAGTGGGTTCTTTCACAGAAAGAACCCTGTTGGACCTATGTCATGGCTGGTATTTTTTCTAGAATAATACTGTGGTAGTAATCATTTGAGGCCACGGCATATAAAAGATGCAGCTAGAAAGCAAGTCATAGGCGTAGCTTGTATTAAGTGCCATGGAAGTTAGGTGGGCCGCTCAAAACTGGCTCTGAAAAAAATCCCACATTAGTGGATTCATTTTCTAGATAAGCATCCACATTCAGAAATTTCGCCTGCATTAGGTCCACATTGAATTTCTGGGTCCTAGCAGGAGGAGGAGAGGGTGGCTGGGAGGGTGACATTCATAATAGGATTACTAGATTTAGATTTGAGGTCCCTGGATGTGGCCTTGAGCCTGTAGTCCTTGAAAAAGCGAGGAACTATAGGAATTTCTCTCCCAAAGGTTCCATCTTCCCACGATGCACTGCACATGTGCGTGTGGCCTGAAAAGGATTGACTTAATGCAAGGACTTGCATAAGGTTTTCTGACTAATCAAGTCATGATCCCTTGGGAAGTCCAGGTCACACACATTACAGCAATATGTTTGGGACCTTTAACATCTGAGACCAGCTATGGTACAGGGGATGGCTTTGGGTGGGGGAAAGGACTTCTACCTGCACTGTGACTCCAGGGATGTGGTTTTACCCTCCCCAATTCCTTGGAAATAGAGATTACCTTGGTTTTTTAAGATACCTTCGATTTCTTCAGGCAGCCCTTTGCTTTCTTTGATTTGGCGGAGACGACGCCAGATTTTCCTCCGGATTTCCTCCTCCTGGGGAGATGGGGAAAATGCCCAACCCACCAGAATCAGAGGCCCTTTTTGATTACATGCCACCCCCCACCCCCACTGCCATGCAGCTTAACCAGTGGCTCACCTCATACCCCATCAGTGCATCGGCCTTGCCCAGGAGGGAGTACAGCAGGATCAGACCAGCCTCCTTAACCCTGTGGAGGGGATGATTAATGGCCCAAATCGTGGTCCTCAGGAAGGATCTTTGCTGATCTTTGTTAAAGATCTCCCTGAAAACCTAAAATCAAGAATCAGCCTCAATTAATTCCCCTGAAGCCCAAAGATGTGCAACTTGATTCACATGCATTCAGCTCATAAGCACTGCTTCTCCTATTTTCCCTCTTCATTCTTTCCTTCTTTGATCTCCTCCACAGTCAGAACTGAGATGGCAAGGTGCTTGGGGAAGGACCTGCTCTTCTGCTCAGGCTACTCAGTAAAGGACCATGTGCATTGATAGATGTAGATATTCCAAACCAAAGCAATCATCATTATCTTATCAAGGTGTCATGCCACTACAGCAGGTTGAAAGTTGCATTTGCATGAACTAACATGCACTGCAGTTATTTAGCCCACTGTGTCTCTGGAGAGGTCTGTGTCAAGATGTCCTAATGCTGATTCTGGCGCTTCTTGAATGCAGAAAGTGATAAGGACGCCTCTGCCCATTCTCACACTCCCAAAAAGGGGGACAATGGGCCATTCTGGCACCCAAGGGAGCCACCCAGAGGGATCTTCTTACCTCCCCAACTCTGGCGGTGTTCAGATAGGCCAGTATTCTTTCCTCCTCCTGCCATCTCCGGCTCCACAGCTCCCCAGCTTCTCTGCTGCTCTGGCCTGAGAAGGAAACATCAGGGGCTAAATATTTATACATCCTGATGACATAGGGGGTTTCTGACAGAATGGCTGGGAGTCTTTCCGGATTCCCCCCCAAGAGGAATTGCCTGAACCCCGCCATGGCTCACTGCAGCAGTGGTCCGAAGCCAGACTTGAGAAATAAGAGGTTCGAGTCTGGTTTACGAGAGGGCCTGTATACTCCTTGTCTCCATGTTTGCTCATAGGATGGGGTCTAGTGGAGAAGGGGAGATGAGGAAATCCAGCTGAATCAGCTGCTGGTCACTCACTAGCAGAGTCATCTTTGTGGAGGACACACCCTTATTGAAGGACTCGGCTGAAATCAGTGGATATAAATGGACCAAGACAAAAGACCAGGGGCTATAATCTTATTTACTGGTATTTGAAACTAAGACATTTGTTATAGAACACATAATAATCTAGAAAGCAGTGTTGGTCTCACCAGCTTCCTTACCTTTGTGGTGGAGAAGCACCTCTAGGAGCCGGTAGATTCCCTCCCTGGCGTATCTGCTCACATCCCTCCTGGAATCCATAATACAGATTCCGAGTTTGGCCACCTGGTGGCCCAAATTGGGGAGTTCTGCAGAGTTCTAGCAGGAAGGAAAATGAGAGGGATCTCTGTCATCGACATTGCTTTGTCAGCCCTTCCCCTTATTTCATGGGCAATGGATATTCCTGGGTTGGGTAGACCAGTCATCTCTTCCCTTCCTAACGTGAATAGACAAGCAGGCCCCTCCAAGAGGGTGCATTTTCCTCTCTGTCTTGGCAAGGGGTTGGTGACAGGATGAACTGGATACCTACAGCAGGGGCATAACTACCATTAGGCAAGGGGAGGCGGTTGCCTGGGGGCCCAACCAGGGATACCTCACATGACTCCCCATTGCCCCCTGCCCAGCCCCAAGACCCCTCAGCCAATTGCCCTGTTTGCCTCTCTCCTGCTTGTCCTCCTGGCGGGCCATCTAAGCAGCAGGCCAGCTGCAAAGAGCTCCTTTTCTCCCCCCCTCTCAGCTGATCGGCAGGTGGGCGGAGCTTCCAGGGAGGCCTCCGTGTAGGCCTCAGTGAAGCCTGAACTGGAGTAGGCTTGCAGGGAGGCCCCAAGCAAGGAAAGAAGGAGGCAGGGAGGCAGGCAGAGTGGCCCCCACAGCTCTCTGCAGCAGTCCCTCTGCCCAGCCCAGCATTTGCCAGGTAGAATGTGAACTCCTTTTTGTGGTCACCCCCCTGACCATATATAGGGATCTGCTTGCCATAGGGCTTTGATATGGGTGGGGAGAGACATACTCCTCCCTCTCTCCCAGCACCCCAATGAGCCGCCTGTCAACCCCAGACTTCAGCCTCCCAGCCAGAGCACGACCCTCTGGCGTGGTCAGAGAAATCTGGAGTTCACCCATCTGCTTCTCCAGACCCATAGCTGTGGGCAGCGCCTGGCTCAAGGGAGTGGTGTCGGCACACAAGCCCTTCGTGGCAAATTGGAAGGGCTGGAGTGCCGACACCACCTCGGACATCTGCTTCCACTCTGCGTTCGAGAGGTCGCAGACATCCAAGAACTCGTCCCTCGCCAGGGCGACAAGGGCTCTCTCCTGCTCCAACAGGTGCTGGAACAGGAGGAAGGTGGAGTTCCACCGCGTCTCAACATCCAAAGGGATGAGATGGCGAGGAAGCCCAAGGTCATCCTGCTTCTGGTGAAGCAGTCTCCTGGACTTCTCGCTGTGGTGGAAGTGGGCGGCCAGCTTGCGGGACTTATCCACAAGCGTGGCCGTGGCACCAACAGCAACTGGGACGGGGCGGCCCCCTTTCTCCTGGGACGCCTTCAGCTCCTTAAGGCCAAGGGCGTCCCTGACGGTCAGATGGAGCGTGTGTGCCATACACCGTATGTTCACACAGTCCATGAACGTCTCTACAGCGGCGATAACGTTGGCTCCATTGTCGGTGACAATGGAGCCGCGGGAGAGGTGTGGACACCCGCCAATCCACTCCTCTATCTGGCGGTCGAGTACGGCCACCACCTCCTCCCCGGTGTGCCTCGTGTCCATCGTCTCCACGTGCAGGACGGCCCACCTGTGCCGTAGTGCAGTGGGAGCTGCACCGGACCCGGAAGCATCGCCCGAGGAGGTCCCCTCACTCTCCAGTCCCCACCAGTGGGCAGTGAGGGCCAGGAAAGCAGCGTGCATCCCACTGACACTGGTCCAGAGGTCAGTCGTGAAATGCATGCCTGTCCCGGCCGGAGCTGCACGCAGCTCCGCCAACACGAGCTCCCTGACTGGCGGTACAGGGAGGGGACCACGTTCTGGCTGAACGTGGTCCTTGAGGGGATGACGTATTTGGGAGCCAGGTATTGGAGAATCCGGCAGAAGCCGTTGTTCTCGACCACCTGAAACGGCTGGTCATCGGTGGAAATCATCTCCCCTATGAGGCGGGTGAGGTGATGATGGTCCACGCGAACAATACGCTGGCTGCCCGACAACTGCGTCCACCTCTGGACTGGCAGTGTAGCCTGCCTGCTGGCTGGCACACTGCCGCTGCCCGCCCTAGTGGCAGATGCACAAGGCGCACTAGCGCTGCCAGCCTGTCCCCTGAGACCTGGGTGGTGACGCTCTATGTGTCTCCACATAGGCGTTGTACCCAGGTGCGCAGGGTCCCTGCCTGCCCAATCCTTGTTATGCTCCTGGCTCATGTTTAGACGCAGCCCAGGTTCTTTGAACCCGTTAGCCCAATGGTGGCTCTGCCCCTGTGCACAGGGGCATTACCCATATACTTTCACAACACAAGGCAGCTTACAGTAACTGTCAGGGCCAATTAAAATGCAGTAGAATACAAATAAAATGGTAACCCCAAAACAGTCAGCAAGACTGAGGCCAGACCAAGGAGATGTGCCCTCCTAAAAGCCAGCTTTCCCCTGGAAATTCAGGCTGTTAGTCATTCTAGCCTTTTCTTTCTTTTTGTCTCTGTGGTTTATCTTTGGTGTGTAACTAAGCCTCATTTCTAACATTTAGCCGTGCTTAGTTTTTTCAGTAAGGCCCTGAAGCATATCCTGCTTTGCACTGGCGGAGCTACCATAGTGCAGAAGTGTTCAAAGCGCACGGGCCGCTGCCTCCAAGGAGCCGCTGCCTCTCCTCCCCCTCCCCCCACGCATTTCAAAGGCAGGCAGGCAGGCAGTACTTGTCTTGGGCATCCCCCACTCTCCACCTTCGCTACAGGGCTGCCGCCCCCACCCCCTCCCTCCCTCCCTCCCTCCCTCCCTCCCTCACCCATCCCATCTCGGATGATTACCACTGACCACCCCTCAGCGCCAGCCTAACTAGCTAAAAGACAGGCGCCCAAGCAGCGCAGCCCAGGAGCGGCTCTTCCCTGCAGGAAAGAGCCGCTCCTGGGCTGCATTGCAAAAGCAGCGCTAATGGCTATCTCGCCATCGGGTGTTCTCTGACTATTGTTCCCTGGCCTCCCGAGGCGAGAGGCAGAGAGCTGAGAGAGCCCAGGAGCCGCCGCATGGGCGCTCTTGAGGCGGCGGAGCCACCAGAAAGCCCACAGCCTCAAGTCTCTCCCCGCCCGCCCTTGAGCGGGAATCGCCAGGCTGGGCGGGAACGAGGCTCCTGAAGGGAGGTTTTCTGCTGTTGTGAGTCTTTTCCATGCTCAGAGAGCCGCAGCGAGGCGACCGCTGTCTGCTGCTCACACAAACTGGGCTCAAAAGTTTTAAAGACGCTCAGCTGATGACATGTTCGTTGCTTCCGTGCCTTTTCCTTGAAGCTGGACAAGCACCAGCCAGAGGGCTCCAGCTTCGCGTGTGGAGGGGTGGTGGTGGTGGAAAACAGAGGAGCAGCGCCTGCCAGTCAGCAGGAAAGGATGGTTACTCGGACCAAGTAATGTCAACATGTACGTTCCCTCTCAGCACTGCGCTTCTCGGCTGGATGGGAAGGAACAAGCTCTCCTTTTCCCTTTCCTTTTCTTTCTCCCCCCCCCCCGCCCCCCTCAAGCCCTGTGAATGCCTTTCTGATGCCAGCCCCTTTAGCAGTTAAAGTTGAACTGTAACGGCAACTCCCGAATGGAGCCTCAAGGCTCCCTTCCTCAACAACTGAACTGACTCAGAAAAGATCAAAAAGCCTTGCTCGCATTCATTAAAATGTAGCACAGCCTAGGCAGGTTTCAGTGGAAAGCTTCCCTTTGCATCACAATTAACGTGGCATATACTGGTTTGCAATATGCATACTGGGGAAGCAGTGTGTGTGTACACACAAAGGGGGAAGAAGAAGAACAAAAGAGACCGCTCTTTTTATCCGGGGATGATGAGGTCAGTTTGATTTTACTGACAACTATTGATGTATGTGGAGCAATTGCAGGGCAGTTCACTGCATCTGCTGACACTTTGCAGGAGAAACAGTTATGTTAACTGGCTAAAACATTCGTCCTTTTGCAAATCTTGGGGCTTAAGCACTTAACTTCAGCTGAGCTACTACTCACTGCCAGACCACACCCCCAGCATCTGACATCAGAAGTGGGGGGTGGGGTTAGCGGGGGCGCCCGCTGCGGCTGCACACGGGCCCGCGGCGGGCTAGCTATGTCCCTGCTGCTTTGGATACTTGATAAAGCATTGTTGGAGAAATCTCCAGGAGTTTGTTTGAATGAGCGGAGGCCACATCATCCATCAGGTTCAAGATTGTGACTAGGCCCAAACCAGGCCCAAATAAAGTATTTCTTCATCAGCATCCATTTGTCGACTTGATATTTTTACTGCTCGCAGCTAAAGGAGCACCTGTCCAAGGAGCTTAGCATGCGGGAAACGTTGGAAGAATCCCAAGCCGTCCTGCTCTATCGGATGCAGGATATGGGAGCAACAGTGGCGAAAGAACGGAAACAGGTTGGTAAGACACAGCAATCTAAACCCTTTCTTTAGGATTTGACCAAACAATTTGAACAAACAATGCAGCCTACCCTCCAAGTAGTACTGAGGCTAAAAGCTACAACAGCTCACAGCAGATGGTAGATGGTGAATATCATTATTACTAGTGCAGTGCAAAGGCCCTGATAAAATGTCTAGAAGGCAGTTCAGAACATTTCTGCAGTCAGACAGCACGAGCATCTTCTGCAGCGTGTTGGCAGCACTGTACTTGCAGAGAATGGTCTACATCAGTGTTTCTCAACCTTTTTGGAGTCAAGGACCGCTAAATTAGTTATGCACAGTTTCAAGGACCGCTATATTTGTGTGTGTGCAGTTTCTAGTCCCAGACCAGCAGTTAGCAAAGGGGTTTCAAGTTTATCTATTAGTACAGGCGTTCACAGGTGTTCACCACTCAAATGTCTGTAACTTGGCTCATGGGGGCCGAGGTCAATTTTTAGGGTGCCGATTATTAAAATAACACTTAATCAATCAATTAAATCAAAGTGAAATTAATGAAAATGAATTTAATCAATATTTAACTTTTGAAGTTCTGGCTCAGAAGGGGGAGGGAGGAAAGGATGAGACATCATGGCTCCCTGGCACCTGAGATTTGTCCAGTCCAGATTTAACATTACCATCTTTTAAAACTAGGCTGCAACCTTACACTCCATTCTTCCAATTCTGTCTTTTCTTACTCCTCATCTATCTATTTTGCATATAAACATGCAGGCAGGAACTTGTGTCAAGTTCCTGTATACATAATATCTTGCTTCTTAAATGCATAAAAATAGTAATTTAATATTGCTTTTAAAAGAGTACTCTCTCTTACACACACAATACTCCCCCTCCAGATTTCCTCCTCTCTTCATTTGGTAATCACTGCCCTTGCTCTCCTTAGCAAATGGGACAATGCATGTTTGCTACCATAAAACCAGCTTATCAACTTAATTGATAGGAAGCTTAAAACATGACATCTCATATCATACTGGAAGTCTGTAAACAAACATCATCCAAAAAACCTTCAAGCAGTACACTCAGAACTAAAACACTCATTACCTTGAAAAGGTAATGTTATGGTAATGAACTTTACACAGCAATATGGCATCCACATTAGGAAAGTAAACCACAGGGAACGGGGTGGGAGATTTAACCCTTCATACCACACATTCATATCTCTCCAGGTTTTTACAACTGTTATGATTTTTAGGCAGAGGTTTAAGGGAGGGGGGGAGCACTATGTACTCACACATGAGTGGGAAGACTTTTAGTGGGTCTCTTCTTCATCCTTCTTTCCCTCCTTCTCTCTCCTCTATTCACCATTCCATACCTTGCTACACCCAGCCCCCACTCCATCCCCTTTCTCGTGATCTCTTTTTTCCACTGGGTTTCTCAGTTCGCACACATTGCACTTGTTCTCTCTTCTGCCTGCATGTTTGCTTTTAAAAATCCCAGTTTATGTTAGCTTCATCCCCTTTTTGGTAAGTCAGTAGCTCACCCTAGCCACCCCTTTCTTCATCTCCCTCATCCCCCCCCCCACATTTTATTTCTCAGTTCACACAGATTGTACTTGTTCTCTCCTGTATGCTTGCTTTTAAAAATCCCATTTTATTTGATCTCCATCCCCTTTTGTTGCGTCAGTACATGATCAGCCCGCCCCTCACCCCCACCCCTTTCATTCTTCTTATCTTTCCCTTCTTTTTTCATTTGATCAGCACTGTTGCTTACTTTTGTTTGTTTTCTTATCTTTTGCCTGCCTGCCTTCCTCTGTTCCTCCTCTGTAGTAGTTCAGAACAGAGTTTAGGCATGCAGCACTCCAGCCAAGCCAAGCCCTCCCTCTCACTCGCCCTGCTACCTGCCTCGTGTGTGTTTCACAGGCGGCTGCATACCAGTGATGTCACTCGCTCTCGCTATCTCCTCTCATCAAAGAGACTGGAGATTAGCTGGGAGTGAGAAAAGGCTGTCTGGGACTCCGGAGGAAGACAGAGCCCTGCAGCGAAGGCTGCCTGGTTAAAGATGAGCTCCAGGGAGCTCATCTCCAGGGTGTTAAAGGACTGGCATGCTTGAAAAGGAGGGGGTGTGAAAGGACTTGCACGGACCGGCACTCAACCCCCTGGGGACCGGCAGCGGTCCGGGGACCGGCGCTTGAGAAACTGTGGTCTACATAGTGATATCCGCCAACCGAGTTGTTATTATTTATTTTGATTTGTATAAAATGGCTTCCAAAATGGCTCAGGGCGGTTTTACCTGCTGCGCGACCAGCCAATTGATACATGCAATTTTACATTTGTGAAGATTTCCAGATAAAAAAGAATATATGGGAGTGTGAAAGTGATGTGTTTTAGTAAACCAAAGCAACTCCATTTTGCTTAGTAAACCAAAGAAATTCCTTTTTGCTTAGAAAGCTAAAAAGCTCTAACTTAGAGTAACCTCAGCTGCTCAGCCCAGGGACATTCTCTGCAACATTGTCTTTAACAATAGTCGTCATTACCTCTCTCTCTCTAGCTAAGCAAAGTAACAATTATAGTAGCAATTGAAATGCTAATGAAACAGGCGCTTGGTTCCCAGGAGAGAGAAGATCACATGATGCACAGTAGTGTTAAGTTACGCATGCGTATTAGAAAGGATTAGGTCATCGGTTTGGGATGTGTATTGGGGGCCGGGAACTTCACATTTTGTGGGATGTATAAAAGTGTATTGCTAACTGTGCTCTGGGTATTCAATGTGATGCGTGAGCTCCATTGTCTACCTTGCTATCGCGATGCAATAAAGCCTTTGATTGATTCCCTTGAGTCTGTTTGATTGGCTAAAAGCGGACCCACGACGAGCCCAATAGGAATGTGCGAGAATGCTGACACCACCCAGCCAGATGCCCTCTACGTGCTGATTAAAGAACCAGGTCATGGCAGAGGTTTCAGGCTCTGTGTTAAAGAGTTTAAGATGGCAAACACGTCAACCCAGGCCAATAGACAATAACAGAATATCTACCTATTAATACCGATATCAGAATCCCCCCCTGAGGTCAAGAAATCAAGTGATCACTAGAGAGCGAACCTTTATTAAGCCTCATGAACATGCATCTCAAGATATTGCAAAGCAATGAATTGAGCTACATTACCGTTGGCCCTTTTGTTAGGCCAAAATTTAAGTTTAGGTTTACACATAGCAATCAGACCAGGTACACACTGAATACAGCATCCTAAGGAAATCAGTATAATAAGTACAGCAAAGCAAATCAGCAGACATTTCCATAACTATTGCCCCACAAGGAAGAAGGTGTCATGGGAGGTTAGTCGGCTTAGCTACAACTCCAAGGTCCATCAGTAAGTCACCTGAATGGGAGAGAAGAGAAGGAAAAATATAATGATGCCAGCACCATTTGACTAAGGAAAGTATTAGGGATGGGAATCGCTGTAGAACTCCTAATGTACTAAGTGGAGGAGTTGTGTGTGGAGCTGGTGTTAGCATTCAGGCTCTCAAAGCAAATAGTACTGTCTGCTTCCAAAGCAGGGGGTTCTTTGACAGAAAGAACCCGGGGCGTAACTATAATAGGGCAAGGGGAGACAGTTGTCTGGGAGCCCACTGCCATGGAGGGCCCCCCCCCCAGAGGCTAGTCACATGACTGACTCCCCCAGCCACACACCCACCCGGGCTTCCTTCAGTTGTAATCATCCTCCGAAATTGATGTGAGTGTTAAGACCTGGAGCTACCAGAACAGCATGTCTTTCTCTAGTACCATTAAAAGACTTGCATCATCCACAATTTACAAACCCTTTAAAAATAACTTAGAATGATGTTCTATTGTGACACATAGGATATATATTATATATATTCTACTTCAGTGAGGGAGGGCCCATTTTAAAATCTTGTCTCTGGGCCCACTCCAACCTTGCTATGCCCCTGGAAAGAACCCTGTTGGACCTATGTCATTGCTGGTATTTTTTCTAGAATAATACTGTGGTAGTAATCATTTGAGGCCACAGCATATAAAAGATGCAGCTAGAAAGCAAGTCATAGGCGTAGCTTGTATTAAGTGCCATGGAAGTTAGGTGGGCCACTCAAAACTGGCTCTGAAAAAAATCCCACGTTAGTGGATTCATTTTCTAGATAAGCATCCACATTCAGAAATTTCGCCGGAATTCTGCATTAGGTCCACATTGAATTTCTGGGTCCTGGCAGCAGGAGGAGAGGGTGGCTGGGAGGGTTACATTCATAAAAGGACTACTAGATTTAGATTTGAGGTCCGTGGATGTTGCCTTGAGCCTGTAGCCCCTGAAAAAGCAAGGAACTATAGGAATTTCTCTCCCAAAAGTTCCATCTTCCCACGATGCACTGCACATGTACATGTGGCCTGAAAAGGATTGACTTAATGCAAGAACTTGCATAAGGTTTCCTGACTAATCAAGTCATGATCCCTTGGGAAGTCCAGGTCACACACATTACAGCAATATGTTTGGGACCTTTAACGCCTGAGACCAGCTATGGTACAGGGGATGGCTTTGGGTGGGGGAAAGGACTTCTACCTGCACTGTGACTCCAGGGATGTGGTTTTACCCTCCCCAATTCCTTGGAAATAGAGATTACCTTGGTTTTTTAAGATACCTTCGATTTCTTCAGGCAGCCCTTTGCTTTCTTTGATTTGGCGGAGACGACGCCAGATTTTCCTCCGGATTTCCTCCTCCTGGGGAGATGGGGAAAATGCCCAACCCACCAGAATCAGAGGCCCTTTTTGATTACATGCCACCCCCCACCCCCACTGCCATGCAGCTTAACCAGTAGCTCACCTCATACCCCATCAGTGCATCGGCCTTGCCCAGGAGGGAGTACAGCAGGATCAGTCCAGCCTCCTTAACCCTGTGGACGGGATGATTAATGGCCCAAATCGTGGTCCTCAGGAAGGATCTTTCCTGATCTTTATTAAAGATCTCCCTGAAAACCTAAAATCAAGAATCAGCCTCAATTAATTCCCCTGAAGCCCAAAGATGTGCAACTTGATTCACATGCATTCAGCTCATAAGCACTGCTTCTCCTATTTTCCCTCTTCATTCCTTCCTTCTTTGATCTCCTCCACAGTCAGAACTGAGATGGCAAGGTGCTTGGGGAAGGACCTGCTCTTCTGCTCAGGCTACTCAGTAAAGGACCATGTGCATTGATAGATGTAGATATTCCAAACCAAAGCAATCATCATTATCTTATCAAGGTGTCATGCCACTACAGCAGGTTGAAAGTTGCATTTGCATGAACTAACATGCACTGCAGTTATTTAGCCCACTGTGTCTCTGGAGAGGTCTGTGTCAAGATGTCCTAATGCTGATTCTGGCGCTTCTTGAATGCAGAAAGTGAAAAGCACGCCTCTGCCCATTCTCACACTCCCAAAAAGGGGGACAATGGGCCATTCTGGCACCCAAGGGAGCCACCCAGAGGGATCTTCTTACCTCCCCAACTCTGGCGGTGTTCAGATAGGCCAGTATTCTTTCCTCCTCCTGCCATCTCCGGCTCCACAGCTCCCCAGCTTCTCTGCTGCTCTGGCCTGAGAAGGAAACATCAGGGGCTAAATATTTATACATCCTGATGACATAGGGGGTTTCTGACAGAATGGCTGGGAGTCTTTCCGGATTCCCCCCCAAGAGGAATTGCCTGAACCCCGCCATGGCTCACTGCAGCAGTGGTCCGAAGCCAGACTTGAGAAATAAGAGGTTCGAGTCTGGTTTACGAGAGGGCCTGTATACTCATTGTCTCCATGTTTGCTCATAGGATGGGGTCTAGTGGAGAAGGGGAGATGAGGAAATCCAGCTGAATCAGCTGCTGGTCACTCACTAGCAGAGTCATCTTTGTGGAGGACACACCCTTATTGAAGCACCTTTTGAGGGACTCGGCTGAAATCAGTGGATATAAATGGACCAAGACAAAAGACCAGGGGCTATAATCTTATTTACTGGTATTTGAAACTAAGGCATTTGTTATAGAACACATAATAATCGAGAAAGCAGTGTTGGTCTCACCAGCTTCCTTACCTTTGTGGTGGAGAAGTACTTCTAGGAGCCGGTAGATTCCCTCCCTGGCGTTTCGGTTGACATCCTTCCTGCAATCCATTATGCAGATTCCAAGTTTCGCCACATGGTGGCCCAAACTGGGGAGTTCTGCAGAGTTCTAGCAGGAAGGAAAATGAGAGGGATCTCTGTCATCCACATTGCTTTGTCAGCCCTTCCCCTTCTTTCATGGGCAATGGATATTCCTGGGTTGGGTAGACCAGTCATCTCTTCCCTTCCTAACGTGAATAGACAAGCAGGCCCCTCCAAGAGGGTGCATTTTCCTCTCTGTCTTGGCAAGGGGTTGGTGACAGGATGAACTGGATACCTACAGCAGGGGCGTAACTACCATTAGGCAAGGGGAGGCGGTTGCCTGGGGGCCCAACCAGGGATACCTCACAGGACTCCCCACTGCCCCCTGCCCAGCCCCAAGGCCCCTCAGCCAGTTGCCCTGCTTGCCTCTCTCCTGCTTGTCCTCCTGGGGGGCCATCGAAGCAGCAGGCCAGCTGCCAAGAGCTCCTTTTCTCCCGGGCGCCTCTCAGCTGATGGGTGGGTGGGCGGGGCTTCCAGGGAGGCCTCCGTGTAGGCCTCAGTGAAGCCTGAACTGGAGTAGGCTTAAAGGGAGGCCCCAAGCAAGGAAGGAAGGAAGGAAGGAGGCAGGCAGGCAGGCAGAGTGGCCCCCACAGCTCTCTGCAGCAGACCCCTCTGCCCAGCCCAGCATTTGCCAGGTAGAAGGTGGACTCCTTTTTGTGGTCACCCCCCTGACCATATATAGGGATCTGCTTGCCATGGGGCTTTGATGTGGACAGGGAGAGACTGAGACGTCTCTGAATATTTAATTTAAAACCGCTTGGAATATTTGCTGGCTTGTTTTGCAACCCAGAAGGTCTGAGTGAGAACTGTGAAGCATGTGCGGTGCTTTTCTTTTCTTTTATTTTTCTTATGTGTGAACTGCTCCCCAGTAACTCGCAGGGACTTCAGGGTCAATCTGGCCAACATGTGAATGCAGCACCTCCATTCCAGAGGAGAAGTGTGTAAAAGGGCTTTAAAAGCCTCCTGTGAAAAACCTCCTGCAATCAAACTTTACTGAATTTACTCAGAATTCTGAGAAAACAGACATAGGCTCACCCTGCATGGTTGAAAGTCTCCTTTGCTAATTTGCAGCGAGGGTCCCATTTTAATAATTAGTGTTTCTAGTGTGTTCTGGGCATTAAAAGTAGCACAAATATATAGTACTCAATGTATATCACTATCTATTGTGAAGTGTGTGTGTGTGTCTTCAGTGAAATATATTTCTAGGCAGCATACATATTTTGAAATATCAGACTTAAATCCTTGGGGGCCTGGGGTGTGTGGAGGCCCTGGACTTTGAGGGGGGGGGCTTTTTAAAATCTCGTCTCTGGGCCCACTCCAACCTTGCTACGCCCTTGACCTACAGGTATGTTGCCAGAAGAGCAAACTCTGCCACACGTCAGGCTGAAAGAAGCCCATTTAGCTCTGAGATGAAAGGATAAGAGGCCTGTGAGTAACGTTGCTGCCAAGAGTAACTTTGCTACCACCACTCAGACCTCATTAGAAAGGATCTGAGACCAACTCTCACTTTCCCCCCATCTTGTTTGTGTGATAGCATAGTCCTTCTGCTGGTGTTGAGGGAGAGGAAATAAAACATACCTAAGTAACAAGTTTTATTTGTTTTTTTGCGGGGGGGGGGAATCTAAGCGTGATGGTTACAACAAGGTTTCAGATGTACATTAGCATAGTGGTTTCAGAATGATGTTAAATTTTTATAACTTACAGCTTACAGAAATGTTCTGAGTTTCTTTCTTACTTTTCCTCCTCTCCACATAGGGGTTAGGTGCCTAACCTGATTGCTTTCTTCCTGATGTGCCTCCCCTCTCAGGACGTTCAGATCTACCCTCCGCCTCTCTGGATTTATCCTCTGCCTCTCCTTAAGCCTGACTTCTCTCTTCTCCAGAAAAGTCCCTCCTGTTCACTACTCCTCCCTTGTCCCAAGCCTCCAGCTTAGCTTCTCCCTCTTCATTGTCTGACCAATTGTCATCCAACTGATTTTTAACTATCACCTCTCTCTTACTCTGCCTGCCCCCTCCTGGAGCTTTTCCGCATGGGGCTTGGGGTGCATTCCTATGAGGGTGGGATTTAGACCAAATTCATTACTATGTCAGCAAGGTACTGTTCACCTAGCAAAGCGGAATTATACAGGTTTTATCTTTACAAATGGAGCTTAATTCAGAGTATCTGCATCCAAAAAGAGTTGCACTTCCTAAAATGTTTTCCTGGGATACTCTGTCATTCTGCAGATACGATGCTGATGTGTGGAGAGACCCCACAGATAAAGTGGATCAAGATGAGATGGAGGGGTGGCTTTGCCGAGTCTTTGCTGACATGATAGCACTCTGGGCAGACTTGTTTCCTGTGCCCTGGAATCAACTTCCATTCATTCATTTCTATTTTTTCTTTAATTTTAAAAATTCTTCCTTCCTGAAAAGCTCAACTCATTTTTTTAAAATTAAAATTAATTTGTCATGGATCTTGGCCAAGCTGTGACATGTCTCTATTGCCAGCTACAAGGGTGTTTTTTGTTTTGTTTTCTAACGTAGGAATCAATGGAAAATTATAAAAAAATTCTTAAGTTGGGGAGGGCTGGCCATGGAGCTCTTAAACCAAGCTCTGTTGTAGCACATGATAGCAGGATTCTGTGTATTAAATTTGAAGCCCTTGAGACAATGGTTTGATTTTTAATAATTTTTTAGACAGGGAGGGTGCTTTCCCTGTTGCTCTTGCACAAGGCTGCCACCTGGTGGCTGATTGCAGTCTTGTGCAAGATCAACAGGGAAATTAAAAAAGAAAAAAGTGAAATGCCCTCCCTGTCAGGAAAAAAAAAATTAAAAATCAGCCAAGTGACTGATTCGCTTTGAATTTAGTACACAGAGTCCCGCTATCCTGAGCTAGAACTGTGCCTGGTTTCAGAGCTCCATGAAATGCATCTCTGGTCTTCGGAGACCAGAGGAAGGTGCAGACAAGGCCAATCTCACTTCCCCACTTTGATTCTTGGCTTTCCCTCTGTTGCCCTCAAATCGAAGGGACAAATGTGAGCTCAAAAGGAAACAGCTCCAGAGACTGGGACAAGTCTTCAGGCCACTTCGATGCAAGGAGTCCAGCCTTCAGACTCACTCCACAAAGCAAGAAGAGAATAAGGATTTCCACTTGCTTCTCTTGCTATGGTTGCCTCCCAAAACAAGGACTCTCTTGGCCTTCAAAACCAAGTTATGCCAACCTGTGTGTGGTAATACTCACATCACAATCAGGCATCATGACACTAAAGCGGAGCAAGCTGGCGCATTGTTTGCTGGCTCGTGCTCTCTCCTGGGCATTCCTGGAGAGGATCCAGATGTTGATGTGCTGAAAGAGAAACAGCACCGCAGAATCTCATTACATGCAGCTAACATTTATTTATTTACAGTATTTAACATGGCCCTATACCACCCCAGATGCAAGTCCCTATACAGTTCACAATCTTAAAAAAACCCCTGTTAAAATATTAACCCAATTAAAAGAGTTTAGAACACAGATTAAAAACTCTAAAACCTAAAGCTTTAAAATGATAAACCAAAAGCCTGACTTTATTTAGCAACTGACCCTATCCACCCCCAGCACAGTACCTTCCGTGACTGTTGTTGGTGTCTCGCTTACATTTCTTTTTAGATTGTGAGCCCTTTGGGGACAGGGATCCATCTTATTTATTTATTATTTTCCTGAGCCATTTTGGAAGGGCGGTATAGAAATTGAACAAACAAACAAACAAACAAACAGGTATGTTTCGTATAAAAGGAATGCTTGGCTTCTCAGGGCTCTTTCCAGGAAACAGGGAGTCATAGTCCTGTTTTTAAGTTCCTTTTGTCTCTGTCACGCCTTCTGAACTCTTGACTATCCCCGTGCCTCATCACACAACTGCCTCCCGCATGGACTTAGTCAGGGACTCCAGTGAAGCCTCTGGTCTGGAAAGAAGGAGTCGGATTTCCTCCCATTCTCACCTCTCCTCCTCTGCCCTCTGTTTTTCTGTGGGAATCTGTCAACTGCTCATACTGAGGTGTCAGAAGCCTGTGTGATGCACCTGTGAGGGACCTATCTAGCTTTCTCATGCCCCTTTGCCTGGATTTGAAACTATTCCTCCAGCCACTCCTGTACACGTATAGCAGAATTTCTTCACAGAGCTGGTGGCAGTTCTTCCCCTATGCCCTTAGATTGGCTAAGAGTCAAGTTGAGACTGCTTTTGGGGGGAGTCAGGGTCAAGGGCAGTACTGATTTGCCACAGGGAGCATTTAAGTATCTGCTCAGCCACCTGCTCCCTAAAGTGGTGCTTTCAAGGAGAAGCTTTACCTCTTGAGTCTGTGCATGTATAGTCTAGCCCTTTGTGTCCAGGAGAGGAAGTGAGTGGCTTCCCAGAGATCTCTAGGATGGAACAGGTGAGTCTGCTCAGTTGTTTCTCTCCTGCGTCTCTTTGATTTGGGGATACTGTTCCTGATCAAGCTTTTATTCAGAGATGTGTAGAGCATATGTGATGCTGTTCAACAGCATGTTGTATGAGATTGCGCATGATGTTCCTGCCTTTTCCGTTGGGCTGCCAATCACAGAAGAGCCACAGTGGTGCATGGTGGGCATTCCCGCTGACTACATGTGGCCCAGGTGTCCATCTCTCCCTGCCATGCTCTCCTTCCCACCTCACCACCTCTTCAATGTTCTTACCTCCAGGAGGGACAAGAGATGCTGTGTGGTTGGGGCCTCTGACAAAAAACCCCTCAGCATCAGTTCCAGATTGTCTGCTGCGAGTTTGTGCAGAGCCTGAAAGAAAAGAGAGAGCCAGTGTGTAATTGCGGCACTCCCCCCAGGCCCCGCCCTCCAGCATGTCAACAAAGAGGAGCTCAGCACAGTCAAGGCGAGAGCCTTCCATCAAAGCCATTCCATGGATTCCGGATGACAAAAGAGACCAGTGACCTTCACTGGTTATGCGGCAGAGGCTGCCGGCACTCGCCCATTCTGCTGCCACTTCCACATCTCCTTCTGCCTTCTGCCACAGGCCTGTGATTGGTCCAGTGCCCCCACCCCTAGCAGCATGTGACCCAGTGGCGAGCGGGGAGTGTGCACACTGAGGGGGCTCTCCAGGCACCTTCCTGGCTTTCCCGTCTCTCGCTGCTACTCAGAAGGCACAGCAGAAGGCATGGGGGAGCATGGGCCTCGTCAGCCGGGGGTGAGGACAGGAAAGTCGAGGCCACCAGCGGCCCACGGGCCATACAATGAAGGAGGTGGAAAGAGACTGTGTGAGCACCCGTGAATCACCTCCTCTGCTTTTTTTCCCTTTGCACCCCTGAAGATAGAAGGTATCTCAGGGAATTAACAATCATGGCTCCAGGAGGTGTGTTTGATGAATTCCATAAGAATGTACCTGTTTGTGGACATGTCCTGCTTGCACCTCTATGACCCCGCGAACAGCGAAGCGCAGGATCGCAGACTCTAGCTCTGGGTCAGTTGGAGGCTTGATTTTGCTGGCAGGGTAGAGGGGGAAGTTAAGTTATGCAGGGTGGGGGAGAGGCTGTCATCCTCAGGTGCAGCCCAAGGCATTTGGGAGCCTGAGGTGAGGTGCAAATTGCTGCCTCACCTTGCTCCCCCCCAAGTCCTACCTGGAGCTTTTACACACATGGCTTTTAGTTCGAATCTCCTCCAGAATAGAGAGCGTGAGTCCACATATCAGCTGGATTTACCCCAAAGTCGTTGCAGGCTATCGGGCCAGTTCAGACACGACTCTGTTCCCTCCCGAATTATGGCTTTGCATTCTGGCTTAGCCCAAATTACTGTATGTCCAGCATTAAAAAATATTTTATTTTCAGCAGCTTCCAGAGGAATCAAAACTCCGCTGGGGCCATCACAGAGCCAATACATCCCCGTTCTTTTTCCAGCCACTTGTACTGATAGTGTTGTGGGCCAAAGGGAAGACCCCTTCTTTTTTATAGGCAATTTCCATTTCCTTTTCTGCCCGTGTCTCTCCCCTTTATTTGAACTGCTCTGGGGCTTTTGAGCAGGTCTGAAGGTTTTCTCCCCTCACTCGCCCCTTTCACTGCACCCCTTTTGCTAGTCATCTTGGCTTATTGTGAAGAGAGATCCCCCTTCTCCCAGAAAAGATACCTGAGGCAGGAGACGGCAGCCATGGCATAAAGCAGGAGAATGGTAGGCCCAGACTGCACAGGGGACTTCTCCATCACAACCTGAGAAAGACCAAGGGCCAAAACAGAGCAGAGAAGCATCAATTCATGATGCTTCCTAGTAGGGGTTATTTCAGCCCACTCTTGAGCTTTCCTTCCAACCTCACCCAACCTTCCAACCTTCCTTCCAAAGCACTTGTCTATATCTTGATCGACCACTTAACTCCCTTGAGTGGGAATTATAAGTACACTGCAGTCTTGTGGCTGTTTTTAAGTGGACTTAGTGGTCCTGTTCCAAAAGGCTGCATTGTCCTACTCTCTAGCAAATCCGCAAGCCTTTCTTTTACAGAACTTTCTCAAGATAAGCTTGTGAGCTGCCCTGGGAGAAGTTTGGTGTTAAAAGGCGGAATCTACATTGGTAACACAAATGTGTTGACCTCCCAGTCCCACCCCTTATTTAACTTCCATCTTTTCACTCGATTTCTGGTCCTCTTTCTCACTCACCACGATTTCCTTTATCAGTTGTCCTTTGGTGTAGGGGAGATCCAGAGTCTCCTGGCCGCTCTTATATGCAGCCTTGCAGCAAGCACAGAGGACCGCGAGGAAATGGACATCCTCATCCTGATTGCTGGCTCTCTGAAGTTGCAAGAGAGTCAAGCAGTTAGGTAAGAGAGGACATTCTGATAGAGTCCAGCACCCATCCCGCGGTGGCTCTGAATGAGAGAGGAATTGAGGACTTTCCCACCCTGCATAGCATTCTGCTAGTGCACAGAGAGATGGCAGAACTGAAAAGGGGATGGAATCAAAAGGGGTGGGATCCTGTAGGCTACTATGGAAACTGTTCTGGGCTCCGTGGCTGCTTCTGCTCCAGTCATTTCCCCCCAGAGGCACACATTTCCTCCATTCAGTGTTTTCAGGGGATCCAGATGACACGGAGGGAAGGGCAACCCAGCACTTTCCAGTAATTCCAATGATGCCCTCTTGTCTTTTTCCACACCCTCTTTGTGGTGCAATTTGGGAGTTAAAATGCAAGGGCAGAGCCAGAATATCCAGGCACGGCACTCTGGAGGCTTCCCAGGACTTCCGTCCCTTAAAGGAAATCCTTAAATAGGCTTCTGCCCCTTGTCTCAGTTGTTTCCTGTTCACTTCTGTGCCTCTGAATCAGCCCAAGTTGCAGAAGCCACTTGGAAAGAAAGGAGTGAGGACTGAGGAGGCAGAAATGAAATAAAGGAGCAGGTGCTGAATGGGGCTTAATTCTGAGTCTCATCATGCAGTAAGATCATGACGGTAGGGAGAGGCATTGCTGATTTTCACAGGGAATATCACCGTGACAGTCCTATATGACATGTCATGTGGAACCACCGTTCGTGCCCACCCCCCCTCCCTTCCATCTGATGGCAGAAAAGCAATTGGGAAGGTAAAGGTCCAGAACATGGAAGCAACCTGTGGAGGAAGCACCTGGGATGTGGGGTTTTGTACCTCCTCTCTGTCCTCCATATGCCTGTGTATGATTTCCATGAGATCCTCATCCACTTTCCAGTCCTCCACCTCAGAGTGGTAGGAGCTGGAGGAGAAAAGGGAGCAGTACATGCTGCTGACCACTGAATCTGGGGGAAAGAACAGGAAGAATGTGCAGACATATTAATGCACCCATCTGTGTCCTTCTTCCAAAAAGGACCCAGGTTCTTCTCACTGAAACCCTCTTTGTTTAGGAAGAGTATAGCTACCTTGGAACCTGCTCTGCCTCCCAGCCTCACCTATTGGCCTCAATTTCTAAGATTCTCAACCCCTAAATCCCCCCAATTCCTGAGCATCTCCTCACCTCCAGACTGGTTCCAAACTGCTCTGGAGCTTTGGCTGTCCGTGTAGCCCATGTTTTCCCATCTGGAGACCCGCTCTTTTGGGCTGCCCACGGTTAGCTCCTCATCCAGTTTATGGTCCTCCAGCTGGGATTGGTCTGAGACGAGGGAGCAGTGCATACTGCTCACTGATGAATATGGGGGAAAGAACATGAAGGATGTGGAGACATATTAATGCACCCATCTGTGTCCTTCTTCCAAAAAGGACCCAGTTTCTTCTCACTGGAACCCTCTTTGTTTAGGAAGAGTATAGCGACCTGGGAACCTGCTTTGCCTCCCAGCCTCACCTATTGGCCTCAATTTCTAAGATTCTCCATTCCCAACCCCTAAATCCCCCCAAATCCTGAGCATCTCCTCACCTCCAGACTGGTTCCAATCTGCTCTGGAGCTTTGCCTCTCAGTTTCACTTTGGTCTTCCCAGACCGTCTGTGTTGAGCGGTCCACCATGACCTCCTCAACCAGTTCTAGGTTCTCCATCTGGGACTGGTCTGAGGAGTCGAGGGAGCAGTGCATACCGCTCACTGATGAATATGGGGGAAAGAACATGAAGAATGTGCAGACATATTAATGCACCCATCTGTGTCCTTCCTCCAAAAAGGACCCAGTTTCTTCTCACTGGATCCCTCTTTGTTTAGGAAGAGTATAGCGACCTGGGAACCTGCTCTGCCTCCCAGCCTCACCTATTGGCCTCAGTTTCTAAGATTCTTAACCCCTAAATCCCCCCCCCCCAATCCTGAGCATCTCCTTACCTCCAGACAGGTTTTCAAGTCCTCTGGAGTTTTGCCTGTGTTTGTGTGCATCCCTCCCATTCTTGAGAGCGACAGCCTCCCTCCTCCTGCAGAGATGATACCATTTTGCTCTGGGAGGGGCTGGTGGAGTGCTGATGCCAACCCCCCCCTGCTGCTCAGGTTCCTGTTGCTCTTTTGGTTTTCTGCAGCAGGCAATGAAGTGCCAGCTCTTGGGATGAGCAGCCATGGGAACTGTGGCACCCTCTTTTTTTCTCTTGCTGCTTCTTTCTGGTGGACCAGACTTGGGCCTCCGATTACGCAGGAGGGTCCGCAGCCTTTGCAGCCTAGAACCGAGTGGAAAGAAGATGAGAGGTGAGGCTTGCAGGGTCCTCCTGCTCTTTGCCCCTAGACTGAGCTTGGGCCACCTGTTAGGAAATGTTGCTCTAATATGTCCAGCCAGTAGGTGGCACTAGCCTTTGCTTAAAAGGGTCAAATGAATGGTCCAGCACCTGGACTTATGAAGATACACACACAGGTGTATTGAAGCATTAGAGCATGCCCTGAGGACAACCTCTATTAAAAAGATGCTTGCCTTAGATAGAGAGGAGGAAGCCCCAAGGCTCTCCTGTAATCACAATAAGAATGATAGAATCAAAAAGTAGAAACCTCTATGGAATCCTACTTACATCTTGCTCCCTTTGTTTCTCTCACTAACAGAAAGCCTAAGCACAAACACAGATGCACGTATGCACGCTTTCTTTCTATCTCTTTTTGTCAATATATTATACTCTCTCTATATACAACTATATATGTTGTATATACAACATATATACAACGATATATGTAATATAATAATAATATAATACAACTATATATGTTGTATATGTCAATATACAACACTGTAACAGAGCAGAGAAAAGCATATGCTTCTGCTCCCAGATAGCACCTCTGCTCATGTGACCGATGAGTGAGCAAAGGGGAGGTGTAACAAGTGAGGTCATGTCCCAATGGACCATTGTTCCTCCTGAGTTCCATTGTGACATTTCTCTGAGTGGCTTTTAATCTATGTTGAGCCTTTGAAATTACTTCTGATTTTCTAGATATGTTTTCAGTGGCTCTTGGACAACCGGTTCCATAATCAGAGTGGCACCTAGGGAATTTTGGAGCATAGACCTAAAGGTTTTTGAAGGCTCCTCTCTCACACACAAACACTATTTCACACACATTTTTAACGTGACCACACCACCTGGGACAGACAAAAAGGATTTGGGGACCCCCAAGGGGACTGGATGCCCTGGACTTCAGTCCGGAAGTCCAGGGGTGAGAGCGCCTCTGTCCATAGCCATGATAACCAAAATACTTTAGACTTATGACTAGAGAAAAAGAATGAGAAGGAATCAGAAAACCCTCTTTCTTTATTTTTGGAGGCAGCTTTGTTCTCCTGCCCAGATTGTCCAATTATTAAAAGTCACTCCTCAGTGCTAACTGCAGGGCCGGTGTTACCATCAGGCCAACTAGGGAGCTGCTTAGGGCGCAGAACTCAGAGGGGCGCAGAATGCAGACCTCAGAGGGGTCGCAAATAGTCTGGCACCGGCCCTGGCTAACTGGCCTACCCACAATTCTAAGTTGGCATTTCAAAGTAGTGCTAATGGACTGACAAGGCCACAACACCTATTTGCATGGCATTGCTTTGTTTTGCCTTCCCTCTGGGTCATATGATTAGTGCTGCTTATAGCAGATTCAAGCTATATGCAGCATTGTGCAACCCTCTTTTGAATGTAACATGGTAATAGCTTTCCTTTTCCACCGAGAGTTGAGAATTAACTTGAGCACAAAAAAGTTTACATAGCAAAATAATTGAGAAAATGGCTCCCTGTCTACAATCTAAAAATAAACACAACTGAAACACCATCAACAGCAATGTGAGAAATGTTACTTTCCAAGCCTTTACACCCCCAGATTCCTCCAAGAAGGGTTTTCACTGCTACCACTGGCAGTTCCAGGCAGGCTGGATGCCTGAAATAAAAGTACTTGAGCCCCCAACTCACACAAGCAAGTTCAATTGTGCTGCTGCTGCTGCTACTACTTATATACCACTTTTCAACACAAGTTCTCAAAGCAGTTTACACAGAATTTTTTTAAAAAATTAAGATGGTTTCCTGTCCCCAAAGGGCTCATAATTTAAACAGGAAAATAAGGTAGACACCAGCATGCTAATATGGGTTGTGGGCAACCCCCTACATTCCAGAAACTTTCAGTAGCATGATCTAAAGTGGAGTGGCCCCTTCAGAATGCAGTTTGTTCAGTACTAAAGATGTTATTCACTTCACCCCTCAACTAATTTTTAATTAAGATATATGGCATAGAGTTTGTGTTGGAGGAAATGACTTACAATGAAATGAACCTATGTCTAGGTTCTGGCTACATGTTGGTCAGTGAGAGACCTATAGAAACATGGTGCTGAGCGAGCAAGCTAGAAGCATTCTGTGGAGAAGGAGGAAGTCACTCCCAGGAAGTTTCTGAGTACATTCAATCAACTGAGGGGCCATAGCGGCAGAGATCATCAGGAAAGAGTAGGAGACCCTGACTGACTATCTCTACTCCCAATGCCCTAGTTGTCATTAGGGTTACTGGTGCAAAAGGTTGATGCCATGCAGAGCTGAATCTCCAACAGATTGCCAGTTATTGACAGGAGACTTATAGGTTTATAATTTTAAGGATCTAGTTTAGAACCTTTTTAGCCTACTTTCCAGTAGGCTTATGACATCACCCGGCATTCTGTGTCTGTGTGTGTGTGTTTGTCCATCCGTGTGTTCCCGCCCCCCATCAACTTCGCAACACCTGGACCAATATGAACCAGATTGGGTAGAGTTGTAGGGACACATAGGAACACCTCAACAGCATAGTCTGAGATGATGTCATCCCCCCCAATCAAAGATGGAGGACACGTAAACCTTTAGGCGCATGTGAGCTAACTTGTGAACCGCCTAACCGCTTTGAACCAAATTTGCTACAGCTGTTGAAACACAGGGATTTCCAAATGGCATGCCAAATGGCATCCCCCTGCTCACTTGGCAAAGAGGCACATTTTAACGTGGTGATTCTCTTTATTTAGCAGGGGGAAAGTAACTGGCCCTATTCACCCCAGCACAGTACCTCCAGTGACTGTTGCTGGTGTCTATCTTGTGTTGCTTTTTAGATTGTGAGCCCTTTGGGGACAGGGTTCCATCTTATTTGTTTGTTATTTCTCCGTGCAAACCTCCCTGAGCCATTTTTGGAAGAAATCGGATGAATGAATGAATGAAAGAATGAATGATGTCATCCACTCCAATTCGGGTTTGGTATTGGAGTCGCCTAGGCCTGTGGTGCTGGGCGACTTCAATGTTCATTTCGGGATCAATTTGGCCGGGGCGGCACAGGAGTTCATAGCGGCCATGACGACTATGGGCCTATCTCAGGTGGTCTCGAGACCGACACACATTGCAGGTCACACGCTTGATTTGGTCTTTCACTCTGATCAGGGTGGTGTTCTGTGGGTGGGGACTCCTGTGATTTCCCCATTGTCATGGATGGAACCTATTAGGATGGTCCGCCCGAGAAGGTTATTGGATCCCATAGGATTTCAAGAAGCCTTGGAGGGAATCAGTGTTGGCTCTGCCGGTGATCCTGTTGATGTCCTAGTGGAGAACTGGAACAGCAAACTCACCGGGGCAGTAGACATGATAGCTCCTAAGCATCCTCTCCGACCCGCTTCAAAACTGGCCCCTTGGTATACGAAAGAACTACAGGGGCTGAAGCAGCGATGTAGACAACTAGAGCGCAGGTGGAGAAAGAGTCGGCTTGAATCTGACAGATTGCAACATAGAACTCATGTGATAGAACTGCTCAGGTGATATGTGCGGCAAGGAAGCGATTCATTTCTACCTGTATTGTATCCGCAAGTTCATGTCCAGCGGAGTTGTTCATGGTTGTGAGAGGACTAGTATGTGCCGCTCCTCCCTTGAATCGGAATCTGAAACCATCGATTACCCGCTGTGATGTGTTTAATGAATTCTTAGTGGAAAGAATCTCTCGTATTCAGGCCGACTTGGATTTTGTCTCCACACTTACTTCAGTATCTGCTGTGGAGGTATCCAGCGACTCCTCTTACGTGGTTAGGTTGGATCAGTTCCAGTTTGTGACTCCTGAGGATGTGGACAAACTGATTGGAACGGTGCGGCCCACCACCTGTCCTCTTGACCCTTGCCCAACATGGCTTATACTATCAGGCAGGGGGGTTGTTGTAGAAGACCTGGTAGAGATCATAAATGCATCTCTGAGGGAAGGTAAGATGCCTCCTAGTCTTAAGGAGGCAATTATTAGACCGCTTCTGAAGAAGCCTAGCTTGGATCCCTCAGAGCTGAGTAACTACAGGCCTGTCTCCAACCTTCCGTGGCTGGGCAAGGTGACTGAGAGGGTGCTGGCCTCCCAGCTCCAGGTGGTCTTGGAGGAAACTGATTATCTAGACCCATTTCAAACTGGCTTCCAGGCTGGCTATGGGTTGGAGACTGCCTTGGTCGGCCTGATGGATGATCTCCAATTGGGAATGGACAGAGGAAGTGTGACTCTTTTGGTCCTTTTGGACTTCTCGGAGGCTTTCGATACTATCGACCATAGTATCCTTCTGGAGCGTCTGAGGGGGTTGGGGGTGGGAGGCACTGCTCTGCAGTGGTTCCATTCCTACCTCTCGGGCAGGTTCCAGATGGTATCTCTTGGAGACTGTTGTTTCTCAAAATCTGAACTTCGGTACGGTGTCCCTCAGGGCTCCGTATTGTCTCTGATGTTGTTTAACATCTACATGAAACCGCTGGGAGAGATCATCAGGAGATTTGGTTCAGGGTGCTATCAGTATGCTGATGACACCCAATTTTTTTCTCCATGTCGGCATCATCAGGAGAGGGCATAACCTCCCTAAATGCCTGCCTGGAGGCAGTAATGGGCTGGATGAAGGATAACAAACTGAGACTGAATCCAGATAAGACGGAGGTACTCATTGTGCAGGGAGAGACGATTTTGAGAGACGATTTTGAGAGACTCGAGAGACGATTTTGATCTGCCTGTTCTGGATGGGTTCACACTTCCCTAGAAGAAACAAGTACGCAGTCTAGGGGTGCTTCTGGATCCAAGTCTCTCCTCGGTGTCCCAGGTTGAGGCAGTGGCCAGAAGTGCCTTCTATCAGCTTTGGTTGATATGCCAGCTGCGTCCATTTCTGTGGACGCAGCTGGCATATTGAGATAGACGACCTCAAAACAGTAGTACATCTGCTGGTAACCTCCAGACTGGATTACTGCAATGCGCTCTATGTGGGGCTGCCCTTGTACGTAATCCGGAAACTACAGTTGGTCCAGAATGTGGCAGCCAGGCTGGTCTCTGGGTCATCTAGGAGAGAACATATTACTCCCGTGTTGAACGAGTTACACTGCCTGCCGATATGTTTCCGGGCAAAATTCAAGGTGTTGGTCATAACCTATAAATCCCTAAACAGCTTGGGCCCTGGGTAAGAGAACGTCTTCATCATGAACCCCACTGCCTGTTGAGATCATCAGGAGAGGTCCGTCTGCATTTGCCACCGGCTCGTCTGGTGGCTACTCAGGGACGGGCCTTCTCCGTTGCTGCCCTGAGGCTTTGGAATACACTCCCTGGTGAAATAAGAGCCTCCCCATCTCTGACAACTTTTAAAAAGTCTTTAAAGATGCATCTCTTCACCAGACTTTTAACTGATATTGTTTTGATTGTTTTAATGTTTTTAGAATATTGTTTTAAAATTTTAAATTGTGTTTTAAATTTCTGGCTTTTAATTTTTGATTTTAATTAATGTTTTACTTTTTAATCTTGCTGTAAACTGCCCAGAGATGTAGGTTTTGGGCAGTATAAAATATTCATCATTATCATCATCATCCCCCAGTGAGGCACTACCTTGGCGTGGTTGTGGGGCTTGTTTGCTCTGATGAAGGTGAGAGCTATGCCAGAGGTCCAACCATACTGGACTGGTCTCACCAGAGGAGCCAAAGAGTGCCTCTCCCATCAACAATATGGTGATACATAACTTTAATAAATCTATACTGGATTGGTCGTCGCCTGGGTCAACAAGGACTGTGCCAGATGCTATAGTCCCTGGACATCTGGTGGCAAGTGGGCAACAGGACTCAGGATCTTCAGTTGAGCAACCAGGGCTGGAGACAGCAAAGTTACTGGAAGAAACGTCGCTTAACCGGAAAAAAAAAATACGAAAAATGCCAACAAGGAAATAATGATCTGCTATTACAAGTATAGTCCAACTAGAAGAGGTTATTTTAAAAGAATGTACCAAATTTGGAAAGAGAAGCATCCAGACACAGAAATAACAGAACAAAGGCTAGCAGACCAGAGAAGATTCATAATTAGAAATAAAGTATTCACAGGAGTTGAGCTGGAAGAACTGCAAAGAGCAACACAGGCTAAAGATATGGAAGAAGAATTATCACCAATTGAAAAAGTTGCTCAGGCGCAGGTGGAGGAGGTGTTGGAAATCGAGGATGCCACTGTTGCTGAACTGTTTCAAAATCAAAAACAGGAAACCTCCCCTTTGCCTTCACCTCAAAAATCCGAATGCCGTTTAACAGAAAAGCAACAAGAACTAAAGCAAAAAATAACTGAGCACATGAACCAAACAACCACCAGGGTTCGACTTCCAGCTCTAAAAACAGTTGCCAAAAAACAACTTGCTCAGGCATTAAAAGATGTCAATGCTGCACTTGCAGAAATAACAACCAAGAATTTGCAAGAAACAAACCAACTAATGTACAGTGCAGCAACAATAACAACACAAGAGCTCGGATATAAGATCAGTGGACCTGTCAAAAAAGAAAGCAGTAGATCACCTCAATGGAAGATTAGATTAGAAAATAAAATCACCAGGCTTAGATCAGATGCTAGTAAATTGAAAGATATGAAAGACAAGAAGCTGAAGAATGAAAACACCAAACAGTATCTGATCCAAAAATACCACCTAGATTCAAGGAAAATTAGAGAAGTCCTGGAAATAATGAAGCAGCAAATAACAGCAGTGTCAAAGAAGATTAGCAGATATGAAGCCAGAATTACACAACACAGGCAGAATCTCCAATTCCAGTTGAATCAGAGACGTTTCTACCAAAGCATAGAAGGAGAAACTGCAAGAAACCTAGAAACACCAAATAAAGAAGAAACAGTGCAATTCTGGCGGAAATTATGGGACAATCCAATAGATTATAATAAAAAAGCAGGCTGGATGAAAGAGGTCAAAAATGTAATCAACAAATGCAAGATCTAATAATAACACCAGAATTAATAAGTGAAAGAGCAAAGATAATTAAAAATTGGACTGCGCCAGGAGACGATGAACTGCATGGCTTTTGGCTTAAACACCTAACAAGCCTTCATAAACAACTATCAAAACAGTTCAATCACATTATGAAAGGCAGTGATATTGAACAATGACTAACAACTGGCAAAACTCATCTCATCATGAAAGACCCAGCAAAAGGTGCAGTTCCAAGTAATTATAGACCGATCACCTGCCTGCCAACCATGTTCAAATTATTAACTGGAATAATAGCAGATGAAGTGATGCAACACTTATTAACTAACAAACAGCTTCCAGTTGAACAGAAAGGAAATTGCCCGAACACCAGAGGCACAAAAGACCAGCTGCTGATTGACAAAATGATTTTAGAAAATTGCAAGAGAAGAAAAACAAATCTAAGTGTTGCATGGATTGACTACAAGAAAGCCTTCGATTCATTGCCTCACACATGGATACTAAAATGTTTAGAAAAAACTGGTGTCAGCAAAAACATTCAGATCTTTATTTTAAAAAGCAATGAGCATGTGGAGTACACAGTTAACAATCAATGGTGAGGCACTTGGACAGGTTAGCATTAGAAGAGGCATTTTCCAAGGGGACTCACTATCCCCTCTATTGTTTGTAATCACCATGACCCCACTTTCACAAATACTCAACAAAACAGGCCTCGGATACCAAACATCTAAAATATCCAGTCAAATCAACCATCTGCTGCACATGGACGATCTGAAGTTGTATGGAAAGTCCCAGTCAGAAATTGAATCACTGCTAAATACTGTCCGTATAATCAGTAGCGATATAGCAATGGAGTTTGGACTAGACAAGTGTGTTGCATTAATAATGAACAGAGGGAAAATAACAAAAAAAGAATAAAACTGCCCAATGGAAGCAACATCAAGAACTTGGAAGAGAAAGAACCTTACAAATACTTGGGCATTCTCCAGGCTGATAACATTGCACACACTGAAGTTAAAAGAAAAATTGGAAGTGAATACATCAGGAGAGTTAGAAAAATCCTCAAGTCCAAACTCAATGGCCGGAACACCATACAAGCCATAAACACCTGGGCTATACCGGTTATCAGATACACCGCAGGAATAATAGACTGGACCCAGGCAGAGCTAGAGACGCTAGATCGTAAGACCAGGAAAATCATGACCATCAGTCATACTCTGCACCCCGCAGTGATGTCGATAGGCTCTACCTCCCTCGCAGCTCAGGTGGAAGAGGAATGCTGCAAGTCCATCAAACAGTAGAGGAGGAGAAAAGAGGCCTTGAAGAATATATCAAGGACAGTGAAGAAGATGCACTTAAAATGGTCAAGAACGATAAACTATTCAACACCAATGAAACAAAGCAGGCCTACAAGAAAGAACAAGTCAAGAACTGAGCAGAAAAATGTTGAAATAAGCCCCTGCATGGTCAATATTTGCACAATATAAGTGGAAAATCAGACATCACCAAGACCTGGCAATGGCTTAAGAATGGCAACTTGAAGAAAGAAACTGAGGGTTTAATACTGGCTGCACAAGAACAGGCACTAAGAACAAATGCAATAAGAGCAAAAGTCAAAAAATCCACAACAAACAGCAAGTGCCGCCTTTGTAAAGAAGCAGATGAAACAGTGGACCACCTGATCAGCTGTTGTAAGAAGATCACACAGACTGACTACAAACAAAGGCATGACAAGGTAGCAGGGATGATACACTGGAACATCTGCAAAAAAGACAAGCTACCTGTAGCCAAGAATTGGTGGGACCATAAAATTGAAAAAGTTGAAGAAAATGAAGATGTAAAAATATTGTGGGACTTCCAACTACAAACAGACAAACATCTGCCACACAATACACCAGATATAACTGTAGTCGAGAAGAAAGAAAAACAAGTCAAAATAATTGACATAGCAATACCAGGCGATAGCAGAATAGAAGAAAAAGAAATAGAAAAAAATCACCAAATACAAAATCTACAAATTGAAATTGAAAGGCTGTGGCAGAAAAAGACCCAAATAACCCCAGTGGTAATTGGCGCCCTGGGTGCAGTTCCAAAAGACCTTGAAGAGTATCTCAACACCATAGGGGCCACAGAAATCACCATCAGCCAATTACAAAAAGCAGCTTTACTGGGAACAGCCTATATTCTGCAACGATATCTATAACAACAGCAACAACATTGACAATAAAATTCAGCCATCCTAGGTCCTTGGGAAAGACTCGATGTCTGGATAAAACAAACCAGTCAATAACACCTGTCTGACTGTGTAAATAAATAATAATTTATTATTATTATTATTATTATTATTATTATTATTATTATTATTATTCAAGATGGCAGCCACATGAACATCTGAGGAGCAAGTGGTCTAATTTTTGAACTGTCTAACCAATTTAAACCAAATTAGGTACAGTTGCAGTGAGTGACGCATAAGAAAACCTCAAGGGCATTGTTTGTGATGATGTCATCCACGCTGATCCAAGATGGCGGACGGACTAACTTTTAGGCTCAAGTGGGCTAACTTGTGAACCACTTAACCGATTTGAACCAAATTTATTACAGCTGTAGCGACACATAAGCATGTCCTAATGGTGTGGTGTGTGTGATGTCATTCACTTTAATTCAAGATGGTGGCCACATGAACATCTGAGGCACAAGTGCGCTACTTTGTGGACTGCCTAACCTATTTGAACCAAATTGGGTATGTTTGCAGTGAGTGACACACACAGACACCTTGATGGCAAAGCTTGTGATGATGTCATCCAATCCGATTTAAGATGGCAGACGCATAAACTTTTGAGGCCAAAGAGGGCTAACTTGTGGACTGCTTAACCGATTTGAACCAAATTTGCTGCAGCTGTAGGGACTCATAGGGACACCTCAATGGCATAGTTTGTGATGATGTCATCTACCCCAATCCAATGATGGTGGACGCGTGAACATCTGAGGTTCAAGTGGGCTAACTTGTGTACTGTCTAACTGATCGGAACCAAATTACGTACAGTTGTAGTGAGTGATACATAGGGACACCTCAGTGGTGTAATTTGTGACGATGCTATCCACCCTGACCCAAGATGGTGGAAGCATAAAGCTTTGAGACTCAAGTGAGCTAACTTGTGAACCGCTTAACCAATTTGAACCAAATTTGTTACAGATGTAGAGACACATAGGGTTTTCCAAGTGGTATAGAAATTGAATAAAAAAATAAATAATAAATGGTGTGGTGTGGTGTGTGATGATATCATCCACACCAATTCAAGATAGTGGCCACGTGAACTTAGGTGCAAGCGGGCTAATTTGTGGGCTGTCTAACCAAATTAAGCCAAATTAGGCACAGTTGCAGTGAGTGACACATAGAGACACCTCAACGGCTATCTGGTTGACTGGGTAGTTTGTCGTGATATCACCCAACCCGACCCAAGATGGCAGATGCAAAAACTTTTGAGGCACAAGTGCACTAACTTGAGGACTGTCTAGCCGATTTGATCCAAATTGGGAACAGTTGTAGTGAGTGACACACAGGGACACCTCAATGGTGCAGTTTGTAGTGATGACATCCACTCCAATCCAAGATAGCAGACATATGAATATTTGAGGCACAAGAGATCGAACTTGTGGACCTTGATTTGCACCAAATTTAGTCCAGATGAAGAGACAGTGAAAGGAAAGTAGGCTGATTGGTTTTTGCTAGATCAACTTGTTTATAAAGTGTTTTAAGCCAGCTTTGGGGAATACAGCCAAAAATATCAATATGGGTGAACAATGAAGTGAGAGGTTTTACTCACCAGTGAACATTAGATTTGAACAATTCAGAAGGAATTGACCTGGAGCCTTCTCAGATTTTAACCGTGCTATAAAATTGAATATCTCCGGCTCTGAGACTGGTTTCTACTCAGGCAACCCTTCAGTGGGGAACTCTGATTTAACATTCTGAATAGGGAACCGGCTGGACAGCACACTTTACCTTTAATTCTCTGGCAGAACCATTAAAAGTGGGGGGAAATGTTCCCATGTGATTTCAGGAATCGTTTGCTATGTCATAACCAGTAAGTGTTGCTGTGATCATTTGCCAACACTTTACTGTTCTTATTTATTGTGGCCATTATCAATATTTGCCAGCTGTTTTTTTCTGCTGTTTTCTTTCTTGGTTAAGAGATTCTTATAATTTTTCCTCAGCTGAACATGGGTATGTGGTAATACTTTGACACTAGAAGCTCTGTATTGCTAATATTGAT
The DNA here is from genome assembly GCF_027244095.1 of Hemicordylus capensis. Taxonomy (NCBI): domain Eukaryota; kingdom Metazoa; phylum Chordata; class Lepidosauria; order Squamata; family Cordylidae; genus Hemicordylus; species Hemicordylus capensis. The sequence continues at coordinate 238,887,335 of NC_069657.1, read as the reverse complement.
CATGAACATTCCCTTCAGTTTTATACAAAGCGGCAGACCTCCCCTTAGCCCAGATTAGCGGAGCGAGTGCTCCGCTAACCCCGGAATTTTGGTCGTGTGTTGCCATGGCATGGCTCTGCACTGTGGCAAAACACAAGTAGACCCCTGGCGGAGAGCGTAATGCAGCCTCCCGGCTCAGGGGTCTCTCCAGCATGCTCTGCGCACTCGCGTGACGCCGTGTGGCCCCTGATCCCTTGCCCGCTCTGTGACAGAGCCGGCAGTTGGTTCGGCCGCCCAGGGCTACTTCCCTCATCCTCTGCGGGGAGAGCGGCTTAAGCCCGCTCTCCCCGCAGAACGCTATCTGGCGGGTCTCACTGATCGTGAGACCCGCCTCAATCTCTATCAAACTAATGATTTCCCCTTATTGAGTTGAAACATCCAATTGACTAGGTAATAGTCAAACGTTTATAGAGAACTACAATCACGGTATCGTAAGCTACTAATGCTGAGACTAATGAATCACTTTCTATGGCTTTAATGATAAAAGAGCAGGACATTTTAGTAGAGCATATTGTCAAGTTTAAATGACCACCTAAATCTCCTTGAATTGATATTTTCAAGAGCTTTAAGATAGGCTCACAATACTTTTTGTGGAAAGGGGAGACTGGCACGTTCATTCTTAATTTCAATGGTCTGCTGATGGTCACTAAAGACCTGGGTATTTATTGTTAAGCTATTGACAGTCATTTGACTTGGAGATTACCATCTCATCAATAGATCAACTTCCTGCTAGAGTGCTATAAGTATATTTGCCAGTAAGGTCTCCACAAGTGGAGCCATGTAAGTGTCTCAAGCGACTCCTCAATTTAAATTGAAATCATGTAAAACCTGCAGCATTGATAATATTGTCTTTAGAGTTTCTCAGCTTTACTCCAAAGTCCTCATCATTTCCTCCTGCTTTATTAGACTTAGAGGAATAAAAGATATAATCCGTTCAAGCATTGAAATCTCCAGCCATGACCACGTAAGCTGATGTGTGTTGAATTCCTGACTTCAATAGACATTGTTCTTGATTAGTCCAGCAGGTCCCCTTACAATTTTTTGAATTGGCAGGTTGGAGAAATATAACTAATAATCAGAGAAATATGTCTAATTTTAACAATAAAAGTTATTGCTACTGCCTAAATAAGCTAGTGTGGCATTTAAAGTAGAAGCTAGAACGTTGGCATCTCATCCACATGGTCTATGTTTCTGCTCGGCTGCAACTGCTTCTAATGTCAAACCCTGATGCCTATTTAATTCTATTCTATTTTGGGCCCAAGTTTCTTGAAATCATAATATATCAAACTGATGTATATATTCTAAGAACTCATTGAAGCTATTCTCACGAGCAGCAAAGACCAGGCGAGGGAAGCCCATCCCGGTTTTTGCTGCTCTTGAGAACCGCTGGGAGCCACACGACTCCCGGTGGTGGCGCAGCAGTGAGGCCTCTTAGGTAGCCCACCACTTCACGCAGGTTTTGGCCGCGAGTGTGCCCAAACACCGGGCTACATGATCGTGTGCCTGCTGCAGCTGCTTGCAGCCGCGGCGGACAAACTCAGGGGGGAGAGGGGCTCCCAGGAATGCACCGCGCACTTGCACAGTTATGATTGGGGCCCTGGGGGTGGGACACCATGCGGCAGTGCTTCCCTGCACCAGACCCCCGGAGCTGCTGGGCAAGGCCTGGCGAGGCACAGGTGGCCCGCAGGAGAGCCAACACCCATCTGGGAGGGCGATTTGCACGCCCAGAGACCTCACTGTGTTCCTCTGTGGGGAGGTAAGCGCTTTCAGGCTTCCTCCCCGCATAAGAAGGTAGCCCTTCTCGCCCATCGTGAGATGGGCTTCATTATCTGCTGTCTTATTAGCCCATCCAGCTAATTCCATGAAAGAAAGTAGAAATAACTGGAATATGTTTTGGATCTTAGATTGTCTACGTGTAGGTTCAGTTATTCCTAGCTGATTAACGTAGGTACTGCCATTCTTCTGAGTTTTGGGGTTTATTCTGATTTCTGAGCCTTCATTTCAGTAAGTGATTTCATAGGGTTTGAGCTCAACCTGGTTAGTTATGTTGGGGACTTTGGCTGCTATTCTTGAAGGAGCATTGATTTTAAATTAACTAATACTGAGTCAATTTCCTTTGGAGAAAAATGGCTACTGACATCGATTTACTTTATTATTCTTATCAATGGTAATTTGTGGATGTACTACTGCACGTGTTTGTGGATTTTCTGAAAAAACGGTCAAATCCTCTTCAGTTGTCTCTTCATTTCTTTTACTAACGCATTCTAAAGACACTGATCTATTTATAATAGCTTGTTGTTCAATTAAAGCAAGATGGAGAAGGATTGAAATAGTTGTTGTTCTTCAGGTTCTGGGCTTTCTATTTGCAAAGATCTATCACTTAAAACCCTTTTTGACAGAACTTGTTTCTGGACTCAGAATTGCTTCTTTACCTGGATTAATTAGTGACATTCTTTTCACGTTAGGAGGAATCTTGATAGTGTTAGTAATGCTAGGTGGTTGTTTAGCTAAATTACTTATAGAACTAGATAAAGGTTTTACAAACCTCGCCAGGCCTCGCCCCGCTGCTCCGGGGGTCTGGTGCAGGGAATCACTGACGCATGGTGTCCCACCCCCAGGGCCCCAATCACGAATGTGCAAGTGCGCGGTGCATTCCTGGGAGCCCGCCTCCCCCCTGAGTTTGTCCGCCGCGGCTGCAAGCAGGCACACTGCAAGCGAGGCACACTCGCGGCCAAAACCTGGGTGAAGTGGAGGGCTACCTAAGAGGGCTCACTGCCGCACCACCACTTGGAGTTGTGTGGCTCCCAGTGGATCTCACGAGCAGCAAAAACCGGGATGGGCTTCCCTCGCCTGGTCTTTGCTGCTCGTGAGAATAGCTTCAATGAGTTCTTGGAATATATACATCAGTTTGATATATTATGATTTCAAGAAACTTGGGCCCAAAATAGAATAGAATTAAATAGGCATCAGGGTTTGACATTAGAAGCTGTTGCAGCCGAGCAGAATCGTAGACCACATGGATGACTTGCCAGCGTTCTAGCTTCTACTTTAAATGCTACACTAGTTTATTTAGGCAGTAGCAATAACTTATATTGTTAAAATTAGACACATTTCTCTGATTATTAGTTATATCTCTCCAACCCACCAATTCAAAAAATTGTAAGGGGACCTGCTGGACTAATCAAGAACAATGTCTATTGAAGTCAGGAATTCAACACCCATCAGCTTACGTGGTCATGGCTGGAGATTTCAATGCTTGAACGGATTATATCTATTCCTCTAAGTCTAATAAAGCAGGAGGAAATGATGAGGACTTTGGAATAAAGAGTTTCTAAAGACAATATTATCAATGCTGCAGGTTTTACATGATTTCAGTTTAAATTGAGGAGTCGCTTGAGACACTTACATGGCTCCACTTGTGGAGACCTTACCGGCAAATATACTTACAGCACTCTAGCAGGAAGTTGATCTATTGATGAGATATTAATCTCTAAGTCAAACAAGTGTCAATAGCTTTACAATAAGTACCCAGGTCTTTAGTGACCATCAGCAGACCATTGGAATTAAGAATGAACGTGCCGGTCTTCCCTTTCCACAAAAAGTATTGTGAGCCTATCTTAAAGCTCTTGGAAATATCAATTCAAGGAGACTTAGGTGGTCATTTAAACTTGACAGTATGCTCTACTAAAATGTCCTGATCTTCAATTTTTTAGAAATATATATCTTTATTATTTCCACGGTTTCTTTCAAGATGATGATGATATTCCTTTCTCTTCCCCAATGGTTTTATTATTTGTTATGAATACTTTATAACAATACTTTGAGAAGCTTAACTGAATGAACAGTTTGTGATGCAAACAATTGGAAGGAAATTGTGAAGGATTAGATATACCTATAGGGGGGAGATCTCACTGTCATAGTGTGTGATAGCTCATGCTCCCAGTTGTAGGTTATAAAGATCAGTTATGGCTGAATTTAGTCTCCCTCTTCATGAAAGGATATCTTTCCATTTATCTCTCCGGTTGGTTTGTTTATTTTTTCATTATATAAGGAGGGGGACTATTAAAGGCTTAGCTGATTTCTGTCAATTACTTTATTGTGGCGTTTTGTACACCTGTTTAGGACGAGATGGGAATTTTGATTATTTATTGGTGGATATGTGGCTTTGTATTTACAATACACATACTATTTCTGTTATGGCAAAACTAGCGTGTTTTTTAAAAATTGTTTTCTTCTCCATTGATCAATCTTGTTTGGAATCGTTTGAATATATAGTTGCCTAATAACTAATTAAACTCAGGGGGAGTGTTCTGTGAGAGGTTTAGGTTCTATTTTCTCTGACGATTAGATTTATAGCTGAGCTTACAGATACTAATATGATTTTTGTATTGCTGTCTTCTGAACCTCTCATGGATTTTTTAGGAGGTAGCTGTGCTGAACTGCGTTTGGAGAAGACAGCCAGTATGAAGTGACTGATGTGATCTATGGTGTGCTTTGGGCGCAGAACCATGCAGAACCAGCTTATCTTCTGTCTGAGGGATCCTCCCCCTTTATTTTATTGGAATTATATAGTGCATTGAAGCACATTTAAAATTACATACTAAGACATATTTGAGACGTACATTTGAGATACATTTAAAACTACATCTCTATTTTAGAGTTCTTATTAGCAGGATTGAATTCGTGAATTCCGTTTAGATTCCTTCATCTCTTATTTATAACATTGAAATTTAAGTAGAAGATAGGTGCAACTGAACTTTATAACATTTGGTGGTGGTCTGCTGCTGAGGTTCCTGCAGTAAACCTGTTATACCCTTGTTTTGATAGAACAAGGATTTTAAAATTCACTGAACTCGTTTTTGGTTTTGCTAGATTTGTGGATTTTTTTTTTAGACAGGGAGCCATTTTCTCAATTATTTTGCTAATTTGCTAATAACTGCTTTGAAAACTTTTTGGTGCTCAAGTTAATTCTCGACTCTCTGTGGAAAAGGAAAGCTATTACCATGTTACATTCAAAAGAGGGTTGCACAATGCTGCATACAGCTTGAATCTGCTATAAGCGGCACTAATCATATACCCCAAAGGGAATGCAAAACGAAGTAATGCCATGCAAATAGGTGTGGTGGCCTTGTCAGTCCATTAGCACTGTGGTCACTGCTTTGACATGCCAACTTAGAATTGTGGGTAGGCCAGTTAGCTAGGGCCGGTGCCAGACTATTTTGCGACACCTCTGAGGTCTGCACTCTGCGCCCCTCTGAGTTCTGCACCCTAAGTGGCTGCCTAGTTGGCCTGATGGTAACACCGGCCCTGCAGTTAGCACTGAGGAGTGACTTTTAATAATTGGACAATCTGGGCAGGAGACCAAAGCTGCCTCCAAAAATAAAGAAAGAGGGTTTTCTGATTCCTTCTCATTCTTTTTCTCTAGTCATACTTCTAAAGTATTTTGGTTATCATGGTTATGGACAGAGGAGGCGCTCTTACCCGTGGACTTCCGGGCTGAAGTCCAGGGCATCCAGTCCCCTTGGGGGACCCCAAATCCTTTTTGTCTGTCCCAGGTGGTGTGGTCACGCTAAAAGTGTGTGTGAAATACTGTTTGTGTGTGAGAGAGGAGCCTTCAAAAACCTTTAGGTCTATGCTCCAAAATTCCCATGACCTCTCTTATTACACCTCCCCCTGCTTACTCATCGGTCACATGAGCAGAGGTGTTTTCTGGGAGCAGAAGCATATGCTTTTCTCTGCCGTGTTATAGTGTTGGATCACTATATTGACATAAAAAGAGAGAAAGAAAGCGTGCACATGTGCATCTGTGTTTGTGCTTGAGCTTTCTGTTAGTGAGAGAAACACAAAGGGTGCAAGATGTAAGTAGGATTTCATAGAGGTTTCGACTTTCCGATTCTATCATTCTCTTTGCGATTTCAGGACAGCCTTGGGGCTTCCTCCTCTCTGTCTTAGGCAAGCATCTTTTTAATAGAGATTTTCCTCAGGACATGCTCTGATGCTTCAATACACCTGTGTGTGTATCTTCATGAGTCCAGGTGCTGGACCATTCATTTGACCCTTTTAAGCAAAGGCTAGTGCCACCTACTGGCTGGACATATTAGAGCAACATTTCCAAGCAGGTGTCCCAAGCTCAGTCTAGGGGCAAAGAGCAGGAGGACCCTGCAAGCCCCACCTCTCATCTTCTTTCCACTCGGTTCTAGGCTGCAAAGGCTGCGGACCTTCCTGCGCAAGCGGAGGCCCAAGTCTGGTCCACCAGAAGGAAGCAGCAAAAGATAAGAAGAGGGTGCCACAGTGCCCATGGCTGCTCATCCCAAGAGCTGGCACTTGATAGCCTGCTGCAGAAAGCCAAGAGACCACCAGGATCTTGAACGGCAGGGGAGTTTTGGCATCAGCACTCCATCAGCCCCTCCCAGAACCAAATGGTACCATCTGTGCAGGCAGAGGGAGGCTGTCACTGTCAAGGATGGGGGAGAAGCACACAAACTCTGGCAGTGCTTCAGATTCCCAAACAAGCACTCTGAGAATCATAAGCTGCCAGAGACTCAGGTGAAGGAAGAGAAACCACCAAAGTCAGTGGACAGCTCAACAGAGAGGGTCTGAATATGGGAAGAAATGGGCCACACAAAAACAGGCATAGCTCGAGAGCACTTGGAAACCAGTCTGGAGGTGAGGAGATGCTCAGGATTGGGGGTGGGGGGGGATTCAGGGGTTGGGAATGGAGAATCTTAGAAATTGAGGCCAATAGGTGAGGATGGGAGGCAGAGCAGGTTTCCAGGTAGCTATACCTTCTGGAGAGCCCTTAAAACCTATCTGTTTGGCCTGGCATTTCAGGGTTTTTAATTTAGGAGAGCCCTTAAAACCTATCTGTTTGGCCTGGCATTTCAGGGTTTTTAATTTAGTTCTAATTGTTTTAATCTTAACCTGGTTTTCAGGGTTTTAATTGTTTTGATAGTTTAATTGTTTTTTAAGATGTTTTTAAATTTGGTGTTTATATTTGTATTTCTATTTTAATTGTTTTTAATGAATTCTGTTTTTTAATTGTAAACTGCCCTGAGCCAGCTTGGAAGGGCGGTATAAAAATCGAATAAATAAATAAATAAAATAAATAAAATACTCTTCCTAAACAATGAAGGTTTCAGTGAGAAGGAACTGGGTCCTTTTTAGAAGAAGGACACAGATGGGTGCATTAATATGTCTGCACTTTCTTCCTGTTCTTTCCCCCAGATTCATTAGGCAGCAGTATGCACTGCACCCTCATCTCCTCAGATGAATCAGAGCTGGAGGACCTAAAACTGGGTGAGGAGCTCATGGTGGACCACTCCACACAGACGGTCTGGGAAGACCTGAGCGATACTAGGAGGCAAAGCTCCAGAGCAGATTGGAACCAGTCTGGAGGTGAGAAGATGCTCAGGATTTGGGAGGGATTTAGGGGTTGGGAATGGAGACTCTTAGAAATTGAGGCCAATAGGTGAGGCTGGGAGGCAAAGCAGGTTCCCAGGTCGCTATACTCTTCCTAAACAAAGAGGGTTTTAGTGAGAAGAAACTGGGTCCTTTTTGGAAGAAGGACACAGATGGGTGCATTAATATGTCTGCACATTCTTCATGTTCTTTCCCTCATATTCATCAGTGAGCAGTATGCACTGCTCCCTCGTCTCCTCAGACCAATCCCAGCTGGAGGACCTTAAACTGCATGAGGAGCTAATGGTGCTCAGCCCAACAGAGCGGGTCTCCAGATGGGAAAACATGGGCTACACGGACAGCCAAAGCTCCAGAGCGGTTTGGAACCAGTTTGGAGGTGAGGAGATGCTCAGGAATTGGGGGGATTTAGGGGTTGAGAATCTTAGAAATTGAGGCCAATAGGTGAGGCTGGGAGGCAGAGCAGGTTCCCAGGTCGCTATACTCTTCCTAAACAAAGAGGGTTTCAGTGAGAAGAAACTGGGTCCTTTTTGGAAGAAGGACACAGATGGGTGCATTAATATGTCTGCACATTCTTCCTGTTCTTTCCCCCAGATTCATCAGTGAGCAGCATGCACTGCTCAGTCGTCTCCTCAGACCAATCCCAGCTGGAGGACCTTAAACTGCATGAGGAGCTAATGGTGGTCAGCCCAACAGAGCGGGTCTCCAGATGGGAAGACATGGGCTACACGGACAGCCAAAGCTCCAGAGCGGTTTGGAACCAGTTTGGAGGTGAGGAGATGCTCAGGAATTGGGAGGGATTTAGGGGTTGGGAATGGAGAATCTTAGAAATTGAGGCCAATAGGTGAGGCTGGGAGGCAAAACAGGTTCCCAGGTCACTATACTCTTCCTAAACAAAGAGGGTTTCAGTGAGAAGTACCTGGGTCCTTTTTGGAAGAAGGACACAGATGGGTGCATTAATATGTCTCCACATTCTTCCTGTTCTTTCCCCCAGATTCATCAGTCAGCAGCATGCACTGCTCCCTTTTCTCCTCCAGCTCCTACCAGTCTGAGGTGGAGGACTGCAAAGTGGATGAGGAGCTCATCAAAATCATCCACAGGCTTATGGAGGACAGAGAGGAGGTACGAAACCCCACATCCCAGGTGCTTCCTCCACAGGTTGCTTCCATATTCTGGACCTTTACCTTTCCAATTGCTTTTCTGCCATCAGATGGAAGGGAGGGGGGTGGGCAGGAACGGTGGTTCCACATGACATGTCACATAGGACTGTCACGGTGATATTCCCTGTGAAAATCAGCAATAACTCTCCCTACCGTCATGATCTTACTACATGATGAGACTCAGAATTAAGCCCCATTCAGCACCTGCTCCTTTATTTCATTTCTGCCTCCTCAGTCCTCACTCCTTTCTTTCCAAGTGGCTTCTGCAACTTGGGCTGATTCAGGGGCACACAAGTGAACAGGAAACAACTGAGACAAGTGGCAGAAGCGGAGAACAGAAGCCTATTTAAGGATTTCCTTTAAGGGACGGAAGTTCTGGGAAGCCTCCAGAGTGCCGTGCCTGGATATTCTGGCTCTGCCCTTGCATTTTAACTCCCAAATTGCACCACAAAGAGGGTGTGGAAAAAGACAAGAGGGCATCATTGGAATTACTGGAAAGTGCTGGGTTGCCCTGCCCTCCGTGTCATCTGGATCCCCTGAAAACAGTGAATGGATGAAATGTGTGCCTCCGGGACAAAATGACTGAAGCAGAAGCAGCCACCCAGCCCAGAACAGTTTCCATAGTAGCCTACAGGATCCCACCCCTTTTGATTCCATCCCCTTTTCAGTTCTGCCATCTCTCTGTGCACTAGCAGAATGCTATGCAGGGTGGGAAGGTCCTCATTTCTTCTCCCATTCAGAGCCACCGCGGGATGGGTGCTGGACTCTATCAGAATGTCCTCTCCTACGTAACTGCTTGACTCTCTTGCAACTTCAGAGAGCCAACAATCAGGATGAGGATGTCCATTTCCTCGCGGTCCTCTGTGCTTGCTGCAAGGCTGCATATAAGAGCGGCCAGGAGACTCTGGATCTCCCCTACACCAAAGGAGAATTGATAAAGGCAATCGTGGTGAGTGAGAAAGAGGACCAGAAATCGGGTGAAAAAATGGAAGCTAAATAAGGGGTGGGACTGGGAGGTCAACACATTTGTGTAATCAATGTGGACTCCGCCTTTTAACACCAAACTGCTCCCAGGGCAGCTCACAAGCTTATCTTGAGCAGGTTCTGTAAAAGTAAGGCTTGCGGATTTGCTAGAGAGTAGGACAATGCAGCCATTTGGAACAGGACCACTAAGTCCATTTAAAAACAGCCACAAGACTGTGGAGTACTTGTAATTCCCACTCAAGTGAGTTACAGTAAGTGGTCGATCAAGATATAAACAAGTGCTTTGGACGGAAGGTTGGGTGAGGTTCAAGGAAAGCTCAAGAGTGGGCTCTGTGACGTTCGTGTGCGTGCGCAATGCACTCCTGGGAGGTTTTGCAAGCAACGCCGGGGAAGGGGCGGCAGGGAGGTATCCTGCCACCCCAATTACTCGTAAGTTTATGGCGCAAAGCGGGAAAGCAGCAGGAGGGGTAAGTAAACCCTCCTGCCGCGCTTAAAGGTACCCCACACCTCATTGCCGGACCACAGTTGGCAGTTCCGTGCACACCCCTATTTCTCAAGTCTGGCTTTGGACCACTGTTGCAGTGAGCCATGGCGGGGTTCAGGCAATTCTTCTTTGGGGGGAATCCGGAAAGACTCCCAGCCATTCTGTCAGAAACCCCCCATGTCATCAGGATGTATAAATATTTAGCCCCTGATGTTTCCTTCTCAGGCCAGAGCAGCAGAAACGCTTGGGAGCTGTGGAGCCGGAGACGGCAGGAGGATGGAAGAATACTGGCCTATCTCAATGCAGCCAGAGTTGGGGAGGTAAGAAGATTCCTCTGTGTGGCTCCCTTGGGTGCTAGAATGGCCCGTTGTCCCCCTTTTTGAGAGTGTGAGAATGGGCAGAGGCATCTTCATCACTTTCTGCATTCAAGAAGCGCCAGAATCAGCATTAGGACATCTTGACACAGACCTCTCCAGAGACACAGTGGGCTAAATAACTGCAGTGCATGTTAGTTCATGCAAATGCGACTTTCAACCTGCTGTAGTGGCATGACACCTTGATAAGATAATGATGATTACTTTAGTTTGGAATATCTACATCTATCAGTGCACATGGTCCGTTACTGAGTAGCCTGAGCAGAAGAGCAGGTCCTTCCCCAAGCACCTTGCCATCTCAGTTCTGACTGTGGAGGAGATCAAAGAAGGAAGGAATGAAGAGGGAAAATAGGAGAAGCAGTGCTTATGAGCTGAATGCATGTGAATCAAGTTGCACATCTTTGGGCTTCAGGGGAATTAATTGAGGCTGATTCTTGATTTTAGGTTTTCAGGGAGATCTTTAATAAAGATCAGCAAAGATCCTTCCTGAGGACCACGATTTGGGCCATTAATCATCCCCTCCACAGGGTTAAGGAGGCTGGACTGATCCTGCTGTACTCCCTCCTGGGCAAGGCCGATGCACTGATGGGGTATGAGGTCAGCCACTGGTTAAGCTGCATGGCAGTGGGGGTGGGGGGTGGCATGTAATCAAAAAGGGCCTCTGATTCTGGCGGGGTGGGCATTTTCCCCATCTTTCCAGGAGGTGGAAATCAGGAGGAAAATCTGGCATTGTCTCCGCCAATTCAAGGACAGCAAAGGGCTGCCGAAGAACTCCAAGGTCTCTATGAAAACCAAGGTAATCTCTATTTCCAAGGAATTGGGGAGGGTAAAACCACATCCCTGGAGTCACAGTGCAGGTAGAAGTACTTTCCCCCACCCAAAGCCATCCCCTGTAACCTTAGCTGGTCTCAGGTGTTAAAGGTCCCAAACATATTGCTGTAATGTTTGTGACCCAGACTTCTCAAGGGATCATGTCTTGATTAGTCAGAAAACCTTATGCAAGTTCTTGCATTGTCAATCCTTTTAAGGCCACATGCACATGTGCAGTGCATCCTGGGAAGATGGAACCTTTGGGAGAGAAATTCCTATAGTTCCTCGCTTTTTCGGGGCTACAGGCTCAAGGCCACATCCAGGGACCTCAGATCTAAATCTAGTGATCCTATTATGAATGTCACCCTCCCAGCCACCCTCTCCTCCTGCTGCCAGGACCCAGAAATTCAATGTGGACCTAATGCAGAATTCGGGTGAAATTTCTGAATGTGGATGCTTATCTAGAAAATGAATCCACTAACGTGGGATTATTTTCAGAGCCAATTTTCAGCGGCCCACCTAACTAACTTCCATGGCACTTAATACAAGCTACGGCTATGACTTGCTTTCTAGCTGCATCTTTTATATGCTGTGGCCCCAAATGATTACTACCACAGGACTATTCTAGAAAAAAATACCAGCCATGACATAGGTCCAACAGGGTTCTTTCTGCGAAAAAACTCACTGCTTTGGAAGCAGATGGTACTATTTGCTTTGAGAGCCTGAATGCTAACACCAGCTCCACATACAACTCCTCCACTTATTACATTAGGAGTTCTACAGTGATTCCCATCCCTAACACTTTCCTTAGTCAAATGGTGCTGGCATCATTCTATTTTTCCTTCTCTTCTCTCCCATTCAGTTGACTTACTGATGGACCTTGGCAGTGAAGCTAAGCTGCCTACCCTCCCATGACACCTTCTTCCTTCCCTCCCATGACACCTTTCCTTCGTAACATGAACGTAATATTTATTCGGTCCTTGACCAGCAGTATTACAGGTACAGACATAAAAACATAAACTATACATTAGCACATATTTTACAAAGAATATAACAGTATTTAGCCGCAGTTCTAATTTTATCTTCATCACATAGAGAAAATAAAAACCTCAATGAAACATCATCTGCTCTTCCATTAAAATTTATCAGAAGGGGAGAAAGTAGCTTTCCTCTGGCTTCATCATAGAAGCTACAATGTAAAAAGGCATGTGCTATTGTTTCAACACAGCTCTTATCACAAGGACATACACGATTCACCAGGGGAATTCCTGCATATCTACCAAACAGAACTGCAGACGGAAGGACATCCAACCTGGCCAGCATCATGGCTCGTCTATATTCAGGAATCGTAACTACCTGGAGATAGAGGGCCAAATTAAATCCACTCAATTGGTCACCCAGGAACGATCTTTTAGATATCTGGGAAATTTCATATTGCAATTCAATGTCCATTAGGCGTTGAATAATTTGGATACGAGCTCTGTCGTAACCAAGCTCCTGTATGGCCTCTAAGGAGTAGCCACAGCGGGCCAGCTTATCAATGGCCTCAGTGTGCCATCTAAATTTAAAGGAGTCCTGTTTTAGAAAAGCAACCAAACCCTCCTGCAAATAATAAATTTTTAACCAGTAAAGAATAATGACTCTCCATAAGCATGTCTGTAGCCTAATCATTCCGACCTCTCTTCTCAGAGCCACCGTGGGGGCACATCTGGGAACAGCCAGTACAGCTCTTAAAATTTTTGACTGCAGTGCCTCCAACGGGTCAAGATTTTTAACTATGCCCAACAGAGCTCCATAAAAAAGTTGAGGCAAAACCTTTGCCAAGAATAGACTTGTGGTTTTAAATTGTTTTTAAAATGTCTGTTTTATTTTGTTTTATGTTTTTGTAAACAAAATAAATTTTCACTCAAATGAAACTTGATGTGGATACATGGATCTCCTTAGCTAACATCATTTGGAGTACAATAAACATAATTAAAATGAATCTTCTTCCCCGTTTGATTTATGTATTAAGGGGTCTCCTCTTATTCATTCCCCAAAGATCCTTCAGACACTTTCTCAAGCTTTTCTGCCACTTTATATGGCATAATGATTTTATGGATATTTTAATCTGGTTTTATGTTTTAACCAGTAAATTCTTGGTTTGTTTTATTCTTGGTTTGTTTTATGCAGTAAACCACCTAGAGACTTTGGTAGTGGGTAGAATACAAATTTACTAAATACATACATACATACATACATACATACATACATACATACATACAATCTCAGTTTTTCCCTTCATAGCTTACAGTTACCAGTCCTAGAAGGGGATCTTAATTTCTCAGCTATCTTACAACATCATAGAACAAATTGGCTTAGTTGGATCTTTAAATTAAAATATGATCTTCCCAACCCTTCAGCATGGTCCACTCTTGAGGTTTGCATGTTTAGCCTCTATCAATCAGACCTGTGTTGGGCTCCAGATTTTAACAGACTGGAGCTACCTGTTCTCCTACCATCAAGACTTTGAGAGAAGCATGTTTATGCTCTGTGCTGACATAATGACTCTGATCCTTACATGACAAAATGACTCTCTGATATAATCCTGCAGTCAAAACATCTTGTATTATGTTTATGGATAATAATGGGGCCAGAAATCATCTTCTAACTCTTGACCAGATATTAGACATCGATCACAATTTCCCACCTTTTGTGCATACAGGATGATCTGCCCCTGACAGCTCAATAGCAATACCTGCAGCTGAAACACACTATAACTTCCAGATTCTAAGTGCTTCTGAGGTCCCTAAAGTTTTAGAATATATCATTTGCATTGCTGACCTGCTGAAACCAAACATATCCATATACCGTGGATACGTCACATGATAAGTCTGACTTATTGCTCCTATGTGCCGAGCAACATGAGGAGATATTATTATTATTATTATTTTTACATTTATATCCCGCTCTTCCTCCAAGGAGCCCAGAGCGGTGTACTACATACTTGAGTTTCTCTTTCACAACTGAAAGTAGGTTCACAACTGAAGTAGGTTAGGCTGAGAGAGAAGTGACTGGCCCAGAGTCACCCAGCTAGTTTTATGGCTGAATGGGGATTTGAACTCGGGTTTCCCCGGTCCTAGTCCAGCACTCTAACCACTATACCACGCTGGCTCACCAGATCCTTCCAGTCAAATGGACCAATGTTCTAGGAAGCAAAAAATCCTCTACACTAGAAGATCATTCACACGACTAAATCAGCTGGGACTGGGGAGAAGGCAGGAGCCCACCTGACCTCCCCCACATGAATGGTGGCTCCTCCTGGCTCTGCCACTTGCATGCCCAGAAGAATGGCATGGTGGCAAGTGGCCAATCGCACGGGAATCAAGAGCAGGGGGGAGTGAACTGGACCTCCTAGAGTCCCACAATGCACTGTTTGAGTTGCATGGTGCATTTGGGAAATTACCACTGCGGGGCCACTCCCCCTCCCTCCTCCCCCCAGTTCTATGGAAATGGTGGCTGTGGCAGCCAAAGCACCCCACGGCCTGGGCATGAGGTAGGAAGTGCATATCCCTCCTACGACTTCACTTTTAGCCTGGGAATGAAAGCAGAACTATCTGGGGTGGAGTGCTGGGATCGAGAGTGATCCTGGCACTGCGCACAACCCACCCTACCTGGGGTAGCCCTGTCCTGCCCCTGTTGGGCTGGTCGTATGAATGATCACTGATTCTTTAATTGAAGCTCATCCAATAGATTTTCTCCACCTATTGGATACCGTAATGTTTATTTCATAAACATATCACTGCTTTCTCCCTTATATTGATGCTGTGATGTTGCCAAAGGTTCTCCAATTCATATGATATGGTGTTGCAATATAAAAACTCCCTTTTGGCAAGAAGTGATTGCTTACATCAACCTAGTTTTGAATTCTGATTTTAGATTTTGTGACAATCTGTAATTAATCCTTCTTCGTCATCTAATAAGCTTCTCTTATTCATTTCTCTTGTGAAACTTCTCTTGTGGTAGCAGATCATGTCTCTCCTTTTGCAGTATGTCAAGCCTTCAGTTTATCAGTAGATGCAGGGGTGGATGAATGGATAGGCAAAGTAGGCACTTGCCTATGACAGCAAATCAGAGGGGCGGCAAATTGGCCCGACTCTAAGACAATATGGATCTTGTGTTGCCGATATGGATCTTGTGTTGTCGGCAATATGGATCTTGTGTTGTCGGCAGTCAGCGTCGAGGTCCGGAGATGGGGTGCAAAAGACGGGCAGTGTGTGGGAGGAAGAGATGCAAACTTAGAATCCTGGCAAGGAGGCTCCTCCGCCCGGGTCCCAGTGATACCTCTCGGCTGTGCTAGCATGAGGGGTGGCTGCTGGGGAGGGGCCAAAGGAGACAGGGAAACAGCTTGAAGTCCTGGATGGGGCCAAGCACAAGCTCCCAGCCCTAGAGCAGGGCGGCAGTGGTGCTGTGCTGCCTGCTGCTACTGCTACTTCCCCAAAGGGACTGTCTGTTTGCCTCATGCTGCCGGAGATCGTAGCTGTTGCTGCTTAATCTGCAGTGCGCTACTCCCATTGCAAGAAGAAGAAATAGGAGGAGAGAAGACCCCGAGTGGGGAGAAGTGGAAGGCTGAGAGACCGCTCAGCAGCCCTTGCCCCACCACCTCGCACAGTTTGACTCCAGCTTTCCCTCCCTATTGCTGCTGCTTCAGCAGCCTCAGTCAACTGCCATGCTGGAGGACCAATGCAAAGGAGACTCAGGAGGAGGAGGAGGTTGAGGAAGCACTGGGCTGGCTCTGTTGAATTTCATTTCTGCATGTGATGCATAGAATACTATATACAAAGTAGTTTTTTCGTGTTGAGAGTTTAACAGAGAGGGGTGGCAAATCCTTGGTTGCCTACGAGTGGCAAAAAGGTTAATGAGCACTGAGTGGATGGAAGATTTCTCTGACCTGGCTTCATCTGAATTCACAACTTACTGTTCTACGCTCAAAGAAGAATCTCATACCAAGATTCGGCAGGTGTATTTAGATTTGTGTAATTTCTTCCAGACTGATAATTATCTTTATCCCTTCATCCTCCTTTCCCATTTGTTTTTGGTTTTGTTTTTTTTTCATATCCCCACCTTGTTGTTGTAATGATTTGTTTTAACATGGAAAAATTTGTGTAATACAAATAATATTTTTCTTTAAAAAACTTTTAATTGCTTTAACTGTTGTTTGATGGTTTTATTTGTTGTAGCACTTGTAGAAATGTAATAAACAAAACTATTACATCTCTCATTTATATGTTTGCAGGAATGGCTATTGTGAGTTTGACTTAGATTTAAATGCTTGAGTACCTCAAGTACAGCCCCGATAATGCAATAATTTATAAATATTATTTTCAGTTAGAATACACATAACTTTGTTGATTTAACTCACCCAAGACCCTTGGTTTCATTGTTACTGGACACAACATGATATTTTCCAGAATAACTAAATTTCTGGGCACAACTCAAAGTGTATAGTAAACACTAAACAGCTTGGCACCTGGCCAGGGTCATAGCTACAATGCAGACAGGGGGGTTGAATGTTTGGGGGCTGCACGTGTTTGGGGGCCACCTGCCCCCTCCCTCTACTGGGTGCTCAGCCACAACTTGCACTGGCCATTGCTGGCAGCTGTGCCTGTTTGGTGAGGGAGAGCTTCCCCAATGCCAGCGAGAGCAAGTCTGCCTTAAAAGGGCCCACCTATTCTCACTGGGGTCAGGATGTCACTGCCTCACTGAGCAGGCATGGCAGCCACACTGGCTTGATGGCATCATGAGGCCACATTGGCTAAAATGAGAAAGGCCCTTCAAGAGCTCTTAGCATTCTGTAAGCCCTGGAAATGCAAGCTCTTGAGAGGTCACAGGGCCATTTGGGTTTTCTTCTGATATTTCTCTCTCTCCCCCTTGTTTGTTTTTCTTTCCGTTTACAAGCTTATCTGTTCTATGTACCCAGGGAGCTCCCCACTCATTCTTGAGTAGTCCTTTTTTGAAAGACATTCAACCACCTGCATTCACTATTAGAGGGAATGAGAATTCTAGCTCCCATAAACGTTTAATATTCTTAACCCTTTTTCCATAACAATGCTAGACTAACAAACAAATTTGCCAGATAAATAGTTAAAGCACAGTTCATGAGGATACTTGTGTTAAGGTTGACACTACCAAAACCCAGGCCATTAATTACAGTCTATTAGCCCATCATGGCACAAGCGGTACAGCAACCAGCCTCAGAATTGACAATGAAGACATTGAAGTGGTGGATAGCTTCTACCTTTTAGGATCAACCATCAACGGTAAAGGATCCAGCAGTCAAGAAATACGCCGCAGACTAGCACTTGGTAGGGTTGCAATGAATGCCTTGGAAAGGATGTTTAGATGCCGTGACGTGTCTATATCCACAAAGATTAGAATCCTTCGGACAATGGTTTTTCACGTGACACTCTATGGATGCGAAAGCTGGACTTTGAAGAAGAAAGATAGAAAAGCATTGACGCTTTTAAACTTTGGTGCTGGAGAAGACGTTTGAGAATACTATGGACAGCTAGGGAAACAAACAAATGCAGCCTAGAACAAAACAATTCAGAATTTTCACTTGAGGCACAAATGACCAGGCTCAAACTATCATACTTCGGACACATTATGCAAAGACCCAGCTCCCTTGAGAAGTCCATAATGCTGGGGAAAGTTGAAGGAAGGAGAAGAAGAGGACGACCAGCAGCAAGGTGGATGGACTCGATTACAACAGCAATGAATGCACCAATGAGAGTCATTAAAGGCCAAGTTGAAGACAGGTCATCCTGGAGAGAATCTATCTATGTGGTCGTGAAGAGTTGACAGCTACTTGATGGCACTTAATCAATTAATCAATCATTAGCCCATCATACTATTCTTAGACAATAGTTCTATAATACATAACAATAAATAGAATAGAATATATTTTAGGTAACTATAAATGGTTCAAGCAACTCAGAAAGCCTGTTTAGCCTATGGCTGCAATAAAAGAACTACTCTTACAACCCAGAAAGCCAGGACTATAGGTACATCCGTTGTTTTTGTAATCCTACAGAGTTCTATATTTGCAGCCCCCAATATTATCTGTTTAGCATTTAGCCGTTTTATGTGACATGATAACAGACCTTCAGATGACTGAAAACTGCTACACTATTTCTGAATTCTTGAGCTACATGAGGCTGCCCCCTGAATAACACAATGTAGGCATTGTATTTTTGAGGGAGGAATAATGGCCAAGTTCCAAAGAACCATGTGACTAGTTCCACACACCCAAGAAGTGGGCACGTTCTCAAAAAGTAGCCCCCTGGACTTCCAGTGGGCTCTTCCGGCTGAAATGGCAGCTTCCCCGTGTGCTCCGTGGGCCCCCACCTGCATCCTAAAAATCCGGTCCTTTAATGAGCTCATTAAGTACTGATTATCACCTTCAGAGAAAGCTCACATCTGTAGCTACCTATTTCGCATATCAGATGGCTTGCTGAAGCTCCAGCCCCTGCTATATTTGACTTCAAACAAGGGACTATCGAGCAACAGGTCCTCCTCGCTTCTCCCTCCCCCTCCAGCCGAATCTTTCTTATCTCCTCTTCCCTCCTTATCTCCTGGGACACAGAGACTGTTATCATTGCCATTGTTATTCTGCTTCCTGAGAGAGTTGGTTGGCATCCCTGGCTGTTTCTGAGAGAGCGGGAAGGTGCAGATTTGCATACTTGGAGAGACGGAGGAAGGAGGGCCGCACCACTTGGCAGAATAACAGTTGTGGGATTTGAGGTGGAGGAGATCAAGTAAAGCTCCTTTGCTGTCTCAAAATTAGTCTTTGGAGCGGGGGGGTGGGATCCTCTCCTGTCTTTGCTTTTTCTCCTGAATAACTCCTTGAGAGATGAGAGCCCAATGGAAGAGGACAAAAAGAGAAGGATCATTTGCCATTGTTTTAAGTGGGCAATATAGAATTACGGAGGAGGAATTGGCTTAGTCTACAAATTTAAATATCTAAAGCAGGTTACAATAAATCATCAACACCCTCCCCTCAGCCATTCTTAATAGTAGAGCAAGAAGAGGACAGAAGGAAAGAGGGCGGCAACCTGGAGTCAAGAAGTAAACGTAAGGGAGTCCCCAAAAGTGGAACTAAAGCAGTCCCCAAGATGTCAAGCTCAGACAGCACGGCTGAGGAAGGGGTAGATACCAAAGCCCTCTTCTCCCTTCTTAAGGAAGTGGCAAGTGCCACTCCCTTCTTAAGGAAGTGGCAAGTGACAAATGGGTCAGGAGGCGATTAAGGCAGAGATAGGTGAAATCCGGACCTCCATGGAACAGCTCACTTCCAGGGTACAAGAAACTGAGGAACGCATCTCAGCAGTAGAGGATAGAGCCTCCATTATGGAGGCCTCTCCTACAAACCAATCATGAACTGGCATCTTTTAGAGATAAGCTGATTGATCTGGAGGGTCGCAACCGAAGAAATAATCTGCGTTTAGTGGGGGTGAAAGAAGGCTCAGGAGACCGCAACATGATTGACTTTGTCACCACTTTACTACATCAAGCCTTGGACCACCCCAATGACTACAAACTTGAGACTGAGAGAGCTCATAGAGCCCTGGGGTCCACCCCAGCAGGAGGTGCTCCACCTCGGGCCATCATTTTCAAACTGCTGAGATTTACAACCAAAGAAGTTCTCTTAGCAAGGGCCAGAGAGAAAGGTTCTCTTTGATGGGGCCCAGATAACAGTCGGATCTATCTATTTCATGATTTCCCAAAGGCAGTCGTGGATCAAAGGAAGAAATTTCAACGCTGCAGGATTTGGGCTGGAGAAAAGAATGTAACCTGCTTTTTCAAATATCCTGCCATTCTTTGCTGCATCCAGGAAGGCAGAATGCATTGCTAAAGCGACCCGGCCCAAGCTGAAGCTTTCCTGTGGAGTTTGCAAGCAAACGGCTGACTCTTATTTACATAGGGTTTCTCGCAAGCAATCTTTCCTTTCTCTCTTTACAAGGAGTCTGATGTGTCCTATTTCTTCTCAAGTTTGAGATGCTGGTTTTTCTTTCTTCCTCTTAGGCTTAAAGTGCTAACTTTGAGTATCGTTCGGATGTGTGCTGGAGGCTCCAAGGGAGCTTATGCAATGTTCAATAGGTCAAGGGCTGCTGAATACCCAGGAGTGGTCAACCAATATCCTGCCATGAGCATAATGTTCAATCTTATGTTTTTCACCTCTGGGCGGGGAGAGACTTGTTCTTTTGGTAATATCTGGACATTGTGTGTGCATGTACAGTCGAGCAGGGGTCTTTCCAAGACTGCTTCTGTGAAGATGCAAGTCACTAACCCTGGAGATTCGGCTGCTGTCGGGCCTTTCGACGATGATGGCAAGAACAGAGACTACTCCTGGATAACTACTGGCCTTTGCAGAGAGTGGGCGGAAGCTAGAGCGATAGATCACTAGGAGGGTGAAGTTGATTCCAAGTTTGGAGTTGTTGTATGTTAGTGTCGTACTGGATGTGGGATGGGGGTGGGTGGGTAGTAACTGGGAATTTGCCCCATAGCTGGCCCTTCTGGAAAGTCTAATAATGTTTTCCTCACTTTTCTTTTGCTTCTATCCCCCAATTCTCTCCTTTTTGCTATTTTTCATTTCCCCACTCTACTGTCTCATAACCACCTTTCTCACCATTGCTTTCACACCTACAAATGCTAGAATGGTTAACCCGACATACATTGTGTTTTACAAGAGCTCGAATCAAGTGTTTTCTATTCTGTTTTCTAATATACTTATGTTGAGTTTTGATGAAGACCTGTTTTGGATGGTATACAAGGACCCCCTCCCCCCCGCTGATGCACTGGAACGGAACTTCCCGAATGAGACTTGTCCTCTGGCATTAGCTGTGGGACTCCAGGTCATGGGCCTTAATGATTCAAGATCGGGAAGGGTGAGCCTGCGAATGAGACCAGCTGGGTCTAGAATATTAAGTGCTAGGGCTATAGATTCTCGGGCACTGTATGTCCTTAAAATATGAATTTTAAGGACATACATTAATACATACAGGACATATGAATTTAATTACCTTCAATGTTATGGGACTAGGAACACCACAAAAAAGAACCCAAATTCTTAGGTATTTAAAGAGACAAAATGTAGATGTGGCCTTCCTACAAGAAACACATATGGCAGCAAAAGACATTCACAGGCTTAAACGGAGCTGGGTGGGCCATGTTTTGGGGGCGGGGTCCTCTTCAAAGTCAAGAGGGGTGGCAATCCTAGTACATAAGTGCATCATGTTCAACCCCCTTAATGTAGAGGCAGACCCCCTAGGAAGATTTATCATTGTGGAAGCCCAGATTGAGCCAAAAACCATCCTTTTGGTTAATGTGTATGCCCCAATGAAGATTGCCCCTCTTTTTTACAGCTTTACACGCTAAGCTTCTTGCAAGGGAGAACAGTAACTTAATTTAAGGAGGAGACTTCAACGAGGTTCTGAATCCTCTAATAGCAATAGCAATAGCACTTACATTTATATACCGCTCTATAGCTGGAAGCTCTCTAAGCGGTTTACAATGATTTAGCATATTGCCCCCCAACATTCTGGGTACTCATTTTACCGACCTCGGAAGGATGGAAGGCTGAGTCAACCTTGAGCCCCTTGGTCAGGATCAATCTTGTAACCTTCTGATTACAGGGCGGCAGTTTTACCAGTGCACCACCAGGGGCTCTGCTCTAATGCAGGGATCCTCAGCGTTGGGCCCCCAGATGTTCTTTGACTTCAACTCCCATAATCCCCAGCCAAAGCCACTGGGCCTGGGGATTATGGGAGTTGAAGTCCAAGAACATCTGGGGGCCCAACGTTGAGGATCCCTGCCCTAATGGACAGGAGCACAGGGCATTCTGTGTTATCTAAATCTCGTGTTCTGTTAAATAGTTTTATGAAGGACCTTAGCCTCTACAATGTATGGAGATTACTACACCCCAAAGACAGGGACTTTACTTTCCTATCAAAACCCCATAAGACAAGCTCTAGGATTGACTTCTGGCTCTTGTCCCCAATTTTGGGGAAACAGGTAATTGCATGTGATATTGGCCCACTCATTATCTTGGACCATGCACCTGTGGTGTTAAAAATACAATTGGCAGACAGTGGAGACCAGAAGCAGAAACATTGGAGACTAAATACATCCCTGTTAAAGGACCCCAAATTCATTACAATGATTGGATCTGAAATTCAAGAGTTTTTGAAGTTTAGTAGAAAACCTGAGACTAGCTTGGAACTTCTTTGGGATACCCTCAAGGCTTACTTACGAGGGAGAATTTTAGCCTTTGCCTCATATTTTAAAAAGGAACAGCTCAAGAACATTAAAGAATTGGAAGAGAAACTCAAAGCGGCTTGGTTGGAATACAATACCAGCCCAGCCCCTCGTTCCTACTCTAGTCTCCTGAAGCTACAATATGAAGTGAATCTATTACATGCCAGGCAGGCTGACTTCCTTCTAGCTTGCTCCAGGCAAACGTACTGGGAATCAGGAGAAAAAGCTGGCAAACTACTGGCCTTTAGAATCAAACAAATACAAAATCGTTCCCATATAGCAGGCATCAAAGACAGTAATGGGCATTTACATACTGATAATAAGGCAATTAATGCAGCATTTGAAAATTTTTACTTAGCACTATACAATCATATCCCCTCCTATGGGTGTGAAGAGATCCAACTTCCTAGATAAAATTCAGATTCCGACCCTCACTGATACACAAGCCACACATCTTGCCGTACCCATATCCTTGGCTGAAATCCAGGAAGCAATTAAAAAAATTAAACCTGGAAAGTCTCCAGGCGAGGATGGGTACCCGTCTGATTGGTACAAAACATTCTCTGATAACCTAGCCCCACTGCTGGCTGAGGTGGCCACCGAAGCTGCAAATACACATGAATTGCCTAAAACGATGTATGTAGCAAATGTGTCTCTTATACCAAAGCCACAAAGGGACTTGCAACAATGTGAAAATTATAGACCAATATCATTACTGAATGCTGATGTCAAAATCTTTGCTACAATCTTGGCAACCCGTCTTAATAGCTGTGTACATACAATTATACATCCAGGACAGGTTGGCTTTATCCCTAAGCGGCAGAGAGCAGATAATGTACGTCTGGTTCATAATCTTATCCACATTACATCCCGTAGGACTGACCAGGCTCTGCTGCTGTCCCTTGACGCTGAAAAGGCCTTTGATAAAGTACATAGAGACTTCCTCTTGGCAACTCTTGAGAAATTTAGATTCCCTACCTCTTTCGTAAATTGGGTGCGGACAATCTATAAAATGCCTTCAGCTAGGATCAATACTAACGGCCAACAGACGGGACCCATCTGCCTTCAGTGTGGGGTCAGACAGGGCTGTCCCTTATCTCTATTGCTCTTCGGCTTGGCCCTTGAACCTCTGGCTTGCTCAGTGAGGCAAAATGCAGGTATTAAGGGGATCAAGGTAAATGGACAAGAACATAAAATTGCATTATATGCAGATGACACCCTCTTGTTTCTTTCCAAACCACAGGAATCCGTCCCTAAACTTTCCCCCTTGCTCCCCCTTCTTTCCTCTCTGTTGAAGCAGCGAGTAGCTGCTGAGCTTAGAGACAGAACACAGGCATCATGATTTTAGCAAAATGCAATCATCCCTTCCTCTGAATCATAGTCCTCGGGGACCGAATCAGGGAGTACCTTTGAGCATAGTGATGCTCCACAATTTTACCAGCTCTTGAGCAGAACAATTGCAAAATTGTTTGGTAAACATATGAGCCTTCTGAGGGCCACAGTATTACTCCTGACAGTACCTAGTCATTCTGCTCTTCCTGAGCTCAATTTTCCCCATACTGATTCCAACCCTTAAGAATACTCTGCAACGGGGTGCAAGACGTCTCTTTGCGCTTCGATACACAGGAACCCATTGCCCTCTCGTTCCGGTCTTATCTTTGATAGTCTTAGCCAGTTTGGTCTTCAAGTCCTAGGTCCTTCTTTCCACGTAGGCTGAGCTTTGAGGATGATGAGGGGTATGAAATTGCAGTTTTACCCCAAGAGCTTTACAAACTGTCTGGATGACCTGTACTTCACTCGACAACAAGCTCTCCTCTATGATTAGAGTGCTGTATTTCATTCAATAACAAGCTCTCCCTTGCTACTGCTGAGATTAGTGGGCACGACATGAAGAAAAACAAAAAGAGGATTAGATCTCCTTTAGAGGGGCAGCCTGACAGGCAAAAGAAGAAGCTGAAAAACTTAAAGATTGATCAATATTTAACGACTTTGGGAAATGTAAGTACTGACCTACCTTTGGAAAATAGATACTCGGAGCTAATTGATTTGTGTGAAAACATTACAGCTGAGCAGACACACGACACACTTTCGCTGCGTAGTAACGAACTGTCTACTGATTTACTAAATTTGCCAACAGCTGGAGGTTCTCCAGCTCTGCAGGAATTTTTAAGGACTTATAAGCATATTAATAATAATAATAATAATTATTATTATTATTATTATTATTATTATTATTATTAACACAGGCAGGAATCTTTGACCAACTCTCCAGAGGTGAAGCGGGTTCCTTTGAAGCACTGTCCTGTGGACAGTGACGCTCTTTTAAAAGCTTACAATATTTCAGCTGAGTCGTTCCTTTTCGTTTTAAAGAAACTGTCAGCTCTGGAAACCTCTTTAGCCAAGGTCATAAGTCTCTTAATTCCTAAAGAAACTCATGGCAAGCAACAAGCTTCAAGGAAGCGGATGGAAGTTGACAAACAATTTTCAAGTTTAGTCCTAGAGAAGGAAACTGTTCAACTTAGGTCTTCTGGGGAAGGGAGTTCAAATTTTTCAGACAGAGTGCTGCAGACAAAGATGGTGTCCCTCTCAATAGTATGGAACCCCCTAAATAGTAACCATTGGATGAATAAATATTATGCAAGGATTTCTCTGAGTAAGCTGTTGCATTTTAACATTTCACAAGTGGATATTCTATCTTATCAAAGGCTTCCTAGTAGAAATTTTAGGACCATGAGGCTTGTTCTAACTTTTGGTAATGATGTGATTCTGTTAGCTCTAATTAGAATGTGACACTTTTGGGGCAGGTTTCAGATTTATCTACATAAGTAGTAGAGGTACATACCTGCTGTCAAAAACCATGTGCTTGTGTTTACAAACAAATGCACGTGGCTGGAGGGTGACGTCACAGGGGCGTGGCGTAGCAGCTGTCAAAATGCACTTACATCAGCGGAAATACATCAGCGGAAACCTCCACGTGGCCAGAAAGTGTCATAAGTAGGGGTACACCCTCACCCCCGGAGGTTTGCCCCCCACCCTCCACCCCTACTCCCAGAATATGTCCAGACATGTCCCAAAGGTGGGCATGTGACCCCTCTACAAACACAGGTCCGGGTGGCCATTTTGTGTAACTTTTTTTTTTTGCTGCAACAGGGTCAACTGACCCCTCTACAAACACACCAAGCCATCTTGGACCAATAGGAACAGGTTTCAGAGCCCAGAATTGTCTGTATGCACAGGCCTGATAACGGTCAGGCGGCCATTTTATGTAACTTTATTGGCTGAAACGAGGTCAAGTGTCCCCTCTATGAACAAAACTCACCACCCAGGGCCTATGAACAAGTCTCCACCACTTTGCCAGCATGGCTAACAAATAAAGTCAAGGAAGCTTTAGAGGGGAAGAAGACTTCCTTCAGAAATTGGAAGGCCTGCCCAAATGAAGAGAACAGATAAGCAACACAAACTCTGGCAAAATGAAATGCAAGGGGTAGGTGAATAGCCTGTGTCTCTCTGAGCCATCCTGATTTTGCAGACTCACTGTTTGTGCGATCATGGGGTCCCCAGAGAGATCACTGGAGTCAGCTTGTACCCCTGACAGTTGTAAAACTCAGCCCAAGAAAGCATTCTATTAGCACAAGTTCTGATGATGATAAGTTTCCACCGAAGCCCACTAATTTCTTTTCTTCTCACAAATACGCACATGCATACTTTTTCTAAAGCAAGACTTTTCTCTGTCCCTCTCACAATATGAACATTTCTGGAACATATATCCTTTGGTTGCAAACCTAAACACACAACAGTTACCTGGGAGTAAGCCCTCATGGGTGCATTAAGGCTTTGACTTAGAAACTGTATAGAATGGTTGCAATCTCGTCTTATATGATTTAAATCACTTCACAGAACTTAATTTTAATGATTTAAATCTCAATTTAAAGCACCATTTTCTAGTAAAAGTACATTCTTGTTGTCGAATATAACCTTAGTACATATTCAGAGGTGTAATCCGTATTCAGACATCATAATACTGTTTCATTTGGGCAACCAGACCTTGCATTTCTTTGTTGCAGTGTTTGCATTTTTGCACACATGCCTGACTTACCCACATGAACAGAAACTTGATTAAAATATTCCCAAGTGAGGTCTCTTTTAAGCATGCAACCATGATAGATGTTTCCCTTCTAAAATGGAGGATACACTTGGAAAAGGTTTCCTCCATGTTCCTGTTGCTTGCCCAGATCTATTCCGACCTCCCCAGATCTTCTTGTCATCCCTTGGCCTTCTTTATCCTGATTCAGACACTATTCTGTGGCAGTGTACACAAGCTGCCATGAATTACTGTACCTGGGTTCATTTTAAAAATTCAGACCGGGATACAGGCCCTTAAAGTGCACGGTACAGATAGGATGTATAATGCTGTACCTGTGTAACATTTGAATGACTGTACCTGTGCACAGATTTGTACTGGTGTGTACACTCATTGTACAATTGTTGAACAGAATGTGTGAATGGACCAACAAGTTCACAGAATATAATTAGGAGTTATGATTAACAATCATGTTCATGATATCTTTGATCTATGTTCTTTTTAAAAAATAAATAAATTGGTTTAAGAAAAAAAATCCAACTTAAATTAAAAAATCTGGATTTTAAAAAAATCATTGTTTTCTATCAACCCTGGCTGCAATTCTATGCAACATTTACTTTATCAGTTTTGAAAAATTAAGCCATATAGATCACAGACCTGAGAGAGAATTTATGCTGAAGAGCTCTCCTTTCAATACTACTATCAGTCACCAAAGTTTTTTAAAAAACCAAAATAACCAGCCAACAGCTAACAAAAAAACTGGTATAATCAAGGACTATAGAGAGAGGTGCAGCTACTTGAATATTTTGGACTTGCCTGGTTTCTAAGCTTGGAGGAAACTGATTATCTAGACCCATTTCAAACTGGTTTTCGGTCGGGCTATGGGGTGACTGCCTTGGTCGGCCTGATGGATGAGCTGCAATTGGGAATTGACAGAGGAAGTGTGACTCTGTTGGTCCTTTTGGATCTCTTGGCAGCTTTCAATACTATTGACCATAGTATCCTTCTGGAACGTCTGAGGATGTTGGGGGTGGGAGACACTGTTTTACAGTGGTTCCACTCCTAACTCTCGGATAGATTCCAGATGGTGTCGATTGGAGACTGTCACTCTTCAAAATCTGAGCTTAAGTATGGTGTCCCTCAAGGCTCCGTACTTTCTCCAATGCTTTTTAACATCTACACGAAGCCGCTGGGAGAGATCATCAGGTTATTTGGAGCCAGGTGTTACCAGTATGCTGATGACACCCAGATCTACTTCTCCATGTCAACTTCTTCAGGAGCTGGCATATCCTCCCTAAATGCCTGCCTGGAAGCAGTAATGGGCTGGATGAAGGAGAATAAACTGAAGCTGAATCCAGATAAGATGGAGGTACTTATTGTGCGGGGTCAGAACTCCAGAGATGATTTTGATCTACCTGTTCTAGATGGGTTCACACTTCCCCAAAAGGAACAGGTTCGCAGTCTGGAAGTACTTCTGGATTCACACCTCTCCCTGGTTTCTCAGGTTGAGGCGGTGGCCAGCGGTGCTCTCTATCAGCTCTGACTGATACGCCAGCTGTGCCCGTTTCTCGAGATCAACTACCTCAAAACAGTGGTACATCTGCTGGTAACCTCCCGACTTGACTTTTGTAATGCGCTCTATGTGGGGCTGCCTTTGTATGTAGTCCGGAAACTTCAGTTGTTTCAGAATGCGGCAGCCAGGCTGGTCTATGGGTCATCTCGGAGAGAACATGTTACTCCTTTACTGATGGAGTTACCCTGGCTGCCAATAGGTTTCCGGACAAAATATAAAGTGCTAGTTATAACTTACAAAGCCCTAAACGGCTTAGGCCCTGGGTTTTTAAGAGAGCGTCTTCTTCATTACAAGCCCCACTGCCCATTGAGGTCATCTGAGGAGATCCGTCTCCAGTTACCGCCAACTTGTTTGGTGGCTACACAGAGACGGGCCTTCTCGGTCACTGCCCCGAGATTGTGGAATGCGCTTCCTGCTGAGATACGATCCTCCCCATCTCTGGCAATTTTCAAAAAAACACCTGAAACCCCATCTTTTCACCCAAGCTTTCTCAGCTTTCTCAGCTTCCTAATATTTTTGGGATTTAACTTCTGGATTATTTTTAAATTGTTAAATTGTTTTTAAGTTTTAAATTGTTTTTAACTGGTTTTATGTTATTGTAAACCACCCAGAGACGAAAGTTTGAGGCGGTATACAAATTTGATAAATAACAACAACAACAACACTAGTTGGGCCTTTACTACCCAGTTAGCAAGGCCCCGGGATCCCCAATGTGTGGTGGTACAGGAATACATGTACTCATTTTTAATTAATTTCTGAAACTTGAAGGCCTCAGACAGATCATTATAGAGTTTCAGGACTGTCTTCTGGTAATCAGTAACTCCCACGGCTTGTTCAAAAATCTGCACAGCAACATTTTTAAGGACATAAAGAAAACTAGCCATCACCCTCAGCCATTCATATGGTCTTTCCCACACACCACCAGATTTGGTGGAGCGTCAGCATTGCCCGGCTCCTCATCAGCGAGTTCTAAAAACAAGAACATGATAAAGTTAGAAAACTATACATTAGCCCGCCCCACAAGGATTATTTATTTAGATATGTATACCCCCACCCTCTGCAGTACTCTACTGCTCAGGGGTGGATCAGAGGCTCTTATTTCAACAGAGAGCACATTCCAAAGTCCAGGGGCTAGACCAGAGAAGGCCCATTCCTGAGTAGCTGCCAGAAGAGTTAGCGGCAGCCACAGGCGAACAAGAACATTAATAAAATAGCTACAATGTAAAATAAGACTAATCAAGTTAAACAAATTAAACTAAACAAATTAAAAGACCAGAGTAAAACCACAATTTTTAAAGTTTCAAATTGAGTCATTTAAAATGCCAGAAAATTGAGAACTATCAAAACTACATCCTCTTTAAAAGTATGTGTTTTTAATTGGTTGCTAAAAACACCAAGTTTTTTATTCTGAATGCTTTAAAACTAGTGCCCCAGGTGAGACACAAACTCACAAGCATGGTGTTGTGCTTTTGTACAAATTCCCTATGCTATCCATTGCGCGTGTGGAAAAATTCTAGTTATTAATAATTCTCTAAAAGTCACCTTAAAAACCTGGGTTTTCAATTGTTGATGGAACACACATTTTAGAAATCTATGTTCTACACACCAGTGAAGAGGAATGAGAGTAAAAACTAACTCACTTTTTGATTGAGAATGTAAATAGCATATTTGTCTGTAACCTTATTGTGTAACCCCATCTCCTTATGTTGTAAGTGTGATACTGCCACAGAGTTTGGGCTGTTCCAGATTACAAGCTGGTGAAGCAGTACCAGATGCATTAAAGCAGGACTGCATTCTGACAAAGGGGCCCAGAATCAAGCCACATTCTATTTGAGGACCCCAGTTCTCACACACTCCCCAGGGGTCAGCATCCAGAGCAAATAGGTTAAACAGAGTTGCACCACACACACACCCCCTGGATTTTCACAAGAGCACTTTTGCAGAAAAATTTCCATTCAGACAGAGGTGTCATACCATTTATGTGTGTGTGTGCAAATGTTGCACACAAAAACCGGCATTCCTCCATTCAATAGCACAACACTAATCTGGAGCACAAGCTCCAGACTTTACGACCAGTTTGAACAGTCTGGCACGCAGATGCTTTGATATCAGCCAGGGATGCAGTTGGATGAGTCTGTTTTAAAAACTAGAACCTGTTCACTTGGCTACAGAGATAGAGGCCTTGTAAAAATACTTAAGAACCTGACAATGGAACAAGCTAGCTCTTGAACACAGGGCAGCTAGAGTTACTATAAGACTTTTCTGACACCACACTCACTGGAGAAAGTAATGAATGGGTAATACAAAGGGCAAAGTGTCATGTCAAGTTACACTTACAACATAAAGAACATGAATGAATGCAGATTTGTAACGTATTAAGAATATGATATTCTACGTAGAGTGTCGGACACAGTAGTGTATGTGCTTGAGAAGGCACATTTTCATATCATAGTTTAGTGTTGTCCAAAACCATGGGTAGATTGTGTCTACATCTGAAAAAACAAAAGCAGCAATATAATGGATCAGTCATTTCAATGTGGTTGCTAACTGCTCAGTGTAAAGTAATATTTCCCCATTAAAATAAACCCGTTATTTCCTCAAAGTGCAGATAACTACCCTTGCTAACTTGGCAAAGAGGCACCTTTTAAACGTGGTTATTCTCTTTATTTAGCAGGGGGAAAGCAACTGGCCCTATCCACCCCCAGCACAGTACCTCCAGTGACGGTTGCGGCTGTCTATTTCATGTTTCTTTTTAGATTGTGAGCCCTTTGGGGACAGGGATCCATCTTATTTCTTTATTATTTCTCTGCCCTGAGCCATTTTTGGAAGGGCAGTATAGAAATCAAATGAATGAATGAACTACCACTCAAGCCTCCCAAAGGGAGAGCTGAACAGATATGGCTTAGCATACCTAATAGTCACAGCACATCTCCCTAAAACTCTGCTCCTCCAGAATAGGAAGCCATGTGCAACTTCTCAATAGGACTGCCATGTGCAACTTCTCAAGTGGCAGGCTGTCCCCAACACATGGCTGTTTTCTACAGATGGCTGCTTCTACAGAGAAACAATATGTAGTAGGCTACTCTGCTCCACTCTGTGGAGTTCTCTCTTTTACCCTAAAGAAATAATCACTCCTTCAAACCAACACATTCATCATAAACTTTTGTGGACCAGAATCTGCTGCATCACAGGCATCTGATGTATGGGATTGCTAATTCGCAACAGCTCATGCTGAAACTAGAAAATAAAACATGGCCCCTCAGTGGTTTGGGAAAACCTTTGAAACCCACATGCCTAAAAGGTAAACTAGCAAAATAAAAAGTTATTTATATATTTTTTATTTTTTATTTGTTAAATTTCTATACCACCTTTCATCAAAACAATTTCAAGGCGGTTCACAAAAAAGTTAAAACAAGACTACAAAAATTACACAATTAAAATATTAACTAGAATATACAAATACTGATCTGATTAAAAGTTTAAAAAAGAAAAACAAGCAGACTAAAAATGTAAAAGATACAAAGCAGCAGCAATGGAAATAATCATATGAAAGCCTGGGTAAATAGATATTGCAGGCCTGAAATTTAAGCTAAGGGAGGAAAAAATAAACCCAGCACAGGTTTGGGGAAGCTCTCTTTACCTGAGCATTCCATGCCCCAGACTTTTATATCCCAACACTTTCAAATATACAAGTTCAGTTTTTAACTTTGTCTAATTTGCTGTGTGTAATGTGGTCATGGAATCCTCACCAACTGCAGACTACCACCCCACTTAGTCCCCCAATACCTGAATATGCTATTTATTCATAAATAAATATGCTATTTTATTGGTGAAGGTGAAGATACCCAGAGCAAAGCTCATGCTGAGGAGGAGTGCATGAACCCACATTTGAACCTACAAAACTGGGGGTGCTTGGGATTCAGGCTTTCATGGTCACCACTTACATTCTGAGATAAGTACATAAAAATACAACAACCCCCCCCCCTCCCGCAAATGACTCAGAACATTAGAACTGGCTGGGGGGGAAACAGAGGTGGGGGTTAGGATAATTAATGGTGGCTTAAAGCAAAATTAAACACAAACAAACACAACAATATCTATAGAAAATAGATGAAGACTACACTAAGTTTGAGATGTTAAAAGCAGCAATAAGACCAAAAAAAATGCACAGAGCTTTACAGTTAAGGTTGCAAGCCTATACAGACTTACTGGGGAGACAAGCTAATTGATACAAATGGTACTTACTTCTAAGTAGGCATGCATAGAATAGTTTGCATTATAACCCACCCACCCCCGCTGTCACGGTGGGCGGGGTGGTGCAGCTGTCACTCTCCAGGCACGTGCATTTGTTTGTAAACAGAAGCACATGGTTTTTGACAGCAGGTATGTACCTCTACTACTTATGTAGATAAATCTGAAACCTGGCCAAAAAGCGTCAAATTCTAATTAGAGCTAATGGAATCACATCATTACCAAAAGTCAGAACAAGCCTCATGGTCCTAAAATTTCTACTAGGGAGCCTTTCATCATCATTCTTTATTGCGGTCATAGACCAATACTTAGTAAAACATACATACTTGCAAGAAACTCAGCATAATAAATCACACAGATTATAACGCAATATTAACAGATTAGAATTAAGGCAGATGTGATGAAGTCCAGATAGATCTTGCTGATAGCCAAAGGGAGCAGAGCACCCTCCATTACAATCATAAAACAAAAATCATGGAAAAAAGAAAGCAAAACATTATTGGAAACCTAAGCGGATGTTACAAATGATATAACAGTACCTAGCCATTTTGCTGATTAGGTCATCATCAAGACTGGACAATAAATACTTCAAATAAAAGTCATCCGAATGCCCAGGAAAACGTTGCAGCAAAGGGGACACTAATCTTAAGCGGGTGTCCCTATAGAAATTACAATATAAAATGGCATGCACACTTGTCTCCACTTGACCAGACCCACAGGGGCAAAGTCGAGCAGAGAAAGGGGTACCTTTAAATCTTCCCTTCATAACAGCAGATGGAAGCGCATTTAGATGGGCGAGCATCAAAGC
The DNA here is from genome assembly GCF_027244095.1 of Hemicordylus capensis. Taxonomy (NCBI): domain Eukaryota; kingdom Metazoa; phylum Chordata; class Lepidosauria; order Squamata; family Cordylidae; genus Hemicordylus; species Hemicordylus capensis. Next base: position 238,854,063 of record NC_069657.1, on the reverse strand, counting down.
ACATCTGAATTTAGGAATGGTAATTAGACTCAGATACCTAGCTGGTTTGATGTTAAGCATTTGATCCCCAAAAAAGACATTCTTAGGCAAGGAAGCAACTTCTTCCTGCAGTTCCATATCCATGATACGTTGTTTGATCTCAGTCCTGGCTCGATCATATCCCATTTTGATAATCTCACCCTGAGAGAAACCATAATGAGCCAATTTGTCAATAATTTGGGTCTTCCACTTGAATCTGAAACAATCAGTCTTAATAAGGAGGGCCAATCCTACACAAGAGAAGACAAATTTTAACCAGAATAATATGATATTCCTCCAATAACAAGTTTCCAATCTAATAATACCCACCTCTCGTCTTAATGCAACATTAGGCACGCATCGGGGACTAACAATATAGATCTCAGATATTTGGACTGCAGGGCTTCTAAAGCCACAAAGTTGGTAACAGGTCCTATTTGGGCTCCGTACAACACTTGAGGTGGACTTTAGATACAAATAGTTTAACTGCAGCGGGGATATAAGAACCCCCCCTCGAGAAATAAAAAGATGTAATTAGATTAGTGGTTAGCTGTGCTGTCAACAAAGTAGATTTAAGGTGGACATTGCATGACCCTGATGAATGAAAAACCACTCCTAGGTATTTAAAGGAGTTGACGTGTGCAATCCTATGACCATTGATGGACCAACAATATTGCCTAGATTGTTTTGCAAAGACTAAGACTTTAGTTTTTTCATAATTTATCTCAATGAATTCTTGGGAACAAAATTTTGAAAGAAGGCCCAAGGCACGTCTCAAACCAGTTGGGGTTTGGGACATGATTGCCATATCATACGCATATAAAAGGATAGATACATGCTTATTTGCTATTTTGGCAGGATGCGTAGAAGGTGTAGATACAAAAGGGACCACCGAGTTAATGTATAGATTAAATAATAAGGGAGCCAGGATGCAACCCTGCCTCACGCCCCTGTATGTAGGTATCGCAGTCAAAAGGGACCCTAGTGCATTGCAGCGAACTTTTAGAAAGGTGCCTTCATACAAGGAAGAAATCAATAATAGCAACCTTTTGTCTATCGAGATATCCCACAGTTTACGCCAAAGCCTTTCATGGGATATATGATCGAATGCGGATTTAAGATCGATAAAGGTGACATAAAGTCCGGAAGCTGGCTTACTATAATATTTTTCAGATAAGAGTTGTAGAGTGAAGGCGTGCTCCAGGGTAGACTGGCCTGCTGGAAAGCCAGCCTGCTCCGGGGCCAGAACATCATTTGTTTCAATCCAATCCACCAATTTATAAAACAGAGGTTTAGCATAGATCTTACTAATCACATTTAGAAGGCTGATTGGGCGATAATTTTTAGGGTCATCTCTGTTGCCCTTTTAATAAATGAGTATAATAATGGCTACACCCCAATCACGGGGGATATTAGCCGTAGAGTCGATGTAAGAAAAGAGAGAAGCAAGCAGGGGTACCCACCAATCAAGATTAGACCGCAGCGCATCAATAGTAATAAAGTCGCTTCCTGGGGCCTTGCCTCTAGGAAAAGATTTAATAAGCCTTTCGACTTCGGGGCACGATACAGGGTCCCAACTGGGAATCACAGTATTATTTAATTCGTTGATGATATTAACATCCATCCCACTAACCCTTTTATAGAGGAAACGAAAATGCTCTTCCCAGGCAGCAGCTGAGATACAATAAGAGGGGGAGGACAAAGCTTTGCCCATTACGGGTGAGATCAGCCTCCAGAAGATAACTTGGTTCTTTGATCTAGCCGCCTCAATTAATTTGGCCCAGTTTTCTCTGGCGGCTTTAAATTTCTTATCTCTAATTAGCTGTTTGTATTGTGATTTATTTATTTATTTGAGATCTCCTGCTTAGAGATTAACAAGGGATTAGCAACATGGCTTTTAAAGACCCTTACCAAATCCCTTTTTGCATTCAGGCAGTCAAGATCGAACCACGGCTTAGATGGAGCCTTGAGGTGATTACTAGAATGAGATCGAGATTTAACCAGCACAGGAAGTAAAAGAGCCAAAATACCATGATAGATGGAGAGAGTAGAATCCCTCTCCTGAATGGTATGTGGGGCTAATATCGCTTCTTGCAAACCGCTAGCTTTGTCTGAATTCAGTATTGCAGAGAAACGAAAGGCACATTCTTCTGCCCATTTAGCTCTGAGGGGCCCATGCTCCAATTCTAAATGGGACAGCTGTCCATCCACCAAATGGATTGAGCCAGTCAACCATAAGCATAGCTCAAAAGGAGAATGGTCACTTTCCGGGCGAGGGACCACCAGAAAAAAGCTGACAAACGAAGCCAAATTACGTGAGATAGCCATATAATCAATCAAAGAAGGATTGGAACCAGACCAATGGGAGAATTCAGCAGGAAAATCTGTTATAACGGAGCCATTAAGGAGATGGAGATCCTCCTTATGGCATAGGGACAGGGGATGGAAACCACGGGTATTAGACCTGGGGTCCTTAGAGTACCTTGTAAGCAAGGGGAATGGAATAGGGATATCGGCAGGTTGGTATTGAAATTTATTACAGAGAGTGTCGATATCAGAACCCAAACGAGCATTAAAGTCACCAACAATTATCACAGAAGTCCCCCAAAAAGCTGCTCGAATAGAAGCTATAAAGGCCTCTAATTTATGCCATATCTCGTCTATATTTGTACAGGAACCAACAGGAGGTACATAAACAGAAATCGCTATTATATTAAACGTTTTCAGGCTAATAAGTACGGCAAGGGCTAGCAAATCCAATTGTCCAATTAGGGACACTTTACCCCTGAGCATGGTGGAAGTAAGAATTGCCAACCCCCACCCCTTTGGCCTACCCTTTCCTGTACCTGGTACTGCATCTAAAGAGTGCACCAAAAAACCAGACAAAGAGATGTTACCGATAATCCATGCTTCCTGTAGGAAAAGAATATCAAAACTGCTTATAAAGGAGCGGAAATCTGAATCACAGATCTTGTGTTTCCAACTGGCCACTTTCCAGGAAAGCACCCTGAGTTACACCGTGAACCCCACAAGTCAATTTTGTCTAGAGTGAGGGCACTCTTTGTCCAGAGCATTAGCACTCTCCAGCACAGGAGGGGATCTTCGTAAGGATTCGCAGTTAGTAGCCGATGGCAAGTCCAGCACAACAAGGGGTCTTGATAAAGATTCCTGTGTAGTGTCAACTGGCAGATCACAGAGAGGATTGGAATCCCCTTGAGAGACCAGAACATCCGAACTCTCCATAGGATTGTTAGTGGAGGACATATGGGTAGGGTCCAAGGTGGACAGTAAAGCATCAAAGCGCGGATCACTGAGCATGCCTGCCCACCTGTTTTTCTCCATCAGAGCATTCTCTTGAATGGCTATATCAACCAGCTTCAGTACCTCTGAGCTATATTTAGAGACATGAGAGGAATGTGAGATACAAAGTGAATACAGCTCTTTAGAATGAATAGAGGGATCATTAATTGTCCGAGTTGAAACAGGAATTGAAACCAAGGCATTTTTCTCTGTGTTGTTTCCCAGCGGAGCCAAATTATCCACTGTCTCAGTCAATGGTAAAGAACTCTAATGTAATTCAGAGGAGATCATATCAATGAGATCGGGAGAGTCATTAGGTCTAAAAGAATTAGTTGCAGCTGTAACCAGACAGGTGAGCAGCTCTTGCCTTCCTTGTTTAAGCTCAGCCAGCTGTGAAGACTCAAAGGGAGTGGAATGTCCTTGAGAGTCAATAATGATAAGCAAATCATTTGCAGGATTCAGGCTATTAGCTGCACCGAGACATGAACATAATCTTGCATGACATAAATTGGTCTTTTTTGCTCTCTCTTTGATCTTCTGTGCATAGAGAGGCATTGGCTGGAGATCAACGAAACATCTTTGAGTTCTAATGCCATATCTAGTCAATAGCCGGTTTGAGCGAAGCAACATCGAAGGAAACCTGGCAGTTTTAAACGTGATCATAATCCTTTGATAAGAATTAAAATCAGGTAGATAGTTGTAATGGACTACATCCTGATATGAAATGGGTGTTAAAAGTCTCAAAGAGCGAAGTATGGCTTCCTTGTGATGCCATTTAGAGTAATTTATGGGAATTCTAGAAATCAGAAGCGTGATACAATTTGATTGCAAAACATAACAAGACTTGTTAATACATTTCTCAGGAGATGCAAAGACAAATTATCTTGTTCCCATTTGCATGGGAAGAGCCCTTGATGTAAAGGCACAATTGCATTTTTGGGGGGAATAACTTTGTCTGGAGAATTTTTGTTTACAAAACAAAGATAAAGAGTCCAGTTTCTTTTGAAGAGAATGCAGGTTTTGCAGCACATGTTTAAGGGTATTTGCAGTAAGATTACAGAACTGAGAGAGGGTGGCATTTAGATTTCCAATGTCTTGTGAAGCTTGAGCTTGAGCTATATCAGTCTGATGAGAAGCCGTAGCAGCCCTCTCATTAGGCTCTGAATCTGGGTCAATTGAAGACTCCTATTCAACGAAGCTGGTATATGGGAGGCACTTACTTTAGTAAGTAAAAATTCATCCATCCAAGATTGTTTAGGACGGTGATCCTCCTCCACATTGCCAGCTGCAGGACTGAGACGAGCTCTCTTCTTCCTCGTCATAATGTATGAGAGATTTGAGCAGTAAAACACAATTAGCAAAAAACCAATCAACTAAAACATCTGCCCAGGGATTAAAAGGTATTTAAAAAGTATTTAAATAAAATAAAATAAATACTATAAAGATAGGGACTAAAAAAGGAAAAAATAACAGTTACAATGATGAGAAGTGGGGGAGCTGAGGAAAACACGTCCATCCACCATCAGATCTAAGCCCCTCCCCCTTCAGTAAATTCAGGTTTTCTTCCCTGAGTGGCCCTAGGAAGCCTTTGATAAGGTAGAAGATCCACTTGTGAAATGTCAAAATGCAACAGCTTACTCAGAGAAATCCTTGCATAATATTTATTCGTCCAGTGGTTACTATATAGGGGGTTCCATACTATTGAGAGGGACACCATCTTTGTCTGCAGCACTCTTTCTGAAAAATTTGAACTCCCTCCCCCAGAAGACCTAAGTTGAACAGTTTCCTTCTCTGGGACTAAACTTGAAAATTGTTTGTCAACTTCCATCTGCTTCCTTGAATCTTGTTGCTTGCCACGAGTGTCTTTAGGAATTAAGAGACTTATGACCTTGGCTAAAGAGGTTTCCAGAGCTGACAGTTTCTTTAAAACGAAAAGGAACGTCTCAGCTGAAATACTGTAAGCTTTTAAAAGAGCGTCGCTGTCCACAGGACAGTGCTTCAAAGGAACTCGCTTCACCTCTGGAGAGTTGGTCAAAGATTCCTGACTGTGTTAATAATAATAATAATAATAATAATAATAATAATAATAATATTATTATTAATATGCTTATAAGTCCTTAAAAATTCCTGCAGAGCTGGAGAACCTCCAGCTGTTGGCAAATTTAGTAAATCAGTAGACAGTTCGTTACTACGCAGCGAAAGGGTGTTGTGTGTGCTACTGTGCTACTGGGGACGTGCTATCGCCCTCTGGATCAAAATGATGACAGTGACTGGGAGTTGCAGGAGGAAATCAGGGAGGCGTCAAGGAGAGGCAGGGCTGTAATAATGGGTGATTTCAACTACCCACACATAGACTAGGTAAATTCACATTCAAGTCAGGACAAAGAGGTCAAATTTCTAGATACGCTAAATGACTGTGCCCTAGAACAGTTGGTCATGGAACCAACCAGAGAGAAGGCGACCTTAGATCTAATTCTGAGTGACACCCAGGACCTGGTGCGTGATGTCAGTGTCATCGACCCTTTAGGGAACAGTGACCACAGTGCCATCAAATTCAGCATACATGCGGGGAGTGAATCACCAAGGATGTCTAACATGGACATTTTGAATTTCAAAAGAGGAAACTTCTCCAAAATGAGGAGTATGGTGAAAAAAAAGCTGAGGGGGAAAATCAGGAGAGTCACTTCGCTCCAGAGTGCATGGAGTTTACTCAAAACCACAATACTAGAAGCCCAGTTAGATTGTATACCCAAAAGGAGGAAAGGTACCACTAAGTCCAGGAGGATGCCAGCATGGCTAACGGGTACCATCAAGGAAGCCATAAAAGGGAAGAAGACTTCCTTCCGAAATTGGAAGGCCTGTCCAAACGAAGAGAACAAAAAGGAACACAAACTCTGGCAAAAGAAATGCAAGGTGACAATAAGGGAGGCAAAAAGAGAGTTTGAGGAACATTTAGCCAAAAGTGTCAAGGGGAATAACAAAAACTTCTTTAAGTACATCAGAAGCAGGAAACCTGCCAGGGACGCGGTTGGGCCATAGAAAATGAGGGAGTGAAAGGGATTATTAAGGAGGATATGGAGGTTGCAGAGAAACTGAATGAGTTCTTTACATCTGTCCTCACGGCAGAGGATACTGAGCATATACCTGTTCCTGAACCAGGCTTTTTAGGGATGGAGGCTAGAGAGCTGAGTCAGATAGAAGTGACAAGGGATGATGTTCTAAACTGTCTGGAAAAACTGAAAGCTAACAAATCACCAGGGCCAGATGGCATCCATCCAAGAGTCCTCAAAGAACTCAAATGTGAAATTGCCGAACTTCTTCCTAAAATATTTAATTTATCCCTGAAATCGGGCTCTGTACCAGAGGACTGGAGAGTGGCAAATGTAATACCGATTTTCAAAAAGGGATCCGGGGAGATCCGGGAAATTACAGGCCAGTTAGCCTAACATCCGTTCCAGGCAAATTGATGGAAAGCATCCTCAAGGATAAAATTGTAAAGCACCTAGAAGAACAGGCCCTGCTCGGAGTGAGCCAGCATGGCTTCCACAAAGGTAAATCTTGCCTCACCAACCTTTTGGACTTCTTTGAGAGTGTCAACGAGTGTGTGGATCAAGGTGATCCAGTTGACATAGTATACCTGGACTTCCAAAAAGCTTTTGACAAAGTTCCTCATCAAAGGCTCCTGAGGAAACTTAGCTGTCATGGGATAAAGGGACAAGTACATGTGTGGATTGCTAACTGGTTGAAAGACAGGAAACAGAGGGTAGGTATAAATGGAGAGTTTTCACAATGGAGGGAAGTAAGAAGTGGGGTCCCCCAGGGATCTGTACTGGGACCGGTGCTTTTTAATGTATTCATAAATGATCTAGATTCTAGAAGCAGAGGTAAGCAGCGACGTGGCCAAATTTGCAGATGATACCAAACTCTTCCGGGTAGTGAAATCTCAAACGGATTGTGAGCAGCTCCAAAAGGATCTCTCCAAACTGGGGGAGTGGGCGACAAAATGGCAAATGCAGTTCAATGTTAGCAAGTGTAAAGTGTTGCACACTGGGATGAAAAACCCCAACTTCAAGTATATGCTGATGGGATCCGAGCTGTCGGTGATGGACCAGGAGAGGGATCTTGGGGTTGTGGTTGACAGCTCGTTGAAAGTGTCGACTCAATGTGTGGCAGTTGTGAAAAAGGCAAATTCCATGCTAGGGATCATTAGGAAGGGGATTGAAAATAAAACGGCTAACATTATAATGCCCTTATACAAAACTATGGTGCGACCACACTTGGAGTACTACGTACAGTTCTGGTCACCACATCTTAAAAAGGACATTGTTGAACTGGAGAAGGTACAGAAAAGGGCAACCAAGATGATCAGGGGACTAGAGCACCTTTCCTATGAGGCAAGACTACAACACCTGGGGCTTTTTAGTTTAGAAAAAAGACGACTGCGGGGAGACATGATAGAGGTCTATAAAATCATGCATGGTGTGGAGAAAGTGGAGAGAGAGGGATTCTTTTCCCTCTCACACAACACTAGAACCAGGGGTCACTCCATGAAATTGATTGCCAGAAGGTCTAGGACCAACAAACAGAAGTACTTTTTCACACAACGCGTGATCCACTTGTGGAACGCTCTGCCTCAGGATGTGGTGACAGCCAACAACCTGGATGGCTTTAAGAGGGGTTTGGATGACTTCATGGAGCAGAGGTCTATCAATGGCTACTAGTCGGAGGGCTGTAGGCCACCTCCTGCCACAAGGGCAGGGTGCCTCTGAGTACCGGTTGCAGGGGAGTAATGGCAGGTGAGAGGGCATGCCTCCTGACTGTAGGCTCCCAATGGCATCTGGTGGGCCACTGTGCGAAACAGGATGCTGGACTAGATGGGCCTTGGGCCTGATCCAGCAGGGCTGTTCTTATGTTCTTATGTGTCTGCTCAGCTGTAATGTTTTCACACAAATCAATTAGCTCCGAGTATCTGTTTTCCAAAGGTAGGTCAGTACTTACATTTCCCAATGTCGTTAAATATTGATCAATCTTTAAGTTTTTCAGCTTCTTCTTTTGCCTGTCAGGCTGCCCCTCTAAAGGAGATCTAATCCTCTTTTTGTTCTTCTTCATGTCGTGCCCACTAATCTCAGCAGTAGCAAGGGAGAGCTTGTTATTGAATGAAATACAGCACTCTAATCATAGAGGAGAGCTTGTTGTCGAGTGACATACAGGTCATCCAGACAGTTTGTAAAGCTCTTGGGGTAAAACTGCAATTTCATACCCCTCATCATCCTCAAAGCTCAGCCTACGTGGAAAGAAGGACCTAGGACTTGAAGACCAAACTGGCTAAGACTATCAAAGATACTGGCCTGCCCTGGCCAGATGCTCTACCCTATGTGCTCTTATCTATAAGAAATACTCCAAATCGAAAACATGGATTAGCACCCCATGAAATTGTGATGCGAAGGCCACTAAGGGTGGGAGTCGAACCCAGGGGTAAAGTTAGTACAGGACAGCTTGGTCCAGCTAGACCAAGATATTGTACAGTCTTGTGTAAACCTGACTAAAGTGTTTATGTCTCTCCACTCACAGGTAAAAGAGGCTCATATACTTCCAAGCACTGAGGCTTGTCATCTTTGAAACCTGGTGTCATGCCTCTGTCCTCAGATTGTGAAGAGGAAGGGAAAGCTGGCAGTCCACCAGCAGCTGCAGGGGAACCTGAAGGGCAGAGTCCAGCTGTCAGCCCACAGCAGATACCTGAGGCAGGTCCAGTTGAAGCTTCAGGACAAATGGAACCATCAGAGATAGCACTCGTAGACAGGGAATAGAGAGCAGGACACTGAGGTAAATGGTGAAGCACCTTTGCATCCTCGCGAGAGAAGACTGATGAGACGCAGACAACAGGTGGAAGAACTCAGGAGAAGTAGATGCCTGCTCCACAAGCCAGATCAACCCTGAATCTGTGTCAGCTGGCCGAAGGTGGAGAGCAATTAAGCCCGGCTATAAATCAAGTCCGAAAGCTGCAGCTAAACGCTGATAGCAACACGTCTCTTTTTCCTGGGTATGTCATCACATGCCTGTCCATGCCAAAGGGGGGTTACCCATGATCCCTATTCCTTTAAATAGTACTGAACTGTCTGCTTATGATTATGCTACATGGGGAACGAAGCCAAATACCACCTGGGCAGATATGCAAGATGAGACTTGTTTGTGCCTATATGTGCAGCCTAAGGAAGGAGAGTTTTGTTTCCAGTGTAATGGCACAGGTTATAAAGTGAGAAATAGCTCCTGTGAAGTCACCTTTGTAAAGAATGGGGCTAACATAAACGGCTCTTACAAACCAAATGTCATTCCTTTTGATTACTCCATTCAAGGCTATTATGAACAGATAGCCCTCTACATCCAAACCTGCAACACAGGATATATGGCCCTGGTGGGACACTCTTTTGTATGTGGCAATAGAACCTATAGGACTTTACCTCCAAACTGGTCTGGAAGATCTTATGTAGCTCAGTTATGGCCTACAGTTACAATTACCCAACACTATCCTAAAGAAGGAATGCGAAATCAGCGGGATTTGGGCTCTGCCCAAGATATAGTGGGCAACAGAACCCCTTTAACAGTGGCTGATGCAATAGGATGGTCCTTCCTCCCACCGGTAGGAGTGGCCAGAGTTGGAGGTGCTGTTATTAGGCTCCAGGCAGTAGTGGAGGTTTTGGTCAATGAAACAGGAGAAGCCTTTCTTTCTTTGGCAAAGGAACAAAGGAAGATTAGGCAAATGACCCTGCAAAATAGATTGGCTTTGGACTACTTCTTGGCTTCTAAGGGTGGTGTTTGTGCCCTTGTAGGGAAAGAATGTTGTATATATATTCCTGACAATTTTGATGAAACCTTTGACCATATGCAGAAGACCCAACAAGTGGTCTATGTACCCCCAGATCACACTGGGGATACTTGGTCTCGGTTCATGGTCTTGGCTGCCAGATTTGGGAGCCCAGGGAAGGAAAAAATTAGCAGTTTGTTTTATTATCCTAATTTCCATTGCTTTATTATTATTATTATTATTATTATTATTTACATTTATATCCCGCTCTTCCTCCAATGAGCCCAGAGCAGTGTACTACATACTTGAGTTTCTTTTTCACAACAACCCTGTGAAGTAGGTTATGCTGAGAGGATGTGACTGGCCCAAAGTCACCCAGCTAGTTTTATGGCTGAATGGGGATTTGAACCCGGGTCTCCCCGGTCCTAGTCCAGCACTCTAACCACTACACCACGCTGGCTTTTATATGTTGGGGTCATGTTATTGAAATGCTGTATGCAAACTCTAAACAGATCTGATGCTATTTATGCCTGCCTCACTCGAGCTGAACTGCACGAAATTCCTACCAAGTTGCGCAAACATGAGGCATGCCTTCAGATGTGTGAAGTGCAAAAGTGAGGCTTAATGTATTCACATGGAGCCTCAAAGGCGGGGAATGATGAAGAAAAACTTTATTTGGGTCTGGTTTGGGCCTAGTCAAAAATCTAGGCAAGGCCTGTAAGTTTGGATTTCAGTGCTCCTGAAGGGTTGCTATGGTAACACAATGTATCATTGTGCTGTTTGGAGGGAATTGAAGGAGATGGGATGACATAAGAACTGCTGGCAAATGGTGATTGGTGCACACTCTCAGTATAGTCCGATGTCTGACCTTTAAAATAATTGGGTAACTGGTTATGTTGTATGCCCCTGATTGGGGGGAAATTTATTGCATAATGTTGAAATGTTATTCTATTATGATTGTTTCAGACAGTGTGCTGTAAGCCCTTAACTGGTGAGCCTATGTTTGCATTAAGATATGTAAATGTTTAAAGCACTTTTGCCAAGTCTACTGCAGGCACCCGGCATGTTGTGATAATAAATCTTGAACCTAATGGATGGTGTGGCCTCCACTCATTCAGACAAACTCCTGGAGATTTCTCCACAATGCTTTATCAAGTATCCAAAGCAGGACATGCTTCAGGGCCTTACTGAAAAAACTAAGCATGGCTAAATGTTAGAAATGGGGCTCAGTAACACACCAAGGATAAACTGTAGAGATAGAAAATGGCTTGAATGACTAACAGCCTGAATTACCAGAAAAAATCTAGCTTCTAGGAGGGTATATCTCTGGTCTGGCCTCAGTTGTGCTGACTGTTTTTAGGTCACCGTTTTATTTGTATTCTACTGTATTTTAATTGCTTCTGACAGTTATTGTAAGCTGCCTTGTGTTGTGAAAATATATGCCTAATGCACCTGCGCAGTAGTCTCCCAGGTCAAATTCTTGTTGCATTTCTATACTGTGTTTTTGTGCTGAGACTCCAGGGGTGGTGAAGTACAAATTAAAAACAAAATAATGAAACAACCAAAGGATTCCATTCAACACACATGCACAGTTAGCATTGTTGTGTATTTGGAAGTTGATCTTCTTCCTCTCTCCCTCCCACCTGAAACATGGAAATAGTCTTCTGTCGTTACCACCTGTTATTTATGGCTCATTTTATTGTTTGTCTCCCCCAGCTCCTAAGCAGCAATGGCTACATCTCTCTGCAAAGGCCAAAACACCACATGTGTTTTGCACCAATTTCATCAGCATTTTAATTAATTTTCCAGGCCACACAGTTTTATTTTATGTATTTTGCTGTCCAACCAGAAAGATGAGATTTCCTAAAATGTCACTATATTCTGTCTGTTTGTAAATAAAATTAGACAACAGGTACTAGTTTCCTCATAGCCGGTACAGGTTGTGAGTAGGGGGTTCAAACTCACTCTGTACAGTATTGGTAGATAGTGTTAGGTATAGTTTTAATGTCAATTGTGCTTATTGTATTATGTTCACACGCTTGTTTTCTTTTGTTCAACCTGTATTGGGGTTGTTTGCTGGTCTGTGACTGTGTACACAAAAGGATTGGTTTCTGTCATGCCTGATTTGATCCTTAGTGAAACCTTATTACATCAAAGAACCCCGGCAAGTTATTATCCAAACCCAAAATTTCCACCAAAGCCAAAGAAGGAAGGAAGGAAGAAATCAGAAATTGAAATGTAAAGACATACATTGGAATTGTAAGAGCTAGACATGGTTAGGGGCTTACACCTGCCCAGTAGGAGTTGTGAACTTCTTTTTTAAACAGACTATCATGCCATATCACTAGTAGTTTATGAAACTTTCCTCAGTAGCATTAGGGGGCTACTTTTTGAAAACATGCCCACTTCTTGGGCGTGTGGAACTAGTCACATGGTTCTTTGCAACCTAGCCATTATTCCTCCCTCAAAAATACAATGCCTACATTGTGTTATTCAGGGAGCAACCTCATGTAGCTCAAGAATTCAGAAAGAGTGTAGCAGTTTTCAGTCATCTGAAGGTCTGTTATCATGTCACATAAAACGGCTAAATGCTAAACAGATAATATTGGGGGCTGCAAATATAGAACTCTATAAGATTACAAAAACAACGGATGTACTCATAGTCCTGGCTTTCTGAGTTTCTTGAACCATTTATAATTTGCTAAAGTATATTATATTTATTTATTGTTATGTTTTATAGAACTATTGTCTAAGAATAGTATGATGGGCTAATGATTGATTGATGGATTAAGTGCCATCAAGTTGGTGTCGACTCTTAGCAGCCACATAGATTCTCTCCAGGATGACCTGTCTTCAACTTGGCCTTGAAGGTCTCTCAGTGGTGCATTCATTGCTGTCGTAATCGAATCATCCTTGCTGCTGGTCATCCTCTTCTTCTCTTTCCTTCAACTTTCCCCAGCATTATGGACTTCTCAAGGGAGCTGGGTTTTCGCATAATGTTTCCAAAGTATGATAGTTTGAGCCTGGTCATTTGTGCCTCGAGTGAAAATTCTGGATTGTTTTGTTCTAGGATCCATTTGTTTCTTTTCCTGGTTATCCAGAATATCCTCAAAAGTCTTCTCCAGCACCAAAGTTCAAAAGCGTCAATGCTTTTCTTCCAAGTCCAGCTTTCACATCCATAGAATGTCATGGGGAAAACCATTGTCTGAAGGATTCTAATCTTTGTAGATATAGACATGTCACGGCATCTAAACATCCTTTCCAAGGCATTCATTGCAACCCTACCAAGTGCTAGTCTGCGGCGTACTTCTTGACTGCTGGATCCTTTACCGTTGATGGTTGATCCTAAAAGGCAGAAGCTATCCACCACTTCAATGTCTTGTGCTTGGCCCCATCCAGGACTTAAAGCTCTTTCCCTGTCTCCTTTGTCCCCTCCCCAGCAGCCACCCCTCATGCTAGCACAGCAGAGAGGTATCACTGGGACTCGGGAGGAAGAGCCTCCTTGCCAGGCTTCCAGGTTTGCGTCCCTCCCTCCCACGCACCTCCTGGCTTTTGCACCCCATCCCCGGACCTCGACGCTGCCTGCTTTGCAGTGGCAACACAAGATCCATATTGTCTTAGAGTCGGGCTGATTTGCCGCCCCTCTGAGTTGGCGCCCCTCTGATCTGCTGCCATAGGAAAGTGCCTACTTTGCCTATCCATTCATCCACCCCTGCATCTACTGATAAACTGAAGGCTTGACATACTGCAAAAGGAGAGACATGATCTGCTACCACAAGAGAAGTTTCACAAGAGAAATTAATAAGAGAAGCTTATTAGATGACTAAGAAGGATAGTTATTGATTGTCACAAAATCTAAAATCAGAATTCAAAACTAGGTTGATCTAAGCAATCTCTTCTTGCCAAAAGGAGCTATTATATTGCAACACCATATCATATGAATTAGAGAAGCTTTAGCAACATCACAGCATCAATATAAGGGAGAAAGCAGTGATATGTTTATGAAATAAACATTATGGTATCCAATAGGTGGAGAAGGCCAGCGGGGCTTCGCCTGCCAGCCATCCTCCTCCCCGCCGGCCGCCCTCCACCTCTGGCTGGAACGTTCCACAAGGTATCCCCACACATTCTGGCTTAGAGAAATAATTATATATATTGTCAGCATGGACTAAGAATTAAAAATGAGTGAGCACTGTACTGTTGTTTCCTTGAACATGAGAGGTTTGGGTGATCCAATCAAAAGGGCCAGGATATCTAAACATATTAAATCCTTTAACCTAGTTGTGGTCTTTTTGCAAGAGACTTATAAGATAGATGGTATTGCTGATAGCTATTTTTGAAAACAGTTTTCTGCTCAAGGGACAAACAAAGCAAGAGGGTTTGGTATTTTATTTAAAGCTGACATTGATCTTGTTACTGAATATTTTTTTTGAAAGATAAAGATGGAAGATTTATTTTTATTAAGGGGAAGTTGCACAATAAGGATATTACTTGCGCCTCTATTTATGCTCCAAATCAGAGACAGATTGACTTCCTTCAGAAAACAAGGAGGAAAATGAAAATGTTTGCTGGTACTAAGATAGTGTTGGGCGGGAGACTTTAATATTGATGCCACTAAGTCATCTAACGAGAATAAATCAAGATCTTTACAATATAAGGAACAAGCCTCACTATCATTGAACTTTCCAAGATTGATGCATAAATATGAATTTATAGATTCTTGGTGAATGCTTAATCCCTCTGCAAAAAGTTTTACCTTTTTTTCAGGAAGACACCAATCTTATTCTAGGTTGCCATATATGGGCACCTAAAACTTTGTTAACTCATTTTCATTTCATAAAATTTCATAAGGGAGAAATTGGACCTATTCTTTTTTTGGATCAAGCCCCAGTGATCTTTAAATTCAAATTATTTATTTACTTATTTATTTATCTATATAATACATTTCTATACCACCCAAAACGCAAGTTCTCTGGACGGTTTACAAACAATAAAGGCAGCCAATAAAAGATTAAAACATTTCAAAAATTAAAATTAAAAAGTTAAAATTATTAAAACATAATTAAAACACAATTAAAACAGTATCTACTTAGAGGAGAACATTTTATTCTCCCTGGTTTGGTGTTTTAAACCTAGATTACTTGTGGAGTGGGTGGCAAAGCAACAATTGGCCCAAACATTAAGAATTTCTTTTAATGGAAATGATAAGGAGCATACATCACTAGTAATGAAATGGGATGTGATGAAAGCTGTTATTAGAGGGGAGTGCATTAATCCGATGAGAAAGATTAAAAAAGAATCAACACAAATGAGTGATAAACTAGAGTTGGGGATTAAACACTTATTGGCAATATTTAACAGAACAGGGTATGTTAATACCTTTAAGCAATAGAGAAGAAAAGGAAGGAGCTCATGGTTTTGGAAACGACAAAAATTTCTACTCAACCCATTTATGTAAAACAAAGTTATTATGAATATGATAATAAAATTACAAGATGGTTAGCATATAAATTAAAGAAAGTTAAGGAGAAGAGGTTTATAAAAGTAATAAAGGATGGTAAAGTTTGAACCATCACTAATACTAAAGATATCAGTGATCAGTTTGTTAAGTTCTTTGAACAATTATATAATTCTCATAACCCAACACAAGGGGAAATTCTTAACTACTTAGATAAGATTAGTACCCCACAATTAACTCCAGAGGAATCAAAATTTTGGATGCAGCATTTACTGAGGCAGAAGTGCTTGAGGTTTTTAAAACCATTCAGAATTACAAATCTCCAGGACCAGATGGTTTGATAGGGGAATTTTTTAGGGAATTTAAAGAAGTTATTATACCTGAGTTTGTAATTTTAATTAATGTTCTACGTCAGGGAGCGTGTTTCCCACCCTCGTGGTATAACTCAAAAAATAACATTAATTCTTCAGATAGGTAGAGATTTACCAGGAAGTCAGCTCTTATAGACCAATTTTGCTACTTAATGTTGATTATAAATTATATACTAAATTGTTGGCAAATTGACTTAAATTAATTAGTTATAAAATTGTTCATATAGATCAATCTGGATTCATTCCTAGGAGAAATATATTTAATTCTATAAGAAATATATTTCTCCACTAACACTTTTATTAACATATCTGGATAGTGGGGAAGATCAATATGGATTGGCTTATTTGAAGATGTTGAAGGGAAAGAATTTTTATAGAATAAGAGACATCCATAGAAATAAGAGGTTATTTAAGAAGGTTGAGATTGAACAACAAACAGGATGTCAAATACCATGGCTAGTTTGGTTTCAAATTAGATCTATATTGATGGATAGTAGCATTGATAGTTCAGCTACCCGATCACTTACAATTTTTGAGAAATTTGAGGAATGGACAGAGAAGCAAGATGGCGTTCTGCTGGGAAGCACCTGGCAATTTGGCTGCCAGGGCTTTCCGCTCCCGTTTGGTCTAATTATCTTTCATCGGTTAGATGAAGATCAGAATGTGTGTGGGGCTTGTTCCCCACCACCCCAGGGTGGGAGTCCGGGGAGATTCCAGGCTTGAAAAAGCCTGGAGGACCCTGGATGAACCCTCAGGAGAGACCTTTCTGCATTAAGCATTAGGCTGAACGGAGAAAGGCTTAACATCATGCCTTCTGAAGAACAACTTGCTATTTATCTATTTTTTTCTTTCCTATCAAATCTCTGAGATGACCATGGCTTTTGAGCTTGCAAGATCTTTGCCATTTCTTTTTACTTTTTCTTGCCTCCCCTTTTTTTGTCTGTATTACTTTTGAGCCTCCTACTGACTTTGCCAGAGGTAATTATGTAAATGGCATTAAGAAGAGGGTTGGCTGGGAGAGGAATGAAGTCTTACATGACCGATGTGCGATTCTACTGCTTAATTTTTTGCAGAACCCAGCATCTTATTTCAATCAGTTTTTAGTTTTACCTTGAAGAATTCCTGTGAGTGGTTTTGCAAAGCGTTTGATGCTCTAGTTACTAATTACTCTCATTTTGAACTCTAATCATAGCACTGGAATTCTGGCACTGATAAAAGTGTTTTATGGCTGGTAATTAAGTTCTTTGCTCTTTGTGTGGCACTCTCTGTTTCAAACGTTTAGTAGCATTATTGAAGTTGGGATGGAATAGATAAATGAATGAGGGTTTTTTAGTTTTTAATGGTTTGAATACAGTATGTATATGGAAGTTTGAATACAGAAGCTCTTTTGTGATACAAGTATGTTTATGTCTCTTGCTTGCTGCCTGGAATTTTTAGCAACATTATTGAAGTTGGGACTGTAGAGACAAATGGAAAGGGGATTATTTTCTGAGCTTTTGATGCCTCCTTTTCATTTTATTATGGATTATGGTGATGGAAAAACAGGGGGGAAGAAATAACTTTGAACGTTTCAGCATCCTTTGGGACTTTGGGACTCTCTTTATTTTCTGCTGTTGACTAATTGGATGAATACCTTCTAGCACCACTGATGGAGTATAAATATTACCCAGCATTGTAAATCCTATTCAGAAGTCTGGCCTGAAAGTCAACATTTGAAATTGGAATGATCAAAAATAGAAGACCTAAGACTTTTTATATTTACTACACGTAACCTGATAACACATTTCCCCATGCACAAGTTTTCTTTCCTATGGAGCTAGTCCAGGCAGTGTTTCCTCTTATCTTTCTACCATGAATGTTTTTAAGACTTTCAAGTTAACCCCTTGATGGACTATGAAAGACTCTTAATAGTATCTACTTATTCGATCTGATTTTTTCTGGGACTCTTTACTATTTTGCTTTGATGTTGGGAAGTAAATGATAAGTGAGAATTAAATAATAGGTTTTTATTTCCTTCCCCCCCTTTTAAATTCATTACTCTTATTTTTAATTCCTATTGCTTTATTTCAAGATAAAAATGTATACATTTAGGTTATCACAATTTATACTAATATGTTTAGTTTGTTATTTTAGCTATTATTATATGCTTATTTAATATGAACATATTCAATTTATTCCCTCTGATGAAATAGCAAATGTATGATATTGAAGAATAGGGGAATCTGTGTTTAAAGGCATATAGGTGCATTTATCTGTTGAAGTTATTAGGTTGAACTTACTTATAAGAGATAGATTTTACTGAAAGCTGATTATTTCCCCACCCCATTGGATTCTTTGTTATTGTAGTTTCCAAAAGTATTATAGAGACTAGGGGAAATTAGTTTATACATTTATACATTTAGTCTGTTGTTATAATTGCTGTTATATTTTTGTCCTGTATGTGTAATTAGTATTTTTCAATATGAAGAATTGGTTTTATGGATTCCCTGTCAAATTAAAAGCTGTTATCAAAAATTCTTGTGAAGAGGAAAATCTTTATACCAAAGGGTATTGTTTTTTCTCTATTTTTTCAAATCATGGGTTAAAACTGAAGTTTGATTGGATGGTATTGCATTAGATTATGGCACTGAAGATGTATTTGGTTTTCAGAAGATTGAGAGTTCCAGATGCAGTTATTTTTTTTATTTTTCACTGAGGGATTTCATATTAGTATTTCATAAGATCTCTTCTTCTCTTTAAATTAACTTTTCCCCTTCTCTCAAATTCCTCCCTGGTGGTCATCTCTTTTTTATATAATAGGTTCTAGATGCCAGTCATGAACATTTGCCAAAACGTCTCGTATTTGGTGTGCATGGGTTGGGAATTTTGTCTTGGCTCTGCGTTTAAAATATCCATACTTCATGTCTTTGCATGGTCAGTTTCTTCCTCTCTAATAATTAACTTTCTTCTTTCCTAAACCCTTGGATTATCTGGAGAGTCCAATGGGAAGTTCAAAATCCATTTTTAAAATCTTTTTCATTAGACTTTAGATCTATTTTTGTAGCTATCCCTTTTGTTTTAAATGACACTCCCACAATTGAGAATACCTTTTGAGCTTGTAAGTACTAACAGGATTCCTTGCATTTTTGTTCCTCAGTCTCTGTGTTTCCATCATTTTTGAACCTCCCATGGACTTTTTAGGAGGCAACTATGCTGTATTGTGTATTGAGAAGAGAACCAGTAGGAAGTGATTAATGTGATCTGCTTAAGATCTTGCTTCATAGTTCTGGCACAGAGTTCTGCATTTATGTTAATCAGCTTAAGTTCTGCCTTAAGGGATCCTCCTGCTTTATTTGGTTTGCATTATGAAGGGTTTTATGACCAGATAACTACATTCTCACTTTAGAGCTTTCACTACCAGCATTGAACCTATGGTGACAAAATTTACAGCTTTCATTGGGGAAGTCTGCAGGCAGGAGCTTTTCTTTTTCTTGATCTTTTCTTATTAGAATTATGGTTCTTAAAAGACTTTGGGTGATGTCCTATTGATGTTGTAATCTTTGATGGTATCCACGTTTTAAAAGGTGTTATTTCAGTTTCCTGATTCCTTTGAAGAATTTTGATCATGATTACGGATACATTTAATTCAGATGATATATGATCTTTCTCTTGATATGTTTAGGGTGGAAGGATGTATAGTTCAAGTATGAGTGTCTCATACGAAAAGGAAGAAAAGGTGTTGGACTTCTGGTTCCAGAACACTGAAGGGAGGACGCACTAGAAGCAGCTCTGGTAGTAGTTTTTTGCCGATATGTCTAATTCTTTGCTCCGATTAAGATAAAGGAAAATTTATTACCTTATCTTGTTTGCTGGACTTTGCTGGAAACTGGGCTGACCATAAATCTTCTCTAAATTGAGACAACTGTTGTCAAGAACCTTGATAAGACATTCTCTGTTTTGCCTCAGCTGCGTTGCTAATAACTGAGTCAGCAATGGTCAAAAATAAAAGACTTCGACAGAGCTCTTCTTCTAGTCTAATGCTGGGAGATTCTCCAGATTTTGCAGAAGGTGAACAAAATGCTAAGCAATCCTGTTTGGATGATTATTTTATCTGCAGAACTGATGTTTCTCAATCCCCTTTGGGAATAAGGCAAAATAAAGTACAAGAACCCCAGGTGATAACTTTGCTGGAGGATGTTGGCAGCAATCCAAAGAATCCTGAAGATAAGACCTCAGCTAGCCCAGCCAAGCCTATATCAGAATTAAGCTGGCTAACTACTACTCTCTCTCAATTCTATAAATTGACTGCTAGCACCTTAAAATTGATATTGGAGAATATGCATAAGCTTGATAGGCAGTTGAGTAAACTATCACCCCTATCACCTCTATTACAACAGACTGGCAACTCTTATGATGTGTGCTCCTAATTCCAATTACTTTCTGCCCCATTTGGCAATGTTTAAAGCTGAGGATAGATCTCAGTCTTTCCTTCAAGCAAGTTCAGAAGCACATCTCTCCAAATCCAATTATGTGTTGCAGCCTAATAATGTTATGCTATCAATATCAAAGATCCCAATAAACAATAACAAATGGCACCATAAGGCAGCTATAGTTCTATTGCTTTATTGACAAGGAATAAATTTATTTATTGTTCGTTCTATTGCTTTATTGACAAGGAAGTCTATTACATATGATGACATTATGTATTGTAAATTTTTACCAGTTTCAAATTGCTGTAAAAGGATCATGTTGACTTGTAGAGCGGGAATGATTCCATCGATCCTTTTACGTTCCAACAGATATCTTGCCAAATATGGGATCAGAGTAACTAGATGTTTTAAACATCTACATATATTGCATTGGAAGCTTAGATCTAGAGATGAATAGTCTTTTTTGATGGCCCTGAAACTGTCCATCAAAGAAAATGCACCTGCAACTGTACTTTAAAATCACAGAACCCTGGGAATGATAAAGATGAAGCTGAACGCTCGTTTAGCCATCTTTCCCCTTCAGAAACTGTTAAGCTGACAGAACAAATACAAAGGATACAAGACTTTATCAATGCCTCCTTCTATGCCTTAGCCTCTCCTTTAGATGAGGACATAAAAGAGACAAATCTAATGGAGGTGGTATCTCCTAAGTTGTTTGCATTCTGTCATCAGGAAAACCAGGAACTTCTGTCTAAGTGCATGGAAAATGAAGGCCCCCAGTGGACTCAATCGCACTCTACAGATACTCAAATGCCAATATCTGATAATGCTGACCTAAAGGGGATCTCTCCTTTCTGCGCCGTCCCCCTTTTAGACTCCGGTTTGGTCAATAAGGCACTTACCAATCTTGTTGAGACGGCCCTAACTGAATATACACAGGAGGAGAAAAATAAGTGGCTGGGAATACTGACTGATCCTTGTTTTGACGAATTAAACACACCTCTGAATCTACCAACAGTGCTCATCCCCCCATTACTTCTTTAGGCTCAAATTCCCCTTCTGGTTCTCCTGTTTGCTCAGAAACACTGGCTGCGACCAAATTGGTGGACCAGCAGACACAATTGCGGCCTTACGAGCAAGTTGGGGGAGGCAACTCTGCGCCAGAGCTAATTAACCAAATGATTTTAGCAGTTTTGGTCCCCACGAGCAGGAGGTAGAGGAGACTCCGGCCTCTGGCGATAGAAATTGACTTATAAGTGTAAATGTAAAATGTCAAACTTTATTTTGGTCGTAGACCAGCAATACAACAATATTAAAATAATAATGATAATAATAATATGATAATATAAAATCAGACTACTTATAAGTGCTGCTCTTAAGTTAAAATTGTTAAATTGGAATATTGCTGGGTGGAGGAAATGCTCTGCTGATCCCAGTTTTATTTTATGCCTAGCAACTTACGATATTTTACTTTTACAGGAGGCTTGGGCTGTGAGTCCTTTTGAAGTGTCAGGCTATACAACTTTTTCTATAGATGCCAAACCAGGTATAAGAGCTGATCGCGCCAAGAGAGGAATTGCTGTCTTAATTTCAAACAGGTTCAGCTTAAGGTCATTCCAAATTGGCAGATTAGATGATTTAGCGCTTGCAGTTCTCATTGATGTTCGTGGTGCTCAAATCTTGGTGATTTCGGTCTATATCCCGTCAGAAGGGTCCAGCTCTATGATTTATGATGTCTGGGATAAGTTAGAGGATTTTATATCCTCTCTCGAAGCAAAGTATCCTGGCTCACAGATTTTAGTTGCAGGGGATTTTAATGCCTGGCTTGGGTCGGATAATAACTCCCTTTTGAATAGATTTCATTGTCATTTTGAGGACGATTTTGTTCCTTTCCCACTGCTGTCTAGACTCTCCAGAGATGCTAGATTAAATTTGAGAGGGTTTAGACTACTAACGATATGCTACCGGCTTGATCTTCATATTGTAAATGGTGCTATAGAGTTGGATCATCCAGCCCATTTTACTCATTGGACCAGCAATAATCCTTCGTTGATTGACTATATGGCCATTTCCCGTCATATGATACCCTATTTGGCTTTTTTCAGGGTGATTCCTCACCCTGAAAGTGATCATCTTCCCCTTGAGTGTTGCTTTTGGATAACTGACTGGACACCTGTCCTAGACTGTGTAAATGCCCATGGAAAAACTGAAAATTTGGTTCCAGGTAGAAAGTGGACAAAAAACAGTGCTTTGCAAGTTTCTGCTTTGCTGCACTCTGCGGAGATGTCTAAATGGCGGGACTGGATTTTAAAATTATCCCCCGTTCATCAGATGGAAGACATCCTTGGTTACTATGAAAATATTGTGAATCGTATTCTCCTGGCCATGTCAAATTCTAATAAGGTGTCTATGCACCCAACCCAACTCCCATCCAAGTGATGGTATGATAAAGAATGTCGGGCAGCAAAAACGGAATTGGTGGGAGCTTTTAAAAGCTTTACTATTGACCCTGGTAGCTTTCCTAGAGTGGAGGTTGCAGAAAAGAAAGCACAGTATAAACAACTAATTAAGAGGAAGAAGGAGGTATCAATCAAAGAGGGTTGGAAACTTTTGATAGAGGCAGCCAAGGAGAGAAATCAGATTAGGTTTTGGAAATTGGTGACCCCTGCATTAAATAAATCAACACCTTGTCTCCCACCATGTATTTCTGTTGAAATCTGGGAAGCCCACTTTCGTACGTTGTATCAAAAACCAGCCATCAAAGTCAGTGGTAGCACTGACTTTGAACAGCAACTCCAGACTTTGGATACCCCAGTGTGGGCCCCTGTAACACATGCAAAGGCAGAGAGGCTGATTAGTTCATTCCCTTCGGGGAAAGCCCCTGGAATTGACAGTATCATTCTAGAAGCTCTTAAAGCAAATATAACCTGGTGGGTCCCGCTCCTCTCCTCTCTCTTCACGGCTATGGATGTAACAGCATTAATACCAAATGAGTGGAAAGTAGCTATAGTGGTCCCAATTTATAAAAAAGGACTTAGGAGCGATCCAAGAAATTATCGTCCAATCAGCTTGCTAAGCTTAATTAGCAAAATATATGCTAAACATCTGTACTTAAAGCTAAAAGATTGGCTTGAGGAAAGGGATATCCTGGCTCTAGAGCAGGCGGGCTTTAGAGAAGGGAGATCCACTTTGGATCATGCCCTGGTTCTTCAATTTCTGTTGGCTAAGTATTCAACGAAATCACATAGAGGACTTTTTGCAGCCTTTGTTGATTTAAAATCAGTGTTCGACCTTATCCCTCGAGAAGGACTCTGGAAAAGATGCTGGGCATCGAGAAAAGACTGCTCTTGTTAATTTTTACTTTATATTCTGGTTCCACTCTAAAGGTATGTTACAACCTCCAAGAGGCTTTGACTGCTGCAATACCCTCAGATAGAGGGGTCCACCAAGGATGTATACTGGCCCCTACGCTATTTAACCTGTATATCAATTCTATAGTCTCTTTTATTTCCTCCCCTTCCACGCATCCTCCCAAGATCGCGAATAGGCATATCTCCATTCTATTATATGTGGATGATATGGCGATTCTTTCGCTAACACCTATTGGCCTAAAGCGTGTTCTCCTTCTGTTAGATAAATACTGTACACAGGAGAACTTGAAGATCAATTATCAAAAGACAAAAGTCATGGTCTTTGCTAACCGGCCCAGAGGGCATCAGTGGTCAATAAGCTCACATAGGATAGAGCAGGTTAAGTCCTTTAGGTATTTAGGAGCTCTATTTCATTCTTCCTGTTCACGTAAACCTCACCTCGATTCGGCAGTTTTAAAGGCCAAACCAGTAGTTAAATCAATACTCTCTTACTATTACACTAAGGGTAATACTATTACACTATTACACTATGTTCTGGCTGTGGTCAAACTATTCTTGGCAAAGGTTTTGCCTCAACAGTTTTATGGAGCTCAGTTGGGCATAGTTAAAAATCTTGATCCATTGGAGGCACTGCAGTCAAAATTTTTAAGAGCTGTACTGGCTGTTCCCAGATGTGCCCCCACGGTGGCTCTGAGAAGAGAGGTCGGAATGATTAGGCTACAGGCATGCTTATGGAGAGTCATTATTCTTTACTGGTTAAAAATTTATTTTTTGCTCGAGGGTTTGGTTGCTTTTCTAAAACAGGACTCCTTTAAATTTAGATGGCACACTGAGGCCATTGATAAGCTGGCCCGCTGTGGCTACTCCTTAGAGGCCATACAGGAGCTTGGTTACAACAGAGCTCGTATCCAAATTATTCAACGCCTAATGGACATTGAATTGCAATATGAAATTTCCCAGATATCTAAAAGATTGTTCCTGGGTGACCAATTGAGTGGATTTAATTTGGCCCTCTATCTCCAGGTAGTTACGATTCCTGAATATAGACGAGCCATGATGCTGGCCAGGTTGGATGTCCTTCCGTCTGCAGTTCTGTTTGGTAGATATGCAGGAATTCCCCTGGTGAATCGTGTATGTCCTTGTGATAAGAGCTGTGTTGAAACAATAGCACATGCCTTTTTACATTGAAGCTTCTATGATGAAGCCAGAGGAAAGCTACTTTCTCCCCTTCTGATAAATTTTAATGGAAGAGCAGATGATGTTTCATTGAGGTTTTTATTTTCTCTATGTGATGAAGATAAAATTAGAACTGCGGCTAAATACTGTTATATTCTTTGTAAAATATGTGCTAATGTATAGTTTATGTTTTTATGTCTGTATTTGTAATACTGCTGGTCAAGGACCAAATAAATATTACGTTCACGTTACAAAGGAAAGGTGTCATGGGAGGGAAGGAAGAAGGTTTCATGGGAGGGTAGTCAGCTTAGCTACACTGCCAAGGTCCATCAGTAAGTCAACTGAATGGGAGAGAAGAGAAGGGAAAATATAATGATGCCAGCACCATTTGACTAAGGAAAGTGTTAGGGATGGGAATCACTGTAGAACTCCTAATGTAATAGGAGTTGTATGTGGGCTGGTGTTAGCATTCAGGCTCTCAAAGCAAATAGTACTGTCTGCTTCCAAAGCAGTGGGTTTTTTCGCAGAAAGAACCCTGTTGGAGCTATGTCATGGCTGGTATTTTTTTCTAGAATAGTCCTGTCATAGTAATCATTTGAGGGCACAGGATATAAAAGATACAGCTAGAAGGCAAGTCAAAGGTGTAGCTTGTATTAAATGCCATGGAAGTTAGGTGGGCTGCTGAAAATTGGCTCTGAAAATAATCCCACATTAGTGGATTCATTTTCTAGATAAGCATCCACATTCATAAATTTCGCCCAAATTCTGCATTAGGTCCACATTGAATTTCTGGGTCCTGGCAGCAGGAGTAGAGGGTGGCTGGGAGGGTGACATTCATAATAGGATTACTAGATTTAGATCTGAGGTCCCTGGATGTGGCCTTGAGCCTGTAGTCCCTGAAAAAGCAAGGAACTATAGGAATTTCACTCCCAAAAGTTCCATCTTCCCAGGATGCACTGCACATGTGCATGTGGCCTGAAAAGGATTGACTTAATGCAAGGTTTTCTGACTAATCAAGACATGACCCCTTGGGAAGTCCGGGTCACACACATTACAGCAATATGTTTGGGACCTTTAACTCCTTAGACCAGCTAAGGTACAGGGGATGCTTTTTGGTGGGAGAAAGTACTTACTTCTACTTGCACTGTGGCTCCAGGGATGTGGCTTTCCCTTCCCCAATTCCTTGGAAATAGAGATTACCTTGGTTTTCATAGATACCTTGGAGTTCTTCAGGCAGCCCTTTGCTGTTCTTAAATGTCCTTAAAGTGACGACACCAGGTTTTCTTCCTAATTTCCTCCTCCTGGAGAGATGGGGAAAATGCCCACCCCGCCTGAATCAGAGGCCCCTTTTTGTTTACAGTAAAGGGCTCGGGCTGTGTGCCATCCCCCACCCCCAATACCATGCAGCGTAACCAGTGGCTCACCTCATGCCCCATCAGTGTATCAGACTTGCCAAGGAGGGAGTAGAGCAGAATCAGACCAGCCTCTTTAATCCTGTGGAGGGGATGATCAATGGCCCAAAGAGTGGTCCTCAGGAAGGATCTTCGCTGATATTTGTTAAAGATCTCTCCAAAAACCTAAAATCTAGAATCAGCCTCAATTAATTCCCTTGAAGCCCAAAGATGTGCAGCTTGATTCACATGCATTCAGCTCATAAGCACTGTTTCTCCTATTCTCCCTCTTCATTCCTTCCTTCTTTGATCTCCTCCACAGTCAGAATTGAGATGACAAGCTGCTTGGGGAAGGACCTGTCCTTCTGCTCAGGCTACTCAGTAAAGGACCATGTGCATTGATAGATGTAGATATTCCAAATTAATCATCATTGTCTTATCAAGGAGTCATGCCACTACAGCAGGTTGAAAGTCGCATTTCCATGAACTAACATGCACTGCAGTTATTTAGCCCACTGTGTCTCTGGAGTGGTCTGTGTCAAGATGTCCTAATGCTGATACTGGCGCTTCTTGAATGCAGAAAGTGATGAAGACACCTCTGCCCATTCTCACACTCTCAAAAGGAGGGACAACGGACCATTCTGGCACCCAAGGGAGCCACATAGAGGGATCTTCTTACCTCCCCAACTCTGGCTGTGTTGAGATAGGCCAGTATTCTTTCCTCCTCCTGCCATCTCCGGCTCCACAGATCCCCAGCTTCATTGCTGCTCTGGCCTGAGAAGGAAACATCAGGGCTAAATAGTTATACATCCTGATGACATAGGGGGTTTCTGACAGAATGGCTGGGAGTCTTTCCGGATTCCCCCCCAAGAGGAATTGCCTGAACCCCGCCATGGCTCACTGCAGCAGTGGTCCGAAGCCAGACTTGAGAAATAAGAGGTTCGAGTCTGGTTTACGAGAGGGCCTGTATACTCATTGTCTCCATGTTTGCTTATAGGATGGGGTCTAGTGGAGAAGGGGAGATGAGGAAATCCAGCTAAATCAGCTGCTGGTCACACTAGCAGAGTCATCTTTGTGGAGGACACACCCTTACTGAAGAATCTTTCAAGGGACCCAGCTGAAATCAGTGGATATAAATGGACCAAGACAGGAGACCAGGGGCTATAATCTTATTTACTGGTATGTCAAACTAAGGCATTTGTTATAGAACACATAATAATCTAGAAAGCGGTGCTGATCTCATCAGCTTTCTTACCTTTGTGGTGGAGAAGCACCTCTAGGAGCTGTTAGATTCCCACCCTGGCATATCGGCTCACATCCCTCCTGGAATCCATGACGCAGATTGCAAGTTTGGCCGCATGGTGGACCAAACTGGGGAGTTCTGTAGAGTTTTGGCAGGAAGGAAAATGAGAGGGATCTCTGTCATCTACATTTCTTTGTCAGCCCTTCCCCTTCTTTCATGGGCAATTGATATTCCTGAGTTGGGTAGACCATTCATCTCTTCCCTTCCTAACATGAATAAACAAGTAGGTCCCTCCAAGAGGGTGCATTTTCCTCTCTGTCTTGGCAAGGGGTTGGTGACAGGATGAACTTTATACCAACAGGTATATTGTCAGAAGAGCAAACTCTGCCGCACGTCAGGCTGAAAGAAGCTCATTTAGCTCTGAGATGAGAGTCCTGGGAGCAGAGGCGTAACGATAGGGGGGGCGGGGGGCACGTGCCCCGGGCGCCACTTGCTGGGGGGGCACCAAAAAGTGCCCCCACTGATCCCTGAAAATTTCTGGAATTTTTTTTTTTTTTGCTGCCGAAAATTTTTTTTGCAGCCGCCGCCACACAGACCGACCAAGCGACCGACGAGCAGCCAATCGTCCGCACCAGAGCAGATAAACCCAGCGGGCGGCGGCCGCGAAGTGGGGGAAAGGGCTCTGCGCGGCTGGATCGGGGGTTGTTTGCCTTCGCCTGTCTCCCTCTGCCTTCCCTCTCGCCCTGCCCACCGCTCCGAGGGCGCCCCGTGCAGCCACTCACTGGGTTTTTGTTTGGTGTGCTTGTTTGGAAGTTTCAATGCTTCTCGCTTGCGAGCTGGACTGAAGTGAGCTTGGAACAGAAGAGCCGCTTCTGTTTCTCATCTTCGTTTTTATTTTATTTTGGCTTTGGGGTTGGATTTACTCGCCAACCGCAGGAAGAAGAGAATCCGAGGGGGAAAAAGAAGGGAGGGAGGAGGGTTGGTGCAACGCAGCTTCCACGGTGAGAGCTCTTTTCCTTCTTTGCAATTTGCAAAACAAGCTCTTTGGGGGGGAAAGGGGGGGGACCTGACTATTTGCAAGGAAACACTGGGAAATGCAGATTTCAGGCCGATCCCCTTTCACAAACCTGGTGGCTCTCCCCTCCACTGTTCCAAGGGAGTGATTGAAAGCGGGGGACTTCAGGGCGATTTATTTGGGGCGGGGGAGTATTGAGATTGCTGGGGTGGGAACTGATCTCTCGGTTCCTTCTGGCTTTGGAGGATTACTGAGTGCTCCTTCCCCTTGCGGATGACTTTACAAGGGAGGGAACCCCTCGCTCCGCGCCATTGGGGGCTGGTGTTATTTAAAAGGGCAGAAATCTGCCCTCAGGTTGAAGCGATTCCTGCAGCAGCTTGGAGCAGCTCACACTGCCATGATTTATTTGTGCGGGTATCCATACATGCAGCAATGCACAGCTTCAGCAACGTGTTCCTGAGGACTGGGATGGGAGCAACCCTGCAACTTAGATCCTGACAAGCCTGGATCTAAGAAGGAGCAACTTAACTCGGGCTTGTTTGCAGTGCTGCTTCTTAGGAACAAGGCAATCTCGTCTTTGGCCCCCTTCTTTTAATTTGTGCAGTTGGAATGCTCTGTCGGTGCAATTCAGAAGTGAGCTAATGCCCAGTGTAAATCTATTTTATGCGGGGTGTGTGTGTGGGGCGGGGTGTGTGTGGAATCTTCTCTCACAAGATTGTCTTGTGAACAGAGCTTTTGACATCTGCTCTCTCTCCCCCCTTCACTCCCCCCCTTCTTTTCTTTCTTTTTGGTTTAACTTTGTCACTGCGTTGGAAGTAGCTGGGCTTTGTTGGTGTTTTTAAACCCCTAAACTTCACCCCACCCCAGTCCTTTCTATAAAGACGGATCACCTAGCCCTAAATGTAGGGTGGGGGGAGAGTTCATATGGAGGTGTAAAGACAGTGATAGGAATGGGGTGTGTTAAAAGGCCCCTAAAACAAATTGTAAAATATATGTTTCTCCATGCCATTCCCCTAATCTGTAGAGGGATGTCTGAACTATTTGCATTGAATGTGAGAAAGTCTGGCTGTCATTGTAGACTTTTGCTCGAATAAAGGACTCTCCCCTCTGGATTCCCCCCACTCCACCCCACACACACACCGCAGTATTATTTAGCAACCAGAACATTTCTCCCTTTTGCCAGTGAATGGACTTTGGCTTTTGGAAATCAGTAGAATTGTTAGCACATAACGTGCCAACAAATACTGAAATCGGGCAGAAAGGGGACACTGAATGCATTGTGGTCGCCTTTCTCGTTTAACTGTGCTCTTCTTGCGAGCAAAAGCTTTGGATTCCCCCAACTCGCCTTGCCCCTTGTCTTGTTAATAGTAGCTGGATGCATCGATATAGGAATGAGTTCTCTGGGCAATAAAATCCCGGAGGCTGTTTGTGATGCAGAAAGAGAACAAGGAGGTGGGGTGGGCAGCCGGAGAGCGCTACTTTGTAATTCATGAGAGGGGGATGTCAGTCAGATGTATGTTGGGGGGGGGGCGGGGGGCGCCATTTCAGTGCTTGCCCCAGGCACAGTTTTCCCTAGTTACGCCTCTGCCTGGGAGTAACTTTGCTGCCAAGAGTGCTAGTGCACAGAGAGAGGGCGGAACTGAAAAGGGGATGGAATCAAAAGGGGTGGGATCCGTAGGCCACCATGCAAACTGTTCTGGGTTCCGTGGCTGCTTCTGCTCCAGTCATTTCCCCCCAGAGGCACACATTTCATCCACTTAGTGTTTTCAGGGGATCCAGATGACACGGAGGGCAGGGCAACCCAGCACTTTCCCGTATTTTCAATGATGCCCTCTTGTCTTTTTCCACACCCTCTTTGTGGTGCAATTTGGGAGTTAAAATGCAAGGACAGAGCCAGAATATCCAGGCAGGGCACTCTGGAGGCTTCCCAGGACTAGCGTCCCTTAAAGGAAATCCTTAAATAGGCTTCTGTTCTCCGCTTCTGCCCCTTGTCTCAGTTGTTTCCTGTTCACTTGTGTGCCTCTGAATCAGCCCAAGTTGCAGAAGCCACTTGGAAAGAAAGGAGTGAGGTGAGGACTGAGGAGGCAGAAATGAAATAAAGGAGCAGGTGCTGAATGGGGCTTAATTCTGAGTATCATCATGCAGTAAGAACATGACGGTAGGGAGAGGCATTGCTGATTTTCACAGGGAATATCACCGTGACAGTCCTATATGACATGTCATGTGGAACCACCGTTCGTGCCCACCTCCCCTCCCTTCCATCTGATGGCAGAAAAGCATTTGGAAAGGTAAAGGTCCAGAATATGGAAGCAACCTGTGGAGGAAGCACCTGGGATGTGGGGTTTTGTACCTCCTCTCTGTCCTCCATATGCCTGTGGATGATTTCGATGAGATCCTCATCCACTTTGCAGTCCTCCAACTCAGACTGGTAGGAGCTGGAGGAGAAAAGGGAGCAGTGCATGCTGCTGACTAATGAATCTGGGGGAAAGAACAGGAAGAATGTGCAGACATATTAATGCACCCATCTGTGTCCTTCTTCCAAAAAGGACCCAGTTTCTTCTCACTGAAACCCTCTTTGTTTAGGAAGAGTATAGTTACCTTGGAACCTGCTCTGCCTCCCATCCTCACCTATTGGCCTCAATTTCTAAGATTCTCAACCCCTAAATCCCCCCCAATCATGAGCATCTCCTCACCTCCAGACTGGTTTCCAAGTGCTCTGGAGCTTTCCCTCTCAGTATCGCTCAGGTCTTCCCAGACCGTCTGTGTGGAGCGGTCCACCATGAGCTCCTCACCCAGTTTTAGGTCCTCCAGCTCTGGTTCGTCCGAGGAGACGAGAGAGCAGTGCATACTGCTCACTGATGAATATGGGGGAAAGAACAGGAAGAATGTGCATACATATTAATGCACCCATCTGTGTCCTTCCTCCAAAAAGGACCCAGTTTCTTCTCACTGGAACCCTCTTTGTTTAGGAAGAGTATAGCGACCGGCGAAGCTGCTCTGCCTCCCATCCTCACCTATTGGCCTCAATTTCTAAGATTCTCCATTCCCAACCCCTAAATCCCCCCCCCCCCAATCCTGAGCATCTCCTCACCTCCAGACTGGTTTCCAAGTGCTCTGGAGTTTTGCCTGTTTTTGTGTGGCCCATTTCTTCCCATATTCAGACACTCTCTGTTGAGCTGTCCACTGACTTTGGTGGTTTCTCTTCCTTCACCTGAGTCTCTGGCAGCTTATGATTCTCGGAGTGCTTGTTTGGGAATCTGAAGCACTGCCAGAGTTTGTGTGCTTCTCCCCCATCCTTGACAGTGACAGCCTCCCTCTGCCTGCACAGATGGTACCATTTGGTTCTGGGAGGGGCTGATGGAGTGCTGATGCCAAAACTCCCCTGCTGTTCAGGTTCCTGGTGGTCTCTTGGCTTTCTGCAGCAGGCTATCAAGTGCCAGCTCTTGGGATGAGCAGCCATGGGAACTGTGGCACCCTCTTCTTTTCTTTTGCTGCTTCCTTCTGGTGGACCAGACTTGGGCCTCCGCTTGCGCAGGAAGGTCCGCAGCCTTTGCAGCCTAGAACCGAGTGGAAAGAAGATGAGAGGTGGGGCTTGCAGGGTCCTCCTGCTCTTTGCCCCTAGACTGAGCTTGGGCCACCTGTTTGGAAATGTTGCTCTAATATGTCCAGCCAGTAGGTGGCACTAGCCTTTGCTTAAAAGGGTCAAATGAATGGTCCAGCACCTGGACCAATGAAGATACACACACAGGTGTATTGAAGCATCAGAGCATGTCCTGAGGACAATCTCTATTTAAAAGATGCTTGCCTTAGATAGAGAAGAGGAAGCCCCAAGGCTGTCCTGAAATCGCAAAGAGAATGATAGAATCAGGAAGTAGAAACCTCTATGAAATCCTACTTACATCTTGCTCCCTTTGTTTCTCTCACTAACAGAAAGCCTAAGCACAAACACAGATGCACGTATGCACGCTTTCTTTCTCTCTCTTTTTGTCAATATACTAAACTCTGTATACAACTATATATGTTGTATATGTCAATATAGAACACTATAACACGGCAGAGAAAAGCATATGCTTCTGCTCCCAGAAAGCACCTCTGCTCATGTGACCGATGAGTGAGCAAAGGGGAGGTGTAACAAGGGAGGTCATGTCCTAATGGGCCATTGTTCCTCCTGAATCCCAGTGCGACGTTTCTCTGAGTGGCTTTTAATCTATGTTGAGCCTCTGAATTTACTTCTGATTTGCTAGATACGTTTTGAATGGCTCTTGGACAACCGGGTCAATAATGCACCACCTAGGGAATTTTGGAGCATGGACCTAAAGGTTTTTGAAGGCCTCTCCCACACACACAAACAGTTTTTCACACACACTTTTAGCGTGACCACACTACCTGGGACAGACTAAAAAGGATTTGGGGACCCCCAAGGGGATTGGAGGCCCTGGACTTCAGCCCGGAAGTCCAGGGGTAAGAGCGCCTCTGTCCATAACCATGATAACCAAAATACTTTAGACTTATGACTAGAGAAATAAGAATGAGAAGGAATCAGAAAACCCTCTCTCTTAATTTTTGGAGGCAGTTTTGGGCTCCTGCCCAGATTGTCCAATTTTTAAAAGTCACTCCTCAGTGCTAACTGCAGGGCCGGTGTTACCATCAGGCCAACTAGGGAGCCGCTTAGGGCGCAGAACTCAGAGGGGCGCAGAGTGCAGACCTCAGAGGGGTTGCAAAATAGTCTGGCACCAGCCCTGGCTAACTGGCCTACCCACAATTCTAAGTTGGCATTTCAAAGTAGTGCTAATGGACTGACAAGGCCACAACACCTATTTGCATGGCATTACTTTGTTTTGCCTTCCCTCTGGGGCATACGATTAGTGCCACTTATAGCAGATTCAAGCTATATGCAGCATTGTGCAACCCTCTTATGAATGTAACATGGTAATAGCTTTCCTTTTCCACCGAGAGTTGAGAATTAACTTGAGCACAGAAAAGTTTACATAACAAAATAATTGAGAAAATGGCTCCCTGTCTACAAAGGGCTCACAATCTAAGAATAAACACAAATGAAACACCAGCAACAGCCATGTGAGAAATGTTACTTTCCAAGCCTTTACACCCCCAGATTCCTCCAAGAAGGGTTTTCACTGCTACCACCAGCAGTTCCAGGCAGGCTGGATGCCTGAAATAAAAGTACCTGAGCCCCCAACTCACACAAGCAAGTTCAAGTGTGCTGCTGCTATTACTACTACTACTTATATACCACTTTTCTACTAAAGTTCTCAAAGTGGTTTACACAGATTTATTTATTTTTAATTAAGATGGCTTCCTGTCCTCAAAGGGCTCACAATTTAAACAGGAAAATAAGGTAGACACCAGCATGCTAATATGGGTTGAGGGCAACCCCCTACATTCCAGAACTGCTCAGTAGCATGATCTAAAGTGGAGTGGCCCCTTCAGAATGCAGTTTGTTCAGTACTAAAGATGTTATTCACTTCACCCCTCAACTAATTTTTAATTAAGATGTATGGCATAGAGTTTGTGTTGGAGGAAATGACCTACAATGAAATGAACCTATGTGTAGGTTCTGGCTACATGTTGGTCAATGAGAGACCTATAGAAACATGGTGCTGAGCGAGCAAGCTAGAAGCATTCTGTGGAGAAGGAGGAAGTCACTCCCAGGAAGTTTCTGAGTACATTCAATCAACTGAGGGGTCATAGTGGCAGAGATCATCAGGAAAGAGTAGGAGACCCTAACTGACTATCTCTGCTCCCAATGCCCTAGTTGTCATTAGGGTTACTGGTGCAAAAGGTTGATGCCATGCGGAGCTGAATCTCTAACAGATTGCCAGTTATTGACAGGAGACTTATAGGTCTATAATTTGAAGGATCTAGTTTAAAACCTTTTTAGCCTACTTTCCAGTAGGCTTATGACATCACCCGACATTCTATGTCTGTGTCTGTGTGTTTGTCCGTGTGTTTGTCCATCCGTGTGCTCCCGCCCCCCATCAACTTTGCAACACCTGGACCAATATGAACCAGATTGGGTAGAGTTGTAGGGACACATAGGAACACCCCAACGGCATAGTCTGTGATGATGTCATCCACCCCAATCCAAGATGGTGGACACGTAAACCTTTAGGCGCATTTGGGCTAACTTGTGAACCGCCTAACCGCTTTGAACCAAATTTGCTACAGCTGTTGAGACACAGGGATTTCCAAATGGCATCCCCCTGCTAACGTGGCAAAGAGGCACATTTTAATGTGGTGATTCTCTTTATTTAGCAGGAGGAAAGTTACTGCCCCTATTCACCCCAGCACAGTACCTCCAGTGACTGTTGCTGGTGTCTATCTTGTGTTGCTTTTTAGATTGTGAGCCCTTCGGGGACAGGGTTCCATCTTATTTTTTTGTTATTTCTCCATGTAAAACTCCCTGAGCCATTTTTGGAAGGCCGGTATAGAAATCGGATGAATGAATGAATGAATGAATGAATGGATGATGTCATCCACTCCAATTAGGGTTTTGTGTTGGAGTCGCCTAGACTTGTGGTGCTGGGCGACTTCAATGTTCATTTCAGGACCAATTTGTCCGGGGTGGCTCAGCGGTTCATAGCGGCCATGATGACTTTGGGCCTATCTCAGGTGGCCTCGAGACCGACGCACACTGCAGGTCACACGCATGATTTGGTCTTTCACTCTGATCAGGGTGGTGTTCCGTGGGTGGGGACTCCTGTGATTTCCCCATTGTCATAGATGGACCACCATCTGGTTAAGGTTGGACTCAAAGTCACACCCCACCTTTGCAGGGGCGAGGGACCTATTAGGATGGTCCGCCCAAGAAGGTTATTGGATCCCATAGGATTTCAAGAAGCCTTGGAGGGATTCAGTGTTGGCTTTGCCGGCGATCCTGTTGATGTCCTAGTGGAGAACTGGAACAGCAAACTCACCGGGGCGGTAGACATGATCACTCCTAAGCGTCCTCTCCAACCCACTTCAAAACTGGCCCTTTGTTATATGAAAGAACTACAGGGGCTGAAGCAGCGAGGTAGACGACTAGAGCGCAGGTGGAGAAAGACTCGGCTTGAATCCGACAGATTGCAACATAGAACTCATTTGAAGACCTATGCTCAGGTGATACGTGCGGCAAGGAAGCGATTCTTTTCTACCAATATTGCCTCTGCAAGTTCATGTCCGGCGGAGTTGTTCAGGGTTGTGAGAGGGCTAGTGAGTCCCCCTCCTCCCTTGAATCAGAATCTGGAACCATTGATTACCCGCTGTGATGTGTTTGATGAATATTTTATGGAAAAAATCTATCGTATTCGGGCCGACTTGGATTTTGTCTCCACACTTACTTCAGTATCTGCTGTGGAGGTATCCAGCGACTCCTCTTACGTGGTTAGGTTGGATCAGTTCCAGTTTGTGACTCCTGAGGATGTGGACAAACTGATTGGAACACTGCAGCCCAACCACCCAGGTGGGTTGTTGTAGAAGGCTGGTAGAGATCATAAATGCATCTGTGAGGGAAGGTCGGATGCCTTCTAGTCTTAAGGAGGCAATTATTAGACCGCTTCTGAAGAAGCCTACCTTGGATCCCTCAGAGCTGAGTAACTACAGGCCTGTCTCCAACCTTCTGTGGCTGGGCAAGGTGATTGAGAGGGTGCTGGCCTCCCAGCTCCAGACGGTCTTGGAGGAAACTGATTATCTAGACTCATTTCAAACTGGCTTCCAGCTGGCTATGGGGTGGAGACTGCCTTGGTCGGCCTGATGGATGATCTCCAATTGGGAATGGACAGAGGAAGTGTGACTCTGTTGGTCCTTTTGGACTTCTCGGCGGCTTTCGATACTATCGACCATAGTATCCTTCTGGAGCATCTGAGGGGGTTGGGGGTGGGAGGCACTGCTCTGCAGTGGTTCCACTCCTACCTCTCGGGCAGGTTCCAGATGGTGTCTCTTGGAGACTGTTGTTTCTCAAAATCTGAACTTCAGTACGGTGTCCCTCGGGGCTCCGTATTGTCTCTGATGTTGTTTAACATCTACATGAAACCGCTGGGAGAGATCATCAGGAGATTTGGTTCAGGGTGCTATCAGTATGCTGATGACACCCAAATCTATATCTCCATGTCGGCATCATCGGGAGAGGGCATAACCTCCCTAAATGCCTGCCTGGAGGCGGTAATGGGCTGGATGAAGGATAACAAACTGAGACTGAATCCAGATAAGATGGAGGTACTCATTGTGCAGGGCCAGAACTCAAGAGACGATTTTGATCTGCCTGTTCTGGATGGGGGTCATACTTCCCTAGAAGAAACAAGTACGCAGTCTAGGGGTGCTTCTGGATCCAAGTCTCTCCTTGGTGTCCCAGGTTGTGGCAGTGGCCAGGAGTGCCTTCTATCAGCTTTGGCTGATATGCCAGCTGCGTCCATTTCTTGAGATAGACGACCTCAAAACAGTAGTACATCTGCTGGTAACCTCCAGACTGGATTAGTGCAATGCGTTCTATGTGGGGCTGCCCTTGTACGTAGTCCGGAAACTACAGTTGATCCAGAATGTGGCAGCCAGGCTGGTCTCTGGGTCATCTAGGAGAGACCATATTACTCGCATGTGAAGGACTTACACTGGCTGCCGATATGTTTCCGGGCAAAATACAAGGTGTTGGTCATAACCTATAAATCCCTAAACAGCTTGGGCCCTGGGTATTTAAGAGAACGTCTTCTTCGTCATGAACCCCACCGCCTGTTGAGATCATCAGGAGAGGTCTGTCTTCATTTGCCACTGGCTCGTCTGGTGGCTACTCAGGGACGGACCTTCTCCGTTGCTGCCCCGAAGCTTTGGGATACGCTCCCTGATGAAATAAGAGCCTCCCAATTTCTGACAACTTTTTAAAAGTCTTTAAAGACACATCTGTTCACCCAGGCTTTTAACTGATATTGTTTTGATTGTTGTAATGTTGCTTTTAGAATATTGTTTTAAAATTTTAAATTGTGTTTTAAATTTCTGGCTTTTAATTTTTGTTTTTAATTAATGTTTTTCTTTTTAATCTTGCTGTAAACTGCCCAGAGACGTAAGTTTTGGGCAGTATAAAAATATGCATAATAATAACTACTACTACTACTACTATTATTATTATTATTATTATTATTATTATTATTATTATTATTATTATTATTATTAATGGCAGCCACGTGAACATCTGAGGAGCAAGTGGTCTAATTTGTAGACTGTCTAACCAATTTAAACCAAATTAGGTACAGTTGCAGTGAGTGACGCATAAGAAAACCTCAAGGGCATTGTTTGTGATGATGTCATCTACGCTGATCCAAGATGGCGGATGCACTAACTTTTAGGCACAAGTGGGCTAACTTGTGAACCACTTAACCGATTTGAACCAAATTTACTACAGCTGTAGGGACACATAGGCATGCCCTAATGGTGTGGTGTGTGGTG
Organism: Hemicordylus capensis; assembly: GCF_027244095.1. Lineage (NCBI taxonomy): Eukaryota > Metazoa > Chordata > Lepidosauria > Squamata > Cordylidae > Hemicordylus > Hemicordylus capensis. The sequence continues at coordinate 238,816,077 of NC_069657.1, read as the reverse complement.
ATGTCATTCACTTTAATTCAAGATGGCGGCCACATGAACATCTGAAACACAAGTGCACTACTTTGTGGACTGCCTAACCTATTTGAACCAAATTGGGTATGTTTGCAGTGAGTGACGCAAACAGACACCTTGATGGCAAAACTTGTTATGATGTCATCCAAGCCGATTTAAGATGGCAGACACATAAACTTTTGAGGCCGAAGGGGGCTAACTTGTGGACCGCTTAACTGATTTGAACCAAATTTGCTGCAGCTGTAGGGACACATTGGGACACCTCAGTGGCATAGTTTGTGATGATGTCATCTACCCCAATCCAATTTGTCCGGGGTGGACACGTGAACATCTGAGGTTCAAGTGGGCTAACGTATACTATCTAACTGATCTGAACCAAATTACGTACAGTTGTAGTGAGTGATACATAGGGACACCTCAGTGGTGTAATTTGTGATGATGCTATCCACCCTGACCCAAGATGGTGGAAGCATAAAGCTTTGATACTCAAGTGAGCTAACTTGTGAACCCCAACCAATTTGAACCAAATTTGCTACAGATGTAGAGACACATAGGGATTTCCAAATGGTATAGAAAGCAAATAAATAAATAAATAAATAAATAAATAAATAATGGTGTGTTGTGTGATGATGTCATCCACCCCAATTCAAGATGGTGGCCACGTGAACTTCTTAGGTGCAAGCGGGCTAATTTGTGGGCTGTCTAACCAATTTAAGCCAAATTAGGCACAGTTGCAGTGAGTGACACATAGAGACACCTCAATGGCTATCTGGTTGACTGGGTAGTTTGTCGTGATATCTCCCACCCCGATCCAAGATGGCAGATGCATAAACTTTTGAGTCGCAAGTGCACTAACTTGAGGACTGTCTAGCCGATTTGAACCAAATTTGAACAGCTGTAGTGAGTGACACACAGGGACACCTCAATGGTGCAGTTTGTAGAGATGACATCCACTCCAATCCAAGATAGCGGACATATGAACATTTGAGGCGCAAGAGATCGAACTTGTGGACCTTGATTTGCACCAAATTTAGTCCAGATGAGGAGACAGTGAAAGGAAAGTAGGCTGATTAGTTCTTGCTAGATCAACTTGTTTATAAAGTGTTTTAAGCCAGCTTTGGGGAATACAGCCAAAATTATCAATAGGGTGAACAATGAAGTGAGAGGTTTTACTCACCAGTGAACATTAGATTTGAACAATTCAGAAGGAATTGACCTGGAGCCTTCTCAGATTTTAACTGTGCTATAAAATTGAATATCTCCGGCTCTGAGACTGGTTTCTACTCAGGCAACCCTTCAGTGGGGAACTCTGATTTAACATTCTGTATAGGGATCCGGCTGGATGGCACATTTTACCTTTAATTCTCTTGCAGAACCATTAAAAGTGGGGGGAAATGTTCCCATGTGATTTCAGGAATCGTTTGCTATGTCATAACCAATAAGTGTTGCTGTGATCATTTGCCAACACTTTACTGTTCTTATATATTGTTGATGTATAGTAAATCAGAAATGTATAGAAGTTCACAGCTTGACATAAGCAACGCCATTATGTTTAACTAGACTCAAGGATCTGCTCTGCTAGAAGGATGCTTACTACTGTGTATTCCCTCTAGTAGTTTTCCATCCCCCACAGGTTAGAGCAGGGATTCTCAAACTTGGGTCCCCAGATGTTATTGGACTTCAACTCCCATAATCCCCAGCCCCAGTGGCCTTTAGTTGGGAATTATGGGAGTTGAAGTCCAATAACATCTGGGGACCCAAGTTTGAGAATCCCTGAGTTAGAGTGACCATGGATTTAGAATGTAGAACAATTTTAAGATAAGGCTGTCTGTCTGCCTGCGTGCATGTTTGTGGTTTATTCCCTAATCTTAGCAAGTCATGATGACGTATTTGCTATGTAGTTGAACAACATGTTGTTCTGGAGAACAATTATTTAAGAGTATAAAATGTATGCTCTCTGTATGGTCCTTTGTCTTGTTTTGAGCATGAGCCAAACAATACCATTACTACTTGAGAGTAAATAAACCTTTGATCTTGTTATCTCATCTGGGCTGATGATTATTGGGCTCCATCTGCCCAGGAACGAACCTCCTTATTGGGGACAAGGTTACCCTAATGCATTTTCAATATTTGCCAGCTGTTTTTTTCTGCTGTTTTCTTTCTTGGTTAAGAGATTCTTATAATTATTCCTCAGCTGAACATAGGTATGTGGTAATACTTTGACACTAGAAGCTCTGTATTGCTAATATTGATTATGAACATTCCTCTTCAGTTTTATACAATGAGGCAGCCCTCCCCTTAGCCCAGATTAGCGGAGCGAGCGCTCCGCTAACCCAGGTATTTTGGTTGTGTGTTGCCATGGCACGGATCTGCACTGCGGCAAGACACAAGTAGACCCCCGGTGGGGAGCCTAATGCAGCCTCCCGGCTCAGGGGTCTCTCCATCATGCCCTGTGCGCTCACATGGCGCCGTGTGGCCCCCGATCCCTTGCCAGTTCCGTGATGGAACCGGCAATTGGTTCGGCCGCCCAGGGCTGCTTCCCTCATCATCTGCGGGGAGAGTGGCTTAAGCCCGCTCTCCCCGTGAGACCCGCCTCAATCTCTATCAAACTAACGATTTCCCCTTATTGAGTTGAAACATCCAATTGACTGGGTAATAGTCAAATGTTTATAGAGAACTACAATCACGGAGTCATAAGCTACTAATGCTGATACTAATGAATCACTTTCTATGGCTTTAATGATAAAAGATCAGGACATTTTAGTAGAGCATATTGTCAAGTTTAAATGACCACCTAAGTCTCCTTGAATTGAAATTTTCAAGAGCTTTAAGATAGGCTCACAATACGTTTTGTGCAAAGGGAAGACCGGCACGTTCATTCTTAATTCCAATGGTCTGCTGATGGTCACTAAAGACCTGGGTACTTATTGTAAAGCTATTGACAGTCGTTTGACTTGGAGATTAATATCTCATCAATAGTTCAACTTCCTGCTAGAGTGCTGTAGGTATATATGCCGGTAAGATCTCCACAAGTGGAGCCATGTAAGTGTCTCAAGTGTCTCCTCAATTTAAACTGAAATCATTTAAAACCTGCAGCATTGATAATATTGTCTTTAGAGTTACTCAGCTTTACTCCAAAGTCCTCATCATTTCCTCCTGGTTTATTAGACTTAGAGGAATAAAAGATATAATCAGTTCAAGCATTGAAATCTCCAGCCATTACCACGTAAGCTGATGGGTGTTGAATTCCTGACTTCAATAGACATTGTTCTTGATTAGTCCAGCAGGTCACCTTACAATTTTTTGAATTGGCAGGTTGGAGAGATATAACTAATAACCAGAGAAATATGTCTAATTAGTGGGCCCGGGCCGACGGCCGCCGCCGCCGTTCTCCTGGGTCAGCTGGGCTGCCAGGACACATTTTTGCCTGGCACACCCAGGAGAATTAAATATATAGATTTTAACAATAAAAGTTATTGCTACTGCCTAAATAAGCTAGTGTGGCATTTAAAGTAGAAGCGATAATGCTGGCAAGTCGTCCACATGGTCTACGTTTCTGCTCGGCTGCAACAGCTTCTAATGTCAAACGCTGATGCCTATTTAATTCTATTCTATTTTGGGCCCAAGTTTCTTGAAATCATAATATATCAAACTGATGTATATATTCCAAGAACTCATTGAAGCTATTCTCACGAGCAGCAAAGACCAGGCGAGGGAAGCCCATCCCGGTTTTTGCTGCTCGTGAGAACCACTGGGAGCCACACGGCTCCCGGTGGTGGCGCGGCAGTGAGGCCTCTTACGTAGCCCACCACTTCACTCAGGTTTTGGCCGCGAGTGTGCCCAAACACCGGGCTACCTGATCGTGTGCCTGCTGCAGCTGCTTGCAGCCACGGCGGACAAACTCAGGGGGGAGAGGGGCTCCCAGGAATGCACAGCGCACTTGCACAGTCGTGATTGGGGCCCTGGGGGTGGGACACCATGCGGCAGTGCTTCCCTGTGCCTGACCCCTTCTGGCACAGGTGGCCCGCAGGAGAGCCAACACTCGTCTGGGAGGGCGATTTGCACACCCAGAGACCTCGCTGTGATTCTCTGTGGGGAGGTTAGTGCTATCAGGCTTCCTCCCCGCAAAAGTGGGTAGCCCTTCTCACCCATCGTGAGATGGGCTTCATTATCTGCTGTCTTATTAGCCCATCCAGCTAATTCCATGAAAGAAAAAAGAAATAACTGGAATATGTTTTGGATCTTAGATTGTCTACGTGTAGGTTCAGTTATTCCTAGCTGATTAACATAGGTACTGCCATTCTTCTGAGTTATGGGATTTATTCTGATTTCTGAGACTTCATTTCAGTAAGTGATTTCGTAGGGGTTGAGCTCAACCTGGTTAGTTATGTTGGGGACTTTGGCTGCTATTCTTGAAGGAGCATTGATTTTAAATTAAATAATACTGTGTCAATTTCCTTTGGAGAAAAATTGCTACTGACATCTATTTACTTCATTATTCTTATCAATGGTAATTTGTGGATGTACTATTACATGTGTTTGTGGATTTTCTGAAAAACCATCGATCCAATCCTCTTCAGTTGTTTCTTCATTTCATTTACTAACACATCCTAAAGACACTGATCTATTTACAATAGCTTGTTGTTCAATTAATGCAAGATGGAGAAGGATTGAAATAGTTGTTGTTCTTCAGGTTCTGGACTTTCTATTTGCAAAGATCTATCACTTAAAACCCTTTTTGACAGAACTTGTTTCTGGACTCAGAATTGCTTCTTACCTGGATTAATTAGTGACATTCTTTTCATGTTAGGAGGAATCTTGATAGTGTTAATAATGCTAGGTGGTTGTTTAGCTAAATTACTTACAGAAATAGATAAAGGTTTTACAAACCTGTCTTCAAAGACTAGACTAGCTACTGCTCTGTAACTAGACAGATCTTTTTCTCTTTGTATCACACTCTCAATTGCACTTGCAAAGTTTAACAAAAATATTTTCCTATACAATTAATCCTGTAGAATTTCTTTACAGTTTAAATCAATGGTCCAACATACAAGAGAAAACTCAAATGATGAACCACACTAGAAAAGGGCTTCCATTATGAAATAAACCCTTTCTAAGGAAATATAGTAAGAAAATTTTGATTTCTATATTGTATTGTATGGGAGAACTAATTTCAAGATTATTCGCTTCATAAATAATTTAACACTTAGCTGATGGATCATATTTAAAAGCAAGTTTTCTTGTTTTTAATTTTCAGATTTAGAGTGATTAGTTCAGATTTCCCATCCTCTTAGTTAGTTACTGATAAAACAAATCCAACTTGACCTGAATTTCCCTTAATTGGTCATAAATAGATTGAACAGTTCTTGCAAGCAAGAGAGTCTGCAATCCTGCAATGATAACACAAGGCTTATAAGGTGATTTGACCCAGTTCAGCTCTGAGAGAACAGGGGACCGAGCTGCAGTATTCACATTTTTATCAAGGTCTAAATCAGATTCCAGAACTTCATTTCTCACAGGAATCTCCATTTTTTAGTTGCTCAGATTCTTCCTTTTAATAACTGATCAATTTAGCTTTATTTTCCCGTTCAAGTATCAGCTGGGCTGGTCCCTTTCCTATCTCTTTTTTATTCTTCCATTTAAAACCAACTATTGGCACAGTGGGGATATCAAATCAAATCTTTATTGTTACGATCATTCAACCAGCAAAACACAAAGTACAAAAGCTTTACATAAAAACGAGCTTTACATAAAAGCGAACTTGGTCAAATAAAATAATAAACTGTTGAAACATAGAACAGAACCATAACACCCGAGTGCATCCATTACATAAAACAGAGGGCTCCATGCATTGTAATAATATAATATTTAATTCAATCCAACCCCATATCTCGCTTCTCAACATTTCTTATCCTAGTCTTATTAGCCAGAAAACAGTACTTCGCCATGTTATAAGATACTGCATCCCAACGGTCTGTCAAAAGTAATTCCAGATAGAACTGTTCAGAACAACTGGGGTATGCTGTTAAAAAAGGACTTATATCTCTCTCCCACAAAGTTTGATAAAACTGGCAATTCAAGATAACATGGGCCGTTGACTCCACTTCCCCAGAACCACAAGGGCAGACACGCTCCTTATAGGGGATCTCACGGTATCTCCCCACCCAGACAGCCGTTTCTAAGGCATTACACTGGGCCAGCGTCAGAGCCCTCCGGAAACTAGGTACTAATATTTTATTAAGGTATCTTGCTGGGCCAGACAGTGATGTTTGATTACCTAAATAGGTGTCAACCCCTATCTGGCTTCTGTCCATCTGTTTCTCCATATCCATAATGCGTTGGTGCAGACATGATCTCGCTCTCCCATAGCCCAAGACAACCAAAGCATCGCTGGAGAAGTCATAGTAATTCAACCCCTTCTCCACATAAATTTCCACCTAGACCTATATGTATCATTCAACACTAAGGGTGCTAGTCCTACTGGCTGAAAAATCAACTTCAGCCAGTATTCAAATATTACCAGCCAAACACTTGCCTCCACCCGAACCCAGCCCGCTTCCAATCATAGAAATACATTGGGGACACCCCGGGGTAGTTGGAGCACACTTCTCAAAAACTTTGATTGGATTGCCTCCAGCCTGTCAAGGTTGGAATAGATACCTAGCTGCACTCCATAAAGGAGCAAAGGCCAGACTTTGGCCGAAAAAAGTTTAAGGACAGCCGGAACAAACTCTGTACCTTGCCTCCTATGAAAGGAGTTAATAGCAGCTGCTGTCCTCGAGGCATTTTGCATTATATATTCCTTGTGCGCATTCCTCCTAGTATTGGTCTGGAAGACTATACCCAAATACTTAAACTGTGATCCCTGTTCAAGTCTATGTCCATTCAACATCCAACACCGCTTCTTAAGTTTGTTGGCAAAAGCCATCATCTTGGTCTTTTCATAATTTATGGTGATCGCCTGTGAATCACAGTAGGACACCAGAGCATTAAGGGCTCTCTTGAGGCCAGTTGGGGTCCGTGATAAAATCACCATGTCATCCGCATATAGGAGTATATTCAAGTGTCTATTGGCCAGCTTAGGGGGGGTGAAAATCCTGGTTATTCATCTGAGTAACTAAGTTATTAATATAGAAATTGAATAACATTGGGGCAAAAATACACCCTTGCCTAATCCCTCTACTCGTTCTGATTTCATTTGTAAGATGCACTTTGTTACTGCAACGCACCCTTATTCTTGAATTTTCATGCATCTTAATTATTAAGAGTAACAACCTCCTATCAGTGGATGATCTTACCAATTTCCCCCACAGTATTTCCCTTGAGATTAAATCAAATGCATATTTAAAATCTACGAACACAGTGTATAATGTAGAATTTGACTTTCCTGTATATTTCTTGGCTAAATGTTGAAGTACCAAGGCTGGGTCTGCTACCAAATGACCTGCCCTGAAACCATTTGCTCCTCTGCTAGGATTGTTTCTGTGTCAAGCTAATCTACCAGATGATTATACAAATGTCTAGTGTACAGCTTAGTCACTATGCTAAGAAGACTGATAGGGTGGTAATTCCCTGGCAGCTTCCAATCTCCCTTCTTATATATGGGGACCACGATAGCAACTCCCCAGTCTTTTGCTACACATGCTGTCCTGTCAGTATAAGAAAACAATGCTGCCAATACAGGGGTCCACCATTCCAAATTGCAAGATATTAACTCTACCGATATATAATCAGCACCAGGTGCTTTTCCTGGTTTTAATTGTTTGACAAGCGAAGCATTTTCTGCACACAGTACCAATGGCCATTCAGTTAAGGTGTCAGCATTTAGCTCTGGAACCTCAATATTTACTTCCAATTTCCTATACAACTTACAAAAATGCTCTTCCCAGGCTGCTGCTGTTATTTGACAACCAGACCTTAAAGGACGCCTGCTCTGTCATGCAATAATATGCCAGAATAAAGATGAATTTTTAAGTTGAGCAGCCTCTATTAACTGATTCCACACAACTCTATCCGCTTCCCTCTTTTTAGTTTTCAGTAGCTGTTTATAATGCCTCTTGGCTTGTACCAAAGAATACAATGGCATTAAACAGAGCTTTCAGTGGGGAAATGGCTTGACTACAAAGCCAGAGGTTGTCAGTTCACATCCCCGCTGGAATATTTCCCAGACTATGGGCAACGCCTATATTGGGTAGCAGCAATATAGGAAGATGCTGAAAGGCATCATCTCATACTCCGTGGGAGGAGGCAATGGTGAACCTCTCCTGTATTCTACCAAAAGAAAACCAAAGGCCTCTGTGGTCGCCAGGAGTCGACACCGACTTGATGGCACAGTTTACCTTTATTAGCTTAAACAGAGGCAGTCAAATCACAACCCAGAATATGAGGAACATTCACCAGATCGTAATGGAGTCATGAACACAGCATTAAAAAGAGTCAGAGTTAATAAATGGGAATAAAATAAGAAGTTATCACATGGGTGCCACACTGGTGTCAACTGACTGGTATACAGAAGATTAAAAACGTCAAGTTCAACTTAAGATTTTATTCTGCTGGGCTGGCTTTAGATCCACAGGCAAAGAGCCCTTTTGCTCTTGCCCTTTAGATCATGCCTCTGGCAGGCCCAGGCTTCTGAAATGCCTGAGGAAAGGGTGCAGAAGTAGGAAACAAACCCTCAGATTCTGACCAGGTGGCAAACTTTCCTTCCTTCTTCCCTCCACACCATTGAAACGATAGAATAGTGTGCAGCCTCCTGTCATCATGACTTTTACATTTGAAAAGCCTTTCCATGAGGTATTTGAGTTCACATAGTTCACACGGTTCAGCTGAATTATCTCTCCCCCCCCCCAATGTGGAGATAACAAAGAGCCTGGACACCATGTTTCACTGAAACAGAAACTAACTTTAATTTTGCCTTCCAAAACCTCCCCTTTCTCCCTACCAGTGCCACTCCCCACTAGTGTCCCTGAACTATATATGATTACCCCACACCCCACAGACAAACATTCAGCTGCTCCCCTCATAATATGATTCTGCTACCTGGCTGGTTGTTGCTGGGCTAGTCCAACTGCCTGTCAAAGAATTGCCGTGCTGGGTGAGCAGGTGACTGGCTCGGCTCTTGCTATGCCCAATCTCAAGAGCAATGAGTGACTTGTAATGGGTGCATTGACTCCTCGTGTACCTGGCCACAGCACCAATAGACACCTTGGCTATGGTGACAACATAAGACTCAGCTTCCCCTGCTCCCAGATATGCCCACAACTGCCCCAGTTTCTCCAGAGCCTGACCACACTTGCAGGCAGCAGCAACAGGGCAGAAGGGATGAGAGAGTGCTGCTGTACCTATTTGGCAGAGGAAGGCCACCTGCAGTTTCACAACAGTGCAGGCAGTCGAAGAGTGCTCACACTGGGGCTGGTATTAATAAGATCACTTAGGAAATTCTCTTTTGTGGTTTTAAATAGATCAGCTGGGAAAGTGTTTTATTTCCCCCCTCTTCCACCTCTGGAGCCTTGTGAACTAAACAGCTAGTTTTCATCCAGTTGTCTCACAAAGCAAAAGACAGTTTGGGATATAAAAGCAGGAAAGAGAGAGAGAGAGAGAGAGAGAGAGAGAGAGAGAGAGAGATCCTGCAGAAGATGCTGGGACATTAAAGGCACTCCTTAAATGCCTGCAACCTTGGTCCAGCATGGCTGTCTAAGCCCTCACTCGTTTCTCCCCTGTCACCCTGCTCAGTTTTGGCTACCTGGCTTGGAATTGGATAAAAAAAAGTAAAAAGGTTAAAACAATTACAACAATTTAAAACTTAAAACAACGTTAAAATGATTAAAAACCATCAAACTATTAAAACAGTATCTAATTAAAAGCCTAGCCAGGTTAAGTGGCACAGTAGGGAAATGCTTGATTAACAAGCAGAAGGTTGCCGGTTCAAATCCCTGCTGGTGCTATATCGGGCAGCAGCAATATAGGAAGATGCTGAAAGGCGTCATCTCTTACTGCACGGGAGGAGGCAATGGTAAACCCCTCCTGTGTTCTACCAAAGAAAACCACAGGGCTCTGTGGGTGCTGGGAGTCGAAATCGACTCGACGGCTCACTTTAATAAAAAAGCCTGGGTGAACAAATGTGTCTTGACTGCCTTTTAAAAAGTTGTAAGAGATGGAGAGGCTCTTATTTCAGCAGGGAGCACGTTCCAAAGCCTCAGGGCAGCAACGGAGAAGGCCTGTCCCTGAGCAGCCACCAGACGAGCCTGGCAACTGCAGACGAACCTCTCCTGGTTATCTCAATGGGCCGTGTGGCTCATAGCTAAGAAGATGTTATCTTAAATATCTTTATCACTGCACTGCACTGCAGCTAACTCAGAGACTCAACCTCCACTCTCCACCCCAATCACCTGGTGAACAAATCACCAGGGCCTGATGGCATCCATCCAAGAGTCCTCAAAGAACTCAAATGTGAAATTGCTGACCTCCTTGCTAAAATATTTAACTTATCCCTGAAATCGGGCTCTGTACCAGAGGACTGGAGAGTAGCAAATGTAACACTGATTTTCAGAAAGGGATCCAGGGGCGATCCGGGAAATTACAGGCCGTTTAGCCTAATGTCCGTTCCAGGCAAATTGATGGAAAGCATCCTCAAGGATAAAATTGTAAAGCACCTAGAAGAACAGGCCCTGCTGGGAGTGAGCCAGCATGGCTTCCGCAAAGGTAAATCTTGCCTCACCAACCTTTTGGACTTCTTTGAGAGTGTCAACAAGTATGTGGATCAAGGTGATCCAGTTGACATAGTCTACCTGGACTTCCAAAAAGCTTTTGACAAAGTTCCTCATCAAAGACTCCTGAGGAAACTTAGCTGTCATGGGATAAAGGGACAAGTACATGTGTGGATTGCTAACTGGTTGAAAGACAGGAAACAGAGGGTAGGTATAAATGGAGAGTTTTCATAATGGAGGGAAGTAAGAAGTGGGGTCCCCCAGGGATCTGTACTGGGACCGGTGCATTTTAATTTATTCATAAATGATCTAGAAGCAGGGGTAAGCAGCAATGTGGCCAAATTTGCAGATGATACCAAACTCTTCCAGGTAGTGAAATCCAAAACGGATTGTGAGCAGCTCCAAAAGGATCTCTCCAAACTGGGGGAGTGGGCAACAAAATGGCAAATGCAGTTCAATGTTAGCAAGTGTAAAGTGATGCACATTGGGACGAAAAACCCCAACTTCAAGTATATGCTGATGGGATGGACCGGGAGATGGATCTTGGGGTTGTGGTTGACAGCTCGTTGAAAGTGTTGATTCAATGTGCGACAGCTGTGAAAAAGGCAAATTCCATGCTAGGGATCATTAGGAAGGGGGTTGAAAATAAAACGGCTAACATTATAATGCCCTTATACAAAACTATGGTGCGACCACACTTGGAGTACTGCGTACAATTCTGGTCACCACATCTTAAAAAGGACATTGTTGAACTGGAGAAGGTACAGAAGAGGGCAACCAAGATGATCAGGGGCCTAGAGCACCTTTCTTATGAGGCAAGACTACAACACCTTGGGCTTTTTAGTTTAGAAAAAAGATGACTGCGGGGAGACATGATAGAGGTCTATAAAATCATGCATGGCGTGGAGAAAGTGGAGAGAGAGAGATTCTTATCCCTCTCACACAACACTAGAACCAGGGGTCACTCCATGAAATTGGTTGCCAGGAGGTCTAGGACCAACAAACGGAAGTACTTTTTCACATAATGCGTGATCCACTTGTGGAACTCTCTGCCACAGGATGTGGTGACGGCCAACAACCTGGATGGCTTTAAGAGGGGTTTGGATGACTTCATGGAGGAGAAGTCTATCAATGGCTACTAGTCAGAGGGCTGTGGGCCACCTCCAGCCTCAAGGGCAGGATGCCTCTGAGTACCAGTTGCAGGGGAGTAATGGCAGGAGAGAGGGCACACCCTCAACTCCTGCCTGTGACTTCCAGCGGCATCTGGTGGGCCACTGTGCGAAACAGGATGCTGGACTAGATGGGCCTTGAGCCTGATCCAGCAGGGCTGTTCTTATGTTCTAGGGGGAGGACCATGTTACCAACAACAATTCGTTGATTTATTCTTGCGCAAGAACCCAAGCGCCCCCCCCCCCCGCCAGAGAAATCATATACGGAAAAGGGCTTTAGTTATCAACAAATCCTTGAACTGCAGAATGAGCCTTACACACCATTGAGAACACCTTGCAGACTTCCTGGTAAATGACTCAGTTCACTGGGCATCCTTGCAGTAAACAAGGGGTGAAAGGGCCATTGCCTTGCAGTAAACAAGTAGGATTGCTCAGAAGTAAATGAGTCAGTTCCATGGCCTTCCTCTTAAGTAAGTGACTGTTCTCTCTCTCTCCCATGAACTGCTCCATTGCCGTGTAGTAAACAGATGGGATTGCACAGAAGTTTATTTATTTATTTATTTATTACACTTGTCTACCGCCCCAAACCTGTGTCTCTGGGTGGTTCACAATGACAAAACAGCTAAAAACACATATAAAAACACATAAAAGCAATTAAAAACTAACAATTTAAAAATCAGTCACAGAATTAAAACCTATAAATTATCCAGAAGCTGAAAAAGCCTGAGTAAAAAGATGGATTTTAAAGTGTTTTTTACAAATTGTCAAAGATGGGGAGGATCGTATCTCAATAGGGAGCACATTCCATAGTCCCGGGGCAGCAACCGAGAAGGCCTGTCTCCGTTTGGCCACCAGACAAACTGGCAGCAACTGGAGATGGACTTCCACAGACAACCAAAATGGACAGTGGGGCTCATAATGAAGAAGAGGTTCTCTCAAATACCCAGGGCCTAAGCCATTTAGGGCTTTATAAGTTATAACCAGCACTTTGTATTTTGCCCAAAAACCTATTGTCAGCCAGTGTAACTCCATCAGTAGAGGTGTAATGTGGTCTCTCCGAGATGACCCAGGGACTAGCCTGGCTGCCACATTCTGAACCAATTGAAGTTTCCAGTCTACGTACAAAGGCAGCCCCACATAGAGCGCATTACAGAAGTAAAGTCTGGAGGTTACCAACAAATGTACCACTGTTTTGAGGTCATTGATCTCTAGAAACGGGAGCAGCTGGCCTATCAGCTGATAGAAAGCACCCCTGGCCACTGCCTCAACCTGAGAAACCAGGGAGAGGTGTGAATCCAGAAGTACTCCCAGACTGCGAACCTGTTTCTTTTGGGGAAGTGTGACCCCATCTAGAACAGGTAGGTCAAAATCGTCTCTCGAGTTCTGACCCCGCACAATAAGTACCTCCATCTTATCTGGATTCAGCTTCAGTTTATTCTCCCTCATCCAGCCCATTACTGCTTTCAGGCAGGCATTTAGGGAGGATATGCCAGGTCCTGAAGAAGTTGACATGGAGAAGTAGATAATTTAGTTCAATGGGGAAGCACAGCTCCTTCTGTTCTGCTTGCACAAGCAAGAGCAACTTCTAGGAAGTTGCAACTTCTAGGAAGCCATTTGCAACTCAGCCAGCAAAGAGAACAGGGACGGCAGGAGAGTTCTCCTGCCGACCCCTTGAGATGGGGGGATATTTGGCAAGAAGGGGGAGGCAGGGGACCTTTGGAAAGCTGCAGGGGGCGGCCGCCAGCCGAGGGGGCTTAGCTTGAAGGGGGCGGCAGGGACTGGGAGCGATCCTGCCACCCGATTACATATAGGAATGGAGGAGCCCGAGCTGCGCCAGCGGAGATTGAAGCCGGCGGCACCCTGCCGCCCGATTACTACAAGAATTACGGTGCCTTAGATGGAAGGGGTGAGTAAAGCCCCCCCCCGTTTTTATTGGAACCCCCTACCCCAGTGCCAGACCGGTTCCGTGCACACCCCTAATCTGTTGCAGCGTGTGATCTGGAAATGCCCTAGACCAGAGCAGCAGCTGCAGGGATGCAAGAACCCCCAATCTAGAGGGACGGAGGGAGCCGTGGATGTCCCCCAGAGATGTGTGACTAGGGGGCATCTCCCCCCCCCCCGCGTGCTCAGTTGTACCTACACCTTGAGCTGTGCCTTTCCTCTTCTCTTTAACTCAGAATGCTTTGTGTTTTGTACATGCCTACTTCTTTTCTTGGCCTCCTGTGCATGTGTGCCAACCAATAAGACTTTTCCTGCCAAGGATTTCAACAACCATCAGATTTCCAACCAAGCCACTTCACCTTTTGATCTGGGTACCACCCAATATTAGCTGAAGTACCACCACTGGTATGGGTAATCGCTGGCTGGAAAAAACTGGTCTAATATTTGAGAAGTTTGGTAAAGAAAGCAAATAGTGTTTGGCAAGTGGGCAAGTGTTTGGCGGCAGCAAGAATTCTGATAGCCAAATGCTAGAATTCAAGGATATTGCCAAGCACATAGGAAGATATGGTGCATTGTGCTAATGGCGAAAATAAGTGCACCCATCAATATGAAAAATGGAAAAGCTAAAGCTATGACCATATTTGAAAGTGACTGGAGTTAAAAGGTTCTGGAATAATAAATCAGGAAAACCTGAGTGGAATGATATTATCAAAAAGTGTAAGAAATACTGATTGTGTATAGAATATAGTTATTCCAAATGCAGTTAGTTTGGCCAGTCAATAAAAATAAAAATATAACAACCAAGTATATGAAGGCTGAATAATCCCGCTCCCCTGCCTTTTCTCTTCTCTTCTGTTTGGAAGGCTGGTTGGTACATTCTTTTTTAAACTGTTTGGCACTCTAAGAATCAGGAATGAGATGCTTCTGTAATGTTATGAATTTTAAGCTCGTATTTGATTGTGTGTACACTTTGTCTCAATAAACAATTTCTTCGTTAAAAGCACTGATCTAACAACACCTGATGGGGCAAAATTCCAGTGGAAGCCGTTTGGAAAGAGACAAGGCCAGAGCAGGCAATCAAAAAGAGATCCAGTGGGAAGACTCCTCTGTGGACAGATACTTCAGAGTCACAAAAGGCTTTACTTTTTAAATTACTGAAAAGTCTCATGGCAAACTAACAATTCACTGGTTTGAGAATTACTGTTCTGCATGTATATGCTGCCACCTACAGCCAGACATTATGTACCAGTATCATAATTTCTGTTTTTCTCTAGCAAATGTGGAAAACAAAGTAATCCAGTATAACAAAGTGTCGCTGTTTTAAACCTCACTTTACAGTTAATCAAATCTGAGAGCTAATGAATTATTTTTCAAGAAAAATAAATTCCAGACAGAACAAAGCAAAGTTATTTCTTGTTCCGAATAGTTAGAAGCCTGTGTTGGATTCCTGGACAGTTTTTGAAAGTCTCAGTGTGGCTAACAGTGAAATCACACATTTATAAGAACATAAGAACAGCCCTGCTGGATCAGGCCCAAGGCCCATCTAGTCCAGCATCCTGTTTCGCACAGTGGCCCACCAGATGCCACTGGAAGCCACAGACAGGAGTTGAGGGCATGCCCTCTCTCCTGCCATTACTCCCCTGCAACTGGTACTCAGAGGCACCCTGCCCTTGAGGCTGGAGGTGGCCCACAGGATGTGGGTTTCCAAACCGGTGCTGGCTGCAGTACCACAAATGTGGGGCATTCATAAGGGAACACTTGTGGGTCAGAGGAAGAGATGGTTAACATGTCCTGCATCTACCTCTCCTCCCATTTTCCCCTCACCTGAGTTTAATTCCAGTTTCAAAGCCTGGGGGAGAGGGATGAGTAAATGCAGTGGGAAGGAGAATCAAGGACGTGGGGATGTGTTAAAACAACTGGAGTTTTAAAACAACTG
Organism: Hemicordylus capensis; assembly: GCF_027244095.1. Taxonomy (NCBI): domain Eukaryota; kingdom Metazoa; phylum Chordata; class Lepidosauria; order Squamata; family Cordylidae; genus Hemicordylus; species Hemicordylus capensis. The sequence continues at coordinate 238,800,313 of NC_069657.1, read as the reverse complement.
GAGGCTTTACTGTGGGTGTATTGCGAGGCTTTACTGCAAGTTCAAAGTTGCCCAAAACAACCAATGCAAAAAGTGGATTTTTTCTTCTCTGGATATATATTGGGCTGCACGTTAACATGCAATGAAAAACCCAAATCATGTGTGAAGCACTTCTCGATAGCTCACAGGGACTTTGGGGTAAATTTATCCAATATGTGAATGCACACATTAGGACATAAGAACAGCCCTGCTGGATCAGGCACAAGGTCCATCTAGTCCAGCATCCTGTTTCATACAGTGGCCCACCAGATGCCTTTGGGGACCCCACAGGGAAGAGGTATGTGCATGCCCTCTCTCCTGCTGTTGCTCCCCTGCAACTGGTATTCAGAGGCATCGTGAATAGACAGCCTCCAGTCTAGTAGCCATTGATAGACCTGTCCTCCATGAATCTGTCTAAGCCCCTTTTAAAGCCATCCAAGCATCTCGAGTTTCTGCTTCTGTGAGTGTCCTGGAGCAGTATGCCACTGGTTTCAACTCTCCTTCATGATCTTGCAGTAACACTCCTTCTAACTACTAGCTACTAGCACCAGCACGGATGACAGTGTGATGACTGACATCATAGAATGCTAACACTGGGGCCTCTGTTAAAAGTTCTTTTACTCTTCTTGAGGCTTCATCTTGGTCCCCTCCCCCATACCAAGCAGTGTTTACCTTTAAGACTCCATTTAAGGGGTATAGCATCTCTGCTAACTTCAGTAAGGATCTTCCTAGATACTGTAATGCCAAGGAATCATCGCAACTCAGCTAAGAACATAAGAAGAGCCCTGCTGAATCAGGAACAAGGCCCATCTAGTCCAGCATCCTGTTTCACACAGTGCCCCACCAGATGCCTCTGGGAGCCCGCAAGCAAGAGGTACAGGTGAAACTCGGAAAATTAGAATATCGTGCAAAAGTCCATTAATTTCAGTAATGCAAATTAAAAGGTGAAACTGATATATGAGACAGACGCATTACATGCAAAGCGAGATAAGTCAAGCCTTAATTTGTTATAATTGTGATGATCATGGCGTACAGCTCATGAAAACCCCAAATCCACAATCCCAGAAAATTAGAATATTACATGGAACCAAGAAGACAAGGATTGTAGAATAGAACAATATCGGACCTCCAAAAAGTATACAGTGTACTGTGCTTGATTGGCCAGCAAACTCGCCTGACCTGACCCCATAAAGAATCTATGGGGCATTGCCAAGAGAAGGATGAGAGACATGAGACCAAACAATGCAGAAGAGCTGAAGGCCGCTAATGAAGCATCCTGGTCTTCCATAACACCTCATCAGTGCCACAGGCTGATAGCATCCATGCCACGCCGCATTGAGGCAGTAATTGCTGCAAAAGGGGCCCAAACCAAGTACTGAATACATATGCATGCTTATACTTTTCAGAGGTCCGCCATGATCATCACAATTATAACAAATTAAGGCTTGACTTATCTTGCTTTGCATGTAATGCGTCTGTCTCATATATCAGTTTCACCTTTTAATTTGCATTACTGAAATTAATGGACTTTTGCACGATATTCTAATTTTCCGAGTTTCACCTGTATGTGCATGCCCTCTCTCCTGCTGTTGCTCCCCTACCTCCAGCTACCTAGCTTGGAGGTTTAATCCCAGCAATGGCTTCCACTTTCTTGGTATCTGGGCTCACCCCAAGTTCATCCATATGGCATCCCTGATAGGTGAGCTCTGTCTGGCACAGAAGGCACTTGCTTTCATTCAACTTTAATCCAGTAGCTTTTATAGTCTCCAAGACTTTAGCAAGTCTCTCATCATGCTCGTCCTTGGTAACACCATAAACCATAATATCATCCATAAACACAGAAACCCCCTCCTGGTTTTCCAAAACCTTAGAACAGCTCTGGAGCACTAGAAATCCCCAAAGCTGTGATGAACATTGTTAGTTTGGCACAGGAAGGTTCCAACCGGATCTGCCAGAATCCCCTGGCTGCATCCAGCAATGAAAATACTCAGACACCTGCTAGGCGCGGAAGGGTCTCGTCCACTGTGGGGAGGATGTATTTTTCTCTTTTCACAGCTTTGTTCAGCTGTTTTAGGTCCACACATATACAGACTGTGCCATCTTCATTTGGTACCGGTACCTTTACTTGCACGCCAGTCACTACGTTCTCTGATTGATTGAATAACTCCACATCTAACCATTCTCTCTAATTCAGCTTTCACTTGTGAAGTAGTAGAACTGATATTGTTCTGGCTGTAGGGATGGCATAAGGAACTGCCCCGTCCTTGAGTCTTATCTGAATTGGTGCTGTCTTTAGGGTTCCTTCCTCATCATGAGGCTCTGTGGAAGGTTCTTCCAGGAGGCTTTCCAGGCCCATTGCAGTAGCTGTGTCCCAGCTCAGAAGACAGTTGGTTGGAGAGGAGAGCTGGTCTTGTGGTAGCAAGCATCGCTTGTCACCTTAGCTAAGCAAGGTCCACCCTGGTTGCATATGAATGGGAGACTTGATGTGTGAGCACTGTAAGATATTCCCCTTAGGGGATGGAGCTGCTCTGGGAAGAGCAGAAGGTTCCAAGATCCCTCCCTGGCATCTCCAAGATAGGGCTGAGGGAGATTCCTGCCTGCAACATTGGAGAAGCCGCTGCCAGTCTGTGAAGACAATGGACCTATGGTCTGACTCAGTATATGGCAGCTTCCTACGTCCCTATAAGAACAGAGCACATATATTTTGTATTCCTTGCCTCTGTATTGGGTAGTGGCTGTAAAATGCCCCATGTAATTTAGATTCTGCCCTCCAGGGCCAGTGAGGCATGTAGATGTCTGCTGGAGATGAGGTGGGTTGCAAAAACAAACAAACAAAAACAAAAAGACCAGATACAACTCCTGTTAGGCTCTATCCACTTTTTCTACACTATGCCTGATTTTATAGGCCTCTAACATGTCTACCCGCATTCATCCTTTTTCTAAACTAATAAGCCCCAGGGGTTGTAGCCTTGCCTCATAAGCAAAGTACACTAGGCCCTTGATCATCTGGGTTGCCCTCTTCTGCAACTTCTCGGATGCTGCTATCAAGGCATCTCATTGGGTTATCCTCATCACGTGCTCCTGGGCAGGACTATGTAAATTTCTAACAGAAAAGGTCCTATAGAGCCGGGCGGGGATAACCCCACCCCAGTTCTTATAGTCCTGCATTGCTCCTGGCAGGTTGTTGATCGTTGTCCCTCATGATAAGGTTTTTTTCCTAAATCTATTGTCTTAAGTGTCTTAAGTGTTGTGAGTTGTTTGTTTCCCTCGCGTTTCCTTCATCGTACTAAAAAACAACAACAAAGTTCCATTTGTTAGTGTGGGTCGGTGTTTCGTCTCCCCACCCACCCTAACTACCCTTGCCCCCTGTGTATGGAGCAAGCAGGAAGGGGTACTAAGTGTAGAAAAGGGTGCTTAAACGTGTTAGTTCCAGCGGGACGCGCTACAGCGCAGTTCCCCAGGACCGTTAGAATACCCGGTGCTCTGCCCCCAACTGCTGCTCGGCCCGCTGAGGGAAGCTCCCCGATCCTTCCTGTTTCTAGCTCGGCGGACTGGTCTCCATCCGAGGGGGCAGTGCGAGAGGCTGTTGCTGACTCGACGGACTGGTCTCCGTGTGAGCAGGCAGCGCGGGAGGCTCTCTGTTCGTTCGCGCCTCTGGGAGACGAGAACAAGAGCAAAACGGAGGGGAGTGAGTGCGCTGGCCGTCCGAAGCGCCTTACGCAGCGTTTCTAGCAGCAGAGGAGAAAGATCAAGCGCCCTTTAATTTGTTGACCACACGACTCAGATCAGGAACTCTGCGCCTGGTTCCAGACCTCCCCCCCATCGCAAGCAGAGATACGGGCGATTGCGGAGGGAAACAAAATGGAGGCCTGTTCGAGCGCAATGCAGTCCTCCCAAGATGGCGGCCGCGCAGAAGGAGCGGGAGAAAAGCCCGCCAAAACCCAGAACGCAACCCAGCAACCTTTGGTGAGGTCTGATCAGGGCACGGGGGTGCGGGGACTTCTAAGAGGGATACCCCTTCCTCCATCCCAAGACAGGTTCCCCCTGAGTGGCAGGCCTGGCTAAAGAATGCCATAGTGGATACCGTTTACCAACTAAAGCCGACTAAAAAATCTAGAAGATCCAAGAAGCGTAGGCGCCCTTCCTCCTCCTCTTCTGAAGAGTCCTCTGATTCTAGCTCCTCAGAGCAATTACCTAGAAAAGCAAAATCAAAAAGAAAGCATATAAAAAAATCCAAAAAACCTAGCAAAAAGCCTATTTCTATACATTCATCTGAACTCTCAGGGGAAGATTCGGGGGAACATACTGCTAAGGAGGTACGCCCTATAAAGCAGAGAAAAGTACCCAAACCATTGCCTCTTGAGGAAGAGGACGTAGCGGAGGCCCCAGTGGGGCTGGAAGGGGGCGGACAGGACCCGGATCAGGGCCCATGCCCTGATAGAGAGGAGGGGGAGTGGTCGGGAGCCGAGGAGTTCGAACACTCACAGAGGTCCCAACGCTTATTCTCCCCGGAGGACTTTAACCCCCTCATGACCAAGGTACTAAACACTATTGGTCTTCAACCTAAAAGTGCCATAGAACCTAGTCAGAATCCAAAAGGTGATATAGTTTTCCCCAGGGCCAGACCATGTGATATATTACTGCCTATGCCAGATTCTTTCATGGAGGCCATTAAGGCGGAATGGGCAACGCCAGGCATTAATAAGAAGCCTCTTCCCTCCGCTACCCGCTTCTATTCATTCCAACAAGAACCGGCGGATATGCTGAAAACGCCCAGCACCGATGCCCCCATCTCACAGCTGGTCAGTGGCTCCCTGATACCCAGAGACGGTGAGGGATCGTTAAAGGACATGTCGGACAAAAAGGCGGAATCCGCTTCCAGGAGAGTTCACGATAATTCCTCCCTGGCCACGCAGTCCTCTGCCGCGGCTTCGATGGCCGCAAGAGCCAGTTTACTGTGGCTCAATGATCTGATAGATGACATTCCACCTGACCCCTCGCGCCTTAAGCAGCAGCTGGTTAAATTACAAAGAGCACAAGCCTTTGTGGCTGACACCACTCTGGATTCTATCCGTTATTCTTCAAGGGCCTCAGCGGCAGCCGTAGTGGGAAGGCGCCACTTGTGGCTAAAAGGCTGGCAAGCGGATCTTACTTCTAAAACAAACCTTTCCTTGCTACCATATGACGGCGATAAACTGTTCGGAGACTCGGCTCTCAAAGATGTACTAGTAGAATCAAAAGACAAGAAAAAGGCCATGCCAACTGCACCGAGAAAGGGAGACAAGCAATCTTTTAAGAGGCCTTTTCAGCCCTTTCGGACCTTTCGCTCCCCCTTTAGGGGGCGGGATAGAGATTTTAGGGGCTCCAGGGGTGCCTGGTCCCGCCAACGCTTCACTCCCAGGAGTTCCAATAACAGACAAGCTGCCAATCAGGGAAAGCAGCAAGGGAAGCAGCAATTCTGACTTGGGGGATCCCAACCTGGGGGGGGGGGCATCTGTTGAGATCCCTCCCCTTGTGGTCCCGGACAGTGAAGGACACCTGGGTCCTCAACCTGATCGAATCGGGTTACAGAATAGAATTGGACTCCCTTCCTCGACCATGATTCCTTCTTACTCCTCGCTCTCGCTGTTCTATCAAAGATGCAGAAGTTACAGCCGCCATCCAGCATCTTCTGGACATAGGGGCAATAGAGAGAGTCCCAGCGGGTCAGGAGGGGAGGGGAGTTTACTCTATTCTGTTCACCGTGCCCAAGAAGGACAGCTCCCGGAGGGCGGTGCTAGACTTAAAGCACCTAAACAAGTACGTGAGGGCACGGAAATTCCGGATGGAATCCCTTCGGTCAATCATGGAATCTCTCCAGCAAGGGGACCTGCTCTCTTCTATAGACTTAAAAGAAGTGTATCTACACATCCCAATCCATCCAGAGAGCAGGCGCTTCCTTCGCTTCAAGTACGCAGGAGCCGATTTTCAATACAAGGCCCTTCCATTCGGCCTGTCATCTGCCCCCAGAGTTTTCACCAAGGTACTGGCACCCGTCTTAGCCCACCTACACCTACGGGGGGTGCACATTTTCGGGTACCTGGACGACCTTCTTTTGAAATCCAACTCCCCAGAGTCTGCAAGGGCCGACCTGGAAGCGACCCTATCCACCCTGGAACATCACAGGTTTCTGATAAACAAATCCAAGAGCCAACTGACCCCCTCTCACAGGATTCAACACCTAGGGGTCGTCACCGCGGAATCATGGGAGCGTCATTTCCACAAACTCTACAGTCAAACTGATCCTACAGAAGCTAAGCTAGAATTAAATACCTCTGACCTTTCCTATTGGGGTCGTCATAGATACGCTGCAAGGTCGAATCTACCTTCCGAGGGACAGGATTCAAACCCTGATCTCAGAGACCCGACTGGCTTTTCTGTCATGGAAGTTTCCACTACTGTCTCTGGCGAGGCTATTGGGCCTGATGGTCTCTACCCTGGAAGTGGTCCCGTGGGCAAGGTTCCACCTCAGGGAGCTGCAGTGGTTCCTTCTATCCTTCCAGAAGTACATCTCGAGGAAGCGGAACATCATGGTCCACCTTCCATCCAAAGTCAGAATAGCGCTTCTGTGGTGGAGCTCCGCTCACAACTTGTCCCAAGGGAAGCGTTTCATCGAGTTTCCAAAATTGATAGTGACAACAGATGCCAGCAACAGGGGCTGGGGAGCCCACTGCCTCCAGTATTCAGTCCAAGGCAAATGGGACAAGGAGGAACAGACCCACTCAATAAATTGGCTGGAGCTCAGAGCCATAAGGCTCACGTTGCAACATCTTCATGCACTGGTCAGAGACAAAGACGTCCTGATAAAGACGGACAACACGACTGCAAAAGCCCACGTCAACTGGCAAGGGGGGACGCGTTCCAGGTCCCTATTCCAAGAATCGGTCATCCTGCTGTCGTGTGCGGAACGACACTTCAAATCGATTACTGCACACCACGTGAAGGGGGACCTGAATTCCATTGCAGACTGGCTGAGCAGGGAGGATCTGCTTCCGGGAGAATGGGCACTGAACAGCCAAGTGTTCGATCAGTTGGCACACAGGTGGGACCGCCCGGAGGTAGACCTGTTCGCGACCCCTCTCTATGCGAAACTGGAAAAATACATCACCAGGTTCCATTGCCGGACAGCGATGGGGACGGATGCTCTATCCCGCCAATGGCCCAGGGGCGTCCTGTATGCGTTTCCTCCAATACCTCTCCTAACACGAGTTCTGCGACAAATCAGGGTACAAAGGGCAGAGGTCATTTTGGTGGCTCCCTGTTGGCCAAGAAGACCATGGTTCGCAGAACTGATCTCCCTGGCCGTGGACCGCCCATGGCATCTACCAGTGACACCAGATCTGCTACTTCAGGGGCCAGTCCAGCATCCCAATCCGGCTTGGTTTCAACTAGCCACATGGAGACTGAGTGGCGACTGCTGACTGCACAAGGCATTCCGCAAAAGGTTACTGACACCATTCTGGCCTCTCGTCGTTCATCTACAAACCGGGCCTATCAGTATACATGGCGGATGTTTCTACGTTGGTCAAACAGACACCAAATCCCCAGGGGTCAAGCGACACTGAATCACCTTCTGCAATTCTTACAGGATGGACTTGATAAGGTCCTGAAGCCAAATATACTAAAGAGACAGGCAGCGTCTTTACTTCCAATGCTGTCAAAAGAAGGAGCTGCAGTTTCAACCCTCCAACCATTACTGAAAAGGTTTCTGCAGGGAGCAACGTTGCTGTCGCCACCTGTAGTTCATCGATTCCCTTCCTGGGATCTGAACCTTGTTCTGAGGGCATTACAACAGGCGCCCTTTGAACCTATCAGGTCGATCCCTCTGAGGCTGCTGTCTCTGAAGCTGGCCTTCCTGGTGGCGGTGACTTCAGCCAGACGGGTTTCCAAATTGAGGGAACTATCAGTGCACAAGTCATACTGTATAATCGCCCAAGATTCCATCCGACTCATCCCGGACCCGTTCATTCTCCCGAAGGTGCTTTCTGAGTTTCATATGGCACAGGACATTTTTCTTCCATCATTTTGCCCGCATCCTACTCACCCTCGTGAGAAGTTGTGGCATAAGCTGGACGTTCGACGGTGCTTGAAGCAATACATTAAAAGAACTGCGGAATTCCACAAGACGGACTCACTGTTTATATCATACCTGCCAACGTCCATGGGAGAGGTGGTGTCTTCCAGATCAATTGCCAGGTGGATCAGGGCGTGTATCTCACTAGCATACGAGACTCAAAAAGTGCGCCCACCGGATAACATCTGGGCCCACTCCACCAGGTCATCGGCTACATCAGCGGCCTTCGCCACCAATGCCCCCATTCAGGAAATATGTAAGGCAGCAGTGTGGAAGAGTCCCTCCACGTTTATAAAGCATTATAGGCTTGACCTGTATGCCTCCGCCCAGGTGGCATTTGGGAGGCGGGTTCTTCAGAGGGTACTTCCCCAGGAGTAGAGCAGCTGGTGGGTTCCCTCCCGGAGACATACTGCTTGGGTATGTCCCAATGAGATGCCTTGATAGCAGCAACCGAGAACGGAGCATTGGTCACTTACCGTGAAGGCTTCTTCTGGTTGCTGCTGTCAAGGCATCTCATCCCACCCTTCTAGTTTTTTACTGTCTATTCATAAATTGCTGCTGTTCTACTCCATGGGAATCATATTGTCTCATCTGTTTTTAATATGGGGACAGCTGGAATTGACAGGGGTATCATCCTTTCTGTTTTTTCCTGTACCATGTTTGGCGATTGTGTTGTTATTACTCTCTGTCTTCCGTAACTCAGCCTATAAGAACTGGGGTGGGGTTATCCCTGTCCGGCTCTATAGGACCTTTTCTGTTAGAAATTTACATAGTCCTGCCCAGGAGCACGTGACGAGGATAACCCAATGAGATGCCTTGACAGCAGCAACCAGAAGAAGCCTTCACGGTAAGTGACCAATGCTCCGTTTTCCAATTCTACAATGTCCTTTTTTAGATGTGGTGACCAGAATAGTACACAGTGCTCCAGGTGTGGCCGCACCATAGTTTTGTATAAGGGCATCCTCTATAATAAAACCCTTGAGTGTGATCCTGTGTCCTTTTCCGGCCTGTGTCTTTCTCGGCCGTTCTGGGCATGCGCAGAGCGCATGCCCAAAACGACCGAGAAAGATACGGCCGCAGGGACACGGCGGCCATGTTGGTTCACGGCAAGCGGCGAGGGGAAGCCGGCCGGGGAAGTGATGCCGGCTGGGAAAGCGATGGCGGTGCCGGGGAAGCGGTGCAGGGAAGCAGCAGGGAAGTGGTGCCGGGGAAGCGATGCTGGACGGGGAAGCGATGGCGGCGGCAAGTGGGGCCCAGGGCGGCGGCGGCCACAGTTGGTGGTTGCGGGGCCAGCCATGGAGGTGAGTCAGCGGGCCTGGCCAGGCTGGGCCGCAAGGAGAAGGGAGCAGGCGAGAGCGGCTCAAAGGCAGACACCCGACTTAGCCCGGCAGCACTCAGTTTCCCAGCAGCAATACGGAGCAGGGAAGGCGGCCCGTTTCCCTCCTAGCGCCCGTTAATCTAACGGGCTGAAAATTCTTTAAGAAGAAGACTGGCCCCGCTGGCGGCGGCTGCGACGGGGACTGGGCCCGCTGGCAGCCCAAGGTGAGGCCAAAAGCAGCACCCCCCCCCCACTAGAGCCCGTTATTAAAACGGGCTTACAAATACTAGTTATAATAATATCAGTTTTATTTTTCAGTCCCCTTCCTAATAATCCCTAGCATGTAATTGGCCTTTTTCATAACTGCCACACATTGAGGACTCTTTCAATGAGCTGTCCACCATGATCCCAAGATCCCTCTCCTGGTCAGTCACCGGCAGCTCAGATCCCATCAACGTATACTTGAAGCTGAGGTTTTTCATCCCAATGTGCATCACTTTACACTTGCCAACACCGAACCACATTTGCCATTTTGTGGCCCACTCACCCAGTTTGGAGAGATCCTTTTGGAGTAGTTCCTCACAATCTGTTTTGGATTTCACTACCTGGAAGAGTTTGGTATCATCTGCAAATTTGGCCATCTCGCTGCTTCCCCCTGCTTCTAGATCATTTGTGAATAAATTAAAAAGCACCAGTCCCAGTACAGATCCCTGGGGACCCCACTTCTTATTTCCCTCCATTGTGAAAACTCTCCATTTATACCTACCCTCTGTTTCCTGTCCTTCAACCAGTTAGCAATCCACACATGTACTTGTCCCCTTATCCCATGACTGCTAGATTTCCTCAGGAATCTTTGATGAAGAACTTTGTCAAAAGCTTTTTGGAAGTCCAGGTATACTATGTCAGCTGGATCACCTTGATCCACACACTTGTTTACTCTCTCAAAGAACTCCAAAAAGTTCATGAGGGGAGATTAACCTTTGCGGAAGCCATGCTGGTTCAGCCCAGCAGGGCCTGTTCTTCTATGTGCTTTACAATTTTATCCTTGAGGATGCTTTCCATCAATTTGCCTGGAACAGATGTTAAGCTAAGCAGCCTGTAATTTCCAAGATCCACCATGGATCCCTTTTTGAAAACCAGTGTTACATTGGCTACTTTCTAGTCCTCCGGTACAGAGCCTGATTGCAGGGATGAGTTATATATTTTAGCAAGGAGGTTGGCAATTTTACATTTGAGTTCTTTGAGGACTCTTGGATGGATGCCATACAGTCTTGACGATTTGCTAGTTTTCAGTTTTTCCAGATAGTTTAGAACATCGTCACTTCCATCTGACTCAGTTCTTTAGCCTCCATCCCCCAAAAGCCTGGTTCAGGAACAAGTATATGCTCACTATCCTCTGCTGTGAAGATGGACACAAAGAACTTATTGAGCTTCTCTGCAAGCTCCATATCCTCCTTAATAATCCCTTTCACTCCCTCGTTGTCTAATGGTCCAACCGCCTCCCTGGCAGATTTCCTGCATTTGATGTATTTAAAGAAGTTTATGTTATTCCCCTTGATGCTTTTAGCTAAATATTCCTCAAACTTTCTTTTTGCCTCCCTTATTGACACCTTGCATTTCTTTTGCCTGAGTTTGTGTTTCTTTCTGTTCTCTTCATTTGGACAGACCTTACAATTTTGGAAGGAAGCCTTCTTCCCTTTTATGGCTTCCTTGACTTTGCCTGTTAGCCATGCTGGCATCTTCCTGTAGGGATGTGCATGGACCGGTTCGGAGGCCATTCTAAAGGCCTCCAGACCGGTCCGGACACGGGGTGGTTCGGTTCGGGAAGATAGGGTGGGGGGTTCCAATAAGGACGGGGAGGGCTTTACTTACCCCTCCCAACAACCGCGCCGTATTTTATTGAGCAATCGGGCGGCAGGATATCTCCCTGCCGCCCGCTTCATTCCCCGCTCGGCAGCTCCTCCTTTTGTATACAGAATCGGGCAGCAGGATATCTCCCTGCCGCCCCCTTCAAAACCCCGCTCGGCTGGCGGCCGCCCCCTTCAAACCCCTTGCCGCCCCCAAGACCCCTGCCGCCCCCTTCTTGCTAAATCCCTTCCCATTGCAAGAGGGCGGCAGGAGAACTCCCTGCTGTCCCCTTCCCCTTTGCTGGCTTGGCTGCAAATGGCTTCTTAGAAGCCATTTGCAGCCAAGCCGGCAAAGGGGATGGCAGGGAGTTCTCCTGCCGCCCGTTTTCTAAAAGGAACTGCTCCTTTTAGAAAATGGGTGGCAGGAGAACTCCCTGCCGCCCCCTTTTCCAGCTTGGCTGCAAATGGCTTCTAAGAAGCCCTTTGCGCGCACACGCGCAAATGGCTTCTTAGAAGCCATTTGCAGCCAAGCCGGAAAAGGGGAAGGGGACGGCAGGGAGTTCTCCTGCCACCCTCTTGCAATGGGAAGGGATTTAGCAAGAGTAAAGGTTTTGAGTAAACTCCATGCATTCTGGAGTGAAGTGACTCTCCTGATTTTCCTTTTCAGCTTTCTTTTCACCATACTCCTCATTTTGGAGGAGTTTCCTCTTCTGAAATGCAAAGTCTCTGTGTTAGACTTCCTTGCTGATTTTCTCCATGCATGTATGCTGAATTTGATCGCACTATATCCTCTTTGATAGAGGAGAAACTTGAGTGGTGGATTCATCCCATGTGAGTGCCACAGCTTGGCTCACATTCCTGAGGAGAGTCAGTTTGACTGCTGGTCTTGAATACAAGATTCAGACTGCTTAGGATTTGCGAACAGGGGCCGGGGCTTGGCAAGCAGATAACAAGAGTTTAGTGGGATCCTCTGTGGGGAGGCACACAAGTAGTGTCCCTTCATCACAGGAGAGACATCTAGTGCAAGAATAAGGAGAGTACTACCCAACTTCTGTAATTTACTTGGAGGACAGCAGTAAAAACCATTAATTAGCTGTACCCATTACTTAGCTTCAAGCCACATGTACTCTAAATAGCCAATAAAACTAATTATGAAGATAGAATGCCAGCAGGGGAGGGGCTGCTTCCCAGTGTATTGCACAGAGTCATATATTATGAAGATCGCATGTATGACTATCTGCCTGAGGGGCAGAAGTCGTGGGTGTGTGCTCAGTGCAAAGAGCTCTTGGCTCTCAGGGAACACGTTTGTTCCCTTGAAGCCAAGGTGGCTGACCTGGGGAAACACAGGGAGGCAGAGAGGTGTGTGGATGAGACCCTCAGGGATGTGGTAGAGGCATCCCACTTCCAGGCTGATGGCACTTCTGCTGTCATGGAGGATGAGGGTCTCAGGGAAGGAGGACATCAGTCTGAGGAGGGAAACACTCTCTTAGCAGGGGCCCCTTCCTTGTGTGATGCGCCCATTTCCTCTCACACAGAGGATACTACTCCACCTGGTGGGGGACTCCTAGTAGTGGATGATTCAATCATTAGGGATATAGAGAGCTGGGTCTGTGACCCGCATGTAGACCACACTGCTACTTGCCTGCCTGGTGTTAAGGTTGAGGAGGTCATGCTGCATCTAGGTAGGCTGTTAGGCAGTGCTGGGGAGGAGTCAGCTGTTGTGGTGCACATTGGCACCAACCATGTTGGGAAATGCAGCCGGGAGTTCCTGGAAGCCAAATTTAGGCTACAAGGTAGCACACTGAAGTCCAGGACCCCCAGGGTAGTATTCTCTGAAGTGCTACCTGTTCCACACGCAGGGACAGAGAGACAGGCGGAGCTGAGGGGTCTCAATGAGTGGATGAGATGGTGGTTCTGGGAGGAGGGGTTTAGATTATTTAGGCACTGGGATACATTTGGGGGGAAGCAAAGCCTGTACAGAAGGGTTGAGCTCCACTTAAACCAAGATGGAACCAGACTGCTGGTGCTTAAAATCAAGAAGGTCAGAGAGCAGCTTTTAAAATAATGCCTGGGGGATTGCCGGGAGGGACTGGGTGGTATCTTCTTTGGCCAGGAAAATCCCCTAAAGTATGAGGGTGAACATGTTTCAGATAAATCTTCAACTGTCCACACATAGACTGGATAAGTTAATATTCAGTTAATGACAGAGAGGCCAAATTTCTAAATGTGCTAAATGACCGTGCCTTAGAACAGTTAGTTGTGGAACCAACCAGAGAGTTGGTGATTTTGGAGTGGTGCCCAGGACATGGTGCAAGATGTCAGAGTTGCAGAACCACTAGGTAGCCGTGACCATAGTGTGATCCAATTCAGCATATATGCAAGTGGAAAATTGTCAAGGAAGTCCAACACAGATGCATTGGATTTCAGAAGAGGAAACTTCTCAAAAATGAAGGGACTGGTAAGAAGGAAGGGAAAGTTGAAAGGGAAAGACAGGAGGGTCAAATCACTCCAGAAAGCATGGGACCTATTTAAAACCACAGTACTAGAAGCACAGTTGGAATGTATACCAAAAAGGAGGAAAGGTACCACCAAGTTCAGGAGGATGCCAGAGTGGCTAACAAGCAGAGTCAGGGAAGCTATAAAAGAGAATTCTTCCTTCAGAAAATGGAAGTCCTGCCCAAATGAAGATAACAGGAAGGAACATAAACTCTGGCAAAAGAAATGCAAGGACACAATAAGGGGTGTAAAGAGAGGTTTTTTGAGCATATACAGTAGCTAGAAGTGTCAAGGGGAATAACAAAAACGTATTTAAATAAATCAGAAGTAGAAAACCTGCCAGGGTGGTGGTTGGCCCCTTAGTTGATGAGGTGTGAAAGGGATTATTAAGGAGGATACAGAGATTGCAGAGAAGTTGAATGAGTTCTTTGCATCTGTCTTCACGGCAGAAGATACTGACTATATACCCTCTCTAGAATTGAGCTTTTCAGATTTAGTGGCTGAAGAACTGGGCCAATTTGAGGTAACAGAGGAAGATGTTCTAAACTTGAAAAGCTAAAAATTAACAAATTGCCAGGGCCAGATGGCATCCACCCAAGAGTTCTGAAGGAACTCAAATCTGAAATTGCCGATCTCCTAACAAAATATATAACTTGTCCCTAGAGTCAGGCTCGGTACCAGAGGACTGGAAAGTAGCCAATATAACTCCAATTTTCAAGAAGGGATCCGGGGGGAACTGGGAAATTACAGGCTGTTCAGCTTAACTTTGGTGACAGGTAAATTGATAGAAAGGATACTAGGACACAATTGTTAAACATATAGAAGAAAAGGCCTTGCTGAAAGAGAACCAGCATGGCTTCTGCAAGGGAAAGTCGTGCCTCACTAACGTTTTGGAGTTCTTTGAGAATGTCAACAGGCATGTGGATAAAAGTGATCCAGTTGACATAGTACACTTGGACTTCCAAAAAACCTTTGATAAAGTTCCCCAACAAAGGCTCTTGAGTAAACTTAGCAGTCATGGAATAAGAGGACAGGTTCATGTGTGGATTGGTAACTGGTTGAAGGACAGGAAACAGAGAGTAGGAATAAATGGAGAGTTTTCACAATGGAGGTAGGTAGGAAGTGGGGTCCCCCAGGGATAGGTACTGGGACCAGTGCTCTTTAACTTGTTCATAAACGATCTAGAAGTTGGGGTGACCAGCGAAGTGGCCAAATTTGCAGATGACACTAAAGAAATTAGGGTAGTGAAATCCACAATGGATTGTGAGGAACTCCAAAAAGATCTCTCCAAACTGGGTGAGTGGATGACAAAATCACAAATGCGGTTCAATGTAACCAAGTGTAAAGTGATGCATATTGGAGCAAAAAACACCAATTTCACATATACACTGATGGGATCTGAGCTGCCAGTGACTGACCAGGAGAGAGATCTTGAGGTCGTGGTGGATGGTTCATTGAAAGTGTCAACTCAGTGCGCAGGAGCTGTGAAAAAGGCTAATTCCATGCTAGGAATAATTAGGAAGGAGGTCGAAAATAAAAAATGCTAATATTATAATGCCCTTGTATAAATCTATGGTGTGGCCACATCTGAAGTATTGCGTGCAGCTTTGGTCATCGTATCTTAAGAAGGATATTGTAGAACTGGAAAAGGCGCAGAAGAAGGCAACCAAAATGATCAGGGTCCTGCAGCACCTTCCTTATGAGGCTAGGCTACAGCATCTGGGGCTCTTTACCTTGGAAAAGCGGAGACATGATTGAGGTTATAGAATTCTGCATGAAGTGGATAGAGATAATTTTTTCTCCCTCTCTCACAATGCTAGAACCAGGGGTCACCGCATGAAACTGAAGGTCGGGAAATTTAGGAGCGACAAGAGGAAGCACTTTTTCACGCAGCACACAATTAATCTGTGGGATTCTTTGCCATGGGATGTGGTGATGGCCACCAGCTTGGATAGCTTTAAAAGGGGCCTGGACAGATTCATGGTGGACAGGTCTATCAATGGCTACTAGGCTGGTGGCTATGGGCCATCTCCAACCTCAGAGGCACTATGCCTCTCAATACCAGTTTCAGGGGAGCAACAGCAGGAGAGAGGGCATGCACATACCTCTTGCTTGTGGGCTCCCAAGAAGCATCTGATGGGCCACTATGTGAAACATGATGCTAGACTAGATGGACCTTATGCCTGATCCAGCAGGGCTGTTCTTACTTTTTTAGGCAAGCAAAGGGTTAAAGGGAGCAAGAGGCAACTCCTTGAGCAGCTGGGAAGGCTGTGGAATAGCAATAGCAATTCCCACACACGTTCCCCCCCCCCGCCTCCCGACAGAGAGGAGACTTGGTTTTTCCGTCTTGCCTGCATCAGCGTTGCCAGGAGATCTGGTGAGTGTAAAGGGTATGCAGGGAGAGCAATGCAAGGGGGGTGTCGTGGGGCTAGGATGTGCCCAGGAGGTGAGCTCCGGAGTAGAGCGGAGTAGTGGAATAGCAGCTATTTGCCCCGCCCCCTTGCATCTGACATCCGACACAGGAGGCATGGATTGGGGCATGTGCTCTGGCCCAACAGGGGGGGAAACCGGGGGGGGGGCTGGCTGTACTATTCCTCCCAGCCACCTGTAAGCTCACTATGCCACTGCCTGGGCTGGCTGTTTCTTTTTCTTCCCCTCACAGGAGTGTTTTGACCTCCACAGCTGTTTAGCAATTTCCTGAAGCCCCAGTAAAGTTTCTTGACCCTGAATCTGGCCCATGACCAGTTCTAAATTCCTTATAATCTGCACTGCCCCTTCTAGGGTTAGGTTGCCTTCCATCTGCAGCTTCTGAGATAAGTCTTTATCCAAAATGCCCACAACTAATTTATCTGTAATAGATTTATTTATTTATTTATTTATTTATTTATTTATTTAGATTTATATGTCGCCCTACTCCCAAAGGACTCAGGGCGGCTTACAACAATAACATATAACACAATTATATAAATACATCTTACATAATATCATAACCCCAATCCCATACAGTCAGGCCTGTAGCCTGAGCATGCGCAGAGTTGGGTGCCTAGAGTACTGGACTCCTGGGAGATTCCCGCAATACACTGTGTTCATCGCACGCTGCATTGTGGGATATCCAGAGGCAAGGATGAATTGTCCCAGTTTCTGGAGATCTGTGCTGCTCCAAGCAATGTGAATTGTGTGGGAGTACGATCAGCACTCCCACCACCAAGGATCATAGGCGGGGGGGGGGAGGGGAGGGGAGTACCACACAGCCTTCTCCCCCACCCACCCACATGATCGTGTGCATAGCCTTATTATCGTCTTCTTGCTCATGCCATCTGCATTTTGTTCGGTTTTGCCCATGACAAATCCTAGTTCGTGAGATGTCTCTTGTCCACACAAGTAGAAAATGACATTTTCCAGTCAGATTAGTCAGCCCACCATGAGAGGTTGTGGTGGCTTCATCCAGAATTAGAGATTCTCTTGAGGGTGGGCGTCATGGTTAGTGTGGCCAGCTTTGTTGGCCAGAATATTGATCCCTCTCCCGCTCCATACATTAACTGAATGGATGGTTGGAATGTGAAAAGAGGTATTTCCTGTGGCTAAAAGCAGTCTCAGCTGGACCTGCAAGACCTAATTCTATGTTCTGCAGCTATCTAAGGTTTAGCACTGACAAAATGATTTATGCAGTCATGCTGCAGCATAGCCACTTGGAAATGCTTGTGATCACCACTTCAGTACTCCTGCAAGCAACAAATACCAAGCGATTCTTCCATTTTTAACATTCTTCTTTTAAATTACGATGTTAACATTGCATACTATTTGTAAATGTTGAAGAGTCACGGTAGAACTTTTGATTTTGAAAAATATTTAATAATTAATGCACCAGTTCAATAAGTATAATCTATTAACTGACATTGGTCATATGCTATTCTGCCCAATAGTTTTATGTTCTGATTGGTTGTTTGCTATTACATGAATGAGTTAATTTTAATCAAATCTAATTTAAAATTTGATCTCATCACGGGCAAATTTCTCATTTTTTTTAAAAAGGAAGCCTAGACAAGGAAAAAGTACAGTTTTGTTTTTAAAAGCATCTTATAGTTTAATGTGGAATTTAAGCTTTCCTTTCACATCACATCAGAAGGATGGCATTCCTTCTTCTTGACCTCTGCGTTAAAGGCACTATGTGCAAAGACATATATTTCTTAGGCTTTTAGTCATGGTATTTATGCCAAATTGGCATCATTGATGCCAAATTGGCATCATTTATACCAAATTGGCATCAAAAATGATGGGTGGAATGACAGAGAACATTTGGTTCTATGTGCTAGCCTTTCCCCTCTCTCTTTATGTTTGTTCCCTTCCATCCCATCTTCCCTCCTCTATCTCTTTCTTTGTACCTTGAGAAGTCCCCTCCTCCTCCTTCTCCACACTAGTTTTTTCTGGCCCTCTGCATCTTCGTTCTTCTTTCTTTCCTTCCATTCCATCTTTCCCAACACTTCTTCCTTCTCAGGATTCATTTTGGCTGTTGGTGACAAGTGTTGCTTTTGTGTGTCATGCTTGTTTTTGTTTTTCCCCATTGTGGGCAGCTGCATTTTCAACTGTGGTCTGGAGCAGGGATTCTCAATGTTGGGCCCCCAGATGTTCTTGGACGTCAACTCCCATAAACCCCAACCAAAGGCCACTGGGGCTGGGGATTATGGGAGCTGACGTCCAACAACATCTGGGGACCCAACTTGAGAACCCCTAGTCTGGAGTATTATGATGCAGTTTTCTAGATGGTCAGCAGATGTCATTGGTTCACATTAGCACTGGGAAAAGGAAAGGAGCTGGAAACTTGAAACACAAAATAGTAGAACTTTGCTGGCTATTTGCCTTTCCAGAGGCCTGGTTCTCCAATAAAAACAATGGCATTTTAATTCTGAAGTGACTGTTTTTCTTTAGGGTGAATGTAGCATATGCCAGGTCTGAATTTTCTAAACCTTTAAAAATCCTAGAAGTTGAAGGGAAGTATGAATTTTTGGAGTTTGAGCAACCAACCTACAACACACAATTGAAAATTATATACGTTAGATTAGTCCATTAAATTTTGCATGCACCAATTAACCAGTATATTCACCATTAAAAATTAATGCGCTGGGTTCCGTCCCACTGTTACTCTCTCCCTCCAGAAAGCTGGTTAGTGCTATTGCAATTATTTATTTTACATTTTTTTACATCTTATATCCCGCTCTTCCTCCAAGGAGCCCAGAGCGGTGTACTACATACTTGAGTTTCTCCTCACAACAATCCTGTGAAGTAGGTTAGGCTGAGAGAGAAGTGACTGGCCCAGAGTCGCCCAGCTAGTATCATGGCTAAATGGGAATTTGAACTCAGGTCTCCCCGGTCCTAGTCCAGCACTCTAGCCACTACACCATGCTGGCTCCCACTACATCATGCTGGCTCCAATTAGCCCCACACTGGGGCTGTGTGTGAGCAGTGTCAGCTGCTGCATGTGGGCACCAGTGTTCCCTCTAATGGGGATTCCCAGATGTTGTTGACTACAACTCCCATAATCCCCAAGCAAAGGCTATTGCAGCTGGGGATTCTGGGAGTTGTAGTCAACAACCTCTGGGAATCCCTGTTAGAGAGAACACTGGTGGGTACATTGTTACAATAAGGAAAGGAGTATGTGGTATCTTTTTACATATTTTTAAAGCTATTTAAGGATGGTAATTTCTCACCACAAATTATTGCAGCTCAAATAATATCCTGTCTGGAGGTGCATACAGAATGTTTATTTATATACTGAGATTGATATAGTTCTTTTTATCCCTAAAGCAGAGGGCAGTTAACAACACTCCTCAATCTCATTAATTTTCCTCAAGTCATGTTACTATTCTTCCTATGTTGCAGATGGGAACTCAGATGGGGAGCTACATATGCTCATGATCACCAAATGAGTCCAACCCTGACATGACATTTGAACCCAGGTCTCCCAGCCAGGACCATCCTAACTATGAAGAAACATGAAGCAACTGCTTGATGCAGCAAATTATAAAGCAGGTGTCATTGCCTCTCTTCAGTCTCTATCCTGTATATCATCTGAAATGGGGGGGGGGGGGAGAGATCTCCATCATTTTGACTTTATTCTTCCAATGTGAAAAAGTCTCTTAAAAGAAGTACTAGTACTCTG
Source organism: Hemicordylus capensis (assembly GCF_027244095.1). Taxonomy (NCBI): domain Eukaryota; kingdom Metazoa; phylum Chordata; class Lepidosauria; order Squamata; family Cordylidae; genus Hemicordylus; species Hemicordylus capensis. The sequence continues at coordinate 238,780,364 of NC_069657.1, read as the reverse complement.
AGCTTCAGTTGGCCATGGCTCCAGTGCTCTTTCCCTTTCATAACTGGCTTGCATCTAAAGCAATTCCATTAGCACTGGGAGCCTTTCACAGCCACTCTCCAGTTTCAGATAGATTTTCCCTGGCTTTATCTGGAGATGCCAGATAAAGAAGAATAGTAGAAAATAATGACCAACAATACTCTGACTCAATATAAGGTAGGGATGTGCGAACAGGTTCGATTTCGATATTGGACTGAAACACACACACACACGGCTTGGTTCAATATCGAGCCAAAACCCCACCCCCCGCCTGTTTTAGGGTAAAAACAGAAATATAAGTCACCGTGGCCGCTCCAGGGGGGCTTCTCCAAGGCCGGAGGGTGTCTCCAGAGGTTCCCCCGACAGCCTCTGTTAATGGCCAGATCACCTGGTTCGGGCAGTCTTCGGCCTGTTCCAGGCCTATCCTCCATTGCGGTGGCCATTTTGGAGGCTGCTGCACATGCCCAATGGCCTCTGCATGGCTAGGTCCATTTTAAAAATCACGAATTCCCCAAACCAAACCAATGGGGTTCGAGGTACACAAAACTGAACATGCCCGGTCCGGTTCGAGTCTGGTCCAGACTACAACCAAACTGGGCAACCCAGTTTTATGGACACCCCTATTATAAGGCAGCTTCAGGGGTTCAAATTTGGCCAGCTTCCAGCATTCCAAATTTGGAAATGGTGCTTGAGTGTGAGGTTTCTCACTTTATAAGGCAATTAATTTATATTTGTACACCACCCCAACCTTCTGTCTCTGGGCAGTTTATAGCAATATTAAACAAATAAGAGCTGAAAACAATTTAAACCCACAGGTCTAGTTAAAAAGCTTGGGTGAATAAATATGTCCTTAAATGCTTCTTTAAAAATTGTCAGAGATGGGGAGGCTCTTATTTCAGCAGGGAGCGCATTCCAGAGTTTGGGGGCAACAACAGAGAAGGCCTGTCCCTGTGTAGCCACCATTCGAGCTATTGGCATGCAACTGCAGACAAACGTCTCCAGATGATTTCAATGGGCGATGGGGCTCATAGTACTTTCACAACTAGTATAATGGTTAGAATGTATATGTCACTTTATTTTGTGTGTGTGTGTGTGTGTGTGTGTGTATTTGTATGTTTAAGTTTATGTTTATTGATTGATAGTATAAGTCACCACATTCATACATATATTTTGATAGGCCGATAGTTAAAACTGATTTGAGGAGAGAATCCTTGGCACTTGAGTGAGCATAAGTATAAATGCTTATCTTGGTGCAGAGCTTGGGCTACCGCTGTACATTCATAAAAATAGCTAACTATACATTTGAAATTACCTATAATTTCTGAGCCATTCACCCTACAAATTCAGAACACTTAACTGCTTAGGAGGATAGGATTGGAGGTGTGATAACCAAATACATGTCCAATAAGTAAGAAGAATGTTGCATGTTAGCTATTGTGCAGAGAAAGAATTGTAGTTCATGGCAGTGGCGGTAAAAAGGGATGCTGTTTAAGCATCATCAGGTTTTACGAGCAGTGCTTTCAGGGTCTCTGCATGCAATCTGACTTTTGCCTCTCATGATCAAACTAGTGATGAACGAATGTAGTACCACTAGGTGGCAGAATTGGCAAGTGAAATTCCAGAATATTAATTGTTTGGGGAACAAAGTAATAGGCAATTACAGGATAGTCCTAGTGTATTTTGAAGTTTATAAAAGAGAAAGTATCCATCTCTTTTTTAATAGGAATTTCCTTTCCCTTATTATGGGAAATGATCAGGCGGCTTCGGAAAAATGAAATTGAATGTAAAGAAACTAGAGCTGGGAATGTTGCTTGCCCTTTGACATCAGACTCCAGTTATGCTCATACAGCATAAGTCAGTAGTTCCCAACCTGGGAGCCACCAGATGTTGCTGAACTAGAACTCCCACCATTCCCAGCCACAATTGTACCTGTGGCTGATGGGAGTTGTAGTTCAGTGACATCTGGAGGCCTCCAGGTTGGGAACTACTGGCATAGGTAACATCAGGTGTGTGAAGATATAACAACTGGCCCAGTCTAGCAAATAACACATATGTAGTGTCTAATGGTAATTTTAACAAAGGTCAATAAAATACAGTTACTGTTGCTTCAAAATATTTCCTGCAGCACTTGTTGCTAATTCCGGTGGTATATTGAATGCAAAATTTGGTGAGGGCTTTTTTGTTTTTGTTTTGTGGTGTGTTTTGATGCTGATTCTCAATTTCCTTGGAAATTTGAATAGTTTATATAAGTGGGATAAAAGATCTTCTTGCATTATACATGCTTACTATAGACAGCTGGTTATTTAATTGTTTATTTACTGCAGTGCATTGCTATATTACCAAGTCAAGTTTACAACAAAATGAAACTAGATTAAACTGAACAATGTGGTGTAATTCCTCCCAAGCTCCATATGGAGGTGTTCAGGAGAAACTACATCCCCCAGGCACTCCTACGGTTCCCAGCCACTCTGCACAAGTACCCGGCTTTCCCTTTGTCACTCCCCGCCTACCCCCAGACACTAACAAGAATCACCACAGCTGCCCAGCTTTCCCTGTGCCAGGGCTGGGTAGCATTAAAGGGGCCCGTGATGGACTGCTTCCTTGTGGTGGGGGCCGGGAATTCTAGATGTGCATAGTCCTATCCTAGGCTACATCCTAATCTTTTCTGGGAATCAGAAAGAACCAGGGCTCTGATCATTCCACAAAACTGGCCATTGTTTTATTGTGAATATGATTACATGACAAATGCTCTTGCTCCTGCCTGCATTTAAATCTTGATGGAATGAGTTTGCACTAATGTGTTCAATATGAGAACATGGTGGCTGACATCCTGACTAACCAACCAAGGGCACAGCAAGAGCTGCATCCTCCCAGCAAAAGGCTGCATCCTCCCAGCAAAAATTCAGCCAAAGGCTTTTACCACTACCTCAGCATGTGCACCGGGGTGTGTGTGTGTGTATGTGTGTAGTGATTTCTCTTTGCTCTCTGCATTCAATAAATATGTCTTTAAGGGCTGTGCAACCCGCAGGGACATATTCTTAGATGTCATAGAGCACTTCCAGAAGTAGAAAAGATCAGCAAAAATTGCTCCCACACCCATTGAGGAAGTGGGAAAGCCTACAGCTGCATTAAGAGTAGCCTCTCACTACATCCTCGTTTGATTAGTCAGCTTAGAAGCTGGTAATTTGCAATTTATTTTGTTACTGGATGGATGAAAACTCCAACTGCCATAACCATTTTCTTTTTAAAAGGTGGCATATTTGCAAAGTGAAAATAACTCTTTCTGTTGTTGTTCTGCCCCTTTAGGCCTACCTATCGGGAATACTGCATTCACCCCTATGTCCGAAATAGTAGACTGGGAATGCAGATAGCATCTATATTTGAAATGCCAGCACCAGTGTAAACCTTTCCCATTTGATATGCCTTGGGTACTCTGCCCAGTCAAGAGACCTTGCAGTACTATCATATCTCTTGCTATACCAGCTGCCTCATGTTTTGATTTTGATTGATTAAGTGCCTTAAAGTCAAGCTGCCAGTGGTGTTGCAGTGGGTAGGGGTCACCATGAGTCACTCACCCTCCATGGTCAGCTCAGGGTAGCTGAACAGGTGGAGGTTGGCCTCGGTCTGAGGCTGAGAAGGTCCAGGAACAGGGAAATAGAATGACTTACTCTTGTCCTCCTCAAGTCTCAGACTGGGGGGGTGGGGGTGTCACACTTCCAAGGGGGTTTGAGGGGGATGGTGAGAATGATCTGGCTAGGCTAGTAGCAGCCGATGCAACCACTTCCTCCTCTCCTGCCACAAAAAGATCTTCTTCCCTAACAGGGCAGGACCTCCCCGCTAGTTCTACTTCAGTCATCACTAGCGGGTGCGCTGTGGGACAACCCTCCTCCCAAAAGGAGAGCCTGCATGCAATGGGGATGACTCAGGGTGTAGGTCCCTTTTGCCGTCACCCATGACCAGCATCACCACCACCACCCAATTGCCAATCTGCTCCTGGCTCTGTTTGCACTCTCCCGGACATCTTGGGTTTTTTTTTTAATTCAAGCCATAACTCTTGTTTTTGTGTGGGGCGGGGTGGTGGTAAAATAAGCACCTTTAAGGTGGATGTTTTATAAAGGGTATGAGGTGGCTATTTTAAAAAGGGTATGAGGCTACACACAGTGCTTTCTATAGTACTGTAGTGCAGACACAGAAGCTAGAAAAATTAAATCCCCCCAAATAAAGAAGCAGGCTTGGGGGGGGCTTTTTTTGGAGGGGAGTGAGCAACAATGGGGTAATTGGAAGAAAAAGGGGATTACTGTGGCCTCTCCTAGCTCACTCCTCCTTTCCTTCATTTGTAGGACCCCCTAGTACCTAAAATCTCTTCCTCAAAGTAGACCCTATTTAAATATGAACCCTAACCTGACCAGGGGAGGGGTGGGGTGGGAGGGGCTTGCCTTCTGCTGTCTTCTGCTGGAGACTGGCCAGGTGGGCTGAGAAGTCACCGGGATTCAACAGATGGGGGTAGAGTGGGCAGGCGGGCATCCACCCACCCAAATAAATAAATAAACTTGGGGGGAAATACCCCCCCAAAATCAGCAGTGAAACAGGCATAGAAAGCCTGGGAGGCTGGGTACCAGAACACACCACCCTCCAAAGCAAAAAATAAAATTAAAAATTAAAAAGTGCAATTCAAGCACTGAACAGCAGCAAAGGTGCAGTTTGCAGCTGCAAAAGAAAAGTGGAGGAAACAGCACAAGACCCCAGTTATTAAAGCTACTGGAGACTGGCTACAAGCAAGAAGAAGAAGAAAATGCACAGAAGAAAACATTCAAAGCAGCACCCAGTTAAAGCCACTGGGCCAGGCAGGCACCACCACCAGGCTGCTCTCTGTGGCTGCTGCATTCTCTCTGACTGATCCTTCTTCCTCCTGGGCATTTTCTGGACTACGAGATTTTCAACAGTTAAAGCATTGCAAAGTATGACGGAATAGTTTAAAACTGAGAGTAAAGGGTTGTTCAATGCTTCATTGCAGGCTGGTGGCCATTCATATTTTCTGTACACTGCAACTGTTTTCAAAGTGTCCACATTATCCTTTAAATGCATTTAACTGTCCCTCCTCCTCCTCCATTTGGGCCAATGGAGTTGCGAGGAGGGTGTGACATAACAACATTTCTTTTTTAAAAAGAAATTCTCAGCTGCCTTGCACAAATCTGCCAGCAGGGGGAAGTGCTGTTCCAAAACAAAAATCAACTTTGTCTTGCATCATTCCAGCTTTGTGCAAGCAAAACCCAGGGGAAATTTTATTTCTTTAAAAAAGAGGGGGAGTGGGGTGCATGAGGAGATCCTGTGGAGTGACAAAACAAGGGAACTGCTTATTGGTGGGGAAGCGAAAGGGAATCCTGTGGTGAGCCAGGAAGGGAAACTGGAAGGGAAACTATTTTGCCTCCAGCAAAATAAATAAATAGGAGTGGGGAGGCAAGCGCTCCTCTAGTGAGGGCTGTGGGATTGCACAAAAGTAAACAATTCAGTCAAATGGACTTCCTCTTCAGTAAAAGTGCACAAGAAAGGGTTGGATTCAGAAATCTGCTCAGCTGCACTAGTATGAGTCTGGCCAAAGTAGCAAATTAAAAGGGGACTGCACAAAAGAACCCCGGTGGAAAAATAATAATAAAACACTCTGATCTCCTCTCTCCCCATCCATGTGGTTGGGCAGTAGCATAAGTGAAATTTGGAAGAACATCTCCCCAACACAAATCTCCTGGAGATAAGAGAGGACCCAGCGCCAGCCCTCTGAGAAGCCGATCATTTGGGAAGGGGAGAGCTGGGCAGAGGGCCGGGGAAGAGAGAGGGGCGAGCCAGGGCAAGCTTCTGCCTATGAGGGACTCCTTGCCAGAAAAGAAAAGTGGCTCCATAGAAAACAACAAATCGTCACACTGATTTTAAGCATCCAGACAAAACTACATTACAACGCACAAAGTACGGGTCAAGCCTCCTAAAATGGAAAAATACAGCTATTTTCCTGCAACACATTTGCAACATTATAGAGCTAAATTGCAGCAATAAAATCTGAAACAAGGCATCTGATATGTGAACGGCACCCTGCTGACAGCATAGGGACTGTGGTGTCACAACACAGGAAGTACAGAAGCACACTTCGCAGATAGGTTGTAGGGGTTAATTTGGAAAACGTTTCTTCTTCAAGAGAGGCACACTATAAGGCTCCAGTCCCAGTCCCCTTAAATACATTTTGAAACTCTCTCCTTTGGCCTCCTCCCTCCCTCCCCCCAGCCAATGGGGACACAGTTGCCCATGAATACATTTGATCTGTATAACAAGGCAACCAAAAAGCATGCAAGCCAATCAGAAGCCAGTGCCAGAAAACCAATCAGCAATGGAAAAACAGGCCTCCAAAATGGGAGTCGAAACCCTTGAAACATTGCAAGTCAAAACAAGGCTGTTTTGTTTCAAGCTTGAAACAGGCTCTATATTTGAAGGGTGTTTTGTTTCAGGTTCAAAACACTTGAAACGTTTTGCACATCCCTAATAAGATTTATTTGTGTGTATGAGGGAAGCAGCTATACAACAGGTTGCCAGTGGTGTGTATGGGGGGGGGAGAGATTTGCATAGGATGTCACCAATTGAGAGACTTCAAGGAAGTCCTTGAGGCTATTCACACGGTTTGCAAAAATCAGGCTAAGGGAACCTAGCCCAATTTTTACAGCCCATGAGAACCACCAGGCTCAGCTGCGAGCCCAGTGGTTCCTAAGCGGGTCACCCGCTTCTGTAGCTTGGTGCTTAAAGCGAGCACTTCGCAAACCCGGTTTTAGCAATTGTGAGTTGCCACGGCACCGCTCCGCAGCTACTCACAAGTAGACCTCCCAGAGCGTACTCGCACTGCGCATGCTGGAGCTTCCGGAGGCTGATCGGCCCCCGCTCCCCCCAGCACCCGCCAGCTCTGTGATGGAGCCAGCAGTTGTGTGAGCGGCTGCTTCGGCCGCCCAGAGCAGACTGTCTGCTCTTGTGCAGGGAGAGCAGGCTAAGCCCCCTCTCCCCGCTCACCCTCCCCAGGCGGGTCTCTGTGATCGTGAGACTCACCTCCTTGTCTCCCAACCTAGCCTACCTCATGTGGTTGCTGCATAAGGATAAAAGTGGGAGGCATCAAGTATGCTACCCTCAGCTGTTTGCAGGAAGGTAGGCTAAAAATTATATAAACACATATCATTCTGATGGCAGCCTGAACAGGGCAAATGAGAGAAGGGAGTAGTTTATGGGGGCCCCCAACCATTTAGGGCTTTACTAATTAGATTCTGCCACTTAGGGCAGAACCTTGAGATGTGTCCAGAAAAAGACTGGGCACCAGTATAGTCACTGGATAGAAGAGACTTCTGCAGGGGTGGGCAGTTCAGAAAGTGAGATGAAGCAGTCATCTCAAGTGGCATCTTTTACCAAGATGCCCACCCCCCCGATTGACCTGCCTCCTCTGCCACTCCCCATCCACCACCATTGGAGCAGCATTTTGCCAAGTGATGGCACCGTTACTGCTTTTATAAAATGAGAATATAGATTGTAGTTCCAGATTGTCAATATATTTATATTTTGGATTAATATTAATATAGATAAAGTCATAGAGTATATATCTGGGGTGTGAGGTTTTTTTTGGGGGGGGGGCTCTTTTTGTTCACTGGTTACTGCTCTGCAAACAGCTGCCCATAAACGGTGCTCTCTTGCTTCCTCCTGCTACTTAAAAGTATCTTCCTACTAAGGCCCTCACAAGGCTAGCACTGAAAAGAAGGAAGAGAAAGGAGAAATGATGTACAAAAGACATTCTACAGGGCATCCCCTGGAGGCTTTACAGACAGGGCTTCTACCCTGAATCTCCTTTGGGAGAAAGAGTGTGCATTCACACACCAACCAAACGTACCCCAAACTCCCAACGAGATCCTTGGACCCACTCCACACACAAGCCGGGCTTTGTCTTGCGAATTCTAGCTTATCTCGAGGTATTTCCGTTTTTTTTTAAATGCTGGTTTTAAGCTAGTTTTTCTGAAAACTCCAAAGCAAATAGGGAGAGGCACTGACATAGAATCATTAGCATGATAAGAGGGATACTGTCTTTGAAATGCAGATGTAGCTCTTTAGTAATCTCTCCCCCATCCCAGTTGGCTAGAAGGAAAACACAGAGGCATGCCATGTGAACTTGTAAAAACAAAACCCGAGCAGAGGGGAGGGGCTGCTTCCCTCAATGCCGCAAGTGTGATTCAAGGTGGCTTCGCTCAACATTTACCCCGCAGCATGAAGCCACATACAAATAACTCCCTGGAGTTTTTCCAAATCATAATCGAATGCAGCTTTGCTATACTTAGGCCGTGGGTGGGGGCACATAGGAACATAGGAAGCTACCATATACTGAGTCAAACCATTAGTCCATCTAGCTCAGTATTGTCTATACAGACTGGCAGTGGCTTCTCCAAGGTTGCAGGCAGGAATCTCTCTCAGCCCTATCTTGGAGATGCCAGGAATGGAACATGGAACCTAGATGCTCATCCCAGAGTGGCTCCATCCCCTGAGGGGAATATCTTACGGTGCTCACACATGTAGTCTCTCTTTCTTATGCAACCAGGGTGGACCCTGCTTAGCAAAGGGGACAAGTCATGCTTGCTACTACAAGACCAGCTCTCCTCTCATATGCTGTTCATATGAGGGAACCATTTACAGTGACGTCAGGGTAGCAACAGAAGGTGTCATTCATAAAGCCAATGTCACTATTCTGCTTTGCTCCTGACAATTCACAGTTATTGTGCATTTTATTTATTTATTTATTTGACATATTTATATCGCACCCAAAACTTGCATCTCTGGGTGTCACGCCCTCGATCTCAGATAGCGAGGAGGAAGGGGAAGCTGACAGACTTTCAGCCAATGCAGGGGTGCCTGAGGGGCAGAGCCCAGCTGTCAGTTCCCAAGGGACGGCTGAGGAAGCTCCGGCTGATGTTTCAGAGCAGGCACAGCAGTCTGAGGCAGCAGAGACAGCAACGGACAGACTAGAAGATGAGCTGTGCAGACAACCCCCACTGACTCCACAGCAACGGCGTGTCACAAGGCAGAGAGCACAGCTGGAAACTATCAGAAGGAGTAAATGCCTCTTGCAGAGGGCTGATAAGCCTTGAATCCCTGCCAGCTGAGAGTTATCAGCTTGGACTATAAAGCACATCAGCAGCTTTCTGTTAGCTGCTGGAAGACAACATTTGTCAACCCTTGTGTCGACAGCTTTCAGTCTGAGCCTGATATAAAGAACTATTCTGAACCACATTTCGTTTCTGCAGCCCAGTGTGTATTGTGGACTATCTTCCTGGACTTCCCTTCTGGGTGGCCAGATTGCTGACATTGGGTGGCTCACAATAAAATACAAACAACAACAAAATAAGGCTAAAACCACAATAATTCAAAATTTAAAACAATGTTAACTATCAAAACAGTATAAAATTAAAAGTCTGGGTGAACAAATGCATCCTTTAAAAGTTAGCACTTTGGTACAGTGTTCAAAACGGCTTAACGTAAGGCACTTCCTGTCGCAGTAAAACCATCCATCTGAGAAATTTCCTATACTCTGTGGAAAGGACAGCACAATCGGTTGATGCTCTGTAGAGCATCCTCTGTAGTCAACGGTGCTTTCATCATTTCCTCTTTCATTTCCTTCCCTTCATTCTAGCCTAGTGAGGAAGGTGAATACTGCGCTTGCAGGTGGAGGTGGGTGTTTTCACATCTCTAAATGCATTACTACTGAAGTGGTGGTGGCAACAAAAAGGAGGCACACAAGGGGCCAAGGCAGCATTTGATGCCTGGTCTCAGGTGTGTCAAGAATTTGGGCTACCACTGTGCCACACGACTGGCTATTTGTCATCTTTGTCATACCACTGCGCTTCTAGCAGTCCATTCCCATTAGGAGACGGTGGGTCATCCCCATTAGGAGGCAGTGGGTCATTTTATTCTGCACCAGCTAAAGCTTTGGAATTGGATAATGATTAGGTAAATTGATGTGTTATATTTCTTGGAATATAATATGGGTTTGAACATCTATGTCTTGTAAGGTGGGGATGGGGAACCTATCTTGGTCACTGCCATAATAGCTCATTTCTAAGCTAATTGTAGACAGACATTTTGCTACAAATGAGGTCCCCTAGTTCCACTGAACTCCAGAACCTAGTTCTACTGAACTCCAGAACCATGTTCCACCGCTACACACAAACACACATTAAACATGCTCGCTTTGTCATTGTTCATACAAAACAGCTGCAATGCAGACTGGCTACTGGCTGCTGTTAATGACTGTTTCAATTCCTGTTTCTTTTCTAACAGCTTCCTTTAGACGAACAAGTCTCAAAATGATCAAACAGAAGGAATTCTGTGGCTTGCCAAGTAGTGTTTCTGGCAGAAGGGACTGACTTCTTATAGTATAATTCAGCCTTGTAAAATGTATCTCACGTTACCCATACAAATTTTCCGTTGCCTGGCAGCAAAGCTTTGCAAAAGAAGCCCAGCAGACATTTGATTGGGCACCATGGGGTTTTGAAGAAAGCACCACAGTTATTTCTGCACTAGTATGAGAGTATTGGGTCCACGTTTGGACCAGTACTTCATTGTTTTTTGTTTGATTGTTTGATTTGTTTTCATTTGTTTTTATTCATGTGAACTACCTCTATAAAAACAAAATAAATAACCCATTAAAACAATTGTGTGTTTCAGTCTGCATTTGTCATTGATTCATTTCATTGCATAAATAAGTGGCTCTTCTTTCAGAAAACTGACTTAGGGGTGTAGCTGTAATTGAACGGGGGCTGTGGGATGTCCCTGGGCCCCTCGGGAGGGACCCCATCAGCTGGATGACAGCTTTCTTTTTGCTCTTCCCTTCCTGCTTCACCAAAGGAGGAGGAGGAGGGGGGAAGGAGCTAATTTTCACTTGTCCCAGGGCCCACTCCAACCTTGCTATACTCTGAACTGACAAGATGACTGGTACATTCAGCAGATTCAATGGTTACGTTTTTATGGGACTGTACCACTGGTGTGTGGGGGGGGGAACTAGGCAGAGTACTTCTGCTTGACATGCTTGTTTTTTCTGTGTGTAGAGAGTTATCTACATGAAAGAACATTCAGATGTGTGCTATTTCCTCAACTGTAAACTGCATTGGTATCATTCCAGAACATTCTAAGTCACTGGGTTCTAGTTCTGCATGTATAAATCCCTGCGAACTGGGTAGCGCGTCACCTTTCAAAGTGGTAATTCTCCTTATATTTAGCAGGGGGAGAGCAACTGGCCCTATTCAACCCCAGCAGTTTCCCTCCCTCCAGTGGCTGTTGCTGGGGATGTGCAAGATGGCTCTATTCGAACCATGGTTCAAATTGAACCGGCCTGGTTTGGCCAGTCTGAGTTTGAACTGGCTGCCAAGTCTGAACTGGCTGTCCGAACCAGTTTGGGGATATATTTGTAAAGGGACATTCCCTATGCTAAGGTGGGGGCAAGAGAAAGGGTACTTTGTAACTTATCCAAGGAGGCAGCAGGGGAGGTGGAGACATTGGTGGTGGCAGTGGCATAAAATATAAAGTCATGAACTGGCAAGTTTCCAGCCATTTTAAAAATAAGATGCTTTTAAACATTTCAGAATCGTTAAATTCAAATAATTTTAAATCCAATCCAATCAAGTCACCCCATTATAGCTAGCTAACCTTTTTTCTTGGTTCTCTCCCTGGTACTTTTTGTATAAAGGATCTCATATAGTAGGATTGGGCAAGACAGTAGGCTAGATTGACAGACAGCTTGCCTCAAAATAAGGCAGCTTCATAGAGGTTGGATTGGATGTTTGGATGTTCAAAGTTATGCAGCCAAGAGAAATGAGGTGCTAATGTCCAGTCTTAAGAACTCCAGTTGCAGGAAATAACAGAAGTAACTAAAGCTTAGAAGTGATGGAAAGGACTCTAATGGGCAGTTCAAGACACGTGCCAGCAAAGGAGTGACGAGCAGGTACTGTAGGTAAACTAGCTCAGAGATAAATACCTATCACCCCTCATTCTGTGGTGGAATGTGGCCTGGGCTACTGAAAAATGAATACCAAAAGTCATTAAGCACTGGTTAAATAATTACTGTACCACCACTAAATAAAACTTTGATGAGTGATCCGCAGATCCGTTCACTGTAAACTCAAGTAGAAACCTACTCATTGTATCTTTATTCCACCCACTGTACTTCACCTCCAGCTCAGTGACCCTCCAGTGACTGTTGCTGGTGTCTATCTTCTGTTTCTTTTGAGATTGTGAGCCCTTTGGGGACAGGGATCCATCTTATTAATTATAAATTATCTGTGTATACCACATTGGAAGCTTTCATTGAAAAGCAGTATATAAATATTTGTTGTTGTTGTTCATTACACAGTGAAGTTGTTGACCACACAGCGGCAGAATTCTGGACTGTACCACTTTAAACTACAGATGGGTGGAAGGGTCATATTTTTGAATGCTCCTCCACATAAAAGCTTCTTGAATATAGGGGAAGTTGCACATCAGGAAGTCGGGCCTTCCTTCCTCTTAATATGCTAGTTTATTCCATGAAAGACAATGTTTTGATTTGATTTGATATGAAATGAGAGAGCATTAAAAAATATTACCTACTTGCAATCTGAAGTGGTACAATCTATAATTCTACCACCTCTGTCAACCACCTCATTCTAAATGATGTGAAGATTAGCTCCTACTTCACTCATCAAATGATTTTTGAGGATTTTAAAGATACAGTATATGTAAGAGGTTGTTGATTTTTACCCACAATAGGTAAAACAGCAGAGCACTAAGGAATGAGCACACACTCCAGTTACAGAGTAGGTAGCAGAGGATGGTTTGGATATTGCAGCTATTTAGAGAAAACACATGGAGATCCTTGTATGACTAAACACTAAACATTTATTGGTTAAATACACTTAGATAGGAAAGACCTATATCTAATCTAAAGGACTACATCGTGGATAGGTAAGGAGAGAGAGAGAGATGTTTCCATCTGCTCTCTAGGAGGAAAGGAAGGATTGTGACTCAGCACAGGAAGTGCTGCAGAGTCAGTTCAGGGGTCATAGAGTAGGGACAGATAGGGAGACCCTGACTCACCGTCTCTACTCCCAATGCCCCTAGTGGTCATTAGGACAGTTGGTGCAAAAGGTCGATGCACTGGAAGTTCATCTCCAACAGTATAATCATTTCTACCTTACACCACGCAGGGCTGGATGGAGCTATGGGAGATGTCAACTGGACTCCTGTTCTCCCAGTAGCCTATTGCACATGCTGGGGAGAGAGGCCAAACAGAGCACTACTGAAGCCTTTGGGGATCATCAGCTCATGAGTGCTGTGCCCACATGGCTGTGGATTGTGTCCCCAAATGAATTAACAAGAAATTTCCTTATACTTTTAGCACAGATTGGCAGTATGCAAATAGATTGATTTCCTAATGGAGCCTGGGTAGCTAGGCTCAAATTATGTAACACGCCCTCAATATGAACTGCAAAATTACCCATGCACTTTCTGTATGCCTATATATTGATCTGTCTGTCTGCAACAATGGCACATTTCACCTTTCCTCAGCCAATTCACATGGCTGACACATTTTCTGTCTCTACATGCTGTTTATATATAATTCCATTTAAAGGAAATTGGTGCATCTGTTCTCTTTGGGGTAGTTTTGAGTTACTATTAGGAAAATATATATATTGTACCAAATATAGGAAACATGGATGTCTTGGGGTCAGTATGAGGTGGTATTATAGATGAACTGAGACTAACAACTGAAATATATATCTGCTCATTGGAAGGTTGGAACTGGCTGTGTTTCATTTGTGATACATCTGTTAAGTATGACCAAAGCACTAAGAAGAACTAAGAATCATCTGTTCACATCATCCTTGTGGTGCAGTAAGATGTGGGTTACATTATGTTGCTTGTGTTGCTCTTTGAATCTGCAAAGAAACAATATTTTACTGCCTTGTCATGAGCACAGCTCACAATAAAGCTCACAATCAGTGAATGTTTCTGCTCAGCAGGACTGTCCTTAGAGAGCCCTGGCAGGGTGTGAAAGCTCGGGCAAATCAGCTGGGGGGGGGCGCCCTTCCAGTTGATTTTAATGGGGATTAAGAGAGCAGGGCCCAGGGTGGTCACCCTGTGTGCTGCCCTAAGGACAGCCCTGATGCTCATTTCACTACAATGGCGAAGCAATACTACTACTCCTATACTACTCCTATATGGATTCAAAGAATAACATGAGCATTGTAGGTGTAGCATATGTGATGAATGGGTTATGTGAATTGACCCAGTTCACAATAAAAGGTACACAATAATCTATATAAATTAAACTAGACTGCTTTCAGGGAGATAATGCCGCTACTCTGTAGATCAGCTTCTTGTGAAGATTTGGGGCATTTTCTAAAGCATACATGGACCATAAATCTTGCTGTGGAACCAATAATCCATTCCCCATGCTTTTTGTTGATCTGTCCCTAGACTTGGTATCTTCCATTAGTCCTGGAAATTGTGCAGCCTTCACCCCCACCCCCGCAATGGTTTGTTTGACTGAGTGTGCTTTAAACAAAACAGAACAAAACACTGAAGAGCAACTGCAGGAGATAGTCAAAATTGGGACTGCAGAGCACAGGAAGGGAAAATTTAACCCTTTGCAGGCAAGCTGTGGACCTGATGAAAATGCCCAATGAAGCTATATGTTCACAACTATTTGGCACCAATAGGAGCTTCTCTCAGAGATAAATAGCATCTTGAGGGGTATTGGTGTTGGGGGAGATTTCATCAGGACTGCAACATCAGGACTCTTCTTGCATACCATGGTCCCAATCAAAATTATCCCCCACCTTGCAGCTGCTATTTAGGTTATAAGAAAAACAGCTGCAAGACCAAACTATGAGCTGGGTCTCACAAACAGTGAGAACCGGTTTGGGGAGCTAAGCAGGGAGAGCGAGCTGGGGAGACTGAGGAGACCCCCAGAGCCGGGAGGCAGCTTTTCGCCTCCTCTCCAGGGGTCTACTCATGAGGAGCTGCACTGCAGTGACTCGCGATCAGAAAGCCCAGGTTAGCGGAGCGCTCGATCGGGAAGCCCAGGTTAGTGGAGCGCTCGCTCCGCTAACCCGGGCTTAGGGGAGGGCTACAAAAGCGGGTGACCCGCTTTGACTTAACAGGGCTTGGCTGCGAGCCTGGTGAATCTCACAATCGGTGGAAAGCTAAGCACCCTTACCTCACTTTCCACTGATCGTCAGAATAGCTCCATGAGTGCTCCCAGTTTGAGTGCTTCCAGTTATATCTAAATATTAAACAGCAGTTCAAGCTGCAGCTGGAATGCAATATAAATGATGATGCATCAACAGGTTTTCATGGGTTTAGTTGCTTTTGTTGCAACTGCCTCTAATAGTTGCCAGCTCCTGACCTGGTGAAAGCACCTGTCAGTTTGATACTCTAGCAAGAAACATTATGAAGGAGTCACAATTCCTGCCAATAATAATCACTGGACTCTTAATTGATCTACTTTGTTAATAGGTGACTATATAAACTTTTGTTTGAGGATAGGTTGGCGCTTTATTCATGTTCATTTGGACCTTATTAACCTTCCTGCTCCCTGCTTCTCTTTGGAAATGCATCTCCCTTGTAGAATCACAAACTTCAGCTATAGCCAGAATTCCAGGTGGCTGGATAGAAATGTTATTCAAATGAACCAAGAGGGGAGCCTGGGTCCATGTAATTTCCCCATCTGATTCAGGCAAAAATTAAATTTGGCAAGCTCTTAATATACCAAGAGGAGAGCCTCCTGGGCTGCATTATTATCTCAGAAATGCTAGTATACATCCAGTCAGTCCACTGACTTCAATGATATTACATCAATGCAGTTGATAATAGAACCTTCTCTGTTTGCTTTCAGTAATAATCCAACAGGAAGTAAAAATTGCTTAATGCAAAGCATGGAAAATTACATTTTTAAACAAGTCACATTATTTTTATTATGGAGAGGATATACTCTGGTTGGCAAGAAGAGTGACGATTTCTATAATAATTGTAATAAACAACAAGAACGACAAGCCTCATGGCACCCAAAGACTAACAAATTTATTTTGCAAAAAGAATTTGTGAACTACTGCCGACTTCATCAGATGGATTAAATGTTATTCTCATTTGTCAATTGGGTATTAGGCCAGGGGCAGGGGGAGGTAAACAGTGGGACCAAATGGCCCTGAAATGCAAGTAGTATAAGGCCCCCTCAGACATTATAAAATAACTCTAAATCAAGATGTGGAGGAGGGGATTGGAGCACACACCGGCTTAGACATCCTCCCAGCTGCTGATGTGGCCATGCCATCAACTCTTCTCACTTTTTGGAACTCTGGCTGGCCAGCATTCTAAGCCATGGGGAGGAACTTTCCCAAGTTCATCACTTGTCTGTGCAGAAAAGGCATGGAGGATTAGGGGGCAATACTAAGAAATGCACGCACACAGTAGGCAGGTGTTTTGCATCTGTTTCCCTCACAAACACAAAGTCACCTTATGTAGATTTAACTAAGAGTTTATTCAGAAACAACTCCTTTCCCCCCTTTTCCTCCCAGTTTTAGGGCCAGATGCTCTCCCCAAGTCAAATAAAGAGAATCACCAATTTAAAAAGGTGCCTCTTTGTTCAGTTAGCAGGAGCCAGCGTGGTATAGTGGTTAGAGTGCTGGACTAGGACTGGGGAGACCTGAGTTCAAATCCCCATTCAGCCATGAGACTTGCTGGGTGACCCTGGGCCAGTCACTTCTCTCTCAGCCTAACCTACTTCACAGGGTTGTTGTGAGGAGAAACTTAAGTGTGTAGTAGTACACCACTCTGGGCTCCTTGGAGGAAGAACGGGACATAAAATGAAATAATAATAATAATAGTTATTATTATTA
Source organism: Hemicordylus capensis (assembly GCF_027244095.1). Taxonomy (NCBI): domain Eukaryota; kingdom Metazoa; phylum Chordata; class Lepidosauria; order Squamata; family Cordylidae; genus Hemicordylus; species Hemicordylus capensis. The sequence goes on along the minus strand of NC_069657.1, from coordinate 238,763,415 downwards.
TTATAAAGGTTGTCAATTCTTTATAATAATGATTGTTTGATCCCCCCCCCCCCGCACCCAATGCACAGCATTCATATAATAGGTGTCTTCAGTGGAATTCAGGCTTATCCCAGTCTGGCTGCTAATACAATATGAAGGTTTTGTATAGTTTCTCATGAAATGGCTAACCTGCAGGATTTGGATGTGGGACTGGTCAGCTACGAAACTGATTGGGTATCAGTGGGCAAGGAACAGTCTCCGGGGCCTCGTTCCTTGAATGACTGCCTGTGTTCCTCCTATTAAGGAGGGAATCATGTGCATATTATTATTCACATGTATAGCCTGCCCTTCATGGGCAGAACTACCATTAGGCAAGGGGGAGCCCCACTGCCTGGAGGGACTCCCCAGGGACACCTCACATGACTCCCCATTGCCCCCTACCCAGCCCCAAGGCCCCTCAGCCACTTGCCCGGTTTGTGCTCTCTCCTGCTTGTCCTCCTGGCCTGCAATGGAACTATGGAAGCAGCAGACAAGCTGCTAGGAGCTCCTTCTCCCGGCCTTGCAGCTGATTGGCGGGTGGGCGGAGCTTCCAGGGAGGCCTCCATGTAGGTCTTAGTGAAGCCTGAACTGGAGTAGGCCTGCAGGCCCCAAGCAAGCAAGCAAGGAAGGAAGCAAGGAAGGAGGCAGGCAGACAGACAGACAGAGTGGCCCCTACAGTTCTCTGCAGCAGACTCTGCCACTCAGCCCAGCATTTGCCAGGTAGAATGTGAACTCCTTTTTGTGGTCCCCCTCGCCCCACATATAGGGATCTGCTTGCCATTGGGCTTTGATATGGAGTGGGGGAGACTGAGAAGTCTCTGAATATTTAATTTAAAACAGCTTGGAAAATTTGCTGGCTTTTAAAAAACCCATCCAAAAAGTCCTATAAGTGGCTTGTTTCATGGCAGAAAATTACAAAAACTTCTGGAACAAACAATATTATATTTATTTTATTCATTCATTTATAAATGCACTTATGTTCAAGTTGTTTTGCAACCCAGAAGGTCTGAGTGAGAACTGTGAAGCATGTGTTGTGCTTTTATTTTATTTTATTTTTCTTGTGTGTGAACTGCTCCCCAGTAACTCACAGGACTTCAGGGTAAATCTGGCCAACATGTGAATGCAGCACCTCCATTCCAGAGGAGAAGTGTGTAAAAGGGCTTTAAAAGCCTCCTGTGAAAAACCTCCTGCAATCAAACTTGCCTGAATTTGTTCAGAATTCTGAGAAAACAGACATAGGCTCACACTGCATGGTTGAAAGTCTCCTTTGCTAATCTGCAGCGAGGGGCCCATTTTAATAATTAGCGTTGCTAGTGTGTTCTAGGCATTAAAAGTAGCACAAATATATAGTACTCAATGTGTATCACTATGTATTGTGAAGTGTGCGTGTGTGTATTCAGTGAAATGTATTTCCAGGCAGCATACTTATTTTGAAATATCAGACTTAAATCCTTGGGGGCCTGGGGTGTGCGGAGGCCCTGGAATTTGAGGGGGGCCCCATTTTAAAATCTCGTCTCTGGGCCCACTCCAAACTTGCTACGCCCCTGCTGCCCTTCCTCCAAGGGATATCCTCACAAGACTCCCGTACACAAGAGGCGGGAGTGTAGCTGTAATTGAGCAGATAGGTTCAAAGAACCCGGGGCCCCTAGCTCCTGAGGGCCACCCAGCTCCACCCTGCCCTATTTTATTTTCATTATCTCCCTCACTCCGAGGGGCCACCACCAGGGAGAGGGGCGAACATGGGTCCCCCTTCCCCTAGCTACACCCCTGCTGTGAGGGCAATGTACACAGGCTACTTCCTCTCATCCTCACAATCCAGGGAGGTAGGTTAGGCTGAGAGAGTGTGTGCCTGGCCCAAGACCACTCAGCTTCATGGCTGAGTAGAGATTTCAACTCAGGTCTCTCCAGTATCCTAGCCCAACATGCTAATCATCACACCACACTGGCTCTAAAAGGTGAGCTGCCACACTGGCTTCCTCAACTTTCTCAGCCTTAGGCCACAATTCTAAACACAATTCACTAGGGAGAAAGGCCCTTTGACTGCAGGGAGGCTGACTTCTGAGTAAACATGCCTAGGATTGCTCAGCAAGAGTCTTTATTCTAAGCGATGCAACACTTTTGGATAGGACCATCTTACCTTGATTTACTTTTTCATATTGCTCCTTAGTAGGTGGATTCTTCAGAAATCTTCCATGACTCATTTTGCTCCACTATCACCCAAAATAACAAGGTTCTTCTCCCCCCACACACGTTGAAATACAAAAAACAGAAAAGTCCATTGACTAATGGATGACTGGATGCTGACACCACTGTTTCCAAGGAAACCTGCCAGCTCGCGCAAGCTTCCAAAGACACGTTTTCAATCATAAGCATCAGATAGCACTTGGGAGCGTCTTCAGACATAACATATATGTCATATCAATTTGAAATGCATCTCTCTCTTATCTTGAGTTTCTTGCTCCATAACAACCTTTGAGAGAAGCTTCCAGCCAGGCCTTTGCCTTGCATGCATTTGACTTGGGAAAGGGGGAGAAAGGACTACAAGTCATGCTCTGGGTTACCCACTCTATGCTTACATGCTGGTTTTCCTGCTGGCTTCAAAACATTCCCAAGCAGTAAAGCACAAAACCACTTGTGGCAACAAGCACAGAAATATATCAGTTCTGCAAAAGGTATAGCCCTATTCAGACACTGAGGCTGTTCTCATGAGCAGCCAAGCCCAGGCTGGTCGTGAGAACCACTGGGATCCACGCTGATCCCGGCAGCACTGCAGTGGCAAACCTGCCTATGGAACCCACAGATTAGCTGTGGTTAAGGGCGTGAGCACACCCTTAACTTGAGCTAACAGCTCATGTGCAAATGCCAGCTACTCCCAGCCAGCACTGGCACAGCATCCCGGAAGCTGGGATGACGCACCCCAACCTCCACAGCTGCTGCCTGGAGCAGCAGAGGATCATCTAGGCACGTGATCCACATGCCCAGCAACGTCTTGGTAATCGTCTGTGGAGGAGGTAAGGTTATGCAGCCTTCCTCCCCTCCCACCCTCTCAAATGGTTGTGTGAGTGGGCCCATTAGGTTGCATGAGCATACAGGTGTCTGTACACAAGTACATATATTTGTGTGACTATATTCTGTATATGCTTTCATTTGAAAAGTGAACCTGGGTATGGTCCTCTTCAATTGCAGGGTACAGATCAGAAGTGTACTGCCGTATGTGCATTCAGCATAATGTGTAAATAGGGTTCATATATCTGTATGAATGCCTGGATATCTGGGAGTGCTGGTAGACATGTCAATGCAACCATTCATCTGCCTATTAGGATGAGAAGTAACTTTAAGCAGCAAATATCACACAGCTGGTGCTAATCTGGTCCTGCTGACAGAGTCTGACTTGGCAACTGGTGGCTAGGATTTGGGCCTGAAGGCGGTGAGTTTTGCGTGGATGCTCTTTGTGATGAGCTACCTGAGGCCGCAGAATGAAGGAATGGCAGTTTGTGTTGTTTTTCCCAGTTCCCGGCATAGTCTATCATCTTGGCAGTCTGTTGGTTCCTCCTAATCTGGCATGTTATAAAGATTTCAGGGTTAGACAGGGGGCATAGCAAGGTTGGAGCAGGCCCTGGGACAAATAATGAAGATGGACCCCCCTTGTGCTGCCGACCCGCCTCCTTCTTCAGAGAGATTCAAGGGAGAGAGTAGAGAGTAAGTTTTCACCCAGCTGGCAGCCCCCCTCAGGGACACAAGGACATCTCTCCCCCCCCCCGCATTCAGTTGTAGTTACATCCCTGGAATTTGAGTTGGGTCACTGCTGGCAATTGTTTTGTTTTGGTTTAATTTTGGCTTTTTGGCATGTAGGAACATCCCATCCCTAGTGTACAGCCGCAGGCTTATCATCTCAGTAACAAGTGGGTCTGAGTTTGCCAGTGTAGAATCCAGAGGAAAGAGTTGTGGTATGCAAGGACAAGGCAGTGGAGTAGAATCAGGAATATTAATGGTTTATTGAAATAGCTATGGAAGCTCTTCATACACACGGGTAAAACCGGGGCTAAGGAAGCCCAGCCCAGTTTTGCATGCACGTGTATACTGCCGGGATCGGCACCATGGAGGCAAACCCACCTATGGAGCCACCCTCCAAAATGAGGTTAGGAGAGTGAGTGCTCTCCTCCTAACCCTGTTTCACTGATCGTCTGCCAGGGCTGTCAGGCTGAGGCAATCTTGGGGAGGGGAGGGGGGATCCCCATAATGCACCACACACTCACATGGTGCATTATTGGAGCTCCGTGGAACAGGGCAATGTGGGGTGATGCGTCCTGGCAGCCCGGCCCTCCAAGCTACCGGCAGTAGCTGGTAGTTATCTGGGCGGGCAATCCGCCCACCAAAGAGAAGCCTGATGCTCTTGTGCAGGGAGGTAAGATCTTTAGGGCTTTCTCCTCGCTAACCCTCTTGCCCTTTCTCAATGCTCATGAGAAAAGGCTCATTATTTACATACAGGAAAGTGCAGTCTGCTGTCAGTGCTCTTGCTGCTGGCTGTTTGTTAAGCCCTGCATCTACTCCAGGACTGGAATAAAAGTAACTGAAAGCCCATTCAAAAGCTGGCCTGGATCAAGGAATGGATTAAGCAAAAACACCACAGCCAGATTCTCTCAAGTGTTTTCATGTCCATCTGCCTGCCTCCATCCTCATTCTAGTCAGGCCCCACCCTCTTTGGGTCTGACTTTTTAGCTCAAACCCTGGCCTGCATCGAACACTGTCTTTGGTTTTACCCACATGCCCACCGGCCCCAGAGCTCTATTCAGCTCTGGCCCAAACCCGCCAAGACTCATACCAGCTCCCCTGTGTTCAGCTGCCTACAGCACTTGGAGCCCAAAGCTGAAAGTCTGTTCAGCCATAAACTTTCTGGGCATTCTTGGGCAAGCCATTGTTTTGACAGGAGTCCTCCCATCCCTAATGGGAGCCTTAGTGACCTACCTCACAGCATTGCTGCTCGCTGTGTGCAACAAGGATTGTGGAGTATCTGGATACACACTGTGCCATGGAAATGATTCATAAAACTGTAATATTACATTTCCCAGCTGAGCTCTCAAAGAGTACAATACCTGCGCCTGTGTTTTAAACATTGGCTGAAATAAACATCTGCTGAAACATTGTAATGTTCCGTGGGGGTGGGGGATGTGTTTGTATATGCAGACTAACTAACTGCCAGTTTGTGAAATCAAACAGCAGTTTTGCACATTTTCAGTACATACAATAGAAAATGCTTCAGTCTGTATTCCACTACAGGAGTGCCTTGCTTTAGCATGTGTCACTTAATACTCTCAGCATGGACCACTGCAATGACTGGTTTATTTTAAAATGCTAAGCATCTACAATCCTATACCTACTTGCCTGGCATTAAGCCCCATTGAACCCAGTGGAACCTGCCCTGCTAACTGGGCAAAGAGGCACCTTTTAAAAGTGGTGAGTCTCTTTATTTAGCAAGGGGAGAGCAACTGGCCCTATCCACCCCCAGCACAGTATCTCTCCACTGACCATTGCTGGTGTCTGTCTTCTGTTTCTTTTTTGATTGTGAGCCCTTTGAGGACAGGGATCTGTCTTATTTATTTACAATGTCTCTGTGTTAACTGATTTGGAAACTGTAGTAGTAGTTGTAGGCAATATTTATATGGTCAAAGATTTCTCAACACTTTCCCTAGCATTCATTAACCAAACAAGATTCTCAGATGCTTGAGCTATAAAACTTCTTCCAGAGATCCAACACAGGTGTCCTGTCTCAAATCTTCAGACAACAGGATAACTCCCACATATTCCACCCTGAGATTCTTGGAGGAAGGGCAAGATGCAAATATGATAAACAAACATACAATAAAAATAGCTGCTATTTAGGCACATTGTTGCAGTTCTGGTGATAGCACATTGTGCTCTGGATTCCATAGACCAATCTGCATGCATGTGGGTGTGTGCAGGTGGGGGCAACCTGTGAAGTGATCATCTCTTATGGGGTGAAGTAGCTTTCTGGTTCTCTCTGTGAATCATCCCTTGGGATGTTCCTTTCAAGGATCCTTCTGATTCATAAGTGTTTGTATACATTTTGCCTATTCACTCTACCTTCACCAGCATATTTTTGGTGTTTTATGTTGCTATCCCATGCATAGGAGTAAATCCTATTGAACTCAGTGGGCCTAATGTCTAATTAAGGATTAACCATCATATACACTCATTCAGATGGTTGAGTGCCTACCTACCAGTTTGTATGCGAAATAGGATCACTCCAACATATGTTAGTTGCTACACACTTGTGGGACTTCCTCCTAACAAGCACACGATCACAAACAGGAGAGCCCACAGCTCCTGAACTTGGATACGACACTTCTCCTATACTGGTAGTGAGAACCAGCCTATAGAGCTGTACATGTGTGGGTTTTTTGTTTTAAATCTTCAAGTGGCCCCGGGAAATTCCAGGATCTTATGGAAGCTTGAGGGCACCAAGATATAAAAATGCTAGAATAACTCATTTCATTGACTAGAAAAGGCAAACTCTTATATTTGCTGCTACATTTTGGGAGGGGGTTTTTTTGGGGGGGCACTGCCACCATCCAATCATAGCTATAAAATTCTGGATCTCCCCATTGTTTTCTGTGGGTAACTCATTTCTGCCCTGGGGAAGAATACAGAAAAGATCTAAAATGGTGGTTCCCTACCTGGGGGCCTCCAGATGTTGCTGAACTAATACTCCCATCATCCCCAGGTACAATTTATTGTATCAGGGGTTGATGGGAGTTATAGTTCAGCAACATCTGGAGGCCCCCAGGCTGGGAACCACTGATCTAAAAGAACTAGAAATCCAGCAGACTGTGTGAGTCTGTACATTAAGTCTGTGACTGAGAGCAAACGATACAAAGAATGTTGAAAGTTATATTTGGAAGGGAAACAAGTTGTTTGAGTAAGAACTAATATGCCTACTTTCCTTTCACTGTCCCTACAACTGGACTAAATTTGGTCCAGATTGGTTAGGCAGTTCACAAGTAGTCCACTTGCACCTCAAACATTCATGCGTCCACCATCTTGAATGGGATGACACTATCACAAACTGCATTTTTAATGTCCGCATGTGTCCCTACAAGCTGGCCCTATGTGTTCCTACACCTGTTGCAGATGTGGTTCAAATCGGTAGGCAGTTCACAAGTTAGCCCAATTGTGGCTCAGATATTCATGAAGCCACCTAATGGTGCAGCGGGGAAATGACTTGACTAGCAAGCCAGAGGTTGCCAGTTCGAATCCCCGTTGGTATGTTATATCGGGCAGCAGCAATATAGGAAGATGCTGAAAGGCATAATCTCATACTGTGCAGGAGGAGGCAATGATAAACCCCCTCCTGTATTCTACCAAAGATAACCACAGGGCTCTGTGGTCGCCAGAGTTGACACTGACTCGATGGCACACTTTACTTTACCATCTTGAATTGGAGGGGGGTGTAGACAACATCATCACAAATCACGCCATTGAGATGTCCCTTTGTGTCACTCAATAAAATTGTACCAAATTTGGTTCAAATTGGTTAGGTGGGCCACAAGATAGCCCTTTTGCACTTTAAACATTCATGCGTCTGCGATCTTGGATTGGGGTGGATGGCATCATTACAAACTATACCATTGAGGTGTCTCTATGTGTCACTAACTACAACTGTGCCAAATTTGGTTCAAATCAGCTAGACAGTCCACAGCCCACTTGCACCTCAAACAACCACTTGTCCGCCATCTTGAATCACAGTGGATGACATCATCACAAACTATGCCATTGAGATGTCCCTATGTGTCCCTACAACTTTACCCAATTTGGTTCATATTGGTCTAGCACTGCGAAGCTGATGAGGGTGGGGGACACACACACAAACACACAGACAGATGCATACATAAAATGCTGGGTGATCTCATAAGCCTACCGGAAAGTAGGCTAAAAATGCAGGAAAATTGAGTCTAGGGGTAGGGAGAGGGCCTGCTCAAGATGAAATGAATAGTGGGCTTGTTCATACAATTGTTTGAATCTAGGCTTAATTGGGGGAGCGGAGGAAAGGTTGTGCTGTCAAGTCAGTGGTGCTATTCTTACGATCACAAAAATCGGGCTAGGAAAATTCTAGCCCGATTTTTGTGATCGTCAGAACCACCAGGCTCACAGCCGAGCCCGGTGGTTCTGGAGCGGCTAACCCGCTCCTGTAGCCCGCCCCTTAGCCCAGGTTTGCGGAGCGAGCACTCCACAAACCCGGGCTATCTGCTCGTGAGTAGCCACAGCGCGGCTCCATGCCGCAGCTACTCGTGAGTAGACCCCCGGCCGGGAGGCTTAAAAGCAGCCTCCCAGCTCGAGGGTCTCCCCAGTATACTGGGGCTTCCAGGGGCAGCGCGGCCCTCGAGCTCCCCAGCCCCCGCCGGCTCCGTCTCGGAGCCAGCCATCGTGTGGGCAGCTGATAAGGCCACCCAGGACTCCCTGCTCACTCGTGAGTGGGGAGAGCGGCCTTAACCCGCTCTTCCCGCTCACCCCTTAAAACCGGGTCTCCCTGATCGTGAGACCCGGTCCACTGCCAACTCTTGGCAACCACAAAGCCATGTGGTTTTCTTGGTAGAATACACAAGGGGTTTACCATTGCCTCCCCACTGCTTTATGAGATGATGCCTTTCAGCATCTTCCTATATCGCGATACAGGAGTTTCCTATAGTCTGGGAAACACACCAGCGGGGGGATTCGAACCAAAAGCCTCTTGCTCTCTAGGCAGGTTACTTCCCCACTGCGCCATTAGGTGGCTTAGGTTTAGTGTGGGTTACTGATATTAGTGTGATAGTGTGAACCCACGCCAAGGTAGTCTGTGACCCAAGATGAATCTGAGATTTCCAGCTTTGCATGGGTTCACACAACCTTGCGGATGTTCCCACATTATATATAGGTTCAAATTTTGTGATTCAGTTGATTTTGTGAACTGGACCAGTACATATCCTAGATACCATGTATCCTTGGTAGTAGGGTTGGGAAGATGCATGCCATGGAGGTTAAAGATCTCCCCTTCCTGTGCTATACAGGAATGTTTCAAACACCCTCTCACTGCTATATAGCAATAAAATGCTCAGGTTCAAAGCTGGCAACCAGCCAAGGGACTGGAGGAGACATAAGGTGCCCTTTTTCTCCTCCTCCTTCCTGAAACAACACCACCTCCATACACCCTGACCCTGGTCTGAACAGCACTACATGACTCCTATTCCAGGCTGCAAGTAGAACTGAACAGGCACATTCCTCTTAGAGGCTGAGGAAGTACTTGAATTATGGCAGTGGCGGGTGGAGGGTGGTCTTACTGAAATCTACAAGCCACACACACCTTTAGCTGCATATATATAGTTTGTTTGTTTGTTTGTTTCTATGCTGCCCTTCCAAAAATGGCTCAGGATAGTTTACACAGAGAAATAATAAATAAATAAGATGGCTCCCTGGCCCCAAAGGGCTCACAATCTAAAAAGAAACATCAGATAGACACCAGCAACAGTCACTGGAGTCCTGTGCTGGGGGTGGTCAGGGCCAGTTACTCTCCCCCTGCTAAATAAAGAGAATCACCACATTAAAAGGTGCCTCTTTGCCAAGTTAGCAGGGGTAACTTTGCCAAGTTAGCCCTTCTTCTAGTCCTCACAAGACACATATTCAGCTCTGTTCCTGTAGGGCACTGTACAAATTCACATATAGACACATTCTTGTATGTCTAATAACTGCTGGTCTATAACTGAAATAAATTCAATGCAATACATATAGAAATATTTGATTATGGGGAGGGGAGAAAGGGATACATTTAATGTGCCTGTAAGGCTCTAAGGGGGAGGAAGTGTGTTCCTGGCCTTTCTTGAACCCAGAATTACAGGATGGGAACAGACAAGGTCAGCGTCAGAGTAGGCCAGGGGAGGAGATTATTTCATCACCGCAGACCTCCTCCCAGCTTGCTGCATCCTCCAGGTTCTCTCTCCAGGGGAGCTTCCAACTTCCATGCTCAAGAGCAGCCCTCATCATCAGCTGCCTTGGCTTTAAATGCCCCAGTACGGAGCTGGCAGGGCTTGCAGCCTACTCTAAGCCCCACCCCTTCCTGGTCTCACTTCCTGCCATGCCCAACGTGGCTGCCCTACTGGAGCTGTTTCCTGTCTCGCCTGCTCAACCCCACCAGACCAGCATGGAACCATTTCACCCCTGCTCCCTTCAGGGGAAGACAGAAGCCCCAAAGGAGGGACACCATGCTCTCTGCTGGACTCCACAGGGCCATGCAGGCAACCAGGTAAGGCGGCATCCCGACAGTGCTAAAAGCAACCAGCTCCTACTCCTATTTAACTTAGGGGCTAGCAAACCTTTAGGCTGGTATTTGGAACCAAAGCAGTGGGCTGCTGGATTCAGCCCCTTCTCACTCAGATGAAATGCTGCCCTATTCCATTCCTCTGGACTGCTTTGGCAAATTTCACCAGCACTCCTCCTGATGTACTTCCTTCAGTTCCTCTACTTAGAGTGGCGGGAGGCAGAGCTGCATCAGTGTGGGATGTTTGAAAATTGCTGCTGGAAGAGGACTGAATTCTGCTTTTTGCCATCCAAGGAAAGGTGCAAGAACTTCTTGGAATCAAAGTCTTTTCTGGGGCTGCAGCCATTGCCACAACCTCCCAGATGACCCTGTGTTTTTTCAGGGAGAAAACACAAGCATTTCTTCCGGTATTGTGTTTTAAACAGACACTGTGTCACTGCATCTGTCTTCTCACTAGAAGTAAAGGACTAAGGAGGAGGGCTGGCAAAGTGGCTTGAAGCAGTTCAGTCTGAATCAAATCACTTTGCGAGTCCAAAGTTCTGAATTGAATCAGTGGCAGCCCTGAAGACTGAAGCAGTCCACAAATCTAATTGGAGCTGCTTCCCACAGCCCTAGTTGAACTGCTTCAAAAGAGCAGAACTAAATGTACATTTTCATGAGCTTTGCTTTTTGGTAATTATTACCCTCCTTTCCCCTCCAAAGAAACAAAAAATTATCCCCTGCAGCAATAGCCCTGTTGCTCTTTCTTTGGCTCCGTTTCTGAGAAGTGGAGTCCAGAAAGGGACATATTCTTCACTGCTTGGCTAATTCAACAGAGCATCACCCAGGGAAGGGATATCAGCTGAGATGACCCAGAATAGCAGTGGTGTATAGTGGATTTCTTTCACGACTCAAACTCTTATTAATAAGCGAAATGTCTGCACCATTTTGACTCCACACTGTGACAGGAATACCATTCACAGGGATTTGATCCTGTCTGTCCTCCTGCTCCTCCATTAATTCTATGTCAGAATTTTCAGGAATTTGGTCTTGGTTTTCCTGTCTTCTGTGGTGGGCTGGAATCCAGGATACGTGCCAAACTACCCTCAATTTTCTCTCCCCTTGAAATAATGCAGTTCAAGATTACATGGTCACTTTCTCCCCAGGCTCTCACCATTGTCACTTCATCAACCAATTATTCCTTGTTGGAAAGAATTAATTCTAGGATAATCTATCCGCTTGTTTATTCCTCCATGTGATGGAATTGTCAGATGAAATTGTCAGCAAGGCAGGTCAAGAATGTATTGGACCTCTTACTCTCAGCAGCTAGACTCTGAGCAGGTATCAGAATAGTTGAAGACCATTATTACCACTTTGGTTTACCACTTTGAATGTTTGGTAATCTCACTTAGGAGTGTTGTCGTCTGTGTTTTCTGCTTGGCCTGGTGGTCTCTAGTGCACTTTCACAGTGGCATCACTCTCCTTTGATTTCCACCCAGCCATTTTCGACTGGGCTTTCATGCTCAGATTCATGGGTTTCTGTGCAGGTGTTCTTTATGTATTATTTATGTGTTTGAAAATTCTTTACGTATCATGCAACTCAGGCGCCCTTTCTATTAGATCTGTTTCTTTTGAACAATTTTTACTCTATTACAATCATGAGTCTTTCCCCACCAAGTTTCAGTGGTGCCTATCAGTGTTGGAGATGCAAACACCAGAAGGCATTGAATCTCTACACCAGCAGTCCTATTAATCACTAGGGGATCCTCTCTGTCTACTCTCTGTCTCTGACCTGATTCCCCTTTGTTAGACTGATACTCTCAGGTTTCATCTCCCACCTGAGATGTCTGTCTTCTAGGGATGCACACAGAACCGATTTTGCCGGATTGGCTTGAATCCAGATCAGATTTGAGCTGGCCCAGTCCAAGTTTGGGCTCAGCCGAACTGGGTCTGGTCTAGTCCAGCCATCGAGCCAGCTCATGGGCCGTCTTGGGAATATTCTTGTACAGGGGAATCTGGTTAGGATCCACACAAAGATATAGTTTAAAGGTTAGCAAGGCTCCCACCAAGCATATTCTTTGTGGTCTGCATGAGATGCAACACATGTCTTGCCAGAAGTCCTTCATGTTAGTGTAGGGTGTGGTCCAGGAATCCCAACCTTTCCCAGTGACCTTTCCCTTTAGTAGCTAATTCTGAACACATTTATTTATTTATTTATACATACATACATACATACATACATTTTATATCCTACTCTTCCTCCAAGGAGCCCAGAGCAGTGTACTACATACGTAGGTTTCTCCTCACAACAACCCTGTGAAGTAGGTTAGACTGAGAGAGAAGTGACTGGCCCAGAGTCACCCAGCAAATATCATGGCTGAATGGGGATTTGAACTCGGGTCTCCCCGGTCCTAGTCCAGCACTCTAACCATTGCAGTAACCTAATCTGAATGTATGCAAAGCATGTGTAATAGTGGCCAGATCTTCATTCTCCAAGAAAGGGTGCAGCTGGACTAAAGTGTAGTGGCTAGAGTGCTGGATTAGAACTGGGGAGACCCGAGTTCAAATCCCCATTCAGCCATGTTACTTGCTGGGTGACTCTGGGCCAGTCACTTCTCTCTCAGCCTAACCTACTTCACAGGGTTGTTGTGAGGAGAAACTTAAGTATGTAGTACACTGCTCTGGGCTCCTTGGAGGAAGAGCAGGATATAAAATGTAAAAAAAGAAAAAAGAACATGGGACTCAAGCAGCAATGTGAATCAAGGAGTACTCCCAAATGGCAAAACTGATTCTTTGAGGTGCAGGGAGGGTGCAACCCTGTCCCAAACAGCCTGTCTAAGCCCAGATCAGCCATTCCACCTGACCAATTGTACTTTTTGTCTTTTCTGTAAAAGACAAAACATTGTTCCTTTTTCCTGGAGCTAAGGGAATCTTGCTGTGCCAAAATTCCAGAATGCCTGTCAGCATTTAGATTCATTCGGAAAGAAATGTCCCTGAATATACAACTGCATTACGGCCACGGTGGCCAATACTTCTGGCAAGTATGTTACAAGCCAGTTAGAAAATTAGTTTTGTTGTATAAGGCTAATGGAGAGGAAAGGGGAGACTGCAGGAAGACGTGCTGTGGACTGAATTACCTCATACATTGGACTTGTGTCATGGCATACCCTTGCATTGGGGGAGCATTCTCACCAATAAGCAAGTGACTTTGACTTGAGCATAGAGCAGGGTCAGTGACTAGAGTCTGGCCTCCTCCTGAGTGTAAGCCTCCCCTGCCCCGCTCCATTGCTAACTAAGAGGAAAAGGAAGGTTGTTCTAGAAATGGAGTCCATCTATCTATATAATTCTCCTGGGTGTGCCTTGGAATGTGCGTCCCAGCGCCCAGCTGATTGGCTGGGCGGTGGATGGACCTGATCGGCTGAGGCACACCCAGGAGGATTGGTCGCCGTGGCAGCAGCAGGCCTGGCCACAGATGCAGTGGTGGGCCCAGCCCAGCCGCGGAGGCAAGGCCCAGGAGTGGGGGTGGGGGAGAAAGTAGGGGAGGCTGAAGTGGTGGGGCGGAGGAGAGGCGGCTGGGCCTGGAAGTGGAGACTGGGGCAGAAGGTGGGGTGGAAGAGGTAACTGCTGGCCCCGAAGAGCGCACAGATGCTCTGTGCAAGGCCGGCTAGTACTTTATTATTGTCTTTATTTTAAGCTGCCCAGAGCAGCAGTGCGCTGGAGGGGTGCAAATAAAATAATTATTTTAATTATTATAAATCAGTGATTCTCAAACTTGGGTCCTCAGGTGTTATTGGACTTCAACTCCCATAATCCCCAACCAAAGGCCACTGAGGCTGGGGATTATGGGAGTTGACGTCCAATAACACCTGAGGAACCAAGTTTGAGAATCCCTGCTATAAATGAATGACATAAGAAATGGTAATGGAAATTACTGGCATGCATCTTTGGAGGTGGTACCTTGCCTTGGCCCAACTGTCCCCTTCCCTTTTTAAAGTTGGCCCAGAAAAACTAGTTGCTGAACAAGGGCATAGTAAACACCTGATGCTACAGCAGATGAAAATAGCAGATGCCTCCTACTGGATACAGTTTAAGGCTGAAGTACTTCTAATACACAGCAAGATATCCAGGGGTGGACTTCAAGAAACAAAAGGCATTTCAAGATGTGGTGCACTGATGTACGTGACAACATATTGACATAAATGATTTTCCTTTTCTGTATTCTGATTCTGAAAATATCAAGCCTGTTGAAACTCTCTACCTGTGTTGGTCTACTGCCATCTCCATAGTGACTGCTTGTTGTATAGCAGTACCTTGAATGTTGATTCTCTTGCCATTTCTTCTTCTTCTGGTGCATTTTCTCTCTCTTAAAGACAAAGACATGAGATTGAATAACATACAGATGATAATCGATACCATGACTAAAAGGTTGCAGCCAAAGAATTGGCAAGTTAGTGTAACTCACTGTGTGAAATCCAGCTCCCCTCTTACCATTCTTTCTTGGACCTCCTTGCCCTGCTTCAGGCTGCTGGGTCATAATGATTCCTAAATGATTTCAACAAGTTTAAAGTTCATTGACATGCATCTCTAGTCACACGGGTATTGCTTTTCTGTCAAGTGACCCCCCAAAGACAGAGGGCTGCATCTAAACATAGTGACTACATGGGCAAGGAGGCTGATTGCATCAGTCTGATTTCCCCCAGGTTCAGCAGTCCCTTTCCTTCCTGGCCACAGCCCCCAGATATGTGGGACTGACTCACATGAGAAGAGCAATTCCCTTGCAGATAGAGGCAGGAGAGGGCATTGGGTAGTTTGTTAATAGGGGTGTGCATTTTGGAATTTTCTTGTTTCAATTTGTATCTGAATCGAAACACCCCTGTTTTGTTTTGTACCCAAATTTTCTGAATCCGAATCACCCCTGTTTTGTTTTGTAGCCGAATTTTCCGAATCCGAATCGATTTGGATTTTTAAAAAGGGTTCCAGAGCAAAAAGAGTGGGTGGTGGCTGTAGTGTCCAATGGGTTGAAGCTACCACCCAAATTTCAAAGGAATTGGGCAAAGGGCTGATTTTTTGTGATTTGTTGAAGTTGATGTGTCTTTACGATTTCTCCCATAGGGAATAATGGAGGTTTCCGCAGCCCCATAATTCCACTTGGGAGGGTACTGGGGTTGTTCGAGGGGTTGTGTCGTGCACATAGGGTACCAACCACGCCCATACCCACAAGCCCGTGGGGTACCGGGTTTTGTTGTTTTTGAGATGTTCAGTGTAGATTCTCTGGTAGCATATGGGATTTTCAGTGAAAAACAAGAATCCACTCTCATATGCTACCGGAGAATCTACACTCAGAACACCACAGAAACAACAGAACCCAGCACCCCATGGGTTAGCAACCCTTCCCCTGGCCAATGTAGGGTCAGTAAAGAGTGGCAAGAAGCAAAAGAGTCATGGGGAACAAGGAGGAAATTGTCAGCAGGTCAGCCCATGATCTAGGTCACCGATCAGAAGGCTGGAAGGGTGGGAAATTCAAAGAGATGTCAAACACAAAATGGAGACTCACTCAGAGATCACCACAAAATGGAGGTCCAAAACAACAAAACGTTTTGTAGCCGAGACATTTTGTTTTGTATACAAAACTTTTGAATTTGGAAAATGGGTGTTTTGTTTTGTCTACAAAACACCTGAAACAGGCTGTTTTGGGTACAAAACGTTTTGTATCCGAAACGTTTCGCACATCCCTATTTGTTAACTCCTAGGGTTTCCTGAAGTAGCTCTCCAGGCTTTCAGGCTTCCTTCTCCCTCCCTTTTCTTCCAGCCAGTACTTTCAGTCTGATTGGCTGACTGAGTGGGGGCATAGCCCTACCTTTTAAAATATCTCTCTGAGTGGTCAGGCTTTCTTTTAATTTCTCTCCAGTTTCTTCCCACACAGCAGCCTCTCTTGCAGCAAAATTCTCCTGGAATTCAGAGGATAAAACCCATTTTTTGGATGTGTATTTTTGTACAAGCTGCCTATTCTGTGACTGACTTAGTCTCCTCAAGTCACTATTTTATGCTGGTAGCTCTCAAGGTTCCAGCCAAAAAGAAAGTAGCTACCTTAAATTTGCCCATCCCTCCTCTAAAGTGCCCCCAAGATCAAATTCCAGCAGTGACAATTGTCTACTGATTGCCTTAAATTTACGATTGGGAAGGCCTAACTCAAGAAGGTGAGACAAGCCTGCACAGTGTAACTCACTGAGCTGGATGAGGCCCACCACTCATGCCTTACGACTTGTCAGGTGCTCTACAGCTCTGTATGCAGAGGCAGGCAGCCAAAGCAGGAGGTTTGTTGAATACACAGCAGATGGCTGCTGGATTATGCATTTGGCTTGGTGGGTCACAAGTTGTGAAAGTCTGAGTTAAGATCTGTGATTTCGGTTATGATGCTTGTGGCTGCATCAAAACCAACAAGTAGCCTTTGCAGGCCCAACTGTGAAGATGAGACAGAGAGAGATGTATCCTTCACTGTACCATAGTTATGGCCCTTTTTGTATGGCAGCCAGAATAACAGTTGCAAGAAAATTGAGGACGAAACACCAAAGCAAAAGTAAAAATCCTTCCAAGTCAACTATGAAGTCCAAGATATTATTGTTATTTAGATGCTGCTTTTCAACAAAAAGTTCTCAAACTGAACATAGCAAAAAGAATGAGTAGATGGTTGTCTCTCCCAAAGGGGTCATTCTAAAGAGAAAATATCATTATTTATTTATTATTTACATTTTATATCCCACTCTTCCTCCAAGAAGCCCAGAGCAGTGTACTACATAATTAAGTTTCTCCTCACAACAACCCTGTGAAGTAGGTTAGGCTGAGAGAGAAGTGACTGGCCCAGAGTCACCCAGCTAGTTTCATGGCTGAATGGCGATTTGAACTCAGGTCACCTTGGTCCTGGTCCAGCACTCTAACCACTACACCACGCTGGCTCTAAAGGAACTAAAGCAGCAAACTAAAGGAACTAAAGCAGCAGCAGTCACTGGAGAGTCACTGCTAATAGGGACAGATTATTTCCCCCCTACTAATGTAGAAAGCCGCTACTTTGGAAAGGTCCTTGGCCTAGCAACAATCCTATGCACACTTACCTAGGCAGTGCCATCCCTAGTGAGGTGTGGAGTTGGGGGTGAATCAGCATGTGTGGGGCCTCCTTAACATTTTATTTCTTTACAGAACCATACTGATTGATGACATACAGTGTAAATAGTGTGAGTGAGGTTTTTGGACATGTCCAACCAGCTTGGACATATAATGCATTTCTAAAGAAATAAAAATAAAAAGCACATGTGCTTCACAGTTCTCAGACCTTCTGGGTTGCAAATCAACTTGAACATAGTGCATTCATAAATAAATAATATATATTGTTTGCTCTAGAAGTTTTTGTAATTTTCTGCCATGAAAAAAACCCACTTATAGGACTTTTTGGAAGGGTTTTTAAAAAATACAGAAAATCAACAATTTGTCCAATCCACTTCTATTTAAATATACATATTCCCCCCACCCTGCCCTACATCTCTGCTCAAGGCCAAAGCCCTATGCCAAGTCATTCTAGGTGATCTAAAGGCTGGGGCTGAAAGCGGGGTGTTTTACCCTTTTTTATGAAGGTAAAGGGCAGATTCTTCCATATTGGAGTGGAATGATTGTCTAAGGCCAGGTAGTGGTGGTGATGGTGTGTTTGAGCTTCAGTTCCAGACATTTTTGTAATGTTCTGCCATGAAACAAGCCACTTGCAGGACTTTTTGAATGGGGTTTTTTAAATTAAAAAAAAATTAAAAACCAACTATTTGTCCACTCCACTTCAATTTAATGGTACATATTCCTCCCACACTGCCCTACATCTCTGCTCAATACCAAAGCCCCATGGCAAGCCAGTCCCTAAATATTCAAGGTGGGGGGATAACCACAAAAAGGAAATCACATCATATCTCCATTACTAAGGCACGGCAGGGCAGGGCAGAGGGTCTGCAGAGAGCTCTGGTGCTGGACACTCTCTGCCTACCTGCCTGCCTGCTTCTTTCCTGAGCTTCAGGGAGGCCTGCATGGAGGCCTCTCTGGAAGCCCTGCCCACCCACCGAACAGCTGAGAGGTGGGGAGAGAGGGAACTCTAGCAGCTTGCCTGGGAGTCTTCCAAGCTGCACACAGACACAAAAGATCAGCTGCAGAGGGAGAGCTTAGTGGCTGGGACTGGGGGAGAGAGGAGGGCAGGCTGCACTGCAGTGTGCCAAGAGTGGGGCCTGTGCCAGCATGGGGCTTGCGGCAATTGCCCTGGTCGCCCCACCTTAAGGATGGCCCTGTACCTAGGAATAACCTTGCTTCTGAATGACAAAGTAAGTCACTACTGGAGATCTGTTTGTATTTTTGAGAATAATTAAAAGAGCCATAAATTTATTTTCTAAAAGTGTAACTCGCTTTTCATTTTAAAACCCCCAAAGTGGCTTACAAAAACAGATATGACAATACAAAAACCACAGATAAAAGTTGATGATACAAGTTTAGTATAAAGCATAGAGAAATAAGCGTCACAAACCCAGTTTTATACAGCATTAAAAGGATGCAACATGTTTTACTTGTGCATGTTTTATTTCTGTTATGTTTGATATTGTATTTCTCCAGAGTTTCTAGAAGTCAGAAAATACTTCTAATTCTTCAGTAGTTAGATCTGTCAGTGTTGGCACCCCTGGCCCAAGCGGCATCTTAGGTGTTCAGCAAATTTGAATGTACTGTTATAGCACTGCTTACTTGGTGATGCTCTTTCTAACACCTTTTTTGAAAATAAAAAGTGTGATGAAGCTGAGCTGTGCAGTGCAGTCTCTATGACACATTCAAATTAATCCTTGTGAACATTACTTAGAAACCTACTGGGGATTTCAGATTTCAGGTCCAGACTCTTGAGTGCTTGGTTTCTTGTATAAGGACCTACCTTGAAGATTAAATTGCTCTGACCCTCTGAAGCTACTCATGTGGTCACTCTTAATACAGAAGAGAGAGTGGATGCAAGGCATTTGTAATGCAAACTAGCATTTTGGCTGGGATGAGTTTTACATTTGCATTATAAAACCTAGTGAAGCAAGAGCAGCTAGGCAAAAAAGGGATAAACTTAGAGTTCCCAGTTCAAATCACTCCTCTGCCACAAACGTTCTGTAAGTCAAGGGTGAGCAACTCGAGGCTCAACTGTTAATTAACAGAGGCTCAACAGAGATGTAAGTTTGGGCGGGTCATAAATTTAATAAATAAATAAATAACTACAACTCCCATCATCTCCAGTAATGTCGCTTGGAATGATGGGAGTTGTAGTCCTTATTAAGTGCCGACATATCGGGCAGCAGCAATACAGGAAGATGCTGAAAGGCATCATCTCCTACTGCGCAGGAGGAGACAATGGTAAACTCCTCCTGTATTCTACCAAAGAAAAACCACAGGGCTCTGTGGTCGCCAGGAATCAACACCGACTTGATGGCACGCTTTACCTCTAGTCCTACAACAGCTAAACAGCCTTAGGTTGGCCACTCCTGATCAGCCACACTCTCTCAGCCGTCGCCCTCTACAATATAGTGATAACTAGCTGACCCTGCACAGGGCATCCAGTAGTGCACTTGCCTTTTGGTCTGTTGTGTGGCGTGCTGTAGTTTTGTCTTCTTTACTGCATTGTTGAGTTCTGTTTTCTCTGTAGTGGGTGCATGGCTCATTCATGGTTTTCTTGTCAGATAGATTGTGTTAGTGTCTATCCATTGACCGTGGTCCAGCGTCCACGGGTCTCTTATGTCATTCCTGTTTGCTGGTCGAAGTGAGTGTTGAAGGTGTTTTGCCCTTCCAGTGGCCAAAGTGAGTATTGGGGATATTTTTGTTTGTTTGTTTGTCTTGTCTTGATGGGGCTGGTTTTTTTTGGGGGGGGGGTTGTTTTGTTTTGTTGATGTTGTTTGTCTGTGCTGCTCAGCCACCTAGTCTTGCAGTGTGTGCTCCAGGGTGTATATTTCTCTGTAGACGCAGTTCGTGCTCTCTTGCTTTGGTGATACCTCGGTGAGTGAGTACAATGACTGGACCCGAGATAGTCCTATGTATAGTCGTCCATGGCTGAAAACTGGTTCTTGTAGGCAGAGCCATATTTTATCAAAGGTTTGTCCTTGTGACTTGTTGGTCATGGCGAATGCAAGTCTGACTGGGAATTGTCTTCTCTTAAATTTGAAAGGCATATTTGTGTCCAGTGGTATAAGTGGGATACGTGGTATGAGCACTGTTTCTGTGTTTTCAGTGTCAATTATAACTTTTGCTTCTATTATGTTTTGTTGCAAGTGTGTTACCGTGAGACGTGTCCCATTGCACAGTCCGTTCATGGGTGCCAGATTTCTTAGTAGCATGATCACTGCTCCTGTTTTAATTGCAATTTGTGTGGTGGCATTCCTGTTGGGGTCAGGCTGTTGAGAAACTCTTCTGGATAAGCTAGGCGATCTTCTTCATGGTCGCTGACAATGCTATCTACACTGTCATAGCTTACTTCTTGGCCTGGTAGACACTCGAGTACTCGATTGTTGAGTTCCAGGGACATGTGGTTTGTGACTGTGAGAATGGCTCTCCCCTTGAGTTGCTGTGGTGTCACTGTTGTGAAGTCTGTGTCCCCATATAGTTGTTCCACGGGGTCCTGTATTGGTGGATAGCATTGTGCTGGTAGCATGATAGTTTCTCCGCTCTTACCTTCGCCCACATCCAGGAGCCATTGTGCAAACTCTTTCTCATTGTGTTGAATTTGCATGTTTTGGGTAAGCTGCAGTACCTGAATGTGTTTCCAAATGTGTTGTTTTTTTAGGCAGCTTGCTACAGTCAGAGATCTTGATCTTCTCATGATGACTGGCAGGATTTGCCGGAAATCTCCTCCCAGTAAGATGGTTTTTCGTCCAAATGCCTTGGAGGATTTTGTGAGGTCTTTGAGGAGCCGATCTACAGCCAGGAATGCGTGTGCATGTGTCATGGGTGCTTCATCCCATACTATTAATTTTGTGTTGGTGAGGTGTCTGGCTTCCATTGAATTTGGTTTTATATCGCAAGTGGAACTTGTGTTGAGGGTTAGTGGTATTTTGAACACGGAGTGTGCGGTTCTACCTCCAGGTAGTAAAGTTGCTGCTATTCCCGTTGAAGCAACAGCTGTAGCCTGGTGTCCTTTGGCTCAGATTGTGTGTAATAGTGTTGCATATAGAAATGTCTTTCCTGTTCCCGCTGGTCCATCTAGGACAGGGTTTCTCAACGTGTGGGTCTCCAGATGTTATTGGACTTCAACTCCCATAATCCCCAGCTCCAGTGGCCTTTGGCTGGGAATTATGGGAGTTGAAGTCCAATTACATCTGGGGACCCACACGTTGAGAATCCCTGATCTAAGAAGTAACATTTTGGAGTATCTGTTGATTGACCATATATCGCTTCAAGTATAGTTTTTGCAACTATTTGTTGTTCTCTGTTCAGTTTACTTGTATATCTTTCCGCTGCAGCTTGCTCTTCCAGAATATCAAAGGAATGCTGACTGTGAATCGCTGCTGGTAGATGGACATCTGGCAGATTTAGGCTCTTGAGGCTCAATCCGTAAGTCTTCAGAAGAGTTGCGATTTCTGAGAGTGCATATTGTGGGCCAGTGTCCTCTGAATATCTATGGACCAAATCTTCACATAGGGTCTGCTTGTGTTGTCTCCAAAGTTCAGGCACATCTGCCTCTCCAAAGGCACAGATTATTGCGAAGAGCATTCGTAGGGAGTGTGGCATTTGTGTCTGAGCCGCCTCAGTGAGTGTTTCATGCCAATTTCTATCCCCTTCCAGAAGTCCCAGGTCTCTGCATGTCTCTTGGAACCTTTCACAGAGTACCCTGTTGACAGTCCTAAGACTCTTGAATCCCATGGCACCCCTATTTCGGGTGAGTAGCATGCGCAGATAGAATCTTTCAGTATCCTTGATGCTCACTACCGGCATTCTTCAAATAACTCCTTCCCCTCCTCATTGCCGTCTTTTCCATTTTGTGTGGATCTTATCATAGACATAATGCTTTGGGATGTCTGTGTAAGTATAGTTGCATGCTTGTTTATCTTCCTGATTGCGTTGGAACCATGCAGTTAACATGGTGCGTCTTGTTGATACCATAGCAATAGCCTGCTCTTCTTGGCCTTTGTGATAGATCACTTGCTGTTGTTCTGGCAAATGAACTGGTAAGCGGATTATGGTGTGTGACTGTCATGGTGAACTCATTTATTGGCCATATGGCCTCTGGGGCACTAACATATCTTCCATCAAGAAATGTTGTGATTTCATCATGAGTAAGCACTCCTGTGTTTTTCTCCATTTCTAGTTTGACTGATGCGGCATCATGTCCTTTGTACACATATTTGTACAGGTACTTGATGCTCTTGACAGAGGCACACACTTCAACGTTGATATGTGCGTATTATACTTCTGTAAAGTCCAGTGATTATATGGCACAACTCAGAGATTATCCACGTCATATTTTCCGACTCTCTCCGGAAGTGTCGTCCGCCTTCCGTAGAGAGGGTATCCATTCACATTCTCCTCTGTGCTGTTCCTCAACTCCTTTGGATAGTGTTTGCAGCATGTACCTTCCTTCATGCAAGGTGCATGTGGATTTAGTGTGCCACAGGGTCCATGGATCATGCATTTGGTCACAATTTCATACAGTCTTGGGCTGGCATGCTTATCAGGTAGCTCTGCGCTTACATATTTGTCGATATCCTCTTTGGTGCATATTTTGGAAGCTGAATCTAACGTTAGCAGTATGTGAGCATGTGGCAAGCCTCGCTTTTGAAATTCAATGACATAGATGTATGCAATGACAGTCCCAAAAATGTGGCATTTTAAGATATCTTTCAGGAGTGCTGTTAATTTCATTTTAAAGACACGCACAATTACATCTGGTCTGTGTTCTGGTCTTTGATTGCCTTGCATAGCATTTCTTATCTCTGGCCAAGTTGGGTTGCAAGTGAAAGTCAGAAACAAATCTGGCCGTCCAAACCTTCTGACTATGGCCATGGCATCTTGATAATTTTGTTGCATGTACCTGGGGCTGCCTTGGAACGTAGATGGTAATATTATCATCTTGCCTGTTTTTAGGTTCTCTTGTTTGGCTCGAGTTTCCAGCGCATCTAAGAGTCCACGATATTGTTCCACTTGTAAGTCCTTCTGATTAAGTCGGAGGTAGTTTAAGCGAGCGCCTTCTGTTCTAACGTAAGCGTCAACCACATATTGTTGGAACAATTTTCCACTGCTGTGGAGGAGACTAAATCCTCTACACACTGAGAGCCGATATGCATAGTATTGCAGTCGTGTGACTTGCTCTCACTTTGCTGATCGTCTCCCTTCCACATGTTCTATTCCTCTATGCCAGGGTTTCTCAACGTGTGGGTCCCCAGATGTAATTGGACTTCAACTCCCATAATTCCCAACCAAAGGCCACTGGGGCTGGGGATTATGGGAGTTGAAGTCCAATAACATCTGGGGACCCACACGTTGAGAAACCCTGCTCTATGCCATCCACACTCACCATACGGAAAAAGTAAAGGGTACACCATTGGATCAGTGTTGCGGTTCATAGGAGAAATGGTCTGGCAATGGTTTCCAATTGGGTAAATGCATATATCTCGATTGCTCGGTGGTTCACCATCCTCACCTACGAATATTGCTGCCACTTCAGTTGTCAAAGTTGGTGCATTGTATCTTCTTAAGTCTAAGTCTGGCTCTTCCATGAAAACCATTCTCACCTTTGTTGTTGGTGCATTTTCAGTTAGCCTATGCATTTGTTCATAAGACTGAGCAAATGGGTTGATGTTTCTTAGCATGGCATCTAATCTCTCCATGACAGTTTTTAAGCAGCCTTCGTTGTTTTGCATGCATTGATTAGTTGCTTCTCCAGCATCGAATATATACAGTTGTCCATACCCTGCCTTGTTTTGTTCATTTGGGTGCAGTGGAGCAACCTTATGGTATATCTGTCCATGAATAGAGAAGCAGTAGGGTCCTTTGCCTGGAGGTGTATTGATTGCAGCTCCCATGGAAGCCAAAGCCAAAGCTGCATTGTATTCTCTGATATGCTCTTGATAATTTTTTTGCTTCTGGTGACTGTGTTAGTAGCAGTTCTTTGAGTAAGTCTGGGGCTTCCCTGAATTCTTTGAGTGTAACTTTGCTGTCATGACAGCATTTGGTGTATTTTCTTGCACAGTTGAGCTCATCCAACCAATAATAAAGTGCACCACAGTAATGGCAGCTTGCAGTCATAGTTCCGCAGTTATGTTCTTCCAGGGTATGTTGGAAGGTGGGGGCATCTGTGAGATGTTCTGTTAATCTGTGCTGTTCTTCAAGGGTGTCTTCATAATGGAAGTTGGTGGTGTCCATGGGATGTTCTGTTAATCTGTGTTGTTTAGCTTGCCTTTCTTTGCATAATCTTTGTTCTCTTGATCCCAAGTTCTCATTTTCCTTGTTTGGTTTCTGCGTTGTCTTTGTTGTGCAGTGTATGAGTTTTCTTTATTCGCCTCTTGTGCATTCTCTGCTTGTTGATGTGTAGTTGTTCTTTGATTAGCCTGCTCCACAGCTATTTTTTCTAGTTTTCCTTCTCCCTGTGTTTTGTAATCAGCATTGTGTGTTGTTGTGGAAGGTAACTCTCCTTTATTCCATCTCTGGTTTTTCTTCTCTGCTCTCTTCTCTCTGTTACGTAGATTTCTTTCATTTTTTCTTCTCCTTGCTTCTTCAGCAGACTCATTTGCTCGTTTTGCTCTTCTACTGGTATTGTAGGCAATTTTTGAGGGTATGTTAGTCATCTCTTTAAAATGTTGCTGTGATGTGGTGCTTGAAGGCAGAAATGTTTCTCTTAACTTTGCTCTGCGAATTCTGTCACATTGATTTCTTTCTGTTTTTCTCTGTTTTGCTTCTTCTGCTGATTCATTCTTTCGCTTTTCTATGTGTTAGGCATTGAAAACAGCATTATATGTGCTTTGCGGCTGTTGCTGTTAGGGAGTAAAAGGTTATGTTTAGTCAAAAGGGCTGTGCCACCTCACTTCATTGCTCAGTAACATGCTGCATGGAGCTGCAATGCTGAGTCTCCCACCAGCCACTCATTCCTCTTGGATGCTTACAGAGCAGCAGGTGTGTTCATCCTTGAAACCTGTTGCACAGGCAACTTCTGTTTAGGACACCCACAGGCAACTGGCCTTTTCCCACAGCACCAATTGTGCCACAAATGTGCCAGAGTGAGAATGTGTGCAAGTTGACCATCTGCCCTTAAAGGCATGTGGCTTCTCCCCATCCTAAATGTTCAGCACATCTCTACTCTCCATATCCCTGGAAGGTTATTGCAAGCAAAGAAGCAGTGGAGTGATAGGTTGTCTTGGAACTTTGTGGAAGAAAATCAGGTTATATCTGGGATTAATTTCTGTGTCACTGCCCCTTGTGGCACTCACTGCAGCAGATTCAGAACAGTTTAGTGTATGATCCTGGTGATCATTACCTAGTGATGCCTAAGAACACCAGCCTGTAAAGGGTGGGGTAGGGTGTGTGTGTGGGGAGAGCAGACCTCCTACCAGGCATTTAGTGGTTCCAGTCTCCTGAGTGACACTCTGGCTATTCCGCAGCTTTTGACACTCTCCCTCAGTCTCCATCAACTCTAACTGTCCTTCAGTCTCCATTGCAAGCAAAGAAGCAGTGGAGTGATAGGTTGCCTTAGAACTCTGTGGAGAAAAATCAGGTTCTGTGTCCTTGTGGCACTCACTGCATCAGATCCAGAACAGTTTAGTGTATGATCCTGGTGATCATTACCTAGTGAGGCCTAATGGCAGGTGCTGTGTGACTTTTTTTTGGGGGGGTGTCCCAAGTCTAACCAAAAGAGGCAACAGAATGTGCAGAACTGACTGCTTTGAGTTAGACTTTGGGGATAAGCCCACTAACTTCCAAAGCCCCACACATTTGCTGCCTGTTCTCCTGTCTCCTCCCCACCACCCTGCACTGCTGCCAGCGGGTTCCCTACACTGCCAACCGCTCCTGGAGCGAGCTCCTCTATTGTGTGGTCAAACTGCTTCCCGCCCTTCCTTGCTTTCCCCTCTATAGCACATTAGCAGAAGAAGCCCCAGAACACCAGCCTTTAAAGTGGGTGGGGGAGATAGCAGACCTCCTACCAGGCATTTAGTGCTTCCAGTCTCCTGAGTGACACTCTGGCTATCCTGCAGCTTTGGGCACTCTCCCTCAGTCTCCATCAACACCTGTGTCGACCTGTCATCCTCCACCTGTCTTTCAGTCTCCATTTCAAGTGCTTCCCGCCCTTCCTTGCTTCCAGCCTGTAAAGGGTGGGGAGGAGGAGAGAGCAGACTCCTTGCCCCATTCTGAGGCGGCCAACCACCAGCCGCCCCCTTCTCTCGAACTCGCTGGCTCCCACCCGCA
The DNA here is from genome assembly GCF_027244095.1 of Hemicordylus capensis. Taxonomy (NCBI): domain Eukaryota; kingdom Metazoa; phylum Chordata; class Lepidosauria; order Squamata; family Cordylidae; genus Hemicordylus; species Hemicordylus capensis. The sequence continues at coordinate 238,736,681 of NC_069657.1, read as the reverse complement.
CTCCCCTCCGGCTGCTGCCCTCAAACTCCCTCCTCTCAGCCAACCCCAGCCAGCACTCCCTCCCAATGGGTATAGCAGGCATGCGCCCTCCCGCACTCCTCTCCAGCTGCTGCCCTCAAACAGTCTCCTCTCAGCCGACCCCAGTCAGGACGGCTGCTTTCAAACTCTCTCCTCTCAGCTGACAAACTCCTTTCTGACGGTGGGGCTGCTGCCTTCAAACTCCCCCCTCAGCCAACCCCAGCCGGCAAACTCCTTCCCAATGGGCTGCTGCCTTCAAACTCCCTCCTCCCAGCTGACGGCAAACTCCTTCCCAATGGCAGGTGGGCACACTCCTCTCCAGCTGCTGCCTTCTCAGCCAATCACCTCCTTCCTACCACGTCCCTGCATGGCCCATCTACGAGAAATAAGTATAAGAGAAGATTCCCATCTATCTGACACGGCTATTGTAAGGAATGCAACGAGGCAGTGTCACTCTCAAAAAATGACAGATAGATGATGATTAAATCCAGCTAACCGCCTTAAAAAGGATCCTCTCGACTCTGATGATCTAACCCCAGGTTCGTCAGATAAGGCACACCCCAAGTGTGCCGCACAATCACAGAACGTGCTTTCCCTTTCCCTAAAAATCTTTTACGTAGGCGCGGACCAGGGAAAACTGGGGGTAGTGAAGGTCGGTGGGAGAAATGCCCACTTTTGTTGTCTAAGTCTTGAGCCTAACGCGGCAACAGCACCCACCACTGTTACAAGTCTACCCCGAAATGAAATCAACGTTCTGTCTTTGACCTGCGTCCCGGCGCCCAGCAACAATGCCCCCTGAAATGTTTTGTAGCTCCCTCCCCAACAAGCCCAGCCACACACACACACGCTCCTCGGCGTCTATGCGGCGGCCACTGAGCAGACTGGCGAGGCAGAGAGCGCAGCTCACCACAATGCAGTAGTGTCGGCGGTGCTGCGAAGGACTGGGCGGGGACTCAAGTGGGAAGGGGGCCGGGCTGGACCCGGCGCAGGGAAGAGGCGTGTCTGGGCCGCGGGCGGCGACGGTGCACAGGCAGGCAGCTGCTACCAGGCGACAGCGCAGGCGGTGGGTGAGCTCAGCGGCGGCAGGAGCGGCGGCAGCAGCAGCTTTTCTCTGCAGCTTCTCTTCTCTGCAGGTTGCTGGATCAGCAGCCGCAACATCAGGTAAGGGCTTCCTGTTCCTGACAGGTGCTCAGCAGTCGCACTAGCAGCAGCGCATCCTCAGGCAGGTGGCAGATCCCCGGCTCCTGGGAGCTGCCTGTCAGGCTCTCCGCCCTCGCCTGGCAAAAACCCAGACAAGGCTTTTTGCCTGCTTGTCTTTTCCCTCTGTAAAGATGCGTTTGGCCGCTTCATGTGCCCTGCCAGCTCGGGACAAATCTACTCCAAGCAGAGGTCTCTTCAGGTGAAGGCAGCCAGATGGTCGAATAAGATCTTTAGCAGACACTGTCTTTATGCATCTTACGGCTGTTACAGAAAGAAATGGTGTCGAACTTCTGTAGAGATACTTGCTCAGTGATCAGTGCCAGCTCCTTTGCTGGCACCCGAATGGAAAACTGACCCAGCGTTGGATAAAGCTATGAAGTGGGGAATCATAAAGAAAATACCTGTTAAGAACTGGTGGTAGACAAATGGCCGTACTAACAGCCAAAGTGTACCAGGCTAAACCAAGGGATTGGTTTCCTATTTAATTTTCAAACTGGAGGAAATTCCTTGTATTTTGGAGGGCACTTATCTGTGTCTGGCTGTAAAGGAAATAATAAAAGGTACCAATAGAACTGCTCCTGCTTTCTTACAGCTGCTCAATATATACAGTATATAGAATGGCAGCAGTTGGTTAGGTACCTCCTCTTCACCGAGATTATTTTTTGCTGGTGATTTGAACAGCAAGACGTGTTTCAAAAATATTTATTCCCCCTCCCCATTACCCCGAAGAGGCACGATTCTGCGACACACCTTCTTCTTCCCATTCCACCTCGCCGCCTTCTTTTGTTTAAGGGTGGCAATTGCAAGAAAACGGGGAGGGGTGAAGGGAGGTAAGCAGATTTTCGACAAACCCCACGCCCCCCAACTGAGCGAGCCTCCTAAATGCTCAGCGAGGGCTTTGTCTACGATGAAGAATTTTGATCAGTTGAGAGGAAGGAACAGCTTTTGTCATACAAGTTTGATAACGTGGCCAGCATCTGTTTGTTCCCTATACTGAGAACCAAACATGCCTTGAAGGAGGCAGAATTCAAAGAGAACACGAGGGGCCCGGCGACCCCTTTTTGTCTCGAGAGAAGTGAAGCCTAGTTTTCCTTCCTTCATTCTAAGATATCAGGCAGCGTTTTTTAGTGTGGTGCAGGGACACAAAAGCCCTCAAGACTGTAACTCTACTCTTTAAGCTCCGGTAAAAGGATCTGGAAGACTGGAGCAGTAGCATTGTGCTAGGGGCAGGAATGAGGGCAACAGCCGAGTGAGGAGAGGACACTGAAGTAGGTATACACCCCACCCCAGTTTTTTGTTTTCTATTGAAGTAATCAGCCACGGGGAAAGGGCTGACAGCAAGCAAGGGGGCTTGAAACCAACCGCAGTGAGGCAGCGGAGAACAAAGCCTATTGATGTAAGCGAAACATTATGCAAAGTGATCCTTGCCTGAGCTGCCACAGGTAAATGGTACAAACAAAAACCTTTGCCAGTGCAGTCATCTGGCACAGCCTTTTTGTGCTTCAGCAGAAACAATCTTCGGAATGAAGGCTCACTGACTCACTTGCATACAGGTTTGGGACACTGATCACACCCTACCCTTTAATGAAGGCTGCTTTATGGGAGACAGGGTTTGGGGAGAGGAGGGTGTGTGTGCCTGTGTGGGTTGTAAGAGTCTTTTCCTCCATTCAGTTTCCTGGCAGAGCAGAGGTGCTCCTAGAATTCTCACAATCCCTTTTAAATAAAAGACCTCACACTTGCCCGCATATGGATGCCATTTACATGACCTGCTTTTTGCTCACGTTTTGTAAGGGCGATTTATTTCCGATCTGAGAAGCCTGCTTCGTCATTTATCTCACAATTTTTCTTCATGTAGATGATATTCTTTACTCCTTGCTGTATGTACATGCACCTCCCACTCCAAGTGTTGACACCCCAAGTGTTGGTGACGGAACATGCAAGAAAAATATCTGTCCTTTTGTTCCGTGGCTGTTAGTTATTCCACATAATAAGTCAATTTATTTCCCTTCCTCTATCCAGTTTCCTACATTCACTATTCCAAATGTATGAGCAGACCTGTTGTTTCCCCCCTGCACCTGTGCAGACTTGGGCTTCTGGTAGTGTCTAGACGACTATGGCGCGCTGTAATTCAGCGTATCCAGTGAGGGGGAGGGGCAGATCTCCATGGCAGGAGTGATTGGTTTTCTGTAGCTGCTCTCTGGTTTCTTTAACTGAAGACGTGATCCTAGCTTCTTGGCTCTTACTTGGGAAGCCATAGAGAATATGCTGAAAGAGCACTATCTGGGTGAAAGTGGTGCTGGCATTACTTCATAGGTCCCCATGAGACTGTTACTCTTCTTAAACAGTGGCGCTATGGGCGTCACCCTTCCCTGGTGTAAAATGGCAGCAGTGGGGCCCACATGTGGCATTGCTGAGCTCCTGTAGGGCTGAAGCGATGGCATTTCCCCCCTTCATTTGTGTTAGTTTCCAATGCTCTGACACAATTCCTTCTGGATTGTGTAAATGAACCCTTAAGTTTGCACCCAACTCACTATGGCGTAGATGCAAAGCCCACAGAAATAAGTAGAAAGATCTTCAGTGTGCTTTAGATCAAGATCTCAGGGAAATATGTTAAGCAGACTATTTGAATCTGTAATTGTTCTTGTTTCCATCACCTTTGAAGGAGGTTTCTGTGCAGTATGACCCATATGGATTGGGAGGAATAATGCATTGGCATGTAACTATCATGATATTGGGGGTGTGATATGACCTGGCAGCCATATAATGTACCCACCTACTCATGTAATCTATAGATTCTGTTAGAACCCCAATAATCTCTTCCGTCATTTTTGTATTATTGCAAAGGAAGTTTGTTACCTCCATGACTGCATGAAGATGGCTTCTAAGTAAATGTGGTTTATACTGTAGTCTGGCTCCATAAATTTTTCTCCACACTTGGGAATTAACTGTTCCAAAGTAAATATCTCAGACCCAGCACAAATTGATCATCAGTTATGCTTTGGCACCCATTGTGTTTATGCAGACTCTGTGAATCTGTTCAGGGTTGGCTCCAGAGGGGGAAGCAGGGGGAAGCATGCCCAAAAAAGTGGTTGCCCCTCCACCTGACCCCTATTCCTGTTTCAGACATCTAATATGTGTGACACAGCTTGCCCACCTAGAAATGCACATTGCCCCTTATGTGCCCCTCCTTCAGTCCCTCCCGTGCTACCACTGAATCTGTTTTATATAATTTATGCAATTAACTTACTTCTGCAGCCTTGGACATGTGACATTTTATAACTGTGTTAATATATGCATAACTCCATGTTGAGCCAGCCATGGGATGCCTGCCTATGTCACTGAGCAATGAACGTTGGCCATAGTTTTTCATCATAGTGTGCATCCATCATGGTTCTCTGTGCCAAACAAGTTGCCGCATATGTTGTCCTTTTGCACACAGAAAGGACCCGCCCCCTCCAAGTTTCTAGCAGCAGTTATCTTTCCCTTTCTCCTCTCTTTCCTGCAACGACACTCATAGGCAGCAAACCTGTCATGTGTCAGATGAGAGTAACACACATAACACAGAGAGGCTAGATTTGCATCGGGCACAGCAGCCTGAATGGTTGGGATTGAATAGGGCTAGCTTCCCAAGCCATCTGCCTCAGCAGAGCAAAGGGCTTTTCTATAGAGGAGGAGAGGGTAGACTTAATCGCCAGCTGTGCTGCTTAAACTGAGGGGCAGTCTGTTAAAAGGAGATTTGACGTGACGTGTATAATTGCCTTTCAGATATCAGAAGAAAGAACTAATGTTTCTGCCACGCTGGTGTAGACTACCACCGCCCTGTGCCCCATGCCAGCCGATAAGCAGATTTGAAATTTTCCTTGACCCATTTTCCCCACCCCTGATTCATTGGACCGACAAACCAATAAGCTTTATGTTGTTGTTTTCTAGCTGCCTGTGATTTGCCCAGTGAGCTAGGGGCTTACAAATGGATGGCCAAAGATATCTGTCCCTGTTCCAGCAATGGATTTGCCCAATCAGCTTGGAGCTTACAAATGGCTAAGAACAGTGTACCAGCAATTCCAGTGTGATGGACTGAGAAGGTGCTGCCCCACCCTCCCTGGTCACACAAGCGTGTTTGCATTTGTATTAAGAGTCACCAGAGTCCAAGGAGACAGAATAGCACCTCCACATGTGACAGCTGACCGATAATCTTGTGTGTGTGTGTGTGTGTGTGTGTGTGAGAGAGAGAGAGAGAAAGTGTGTGTGTGTGTATGTGTGCGCGCGTGTGTGTATGAATATATAAATTTAGCTGTGGTGTTGATTTTGTTTTTGTTTTATTTTGTACATTTGCAAATTGTTGTAAATTTTTTTATTGTTGGCTGCTTTGCGCACCCTGTGACTGAAATGAAAAAGCAGGGTAGAAGTTTTGAAATAAATATAGCATTTGTTACATGCTAACAATGTTCTGCAGAGCACAGACTGTTGTGCCGGGGCCTACTTACTACAGGTGACTAGCTAGTTTTACATAGCCATTTGCCTAGTCACCTCTAAGAAGTAAGCATTTCCTCCAGATGAGGAGACTGGGAAATTTCACAAAAGTTGGCTTTTGTGCCCTAACCCCCATCCCTTTTAAACCACATAGGTACATGTGGGCAAGTAGACTAGTGAAAATTATTGTGGATTAGATGTTAATCTGAATGTATATGCAAGATTGCCATTGTGCTTGTAATCTAAGGCTACGTGATCCTTATTTCAAAGGAGGGTTCATAGCTCCTGGGATTTTGGTGCCCTTCACTGAATCCAAATAGATTTGCAAGCAGAGGTGGGGAAGGCACCAAAGAGCTAAAATAAAAAGCAAAACCTCAAACTCTTGACCAGAAATGATTTTTAAAAAATAACTTGATATACTCACTGAAGCTATTCTCACGATCAGCAAAAAGCGGGCTAAGGGAGCCTAGCCCGCTTTCTACTGATCATGGGAACCACCAGGCTTGCCTAATTCCCCCTCCCCTTAAATGAGGTTAACGAAGCGAGCGCTCCGTTAACCTCGGTTTTTTGCTCGTGTGCTACCACGGCATGCGGGGACACATGAGTAGTTCCGAGGCTGCAGCCAGCCTCCTGGCCTCGGGGGTCTCTCCAGAATGCCCCGTGTGCTCGCTCAGGGCATCCTGGAACTTCGGGGGGGCGGGCAGCCCCCGTTCCCTGCAGCCCCCACCAGCTCTGTGATGGAGCTGGCAGTCATGTGGTTGGGCAATCCAGCTGCCCAGGGCTTGGAGGCTGCTTGTGTGCGGGGATTGTGGGGTAAGCCTGCTCTCCCTGCACAAACTCTCCTGGCGCTTTGCACGTGTCGTGTGAAGCACCTCTCTGTGTTTCAAAAACAACCTTCAAGGCAAAAGAGCTTTGAGATATCTTACTCAGCAATCCCTAAGGATGATGCTAGACTATACTTCTAATCTATGGCATGACTGGCATTGTGGTAGCAAACATGACTTGTCCTCTTAGCTAAGCAGAGTCTGCCCTGATTGCCTTTGAATGGGAGACTACATGTGAGCACTGTAAGATATTCCCCTTAGGGGATGGAATCGCTCTGGGAAGAGCATCTAGGTTCCAAGTTCCCTCTCTGGCATCTCCAAGAGAGGGCTGAGAGAGAGATATTCCTGCCTGCAACCTTGGAGAAGTCACTGCCAGTCTGTGTACACAATACTGAGCTAGATAGACCAATGGTCTGACTCAGTATATGGCAGCTTCCTATGTTTCTGTGGTGATTAGGGATAGCATGCATGATTGTTCTGACACAAATAGCACATGGGGAGAGCACATGAACAATTTGTCATTTCTGAATACCAGTCAGATGTTTTGATTTTCCTCCTGCCCCTCCAAATTGACTTGGTCAGGAATGGAGTGTAATGTTCCTCCTCCCTGGCTTCCAAACTCCTCCTGACCCTGGCCCCTGAGTATTCTGCACCACTGGGTGGGTGAGGTCTAGAGATCTCAACCAATGACTGTATAATGGCAGCATGGATCCTTGGAGGCCCATAACAGGGTGCCGTTCCAGAGTAAGGATGCCCTGTACTGGCATTCCCACAGTGTGACCCCTTTCTCATGACTGAGTGAGAGGACTTAAGGATGGGTGGCAGGAAGGCAGCACCTTCCCTGCAGACAAGCAGCGTGAAGTTGCTGGGCATGCAAACTGCGCACCCAGACAGTCCGCAGCTGTCATGGGCGGCGCAGAGGTGTGGGGTCGGGAGGTCGGGGCACATTGTCCTGGCCCCTGGAAATCCCACAATGCACTGCATGAGTGTGTGGTGCATTGTGGGGATCCCTACAGCTTTGGGCAGGTGCCCATCAGTGTTTCAGCACTGACTGAAAGCAGCTGGTGCTGACACATGGTCAACTGAATGGAGTTAAGGGAGTGTTCACTCCCTTACGAGCTTGGCTTCTTAGTTGGGTTTGCTGCCGAGGCGCCGCCAGGCTCCCGTCGGTCCCCACAGGCAACCCAGCCCGGGCTTAGCTGCCCCAGTCTGGTCTTGGATGCTCGTGAGAACAGCCTCTGTATGTCCTTTTCTTTGATTTGGGATGGAGGGAGAATATTTGCAACAGTAATGAGGTTTCCTGGCAATGGAGTTACGGTGCTTTTGTCTGCAAAGAACATACTGCTCTGTTTCTTTGTATGGGTCGGTGGCAAGAAAATATGTGGAATTTAAAATCTGTGGCATGCCAGTTGTGAAAAAGAGAATTGCCAGATTAAGGCTGCAAACCTGTACACATTTTCCTGGTGCGGGGGGAGGAGGCCCATTGAACACAGTGAGACTTGCATCTGAGTAAATATGCTTAGGGCTGCACTGTACATTTCTTTGGTTCTGTTGTAAATTTCAGGCTATTTGGATCTACTGAAGTCTATTAGTGTTTGCTTAAAATGTGTTCATTTCCCCCCTTTGTGCTGATACACCACGGTCTAACAGAGTCTAGTTTAGCTCTTTATGACACACTCTCTCTTTAAAAAAAAAAAAAAATGACCACCTGAAGAGCACTAGAATTGTAGCTCAGGTAAATCCACTTCTGCTGTCAAAGGAGACCTGCTAATTACATCTGTCATCTGGTCCATTGATTTTATTATGGATTGATTTCCACTGATTTGCCCATAGTTGAACAACTGACATGTTTCAAGTCTCATTTACAACCTAAATAAAAATGTGAGCTGCTCTTCACTTCACTATGTCGTTCTGTCTATCGCCTGCTACTGTGTGATACATGCTTATCAAACTTACATGCTTGAGTCTTTCCTTCACGGCTCCATTTCAGACTGCAGATGGGGAATCACAGTTTTTGAAGCTCACCCATGAAGAGAGGGAAAAAAGCCCAAAGCCAAAACCTTCTTCAGATAGAGAACTAGCACAATGGAGGGAAGGTTCTAGCCTAGTCCTTTCCTTAATGTGCACAGTGAGTGTCCTATGTTCAGGAGAGAGTAATTTAAAAAGCAACAACAACAAAAGGGAATATTTAAAATTGTGGTCTCCCACTAGCAGTCTTAGCAGTGGTCCAGTCTTAACAGGATCCTAATATGTGACTTTGTTGAATGAGTAGAGATGCCTATAGTGTAGAAGGGACCAAAGGCCCTCTAATGCAGCTCCTTGAGGCTGTTCTCATGTGCAATCAAGAGGCAGCCAAGCCTGGGCCTGGCTGCACATTAGAACTGCCAGCAGCTGTGCAGCTGCCTCTGGCGCCTTGGTAGCAAACCCATCCAAGAGGCCTGCCTGTTAGCCAAAGCTAAGGGCACGGTCAAGCCCTTAACCCAAGCTAAATGCTCGTGTGTCAGTGCTGCGTCGTGCTGATGCAGGAGCAGCCTCCTGGTCAGCACTGGGTAAATCAGCAAACTTCACCACTCGCTCACACGGTGAATTGTGGGATTTCCAAGGGCTGGGATGGCGCCTCCTGACCCCTGACCCTCTGTGCTTCCAGGGCAGCCATTGTTTGCCTGGGCACATGATACAGACCAGTTGTCTGCAGGGGAGGTAAATTTCAGCAGCCTTCCTCCCCACACACCTGGTAGCCCTTCTCATTGATCATGAGAAAGGGCCCCTTGTCTAAAGGCAGGTCACAGCGCTTGAATTACAGGAGAGCTGGAGACAGCCTGGCCCTTCTAGCTTTTGTGAGGGACCTTACATACTGAGGCTGTTCACATGTGCATCAAAGACTTGGCTGTCTAAGCCCGATCTTTGCTGCAAAGGTGCCCTTAACCCGGACTATGAATCCCTATAACGCACTGCACACTCATGCAGTGCATTATGGGAGTCCTGAGTGCCTCCCAGCCCCCAAACCTCCATGCTGCCAGGAGTAGCAGTGGCAGGGAAATCATCTGCAGAGGAGGTAGGCATTTCAAGGCTTCTTCCACTTGCCCCTTTTGAGCCCCTTTCTCCCAATTGTGAGAAAGGGCTCACTGTGTTTTAGGAAAACACGGACCCACAATTGGTCTAAAATTAGGTGGAATCTGGGGGGGGGGACAGTTTCATGACGGGCCCTCTACCTCTGTCCCCATTATTTGAGTACTGAGACTCTATCTAACAGCCCTTCACCAACTGATCTCTGAAATCCTGGCCACAAGAACAACAAACACTGCTTGTTGTACCACAACAAGCAGAGAGCCAGCACACTGTTAGAGGTATCTTAAGAGCAAATGAGACCAAGCCACATGCTGCAGGGGGACACCACATGATAAAATGAAATCCCAGAAAAAGGAACAAGCCAAGGACCCCTGCACAGAGCTTCCGGAAGCATGTTGAAGCATGTTGAGCCATGGCCCCCTTCATCTGTGTCAATGTGTGAGGAGTAACAATCTGGGCACATGGTTTAGCATTCAGATGAATGCTTCACTAATGCAAATCAATGCAGTACAATGCAGGTCAATTCACATTGCATTGGTTATGAGAAGCAGCTTTGCAGTCCTAACATGGCACCTCCTCCCCAACTGGCAGAAGCTGGCAGATGGCTGAAGTGTGTTGTGGGGAAGGGGTCTGGCAGGTGCCTGTGCAGACTATTTAAAGCCCCTGCCTTATAGGCAGACCAGCCATGAATTGAGCGTCTGATGTCAGTCTTGCATGTATTATTCACCAGTCCTATGGGTGGCCAAGGTAGTATGGAAGAAGATGAAAATGCTTGTTTCTGAACTCAGTTTGAGTCTGCACAGTTTCTGAGTGCACCTGTGCAACATTCACAAACTATCTTCTGTTGAAGTGTAGAGATGTTAAGAGGCCGCTTGTTCCTCGAAAGAAAGGCTCCTGGCCTTTTGCTGCATTGAAGATTTAAGGAGAACCTCATAGGATCAGCTCTACTGGCAATAATGCAATTAGTTCATAATAGCTTTCAACGTTAATTCCAAAAACATCCTCTCTCTAAGGGATTTATTTTATGTCCCTAAGAAGAAAACTGGAATGCTTGCCTTTCATCAGTCTGTGAAAATACCTAAAATTTCTGAGTAATATTATTCCAGCTGCTTACTAACCAAATTAATATGGGTAGCTTCTTGAAAAAAAATTGCAGATTTTTTTAATGTCACTATATTAAAAAAAGCCAAATGGCTTTTCTTTTTCTCCTAAAGAACCCTTCAGTTGTATAAGTGAACAATGTTTATAAATGAGCAACATTTGTTCATTTAAAGATATTTTTGAAGCTATTGCTTTTTAAACCAGTACTGATAAAAGTGAAGAACTGACATGTTTTTACGATACAGGGATCAGACTGGTGAATCTGTTCAAAGGAAGGAATCTGCAATGTAGCCTGCTCGCATGTAGGTTTTCTTGAAAGTAAGTCCTGCTGGCTGACAGGATGAGGGAAATTGTTTAAAGTAATCTCATTGAAATTAGACAGTGCCTAACTTGTCCTCTTAATTTCGGTGGGACTACTTTGAGTACTTTCTCATTCTGTCAGTCACTGAGTTGTGTGGAAATTATTGCCTAGTGAATGTGCATTGTGTATTGCACATTCTCTTCAACATTGTTTATGAAACTGAGAAGCCACATTCTGGTTTTAGAATTACTTAGAGGGCCAAACCAGGGTTGATAAAAATAGATGGTGGTGTTGTTTTTAAAATAGATTTCTAAAATTTAAATTGGATTTTAAAAAAAATTAAATTGATTTTTTAAAAATCATAAAGAACCTAGGCCAAAGATAGCATCATGAATATTAATCATAACTTCTAATTATAATATATGAACATGTTAACAGTAGTATATGGGGATGAGAACAGACCTATTCTGCAGGTGTTGTACATGCAGCACACACACAGTTAAGCCCTTGCTCTCCCCCAAAGTGCAAAGACAAAGAAGGTCAATGAATGAAAAGAGGATTTGGGGGGAGGGAGCAGATTTGAGCAAGGAGGAGGAGTCTGGATATAAATGCAGAGGATGGGGAGGGGAATAGAAAGTGAAACCAAAATTGAATAGAATATATTCATGCAGTCCTGAGCAAATCTTTTCCCAGTGTATCCTCCATTGTAAGTGGGAAACACCTATCATGGCAGCAGGCCATAAGAGAGACCCCATTTGGGAATATTTTCATACCTGCCAACTTTACAAAATGAAAAAAAGGTACAAAAAAGGGCCCAAAAAAATTAACACCCCCCCCCCGGGCAGACATTATCTCGGTGTGTGTGTGTGTGTGTGTGTGTGTATGTATGTGTATATATACATACATACACACACACACACGCACGCATGCACATTGCCTGTCTGCACACACGCACGGACATTGCCTGTCTACACACACGCACGCACGAGCCGAAATCTGGTAAATTTCTTTTTTGAAGACCCACTGGGATATACACAGCACAATGAGACATTATGAAAGCACCTGACAATATAAACAAAGTGTAGCAAGAAGGGTCTCAGAGGACATTAGTTTCCTGCTTTTCTGCCAGCTATATAGTATTTAGAGTACCTGGCAATATAGATCGTTAAATAAGCAGCTAACAATAAAAATCAAATCAGTGGTGTAATGTAGTCATGCTAGCTGGGGATAAGCAATAACTTTTTATTCCCTTCTGTCTTTAGCCCCTTGGTATGCTGTTATCTGAACTTCATTGTGGCCTTGAAACTTTTATCATACTATTATATCATTGTTTGACACCATTATAGTATCAGTCCATGATAAATACAAGCTATGCTATACCACCATGGCAAAAAACATGATAAAACTGTGGGTTTTTTTAAAGTGGCAAATCAGAAAACCTGTTTCAAAAATTTCCAAAAACAAAGAAATATCTTTCTATCTGTATTTATATAGCCACTACAACAATAAAAGCAGCAATAAAATGGAATACCACAGTATTGGGGAGCTAAGTAAAAAAGCAAATCAGCATTTAGAAGACCTGGGGTAAGAAAAAGGTCTTTGCTTGGCAGTGAAAAGACATTTGGGTAGGCAACAGGCAAGCCATCCTGGGGAGAAAGTTCCATAATTGGGGCACCACAGTTGAAAAGGTCTGCTTTGGCACTCTGATCACTCACCTAACTGCAGCATAAAGTGCCATCAGTCAGATATATTATACTCCCATTACTCACAAGGGAATCCCTAGTATATGAAGCTATCCTCATGAGCAGCCTAACCCAGGCTTGGGCTGGCTGTAGCCTGAGTTAGGCTGCTCATGTGCAGAGTTGGGATCAGGCGCTATTCCTGCGCTGCCATGGTGCCCAACCCTACTTTAAAATCTGGCCATTAGCCAGGGTCAACCATATGAGTGCAGCCTTAGTCCCGTGGCCAAGATCGTGTGTTTGCTCAAGCTGCAGGCAGCCTGAGCAGACACAGAGACCGGCGTCCAGAGCACCTGTCTCACAGGGGCATCCCCCAGTGCACCATGATCATTGCACAGTGCACTGTGGGATATCTGGAGGCCAGGACACATCGTGCACTCCACACAGCTGCACTCCAAACAGCATATCCTTAAAATACCACACCTTTCCAACAGATTTTTTAAAATCTCTCTCTCTATTTAGCTAGTTATTCTCTCTCACACACAAGCACACATGCACACACACCACAACTGCAAAGAAAGGAATCTCAATTACACAAATAAAACAATAATAAATAAACAAGATACCTCTTTTGAAAGATACACTCTACTCTTATAAACGAAGTCAAATTTTGCAAAAAGGTATCCAACTGTTGCCTTTCTTCTTTGACCCTTATATACAGTAATTAGTTAATTCAACTGACACTCCATATTCACAGACTTAGGAACATAGGAAACTGCCATATACTGAGTCAGACCATTGGTCTATCTAGCTCAGTATTGTCTTCACAGACTGGCAGCAGCTTCTCCAAGGTTGCAGGCAGGAATCTCTCTCAGCCCTATCTTGGAGAAGCCAGGGAGGGAACTTGAAACCTTCTGCTCTTCCCAGAGCAGCTTCATCCCCTGAGGGGAATATCTTGCAGTGCTCACACATCATGTCTCCCATTCATATGCAACCAGGGCAGACCCTGCTTAGCTATGGGGACAAGTCATGCTTGCTACCACAAGACCAGCTCTCCTCTCCTTCATTCTTCATTCTGGCATTCATCCACAGGGGGGATATATTAAGGAAGGGAGCTGGTCTTGTGGTAGCAAACATGAATTGTGGTAAATTGTGGTAGCAAGCATGAATTGTGCCCTTTGCTAAGCAGGGTCTGCCCTGGTTTGCATTCGAATAGGAGATGACTTGTGTGAGCACATAAGACATTCCTTTTAGGGGATGAGGCCACTCTGAGCAAAACATCTGGAGGCAGAAGGTTCCAAGTTCCCTCTCTGGCATCTCCAAGAAAGGGCTGAGAGAGACTCCTGCCGGCAACCCTGGAGCAGCTGCTGCCAGCCTGTGTAGATAATACTGAGAGATAATACTGAGCTAGATGGACCAATGGCCTGATTTGGTATATAGCAGCTTCCTATGTTGCTATCTCTCAATCCAAGTTTTTGTGTGACTCCACGAGTAGATACTGACCTTCTCTAGGACAAGCCTCTGACCCGCTTGATAGTACACAGTTACTATAGGTCTATGGCTTCAACTTGGTAGTATTACACATTGAGAGAGATATGTACAAAGGATTGCATATACGGATCTCTCCCATGATCCTTTGTTGTCCTGTTCCAAAGAGTACTGTGACACATCACTAGATGTTACTGCATGGGGCCAGTGCTCTTTTAGCATGGAATCTTCATGCAACATCTGTTCTCATTATATGGTGCTCATGTCACATTGACTTAAAGTACTTACGCTGGCCAACTCTGGTCAAGTCTCCCTTTTGCCAGCTGTTCTGTATAAAGATGAAAGTTCAGTGCTTGTGTGGGAAGGTTCAGCTGGAGGATAGCCAATGACACACATGCTGTGTGGTAGCAACCCAAATAAAGGCATCTGTGTAATTTTACAGATAGGCTTTGGAATTATCTCAAAAATGGTAACCTATTGGTGCATAATTAAACATTCATATTTTTCTCCTTGTGGAGGATAGATATGAAGAGTGTCACTGTTTTGCATCAGGGAGAAGAAGATTGTTCCTATCTTACCATTTATATGTTTTCTATAAGTTATATTTATTTTATTTATTTATTCGATTTCTATACTGCCCTTCCAAAAATGGCTCAGGGCAGTTTACACAGAGAAATAACTAATAAATATGATGGATCCTTGTCCCCAAAGGGCTCACATTCTAAAAAGAAACATAAGATAGACACCAGCAACAGTCACTGGAAGTACTGTGCTGGGGGTGGAGAGGGCCAGTTACTCTCCCCCTGCTAAATAAAGAGAATCACCATGTTAAAAGATGCCTCTTTGCCAAGTTTGCAAGAGGTTACTAACTTTTAGGGGGTTATATAACTTTATATGTTTATATAAAACCTAAGTTATATGTTTTAGCTGCTTCCAATTTGTTTTTTGCATTTATTTCACAGTGCTGGTCTTATATTTTTAAGGCCCTAGTACAGCCTGGATCTGGGATGTCTTAGAGACTGGGTCCTTCCAATATAAGGCTACTTCGACACTCCATTCAACAACTGAAGCCCTGTTGGTTATTTCCCACTCCACTGTCCGAAGTTCAAGTGGCCGTGGTGGGGAAAGGGATGTGAGACGGAGCTTTTTCGTCTGCTGCACCTGGACTGTGGAATGTCATGGGAGGACCTTCGCTTTAGCAAGTGGTTAAAACGTAGCTTTTTTAAAAAGCTATAGATTTGAATCTCTTCGTTGCTCCTGACATTTCATTTTGGCTGTTTTAAAATTTTCTTGTTACTGTTTTTATATTATTAGCTACTTTTGAATTGAGCAGTTGACATGAGGAAAATTACTTAGAGTAGTCCCATTGGAACGAAAGGTCCTTTTTATTGGGACTACTTTGAGTAATTTTCCTCATGTCAGCCATTGTTTTTAAATTTTGTATTCTAAGCCACTTTGAGAACCTTTGGCAGAAAAGTGGGAAGTAAACCTTTTTAAAATAAATCAGTCTTCTGGTTGAATGGCCAACAGGTGTTCAGTCATAACCTCATAGACAATAACTTTGTGTGAGCACTGTAAGATATTCCCCTAAGGAGATGGAGCCACTCTGGGAAGAGCAGAAGGTTTCAGGTTCCCTCCATGGCATTTCCAAGATAGGGCTGAGAGAGATTCCTGCCTGCAGCCTTGGAGAAGCCGCTGCCAGTTTGTGAAGACAATACTGAGCTAGATAGAGCAATGATCTGACTCAGTATATGGCATCTTCCTATGTTCCTAACTTTGCCTTTTTAGCTTCTTAGCTAAGAATGCGCACTAAATTGGCCTCCAGTTGCACTAGCAGTTGCCAAACTAGTTCTCAGCAATTTTGTAATTTGCAGTTATTTTTCCTTTAAAAAATGCACATACACACATACATTATGTAAACATGTTTATGTATCTTTCATTAAGCTGCACTGAAAAATTGTGTTCCATGTTCTCTGACTTCAACATCAGTAGGCACATACTACAGTCAAAAGGCCTATGAAGTCATCTCGGGCCGAAGAGGCTGAAATGATGTGTGAGGCCTCTGCTGACCACATGTGCTGTCAAGGCTAGGGCTGTGGGATTGTTAGTACACAGACCATTTCCCTACATTATAATTTTACATGTTTTAAAAAATAAGTCTGTATCCCTTTCATTATATATGTAGATGTCACTTTTCTTTTTCAACAGAATAATTCAAGGTGGCTAACAAAAGAAATGCAAAATACAAATGGGTCAAAGCAGGACAGTGGAAGGAGCCTTGTTCTCCCTCCCTCTTTGGTTGTTCAGTGATGGAGTCTACAAGGGGAGTAATTCAGTGATGGAGTCTACAAGCGGAGGGACCAGGTGAAATGTGAGCCAGGCAGACCAATGGGACGATCCTCCTCCTCCTCCTCCTCCTCCTCCCTCTCTCTCTCTCTCTCTCTCTGAATTGAAGAGTAACTGGCTGCTGAGGAACCCTTACTTACAAAGATATATGGGGAAACATGCAGGGAGCATTGTGCCTAATGAGAGTAAAACTTGTTCTTATCTTCCAGTGTTTTGGCCCAATGAGTGTAAACATATTATTATTGACAAGCATTTGGCACTTTCTAATTTTTTTAAGGAGAGTTTAAGTTTAAAATGTTAAATTATTAAATTTAAGCAATATTAAACATAATAGACTACATATATTTAGGTTTTTTCCAGTTCACATTGTCCTACAATGGCCAGTTTTTGCCAGTTCACATTGTCCTACAATGGCCCACAGCGTACCCTTAGGCTCCCTAGCCACGAAATTTCTGGCTGCTGGCATGTGCACTGCCCTCCTTCCATCTGCCTGGGCCTCAGGACAGGGCTCCTAATAACTTCGTGCCTTTGAATAGATAACCAGTCTGTTCTCATTTTCTAGTTAGGTTTATAGCACATAGCAAGTGAAATTGGAAATTCAAAATTTTCACGGACACTCAGTTCTGATTTGTATGCTGCTGACTTTGGGACTCCTCTTCATGTGGTGAAAGATATGGCATTCCTCCCCGCACGCATGGGCATTCCTCTCCACAACACAGATATGGCATTCCTCCCCACAACCATGCAGGTGACCTCCAGCATGAAGCCAGCAATGGGACTCCATACTGCTAGCATAGGTAGGCAAGCAATTATATATTGCATAATCCACCGTGGTGCCCTGGTTAGAGTGCTGGACTAGGACCGGGGAGACCCGAGTTCAAATCCCCATTCAGCCATGAAACTAGCTGGGTGACTCTGGGCCAGTCCCTGCTCTCTCAGCCTAACCTACTTCACAGGGTTGTTGTGAGGAGAAACTCAAGTATGTAGTACACCGCTCTGGGCTCCTTGGAGGAAGAGCGGGACATAAAATGTAATATATATATTAGCCAGCTTGTTGAGCTAGGGTGGGGGTGCACAACTCAAATGCCCCAGTGGGCTGTAACCAACCATGACTTGAGCCCTATTCAGAAGTTAAACTAAAAGATGCTGTACTCATGTAGAGCATCTGAAACGGGGCTGGACGTCTTGCCTCATCACTCACCTCCGCAGTCAGCCACTCATGGTTAATGCAATGTTCATCTGAAGAGGTGAATGCCATATCCATGATGGCAGGTGCTTCCGTGATTGGGAGGCTGGCGCATCCCATTCTCCCAGTCAGGGAAGCACCCGCCATCATGGATACCATGTTAACATCTTCAGACAAACGCTGCAGTAGCCATGAGGAGCAGGCTGTGGGGGTGAGTGATGCGGCCAGACTGGGACACTTGACCCTGGTTTAGATGCTGCACACAAGGACAGCATTTTATTTGTTTAATAGCTGGATTTGGTGGGGGGGGGCTAATGTTCAGTGCATTATTGAATTAAAAATATTAATGAAAGCAACCCTGACCCTGCAGAGCTCTCCCCGCCCAGTCAAGAAGCCCACAATTTTAGCTAAGGATACTGGCCGGAACATAGGCCCTATTGCTGTTCAATCACTGGAGCATCTGGAGTATGTTCTAGCCCCAAGCAAATGCCAAGTCCTCTCTCCTTAAACTGCTGTTGCTTTCAGGCTACAATCCTAGGCATGCTTACTTGGGAGTGAGCCTTACTGGGCACACTGTGGGATGTATTTCTGAGTAAACATGCATAGGGTGGTGCTGTAAGGCAGTGTCTGGAGAGGAGAGGGGCCCTCTGCCTTTCTGAGGCATTCTCTGCCTGTGCCCACCAGATGCTGCCACCACCACTGCTGTTCCAATTCGCTCCACTCCATCATTGCTGCTGCTGAACAAGCAGCAGCAACGGACTCGCTCACTCTTCAGTCCACCATCCCCACATGCATCTCAAGTGGTGATGGAGGGACAGGTGAGTAAGCAGCAGCAGTGGCAGGTGGACAGAGGGTGGGGAGGGGGGCAGAGGATTTGAATGGGGGGGGGTTAAGACAAAGGGAAAGAGGGATGAGGGAAGGTGTCTGTGGACTCCAGCCCAGGTGAGGTGGTGGGTGGATAGGTGGGGGGAGGCAAAGCTGGACTCAAGTGGCCAACTGCATTGAGCTGCTGCTGCTTATCAGCAGGACAGGCCAAGAGCTCTTCATGGCTCTTGCTGTTGCTTCAGGATATTCCTTTCTACAGGCCAGCAAAAAAGCTGCTGCTAGTCAATGTAGACAGTACTGAACTAGATGGCCAATGGTTGACTCTATATAAGGCCACTTTCTATGTAAATGATTCTTGCCCCTTATGAGCATACGAAACTGTGTGACACTTAGTCCAATGAACTCTTTATTATCTACACAGTGACAGCAGCTCTCCAGGGTTTCAGACAGGGATCTTTTCTTACTTTACCTGGAGATATTGGGGATTGAACCTCGGACCTCTTGCATTCAGAATATGTGCTCTACTCCTGAGCTATCTAGCTCCATCCCCTTGAAAAAGAAGAGGAGGAAGATTGTGTTAATCAGACACTTTCATGTCTTGACATCAACATAGAACATATGCTTCATATGTGAGGTCATCTGAGGAGGGGAGAGTGGAGCCCACTCCTTCACCACATGAAGAGGAGCATTGGTGGTAGTAATACATGAACCGGGGAGCCGACTTTCATAGCCTAGTGGGGCTATGTGCACAGGATTGAGACTTCAGCAATATGGTTGATCAGGTATTAATATGTGAAAGTAAGATGTTTCCTCTATCAGGGTTCAAAATAGCCATCACAGGGTATGAGGATTTTCCCATTAGTTTTATTGTGGCTTCTGCTTTTTACTAAGGAGGATTTAATGGACGTTCAGAGCTATTTTAGGAAGAACGGAAACTACTGAGTGAGCACTGTGTAGATTATGGAAGAGCAAGAAAAGCAAAGTTGGATGAAATCCCACGGAGATGTGTGTGTGTGTGTGTGTGTGTGTGTGTGTGTGTGTGTGTGTATTCTTTTCTATATCATCTAGACTGAAAGCCAACCATATCCACTAGTGGCGAGATTTCTTCCATGAGAAGGGATGCCAGCTAGTAGAGAGATCTTCTAACTTTTAAACCATACAAGTTAGGGATCTTCTTAACAAGATATCAAAAGTACTATTTTTTCTTTCCAGAAACCATCTGTGACCTACTTATAAATGGCTCCATGTTGTATTTATGCAGATGATTTAATGCATGTTTGAGAGCAAAATTCTTCTGTTTCTTCCCCAGCTCACATTTCACACTGTCTGATTACAGCACCCCTTGATATTCTGCATTTATCAGTTCTTACACTTCTGTGGGATAGTCTATAGTCTTGATATTTCTCACCACCACCACCTGCCCCCCCCCCCCCAACATATATGTTTCATTGCTA
The DNA here is from genome assembly GCF_027244095.1 of Hemicordylus capensis. NCBI lineage: Eukaryota > Metazoa > Chordata > Lepidosauria > Squamata > Cordylidae > Hemicordylus > Hemicordylus capensis. The sequence continues at coordinate 238,716,720 of NC_069657.1, read as the reverse complement.
GAAGGCTTATTCCACTCCATTAATTTTGGAAACATAGGAAGCTGCCTTTATACCAAGTCAGCCCATTGGTCCATTTAGCTCAGTACAGTCTACACTGACTGACAGTGGCTCTCCAAAGTTTCATTTCCCAGCCCTACCTGGAGGGACTGAGCCTGGGGACCTCTGCATGCAAAGCAGATGGTCTATTTTTGCACATGTTTTTGTTAGTATTAGAAGACCTCATCAACAGGCTAGAGATAAATTTCCCATTGTTCTATGATCAGCACCATCCTACAATCTGTTTTGAACAATCCATTTTATAACTTTGTTTATACAAGTAGGCTATTACAATATTTGCTAATATCACCCACAACATATAAATTTGACACGTACTGATTCAGACCATTGCCCCTTCTGTCTACTCCAACTGGCAGCACCTCTTTTAAGTCTCAAGTAAAGATCTTTCCTAGCTGAGCTCTGAGAGCTACCTGAGATCTTTTTTGTTTTGTTTTAAGCTGGAGGTGCCAGGAATTGAACAATGGACCTTTGCTTGCAATGAAACATGTTCTGCCACTGAGCTATGGTAATAACCACTTTAATAGAATAGGTAGCACCCAGAGTGGTACTGATGCAATGTGTGCCGGTACAAGGTGGTTTCTCCACACCATCCTCTCTACTGAAGCTTCCTGAGCCCCATGGAAATCTGGCCCTGAGCATCAGGAATGATATGGGTTGTGGGGCAGGCTGGGCTGCAGCAGGAGGGGGAAGTTCTGGAAACTGCAAGGGGAACTACTGGAAGAGGCACTGCTCTGTTGGCAGTTTCCGAGATCCCCTTCCCTTGCAGCTCCTCACACTGCAACCCATGCTATTGCTGAAGGTCCCCCCACCAACCCACAACAATGGAATTTGTTGTTGTTGTTGTGGCTTAGGTATTGGAGATCCAGCTCCAGATGGCATTGACCTTTTGCATTCATGATAACCCTTATGACCACTAGAGGCATTGGGAGTAGAGATAGTCCATTAAGGTTTCTTTCTCTTTCCTGTTTATCTCTGCCTCTATGCCCCCGCAATTGATACAATGTACTCAGGAAATTTCTGGGAGTGACTTCCTCCTTCTTCCCAAAATGCTTCTATAAGTCTCTCTCTCTCTGACCACCATGTAGCTAGCAGCTAGGGTATAGGACTTTGCTATCATCATGTACTTCTAAATAAAGAAGATTAGTTTAACCTTAAATCACTTTCCATGCTTATCATTTGCTGTTGCCCCTGAGACCCTGTTAGCTCCTGCTTCAATGGGTTAGCTCCTGAAATACTCTGCTATATATATATATTAAAGGTAGAGTGTGCTGTCAAGTTGATTTCGATTCCTGGCACCCAGGGGCATAGCTATAATTGGGTGAACGGGTTCAAAGAACCCGAGCCGTGCCCAATCAGGAGCCACCATTTGCGGCCCTGACGCCCCCCGCATCTGATGTCAGACGTGGGGGTGGTAGTTTAGTTCCTGAGCGGGGGCCGTGAGGCCCCTTCGGGAGCTAAACAAAGGCTGGCGCTGCTTTCGCAGCGCCAGCCAGGAGCAGCTCTTCCCTGCAGGGAAGAGTTGCTCCTGGCTGGCACTGCGAATGCAGCGCCAGCCTAACTAGCTCCTGAAGGGGCCGCGCAGCCCCTTCAGGAGCTAAGACTGGTGCTGCGTTCGCAACGCAGCCCAGAAGCGGCTCTTCCCTGCAGGGAAGAGCCGCTCCTGGGCTGTGCTGCAAACGCAGCACCAGCCTTTGTCTAACTGCCATAGGGGCTGCGCGGCCCCTTCAGCAGTTAAGCTGCTTCTCCCGAACGGAGCCTCAAGGCTCCATTCGGGAGCCAGACCACGCCCCTGCGTCTGATGTCAGATGCAGGGGGCGGGGCTATCGGGGCACCCGCCGCGGCTGCACACGGGCCGCCGGCGGGCTAGCTACGCCCCTGCTGGCGCCCACAGAGCCCTGTGGTTTTCTTTTGGTAGAATACAGGAGGGGTTTACCATTGCCTCCTCCCATGCAGAATGAGATGATGCCTTTCAGCATCTTGCTATATTGCTGCTGCCCGATATAGGTGTTTCCCATAGTCTGGGAAACATACCAGCAGGGATTCAAACTGGCAACCTGCTGCTTGTTAGTCAAGCATTTCCCTCCTGTGCCACTTAAGGTAGCCTGCCCATAAACCTTTACAGGTTTGGGAGCCCCAGACTCAAACTTTAAATGTTACTTATCTCCAACATTAGGGAGCTTCAGTAGGGAGGAGGGGGTTGGCACGTTGCCTCAGTGGTGCACTCTGGATGCTACCCTTTGTATTTGGGCTCCATAATATCCTACTATCCCAAATGTTCAGGTTGTGGGGACATGTTTTAAAATAAATTAAAGACATTACTGGCTATATGTAGAAACCAGAAAAGATCTGGTACACGACTCTTTGTCATTGAATTGTGTCTATGGTTGGTAGGTCTATAAATGGTATTAAGTAGTTTTTTCACGTTTTCCAAATTCTATAGCTTGTGTTAAGCTCCACAGTGTATATGGTTTCATTCCCAATCCTATAACCAAAAGTGGGGGAAGTGCTTTAAATAATTTTACTTGCTTTTTTGGGCAATTCACGATGATCTTTATATGTCTTCTGTGTATATGTTTCTTCCCTTTATCTTGCCATTTGTATCTTAATTTTACTAAAACAATAAAAATTATTTTTAAAAAATAAAAATGTAAAAATGAAAATGAAAAAGTATAGCAGACTATTTTATTTCCCCCCCCCCCAGTTTTATATTTGATTTGATACTAGCAATGACAATTCTGATGATTGCTATTCACATTTAAGTGTACAATGTGGATTTGAAGCTTTTTATTTCATAAATGGCATCTATTACAAATGGTTTAGGTTATATTTAAATACTGTCTCTTATCATCTACAGTGGCAGACAAGGGTAGGACCATAACTCAGGGGCAGAACACATGCTTTGTGTACAGAAGTTCCCAGGTGCCATCTCCATCCAAAAGGATCCCAGGTACTAGAGATGGGATGGAGCCTCATCCAGGACCTAGGAACATCCTTTGTATTCAATCCTTTGTACATATCACAATGTGTAGTACTACCAAGATGAAGTCATAGACCTATAGTAACTGTGTACTATCAAGCCTATCAGAGGCTTGCCCTAGAGAAGGTCAGCATCTGCTTGTGGAATCACACAAAAACTTGAAGACTGAGAGATAGGAACATAGGAAGTTGCCCTATACCAAGTCAGACCATAGGTCCATCTAGCTCAGTATTGTCTACACAGGCTGCAGCGACTTCTCCAAGGTTGCAGGCAGGAGTCTCTCTCAGCCCTCTCTTGGAGATGTCAAGGAGGGAACTTAGCAACTTCTGCATGCAGGTGATCTTTCCAGAGTGGCTCCATCCCCTAAGGGGAATAACTTAACAGTGCTTACACATGTTGTCTCCTATTCAAATGCAAACCAGGGCAGTCCCTCCTTAGCAAATGGCACAATTTGCTAACTCATGCACTGCCAGCACCCTAACCAGTGGTGCCTGACTCAGCCTCATGTGGAGAGGTTGCCACTGCTCCACTGGCCTCTGCACATGTGCAGTTGCTATTTGAGGGGTCAGCACAGCAAGTTTGCATGTGGTAATACATGAATGGGGTTACCGAGCAGTGCCAAAGTTTTGCCGTGCTGACCCTTCAAATGGCGTCCCACGAGTCCTATTCAGACGTTATGTTGTACCTGTGCTCGGATCATGTTTGTACATACATACAAGATTTTGTGTGAATGACTGTACCTGAGTTCATTTTTAAAGGAAACCTGGGTACATATCCCCTCAAATGAGGAATACAGACAGGAATACATACACTGCTGTCTACCTGTGTTTGAATAATTACACCTGTGTACAGATCTGTACGCATGCACACTGTACACAGCTTGTACAAGTGTTGAAGGTAATGCATGAATTGGGCTACTGAGCAGTACCAAAGATTTGTGTTGCTTATGGCTGCACGGAGATGTGCACGTGCAGAGGACTTTGGGAGAGAAATACTTTGGTGGCAAACACACATAATGACTGGTTATTGAAGTAAGCCAAAGTTTGTGGACTTCTGTCTGTGTGAAGCCCAATTCAGACCTGATGCTGTATGCGTGTACAGATGTCTGTACATCTGTTTGTGTGAAGACAGTGCCTGTGTTCATTTTTAAAGTGAACTGTGGTACCAGCCTGTCAAATGTGTGGTTCTAAAAAGTGTTCTGCTGTACCTGTGTTAGTGTAATGTTTGAATCTGTATCTGTGCACTTGATGTATGAGTGACATAATGTGTGAATAAGGTCTGAATTGCAGATCATTTGGGGAGATGATTCTTAGTTTAGGTTTCAAGTCTGTTAGGAATAGTGTTGTAAACTGAGTAAAGTTACTGTGAAGATTATTTTGATGTTGGACACCCACAGGGCATTTATGTTCTGGGGTGTCTTATGGGTCTTGATCCTATTATGTAGTCAGCCATCCATTACATATATTTATCTGCGATTCTGTTAAAAGTTGGATACTTGAATATAGGTTGGAGAGTTCCCACATTCTAAAGAGCCAAGCAGAATGGTGGCTGAGTCTATTCTGACAACAACCCCCTCCCCCATTTTCAATGTGTTCATAGACAAAGCAATCATGTGGAAAAGAAGGTCGAATAACCTATTTAAATAACTGTCCTTCACACAGTACAACCATAGTAGTAAAGAATTAAATGTATGAATTGTTTGTTAACAGATAGAATACAGATAACAGAAGTAATAAGAAATAATTTGAGGGAGCAGGAGCCAGTGCTGACACATGAGCAGTTCGATGCGGTTACGAGCGCAAGTTATGGGCACGTAATAAAATATGTTACAGGGGTTCTTCAACCAAAAATGGGGTTGAAAACCACTGATCTAGTGGAAGGAATCAACATGGGTCTGAACAAGAAGGGAAGGAAACAGCCGTCTTTCAGCCCTGGGCATGTTGGTGGTCAGCACACGTTCTAGGAAACCATAGAGGTGATGAGGAGGAGCAAGATAGCCTCTTGCTCTGACTGATGTGATATTTGACACTATCCACTCAACTGCAGTACTCACACACACTGCCTTAGACAAGGTGGGTGGCTTTCTTCATTGCTTGTTGCCTCAGAAATCAGATCTTTTCCCTCAGGGACTCCCTCAGAGAGACCACTAAATCCCTTGGCTTCGGTTTGCTACTTTTTGCTTTGAGTGAGCCTATTAATCCTTCAACCACTTTGCCTGTGTGGGCGCAGACAGTCTCAGCATGGTTACCCTTAAATATATATTTTTTCTTAGTAGGGCTGAAAGACCTACTGAACTAGATGGCATTACATACATTCTCAAAGCCAGTCATGTCACAGCATACAGAAACAACCTTCAGTTATTCAGGCAATTGTATGGGGTTTTTGTAATGCCACCTAGTGATCTAGCATATATCCATGGTAGTTACCATAAGGCAGAATTCTTACAGCCATGTTTTTCTGTTATGTGGAGCCTGAACTCAAGGGTCCACAAACGTCCCTCCTTTGGACAGATAGCCATCCCCCTTCTTAAGAACTCCACGAATACTTGTGTGAATCCAACATGACTCACTGACTGAAATGTATTCTAAACATGGAAGATGGTTGCCTAAATTGTTTGCCAGCTTTGGGAACTGTTGAAAAATCTGCTCATATTTCTGGTGACATTTATCACAGGGCAGTGGGGCATGTTTCTTAATACAAGGGAAGAGTGACTCAATGCAAAATCTGCTCTGCCTGAATATATAACACAGAAAGTGTTATTCCATTTATAAGTCATGTTTAAGGAGTGGGGGAAATTCAGAAGGGCCCCCAAATTGAACTGTAATTGATTTAGAGGAGGTGAGGGAATAAAGGAGTGAGAAACATCTGCTCCTTGATCTCCGGCAGGCACCATTCCCTGGGAATTTTGAAGATGCAAATTCTACTTCCACTGTTGAGTCAACACTGAAAATAAACACCAGTCGATGATCAAACAGGCATGCCAACAGCCAGTTTTTCAGATTTTTAAAAAAAAAAACCTGTGTGTAAAGCTGCTTCCACTGCCTTTTAAGTAAATCCTGAGCCCATGTGTCCCCAAAGCTTTCCCATCCATTTCAGAATCAATGTATTATTTATTTGGATTTATAGATTCTGTTATTCCTAATGCTCAAAGTGACATCAATATTTCCATATCTCATTTAACCTCAAAGCAGGCCTGAGAGGTAGGAATCTTTCAACATTCCTGTTGTGCTGGAGCTGAGACATTTCTGTTTGAATCCCCATTCAGCCATGAAACTCACTGGGTGACTCTGGGCCAGTCGTGTATCTCTCAGCCTAACCTACCTCATAGGGTGGTTGTGAGGATAAAAATAACCATGGATAAAAATAACCTCTGAGCTCCTCGGAGGAAAAGCGGGATATAAATGTAAAAATAAATAAAATAAAATAAAAAATCTGCAGTGACTCTGGAATGTCTGTTCCAAAAAGACACCCAAGTTTGTAGTCAGGGGAACATGGAGTTGCAGCCATTCTTGAGTGTGGTGTAGAGGTTACAGTGCTGGACTAGGACTGGGGAGACCTGAGTTCAAATCCCCATTCAGCCATGAGACTTGCTGGGTGACTCTGGGCCAGTCACTTCTCTCTCAGCCTAACCTACTTCACAGGGTTGTTGTGAGGAGAAACTTAATTATGTAATACACCGCTCTGGGCTCCCTGGAGGAAGAGTGAGATATAAATGTGATAATAAATAAATAAATAAATAAATAAATAATGTGTTTCCAAATCTATATTTACCTCATTCACACATAACGTTTTTAGGATTCACCTAAAAAAATTCTGAAGTACACACCTAAACCCAAAGGGGCTCTCAATATATTTTAAAAGCATTACTCTTGGCGCTATAATTTATGTCTGCATCCTCTGTTATCTGCACTAAGAGCTGAAGCATTGAACAAGATGACCTCTACAAAAGGAAGAAGCTTCACCTACCAAACAGTTGTTCAGCTATATATTATTATTAAAATATTTATATACTGCTTTCAACCAAAAGTTATCCAAGCAATTTACATGCAAAAGGTATGAGAAAATGGTTCCTTGTCCCCAAAAGGGCTCACAGTCTGAAAGTCCAACAAACACAAGAAGAAAGCAGCAGGGGCCACTGGAGAGATCGTCTGCTGGGCTGAATTGGAACAGTTGCTATCTCCCTGTAAAATATGGGTGCCACCATTTTAAAAGGTGACTGTACCCAGTTAGTGGGAATAGATGCCTGAGGAATAAGATCACCCTCAGCAAGCTAGGACAAGGCAATCCTTGTTCTGTGACACAGCTGAAACTGACTGTTGTCTCTAAAACATATACTCCAGTAACTGAGCCATAGATAGGGATGTGCCCGAACCACAGTTCGAAGCACAATGCGAGCATTTATAGGGAAATTAAAAGGGGACTTTATGAAAAAGGAGAGCAGGTGCTTACCTGCTCTCTGCCACCCTGTGCAGCTTCCTGCTGGGGCAGTGTGCAAACCAAAAAGTCCAGCGCACTATCAGCACGCACATAGCATCTATACATGCGCGGACGCCATGTGCTTCATGACGCCACGAAGCTGGAAAGATAAACTCTTCTTTTTCTTAAAGTCCCCTTTTTAGCCTACTTTCCAGTAGGCTTATGAGATCACCCAGCTCTGTGTGTGTGTGTGTGTGTGTGTGTGTGTGTGCCGCATGTGTGCACCCACCCCATCAACTTAACAATGCCTGGACCAATATGAACCAAATCAGGTACAGTTGTAGGGACCCATAGGGACACCTCAGTGGCATGGTTCATGATGATGTCATGCACCCTAATTCAAGATGGCGGACACATAAACATTTGAGGCATAAGTGGGCTAACTTGTGAACCGCCTAACGAATTTGAACCAAATTTGCTACAGCTGTAGGGACACATAGGGATGCCTCAGTGGGGTAGTTTGTGATAATGTCATCCACCCCAAATCAAGACGGTGGACGTGTTAATGTTTGAGGTGCAAGTGGGGTAACCTGTGGGACATCTAACTGATATGAACCAGATCTGGTACATTTGTAGTGAGTGACACACACACGGACTCCTCAGTGGTGTAGTTTGTGATGATGTCATTCACCCTGATTCAAGATGGCAAAACATTTGAAGTGCAAGTGGGCTAATTTGTGAACTGCATAACCGATTTGAACCAACTTTGCTATAGCTATAGTGACGCACAGGGGCACCTCAATGGCATAGTTTGTAATGATGTCATCCACCCCAATCCAAGATGGTGGATGCATGAACGCTTGAGGTGCAAGTAGGCTAACGTGAACTGCATAACTGATTGGAACAAAATTTAGTCCAGTTGTAGTGATAGTGAAAGGAAGGTAGGCAGATTAATTCTTACTAGAACAACTTGTTAAAAACCCTAAGTGCTTGAACTGTGCTTCAAACTGCATTTTGGGTTCATCCGTAGCCATAGATACTATAATTTCTTCTTTAATCTAAAGAGCAGGAGTAGAATGCCTTTATTAGGACCAAGTGAAAGCCACCGAGTAGTAAGCTAGATTTTTGAGGTTCAAGAATTTTTCTGCAGCCTGGATGTTCCTCCCTTTTTTTTGTTTCAACATCCACATCCACCCTGAGGAGTTATTCTGTGTGTGAACCAGCTCACAGCTTTGTGACTTGCATTTAGTCCTAATCAGGGTTATGTTACTATGGCTGTCTAGAGATTTTTTTCTAACAGACCAATGTGTCTGCCTCTGAGTGTATGTGTGTGTAAGAATGTTATTCACCTAATTTAAGGTGGGGATCCACCATAAACATAGAAAAGCATGGGTGAGGCAGGGAAAAGATCTGAGTTGAAGATCTTCAGCGAAGCCTTGGATTTATATTAGTCAAATGTCTGCCCACTACAATTATACCTAGTAGTTACTATCTTATCACCTTTCAAAAATTACACTAATTTAATTTAATTAGAATTTAAAATTCTAATTTACTTTGTGATGTGTTATACGCTTGTGGTACAGCCCCCACCCCACCGCAAAACTTCACTCTGAATGAAAGTGGATCTGTTTTATGGTATAGTCAAAAAGTAATTAGGGACGCAATATCTTTCAAAGGCACATCCTCTTCATGTCAGATCAATCCTGAAATAGTGGCAGCAAAATATTGATTTCCTTCGCCTCTAACACAAGGCATGCCCGGCCCTTTCAAAGCAAGCCTGTTTATACTATGGAAATAGCTTCCTTCGAGTGGGTGAGTGCATTCACTTGGAGAGGCTAAGCCCCAAAGCACCTGGCAGACAGATGGCCAGCAGCATCTGACCCACACCTTTGTTCAGGATTTACTTTGACTGTCTCTGGATAATAGATTTAGAGGGTTGGGGTCACAAAGAATTAGAAAACTGTAGCTAGTTGCAATTAAACCAGAGTTATTTTTAGAGGACAAAGGAGTGACTGATAGGTCTGAGTTTGTACCACCTGAGCTTGAAACACTCTGGCTCAGAGATGATTACTGTGGTAGTAGGGCAGTACTGAGCAGAATATTCTGTGCACACAGTAACAATAGAGCCTCTAATGCTATACAGTGCAGATAAGCATAGCAGCAGGTGGGCAGAAGCCAATTGTCAGCTGCAGCTAGTAATAGTAAAGTGGAACTAGTGTTTCTCCTAGGGCAAATGAGATCATACACTTCCCTCTGAATATCTGTGTTCCAAAATCAGCCATTCTGTGTTGTTTATGTTATGCATTTTCATTTATCTCTGTACCACCTACTATCTCATATTGTATTTCCTCTTGAGATTTTCTGTAGTGTGTTTGTAGTCCTGTTGCCTGAGGAGGTGTTGCCACTGAATTGAACCAAGGTTTGTAGACAACTAAGAACCGCTTCACACTTTATACAGTCTGACAGGCACATGGTGGTATCTGCAGTGGCAAGCATGTAACATAGGAAGTAGAAACACATGATGAAAATCTAGTTTAATGTCTGCATCTGCATTAATAATAATATGAAGAATTTCTTTCATCTGTATCCCTGCTAACTTGGAAAAGAGGCACCTTTTAACGTGGTGATTCTCTTTATTTAGCAGGGGGAGAGTAACTGGCCCTGACCACCCCCAGCACAGGACCTCCAGTGACTGTTGCTGGTGTCTATCTTATGTTTCTTTGTAGATTGTGAGTCCTTCGGGGACAAGGTTCCATCTTATTTGTTTGTTATTTCTCCGTGTAAACCACCCCGAGCCATTTTTGGAAGGGCGGTATAGAAATCGAATGAATGAATGAATGAATGAATTTGCTAAGAGCAACAACAGCCATTTTTTAATTCTTCAACCATTTTTTTTAAGCATGCAAAAATTGTAGGTAGCTAGATTGGTCCATTCAAGAAAATCTAGAAGCCACCATCAGATAATAAGGGTCTGCACACGAGCAGCCCTACCTGGGGTTCCCCAACTATGGAGTGCTGGGATCAGGCCTGATCCTGGCACTGTCCTGCCGGGTAGCCTGAGTTTTCTACCCAGGCTTATACTGAGGTAGAAGGGTGCAAGCACACTCTTCTATCCCAGTCCCTGTTCATATGAACGCTCAGGCTGCCTGCAGCGGGGAAATCCCCAGTGCATCGTGTTCCTTGTGCAATGCATTGTGGGATTTCTGGAGGCCCGGCTGCAGTGCAACTCGTGTGGGCACGTGAGCCGTGTGGCTGAAAAGGACAGCTGGATTGTCTGGGGGGAAGGTAGGTGCGATCCTGCCTTCTCCCCCGCCCCAGTCCCACACAATTAGGTTGTGTGAATGACTTTTCTATCTTTCATAGAACCAGCCAAGATAATGTGGTTGTGAATAGCACATAAAGTTGTGAACAAAAGGTTTGCTGTTCACAACTTTCTTATTAATTGCTCCTTATGAAAGGTGTTGCCCAACGGCAGCTGTTGCATCCAGCCATTTTCCAACTCTTCATTTTTATCCTTTTGAAGTTTAACCTTCTTGCAACATAGAACTTTCTTTTAACATTTAGTACTTTGCCATATATATATATATATATATATATATATATATATATATATATATATATACTTTCTCTTTATCCTCCTCATTTCTTCTTCTCTTGGAAAAAAAATGGTGAGCAACAAAAATGGAAAATGGCAAAAGTGCCACTGAAATAACCGCTTGCGTAACCCCTTATGACTGGGCATGGCCACCCACTAGCTCAGCAGTTTTCAGCCTTCGATCCCCAGATGATGTTGGACTACAACTCCCATCATCCCCAACGCAAGGTTGAGAACCCCTGCACTAGCTGAAGAACAACAGTGGAACTTCATTAGTCCTGTAAAGTGATGAGGGAAGGCCCTACAGTGCTAGAAGTAGAATCAAATTTAATTAGCACATATCTCTTTCTTCTTTTGTGTCAAGCCCCAATTTGGTGTTTTCATCTTGACTAAGTATTAATGGTTTAGGTTATGCTTATACAACCCACTCATTTACCTTAATGACTGAAACATCATCTTCAATGTTCAGGAAGGCTCCAGATCCATTTTGAAAGTGTTTCAAAAGCAATAATAAGTTATTGCCTTTAATAGGACCAACTAAAATTTCACAAAATAATGAGCGAGCTTTTCAGCTTTCCAAAGTTCTCCTTCATGCTGGATATTAAGAACATTAAAATAATTTTTAAAAAGAGGGTGGGAGTGGAGAGAGAAAAAGCTGGGCATGATAGAAAAGCCTCAGAGTTTGCAGTTTGCAGTGTCCTTAAGATGGAATGCTGGAGGTATTATGCAGACATAATTGGGTTAGACTATGATAAGTGCTAAACAGATTTCATGTTGTACCAAAGGCTGCTGGGACAAAGAAACAGCAGTGGCTGCCCACCTGCCCCCACTTTTTACAAGAGATGCCTTCATCTCTTACCTGTGGGCTTCCCAGAGGCATCTGGTGTGGGCCACTGTGGGAAACAGAATGCTGGACTAGATGGGCCTTGAGTCTGACCCAGCAGGGCTGTTCTTATGTACCACATAAACACCAGCAGGTATTTGGCTCTTCTCTCCAGCACTAAGTGGAACACCTAAGTCCCTTATAAGGAAGAGCAGAAGTAAAAAATATACATGGTAATCTATATAGCAAAAATGTATAACTTAAATTAATTAAAAGGTTAATTTTAGATGGTGTGCTAGGTAAAGAATCAGTATTGCATATCATCCCCATAAGCAAAGTGCCATCTTTAGGTGGTAAAATATTATCTTCTAGTTTTAGAATCCCTCTCTTGTATAACAGGGTGTATTTTTGTCATCAACCACTTGCCATGAGCATGTGAGATCACTTGGGCATGTCTGCACCCTCTAAAGTCTTCAGAGTCCAAGAGCATTGCCCTCTCTGTTCATGTGCAGAGTGGACTGTGGAATCCATTGCTGATTCTACAGTCCAGTGTATGAGTGGAACAGATCCATTCCTGTATCCACCAATATAGTTAGAAGTATAACCAATACAGTAAGGTTTGGCTTATTCTTACTCCCATAATGCACTATTGCAATATATGTGTACTATGACTCGCGTCCAGTCCCAGTTCCCTGAGAGTTGAGAAATTCTAGGGGCAGTGGTACTTGGGTTCCACATTCCCTTGGAGGAGAAACCACTGGGGGCTTATAGTCTCTGACATACAAAGAGAGTATGTCTTTATACAAAGTCTTTGTATAAAGACTTTGTATGTCAAATGTTTGATTTACTTACAAGTATATAAGTCACACATTGGATGGAGTTGAAAGTAGCAGAGCACTGTTAGAAACATGGCAAAACATTAGCCATTTTGGAAGGGCAGTATACAAATTAAATCAAGTCAATCAATCAATCAATCAATCAATAAAATTACATGGGTTTCCAGAGAATGCAATCCTTGCACCTCAAAGTGCTTCAACTCTCTGACCAGCTTCTGTACTCCATCTTCTTAAAATTCAGGCTGTATCTGTCCTTCACACCTGCTTGCCCGCACTTTTTTTTCATTGACAATAACACATGCCCTGGGACAGGGAAAGGAGATACCTTACCTCTTGCAATAACCTCTTCTGTCAGCTGTACAGGACAGCTTGCCAGACTTTCTTATCACTTCCCCTTCCAGGGTGAGAGCCATTAATGACAAGTGTCCTCCTGGGCTATCAGCCTAACAAAGAGATGATCAGCTAGCTTCATAACTGAATCTCGCGTCCATTGCTCTACATTTTGATGTGATAATTGAGTGTTGTGATGGTTCCCATGAAAAGAACACACTAGGGGTGTGCAATTCGGGATTTCGGGTGATTCGGCTCGGACCCGAACCGAATCACCCCTGTTCTGTTTTGTGCCCGAATCTGGGTCACCTGAATCACCCTTGATTCGGTTCGGATTCGGATTTAATCCGAATCTGAATCCGAATCGATTCGGGGGGGTAAAAAGGGGCCCAGGGGCAAAATTTTGGGGTGGGGTGGTAGTGCCCAATGGGTAGAGTCTACCACCCCAATTTCAGGGGGATTGGGCAAAATTCTGATTTTTGGTGAATTTTTAAAGTTTTAGCGACTTTGGGGCAGTTCAGGGGCATAGCATGGGATCTGGGCAAAAGGAGTGGGGTGGGGTGGTAGTGCCTAATGGGTGCAGGCTACCACCCCAATTTCAGGGGGATTGGGCAAAGGGCTGATTTTTGGTAAATTTCTGAAATTTTCATGGCTTTGGGGCAGATTGGGGCATATTGGGGCAGAAAGTGGAGCCTGGGGCAGAATAGTGGGGTGGGGTAGTAGTGCCTAATGGGTGGAGGCTACCACCCCAATTTCAGGGGGTTTGGACAAAGGGGTGATTTTTTGAGAATTTTTCAAGTTTTAGTGACTTTGGGGCAGTTTGGGGGCAGAAAGTGGATCTGCCCCAAAATAGTGGGGTGGGGTGGTATCGCCTAATGGGTGGAGGCTACCACCCCAATTTCAGGGGGATTGGGCAGAGGGCTGATTTTTTGAGAATTTTTGAAGTTTGGGTGTCTTTGGGGCAGATTGGGGGCAGAAAGTGGATCTGCCCCAAAGGAGTGGGGTGGGCTGGTAGATAGTGCCTAATGGGTGGAGGCTACCACCCATCCCCAATTTAAGAGTGATTGGGCAGAGGGGTGAATTTTGATGAATTTATTTGTATGAGGTTTGTCTTCATAAGGTGAAGTGTGCTAAATTGATTACTTCCTCATATTATTCATAGTAAAGGAAAGTGTGAAAAAGTGAAAGTGGGATCATGAGAGTTGTTTAATTGAAAAATAGCTCATTTGCTATGATAGAATGAGAATTCACACCTCAGAAAAAACTCCACCCATTAGGCACTACTACCCCACCCCACTATTCTGCCCCAGGCCCCACTTTCTGCCCCAATATGCCCCAATCTGCCCCAAAGCCATGAAAATTTCAGAAATTTACCAAAAATCAGCCCTTTGCCCAATCCCCCTGAAATTGGGGTGGTAGCCTGCACCCATTAGACACTACCACCCCACCCCACTCCTTTTGCCCAGATCCCATGCTATGCCCCCGAACTGCCCCAAAGTCACTAAAACTTTAAAAATTCACCAAAAATCAACCGTGAACCAAATCACCCGAATTTTTCATGCCTGAAATTCGGGTGATTCGGCTCGTGCCCGAAAAATATCGGGGGACATCGGGGGTGATTCGGTTCGGCCCCGAATCACCCAAAATTGTTCATTTCGGGCACAGATCGTTCTGTGCCCGAAATTTTTTGCACATCCCTAGAACAAACATCCGTATTTGTGTGGAACACTTTTAGAATGGTTTTTAATTTTTTCAAAGAAAAAAAAGTACATGGAACTATGAGAAGGAACCCACGTACCTGTACATGTAGCCCTTTAAATGGAGCCAACTAACAGTGCAAGGCTACCTTTTCCTTTTCTGTCATTCATGAACTTAAAATAATTTCCATAAAGGTGAAATTGGCTAGACCAGGGGCTCTGGAGGTTGTGTCCCCAGATGGTGTTGGACTACAACTTGCATCACCCACAGGCACAATGACCAAACTATGTAGTGCAACATCTGGAGATGCACGTTTGAGCTATGTGATGGAAGATCACTTTAAGATCACTTTAAGCTATGTGATGGAATGGGCAGAAGGTAACTGTGTCTTGCCAGTTTCCAGTAGACTACGTGGCAACCACTGCTTGGTGGGATTCTTGCAAAGTTGCTGGGCTAGATGGACCTTGGTGGGATCTAGCAAAGCATTTGTTCTGCTCTCAGGCAAACACTGCATGCTCAAGCTCACTTAATATTGGTTACTTATGCATTATCTGCTAAGGAATACTGAATATGCATTAATAAATTTAAAACTATACTGAAATTTAAAACAAACTCTGGACCAGACAGGAATTCTACTTTAAAAAAGAAAAGAAGTAGACAATGCAACGCTGAAGCCATGGGACTTGTTGCATGGAACTAGAGAAAGTGGCTATAATTAAGAAAGGAAAAACTAACAGGCTCCCTGTCATGTCCCCACACCTGCCATTATATGTGTACAGTTATCAAGGTACTAATTCTAGAGGCCAATGCCTAAGTAACACTAAAGATGAACTAGGTCTTGCAGTTCTTCAGAAGTGCTCATCTGTACTCAGCCTTGTTATATCCCTTGAGAAATGTCTAGTTATGTGAGCCTCTTCTTGCACTGGAGAACTAGAACTTGGTTTGTTTTGTCTATACACTGACTTCTCTTAGGTCAAAAACTCATGGATGCTTGCTATTTTTGACTCTTCCTGAAAGAACTATTTATATTTCATTGGAGAGGTGGTGTGGAACTGGAGCTTGACTGTAAATTATTTTTTATAAAAAGGATTAAGACATTTCCTCTTAGATATGTGGGAATACTTTTGCTCTTGAGTGCGCATGTGTGTGTTGATATATTTTTAATGGCTGCAAAAGAGGAATAAATAGTGGTAGCCCCACCCCCAGATTCAAAGAGATTGAGCATGCATTATTGATTATATTAAAACAATAACAGGATCCTTTATGAACCAATGGAAATATTCTTGGATATTTAGATATTTATACAGTTCCTCACATTAGCTAAGACTTGATAGAACTCTTGTTAATTGCTGCCAGATTTCAAATAAGCAGATACTGCAAACACACAAAGCCCCCTTCAATTTGGAGCCCTGGATTTTTTTCAGTAATGGACACACACATCCTCTCTGTTTAAATCAACTGCAAACCCTTCTGGTACTGACAACTAAAAAAAAAAATTGCTTCTATTCTTAACATTCATCAGTTTCACAAACACATTCTGTATAACACCAGAGACTGATATCTAATTTTGTCTATTGATGGAAGGAAGAGATTTGCATTAATTTTATTGTAACAGTATTTGTATTGTTACTAAAACCTGGGGCACTTTAATCTTATAATATTGCAGTGTAATTAGGGTATAGTTGGAATCCTATACTTTGTTATTTAATTGAGTTGCATATCTCTTCCACGCCTTTCCCAGTATTTCATTTTTTCCCTTTTCTGTGTTGTTGCATTGTCCTATACTGTGATCAAGGGATCTCTCTTCCTCCCCCCCCCCCCCGCCCATGGCTGGTTGTCGCTAACAAGATTTAAGGTTTATTGTACAATCCCAAGATTTGTAGCTTTCCATTTAACTTTTTAAACGAGGCTTTTGCCTCTCATATGATTGCAAGTCTGAAAGCAGCACAGCGGTGCCTGCATCTTAAAACTGAAAGTTTGCTGACAGGGAAGGATCGTGAGCAAAATTGTAGCCTAGCATAATGGAAAAACACAATTGTATTGTTAAAGCCAATATTAATTAAAATTGTAGCTTTTATCCTGCCTTTCCACTCAGAGAGTGCCTTAGGCAGCTTACAACTAGAATAAAAATAAAATTAAACAAGAAAATTAACAAGAAAAACAGCAGGTTATTTAGTTGGCTCCTCCCCTGACTCCTGGCTGGTCACCCTAACCTCACCATAGCAGCAGTGGAAAAGTAGGGACAAGAAGACAAATACTTTCTCATGCTCCTGTCTCCCAGCTGCCATGAGCTTGTTATACTGCTTGCTAGTAACTTGCCTAGCAAGCAAGAAGTTGCCGGTTCAAATCCTCGCTGGTATGTTTCCCAGACTATGGGAAACACCTATATCGGGCTGCAACGTTATAGGAAGATGCTGAAAGGCATCATCTCATACTGCATGGGAGATGGCAATGGCAAACCCCTCCTGTATTCTACCAAAGACAACCACAGGGCTCTGTGGTTGCCAGGAGGTGACACCGACTCAATGGCGCAACTTTACTTTACTTTGGGGCAGGGTGGGTCAGGCCTGGTGTTTAGCCCTGGAAATGGCTGCTCTGCTCCATTATGAAGTAGGACACATGCGGCTTCCCCATGACTGACAGAGGAGGATCGTGGACAAAAAGAGGGTTGTATCAACCACACTGAAGACACTCAGAGGTAGAAATATTATTTTTAATAAAGCTGCTTCAAGCTAAATCTCTACACATTTTATACTGAAAAGAGGAAATTTCTCAGCAGCTAGATAAACACCAAAGCAGCATTCTAGTTTAGTTTACTACGTGTCCACAAATTATTGTCTTCAAATGTCAGCCAAGCTTGGAGACAGTAGATCTTGCATGAATAGTGAACAGCTCTGAATCAAGAGTGTGGGAAGCTGACTTGTGGGCGTACCCATAGGGCTTGGCAACTCAACTGAGTTTCTCATTCCTTTGTAAAGGCACGAGCTCACTCTCATGCGACACATCAATGTGCGAAGCTAGGTTTAAAAAAGTAATGTGATAATTAGAATACGTACATCTTCTCCTTCTTGGAAAAGATCTGTGAATTCAAGTAGGGCTTCTGGAGCCTTGCTATACATGGCTGTTTTGTCAAAAACAGACCTGAAAAATGAGAGAGCTGGTGTGGTGGTATTTGTTAGAGTGCTGGACTTACACTGGGAAAGCTCCCTGGCTGACCTTGAATCATACATAATCTCCGATTCTGTAACACTTCATAGGACTCTTGTGAACCCAAAACAGAAGTGTTTATATTTCTTATAAATACAATTTTAAAATAAATAGTAGTATTAGTTTATTTTCAGTGACCAGAAAAATACAGATACATAAAATTCATAAAGACATTAAAAAGAAAAAACCCTCAACTCAGATTATAATTATCTTCAGTAGATAGTAGTATTCGACCATTCAACTATATAACATGGTCTTATGAATTCTACTAGCAATTAGGCAGAACTTGGCAACTACATAAGAAATTTTGTCATCATGTTCCAATAAAAGATGGCATATAGAAATATCATCAGAACAGCCCAGAAGAGTTAATATGGGGTTATATACACACTGCAAATGTCCCTGTAAAAGCTACAATATAATAACACATGTGCTGTTGTTTTGATTGCTCCTGAGTCGCAGGGGCAGGATTTCTCTGCAAATGGAACTTTGTTAAATCTACCTTCGAGCACAGCAGTGTGCAAGATGTTGAACCGTGCCTGGGTAAACACCCTGCGATACTTGGCTATCGTGATCTGGTTGAGGTATCTGGCAGGGCATGTACTCAAGATTTGGTTTCCTAACACTGCTTCTCCTGGGATAAGACCTTGATCAATCTTCTGTCCTACATCCAAGACTCTTTGACAGAGCACCAACCTGGCCTGGTCAAAGCTGATTGCTGTTAATGCTTGTGGTAACAGGCCATAAGTAAGCAACGTCTGCTTAAGTGAACGTTCCCATTTAGCAGTGAATTTGTCCACTAGCATCAGTGCTGGCAGCCCCAGGGGATAAAGATTTGACTTGAGCCAAGATGAAGTGCCAGATCTTAGATTCTACCCTGAGGAGCCCAGCCTCCAGCTGAAAGACTGCACTGGGGACTCCATTAGCTGTTTGGATTAACATCCTAAGGAATTTAGATTGTACTGCTTCTTATACTGGAACATTGGTATATGGGCTAAGTTGGGCACCATATAGCAGTTGGACCAGGGCTTTGGATTCAAACAGCCTTAATGCAGTGGGAATGAAACAGGCCCCTCTGGAGTAAAAATGGAAAAAAAGAAAGCCAAAATGACTGATGTGGACTTCCGTGCATTTTGTAGCACATACTCAGTGGGCCTTACGACTTCCAGAGGACTGAAAGACTGTACCTAAATACTTGAAGCAACTGATTTGCTCAATCCTGCATCCATCGATAGACCGAGTCAGTGTTCTTGGGCACTTTGCAAATCTCATGATCTTGGTTTTGGTATAGTTGATCTGTAGGGCATGCTCCTTGCAGTAAAGAACAAGGGAGTTAAGTGCCCTTCTCAGACTGATTTGTGTTTGGGATAGAATTACAACATCATCTGCATAAAGGAGTATTGATACAGGTTTGGAGGCCAATTTTGGAGTGTGAAAATCAGAATTAGCTAAGAAGCCAACAAGATAATTTATATAAAAGTTATACAAGAGTGGTGCTAAATATAACCTTGTTTTATGCCTCTATTTAAAATAAATAAAATGGGGAAAACCCATCTGTTCTGCCCTGAGCTCCTTGGAGTTAGGACAGCAGACCCACATAATTAATACCAATCACCCATCTTTGGGATTCCCTCAGCAGAGTCATTCGATTGGCTCTCTTCCTTGGTTTCCTGTTGTCAATCAGATAAAAGAATTCTGTGTGCCTGAGGCTGCTGGAGACTGAGGGGGATACAGTCTTGGGGTAGTGTTGTTTTGGCTAAGATAGTAATCCGACTTTAATTTTAGTCATTTAAAAAATGTTATCTTGTTTTATATCATGGTCAACCCCATTATCTGCATTAGCAGAATGTAGAAAAGTGTGATATAAATGTTCTAAATCAATTAGTCTTATGAGGCAGAAGATTAAGTCTCAAAAGTACACCCAACAGGCTGGAAAACATCAATAAGAAAGGAGCAGTGCTTTAGTTCTTGTCATTTTCCAACACCATTCTGAGAGCATTTTCAGACAACAGGCTTTATCGTGGGTTTAGTGTGAGTTTGAATTCACCCCAAAAAAATTGATGCAAAAAGGGTTTTTTTAAAAACCCGGACATAAACTGGGCAATGTTCCAATGCCTAATGCAAAACCTGAATCGTGTATGGAGTGCTCCCCAATAGTTTGCAGGGACTTCAGGGTAAATCTGGCCAATATGTTAATGCACACCCACCATTCCAGAGGAGAAGTGAGCTAAAAGCTCCATCTGGAAATGCTCCTGATGTTTCACATCCAAAACAAATGACTTTTGCCTCTGGCAGTAGGGTGTTACAGTATTCACATTGCCTCTCATAAAATGAGACTTGAAGGAACTAGCATAGCTTTAGATACAAAACTGTGTCACTTGGAAATCGCACGGTGATCAGAAGTGAGAATTGTTCCTGTGTTGGACCTCAGCTAAAGAATATGGACAGCCTAGGCTTGTGTGTGCTTCCTCAGAAGTAAATCCAGTGGAATTGAATGAGGCTGACTGACAAGGAAGCCTGCATAAAACTGCAGCCTGAATGTGATAATTGCTTTCCTTGAGTTGAGTGGGCTCTTGCATCAAGCAGAGTGAACCTTAAAAACAGAAGGGCCAGGTACAAGTTCCCTCTCCCAACAGACATGTGGCTTCTAGTGAATCTATCTAAAAGTAATCCAAGCAAATGCTTGTCTGTCTAGCTCTGAAGAAACTCCAGTGATGAAGATTCTGCTATCTTTCTAGGAAGACCATTCAAGGGTCCCATCAATTTTACAATTAGAAAATTCTTTGCAGTCCATGTTAGAGTTGTGCATGAATGGCTCATGCATGGGTTGGCGGGGTGGGGAAGTGGTTTCCTTAAGGAGCTGGTAAGCAGGTCCTTAACTGCTCTGCTGCTGCCCTGCCACTTTTCTGCTGCTAGTGCTTGCCCTAGCAATAGCCACACTGGGCTGTGGTGCTGTTCCCTGCAGCCTCTGTGCGGTGTCGACACACACATGGCCAGCACACATGCATGCTGTCCATTTGCATGGTCAGCAAGGTTGCACAGCCGTTGCTAGGGCAAGCACCACTGGCGGGAAAGTAGCGGGGGTGGGGATGAGCAGGTAAGGAGCTCCTTACCTGCTTTTTGAGGGAACTGCTCCCCGCCCCACTGAGCTGGTTTGAACACCGGCGCCTGAGCCAGATTGGCAGTTCCTAGAGGAGGCGCTGAACTGGCTTGTGCACATCCCTAGTCCATGTTTAGGCTTCAGCTGGCAATCTGAACTTGTTATTTTTTGCCCATTTCTTCTCCAGACAAGGAGAACAGATGGATTCCTATCCTCCTTAGGGCAACCTTTTGTACATTTGAAGACTGATGAAAGGGTCCCCACCCATCAGTTCCCCTTCTTCAAATAAGGTAAATCTGTCTTATTTAGTCTTTCTTCATATAACATATTCTCAGTGATACCTTGAATTATCTCCCAGTGTGTTTCTGGGCCCAGTTCAAAGCACTGATTTAACCTTTAAAGTCCTAAATTGCTTGGGACCAAGTTACTTAGAAAGCAACTTGTCCCATGTGTCCTGCCACATGGGGTGAAGTGAGTGGCTACTAGGGAGAAGGTTTTTCTGGGTGGTGGCATCCCATCTATGGAATAGCCTCCCAAGTGAGGCTCACCTGGGTGCTTTCCAGACTGCAACCTTGAGCAAGCGAGGAAATGGTGTAAAATCCTACACTAACCAGTGTCCCCCTAACAGAAATTTCCAGACATTGTGGACTACAACTCCCATAATCCCCAGCCAAAGGCCATTGCAACTGGATGCTGCAACTGGATGCTGGATGCTGGGAGTTGCAACTGGATGCTGGGAGTTGTAGTGAACAACATCTGGGAATCCCTGTTAGAGGGAACACTGACACTAATCCTAACCAGCTTCAAAATGGGAATAAACCGATTGTGGCCATAGCTGTCTGAGTCTTTGAGGGGTGAGAGTGAGAGAAAGGAGGAGGAGAGGAAACAACCCCCACATGTGAAGCAAATTGGGGAGGGAGTTGTGGTGGGGGGAGAGGAGAAAAAACTCTATCTATCTATCTATCTATCTATCTATCTATCTATCTATCTATCTATCTAAAGCTGAGAGGCAGAGACTTGGGGCGGGGGAGAGATGGCTCAAACTTGCAAAAAACCAACAACCCACAAACAAAACATCTAGTATTTTCTCACGCTCATACAATGCATTAAACTTGAAACACCAAGATAAGATACAATAACAGGCTGTGGCTGTGTGAACATTCCCATATGCAAGATGGTGTCAAAACCTAGATCGTACGAATGTACACCAAGCCTATATGTTGTGAAGCAATTTTAAGCTGCTATCTGGAAAGCACCCTGGTGTCTTTGTTCTTTTAGACACCATGCAATGCTGGATTTAGGAACAAGCTAAATAAACTACAACTTAGGGCCTCACATTATGAGGGACCTAGGAATACAGAAAACAACTAAATTTCAAGTTTTATATAATTGGTTGGAAAAATAAAGGAGAAAGGGGAAAACATAATTGAGAGTGTGTGCTTTATTACTGTGAAGGTGTTGAGGTAGTGTTGTTTTAAGAGATAACTACCTGGGCTGGGCACAGAGCATCTGCCCCTCCAGCTGGCCCACTAACCACCGCTATACCCCCCCACCACACTGGCATGCCCGGCTCTCTGGCAGGCCAACTGGCCACTCCCCCCACGCTTTCTGGCAGGCCAGCTGGCCGGCCCCTAACTCTCCCCCCCACCCCACACTTTCTGGCTTGCAGGCCAGCCAGAATAGCAGAAGCACCCAACCTACAGAGGAAAGGGCGGGAGAGCTGCACACCCGTCTCTGAGACAGCATGTGGGCATGCGCTAAGTGGAGAGCAAAGCCTTTGCAGTTGTTGCTGCTCCTCTCCATGCATGCCTTTGCCAGCAGGGCCAGGGAGACCTAGCAAGAGCCACGTGTGCCGCCTCCTCAGTCCCGGTGGGAAAGCAGCTTTGCCTCAGAGGTGACTGAGAGGGAGAGGCAGCACCTCAGCCATAGGCAGCACTGGCTGCAGGGCCCAGGGGGCATCCTTGTTACCCCCTCAGCTGCAAACAAGAGGAGCTAAAGCTAAAGGAGGATGGGGATGTGCCACAAGCACCAGGCATGTGTCGAGGTGTCCCTTGTGGGAGGCGGAGAGAATGGGAGGGAGTGTTGAAGTTAATACCTGAGAAATATTTGAGGTAACGTTGAAGCTGCAACAAGGAATCAATTGCTCCCAGGCACTGAACTCTTCTGGGCTGCCTCACTAGTCTCTATCTGCTGCTTGCCTCATGATTCTCACTCTCTCTTTGGGTGGGCACAGGACTCAGAGAGACAAAACACGTCACGTTGGTCATGTGCTCTGCACCATGGAATACGCAGGCACAGACATGGAAGCAGCTGCTGGGCAGAACAAGCAGCCGCGTATTCCATGACAGCTTAGTTTGCCCGGCCAGCGAGCAGCAGGCCGGGGACAAGAGGAGGGAGGACAACTCGGCCAGTGAGGTGCTGGAGAGGGCAAGGAAGGGGGACTGGCTGAGGGGCCTGGGGCCAATTGTCCTCCCTTGTCCAATGGACACTACACCCTTAAAAAGCGGAGATGGGGGCCCCTTAGCCCCTTGCCTTTTTCTTCTCTGCCCTCCCCCAACCTGCTGCAGAAGAACTAAAATAGACTTGTGGGCGGGTAGCATTCTTGGCAAGCCCTTTCTCTCAATCCTATGCAAATAATATCATACACTCTCCACACTTTGATCAGAAGCCAGCAGCTTGCCCCTGAGTCAGGGAAGGGAGAGGAGAGAGCAAAGAGCGAGCTATTTCCCAGCAAAGGCAGGGGCTCACGGGCCCAGGGATACCACTCCAATGGCTTTTTCAGTTTAGTAATGCTGAACTGTGTAATTCCTCTTGTGTTTTTGTACATTAGCGCCTCTGAAAATTTTAAAGAAATCATAATGTACTTTCAGTACAAAAGTATTTCTAATGCAAATAGGCTAATTGCAAGATTACTATTTTCTTAAATTATTTATTTATTTATTCAATTCGATTTGATTTGATTTGATTTATATACCACCCTTCCAAAATGGCTCAAGGCCAAAATTATTAGCTTTTCATTGCATCTTTGCCAAGTCTATATGAAAAAAGGAAACATTATGTCTAGTTTTTATTATTATTAATTTATCATATTTATATACCGCCATATCTATCTATCTATCTATCTATCTATCTATCTATCTATCTATCTATCTAGGCAGTGTAAACAATGTAAAACATAGCCAATATAAAACAGAATACACTTAAACTTTCACAGAATAAAAGCAGATAAAACAAATTCACAGAATAAAAGCAGTTAAAAAGTTTTAAATTAATTTCAAAAGCCTGAGAATACAAGTGTGTCTTGAAGGTTTTTTTAAAAAGCAACCAGAGAAGAAGATGCTCTTATTTTGACAGAGCATATTCCAAAGCCCTGGGGCAGCCACAGAGAAGACCGGGTTCTGAGTCGCCACCAAACAAACTGGTGGTAATTGCAACCAGACCTCAGCAGATGATCTTAATAGGTGTCACTGTTGGGGTTCATGACAAAGAAGACATGCTCTTAAGTACCCTGGACCCAAGCCATTGTGGGTTTGATAGGTAATAACCAGCACTTTGTATTTAGCTCAGAAAAATATAGGCAGCCAGTGCAGTTCTTTTAAAACTGGTGTTATATGGTCCCTTTGGGTTGTCCCAGAGACCAGTCTGGCTGCTGCATTCTTTACCAACTGTAGTTTCTGGACTTCATACAAAGGCAGCCCCATATAGAGTGCATTACAGTAGTCAAGCCTGGAGGTTACCAGCATATGTACCACTATGCTGTACATGGTCATTTACCTCCAGAAATGGACATAGCTGATTGTGAGGGCTTGGCCACAGCTGGGGGGGGGGAGAGAGAGAGAGAGAGAGAGAGAGAGAGAGAGAGAGAGAGAGAGAGAGAGAGAGAACAGGAACAGGAACAGGAACAGGAACAGGAACAGGAACAGGAACAGGAACAAATAATGAAAAGTTCAGTTAGTAAGAGTAGAAAATTCAAAATACAAAACAAGCTTGCTCTCTCTGCCAAGACCTAGCAGGTTCCAGTAGGACAAGCTCCCTCAATTGCTACCTTCCCTACCAGTTTCAGCTGTTGGTGTTTCAGCCTTCTGGCTCACACAACACTCAGCCTTCCTCCTCTTGGCCATTTAACTCTCCCTTTTTTCCAGTTCCAAAAGGATACCTTAACCAATCAGGGAGTTTCTTTCCTCAGGCAGTCAGAAACTTTTGTCTATGCCTGGAGACAACCAATCACAAACACTTTGTAACTTTCCCTCCAAAACTCTACAGCAGACTTGGCCGTTAGAGGATGCTACATTTTAACTCCTGCAGAGCTTGGAGGGAGCACAGAACAAACTGAAGAAAAACAAACCATAAAACATAATGAGAAGGAGTCATTCCTTTACACTGATGTATCAGCTGAAGGTGATAAAAAGTGCTCCTGGCCATTACCTCCGCCTGAGAAACCAGAGAGAGTTTGGGATCTAGGAGCACTCCCAAGATATGTATTTCTTTTTTTGTGGGGAGTGTAACCCCATCCAGTGCAGGCAGATATAAACCATCTCTCGGGTCCTGGCCCCCCAAAATCAGTACTTCCATCTTATTCGGATTCAATTTCAGTTTTTTATCCCTCTTCCAGCCCATTACTGCCTCCAGTCAGGCATTTAGAGACGTTATGCCATTTCAGGATGAAGTTGACATGGAGAAATAGATCAGGGTGTCATCTGCATATTGATAGCACCCTGCAGCAAACCTCCTGATGATCTCTCCCAACAGTTTCATGTAGATGTTAAAGAGCATTGGAGACAGTGTGGAGTCTTGTAGAACTCCATATAATAACACTTGCTTTGCAGAGCAACTGTCTCCAAGCAACATCATCTGGAATCTACCAGAGAGATAGGAACAGAACCATTGTAAAACAGTGCCACCCAATCCCACCTCCCTCAGGCACCCCAGAAGTATACCATGGTCAATTGTATTGAAAGCCACCAAGAGATCCAAAAGGATCAGCAGAGTCACACTCCTGTCAATATCTAGTTGGAGATATCCATCAGGCCAATCAAGGCAGTCTCAACCTATGCCCACTCAAAAGCCAGTTTGAAATGGGTCTAGATAATCTGTATCATCCAAAACTGCCTGGAGCTGAGAGGCAACCACCCACTGAATCACCTTGCCCAACCATGGAAGATTGGAAATGGGTCTGTAATTAGTTAATGGAGGGATCCAATGCAGGTTTTTAAAAGTAAGATTACAAAAGTACAATTACTAGATGAAATAAAACAAGTTGGGCAAGGGTCAAGAGAGCAGGTTGTAGGGTGCACAGTTCAAAGCAGTTTGTCCATATCCTACAGGAGTCACAAACTGAAAGTGATCCAATCTAATTCTATAAGAGGAGTTGCTGGACACCTTTGTAGTAGACCCTGAAATAACCATGGAATCTAGTTCAGCCTGAATACTTGAGATTTTATCCACAAAATCCTTTTTAATCCTTTTCGTTAGGTGCTTTTTAAAAAAAAAAAATGCTATAGGGCCTCAAGCGTCACATAGCTTAGGGCCTCAGCATGTCTTAATCTGGCCCTGATGCCAGGTGAAGACCTTTCTGATCACTCAGGCTTTTAAAAACTGATTTTAAAAAGTTTTGTACTGTATTTTGTATTTCCTATTTTATATCATAATTTGTTCATTTTGTGTTATGTGTTTTAACTGGATGATTTTATTGTATTGTTGTGAGCCTCCCAGAGAATGATTGGTTATGGGATGACTAACAAATTAAGTTTGTTATTACTCCTCTTTGGGACTTTTTTGAAAATTGTGGAGACCGGAGGCCTATTCAAACATTACATTGTACATGTGTACAGGTGCCTGTACACATATACATATTTTAGTGTCAATTATATTCATGTGTTCACTTTAAAACTGAACTTGGGTACAGGCCCTCAAATGCAGGCTACAGATAGGAAGCATACTACCATACATGCTTGTTGAACATAACGTGAAGAACTATACGTGCGTACAGATCTGCACATGCATACACTGTACACAGATTGTTCATGTGTTGAACATAATATGTGAACAGGGTACACCAGCAGAGTGTGTACACCAGCAAAGTGTCACAATACACCAGCAAAAATCTGCTGTGAGAGTGGAGAGAGAGAAACTCTCTTAAGCCTGCTTCTTGCTTATACATTTTCTGATGAGGTTATAGTAGCAGTATTCTGAATGTCTATAAGAACTCATCCTACCTAAAAGTGTGCGGCTTGAGTTGCATTTGATTGCTTAGCAACCTTAGCATGTCTGCCAGCCTTCAGGTGGAGTGGGTTTGGAAGTAATTTGTGCTTCCTTATTCCAGTACAGACACCTGAACCTCTCTCAGCTTTAAATGACGGTCTTCATTCTCCCCTATTTCTAATGCTTGATTTTAAATAGAGATGAGAAAGACCAAAGCTCCTCAATTTTTAGCCCGGTGTTTACTCATTCTGTGCAATCCACGTCAGAATATGTCACAAGCAAAACACTGAAGTACGTTACTAACTATTAGTCCTGGAATGGAGGTCAGGAAGGAGTGGTAGAATCAGGAAGCTGAGAATTTTAACAGGCATTAGAGGGACGGAACCAGCTTGGATGGAGCAAATAGGCAGGGTGGCGGGCAGAGATCACAGGAGCAGGAACTGAGAGCATGGCAGTTAACTTCTTGCTCAGATAAATGGTAGAAGGTGGCCTGGAAGTATTTATAGAAAATACCTCTGTTTGATGGTCCTAAATTTCCCGGCAATCAATTTCATGGGATGACCCCTGGTTCTAGTGTTGTGTGAGAGGAAGAAGAATTTCTCTCTCTCCACTTTCTCCACACCATGCATGATTTTATAGACCTCTATCATGTCTTCCCGCAGTCGTCTTTTTTCTAAACTAAAAAGCCCCAGGTGTTGTAGCCTTGCCTCATAAGAAAGGTGCTCTAGACATTTAATCATCTTGGTTGCCCTCTTCTGCACCTTTTCCAGTTCTACAATGTCCTTTTTTAGATGTGGTGACCAGAATTGTATGCTGTAC
Source organism: Hemicordylus capensis (assembly GCF_027244095.1). NCBI lineage: Eukaryota > Metazoa > Chordata > Lepidosauria > Squamata > Cordylidae > Hemicordylus > Hemicordylus capensis. Next base: position 238,688,661 of record NC_069657.1, on the reverse strand, counting down.
TCTAGGTGTGGCTGCACCATAGTTTTGTATAAGGGCATTATAATATTAGCCATTGTTTTTTTTAATCCCCTCCCTAATGCTCCCTAGCATGGAATTGGCCTTTTTCACAGCTGCTGCATATTGAGTCGACACTTTCAATGAGCTGTCCACCACGACCCAAGTTCGCTTTCCTGGTCAGTCACCGACAGCTCAGATCCCATCAGCATATACTTGAAGTTGGGGTTTTTTATCCCAATGTGCATCATTTTACACTTGCCAACATTGAACTGCATTTGCCATTTTGTTGCCCACTCACCCAGTTTGGAGATATCCTTTTGGAGTTCCTCAAAATCCGTTTTGGATTTCACTACCCAAAAGAGTTTGGTATCATCTGCAAATTTGGCCACCTCGCTGCTTACCCCTACTTCTAGATCATTTATGAATAAATTAAAAATCACCATTCCCAGTACAGATCCCTGCAGGACCTCACTTCTTACTTCCCTCCATTGTGAAAACTCTCCATATATCCCTACCCTCTGTTTCCTGTCTTTCAACCAGTTAGCAATCCACACGTGTACTTGTCCCCTTATCCCATGACTGCTAAGTTTTCTCAGGAGTCTTTGATGAGGAACTTTGTTGAAAGTTTTTTTGTATACTATGTAGGTATCCTATGTCAACTGGATCACCTTGATCCACACACATGTTGACACTCTCAAAGAACTCCAAAAGGTTCATAAAGGGAGATTTACCTTTGCGGAAGCCATGCTGGTTCTCTCCCAGCAGGGCCTGTTGTTCTGTGTGCTTTATAATTTTATCCTTGAGGATGCTTTCCATCAATTGGCCTGAAACTGACATTAAGTGAACTGGCCTGTAATTTCCCGGATCACCCCGGATCCCATTTTGATAATCGGTGTTACATTGGCTACTTTCCAGTCATAAGAACATAAGAACAGCCCTGCTGGATCAGGCCCAAGGCCCATCTAATCCAGCATCCTGTTTCGCACAGTGGCCCACCAGATGCCGCTGGAAGCCACGGGCAGGAGTTGAGGGCATGCCCTCTCTCCTACTGTTACTCCCCTGCAACTTCTATTCAGAAGTATCCTGCCTTTGAGGCTGGAGGTGGCCTATATCCCTCCGACTAGTAGCCGTTGATAGACCTCTCCTCCATGAAGTTATCCAAACCCCTTTGAAGCCATCCAGGTTGTTGGCTGTCACCACATCTCATGGCAGAGAATTCCACAAGTTGATTATGCGTTGTGTGAAAAAGCACTTCCGTTTGTTGGTCCTAGATTTCCCGGCAATCAATTTCATGGGATGACCCCTGGTTCTAGTGTTATGGGAGAGGAAGAAGAATTTCTCTCTATCCTCCAATACAGAGCCCGATTGCAGGGATAAGTTATATATTTTAGCAAGGAGGTTGGCAATTTCACATTTGAGTTCTTTGAGAACTCTTGGATGAATGCCATCTGGTCCAGGCAGTTTGCTAGTTTTCAGTTTTTCCAGATAGTTTAGAACATCATCTCTTGTCACTTCTATCTGACTCAGTTCTTTAACCTCCATCCCCAGAAATGAACAGGTATATGCTCAGTATCCTCTGCCGTCAGGGGCGTATCTAGGGTAGGGCAGGCAAGGCACATGCCCCGGGCGCCACTTGAAGGGGGGCGCAATTTTGTAAAATTAAAAAAAAATTAAAATGGCTACCGAAAACAAAATGGCCACTGTGCATGCTCAAATGGCCTCTGTGAGGCCCTAGGCCATGCCAGGCCTCACAGAGGCCATTTGAGCTTGCATGGCAGCCATTTTGTTTTCAGCGGAGATTATATATATATATAAATGGCCACCGCACATGCTCAAATGGTCCCTGTAAAGCCCTAGAGGCCAGCGAGGGGAGGAGGAACCTTTGCAGACCCACCCCACAGCCTTTAGGAAGCCCCCGAAGGGGCTATAGATATTTTTAAAATTTTAATATAATATAAGTCACTGTACACATATTCAGTTTGGCACTATGTACAGAGAATCAGGGCTTGTGAATAATGAGCTGAAGCTTATGAGCTAGGATTGTATTCATTTGCTCTTACTTTGCATCTTGTGACAAGTGAGTTAAATGTGATGTCTTAATAATATGGCTATTAATGGTGAGTTTGTCTTTGATTCAGTGTGAAATCCATAATATTAAGGCCCACTGGGAGTTTCTTGCTCTCTTTCTCTCATTTTAACTGTCTTTCTGAAATATATTATAGATATATAAAATAGAATATATTCCAAGCTGTGACACAGTTTACTCTGCATATCCTTTAATTATTTTCAGAGTATCTGGGAAAAGCCAAATTCTCCATTTATTTTTAAAACTTATGTAATAGTGATGCTACAATGCATAGTAGAGAATTAGACAGGCACTTCTGTTTAGTTTTCCAAGTATACCTCCACATAGTATTTGGGTATTTCATGAGCCCCAGCATACTGAAATTTGTAGTTTTCCAGCACTTTTTGGTCTGGCTACACCCACAGCTAAATAGTTTTTGAAATATTAAAAGATTAACGAGCTTGACTTGTATTTTTGAGCTGATATTATGGTAAAGTTATCTGAAAGATGGGTGTCGGATGTTTGGACAGGGGGCGCAATTCCATTGCTTGCCCTAGGCGCTATTTTCCCTAGATACGCCTCTGTCTGCCGTGAAGACGGATGCAAAAAACTCATTGAGCTTTTCTGCAACCTCCATATCCTCCTTAATAATCCTTTTCACTCCCTCATTGTCTAATGGTCCAACAACCTCCCTGGCAAGTTTCCTGCATCTGATGTATTTAAAGAAGTTTTTGTTATTCCCCTTGATGCTTTTAGCTAAATGTTCTTCAAACTCTCTTTTCACCTCCCTTATTGTCACCTTGCACTTCTTTTGCCAGAAGTGCAAGGTGAAGTTTGTGTTCCTTTCTGTTCTCTTCATTTGGACAGGCCTTCCAATTTCAGAAGGAAGTCTTCTTCCCCATTATGGCTTCCTTGATGTTACTTGTTAGCCATGCTGGCATCCTCCTGGACTTAGTGGTCCCTTTGCTCCTTTTGGGTATACAATCTAACTGGGCTGCTAGTATTGCGGTAAACTCCATGCATTTTGGAGTGAAGTCACTCTCCTGATTTTCCTTTTCAGCCTTCTTTTCACCATACTCCTCGTTTTGGAGAAGTTTCCTCTTCTGAAATTCAAAGTGTCTGTGTTAGACTTCCTTGGTGATCCTCTTCCTGCGTGTATGCTGAATTTGATCGCACTATGGTCACTGTTCCCTAAAGCGTCGATGACACTGACATCACACACCAGGTCCTGAGTGAGTTCACGCAACAACTTTTTGTGTGAACACAATTCTCTTTTGTCTGTGGAAGGAGCTTCCAATAATGGAGTACCCCTTTGTTGAAAGTCTGGATGCTATTCAGTAGTATTCTGAATAACTATACGAACTCATCCTACCTAAAAGTCTGGATTGAGTTGTCATCTATTCACCATGTAGGTGACATTAGACACCATGCTAGTGCCATCAAGTCCAGCACAGCACATAGCTCTTGGTGATGGTCAGCCAAGCTGTGTGCTTCAGAGGGTGGTCAAAATATAAATGTTCTGCCATGTAAAATAAAGTAATATCTGTGGAATCGAGCTGAGACTGGGAGGCACATTTCCATTTGTTTTTATTAATCTGTATTTCTTACTCTGACAGATTTTAAATTAATATGAGCTTTTGAGCAGATGGCCATGCTTTAGAAATAGTCAAGTGTTGACAACTGATTAATGTTGTATGTATCTTGCATACCAGTCTGTTGTTCTCTAACAGCTGCCTGTTTTATGTTGACTAGAGATTAATTTAAGGGGAAATGTGTGGGAATTGCTGCGGGTCATATAGCCTTTGATTACTTCTGTGTCGTAGTTTGTTTTTTTAAAAAACTGAACAATGGCATCTTCACATGACTTCCGAATACAGAAGAGCCAGCAAAGACAATATCTTGGGATTTCATTTAATTTGGGTTTTGTGCTTCTGATTGTACTAGGCCAGCCAGCCAGCAAAAGGAATACCAGTTGTCAAATGAAAAAAATAAAGTACATCTCTATAAAATGTCAGCTGGTATATTGGAAAAGGTTTGGATATCCTAATCCTTGGCTTTTTCTTCTTCTCAGTAACCATCTTTCATTATTTTCCAGAGTCTCTTAGAAACATATAGAAGAGTTGAGCTTAATTCTCCTTGCTTGTGATCTCTGAGCTGTGACTCAGCACTTTCTCTTTGTTATGAGGCTGTGTGTGAAGGGGAACTAAAGATAATGCTCTTATGGAAAACACCAATAGCATTTCAAGGTGAATAATATTTTTCTTTGTTAAAGTTTTAAAGCTGCCTATCAAATAGATGTGGATTATCTCTCTCTGCTTCAGAACTATCTAGGCCTGGGTTTCTCAGAGTGGGTCTGCCTAAGGCGGCATGAGCTACTGAAAGAGGATCATGAACTTCTCCCGCCTGTTTCCACACCTATTTTGACAGTATTATTAGAGCTGGTCTATACAATATTTTTACCATGTGGTTCAGCATTTCTGTGGTGAAATGCTGAACATTTCACACGCCAGCCATACTGTGAACCGGAATTCAAGGCATTAGTTTGGGGCCATCATATAGAGACCTTCCCTGCTCCTGCTGGTTGTGACTACCTTTGGTGTGTGGGTTTAGGGTACAATTTTCTGTGACGGTCCCAGGTTTTGTGGTTAATTCTGGGAGGTAGGGCATTTGATGAGATGAAGATAAGATAACCATCCTTGTAAAAGTAACATGTAGACCAGTTCTGACTGAGCTAAGTGATAGAGTGCTATTTTGCTCTGTTTCCCCTCCATCCATTAATATTGTATGGCTAGATGCTGTGGCATGAATGTGATTTTGCTCCAACCATCTGTAGAGCTACATTGTGATGGGTCCAGTGGGGAACTGGTTTCCCTCGCTGAAGGTGCCTACTAAAATGAATAAATTTGGATTGTATTCATATGGGCATGGCTCAGGAAATCCACTAGTCTACTTGTCCTTGATGAGTAAAAATTGATGCCTGACAAGTGAAAAATGTCCTGACAAGTAATATACCAGCATAGCTTGAGGAAACATCTGACAAGTAAAATATTTTGTGTGGCTGGTGAACTGAGCCAACATTTTTTGACCCCCGTGTTATGAATGTAGATGAGCTGTCTATCAATTGTATACATACCATGTTTGTGTCAAATTACAGCAGGTTAACAGTTTGTGCAAATTAATGGGTTTGGATACTGCTACACACATTTGACTTTTTCTTGGAACTATTTAATTCAGTCAACTTAAAATTATGTGTTTTTAGTAAATAATAAATGTTGCTCAATAAATGTTGTTATAAATGAAATAATAAATGTTGCTCAATATTTACTTCCTTTACTTTATTTGAAAACCCACTTGTGAAATCTGGTAACACTAATCTAATAGTGAGCTCAAAAAGACCCATGTTGCCATCTCCCCCTGCCCTCTTTTATGTTTATTTTTTAATGGATTTGGCAGAGACCCTAGATTTAATGTAAAATATAAAATTATTTTAAGGATTATTATTGATAGTATGCCAGTTGAATAATATAGGGATGATGTCTGACACTGTAATGAGACCTGATAGCCTTCAAGCAATTATTCCTTCAAATAAAATATTCATACACTTCCCCCTTCAACTCAAATATCTCCTGAAGCTATGAATAAAAAGATAGGATGGTTAGCAGTTTAACACTCCCTTATATTAATTGCTGTATCAACATAAAGGAGCTATTATGAGACTTTTTACCATCTGGGGGTCATTTACTATGGACATACAATGATTTACTCACCCTATTTACATTCGTTGGGGTCTAATTTAAAACTACAGTTTTTCTGAAGGGTTATTTTAGACCCACATGAAAGGTTGCACAGTATGGAAAGGGTTACTAAGGTCTTTCACACAACAATTTGGGGTATTTTGCAGGAGGAAAGAACCCCAACCCTGATTCCCACCGATGATTAGAGCCTCCATTTGGTCACTTCACCACTCAGATGACTGCAGCAACTTCTTTGTCCATAAAGAGAAAAGGGGAACTAGGTCCTTCAAGTATCCCATGATGTACTGTGCTCCCAGTAAAGAGACAGGTCTTAGTACAGCATCAGCTATCCACGACTGGCCCCTCTAGCCACTGAACTCTGTGATAAACATGGCCTCCGGCAGCCGAGAACAATTTTAAACAGTGAATTCAACATAAAGTCAAACTCTAAGGTTATGCAGCTGCTGTTTTTGTCCTCTCTTAGTTAAAATCAAGGTTAAAAAGTTAGGCTGCTGCCTACATTTGAGTAGACTGAGTTGGAGGGCTTCGGCTTCCTGTGAGTTCTCAAGAGCAGCAAAAACTGGGTTTGCTGCCTTTTATCTTTATGTTGGTTGTGAGAATGAGCTCACGAATCAGTTGATCCAATTACTGTAGGAGAATACATAGAGTGTGGTGTTACAGTTTTGTAGGGGAGATGCAAAGATAGGAAGGGTTGAATGTACATAAATGCAGTTTTATCTCTTTAAAACAGTATTGGGAATGAGGATTAAGGGATGAGGCAAACGAAAACTCCCAGAAGCAGTAAAGTTTGAGGAAGGATTTGAAGGGAGACAGAGAGATGACAATACCTGTTCAGAGAAGGGGCAATAGGCTAGAATGGGTGGAGTCATGAGAAAGAGCACGAGACCTTTGGATGGTTGAGGAGCAGAGGTCATGAAGAAGGATATACAGTAGTCCCTCGACCTACGAACTACTCGACAACCAACGTTTTCGACTTACGAACGACAAAAAAGACCGGAAGTAGTTGGCGGTTTAGATTTGGCTTCCTCGACTTACGAATTTTTAGATGCGGTTTCCTCGACTTACGAATGTTTCCAGACCTCCGTGGGTGCGCTTTTCGACCTACGAAAATTTCGACTTACGAACGTCCGTTCGGAACGGATTAACTACGTAAGTCGAGGGACCACTGTAATGAGAAACAAGGGCCAAAATAGAGGGTGGTCTGAGACTATGGGGAACTTTAAAAGTAAGTTCAAGTAGATTGAGTTGGACACAGAAGGGGACGAGAAGCGATTTGAGGGGAGGTGTCACTGAGTAACAGGATTGGCAGCAATGTGTTTTTGGTTTTCCAGTTTACCTTACCTGTTTGTTTCTGCCAATTTTCTCCACTAAAGCTAGACAATAAAGAATTCGCTAAATCTGTACACATGAATGGGCACAAGTCTTTAGGCTATAAATAAAATAATCTACTTGTTACAAAATTCTCACAGAGTTTATCGGCCAATGGAAATTTTAGAGTGATTGAATGCCTTCTCTGGTATTCTGGTTGAATTGGGGCCGGCATTCATACAGCAGCTCTGTTCCCAATGTTTGCCCTCCAGCAACTGGTATTCAAGGAACACTGCATCTGAACTTTGAAGTTTCATGTTTCTCTCATGGTTCATATAATAATAATAATAATGGTTCATAACCATCGATAGACAATGAATTTGTCTAACTCTTTATTAAAAGTAGTGGCCTCAGCTAGTGGCCATCACTGCATCCTATGACTGAATTCCATATGTTATTACTTTTGTCTGTTCTGAATCTACTGCCAATACGTTTCATTGTGTGATCCCAAGTACTTGTTTTGGGAGAGAAGGATGAAAATTTCTCTTTGCCTGTGTCCTTAACCCTGTGCATAATGTTATAAGGCTCTGTCACCACCACCTCATTCCCTGTCCTAAAGTAAAGTTTCTCAAAGGTTTCAGCCTTTCCTCATCAGCAGGACTGTGCAACTTTGACCCTCCGGCTGTTTTTGGACTTCAGCTCCCATCATCTCCAGCCACAGTGGCCAATAGTCAAGGATTGTGGCAGTTGAAGTTCAACATCTGCAGGAGGACTGAAGTTGTGCAGCTTTGCTCACAGGGAAGGTATTCCAACCCCCTGATCACTTTGGTGGCCCTTTTCTATATCTCTTCCAGTTCTAGGATATCCTTTTTGAGATGGGGTGGCCACAATTGTACGCAGCATTAGAAATGCATTAGAAATGCAAGGGCACCATAGATATTTACAGAAAGGCATGATGATGCCAACCATTCTGTTTTCGGTCACTTTCCTAATTATTCCCAGTGTTGAGTTTGTCTCTTTCACTGCCTGCTTGCTGTCATGACACGCAATGCAATGTTGGCACTTACAACCTGCCAGGCCTGCTGTGCACATGAAAGGCATACTCAGCGGCAATTGCACAATAACTTCAAACAGTGCATAGGGACTTCTGCAGTGCTACTTCCATTAGTGTGATGCAAGTGCCTGCATACTGTTTCAAGTTGTTGCACAGCTACCTGCCTCCTTGGCACTGCTGGGGCTGCCTTTCATATGTGCAGCAGCCTTAATGAGTCGGAATCGCCAACTTTGCATCACATGTCATTTTGGCCACTGAGTTGAAGGAGCTAAACACAGAGGGCAGAATACAATTTGCAAGAGCTTTAGATCAAGCCATGGCAAGCTTTTGCTTCCATGTCACAGTGCATGGAATTCCAACATGTGGAATTCGGAATCAACTGTTTATTTTAGAATCAACTCTGAATCCCCTGCTATTCAGGTCAATATTTGTTTGTTAGGTAGAGACCATGAATTCATGGCCAAACCGGAGCTTGTCTCCTATAATATTATTGTTCTAATTCAGAGTAGCTTTAGAAAACAAACTCTGGAGATTCCAACATTCCATGTTATACGAGAACAAGTTGAATATCTAACTGATCATTAAGATGCATTCTACCTATGGAGAGTGAGGAAGGACTGCAAAATCAGACACAGGGGAAACAATCAAATGTTCTCATTGCAACATTTGTTGTATATTGTCCTGTAGTAAATATTATCTTTGTTCAGCTTAGAAGGCAAGGTAGTGGCAAGTGCAGTCAAATCTTAAGTAACATTCCTGGTGGTGATGTTGGGAGTTTGCTCCTGAATGAGCAAGTGTACCTTGAGCAGACTGGCCAGCTTGCATTCATGGTTTTCTCTGCCCAAAGGTTTCACAGTGGAGATGGTTGCATGTCTATTGATGAGCTGCTTACACTGTTGTTTAATGAAAGCAAAAAGCTACATCTGTAATTCTTTGTTGAATTAAGATGCTGGAGTTCTTAGTAGCAATTTTTAATTTGGACAGAAAATGAGACATATTCTCTTTTCAGTGACCTGCAGTTTACTGAAGTTTGTGTTGTGTGTACACACCAGGTTTCCTCTTTGTTTTCACTGGTACTTTATCCATCACTATTACAAGCCAGACTTGTGAGGAAAACAATGGGTGAAGGGTTGAGACTCACTGAGAAGCATTTTCTCTGAGACCAGTTCTCCCCTCCTCATGGTCTTTTTTATTTTTACTTTTAAAGAATATTTTATTATATGAAGTTACATTTTGAAGCTATTTCAAGTTATTACTATGAAGTTTTAAAGAATAAGTTACATGTTTTTATAATCAGCAACACTATAGCAACACTCACTATAGTCATTTAAACTAAAAAGGTCAATACTTGAAATTTAAAGATCCTGTTTGGAAGGGTGCAGAATTAAGCTCACATATCTCAGGGCACACGTTTTCTCACCCCAACTGAGATTTCAGGAAGATGTTTCAATTCTTTCCTCCTTACATATTTAGGGTGCCTTACAAATACTAACAGACCACTTTTCAACAAAAGTTCCCAAAGATAAGCAGCCAATCCCACCAATAGTCACAGATAAGCAGCCAATCCCACCAATAGTCACAGCCAATCCCACCAATAGTCAATAATTCCCAAAGTTCCCACATAGATAAAAATAAATAAATAAAATAAAATGGCTCCCTGTCCCCAAAGGGCTCACAATCCAAAGAAGAAACATAAGACAAACAGCCACTGAAGGGATGCTGTGCTGGGGCTGGATAGGGCCAGTTGCTCTCCCCCTGCTAAATAGAGATAATCACCTCTTTAAAAAGATGCCTCTTTGGTCAGTTAGCAGGGGATCATTAACCATTAGTGGATATCCCTACTCATACCATACACCGTACCATATCCCATTCCTCTCCTTCTCGGAAACCACCACATGAGGGACTCATGTTAGTAACAGAGGGAGTAGTTTATTATTTTTGTTGTTTACTCTTCTTACTTCTCTCTCTCTCTGAAATATATGTCCAATATGTATCCCATTGATTGTTCAGCACTCGTAGCCCTCTTGCACTGATTATCATCCCAATAACAAGATATGAGCATTACCTCAAATTCAGCTCAAGGCCTGTAGCCCAAACTTACCACAGGATGCAAAGTAAGAATACAATGCCAACCAATAGTGGCACCAGAAAAGAAAATTGAGGAGCAAAGTGCATGTATGAGTGTATGAGCTGTTTCCCACATATTATATTTCTGAAACAGATATGAGGTTGGGGTGGGGCAAGCCAGTTGTCGGGGTGTGTATGTGCTTCCCCCTATTGCACCCCCTCAAGCCACCCTTGATGCCAGCTAGTTTTCATTGGTCTGAATAAGAGGAATCTTTTGTAAGCTCATATAGCACTTAAATCATTGTTCTATATTGCATTGCATTATCTCATTTTCAGTACACCTTTTCCTTTAAATATACAAAGCAACATGTTTCACACTGCATCTCTGTTAGTGCGTTAGAAAGGTTATCTAATGCAGCTAGGCAGTTTTTTGAACTGGGACTTCTCTTCCACTGATGTCATTTTCTGTCGGAGGAGAAGTTCCTTGGAGACACTACTCATTGTTTAGACTTTCTCAACGCCCCAAAGCTATTATGGTACAGGTTTTTCAACCCAGCCCTCACATAATGTGGAGAGAATCAATGCCTAAAGAATGTGGGTGGAGAAGACGGCGACAAGGGGGGTTCTTGAATCCTCTGCACAGTTGGCCAGTGTTTTCAAGAAGAATAAGGAAAAACACATACAGCACTGCTACTTATTAAATATGTTGTATTCAGTTTACACAGATTATTATGCATGTTGTTAATTCAAGTTAAGGAGAAATGGTCCTGGGGTTTCCTGCAACCTCAGCACACCTCAGTCAACCTATGTAAATTGATTTTTACTAGCAGTGTCAAGTGTACAAGAACCAGCTGGAGACATCATAAGCCATACTAGCATTTCCATTTAAGCAGCAAATTATAGCTCTTCCCCACTGAAGCTTGTCAGGGATTTGAAGCTGAAGCTCTTTGTTTCCAGAGATTTTAATTGCTCCAGTGCAAAGATTAAATTCTAAAATTAAGTCAGAGTTCTTTAGAGTCAGAGTTCTTTCTTTTTGAAAAACCACCACTACACAGGAAGTGATTCATAGGAATATTTATTTATTTATTTATTTATTTATTTCCCTTTTGAAAGTGAGGTGACTATTGGTGGGATTGGCTGCTGAATTTGTATCTCTGGTCTTGAACCTTTGAGACATCTCTCCAAGGCCTTGTTCCCTAGAAGTTCAATCAAGCTGGTTAAGATAATCAGAAGTGGGGGCGGGGGGTGGGTGGCGGCAGGGAACTGTGCCTTGATAGCTCCTCTTTTGATTATAGTAGTGTGAGGGTCAGCATTACTGCAGGTGCATGGCTACACATGGATGGAGACTGGGATCTGTAGGGGCTGACACAAATGAATTCTTTTCAGTACAAAACAACAACAACAAAAACCCACATGTGCAAATCTAAATGTTATGGTAAAATCTAACCTAGCTTTCCCCCGATAAGCTAGTTTTCCGTGTGCAGGATTTTTTTTTAATGGTGGCGCAATTCAAACATGTAAGATCCCACCTGCAGTCCTAAATGGTGCAGCCCAGACACAAGTTTACCATCTCAATGAGAAGTAGACCAGAGACAGCTATTTCTATGTCTTGTGGGGACTGTTTGGTAGGGATGTGTGTGAACCGGTTGGGTGCCATGGGGAGGGGGAGGGCGAGCAGGATCGTTAAGTAAAAGAGCAGGTCCTTACCTGCTCTCCACTGCCACATGTAGGTTTCTGCTGTGGTGGTGCCTGTCCCAAGTTCCCCCGCACGGCAGCACCAGCATGTACATGGTGTCTGCACATGCGTGGGTGCCATTTGCATTGTCAGCAACATAATGCTGACCATGGAAATGGCGCCCATGCATGCATGGATGCCATGTGTGTGCTGGCGCCGTGCAGGGCTACTTGGGACAGGCACCACCACAGCAGAAAGCTACATGTGGGGGCGGAGAGCATGTGCCCTCCTTTTTCTTAATGATCCCACTCGCCCTCCCCCTGCCCACGGCGCTGAACCGGTTCAAGGCTTGTCTGAACTGGTTCAGCACCAAACCAGTGCATGAACTTCAGTTCATGCACATCCCTACTGTTTGGTGTTGCTGTGCTTGCACACACAAAAATAAGGAAAATATCTTTACCATTGAAGAATACTGTGCTTAAATTTGGTTAATGATGAGTTTTCTTGGGAACTCATGTTTTGAAATAAATGCCCTTTTAATATTATAGGATCTTTGCACGATAGACATTTGTACAGCATTCACATCTGTCAATGTATTACCAAAAATGGTATCTGGGAAGAAGAGGCAACTTCTGTACTGTGGGTTCTTAATATGACAGATGATTGCATCTGCTTTGTCAATAATGCATTGTAAGATAATTAAATAAATAGTGCGAAGGAACTGGGGTGATAATACTAAATTGCGTAGCCTGCTGTCAGAAGCACTCTTATCCCCAGACTTCAGGGCCCAAGTCCAGGGCCTCCACACCCCCTGGGGCCCCCCAAACTGACTTTGCTTAAAAACTCCATCAGTCAAAGGAATCACTTTTCAAGTTGAGTTACAATGCACAATTTTCCTAGTTCAGATTGAAAGGATCACAACTCTTCCAGACATTCGCTAAACACAACTGTGCAATATGTCAATTGTTTAGACATCATATAATCCGCAGCCACTGATTTAGCAAGTTATTTTCTAATCAGTGTTTAGCACGTAATTCCATCTTTGCTTCCCCTAGGGGTGGTCCAACATTGTGCTACCTAAGGCAGAAGATAATATGATTACTCCCCCATCTGTGGATGGGTGCTCAGCATTCTCAGCTATGATGGCAAAGCATCAGTGACTGCATGGGAGCACATTCAGATTATGCCACCAAGCAAGGGTGGGGGCAGGGGGCATTTCTAGCTTGTTTCAGAGGGGAAAGAGGCACACCCCAGCAGGGCAAGGAGGGGGGAATGAGCAGCATTTCCCAGTGGGGTGAGGGAGGCTGGTGGCAGCAGGTGGCAGGGAGACCCATGGGGTGGTGCCAGTGGTCAAGTCAATGCATGCCACTTCCTGTGGTCTTCCTCTCATCCGCACTTCAGGCAAGTGCTTCGTGCAAGGATAACTCCTGGTTTCCCCATGGCTCGCTGCTCACTACTTCTTGTAGACCCTAACTCCTTTGGCTACTCTGTCATCTTGCCTAGAGCCACCTTGCCTTCTGGGTTCCATGGCATCCCTCCTTACCTCCTTAACTTGTTGGAAATTCTCTGTGGTGAGAGAATCTCTTTCTCATTATAGCAGAGGCACAGAGGCACAACACAGCAGAATTTGCTTAGGCATGCATGTATGCTGAGAGTAAAGTAACTTGGAGTAACTTGGAATAGTTTCAAATCGATATATAAGGCATTTATTAAGGAACTCCATTCTAGATAGGAAAGTGAGGAGTTAGGATCTCTAATCTATCTATCTAGCTGGATGCAGATGGATTCTGCATCTTCTCTGCACACATGGTGCAGGGAGAAGAGCTTGCCATGTTGCAAGGTAGAAGGGCAGGTAGGGAAGAGAGAGAGGAAGGAAGTTAATCCCTAAGAGTACCAATCTACATTTCAAAGGGATAGTGTCAGAGCAGTGGAGAAGGGGTGACCAATGTCTTGACCCTCTAGCCCTCTGACTCACTAGTCTACTGTCTGAGACAAGAGACAGTGCAAAGTCCTTTAACTTCCAACACTAACTCCTTTGGCTACTCTGTCACCTTGCCTAGAGCCACCTTGCCTTCTGGGTTCCATGGCATCCCTCCTTACCTCCTTAACTAACCGTCTCCCTGACCCCCTTCATGTTCTCTGGGGAATCTATACTGTAGACATAAAAACTGGTTGGTCATTCCCCTCTCTTAAGGAGCTGTAGTTTTGTGAAGGAATTAGAGATTTCTGCTAAACCCTGATAGCTGCTGGACAGAGACAAATAGTATTAAGTCAGTGGCACTTTCGTATTTAGCCGAGGGTGAATAGTTGCCCCTCTTCAACTCAGCACAACGTCCCTCCCAGTGGTTGTTGTGGGTGCCACTTTTGTGTTGTTTCTTAGAATGTGAGCCATTCTGAGATTGAGAACCATCTTTTCCTAATTTTTCTCATCCCTTCTGCTATGTAAGCCCCTATCTGAACTTGCTGAAGCGAAGTAGATTTAGGTTTTGTCTGTGCTTGGAGAACTCTATGCACAACACCATGCATGGTAGAAAGGTGGGGCACAAATGTAATAAAGCAATGTGTGTGGCAGGGAGGCAGTGTGATAAAGAGATGGGGCCCAGGAACAGCTCCCCTTACAGCCTGCCCTTCCCCTACTCTCTCAGTCTAACCCACCTCACAGGGTTGTTGGGAAGATAAGGGAATGACCTTATATGCTACCTTGAGCTCCTTGGAGGAAGGATGTAATAAAAAAAGTTATTAATTTTTCTCCTAACTTAGACTAGTTAGCTGCAGAGTTGGAATTGTAACTATTTTCTAGGTTTTTAAAAAGCTGCCTTGCAGTGGGACAAAGAGCATGAGTAGCCCAACCTGACTGCTATCAGCTCCTCAGGACCAAAGGCAGAGGGTCTTATGCAGTCTCTTTGCCAGAGATATTTAAAGTGCAATTACCAGGGATTTAATGTGGCATTATACACATGCAGTACCTATGCGCACCCCCTGAGCCCAGCTCAAGTGCTTCAGCTCTTTCAGAGCCCAGTGGAGGCATTGTCTGCTGAAATTTGCCAGACTCTTTCTTTGTTTTATAGGCACACAGGCTCTCACGAGTCCTTTCTTCTGAGGGCTGGGATTTTGTGCATGTAAGAATTTATTTATGTCTGAGAACTGACCTTGAAAAAGATATTCTACCTAAATTGTGTGTTAGAGCTTACTTTGAACACCCCCTTAAAGTTTCCCCTCAGTGTGATATCTTTTGGCAAAGAAGGGTGATCTAGCCAGAATCCTAGTGTTGAAAATGATTATACTTAATGGCTTGTTGCTATATCTAATTAAAGTGTTTGCTTACCAATTGGTAACAATCACGGAACATCAGCTACTGGCATTAGCTGGAATTGGAAATCCATTGTATAATGTATACATCTCAGCAAATGAAAGTCTGTAACTCAGAAGTTGTGGCTTTTTAAAAATCAGTGCTCTGTTGAGAGGCTCAGGCTGTAGCTCCCTCTGCCTAAGCATACAGATTATTATTATTATTATTATTATTATTATTATTATTATTATTATTATTTAATTAATTAATTAATTCAATTTCTATACTACCGTTCCAAAAATGGCTCAGGGTGCTACAGATGATCTCCTGATCTCTATATAATCATTACCTTCTTTCAATCCAGTTTGTGGTGGCACTGCTGGAAGGCCAGGCAAAATTTTCCCTCCCAGGGGTTGCCAACTGGCCAGGACAAAAAGAAGTGGGGGGCAGGGGAGCCTGGCTTGCTCCTGTCCCTTTAATAGAGGTATAGTCTTCAGAAATCAGCTGGTGAAGTTTTTCATGGCACGGTGCTAAACGGATCTGCTAATTGCTAGAGATCAAATTGCTGTTAAAGGCAGCTACAGGGTCTCCAACTCAAAAGCTGATAATCCTACCAAAGTCTGTTTAGTTTGTGACTAAGGTTTTTCAAGCCCAAAGCTGGCTGTAGGCCCAGGCAACATAGAAGTAGTGATGAGCCTGGACCGTTCAGGAGGCTATTCTACAGGCCTCCGGACCGGTCCAGACATGGGTGGTTCGGGTTTGGGTGATTCGGGGTGGGGGGTTCCTTTAAGAGCGGGGGGAGGGTTTACTTACCCCTCCCACCACTTTCCCCCTCCGGCGCCTGTAGTTCTGTTAGTAATTGTGGCAGCAGGATACCTCCCTGCCGCCCCTTCTCCTGTTTGGCTGGCAAAGGCTTCAATAAGCCTTTTGCGTGCGCGTTGCATGCATGCATCACGTCTCCGTGACATGCATGTGCGTGTGCGGCCTCCCAGAAGCTGCGGGCGAAGAGGGGGGAGGTGAACGCTTGCAGCCCAGCCAGCGGTGGCTGCTACTGCCACTGCTTCGTGCATGTGGTAACTCTTTTGCTGGTGTCCCAGTTCGCCACCATCCAGCCGGCTGGAACCTTGCCTTGTGCCCTCCCACCAGACTCCTCTCTTGCAACGAGAGCAGCCGAGTTTGAGCTGCCAACTAAAAATAAAGCAGCAGCGAGAAGAAGGCTGAATGTGGCTTCAGAGACGTGAAGCGTGCGTGCGCGTGCAAAAGGCTTATTGAAGCCTTTGCCAGCCAAACGGGAGAAGGGGCGGTAGGGAGGTATCCTGCCGCCCCAATTATTAACAGAACTACGGGCGCCGGAGGGGGAAAGCAGCGGGAGGGGTAAGTAAACCCTCTCCCCGCTCTTAAAGGAACCCCCCACCCCAGTGCCGGTTCCGTGCACACCCCTACATAGAAGGTGGTTACTATGTCAGTCCAGGGGTCTCTCTGTCCCTGCTGCCCCATCTAGCACATCAGTGCTGATACACGTACAGCACTGTGACAGTACAGTCATCCCTCGCCAATGGCTAGGGTTCCGTTCTAGCAAAACCTTGCCATTGGGAAATTCACAATTGCTGAGGCATTAAAGTCTATGGGAAACGGTGGGTTAGAGGAACTGCAACTTCAAAAAGACCTGAAAATAAAGGAAAAATGCCCCCCAAAATCACAAAAAAATCACAAAAAATCCGGTAATATTGCCAAGAGCCACTAAGAAGAATGAGCAGTCGAACCTCTCGAAATTTTTGAACCCCAAACAATCACTCAAAGGCATTTTAAATTGGCAAGGGAAAGCAAGGTCAGCAAGAGTCAACAAGAGGAATGAGGAGATCAAACCTCTGAACCCCTCCCAAATCACAGAACCCTCCCCAAAATCACTAAAAAACCTCACCAACCGTGGATACTTGGGTCGCAGTTGGCAAGACATGTCACAATTTCCCATGGTGACAGTGCGGTGTAGTGGTTAGAGTGCTGGACTAGGACTGGGAAGACCCGAGTTCAAATCCCCATTCAGCCATGAGACTTGCTGGGTGACTCTGGGCCAGTCACTTCTCTCTCAGCCTAACCTACTTCACAGGGTTGTTGTGAGGAGAAACTTAAATATGTAGTACACCATTCTGGGCTCCTTGGAGGAAGAGCGGGATATAAAATGTTAAAAAAAACACAAAAAACCAAAAAAAATCACATATACTCAAAACCGTGGTTGGTGATACCGTGGTTGGTGAAGGGTATCACGGGAAGACGGGGTAGTTGTGACTCCTGCTAACCGAACAGAGACGCACTTTTTAAAAGTGGCAATTCTCTTTATTTAAGAGGGGGAGAACAACTGGCTCTATCCATTCCCAGCATGGCATCTGTCCAGTAGCTGTTGCTGCTGTCTGTCTTATGGTTCTTTTTTTAGATTGTGAGCTCTTTGGGGACAGGGAGCCATTTTATTTATTTATATCTATGTAAACTGCTTTGGAAACTTTTGTTGAAAAGTGGTATATAGATATTCGCTGTGGTTATGAGAGCCGCTGTATGGATTCTGCTCGGCATAATGCCCCTCCAGTGACTGTTGCCAGTGCCTTCTCTGTGTGTTTTAGATGATGAGCCTTCTGCGGATAGAGAACCAGTTTCTTGTACCTTTTGCTATGTAAACTTCTGATAACTCTTTAAATTTAAAAATTATATTTTAAATAATTTAATCAAAAGAAGTACAACATCCCCAGCAATGTTCCCTCTAATAGGGATTGCAAAGTCCCATTTGTTTCAATGACTTGCAGCCTCATGCAGCTAGAACCTGGGCTCTGTGGTGACTGAGAGTGCAGATAGAATCCAGATTTTCAACATGTCGGTCCAATTCCTCAGCTGCACAGCAAACAATGCTGTCACAGAATACTTCCCAACAGCTGCTAGATCTTTCTGCAGAGTAAACTGTGTAGGGTTGCCAGCTTTTGTCTGTCCCTATATGCCTTTAAAAGCTGGGGACTTGAAGGTATTAAGTAGGTAAAGTGTCTCTCTTTCACTTTCTTCTGCTGATAGGAAAACTTCCCGTTTCTTCTTTATATTAAATTGCTTTTAAAGGCATAAGAAATGGGTCAGAAAAAAAATTGTTATGACCTCGAGAATATGCTTCCCACCTATCCCTATAAATGGAATCTTATTAATCATTCTGACCAAATTAAAAGAGGAGAGGAGTGGTATATATGAATATTTGTAAGAGGAGGAGGAGGAGGAGGAGGAGGAGGAGAGGAGCAATGGACATATGACGATGAAGAGAGATTGAGGTTTGTGGCACAGAAAAAGGTTGAAAGAAAAACAAGTGTATAGAATTGCCAGGCTTCAACCTGGGGATCAGAGTTCCCTCTAACAGGAATATCCCATCCGTGCACATTTTGAAGATTTATTTTCACTTTAGGTTCTGTGCACTATGATCCTGAACATGTTTACTCAGAAGTAAATTCCACTGAGTTCAGTGAAATACACTCTCAAATAATATGTGTGTTTAGAATCTGTTTTCATATACAGTTAATAGTACAATCCTATCCCTGTGTTTACTTATAACTAATTCTGCTGAAGTAACTCCTACTTCCAAAATAAGTGTGAATAGGCTGAAGAGGTTCTAGCTGACAGGGCTGCTCTAATCTCAGCCACAGGCTTGTTGAGCAGCAGAGTGCAAGAGGAGTGGGCAGCAATTTTTGTTGCTCTCCTGTCCCTCCAAAAGTGCTTTTTGGCTTCTAGAATATGGCCCTGAGGGCTGCCCACGGGGCCATATTCTAGAGGCCAAAGAGCACTTTTGGATGGAAAGGACAGCAACAAAAATCACTCTCCCCTTGCTCTGTGCATGCACTCTGCTGCTTGACAAGCATTCAGCTGAACTAGGCACAGCCCTTGCTGCAAGGAGACAGCTCCTGTTCTGCTCTTCTAAACACTGCACTAGATAGCAGTCACAGAGAGCAGGTTTGGTTTTAAATAACTAGTCAGGATACCACCTGCATGTTCTTGCTTGTATTTTAGGGACTGTAAGGGCTAGACATATTTGTTTTTAAAATGGAAACCTGGCATTGGAGTGCACTAATGCTGCAAATGAGCACTGGGGACATGCCTGCAATCTGTGCAGTGCCCTGCTATCCAATATGGCAACCATAATGCAATGGCAAACACGAATCATACTGCCTTCATCTGCACACTGCCTTCCATTCTTCTGTGGAGGAAATGAGTCATGTTTGCCAAATTTTGAATTCTGGCTGGATTTGTTACATTTTACTTGCTAATTGTCTTTCCTCTTTGGATGCTGAAGGTGAGGCAGACGGAATGGTAACACCTTCTATTTTTCCTTCCACAGCCTAACCAGAGATGAAACATGTTAATCAGTCTGCATTTCCCTAAGGATAAATTGCAGATGTGGGCACAGTGCCCAGAGTAATAAAAACAGAACCAGTATTTTTTGTTATCATCTAAAGTCTGGGGAAACAACACTAAAAGCTTAAACAAAAAAATTGTGTCAATATGATTAAACCTCCCTTTTCTTCTCAACTCCAGAGCTCATACAAACACCATAATTATACTAGTTGTTCTCCCTTAACCAGTTATCTGGATGTTATCATTAAATACAATTTGCCTTGGAAGTAGCTCATTAAACATTCTGGCTCCTCCCTCTGCGGTGGTGAAATATGCATTTGGTGATTAGTTATTAAAATATTGGGTTGCTATTAATGTGTTCAGGTTTGAGGTTGAGTAAAGGAAGTTTGCAGTCACTGAATAAAAGGATTCGCCTTTAGAAAGGCCAAGTGTTTAGAGGGATGAGAATGTCCTAGTGGTTAAGAAACTAATTTAGCAAATAAGCGTGGGGTTAAAAAAGAAGAAGAAACAATTTCCCCCTCCTTCAGTGCCAGTTATCAGGCTTTGAAGACCGTGGCAAGCTGCTTCAGGGCTGAATGCAAGAAGCTTAACTTTGGAATAAGCCAGCAGCACAACTTAAGGTTCAGCCTAGAACAGGGGTTCCCAGTCTGTGGCGCTCCAGATGCTGCTGACCGACAACTCCCATAACCCCCAGGTACAATTTATTGGGTCTGGGGGTGATTGGAGCCGTAGCTCAGCAACATCTGGAGTACCACAGGTTGGGAACTCCCTGGTCTAGAACCCACTCTAGGGAAGGGTGGATTAGGTTAATATGTGGAGTAGGAGCACTGCAGGAAAGCAGCAGATAGAACCAGCAGCAGAGCAGGAGGGGCTGGTAAGGCAGGGATATCCTGAGCTTGCAACAGAGCAAGTGGCCAAGAAAGTACAGGACGGACTCTTGCTCTGGCAAGGAGCTAGAGGTGCCCCGGAGCCAATATAGCCAAATGCAGTTATATGTTTTAGGAACAAAGGAAGCTGCCATATACTGAGTCTGACCCTTGGTCAATCTAGCTCAGTATTGTCTACCCAGACTGGCAGCGGCTTCTCCAGGGTTGCAGGCAGGAATCTCTCTCAGCCCTATCTTGGAGATGCTGCAAGGGAGGAAACTTGGAACCTTCTGCTCTTCCCAGAGCAGTGGCTCCATCCCCTGAGGGGAATATCTTGCAGTGCTCACACATCAAGTCTCCCATTCATATGCAAACCAGGGCAGACCCTGCTTAGCTAAGGGGCATGTCATGCTTGCTACCACAAGACCAGCTCTCCTCTGTCTCAGTTGCAGAGCTGGGGCAAAGTTGGGTGTTGGTCTTAGAGTGCGTTTGTAGTTTTGCTCCAGCATTGTGAGGGCTGCTGCAGTGCTCTTCCTTCCTTTGCTGCTGGAGTAATGTGCTGTGTCGCATGGGAGGAGCCATTGTAGCTGCTCCTCATGCCAATGTTTCCTTCCTTTTTAGGAAGTGGATGCTGGCGTGGAGAGGAGCTCTCCCTTGGGCTCCTCTCACACACAGCCTCACTTCCCTCAGTTTATCCCAGTGAGGTGGGATTTAGTGCTTCTGCAGCTGCTTCTACCACAGTGTTTATTGCAACTTGCCCTTCCATACTTTATTGTACATCGTAGACAGGGGCAGCGCCACTTCCATGCTCTGTACAGGGCTTAGCACATCATTAACAATAAGTACATGTTTATTTGTAGTAGTAACACTTTGACTGGCATCCTAACACGGCACGCTAGCGCAAGGCTGTTGTGCTGAGGGTGAAGCTTGCATCCAAGACTAGGGTTGTGCTAGCGCCCATCTTTGCATTTGGGCAACAAGGCATGCAGTTTGCAATGCAACTCGTGTGTTTTGCAAGGAAAAGGACAACTTTGAAAATCCGTGAGATTTACACTGGCACAACTTTGTTGCGAAAGCACAGCATTGGGATGTCCACCTTTGTTTCCCCCAAGAAATTCACGCCATACTTCTCTGCAGAATATGAGGGTATGTGACACCTTGGAGATATATTAGTTATTTTCTTATTTAATAAGGAAGAATAATTAGGAAACATTTGATCTTTTTTCAGCAAGTAACAAAAAGTCTAAGAGTGACATACTTTAAATAGTTTGCTTCATTTAACGTTTTTTTGTGTGTGGTACACAGCATGTCTTTGAGCAGAGAGCTGGTCTTGTGGTAGCAAGCATGACTTGTCCCCTTAGCTAAGCAGGGTCCACACTGGTTGCATTTGAATGGGAGACTAGAAGTGTGGGCACTATGAGATATTCCCCTCAGGGGATGGAGCCACTCTGGGAAGAGCATGTAGATTCCAAGTTTCCTCCCTGGCAGCATCTCCAAGATAGGGCTGAGAGAGATTCCTGCCTGCAATCTTGGAGAAGCCGCTGCCAGTCTGTGAAGACAATACTGAGCTAGATAGACCAATGGTCTGACTCAGTATATGGCAGCTTCCTATGTTCTAATGAGCTTGAAATTTAATTCTGATAGAGCCAGTCTGCCCAGGCGATGTCATGCCTACATCCAAAGATGGGCTTCCAGGTCATGAAGTTTCTATTGCTGTTTGTGTGACATCTTACCTTTCACAAACTGCTTATGAGACTGTCTGAGGTATGTAGTGCTTTGTCAACCTTCCATTGAACTCTGTATAGAATATTGGACTGATTTAGAAATGGTTTGATCTTATCTCACAGAATTGTCACAATAATAATGAAAAAAGGTGCTTGGTGCGTTGTAAGTCATATAAGTATTTTTATTTATTTATTATTTATTATTACATTTATATCCCACTCTCCCTCCAAGGAGTCCAGAGCTGATTACATAGTTATTTTTATTCTCACAACAACCCTGTGAGGTAAGTTAGTACAGTAAAGTGTGCCATCGGTTGTCTTTGGTAGAGTACAGGATGGGTTTGCCACTGCCTCCTCCTGCGCAGTGTGAGATGATGGCTTTCAGCACCTTTTCTATACCGCTGCTGCCTGATATAGGTGTTTCCCATAGTCTGGAAAGCATAGTAGCGGGGATACGAACCAGCAGCCTCTGGCTTACTGGTCAAGTCATTTCCCCACTGTGCCATTAGGTGGCTAATGAGGTAGGTTAAACTGAGACTGAGAGTTAAGTGACTAGCCCAGAGTCACTCAGTAAGTTCCATGGTTGAATGGGTTTGAACTTGTCCTAGTCCAGCTTTCTAACAACTATACTACACTGGTTTGGGGGATGCTTGAAAGTTGTAGCTAGTGGCACAACTATTGTTGTTGTCTGGAAAATGAAAAGACAGAGCTTAGTCATCACTGATTGGAATTCTTTGACTTTTCTTACAACACCCACTTTCAAGTGCATTTAGGGAGGGAAAGCTTGGCATTACTTTTTCTTAGTTCATAGTTTTAATAATCTTCGCCCACATGAATAGCCAAAATTAGAGCAGGAAATGCAACTCGATGTGTACTCTCTTTGCCTCTAGCAATTTGGCTCTCCTTCCATTCAGCTTTCACTCTGGTCCATGGCATTCACTCATTCTTTTGGTGTGTGTCTGGGGTGGATCAGCTTTTATACATGTTTGGGAGGTGAAGTGTGACAAAATGCATCACCCCTTGCCACATTAATTTAAAGATCAGTCTCATTTATCTATGTGTAAATGTTCCGGGACTGGCTGGGATGAGATTAGCGGAACAAATTTACCCAGCAGTTGCAGAGGTGTCATTCAGACTCAACAGGCATTCACATCAGCTTTATCTAAATAATACTAATAACAAATTAGGGAGTTGTTGCTGGCCTTGCTCATGTAATAGGTATGGGAATATCCTTTACTGAACAAATGTGGAGCTATGTTGTGTCAGTGTGTTCAAAGTCAAACATTTTTGAAAAGGCCAGAGTGTATGCCATCTAATTCTTAAGGTGCCACGTTTTTTTGAGGACTGGGCTGCAAATCGCCCTTGATCACGCTGTAATGTAATCCCATCAATTTCATTCTATTACATTTATTCAAACAGAATCTGGCTACCATGAGCTGCAAGCAAAGTTTTTGTAATATGTCCAGAATTGTTTTGCTGTCAGAGATAATAAAAGTTTTCCTGTGTATATAATAAAATATGCAAGATTTATGCATCTTGCTGGCCTCAATAAAAAGGCTGATTTAAAAAAGAATCCATAAAATTGCAGAGTATTAAAAGCATATGCTAATAGCAGAAAGTAGTGATGCATGCACAGATAACCAAGAACTTCAGACACCTGAAAACAAATTCCATATACAACTGTACAAAGTAACCTGGAATTTTTGATATCAAGTCCTGCCATAGGAGACTTTCAGTGACAGTAGAGGGGAGGACTTTAAACCTTGCCACAGCAAATGCAAAATGATATTTTTGGACTGCTTCAAGATTTTAAATAGCTAACTGCCTCCAGGGGCAACTGAACCCTTTTGCTGTCTGTAGGCGGCCAAGGATTTTCCTTCCCCACTGCCAGCGAGGAGGGTAGGGGTGGCGAGGATGAAGCCCCCCTTTACTTCTAAACATAAAATTTTATATATAAGTTCTATCAGTTATCTGTGCATGGAGTTAAATTCCTGCTGCCATTTTGTGAATGGAGCCATTTTGTAGCTCATTTACTTGAAAAAACGCATGGAAATTTGTGGGCAAAAGCTTAGAAACGGATGGTTTCTGACTTCGGGGGTGGGGGCATTGTTGGATCACCTCCATATACTGGAGGCCTGCAGAGCACAGTAGGACACTTCTATTTTGGCCTTTCAGCCCTTTGTTTTTGCATTTTTTGGACAATTTCCAGGCCTTCAGGAACCCTACCCCCACAATCATATTGCCCAAATGACTCAGTATTTGTGGTTTCCCTATCTGCTGTAATTGCAGAGAACAGAACCCCTGCGAATACTGAGGTTCTCCTGTACTTGCAATAATATAGTTTTTATGATATATTTATATACATTTCCAGAAACGATATATATTAACTAGTTGGCAGAGTGTTGGGAAGATTCCTAGCACCCTTTTAAAAACTAAAGTTTATTGCTGCATAAACCTTTACAAGAAAGAGGGTTTTTTTAGGGGAAATGATGTGCTGTGCTATGGAGAGTGATCGAAGTGGCTATGATCTATCAAGCCCGTTATGTGCATGCAAAAGCCAATGAGAGAGCAGCTGATGGAATAAAAGCTTATGCCATGATGAATTCAACAGTCTTTAAGGTGCAAAAGTTTCTTTCTTGTTAATGGAACATAGGAACATAGGAAACTGCCATATACTGAGTCAGACCATTGGTCTATCTAGCTCAGTATTGTCTTCACAGACTGGCAGCGGCTTCTCCAAGGTTACAGGCAGGAATCTCTCTCAGCCCTATCTTGGAGATGCCAGGGAGGGAACTTGGAACCTTGATGTTCTTCCCAGAGCGGCAGCTCCATCCCCTAAGGGGAATATCTTACAGTGCTCACACATCAAGTCTCCCATTCATATGCAACCAGGGTGGACCCTGCTTAGCTAAGGGGACAAGTTATGCTTGCTACCTCCAGATCAGCTCTCCTCTCCATAGGGAGGAGATACACACACACACACACACACACACACACACACACTGCATACATACATATACATAGAGATGCACACATGCATGTGCATTCTCATACTACTACCTGAGACCTGTCATTGTTTCATAAAGTTAAGGCATAACATATTTACAGTAATATAGAATTAGACTGTGGACCTGTTTGGGCTTCTACCCAGGCTCAGTTAGAGAATGGGTTTTTGGTTTGTGCATTTGCACAGTCCTTTCCGTTTTCATTCACCTTATTGCAGGAAGAAGGTGACAAGTACACTGGGAGATCCCATGCTAGTCTGAGCATAGGACATCCAAAATCAGTCTCCTTCTATGAGAATAAGTTTGGGGGAAGAAGCATGCCACCTGGTTGCCTATTCTCCGTCCCAGGTAGGGTAGAATATTGAACCCATATAAATGGGATCACTCAGTAGGTCCCATGATTAGCTAAGCTGGACTTGTCCTGCAAGTTCACTGGATACACCCAGTATCCTCTTATGAATATCGATTCTCAGTGGTCAGATGGAATATAGTTTTCCTCCAATAATGAACAGGAACAAACTATTCCCCCCAAATTACTCTGAAATAATAAAAAGAATTCTGCTAATTTCCCTGAAAGTGAGGGCCAGTTCATATAGCCGGTGGCCTCCTCACAGGATCACCACATGGTAAGGATTGTCAGCTCTGACCAAAGCTCTTCCTGGAGATTTTCTGCCAAGACTTTTTCCATGCTATCAAGCCTTTAAGAAATCAGAGATTGTTTTAGGAGTCACCTGGAGATAAATGCCAATATATGGAGACTCCAGGACAATCCTGGAGGGTTGACCACCCTACCGCACAGGAGAGTGTGCAACTGCTGGCAAACTCATGAAGACCCAACCTGCAAAATATGGATCTGCTGTGCTGGTCTGCGATCGTAATAAAGGAATTGAACGGAATAGTGTGGAGCTGCTGATAGTGTGAATTAGTGTTGATAGTCCCCCAAGCAGGTGTTGACAAGTGGTGGCTATGACTTGCACAGTCGCCGTGACTCTCTTTCAAGCTGCTAAACTATATAAATAAGATGTGGCTTCCATGTTGAGGTGCTAGTTCATACAGTCATTGCCTCCTCCTAGCTGGGTCGTGAGCCTGTTGACAAGCTCCAGAAGACTATTTGAGGGCTCCCCCAGTTATGTGAACCAGCCCGTATATATCCTCCTTTTAAAATCAGCATTTGCCTGTCTTAGCTTCAGGACATATATTGAATTGGTAAAAATCAAGACATTCTGCCTGTATTATTTTAAGTGTGTTTAGCTATGGCACATCTGTGTCTGACCCACAAAAATGGAATGCCCCATGGTAAAAATAGCTGAATCCTCTTTAGCTAGCTATAGTTTTCTAGAGATGTTTATCCAAAGGGGGCATATTCTCCAGCTGTTATTGCCCCCCCTCCTGATTTGAAGATCAGCAGAGTGACAGTGGCATAAACTAAATGGCAACTGGAACATTTTGCCTGGATGGGAAAGTATAACACCACCAGGAGTGCCAGACAGAGGGAAGATTTAGGCTGCGAGCAACTGCAGTCCTCATCACCAGGCACTCTGATTGTCCTCCTGACTCTCCTTCCAGTAATAGGAGCTGAAGGCACTGGATAATTATCCTCTGCACATCCAGCCTGAATGCATTTTGGGGACATGCTAACAATAGGAAGAATCAGTGGAATAGCACTGCCGCAGCCTCATGTAAGCATTAATTTGAGCAAAATATCACATCACTTTTGATTTAGAGAAACAGCTTTATGTCCCTTTCTGCTGAGTATTCAGAATTAAGTCCTACTTAGGAAGAGAGAGATACTTCCACATAGGTTATCTCTTGTGAGAGTTTCTGTAATCACCATGAAATGCACATTGAGGTTTGTTCTGTGAAAGAGTGGGTTTTGTTGCTGATGCTGCTGTCCTTGAAGTGAGGAGACAAGCTGTGTCATGAGCATCATTGATGACCTCTGAGAAATGTTGAATCCACTCTGTTAGGTTTCTTTCCTGTACATTGAGAGGAACTGCACTAGAACAAATATTTTATTTTATTTTATTTTATTTTATTTTATTTATTTAAAATATTTCTTTACTGCCTAAAACTTGCATCTCTGGGCGGCTTACAATTAAACATTGAAAACATCAAATCAATTAACAATTAAAATCATTAAAAACATTAAAAACCCAGTATTAAAAAATTTAAAACTATAAATCTAATTAAAAGCCTGGGTGAATAAATAAGTCTTCAGTGCCTTTTTAAAAGTTTCCAGAGATGGGGAGGCTCTTATTTTAACAGGGAGCGCATTCCAAAGTCCAGGGGCAGCAATGGAGAAGGCCCGTTCCTGAGTAGCCACCAAATGAGTTGACGAACCTCTCCCGATGATTTTAACAAGTGGTGGGGCTCATGGCGAAACAGATATCTGACTGTCACATTGGGATTTTATTGGGTGAAATTACAGTGCACTCGGGGCTGAAGCAGATGTTCATACACAAATGCATGTAACAAGCCTCTGGGGGCCTTCTTCCTACCCCTGAAATAACAAGATCAGGAAGGGCATGTGTGAAACAGAAAAATGGTGAGGGGAAGCTAAATCCTTCCCCTGCTTTCAGCGTCTCTGCTTTAAATGATCTCCCCAGTCACTTTCCCACTTCTGTTGTTGTCTATTTTTAAATATTCTGTTAAAACAAAAAACCCGAAGGCAGCTTACAAAATGGTAAAACAAATTGCATCATAAAATACAAATAAAAAACAATACAGACTAAAATGGCAGCACTAAAAAGAAGTATTTCAAAAATCCCTTACTGCTATAGTTCTTTCCAGAACATGTGATGTGTGAATTATGCACATTATGGAATTCACACTACAAGATTTGGTGATCACTACTATCTTAGATTACTTTAAAAAGGGATTAGATTAATTCACGCAGAATATGTGTATTAGTGACTATTGGCCATAATACTTAAATACCATAATACCATAATACCTAAATGGAACTGCCATTATTAGGTGCAGTATATCCTTCAAAATCATGTGCTGGTCTCATCTTTGTGCCCTGTTTGTGAGCTTTCCAGTGCTATCTAGCTGGCCACTGATCAAAACAGAACAAAAATGAACTAGATTTTTATATTTGTAGGCATTTTGATACAGACTTTGACAAATTTCTTTGGATCTAGTAGCCAGCACAAAAATTCAGGAGCCAAGCAATGGACAATTGACAATATTACTAGACTCAGTGATGGACATAGTGTAGGAGGAAGGCAAATGGGATTCTTTCTATCCCCTTTGGACAGGGCCGTCCCTAAGGGGTGCGGGGCTGGGGGCAAATCAGCATGTGTGGGGCCTCCTTAACATTCCATATCATTACAGAATCATACTGATTGATGACATACAGTGTAAATAGTGTGAGTGAGGTTTTTGGACATGTCCAACCTGCTTGGACATATAATGCATTTCTAAAGAAATAATAAAAAGCACAAACACATGCTTCACTACTCTAGCATAGTGCATAAATGAATGAATGAATGAATGAATGAATGAATGAATGAATGAATAAATAAATAAATAAATGTTGTTTGTTTGTTCCAGAAGGTTTTGTAATTTTCTGCCATGAAACAAGCAACTTATAGGAGTTTTTAGATGGGTTTTTTTAAAATATAAAAACCCCAACAATTTTTCCAATCCACTTCCATTTAAATATACATATTACTCCCACTCTGCCCTACATCTCTGCTCAATACCAAAGCCCTATGCTAAGTCATTCTAGGGCAGGTGGTCTAAAGGCTAGGGCAGGGGGGGGCATTTTACTCTTTTTTATGAAGGCAAAGGGCAGATTCTTCCCCATGGGGGTGGAATGATGGTCTAAGTGGGGGCTTCAGTTCCAGATATTTTTGTAATTTTCTGCCATGAAGCAAGCCACTTATAGGACTTTTGGGATGGGGTTTTTTAGATTAAAAAACAACAACCAAAAATTTGTCCAATCCACTTCAATTTAAATATACATATTCCTCCCACCCTCCCCTATATCTCTGCTCAATACCAAAGCCCTATGGCAAGCAAATCACTAAATATTCGGTGGGGGGGGGGAGATAAGCAGGAAATCACATCATACCTCCATTACAAAGCCTGGGCTTGGCTGGGCAGAGGGTCTGCAGAGAGCTCTGGTGCTCGACATTCTCTGCCTGCCTGCTTACTTCTTTCCTGAGCTTCAGGCTTCAGGGAGGCCTGCCTCTCTGGAAGCCCCGCCCACCCACTGAAGAGCTGAGAGGCGGGGAGAGAAGAGCTCTAGCAGTTTGCCAGGGAGCCTTTCAAGCTGCGCATAGACACAAAAGATCGGCTCTGGCTGGGCTGTGGGAAAAGATAAGTGGCTGGGACTGGGGGGTGGGGGAGAAGAGGGCAGGCTGCACTGCAGTGTGTCCAGAGCTGGGCCTGTGCCAGCATGGAGCTTGGGGCAATTGCCCCAGTCGCCCCACCCTAAGGATGGCCCTGCCTTTGGAAGTAACATACCTAGAACAGAAACAGCTAACTGAGCAAGGAGGCACCTTTTAAAAGTGGTGATTATTTTTATTTAGCAGGGAGAGAGCAACTGGCCCTATCCATCCCCAGCACAGCATCCCTCCAGTGGTTGTTGCTGATGACTATCTTATGTTTTTCTTTTAGAGCCCTTTGGGGACAGGGAGCCATTTTATTTATCTATTTATATCTATGTCAACCGCTTTGGGAACTTTTGTTGAAAAGCGATATATGAATATTCAGTGTATTGATATTCATATAACAGGGCTGCCTGGGAGAAATAAATGTTTTATTACATAATTTTGAATATCTTCATCTAGGCAACATGGCCCTCTGTCGTCTGGGATTCATCAAGCCCTGTGATACAGTGTTAAAAAGACGGCAGGATTGTTTTGAGAGCATTTCCAGCAAATGTAATGGTGTAAAGTATCTAGAATTGAAGTGGCTGCATTACGGGTTTTAGTCTGAGCCCACTGAGTGCATGAGGCTCCCATTACTGGCCATGGCAGATGAACCTCTCTCTTCCCATATGGAACTTTCTCTTGCCTTTATTACTGAGAGTA
Organism: Hemicordylus capensis; assembly: GCF_027244095.1. NCBI lineage: Eukaryota > Metazoa > Chordata > Lepidosauria > Squamata > Cordylidae > Hemicordylus > Hemicordylus capensis. The sequence goes on along the minus strand of NC_069657.1, from coordinate 238,658,440 downwards.
ATGTGTGTATGCAAGGCTACTAGGGTTGCCAGTTCTTGAAATAAAAAAATCCAGGCAGTTGAGAATGGAGCCCAGCGGTTTGTAACTGGCTCAAGGACAGAGGTCTTTGCAAAAACTTTTCATTGGTCTGAGATATACAACTGAAGTAAGGTGTACTGGCGGGTGGAACCACCTTCCCCTTTTTTCTGAAAAGGGGGAAGAAAAACAGAAAAACAGAATAAAAATCACCCTCAAACTGGCCAGGTCAATTTTTTTTAATTAGTTAGCAGCCCTAAGGTTTTCATGCGTGGACTTGCACAAGTCCAGCATCAGTCAGGATGCTGGCCACTGTTTCCTACTCTTGCCTCCTCACACCCATGGGGAAAATGCACTCAAAATGGATTTTGCAAGGATCATAGTAGCATCCTGCCTTTTGTAGGTCCCACCTCCATTTGAGGCACATTTAGTGAGTATGTGCAAAAGAGCGTTTTTCCCCATTGTGGTACCTGGATGTCAAACTAACTCACTGCCCTGAGAGATCCATTTGGCACCATCCCTAATCTTATTGTGTGGTCTCTTGAAAACATTTTTGTTGCTGCAGGCATTCAACATGACTGGAAAGTGATTACCTTTTCTGCCTATATGTGATTGTTTTAATTTATTAGAACATTTTACTCCAACACTTCAGTGAAAGTGGGCATGTCTTCCTTAGGCTCTCTCACTGATCAAATCACAACTAATAGAGGAGTGAAACAAGGATGTGTATTGTCCACTTTACTTTCCAATTTTTTTCATTAATGATATAGTTCAATTCATGGGATCTGAGAAATATTTCTTTCTGGCAGTCAGAGTAAAAGAAGAATAATAATTTCCATCTTATTAAATGCAGATATAATGGTCCTCCTTTCCTATACCGAAATAGGACTTTGAAGTTTATTGGCCAATTTGGAATTAAACTGCCAAAATTATGAAGCAACAATTAATTATGAAAAGATTAAGGTGATAACTTTTGGAAGTAGCTCCAAAAATCATAAATGGCAGAAAGAACAGATTTTGATGTACATTATCTGCACATACTGTTCGCTCCCTCTGGATCTTGGCAACCTCATAAACCCTATTACACTCAAGGCAGGTCAAAGAGTGAGAGGAGTTCTTAAATTCTGGAACACTGCTGCAGGAAGACAAGTCCATCCTATTTTGAATCTAATAAAAGCAAAGATTCATCCCCAGTTATTTAATGGATCAGAGTAGAGATGTGCACAAATCAATTTTTTTGATTCAGTTTTTGCCCAGATCGAATCACCCCGATTTGTTTTGTTTCTAAATCTGTCCCCCCCACAGAATCACTCCAGATTCAATTTGGATTTGATTTGATTTGGATTGATTCAGATCATTTATAAAGGTCCTAGGGGCACCAGATTTGTGTGGTGGGTAGGTCCCCATGGGTGCCACCTACCACCCAAATTTCAAGTCTGTGGGGCACATGGTTGATTTTTAATGTACAGTTGTTTGTGGAAGGTTTGTTTGTTTTATAATTTGATTCCCATATAATCAATTGTTAATTTTATCCTTACTGTATACACATTGTGGTGACTTATAAAGCACTAAAACAGCTGATGCAGGTGAACCCCATTTTCCATGGGGGTTCCATTATGCACTACAACTGCAGATAATGGAACCACGGATAATGGGTCTTTGTGGCAATGGGAATGTTTTTTTGTTTTTGTTCCTGGAGGCTGGAAAATGGGCATAAAAGAGAGGTCAAAAATGTGAAAAATAGTGAAATAAAGTGACCTACCATGCTCTGTGGATCTCAAGTAGGGATGTGCATGAACTGGCAGATGGCCAGTTCAGTGTGTGGGGGTACCTTTTAAGGGGCAGGGAGGGTGCTCTTATACGCACACCCCACGTTTCCTCTGCTGGTGCTGTGTCCAAAATTCCTGGTGCAGCATGCCCTCTTGCCACCCCAGTCAGTGTTTGCTTGTATGTGTGACATGCACACACGCACTGGCCACTTCCAGTCTGACGCTGACCAGGACGGCAAGAGGGTACACTGCTGCCCTGCGCCAGCAATTTTGGACACAGTGCCAGTGGGGGGAACGTGGTGTGGTGTGGTGCAAGAGCACCCTCCCTGCTCCTTAAAGGGAACCTCTCTGCCACCAAACCAACCAGACCACTGGTCTGGTTCGGAGATCTAGAAAAGGACCTCCAAAGAGGTTTGTGCACATCCCTAGTCTCCAGGTGTCCAGGAATGCCCCACCCCCAAATCAGTCCCCCATTTTTTGACGGAAAATTGCAGATTCCCCCCCCCATAAATGAGCCGCAAAATGGCTCATTTTTTCAAAATGATGACATCATGTATACTGAAATTAACCCTTTAACCCCCCCCCCCAATATGCAGAGGTCGGGTGCAGTGTTCCCTCTAACACAGATTCCCAGATGTTGTATTTCAACTCCCATAATCCCCAAGCACATCTTGGGGATTATGGGATTTGCAGTTACAACATCTAGGAATCCCTGTTAGAGGGAACACTGGTTGGGTGTCAGTTACCCAACCACGGATAAGTCGGATCTGTGGATAGCGAGATTTGCCTGTACTGGATTTTTAAATCTGCCAATCTGTTCATTTGCTCTAGTAGTTCTTGTTGTTAAAATTGTTGACAGATTTTAAATCTAATTTGTTAGCTTCCTTGAGTGCTTCTGTTGAATTAGAAAGATGGGATAAAAATCTACTTACAAATAAAAGCAAATACAATTATAAACTGTTGTGCAAAGTACAAGCACGGGGCTTCTTTTTTCCACTATGAACTCACTGGCATTTTGCCATAAACTATAACATGTGCATATTCTGTCACTGGACTGTAGACACCATACAAAAGACATTATTTGCTGGTGAAAATGTAAATTAGTGGTTTGAAGCACATAGAGCCGGGTCTCACGATCAGTGGAGCTGCGGGGAGAGTTAAGCCCTCTCTCCCCGCAGACAATCAGGGCAGGAGCCCTGGGCGGCCGGATCGGCCGCCCACACGATTGCCGGCTTCGTGACGGAGCCATCGGGGGCTGGGGAGCGAGCGGGGCATACTGGGGAGACCCCCAGAGCTGGGAGGTGACTTTTGCCTTCCCTCCGGATGTCTACTCAGGAGTAACCGTGGTGCGGAGCCGTGCCGCAGCTACTCACGATCTGTAAAACCAGGTTTGCGGAGTGCTCGCTCTGCAAACCTGGTTTTAGGGTAGGGGTAGTTAGGTGGGCTACCCACCTAGGAACCACTGGGCTCGCAGCTGAGCCTGGTGGTTCACACAATGAGGCGAAATCGGGCTAGCCTCTGCTAGCCCAATTTCATCCCATGGTGCGAATAGCCTCGTATGCTATTATATCCCCCAAATCTTCACTTACTCATTTCTTTCATTTGTCCCCTTAACCCCATGAGGTAGGCCACTGTTCTGTTTTATAATAGTAGGCTGAGAGATGGTGATATGTTCAAGGCAGACTGAGGAGTGCTTGTCTGCTACAATCAGACCAAAATCTATAATTATCCAAGATAGTGGTTTACAAACTTTGATGGGTAGTGTACCCCTTCCAAGATCTCAGAGAACTTCAAGTACCTTCAACTTAAATAAATAAATTAATTAATTAATTAAGAAAGAGTCCTGCTGCAAAAACTTTTTAAAATCTTGCATTTTACGTAGAACAAAGAGGCTGGGCTACAGGGAACTATAGGGTACTCCAGTGAAAGCCCTCAGGTGCCTGGGATACACAAACCGCTGTTGGGAAATAGCTACATTGGTTTTATGGCAGTTTCCTAATCACATGTACAGGCAAACCTCATTATACGTGGCACCGGCATTTGCTGTTCTGCGTATGTATGGTCAGGCAATTGACACCCGAACTCCGTGTCCATGGTTAAAATATGGCTAATTTCCACATATGTCGTGGTGGCTGGAAATTACTTCCAAGGTGATTTCCATTTTGATGAAAGGAACCATGTTGTGGCTGTTTAAAAAAAAATTGAGATTTTTTGCCAACAAATGGAAGAATTGGGGGGGGGGCATTGCTGGACATCTGAAGACCCAAAGAGCATGGTATGGTGCTTGGTTTCTCTTCTTTCTCATAGCTGTTTTTAGCCTTTTTTTAAGCCTCCAGGAACCTGACCCCTCATTCCCATTGCCTCAATGCCACAATCCATGGTTTTGTTATCCGCAGTTGTAGCTGGGAACAGAAACCCCACAGATAATGTGGTTCACCTGTATGTTGTGTATTTGGGTTCATGCACAAGAAAAATTGTGCATTTCTAGATATCCTGGATATTTTGCATGAATAGGAATGCTAGGCAAGTCAATAATCATAATCCACTTTATCTGTTATACTATTATTTTTAATTAGAAGGCTCTTCTTGCTATGCAAGATAATTGAACAGTTTATTCATATTAAAATTTATTTTTCTTATTAAATCCAGTAATTAAAAATTAAGCCTTCAGTATTAATACAGTATGAAAAGCCAAAAGTCACTTAACCTTTTGTTTAGACTTTAGATCTGTTACAAAAAATACTATGAATAAACAGCACAAATAATGGGGACATACACATGAATATGGTAAGCATTACTGTACATGGATGTTTATTACTTCCACTTTACTTCTGTAAGGCCTATATGATATGCTTCCCTGGGTCAAAAGTAGAATTTTATTTCAGGATACTTAGTGATGTAAAAGAATCATTTATTAAGCAAAACAGTGAGGCTGTTCACACACACATGCAAAACTGGGCTAAGGGACCCCAGCCTGGTTATGCACGCCCATGTGCACCACTGGGATCGGGGCTGGTCCGGGTGGTACCATGGTGGCAAACTCGCCAATGAAGCCTCCCTTTTAAATGAGGTGAAGGGAGCAAGCGTTTCTTTAACCTCGTTTTCACAATCATCTGTCAGCCGCGGCTGCAAACAGCTACAGCTAGCAGACTCTGGGAGGGGAGGGGGGATCCCCATGATGTACGATTGATGTGCACAGACCGGTCCGGAGGCCATTCTACAGGCCTCCGGACCAGTCTGTTCTTGGGGCGGTTCGAGTTTTGCATGCTGCCGTGGGGGTTCCTTTAAGGGTGGGGGGAGGGTGTACTTACCCCTCCCACCACTTTCCCCCCACCGGCGTGCGTTTTTTAGGAAGCATTTGGAGCAGCAGGATACCTCCCTGCCGCCCCTTCCCCCTCTTGGCTGCAAAAGGCTTCAGAAAGCCTTTTGAGCATGCGCACGTTGCAGTTCAGAGCTGCCGGCAGTAGCCAGTGCCTGTCAGGGTGGGCAGTCCACCTGCCCAGGGAAAGAGGAATAGTCGTCTGCGGGGAGGTAAGCTCTTTAGGACTTCCTCCCTGCAAACCCTGTAGCCCTTTCTCACTGCTTGTGAGAAAGGGCTCAGCATATTGAGCCTAGCATTTTAGAAGTTAAAAACTGATAGAATTGTATTTATTAGCATTGCCATTTTATTATTATTGAGCGGCTGGAATCCAAAGAACAACACAGCTAAGAGGTCTTTGTCTTTGTATTTCTCAAAGAAGTGACTGCTTACTAACCTTCTTTGAAATTGGGTGGCTGATGTCTTGACTAAGGAAGCACCAGTGCAACAGGAGAAGAACTGGTGCTTCTGAAGAGTTCCAGTCTAATATTGCACGTGTGTGTGTGTGTGTGTGTGTGTGTGTGCGCATGAGAGAGACAGACAGACAGAGGATGAATTTCAACAACCTCCTCTTCTCCTGGAAGCCCTCTGGGTCACCCAAAAATATGTGACTGTAAGCTGAGCAACGCTCAGAGACATATATATTTTGGGCTGGCACAGAGCACTGCCTGAGGAAGGGAAGGTTGCCAGAATTTGCCCCCACCACTGAGTCTGCAGTGGCGCTGGGTTAGTTGAACTTTTCAGAAACACCGCTGCTTCTCTTGTTGCTTTGTTAGGATATCAAGACAGTGAACTTTCAAAAGCAGTTTGTGATGTGGCAAGGCAGTCTGATGCTCAAAGGAAAAAAAAATTCCACTGTGCCTACTGTAACTAAAATTGCTGTTTGGATACCAGCCAGGATTTCTTGAAATGCCTGCAGTAACTGCACATGGTATGACAATCAAAATAGACCTATAAACCTGGGCTCAAGTTTACAGTCGTAGAAGGGGACTAGGGATAGAGGTAGCCACTGTACTCTAAGCAAGTCTGCTCCTGTACACGATGTTTCCTGCTCTGTATTAAGGCTAAGCAAAGCATTTACTGTCTGTAGGAGATGATGATAATGTCACATTCTGCCTTTAAAGAGGGGTGTTAATCATTAACAGCAAAAACGGTGTTTTCTGCTACCTTAAAAACAAACACATGTATTGTAACATAAGACCACAAAAATATCAGATACAATAAATTTGTTAGACTTCATGTTCAAGCTCCCACAACACTCTGTTGCGTACATATTCCATATTATGCGAGTTGGTAGCCACTGGGTTCAGTTTGACCAATAGGGTAACCAAAGGGAAAAACTGCTAACCACGAGCTTCCGAGGCTAAAGATGGGTATTGCTCTGAAGGAATTCCAGTGTTGCTTCAACATCTGTGGCAAATGCCCCAATTCCCCCACATCTTCCCCACCTTTTTGTGTCACATTCTCAGGGTCTGTTGTTGGTCCCCTGCTTCAATATATTTTGAGAGTTTTACATCTTAGCCATTTGCTTCTCAGCTCGATTTCCTTGGCTTGAATTCTTTATTGTGATTTCATTTTGGATTGCCAGTGAATTGCCTTTTTTTGGATTGCCTTTTTCCATTTTCCTCGTGTGTGTGTGGGGGGGGACAACCACCCTTAAATTTCTCCCCTCTTGCCTTTCATGACATTTTTTGGCTCTGCTGCCGAACCACAATTACATCCTTTTGGGCTTGCTTCTGCCTTTTCTAATCTGTGGTATACATTTTTTTATTATCCTCTATTATAGCTTTTAAAATATTCTCCAAGCTTCTTGAAGGGATTTGACCCTCATAACTGTGCCCTTCAGCTGCCTTTTAACTAATCCTTTCATGTTTGAGAAATTCTCCCTTTTGAAATTAAATATGGTTGGATTTTCAGGGCAATTATCCATTCTCAAATATATATAATATATAAAAATAATCTCTCTTCCCATAACCAACAACAAGGAAACCCCTCTGTGTACACAGATGGATTATCTCCTCTGTGCTTTAAGAGAATACCTGCTAAATGTGATACTTTCCAAGAACAGTTTTTACAGCTTTCTTTAAGGCTAATGTGTATTGGATCAGCTCCTCTGATTCATTTAGTAAATGGTTATGACCAGAGAGAATTCACGAATTAATAGCTATATCAAGAAACATAGATTATATGGGTAAAACCTTATATTGGTGATTCATTCTCTCTCTCTCTCTCTCTCTCTCTCTCTCTCTCTCTCTCTCTCTCTCTCATTCAAACTCCTTAAAACGGTGGTCAATATCTAGAATTAATATCTAGGATTAATTAATATCTAGAAGCATGCAGGTAGCAATGCTGCATGTGTGCTGGTGAGTAGTGTATGCACATTTGTGTCCATTTCGTCTTCCCTCTGAAGATGCTTTGACTTACAAAAATACATCCCTGAGGGCTGTGCTGCCCACAGGAACATATTTTCAGGAGTCACAGTTGGCTTCAAAGGGAAGAGAGATTGCAGAAAATGGCTTGTTTTCTGTAGTTCATGCTACATTACTTGCACACACACTTTGTTAGTCTGAATATCGGCCAGTGTCATTTGACTGCTTGATCATTGTCCTTTTTTTTTTTTTTTGGTCCATCTAAGATATTTCAGGAAAGTAAGTAATCCTTCAGTTGGGATTTGGCCTACAGCTATCAAGATGCCTTCCTTAAAGACATATTACACATGACATTAGTCATGTCATTGGTGTGTGTGTGTGTGTGTGTGTGTGTGTGTATGTGTGTGTGTGTGTGTGGTCCCCCACCCCCAAGTGGAAATAGCCAATCCAGATCTGGCTGCAGAAAAGGGGGATTTTTGTTTAATGCCATGCTTTTTAAATGCCACTCGAGATGGCATCCACACATGCTCAGATGCCATTTCTGTGCTGACGCTGCCTGCGAGCTGCTGGGAGGAGCCCTGCAGCCGCATGCAGGCCATTTAATCCAACAGTGCCGTGCTGGGGCGGTGGAGGGTGGCACAGGGGGCATGGAGGGGCAGGTAAGATCTGCCTCCCTCCTTTTAAAGCACCCGCTTGCCCCCACCGAAATAATTCTGTGGGGGCAGCTCAAAGCATTTCGGCGCCTCGACATAGAGACGTCGAAATGCTTTGTGCACGTGTCCGTAGTATATATGTACAATGTAAGGTCTGACTAGGGCTGGAGGCAGTTAAATAATCAGTTGCTGAGACTGGAGAGTGACCAGTGCAATTCAAGCCCTTGGACAGGGTTCACGGAACTGCCTGCATTCTGCAGTTAATTAAACCAGCAAAAGGCTCTTAGGAGCTAATTTGATCACAGAGAAATTGAACTGGAAGAGCTGTAAAACTTCACATTGAGTGCTTTTACTCATGTTAGATTTGTGGCCTAATAAAACATTTATTTGTACTATCTCCACATGTAAAGAGGCATATGTTGTGGCTATGGACTTTCTTCATACCGATTCTTCAGAACACGGAAACCTAAAAAAACCACTTTTAAGGAAAATAAAATCTTATCTATGAATAGTGTTTAGGTAAACTACATTGCAAACTGCCTCTGTTGGATGTATCAAAGTCTGAAATAATTGTAACCATAAAATAAATGTTATACAAGTACTCACTATTGCATCTGATTCTAATTTTAAGTATGCAACTCTGAAATAAAAGTCAATCCTTTTTTAATTTATTTATTTTACATTTTATGTCCCGATCTTCCTCCAAGGAGCCAAGAGCAGTCTACTACATACTTAAGTTTCTCCTCACAACAACCCTGTGAAGTAGGTTAGGAGGAGAGAGAAGTGACTGGCCCAGAGTCACCCAGCATGTCTCATGGCTGAATGGAGATTTGAACTTGGGTCTCCCTGGTCCTAGTCCAGCACTCTAACCACTACACCATGCTGGCTCTCTCTAGTCCTTCTAAACAGCAGGACTAAAATGCAATATTCTATATAAATAAAATCAAATTTTAGTTTAGAGTGTTAGTTGAGGTGAGAGATTTTACTAGCATGGAACCAATGATAAATGTTCCTTTAACATTATATATCAGGGACCAAGATTTCCAGTTCTACAAGGCTGCATTTTCAAGAAAGGTAGAGCTCCAGCACTTCTTTTACAAAGTACTGGCCAACTCTTCCGTAGCTGTGCATACCACAGAATCAGTGTCTCACCGCGTAAGGAGAGTGACTCACCAGGGCTTGGAAAAGGCCCTTAGGAAATATCCTCCACTCATAAATTTTGTTGTTGCAACAAACCATTTTGTGATTCTCATCTGTATACACAGCAAGAAGCAAGCAGACTTGGGCTGCTTTTTGCTATTTATATTAAAAAGTACTGCACTGAGGATTATCTTTCTTTGATAGCCTCAGCCAAGTGGTCACATAATCTCCTCTGCTCTGATAAATTAAAAATTAGAAACGTAGCTGCCTTTGCATCTTCTTCTCCCCTCCAAATTCACATATAACTCATAATGTTAATGACTGATGTTTTGTGTAGGCAAGAAGATAAATGCAAGAAAGTAATATGGCAGGGTGTGTCTTTCAAAAACACCTGCCATTCAATTAGTACATTTGTTTTTTGTTTTTTTTTAAAGCCAACATACTTTAATTGTTTTGTAGTGAATCAGAAACACTGGCATTGACAGTATTTATTACAGCAAGACTCTTCTCAGTTTTGCAGTGGGTGTCGGCTTCAGGCTGACTGAGTCAATGTTGTGATTCTTAATAATTGCTGGAGCCTCTGAGATCACTGAAAAAACCAAAATTGATTATGTGACTAAATGGTGCATTTTCCTACTCTGTATTTTGCTTTTGAACCCAGAACCACATTATCTGGATTGTGCCAAATTCAAAGGGGATTTTTTTAAACAATAAAGTTTCCATTCTTGAGAATATGAGTGAAAATATAGCAGTAGCATTGTGCAGCGACTCTGTTCTTGTGTTGGGGAAAGACCATAGTTTAGAGGTAGAGCCCATAATTGGAAAGAAGGAGGTCCAGATTCAGGAGTTTTGAACGTCATATTAATATTATGCTAACTGCAAAATTTGAGGTTTTCCTTCACAATTCCATTTTTGTTAAATAGTGAACTAGAACCTGACCAGAGAATTTGCATGAAATGATACCCTCTTGTTGGTAAAGTAGCACTGCAGACGAAGATTGGGGTCTTCGTGTTTGTTAGTTACAACATTCAGCTAGATGAAAATAGCATGAAAAGTTGGCACGTTGATACGAAGCATCTGTAGTGCCAGCATAAGGTTGGGATGTTCTTTTAGTATAGCTATATTTTCCCTTAATCGCTTATGTGCTGTCTCAGCAAAACTGAAAAGTGAATTGTATGAGCATTTTTAGTTTCTAACCTAAGATTTGCCTTCTTCTTCTTTTTTAGACTGTAAAAATCTGAGCTGAGGTATCCACTGGCAGACGGATCTACCAAAAGGTATACTTTTTTTGTTTTCTGGGTCTGAGCCCCACTCCTGCGCAATATAAATTACAGTTGAGGGGCCTAATTGATGGAAATGATCTCTCTGGCACATTTCCACATGATTCCCCCCCCCCCCCAATACATTCAGTTCTACATTCAGAAATGAGGATGTGGATATTGTTTAGTATTCCAGCATCTTGCTAAAATACATCCTTCCTGTATCTGGATGAGAAAGAAATACTGTGGTAAAGCCATTCCCTCATAACAAAAACATGTAAGTTCTCACACAAGAGTAGTGTATTAGAATTTAGAGTAGAGATGAATTTGGAGAATTTTGCATTAATCTGTAGAAATAGAATGAATAATAGGCCATAACATAGGGTTATGGTAACGATGAATGAGAGAAGGTAAAATGGTTTTCCACACTGACTCTTATGAATGGGGAGCATTCTCAAGCTAAATGCATAGGATAGATATTTTAGATTCCTATTTAACTTGTAACTAATCATCTGTCTGTTTCATATTACTAAGAGATGACTTATATTAAAAAAACCAAAAAATCTTGGGACATTCCTGCTTTACAGCAATAAAGTAAGGGATATCCAAAGCTTTCACACAACTTCAATGTGCATTTTTACTCCCCATAAGAATGTTGCTTCAGGCTTCCACACTGCTTCCTAATGTGATCTTAGCTTCTTCTGCACACACGCCAAGCAGGAACCTTGCACGATTTTCACAGTGCTGCCTGCCAGCCAGCTCCTTCATTCCAAGAAGAACACACACCCCTTTGCCAGTTGCCACAAAAGCAGTAGAGTAATGGAAAGGGACAAGTTTTTCTCAGAATGCAAGAGCTGATTCGCAGTCAGCGCTGTGAAAATCATGTGAGATCCATTCCTTGGTGTGTGTACAGAGTATAAGAACATGCTAGGAATTAGTGCAGAAGCCTGCTTGGTGTAAGTATGGGGAGTAAGATTGTTTTTAGAACTTTCATGAAAGCTTGTTATCCCTCCATTTATTGCTTTATTGAAGTGACATAGGAATGTGCCATTTCATGATGCATAGATAAATATGTTTTTAAATGTCTGCTCATGTAAAAAGAAGGTTTGGCCTAACTCTCTCCCCACGTTGCAAGGTTTGTTTTTGTGTGTGCATGTGGGGGAACAAAGATCTAGTTTCTCCTACCTGTATTTTGAAGTGACAATTTCAGGAGGTTGATACCATGAGCTTCTGAATTTGCACAAAACCAGAAAGAAAATGATGGCTAATGTGGGAGCGCCTTACTGAGAGTTGCATGTGTATTTAAATTAAATACTAAGCATGTTGTTGACTCAGCCTAATAGTGGGTGGGTGGTGGAATGGGTCAGAAACTTTAAAGAAAACAAAACTCTCACAATGATTTTGCTGATTTTTTTTTAAACAGAAAGCTTTTGCTTTCAGAAAGACCTTATTTTACTGACAGCCTCAATTAAACACATGAAAAGGCTTGGCATGCTGAGCAAAATGCTGTAGCTGGTGCCCAAAACATAGCATGTCACTGTTACCATTTATCAAATTTTGGCATAGTCGCTGCCAAGAACATTTTCCACAAAAAGGAGCTGGCAGACATGTCTGTTAACTGCAAGAGGGGATTGATTTGCTCAGGATCCTGACCTTTATTTGTCCAACTTTCTACTGAAGTTTATTTGAGAATATACTCCTAAGAATCAGAAGCACTACTAGCAAAGCAAATTTGTTGATCTCCGTTGAGTGTTTTGGCACAAACTCACTTTAACTCTAGTTATTTGAGTCATATTAAGGGAACTTTCAGGCATAGCTTTGAGGAGGGAGCTCTCACTTCCTTGGAATGAACTTGATTCCATTGTCACTAAAGAAGATGGTTGAGTGAAGCACTAACATGCTCTGTAAACAACTGCCCTGCACTCATTGCACCAGCTAGAAAGTTGGGGTGGCTTGAGTTTGGTTGAAATATTGAAGTACTTTGAAAAGTATGCTAATTTTCAGCTGACATGTTACAAGATTATAATTCTCCCATGGTCTCCTAAGGTCATAGTTTTCTCGTTGCTTTGAACCTGGCTTTCTTTTTTTACTGTAGTACTGGCTTTTAAAATGCTTCTGTAAAACATGGGTATGGGTTATGGATAAACATGATGATGGAGCAGACTCTCAGCTTTTACTTTTTTTTTTTTTTTTTGGCAGCTCAGTACCTATATGTCCTTCACTGGAGGAATTTTCTTCCATCCGTGGTACAGTGTCTAGTCCTATACAGTATGCCGTACACTTCTTAAAAAACAAACATTTACGGAAATTGAGAGTTAGTATTACATTCTTTTTTTTTACAACCTCGTTATTCGCAGAACCGTTATCTGTGGTTCCAGATATTCGTGGGTGTCTAATTGACACCTGTTTTCATTATATGTGGATACTAAAGGGTTAAAACCCACATATACATAGTTTCTAGAGGGCTGGAAGTAACCGTGGAGGTAACCTCTTGTCACCATTTTGTGAGGAGGAGCCATTTTGTGGCTCATTTCTTTAAAAAGAAAAACCCACCCCCTTTTTGAGAGCATTCCTAAGCACATGGGAGCACAGTGCAGTAAACAGTTTACATTATTTTTTGCTTTTTTGGGGGGAGCTGTTTTTAACAGTTTCTTGTTTCCATTCTGGAACCTAACCCCCCTTTTCTCACAGGCATAATGCCTTGTTACTCACGGTAGTAGGCAAGGAATGGAACCCCCACAAGTAAGGAGGTTTGCCTATATTGTACAAATCTCTAATATAACAAAAGAGAGAAACCAAGCATGTTGTAGCTTGAGAAAGATAGTACCAATAGTTGGGTGTCACCTAGATTAGCCTAGCAAATCATTCCAAAGGGGCTGATAAGAACTTGTTAATATGAGTTAATGTAAGTAATAAATGGGTACCAGGTGAAGTAAAACTTTTCTGGTTTTTTTCCATCCCTTAGAAATTCTGAGTTGGTGCATAAGCTTTTCTGACAAAACAATAAGCCACAATCCTTGAGTTTATAGACCAGGCCAGTATAGACTTCTAGTGAAGGATGATCTCAGGTCTGGCAGTCACAATAAAGAAAGTGATAAAGTCCTTATGCAATAAATTCAGTGAAGAGCCCAGAAAAAAATTGCCAAGGGGGTATTGAGCACTTCTAAATGCCAATTTCAAACACGTTCAGCACTGATTTCAACGGAGGAAGTTGCTGTTTGAATACATCACACACGTTGAAATCCAAGTTTTTCTGGCACAAATGGCTTCCCAATCCACTATAAGTAGATAAAAACAAACAAACATCTGGTTTTCCTGTACTGAATGCATAACTCCACTTATGGCCTCTCAGCCACTGCTGCCATGGTCGCCTCAAGTGCTGTCTCTGTTCCTCCCTCCCTTCCCCTTGCTGAGATCAGTGTGATTACCTTCTCTGGGTGTGCGTGGGAGAGGTTGCTCTCTCTCATCCACCCCTGCCCACTTCTAGCCCTTTTCTGTCCCCCTCCTTCCCCTTCTCCTGCTGAGGCTGCCGCTGTAGGTGGTTTCCACATTCACGCACACGGCGCACGTGTATACAGCTCATGCTTCCTCTGGATTAAATAAAGTGCATGAGCTGATCAATCCTGCCACAACAAACCCTCTTGTTTAGAAAAGCTTGCCTTTGGGTCTGGCAGAAGAGGATGCTTCATAACTTTAGATATTGCCCTATACACTTTTGGTCTCACGTAGTGACTCGCATTCACTTCCCATTACAAATGGAAGAAAGAGCCTCTAATTTGACATCCCCTTCAGATTGCCTAACTTGTTTACACATAGAATGTGATTGTGGGAGGGGGATTCCACTGTGCATGCTGTGACTACTGCTATTTGGATACCAGCCAGGATTTATCTGGAACGGTATGACACTCTAAATAAACCCATAAACCTGTGCTCAGGCTTACAGTTATAGAAGTAGACTAGGGATAGTGGCAGACAGTGTACTCTAAGCAAGTCTGCTTTCTGCTTCATATTAATTCTGAGCACACCATTTTCTTCTGTAGGAGATGATAATATCATATTCTACATTTAAAGAGGGATGTTAATTATTAGCAGCAAAAAACAAGTGTCTTGTGGCACCTTAAAAATGAACACATTTATTGTTCACAAAAAACATCACCTACAATAAATGGGTTAGACTTCATGTTCAAGCTGCCACAAGACTCTGTTGCATCCACATTCTAGAAGCCCTCTGTGTCCCCCATAAATATGTCCCTGGGACCTCAGGAGACAAAGAGGGCTTCCAGGAGAAGGGGAGGTCATCAAAATTTGCCGACTTCCTTAAGCCCCAGTGCTAGGTTAACCTGGAACTTGTCTGCAGCACCAGCACATTTCATGGAAAACCATTAGGTAGGATGTCGGCCAGTTTCACATTGATATTGAAGGAGTTACAGAAGTTTGTACCTGCACATAAAATACCATTTAGATTTTGAAATATCCTTTAGTTTAATATGCAAACTGCCTAAAGCATCTAATAATAAAGAATAAAAATATTTTTCACTTTGCAATCAGTTATATACTCTGAATACTGTAAACGTATCTTCAGATGCCAGCCTTGATTTTAAAACACACACACACACACCCTTTCTGGCTGCACTTGTAAATATTCATGCATTAGTCCAGGTGTTCTTAGCCTTGGTTCCCCAGATGCTGTAAAAAGCAATTCCCATCATCCCCAGCCACAATGGCAGGATAATGGGATTTGTAGTCCAACAACTGGGGACCCAGGTTTGAGAACTTCTGAATTAGGAATTCTGTCTTTATAATGTGTATACAGAGCAATTTTGTTCAGCCTAATCCCTAATGCAACACCATTTTTAGTTTTTTATATTTTCAAAGGGAAAGCCAAGACTGGATTAAGAAACTGTTTCTAATGAGCTGGAGATGCTTTGGAGGCAAAAAGAATTAATGTGATGTTTAATTCATCTCCCAGATTCAGGGACTGTAATAGCCACACATTCCCATTGAACAGCCTCCTGCTATAGGGTGCTTGCTTCTTTGTAATATATATTAAAACCTCATAAATTGTTATTAACTTGACTTGGAAGCATCTCTTCTGCTCTGCTGAGGATATAAATAAATAAGCAGGAGCAATATAGCTGCTTGTTATCCTTGTTTTTAATATTCCTGTAGCATCTTCAGGCCTTGGAATGCGATTTGGCTCTTGCAATTCCTTAGGGGCACCTCAGATCAGACAAAAATCCCGAAAGAAAAAAGAAAACAGCCTCTGTTCTGTCTGCAGAGACAGAACGGAGGCAATGATATATTATATAATAGCATCTATGCACATGGTTCTTTACAAAGAATGAGAGGACAAGTCCCTGCCCTGAGAGTCTTACAATTTAGATATCGATATGCGAGAGAACAGAGAAAGGAGAGGGGGCATAATCAATGCCATGCTGCATAGTTTGTAATGATGTCATCCACCCTGATTCAAGATGGCAGACACATAAATGCTTGAGGCACAAGTAGGCTAACTTGGGGATGCCTAACCGATTTGAACCAAATTTGGTGCAGTTGTGAGTGACAGATAGAGGCGAGTCTCATGATCAGTGAGACCCGCCTTAAGGAGGTTTGCAGGGAGAGTGGGCTTAGCCCTCTCTCCCCGCAGACAATCCCCAGACAGCCCTGGGCGGCCGGATTGGCTGCCCACACAACCGCTGGCTCCATCACTGAGCCTGCAGGGGCTGCGGGGATCGGGTGCCGTGCGGCCCCCAGAAGTTCCAGGATGCCCCACACAAGTGTGGGGGGCATACTGGAGAGACCCCCAGGGTGGGGAGGCTTGTTACAGCCTCCCAGCAGGGGTCTCCTCATGTGTTGCCACGGCACAAAGCCGTGCTGCGGCAATACACAATCAAATAGACGGGGTTAGCGGAGCGCTCGCTTCGCTAACCTCGTCTAAGGGGAGGGGGGATGAGGAGGGTTTGCTGCCGGGAGCCGCACGGCTCCCGTGGTAGCACACGATCCTCCAAAAGCAGGCAAGGCTCCCTTAGCACACTTTTGGTGGATCGTGAGAATCTCCTCAGAGACCTCAATGATGTCGTTTGTGATGATGTCATCCACGCTAATTCAAGTTGGCAGACATGTGAGGCTGAAGTGGGCTAACTTTTGAGGATGGTAATTTTCAATTAAGATTAGTGCAAGGAAAGTAGATAGATTAGTCCTTAGCAGGACAGCTTGTTTTTTTAGTGCTCTTAAAGGTTTCTAGCAGAATTTCATCACAAAAACTACTCATGTAGAGCACTGATCAGCTCCAGATCGCTTTCACTGAGTTGGTACATTTCAAAATTCTTGATCGTATAGCAATTTAAGGAAGTCAACAGGGTGCATTTTGTCTGCAATCAATCACTAGCCTAAGAAAGGTCAGAAGTGTAAAAGCCATTGTGCTTTCTATTTTTCTTTATCACAACAATCTAAATGTGTTCTACAAGAGGGAGATCAGAGTTATGTAGATTAAGGAACACTCTTTTGAATTCTGGTTTATTCTGATGAGTGTTTCCTAAAAGTAAAATGGAACTACTTGCAACCAAGAAGTCTGAAATAAGGAGCAAATGATTCTGTAAGGCAGAACAGCCTCATTTTAACTTCTTTTAAAATCACATTTCTATCTTACTCTTCGTCCAAAAATGTAAGTGGCATAAATTGGGTTTTCCCAGTTTATCTTCACAACATTTCTGTGAAGTAGGTTCTATTGAGACACATTGGTTGACTCAAAGGCAGGGCTGCCTAGTGAATTTCATGACACCCTCTGCAGACTTGTATGTTTGGTGAGGAGGTCAAGATCATATCTGCTGGCCCTACCCAGACTTCTATGCATTCAGTGTTCTGTTTGCTTATGAGACCTATCTCTATCCATAATTTGGGATGGGGTATAGATTATTCATTTGGAGCCAGTATACCAAAGGGGTATATACATGTATGCTTCTGGGCAGCTGAAGCCTCAAACCTGTAGAGACCAAGCATGGTGAGAGGATGGGATCAACAGCACGAGTCCAACCTCCTCACCACCTGTGCAGGTCTATATGGTGTCTCCGGTGTCCAACATTTTGTCCATTACCCCACATTGAGTTCCACAATGTGCATCAGTTGGTGGAATGACCTCTACACTTTGAATGTATTGTGTTAAAAGAATGACATCACTCTGGTAATAAAGCAACAAGAAATTCTTTAATTAGGGTTGCCAACCCTTCACGATTGGCCCAATGTCTCCAGGTCACTATTGAAAGAAATCCTGTAGAATTTAATGCTTCAGTATTGTGAAAAAAAATTTGTGTGTGGTGGGGGGACTCTTCAGGAATAGTTTCTATCAGAGCTGGCAACCTTAGTCTTATATGCTTAAGTATAGGCTTATTAAGACTGCAGGCTTTGATCAATTTAATCAATTAATCAGTCAATACAAGCTTTAACTGAGTTATTGGTGGGGATGGCTACTGAGACTGAGAATTATGGGTTTGCTTGTTTATTTTATGAACATTTTGATTTCTTGACAACCCTAATTTTTATCATGAAAAACATCAGGATTGGTAATGCAACAAGCATGTAGAATATTCTGTTTTCTTTTCAGTGGGATTCCATTGGGGCAGATAAAGGTCTAAAACACGTGTGCCAATTTAAAGTCACAATATGGATGCTGGTAAGAGATTCTTTTCAAGCATCAAGTCGTGAATAAAAGATAATTGATTTGCTGTACTTTTGGAACTGAAGTATCTATTGTAGCTGGAATCATTTTCCATAGAAAAGTACATTTTCTTTGCATCTTAATTTTTTTATTTAAGATCTGAATATATGTAATACGCAACATTTTTAAAAAAGTATTGTACCAGAATATAGATTTTTAAATTAGCACTAATCATGTAAAGTGGAATCTGTAGTGTTAGCAGGAGAACAAATGACATTTTGGAGAAGCAGCCTGTTAGTTGGTTTCAGTGGCAACAACACCTTATTTGTTGTTACATTTGTACCCCAAGGAGCCCAGAGCAGCGTACATGGCTATATCAATCAATCAATCAATCAATCAATCAATCAATCAATCAATCGCTTTATTACAGTCACTGACCAGTACAGAAAAAGAAATACATGTCTATGTATGTCTATCCTCACAACAACTCTGTGAGTAGGTGAGGCTGAGAGATAAATGATTGGCCCAGGATCATCCAGTGAGTTTCATGGTTGAACGGGGATTTGAACTCAGATCTTCCCGGTCCTAGTGCAGCACTACACCATGCTAACTCCATCATGGCTCATATATCATGGCTGTTTCTGCCACCACAACTGAAGTGCCATACAATCCTTCTGTAAACATGCATATACCAGGGCCCTAAAGGCACCCCACAAAACTCGGGCGGCCGGGACACGATCATCTTGGATGCTGCTGTTGGACTGAAAGGTGCAGGGTCCCACTGCAAGGTTCAGCAGCAGCAAGGTTCTCAGCAGGATGTATCCTCTGCTGTATTACTGGTGAGAGAGGTTTACAGAAGGGAGGGTTTGGCAAGATGCAGATGCCAGCTGATGCTTATAAAAGGCATTACTTAGCCTTGCTTATAAAGTATTCAAGCTCTCTCCTTTTCTAGCTTCAGAACTTGAGGGCAAGGTGATTGCTCCAGCCCTTTTCCTAAACTGCAATGCCTTCCCAGGGATTGGGAAGCTACAAGATTCCAAGCGTTGCTGAGACTTCTTGGTTTGCTGAGGTTTTGCCTCTCCTATTTCTTTGGATGCTGCTTTTGCTGAGCCAGTGTCCTGGTATGTTGGCAAAGCCTTCACATGGCCAGCTGTGCTCACTCACGGTTTACTCTGTGTGTGTGCCAGCAAAGTCATGCTGCTGAGGCTGCTGGGGGTAGGTCACAGGCCAGGGCTGAATGAAGGCTTGAGTAGGACTGCCCCTGCTAACTGAGCAAAGAGGCATCATTTTAGTGGTGATTCTCTTTATTGAGCAAGGGGAGAGTAACTGGCCCCAGTGGTGCACCTAGGTAATTTTGGAGCCCGGACCTGAAGGGCTTCGGGGGCCCCCCTTAAATTTTTTTTTTAACAAAAAAAGAAAAACGTGCATTTGTGGGGCCTCCAAATGTCCTGCCCCACTGCACCGATCTAAGCCGTTTTTGCCCCCATGTGTTCATCCAGGTGGTGGTGGTGAGCCGAGCAGGCCACCCCCATGGTGGTGGTGGTTGGTGGGCCTGTCCAGGCCTTACTGAGCACAGGCGAGATGCTCCAGCATTCCTGCATAGGGTGGGAATCCAGCATCGCAAGCCTGTGATGTCACAGGCTTGCAACACTCGATACTCACACCGTGCAGGGGTCTCAGTAAGGCCTAGATGGACAGACCCACCAGCCGATGCACCCACTGTCACCACCACAGGGGATGCCTGCTTGGCTCCCTCTCACCGCCCCCCCCCCGGTTAGCAATTTTATTTGTTTACCTTATTTTTGTGTAAACCACTTTGGGAAATTTTGTTGAAAAGCAATATAAACATATTTGTTGTATTGTATTGGGCGGTGGCAGCAGGATCTGGAGCTGGTAGTCAGTGGAGTCAGGAGCGAGGTTGCAGGTGATGACCGGGAGCATGTGCTGGGGCATGAAGGTCTCTGCTGCTGGCTGAATCCAAATGCACAGGAGCTGGAGACAAAATCAGCAAGAGCTGTTGTTCCAGCAGTGAGCAGGCTAAACTGAGAGGCTTATAAAGTTGAGACTTGTAGAGCGGGTGATGAACCATTTGTTGCAGCTGGAGCTGCCTGATTGCTGTCTTCTGAGTAGGACTCTTCTTCACAAGGAGACCCTTTCCCTTGCTCATGAGTAGCTCTTGGTCTGAGTTCTTTCCTGGAAGCTATGCAAGCACTCCACCTGCATTCTCAGAGAGATTTGCAGGCCTTCTTCCATCATTGTTCAGGCTGATGGGAGGGCTTTTCCTGATTTGAGTCCTGTAAGGGCTTCGAGGGGACCCCTTCCCCACACCCATGATGGTCCAGATGTGGGAGTCTCTGACTCACAGGGAACAGGGATGCTCTCTGTTACAGCATCCCCTGGTTCCAAGGGCTTTAGGAGGGTCCCCGCTCCCTGCCCCATTGGTCTCCATGCTAACTAGGGATTCATTGGGCATGTCGAGGACGCTGGCTCGTCAATTCTAGCCCCCTTCTGACTCTGTTCAGACTTGCTGCTGAGGCACTCATCAAGAGCCGGATCCAGGGCTTCTTTGTTCAGACTTCTTTGTGTCCGACTCTGGTGATCCAGGGCCATTCCTGACAGCCAGAGAGCAAAGGAGGCGTCCCTATTTTCTAGTCCTGTGGTGCTTTCCCCACAAAGTTGAAGGTTTTATCTATCAGTGAGAAGAGGTACATTCCCTCTCACTGCTGGCACTGCCCATCCTGCTGACCCAAAGCCCAGCAGTGAGGTCACTTCAGGGAGGGCTAGCTGCTGGGCTGAGACAGCTGCTCTTGTCTGAACTAGATAATCTACTGCTGTGAGCCAGGTAAAGGGCACTGGTGGTAGTGGTGGTGGTGAGTTCCTTGGCCAGAGCCTGTGGCTGGCAGGCTACGTCCTCTACTACTACCACCACCACCACCACCTCCTCCTCCTCCTCCTGCAGCTGCTGCAAATAGTTTCCCTCCCCGGTTTGGGCCAGTGCAGTTTGCCTTAGCCTCTGTGCTTTTGATAGGCCTAGTTGCCTCCCTGATCCTGCCAGAGCCCAAACATACAAGCCCTTGGAGAGATAATTGTGTTTAGTGTGGCCACCAGATTGAGCCTTAAGCATAATGACAGGGTGAATTTGGAGGTTCATACTTGAGTTAAAAATCTAAGGTACTTAGAGGGAAGCAAGATGAAACTGGCTAATTTTTTGAAGTTGTACATGTCTGTACCTGTGTATGGTCTACTAAACAAGGCCCAACGGCTGCTGCAGTACCACTGCTGGGGTCTCAGTTGGATCTAGCACTGAATTGTCCCTCTGCTGATGCTAGGACCCTCACACCCAAATCTTGAGGTGGCCTCAGTACTACAGTTTATTGGATAACACAGGAGTTATAAAGTCAAAAACGAACGATAACCTTTCCCCTCCCCCACCCAAAATGCACCTTGATCCTCCATTGAGGGGATCTTTTAAAAGGAGAGGGTAGGCGATAAATTTTTTACAGTCCAACGTCCAATTTTGTGCTAATCTTAAATATGTCCACAATTCCCTGAAGAGGATTAAAATATCACCTCTTAGCTCTTTGTTAGCCTACTTTCCTTAAGGAAAGTAACCTTATGAGATCACCTGGCTCTGTGTGTGTGTGTGTGTGTGTGTGTGTGTATGTCCTGCACTACCAACTTCGCAATGCCTGGACCAATATGAACCAAATTGGGTACAGTTATAGAGGCACCTCAGTGGCATAGTTTGTGATGATGTCATCTGCCCCAATTCAAGATGACGGACATGTGAACGTTTAAGGCTGAAGTGGGCTAACTTGTGAAGAGGGTAATTATCAATTAAAATTGTAGTGAAAGGAAGTAGGCAGATTAGTTCTTGCCAGAACAACTTCTTTTAAATACTGTAATGTATTTGCGGTGGTCGGCGGAAAGGGATAATAAAAACAATTGTGTTTTTTTCAGTCCACGTATCTAAATATCCTCACTTAAGATTCTAAACTACAGGCAACAGATTAATTTTTCTCCATAAGACCTCTAATTATACACTAGTACCCTTTGTGACACATCGTATATAATTAAAGGATGAGCTCCAGCCCTTAGAAATTTGCCATCTAAGATCCCTGCAAGTTTAAAAGTCCAGACATCAATAAGCAGACTGTTTCTTGAGCAGGGTGTAGCTGTGCATGTAGTATTTTACTTTATACCTATTTTATAATCATGGGGGGACACCCATGACTTTTTGGGACCATTTGGGACTTTGGGGGGGGGGGCATTGCTGGACGCCAGGAGACCCACAGAGCACAGCAGGGCACTTCATTTGCCCCATTTTTTTTAATTTGGGGGAGATATTATAGTGTTCAAAGCAGGAATGGAAACCCCATCCCAGCACATCACTCACCCTCCTACCTATGTTTTTCATAGTTACAGGTGTTCCGGAAGAGGCGAATGCCATAAACGTGATCACACCTGTTTCTGTGAACAGCAGGTTGGGGCACCCCAGCTTGCTGATCATGAAAACAGGTGCAATCTTGCTTACGGTGTTTACCTCTTCAGATAAATGCCAGTAACTGTGAAGAGCATGAGCGGGAGGGTGAATGACGCCTGGGGAACAGGACTTCAATTCCTGCTTTGCATGCTGTAATCATGTACAGTGCCCCTGGTGGCGCAGTGGTAAAACTGCTGCCCTGTAACCAGAAGGTTACAAGTTCGATCCTGACTAGGGGCTCAAGGCTGACTCAGCCTTCCATCCTTCCGAGGTCGGTAAAATGAGTACCCAGAATGTTGGGGGCAATATGCTAAATCATTGTAAACCGCTTAGAGAGCTTCCAGCTATAGAGCGGTATACAAATGTAAGTGCTATTGCTATTGCTATTGCTACAGTGTCTCCCCAGCAGTCTTAACAGGGCTTGTGTGTGCACATGCACACAATACATACAATGATTAACAGATTCAGCCCACAACTTCCCCCTTCATTCTTCAGGAGAGTTCACACAAATTCAGTTTAAATGTGTCAGACTCCTTCCCTCTCAGAAACACATAGCAATATCTGGTGAGAAACTAAAGAGTTTTGGAGTTTCCCTCAGAAGCAGAATGAGTTGTGACTGTCTTGAGGAAGTATTCTTCAAGCTGAGAAATTTCCCACTCTTTTTATTCAAGCCCCCTCCCCCCGCTGAGTTCCATTAGCTCTGCCTACCTGTTAACTGCCCTCTGAGATTGAGAACATTACACTCCATTTAATTACATGGGGTGAGATTGTTGGAGGGTCGGTTTTTTGTTTTTGTTTTACCCCTTTAGGGTTTTGTTTGCTTCAGATATTTGTGAAATTGATGTATTTGCGGGTTACCTCAAATTTGCCAGTACAGTACTTCCCTCTTGCCTGTGGGTGCTCCTATCTATCTATCTATCTATCTATCTATCTATCTATCTATCTATAGTGCCCTTCCAAAAATGGCTCAGGGCGGTTTACATTAAAATAAAACTAAAATCAATTTACTGTTAAAATCAAAAACTGTAAAAATAACATAAAACCATTATTAAAACAAAACAGTTTTAAAAACCCTGGAAAACCAGGCCAAACTTTTACAGTTTTAAAACCCTGAAACCCTGAAAGTGATATGTCCATGAGGATCATAACATTTCCTGTTCTTTTGGAAATAGATATAAGATTAACTGGAAATGCCAGGGATTGAACCTGAGAGCTTCTACATGCAAAGCATATGTTCTGCCACTGAGCTTGAATATTCATCGCTTGAATATTGGGAGCTCTGCTACTGTAGGATTTAATTCTGTTTGTTACCCAGGGACCTATTCATGCTTTTAAATTGGAGGTAGTAAAGACCTCTGGCAGTTTCATGTGTGGAGATGTTGCCACATAAGGGGGTGGGTGGAAATGGTGCACAAATGAGCCCTAAGATAAAAGAATAGTAAGTTTCATAACTTTAACAATTAAAACTTTAGTCAAAAAACAGTTTGAGAAGGGCTTATATCAACCACTTGCCCTGTGTTTTTGCTTCCCCTCTGCAGGATAACTTCATTGATTTCAGTTTAAAAACAAAATGGTAGAGCTGGGAGCTCACTGAATCAGTTGTGTCTTGCAGCTGTGTAAAGTTGATAAGAGCCAATAGATGGTGCTGCAGATAATAGAATATATTGGGGGTGGGATGTGGGGTGTAGTGACTGGTTTACAGCACAATCACTGCAACAAGAGTATTATGAAATAACATAGCAGTTTCCATCGTACTAGACTTTCATATTTCCCTTAAGGAAAAACCCAGTACGATCTGAAACACATTGAGGTTACTGTGTTATATAATGCAATCATTTGCACCCTTTGATTTTAATTATCTCTGCTTTCCTTTGGCGTTCCTTTTGAAAGTATGAAAACCTTTTGGAACTAGCTCCACATTCAGTGTTATGTTTTGTGGTTTAACCCTTTGGAAAAAGGCATGGCACCTATTCAACATGGCTGTGTGTGTCCATTGAGGTCTTTTGTCATTCCATATGACTGAGATGGTTTTTCTCATATCCATCAGAATATCAGGGTCAGCACTTGCTGTGAATGTGGGTGTTTCCATTGTGCTGAAAAACCAAGGTCGCATGGAAGTATTCCTGTGTGTGAATCTGTCCATTCATGCCTAAACTCATGGCTCATTTCCAGTAAAAATACAGTATGGATTCCATTTGTAAATCCATGAGTAAATCTATGGGCCATCCCATAAAATGGATTACCAGGAAATTTTGGACCAACAAAAGGAAGTACTTTTTCACACATTGCATAATTAATCTATGGAATTCTCTGCCACGGGTTGTAGTGATGGCCACTAGCTTGAATGGCTTTAAGTGAAGTTTAGACAAATTCATGGAGGATAGGTCTATTAATGGCTACAGGTTGCCTCCAGGCACAGGTCGGATGAATACCAGTTGCGGGGGAGCAGCAGCAGGAGAGAGGGCATGCCTTCATCATCTCCTACTTGTGGGCTTCCTGGAGGCATCTGGCAGGACACTGTGAGAAATAGAATGCTGGACAGATGGGCCTTGGGCCTAATCCAGCAGAGCCTCTCTTATGTTCTTAGGGCTATGTACATAGACCCTTTGTACACAGGGTCTGTCTAACCCAGCATCCTGTTTTCAGCAGTGGACAACCAGATGCAAACAGTGCATAAGTAGGATATTAAGGTAACATGTGTCTCCATTGATAAACCCCTCCTCCATGAACTTGTCTTGCCAGTGGTGTAGGGAGGGCATAGGCAGTCCGTGTTTGGGCCGCCTGCCCCATCCCCCCCCCCACCTAGCGGCAGCCTCCTGCACATGGTGCCAGTTCTCCCCCTCCCTGCACGCAGCGGTCTCCCTCTCTAAGCAGCCTGGGGTAGACTTCCCTTGCCACTTAGCTGGCTGCATGCATGACAGCCTTTTGAGTGGTCTGGCAAGGTAGCCGGATGCCGTGCCAGCCACTTAAGTGGCCATCACGCTTGCACAGCGAAAGCAGGGCAGCTTACCTTGGGCTGCTTGGTGAGCAGGGAGGCTGCAGCCATTGCATGGGGAGGGTGTCACCAGGTGCCCATGGCAGGGAGAGAGGGGTGTGGGAACGGGGGGGGGGCACCGGGTGCCCATCACAAACCCAGAAAGAGCTCCCAGAACAATGATAGTTCTGACCCTCTGACTTGTTCCTTTTTAAAAGCCACCTATGTCACTGACCATCACACTGTGTAACAGTGAATTCCATAATTATGCACTGTGTGAAAAAATAATGTATTTTGGCTGTCATAACCCTATTGCCAATTAATTTCATATAGTGCCCCCCCCCCGAGTTTTCATGATTGTAAGAGAAGAAGAATTAATCCCTATCCATGTTCTCTACACCATGCACAATGTTATAAAATCATGTTTGCCCTTAGTCATTGTTTTTGGTGGGTTGTCTTTTTTTTAACAAAAGAACCCCAAACTCTTAGCCTTTCGGTATGGGGAAGGTGCTCCAGCCCATTAATCGTTGGATTGTCTTTCTAATTCCCGTTTGGGCTCTTTTATTTATTTATTTATTTATTTAACATATTTTTATGCCGCTCAAAACTTACTTCTCTGGGCGGTTTACAACAGAATAAAAAAAGAAAGTAAAACATTAGTTAGAACAAAAACGAAAACCTTTTTTGAAATGGCGTGACCAGAATTGTATGCAGTATTTCAAATGCAGCGTTTTCCCTCTCATGTGTTGGTCCTGCAAAGGTGCATAACATATGGAGGAGGCTAGTTTAACATTTTTAACCCCCTACATGTTGTGCCTTTGAACTTGCTTACACTGAAAACTGATTTGAAAACCTTTTTTGTTGAAAAGCAGTATGTAAATAGTAATGATAAATAATACTGTGTCTTCAGAAGTAAAAATGTATATGTGAAGGACAACAAATAAAGCAGGAGATTTACGCCAGAATGGGTCCTCCGTGCAGCACTGTTTTATAGTCTGTCTCACGTTTTTATATAATGTCCTCCTTCAGCACTGTTTTATAGTCTGTCTCACGTTTTTATATAATGCCTCGGAGCCTGCCGCAAAAGATATCAGAAGAGCTCCAATCTTATGCTTGTTACTGATTTTACTTTTATTGTTGAAAACAAGAGGCAAGCTTCCCTGTTAAACAATGAGGATTTTCACTGCATTTCTTTAAAAAGAAAAAAGGTTTAGTCCCATTATTGTTCTGAATATGAGAAACCACAATAAATAATGTGAGAACCAGTTTGACATATAGCAAATGGTACTATATCAGATTATTAAATTGAAATGCTTCTTCCTGGGTTTTCCCAGTGCTGACATTTTATTTCTTGAAGGGCAGAGGAATCAGTGCTAATGCAGTAACTATAGGCTCTAATTACACAGCATGCCCACCTCATGGGCTGCTTCTCCGTCTTGGGATTTATTAGCTGTCTTCACCTGCATCGAGAACAAGATGTAAAATACCTAGCAGTGTTAGCAGTGGCAGCATGTGTCAGAGGAGGCAATTCCACGGTTAAAATAATGGAGTGAGAGGTTCTTGTTTCATGTCCCCCCCCCCAATATTGTACAGCATGTCTAATCAATAGAAAGTCTCTCAATGGGATTGCTGTTACCATTTAAAACAAAGCAAAACAAACCTCTACTACACAAATTGGAGTAAGGTATACAAAGAAAGATGAAAATGAAATTATATAATAATAATAATAATAATAAATAATAATAATAATTAATAATATTACACCAGATATAACTGTAGTCGAGAAGAAAGAAAAACAAGTGAAAATAATCGACATAGCAATACCAGGGGATAGCAGAATAGAAGAAAAAGAAATAGAAACAATCACCAAATACAAAGATCTACAAATTGAAATTGAAAGGCTGTGGCAGAAGAAGACCAAAATAATCCCAGTGGTAATTGGCACCCTGGGTGCAGTCCCAAAAGACCTTGAAGAGCACCTCAACACCATAGGGGTCACAGAAATCACCATCAGCCAATTACAAAAAGCAGCTTTACTGGGAACAGCCTATATTCTGTGATGATATCTATAACAATCCTATATAATAAAAGGCTAAGTGAGTGGCCGTGGCCTTGGAACGTTGGGGATCTGCGTCCCTGCCTCCTTGGGCTGTTCTGGGCCTGCGCGAAGCGCAGGTCCAGAACAGCCCAAGGGACACAGGACCGCAGACACCAGTGTCCCAAAGCCACGGGCGGCCATTAGCCAGCAAACACCCGACCTCTCGCCGCGGCCCCACGGGCGCCCATTACGGGCCAATCGCTGCCCGCCCGCCCGCCCGCCCGCCACCACCATCCCGGACCCACCGGCGGCCATTTCGGCCCAATCCCCGGTCCTCTTTTCAAGCCCCCACGGGCGGCCACTTCAATCCAAATGTTGCCGCTGGCCCCCCGCCCGCCCTCCTTCCCGACTCCTGCGTCCCCGGTCCTCCTTTCACAGCCCCACGGGCGGCCATTTCCACCCAAATACTGCCGATGGCCGCCCGCCCTCCCTCCCGAGTCCTCCTTCCTCCCTCCCGAGTCCTCCTTACCCTGGCCATGTCCGTCGGGCTGAAAGCTACTGCATTAAAGAGAAAAAGAGGAGCTCGCAAGCAGAGCTCCTCTCTTTGCAACGGCTCTGTCCGAACTGACACTCTGGCCGTGAAGGACGCAATAGGCGTCCTTTGCGTCCAAACTGACAGTACGGGCAGAGGCTTTGCAAGAGAGAGGAGCTCTGCTTGCGAGCACCTCTCTCCCACTGACATGAGGCAGTTCTTGGGCGAAGGACTCTCCTCATGGGAGGGCGGCCGGGAAGACAGTGGTGACGGCTCCATGGGCCAATTGCGCCCGGAAAAATATTCCAGACCTTCGGAGGAAGGGCGGCCGGGAGGGCAGCGGAGCAGGCGGCAACGGCACCATTTCCATGGGACGATCTGGACTTTAATACTGTGGGGAGGGGGGTGGGGGGAGTACCACACAAGCACACACACACCCTTTGCTTAATTATTTACTATTTGTGAAGATGACTGTAATTGTTCAAAATTATAGAACTTTCCAATACTACTTTGCATACTGCGCAGAGATCCACAGCTCTGAGATGTGCATGTACTGCTTGCAAGCCACTCCAAAGTGCAACCACTCTGGGGCCACTAAGCAGTGCATAATTCTAATTGTGATGGTACTCTCATTTTTCCCAATGGGTGTGCAAAACAAAGACAGAGAGAAAGAGAGAGACAGACAGACAGACAAAAAAATAGACAGACAGCAAAAGACAAAACAAGGAATGAGGGAGGGAGACAGAACAATAGAGAAAAGAAAAGAAATAAAGAAGGAAAAACAGAGAAAAGAGAGAGATGGGAAAGAAAAGAACAAAATAAAGAGAGAGGAAGGGAAAATAAGAGAGATAAAAGTGAAGAACAAAGGGAAAAAACAAAAGATAGAAAAAGAGAAAAAGGAAAACACACACACACAAAAACCCCACAGAACACACCCATTATAGAAAGAAGAGAGAAAAAGATAACGAAGAGAATAAAACATATAAAAAACAAAACAAAAAAAATATAGAAGGAAAAGGAGAACAAGAAAAGGAAGGAAAGGAGAGAAAGGAAGAGAGACAGGGACAAAAAAAAAAGCAATAGAAAGGAAGAACGCTTAAAGCGGGGGGGGAGCTAGCGCCCGTTATTATAACGGGCTTAAAAATACTAGTTGACAATAAAATTCTGGCATCCCAGGTCCTTGGGAAGGACTCGATGTCTGGATAAAACAAACCAGTCAATAACACCTGTCTGACTGTGTAAACAAGAAATAATAATATAACTTTTACATTTATAGCCCGCTCTTCCTCCAAGGAGCCCAGAGCGGTACTACATACTTGAGTTCCTCCTCACAACAACCCTGTGAAGTAGGTTAGGCTGAGAGAGAAGTGACTGGCCCAGAGTCACCCAGCAAGTCTTATGGCTGAATGGGGATTTGAACTCGGGTCTCCCCAGTCCTAGTCCCGCACTCTAACCACTACACCACGCTGACTCCCTGTGTTAATAGAAATATGTGGGGTGCACAAGCATGCTAGAGGCATCCCCCTACAAGTGGTAAGTGATGTAAGGGCAGCTCATGCTGTGTATGTGTGCTGTGTATGTGAGAAGCTGTCCATACAAGAAGCTCAGTTGCAGCTGTGCTGATACACACCTTTTCTACCCTGTCATTACACAGAGAAAGCTTGTATGATATCTCTGTAGAGGGCCAACGAACTTTGTACATTCAAAGCTCTTGTTTATGCATGGTATAAATTGGCCCCTCCACTTTTTCTTGCTTGCAGCCTAGGCCTAGTTCTTACATATGCCTGTCTGCCTGGTCTCTACCACTTCAAACAACAGGTGGGGCTCATGTGGCTGAATGCTTCTCCATACACAAAGTTCCACACACAAAGAAGTAGCAAGTTAGGGAGAAGGCTTGGCTAGAACTGTTCTGCCTTACACACTAGTTTTGTATATGCATCTTGGTTTTTTCTTCTTCTTTCTTTTAGTATGCAGGAGCATTGAGTCAGAATTCCCATCTGCAGCATGGAGTGGCACAGTTCAGGGTCAGGTTTATCATCTCAGTAAGAACTGGGCTTCACTGATAGCCTGTAACATACTGCACTGCTGGGCAGATTGCCTGGAGTGCCATTTCTGGTATCAGTTACTTGGGACGGGGAGTAGAGATTTTGCTGGGACAAACATTCAAAATTCTGCTCCTTGACATATTCAAGATGAAACTGCCAAAAAATAATAATAATGGCAGTGTATTTTAAGAATGCTTTGAAGCTGCTTTTTATGCCTCCCAATAATCAGCTGCTGCTGAGCCATATCACAGATCGCTTGAAACATGGTATGAGGAATGGGTGACTGCTTTTTC
Source organism: Hemicordylus capensis (assembly GCF_027244095.1). Classification (NCBI taxonomy): domain Eukaryota; kingdom Metazoa; phylum Chordata; class Lepidosauria; order Squamata; family Cordylidae; genus Hemicordylus; species Hemicordylus capensis. Next base: position 238,627,858 of record NC_069657.1, on the reverse strand, counting down.
CCTAGTGCCCCTACAAACCTGACCTTCAAAAGCAGGGGTCCCGTCCCTCCCGCATAGTGAGAACAGTTTATTATGTTAGAAGTTTTGAAGAAATTCTCCCTTTTATTCCATGGAGAATTAAACTGCCATTTTGAGCATTTTCATGTTTGTTTTACAGCTTGGATTAAAAAACAAACAATGCTTAATTTTCTTTAATGAGTTTTCTGTGTATGGAAGTGGAATCATAGGAACATAGGAAGCTGCCTTATTCCAAGTCAGACTCTTGGTCCATCTAGCTCAGTATTGTCTACACCGACTGGTAAGCAGTGGGCTGGTTAAGACGTAATGGAAAACAGTTGTTTCTTGCTTGAAGATGTAGCAAAAGAAAACAAAGCCCTATTTGGATTCAACAATATATCCAAACACCAACAGGGGAGTCCTGTTTAATATATCCAAACATCATTTATTTTGCATACATTTTATTGAAAAATGCAGATATATTTTTTGATTCAGCATCATTGCAATTTATGCAATTGTACAATCTTTTAAGTATATAGATTTATGATGATTGTATTAAAATATCAGTATATAATACTTGGATTCCCTGTTGAGGTTTGAAGATGTAGTAGGCAGAAGCCTTGGACACATTCATGCACAGTTTAAAGCTTTGAGTTGTTGATAAACCACAGGTTGCTGCTACATTCCAACTCAGGTAGCTGATTTATTCAAACCACAGTTAGGTAAAAAGATGAAACTATAGTTTCAGATCCTTCTGGTTTATTGCCTGTGTTTTGAACAAACCACAGTTGCCCGAGCTCATGGAAAATTCTGGTTTACTAAAACCCAAACATGGAAGCTTTCAGCTGCATATGGAGGAGGAAACGGGAAGTGGAGCACATGACCCCAAGCCTTGCACCTGCTTGTCCTCATAACAGGAGACCATAGTTTCTTGTTGTATCTTAACTGAGCCAATGACTGGAAAATTCCGTATAGGTAAGCCAGCACTCTAGCCACATACTTGTAGTGCAATGCTTTAACTTCTTACGAAGTTTTGAACAGAATTTGTTTTTACCTTTTCCAAACTTGCTTTTCTCCTGGTCTTCAATTATGATTACCTTGGCAGCTAGTGCTTTCCTGTTTTTGAGGCAGTTCCCACGATCAGTGGGAGCTGCCCAAATGAGCTGCAGATAAGCAGTCAGTCTGCTCCGGGCGGCCGCAGTGGCCACCCACACAACTGCTGGCTCCGTCACGGAGCTCTCCTAGCCCGATTTTTGCTGGTCGTGAGAATAACCTCATTGTTTCCTTCACCCACAGAAGCAGGCTTTTCAAAAGCATCAATATTGTGTAAGATTCTTACGTGCCTGCTTGTGTGTCTTAAATATCTCCTAAGTCAGCATCTACTGAAGGGGGAAAATTATACTTGACCGTCCTTAGTGCATTTATACTATTCACCCCCACCCCACCCCCTTTCAGTTAGGAACTTTGGGTGTTTTTCAGATGCTAATATAAAGCCATCTGCTTCTTTAGCTGAGGCAAGCAACTAAGCCACGTGACCTCGGTTATTTCCATTGCCCTCTTTCTGAGAACTCAGCTTAAACCCTGAACAATTTATCAGCTGATTAAGATACATATTTTTTAACATTTTTCAAAATCCCACTTCAACCTACTTTCTCATATCTTGCATTACAGGATACACACCATTTATAAAAAGGAAACTAAACTTATTGGAGAATTTCTATTTTATTGTGTTAGATGTTGTTACATTTCTTAATAGATTTCTTCCTTACACAGATAAAAGTGCAGTTTCTCTTATGCAGATGAAGAAACTTAACCCTGCCTTTTTGAACGTACTATTAACAATTGTTGATAAGCTTGAATCTTTATCCGTATAGGGCCACTTCATACATAGCTTTTAGTTACTGGATGAAGTGTATGGATGGGGAGGGGGTCACATACATCTGTGCACATAGACAGGTATGATGATCATACATATGTCTTTTACCTTGTGTATTAGTATTGGGATCCCCTAGAAAAATTTAGCCTTCTCAGCTTATGTACACATAGTAATATAAAGATGTATGTGAATATTTGTATATGATTACTATATGTACAGTTCCCCCCGCACCTATGTACATCTTTGTAGACAAAATATTGTGTGTAAAGTGGTGCTTATAGGATTACACGTGATGGCAAATTTGAATTGCAACTGCAGTTCATTTTATGGGATTAGAGTCTTGTGGAGGTTTAGGTCAAGCAAAACAAAGAGGAAAGAACCCACCCGTGACTAAGACGGAGATATATAAAAGTCATATATTACAAAAGACAATTAGAAATATGTATTAATAAGTAGAAAAATAGTAAGATAATTTCTTATTTCTTACAACTGTAAGAAAATTAATAATTGAACCAAACATGACAATTCAAATTGAAACATAAATAATAACATATATAATAATAATGGTGGTCAAGACATCTGGAGGAGATATTCCTGAAACAAGGCAAAAGGGGCTTGCTCAGGACCTAAATAAAGTAGGTAGGACTCTCAGCTGGCACAGGAAGATGATGTCTGAAACACGGCTGCCAAAAGAAATCGTAGATGATATGGTCTCAATTCAGTCCGTGCAGAAGTTGAAAGGTTTCATTCTACTGAGGCTACGCTGAGGCTACACTCGGCTGGACTTATTTTTGGAATCTGAAACCTTTCAACTTCAATATGAATTGTCATGTTTGGTTCAATTATTAATTTTCTTACAATTGTAAGAAATAAGAAATTATCTTACTATTTTTCTACTGATTATTAATACATATTTCTAATTGTCTTTTGCAATATATGACTTTTCTATATCTCCGTCTTAGTCACGGGTAGGTTCTTTCCTTTTTGTTTTGCTTGGTTGTATTCCTGTGATTGCCCTTGCTTTCGTTGAGGTTTAGGTCAGGCATATTGCTCTGGAACTATTATTCAAAGAAAGTACTTCCCATCTGCTATGAGAAAGAGATTTTGTACTACAAATGGCATGATTTCTTGGAATTAATACAAAATTAAATGATTTCTAGATTTTGAATTTTAGTCGCAGAAATTATTTAAGCAGCAATATCTGACCTATGTTAGAACTTGGTCTCCACTTCACTTTGCAGTTCACAGGGAATGGTCAGCTACACATATCTTCAAACCAGTTTCTCAGGTACCACCTTGGAGTTGGGAAGAGTTGGTGCATTCACTAGGGATCTATGGATGTGCACGAACCAGTTCAGAGGCCCTTTTATGGGCCTCCTAACCAGTTTGAAGGTCCAGCTGTTTGGATGGTTTGAAGGTGGGGGGTTCCCTTTAAGGAGCAAGGAGGGTGCTCTTCCCCACCCCATATTTCCCCCACTGGTAGTGTGTTGAAAAACGGCCCTGTGGGGCAGCAGCATACCTCCTTGCCGCCCCAGTGTGCGTTGAACCGGGAGTGCCCACTGCATGTGCACATATCGCGGGCATACACACTGAGCACTTTTGGTCCAATGCTCACTGGGGCAGCAAGGAGGTATGCTGCCACCCCGCGGGACCATTTTTCAACACAGCGCCAGCGAGGGAAACACGGGGGGTGGGTAAGAGCACCCTCCCTGCTCCTTAAAGGTAACCCCCCACCGACTTCGAATCAGCCATTGCCAGTTCAGTGCACATCCCTAACATTCACTACAGGGCAAGCACCCTGTGCCGTTAATAGTTATGTGTATGGAAGGGAGAATGTTGGTGGACTTAGCAGTGTGATGGAAGCTGTTGTACTCGTCTAAATTATCTCTGCTCTGTATAGTTCCTAAAGGTATTAAAGGAGCCTGGTTCTGTATTGTATCTGGCACTGCTGAAACACGTGAATCTCAAACTTTGGGAATGTCATTTCACTCAGTGTTCACACTTCAAATTCTGGTTAGAATATTCCAAACATCACAATTTTCCCCAAGCAAGCTTATGTTAACAGAACTCTAATGCTCACTTTCACATATGATTGTTTTACATTAGATAATGCAGGGCATTTCTTCTCACTGAGTATTATAAATAAAAATATTATCTGAACTAAAAACAGAAAAGAGTTAGGAAAATGAAATAAATATTACCTATGTTGATGAGTTAGAATTTTGCTTTTTAATGTAACTCTTTTCTAGAATTACCTAGGAAAACAGTTTCTTAGCCTTTAGTTAAACAGCTTAAAAATACTTATTTTCCTTGGATAATTTTTAGACTGATAATTATACATTCCCTAGAAAGAGATTCAAGGAGAAGTAGCAGTATCCTTTAAAATTCACATTGTTCCTGTTTTTAGGTATATATTAAGAGCTGGGCTTTGCATTGTCAACTAATCCAGAGGACAGTGTGCTTGAACACTACAACCAGGTCAGTGTGTTTGAGTTTCTGTTGTAAGGATAAAAGACGATTAACATATAATTATTTTTAACACGTTGCGATACAGAAATCCTCAACTGTTGATAGGATTAGTGGCATGTAGTTGCTGGCCAGAAACAGACTTAAGGGTGGCTTTTTCTTTTCTTTCTTTCTTTTTTGCAAAATTGGATAATGGGAAAATGCAAACATTTCTAAGAGCTGTGCATGTGCTTTAGTGTTTAAAAAATGACAGCTGGGATTAGAGGACTCACCATGAGCAGCAAGGCTGATGGAATGAACTAAATCACATTGAAGTTATATGGCCAGACTTTTGGGGAAAGATGTATTGTGCTTGGAGGAGGGACTTAATCTTTTACTTTTTGTGTATTGGCATATATGTGCTTATAATTTAATTTAAAAGAGGAGTTGCTTTGTACATCATGCTTTTTTCAACTTGACTGTTGAAATAAAAAATGTTTTTGACTGATCTTGCAACTGCATCCCTTTTGGGAGGCTATTGAATTGGCTTTTGTGCGTGTTCTGAGAACTTCTTGACTGAACTACTGTAACCTTCTATATATGGGTCTCCCCTTGAAGTCACTTGGGAAAGGTCAGCTGTTCAGAATGAAGTAGCTCAGCTTTTTTCTGGAGCTAGAATCCCCTTTGGTATGTTTCCCAGACTATGGGAAACACTCATATCCGGCAGCAGCGATATAGGAAGATTCTGAAAGGCATCATCTCATACTAGGAGATGGCAAGGATTAACCCCTCCTGTATTCTACCAAAAACAACCACAGTGCTCTGTGGTCACCAGGAGTCGACACTGACTCAACAGCACACTTTACTTAGCTGCTAAGCATGCAGAATGTTTGTTCACAATTATTCCTGGTTGTTGCTTTACTTTCGAACTTAATTAAAAATCCTGGTTTGACTTTTAAATCCCTAAGCAGCATGGCTCTGGGATGAATAAGGGAATTCTACTAGTGAGAATAAAATTGCCATCTGCATTATTAGGAACACAGCCTTTTCAGTGGTGACACTGGAGTTATGCACTTTTCCTCCTAGTGAGAGCTAATCCTATTGATCTGGTAGTTTTGAAAACCTTTATTTTTCACAAAGCCCTTTGTGACTAGGAAGTCTCTTGATTTTAATTTGCTGGCACTGCTTTTAAGTGTATTTGTTTTTATCAACCATATTGTTTTAAATGTGTGCTCATTTTGATGTGTTTGTTGTAAACTACTGTGAGTGTTTAGCTGAAAAGTGGGGTATGGTTAAATAATAATAATAATAATAATAATGATAAAATAATCTTTAGGTGTATACATAAAAATGTACACTGTAAATGTGAGAAACAAATGTTTGAAAACACATACATCCTGCGGGTATTAAGGGAGTTGTGATTTGCGGCAACTCCTTGTTGAGTTTATTATGCTTTATAGCTGACCTGGGTCATGTGTGAAATGTTTTCCAAATAGCAAGTTATAGAGTTCCTCTTGCTTCATTATTTTTAATTATTTACTTTTTATTTAAAATATATCTATACCGCCCAAAACTTGCTTCTCTGTGTGGTTTACAATTAAAATCATTTAAAACATTAAAAACATTTACAATCTAGTTTTAAAACCCGAGTTCTAATTATTTAAAACTTATTAAGATCTTTGATCCATGGGAAATTTTCTTAAGCATTTTATCTATTTACTTATTTATATGCAAACTGCTTGAGAAACTTCTGTTGAAATGAGGTATATAAATATTAGTTGTTTTTGTATTAAAAGCATTATACATTAGAGCTAGTACATGAACAATAGACCTTTTTGTAGTTTCTAGCCAATTCTATTTTATACATTCTGTAGATGATCTCTTTCTTAAGAGAGGACTGTTTCTCCTAATATTCTAAATAGTGTTACCTTCACAGAGATTTGGTTTTGAAAACTCATGTATTATTATTATTATTATTATTATTATTATTATTATTATTATTATTATTATTACATTTATATCCCGCTCTTCCTCCAAGGAGCCCAGAGCAGTGTACTACATACTTGAGTTTCTCTTTCACAACAACCCTGTGAAGTAGGTTAGGCTGAGAGAGAAGTGACTGGCCCAGAGTCACCCAGCTAGTTTCATGGCTGAATGGGGATTTGAACTCGGGTCTCCCCGGACCTAGTCCAGCACTCTAACCACTAGGGATGTGTGAGCTGGCTCGACCGAAGCCAGTTTGACATCGAACTGGTCCGGCTCGAGGGCTTGCCCTCAAGCCGACCCGGTCCTGGTTTGGCTCAAGCTTGAGCCAAACCTCCCCCACACACTGGCTCTGGGCCAGTTCGGGGGTTCTAATGTAAAAATATTTTTTGTTAAGACTCACCGGATGCAGGGGGTGTCCCCTGGCAATTTTCCTACCCCAGCTGGTCTCCCCCAGTCTCAAAATGGCCCAGTTTGGGTGGTTTTTGGCCTGTTCTGGGCCTCTGTGTACTGGCAGTGGCCATTTTTGAGGCTGCTGCGCATGTGCAATGGCCATCTGTGTGACTGAGGCTGCGGCAGCGCACCCCAGAGGCGGTGAGTCCTTTTATATAACATTAGAACCCCCAAACCGGCTCAAATTCTATCTGAGCCAGGGGGTGTTTTAGGGGTGCACACAACTGAACATGCCTGGTTCTGTTTGGGTCTGGTTTGGACTCAAACCAGGCTAACCAGTTTTGTGCACACCCCTAGTATGAAAGGAAACGACAAGTACCCTAATGAAATATCCTGACCTAAACTCAAAGGAAATAAACATAAGCCCTCTGCAGACTGTTCAACAGTATGCAATGAAGATGGAGGCGGACAGGGAAAATGAACTGTGACTGCTGGCTCTGCCTCCAGCCTCCAACATTGGTGGGAACTTGGTGGAGAGGCTCTAATGCATAATGTGAAGGCTCTCAAATCATAATGTACCATCAGTCTTTCCAGGGATACAGACCACAGGTTCAGTACACCTGTATAGTTCCATCTTGCATGGGGCCATGTATGTGAAGTACAGTGTTGGCCATTTTCAAGATGATGGCACCCCAACATATCTGTGCAATGTGTTCCTGCTTCATTATTTGGTAGAAATCAATAATGTTACTTTTGAAAGTTCAGGGAGATTTGCTGGAGAATGGCCAACAGTGCAAGCATACATTTGTATTCTGTGAAAGCTCAGCCCATTCTAAGTCCTAAATCTGGGAATAATCTTGCTAGAATAAAGCACTTAAGCCCCATTCGGTTTAGTGGGAGACTTAAATTAATTACTTAATTGTGGACTCCGCCATTTGTTACCAATGTATGTAAATCTCTCTTCTTTTATCTTTGATTTCGACACATTACTTAAGCATGCTCAGCAGTTAAAGGCAGCAAGAAGTCACTTGCTCACAACTGACTTGTGTCCAAAGTATATTTTATTTATTTATTTAATCATATTTTTACACCGCCCAAAACTCACGTCTCTGGGAAGTTTACAACAAGATTAAAAAGTAAAACATTAATTAAAAACAAAAACAAAACAAAACAAAAATTTAAAAGCAAGAAATGTAAAACACAATTTAAATTTTTTAAAAACAATATTCTAAAAACAACAATCAAAACAATATCATTTAAAAGCCTGGGTGAAGAAATGCATCTTTAAGGACTTTTTAAAGGATGTCAGAGATGGGGAGGCTCTTATTGCACTAGGAAGCGCATTCCAAAGCCTCGGGGCAGCAACGGAGAAGGCCCGTCCCTGAGTAGCCACCAGACAAGCCGGTGGCAAATGCAGACGGACCTCTCCAGCAGATCTCAGTGGGCGGTGGGGTTCATTACGAAGAAGCCGTTCTCTTAAAAACCCAGGGCCCAAGCTGTTTAGGGCTTTATAGGTTATGACCAACACCTTGTATTTTGCCCGGAAACATATTGGCAGCCAGTGTAATTCCTTCAATACGGGAGTAATATGGTCTCTCCTAGATGACCCAGAGACCAGCCTGGCTGCTGCATTCTGGACCAACTGTAGTTTCCAGACTACATACAAGGGCAGCCCCACATAGAGCGCATTGCTGTAATCCAGTCTGGAGGTTACCAGCAGATATACCACTGTTTTGAGGTCGTCTAACTTAAGAAACGGACGCAGCTGGCGTATCAGCCGAAGCTGATAGAAGGCACTTCTGACCACTGTCTCAACCTGGGACACCAAGGAGAGACTTGGATCCAGAAGCACCCCTAAACTGACTACCTGTTCCTTCTTGAGAAGTGTGACCCCATCCAGAACAGGCAGATCAAACTCGTCTCTCGAGTTCCAACTCCGCACAATGAGTACCTCCGTCTTATCTGGATTCAGTCTCAGTTTGTTATCCCTCATCCAGCCCACTACCGCCTCCAGGCAGGCATTTAGGGAGGTTATGCCCTCTCCCAATGATGCTGACATGGAGAAATAGATTTGGGTGTCATCAGCATACTGATAGCACCCTGCACCAAATCTCCTGATGATCTCTCCCAGCGGTTTCATGTAGATGTTAAACAACATCGGAGACAATACGGAGCCCTGAGGGACACCATACAAAAGTTCAGATTTTGAAGAACAGCAGTCTCCAAGGGACACCATCTGGAACCTGCCTGAGAGGTAGGAGCGGAACCACTACAAAGCAGTGCCTCCCACCCCCAAGCCCCTCAGACGCTCCAGAAGGATACTATGGTAGATAGTATCGAAAGCCGCCAAGAGGTCCAGAAGGACCAACAGAGTCACACTTCCTCTGTCAATTCCCAGTTGGAGATCATCCATCAGGCCGACCAAGGCAGTCTCCACCCCATAGCCAGCTTATTATATTAGGCTTTAGATTACTAAAATTGCTGTATCCACACCACCTGGAATTTTGAAGAAGGTGGCATTTGTTGTTGTTATGCAGTAACATTTTTATGGTTCTTGCCTGGACTACAGCAGCAGAGTCAACATCTTTGGGAACAGAACTGAACAGAGCTTATTAAGTTTTTGTGGATGTTTGTTTAGTCAATAAAAATGATATCTTGGCATTTTCCCTTTAAAAACCCCACTTTGTTTCTTAGAAAATGATTAAAATGATGTTGCTGTGAATCATCCACTAGTGACATAAAATATTTGATATGACATTTTGCTTTTTTTAAAAAAAAGTTCTCTCCATTTCTCATATCCTGTTTATTTAGCACATTACTCCTTAGACATTTTTTTTACTACTTATGTGCACATTATGGGCTGTTCACAAGTGCTGAACTTTTGTTGAACCTTTAAATACCTAAAGGGCAGAACTGGGAAAATCCCAGACATCTGGATTGTGAATACCTAAAAACTTAATATTAGCATCTGGAAATTCAAAATACTACTTGAACATATGAAGCTGACCCCAGAAATGACCCCCTGATGCCCAAAATTACCCCACACCCCCCCAGTTTTTTTTAAAAAACCATCAAACCGCAGATACTTGGGTCATGGTTGGTGAGGGCGCTCACTATTTCCCAGTCTCAGATACTCAAATCCATGATTGGGAAAACCACAATAGGTGAGGGACGACTTTTATTCTGTAATGGCCACGCACTAGCCAGGCCATAAGCAGGCTAGCCCTTTATAGGGCTGTTGCCTATGCAATTGGGAGAAGCCACTCAACATTTGATGCTGTCCTCCAAGTATTGAAACATTTTCCAGACTTTTGGAATGGTGTTAGAAATGGCTTTTGATTTCATTTTTTGCAGTTAGTCAAATGGTATGAAAATGGTAAGCTTGTCAAAAATTTGATAAATGAATGAAGAATAGCACATCTTTAAAAAAAATAAAAATCAGTACAGTAAGGGATAATTACCTACGGTATGGTTAAGTTACAATCATGTATTAATCATTTCTTCAGCACTCTTATATCTGTTATTTGATGAATGCATGCTTTGTATTGAGGAGCTCTTTCTACATGCGACTCTTCAGGAGAGTGAAGAACTGAAAGTGCTAACTTTTCATTGTTGAGTGAATCAGAAAAACAAAGCATAGAACAGGAATATATTCACTGCAGTGTTTTCAGGAGCACAAGGAACATTAAGACGGATCAGGGAGCACCTTTTTTCAGGGACTTGTGTGGGTGGGAGTGTGACTGAATAAAAGACATGTTCCCGTATTGATGCTATCAGTCAGTTATCACTCATTCAATTGAAAGGCACAAATGGGCTATGAATGCGTACATGATGTGAAATAAGGTTTCTTTGAAGGAAGCCAGCTATTAGAAGAAACCATAGCTATAAGAAATAAGCTCAGATCCTCCCACCCATGTCTAAATTGAAGGATAGTCCTATATCACAGGGCTGGTTTGTGGTTTTTTAACCTCAGATTTCCCACCCCCTCCAAATTTTCATTTTGTAACATGAAGAAATCATGAGATAAGGAAAAACCCCAGCTTCCTTTTCTCCTCACACTTCTACTTTTTATTGAGGAAAGTCAGAAAGGGGAATGCTCATGTTTTGTGAGCATGTGACAGGCTCCAGGGGTTTATGTAAACCATAAAACATTGTAATGTGTGAATAAGAATTTCAAAAGATCTGCTTCTGGTTCTGCCATTGACACTTCTGCACAGCACTTTGAGTGTTAAGTTGCTCGCATTCGCCAGGAGTTAGACTCTGCAGCTGATGCAATGTCATTGGGAGGGGTGTCCAGAGTACTTTGTCCAGTTTTTCTGAAAGAGGTTCAATTGTTGGTGTCCGAGAATGTGGACAAGGCATTTAGTCGAGTTTGGCCTACCTCGTGAATACTTGACCCTTGCCCTTCATGGCTTATTAAATCTAGTAGGGAGGGAATTTTTATCTGTGCCCAGCAGGTTCTAAATGCCTCATTGAGAGAGAGAGTGGTCCCAGCTTTGTTGAAGAAACCTATTTGACCACTCCTAAAGAAACCCAGTCTGGACCCAGAGGATGTAAACATATATAGACCTGTGGCCAATATTCCCTTCCTGGGCAAGATGCTTGAGCATGTAGTGGCTGACCAGTTCTAGACACTCTTGGAGGAAACGGATTATGTAGATCCATTTCAGTCAAGTTTCAGACCTGGCTTTGGAACAGAAACTGCTTTTGTCGCCCAGTGAGATGGCCTGTGTAGAGAGAGAGATGGGGGAATGCAACCGTGTTAATTCTCTAAAACCTCTCACTGGCTTTCAATACCATTGACCATGGTATCCTTTTTGGGTGTGGGAGGCACTGCTTGGAGGTGGTTCTGCTCCTACCAGAAGAGCCAGCATAGCATAGTGGTTAGAGTGTTGGACTAGGACTGTGAAAACCCAAGTTTGAATCCCCATTCAACCATGAAACTCACTGGGTGACTCTGGGCCAGTCATATATCTCTTAGCCTAACCTATCTCACAAGATTGTTGTGAGGATAAAAATAGCCATGTACACTGCTCTGAGCTCCTCAGAGGAAGAGTGGGATATAAATATAATAAAATCAATCAATCAATCAATATCTCAAGGCCCATTTTCAACCCCTTGGCAATTATGCTTTGGGGTTCCACAGCGTTCCATTCTTTCCCCTCTGTTGTTTAACATCTACATGAAACCGCTGGGAGAAGTCATCTGGAGATGTGGACTGAGGTGATATTCAGTTGTATCACTCTTTTTCATCAGATGCAAGTGAAGCGGTGACTGTCCTGAATCAGTGCTTGGATGCAGTAATGGACTGGACGGGGGTGAACAAGTTGAGACTCAATCCAGACAAGACTGAAGTACTGTTTTGTCTAGATGGTGACCATAATTGGTGCGCATTGATCCAGCTTTTTCACTAGAGGCTCAAGTGGCCTCTGTGGAAGCCTTTTATCAGCTTCGGCTGATACGCCAACCACAGCCTCCCCCATGAGGTTTGCCTGGCACCATCACTTTGTTCTTTTAGATGCCTGGTGAAGACCTTTTTCTTCACTCAGGCTTTTAAAAATTGATTTAAAAAACACACACCACGTTTTAAAATTGTTTTGTATCGTCATCATCATCATCATCATCATCATCTTGTGTGTGTTGTGTTCTGATGCTTTTTGTGTGTGTTTATTGGATGTTTGAATGTTATGTTGTGAGCCACCCAGAGAACAATTTGTTATGGGGCAGCTAACAAAGAAAATTAATTAATTAATTAATATATTGTTATTATTTTGTTCTGACTTCAGATGAATGGGATGATTTAAATGAAATTGCAGTATCTGTGAAGTAGTTTTCAGCAGAATTCAGGTTGAGATATTTAAGATAACATCATCTTCACCATGAGCCCCATTGCCCTTTGAGATCACCTCTGGAGAGGTCCATCTGCAGTTGCCACCACCTCATTTAGTGACCGCTCAGGGATGGGCCTTCTCTGTTGCCACCATGAGACTTTGGAATATGCTCCCTGCTGAAATAAGGGCCTCCCCCATCTCGGACAGCTTTTAAAAGGTCTTTAAAGACAAACTTATTCACCCAAGATTTTTAACTAGAATTCTGGTTTTAAATTGTTTTGATGTTTTTTGTTTTTAATTTCTTTTATGTTGCTGTAAAGTGCCCAGAGACTCAGGTTTCGGGCAGTGTACAAATATAAATAAATACTGATAAAGGAGGGCCAGAGGAAAGAAAGTTGCAGTAGTCAAGGCAGAAGATGACCAGAGAATGAGTGAGAGTTTTAGTTGAGGGGATAAAGAGGAAGAGGTGGGGTTTTGCAATGTGGTACAGACTTGGGAATAGATTGGATGTGGGGAACAAAAGAGATGGAGGAATCTAAGACAGAATGAAGGCTCTATGCCTGGGCAACAGAGAGAATGGTGATGGAAGGCAATTGAGGAGAGGAAGGATAAGCAGGCCAAGCTTTATTATGGCATAGTCTAATTAACAGCAGAGATTAAAATATCCCATATTGAAATTACGGAAGCTTATCTGGCATGGATGGACATAACTAAAGGGGGGGGTCTCTAACTGCTGTAATGCTAATTCTTTAACACTGTATCATTCCCCCTCTCTCTCATTGTGCCAGGGATGCATTACATCCCACAGGGTTGTTTTCTTCTTCTTCTCATGTTAAGGCCCTCCCTCCAGTAACCCTGTCCATCACAATGATGGACATTTTGCTAATATGAAATAAAGCCTAGGAAGGACAGAGAGACATTCTGAGGACAGAGAGAAAGAGATGTATTACTTATTTGGCAATGTAATCTCAAAACGAAGGGTGAATTAATGCCTAGTCAATTTTTTAGCCTACTTTCCAGTAGGCTTATGAGATCACCCGGCATTCCGTGTGTGTCTGTCCATGTGTGTGTCCCACCCTATCAATTTCACAGTGCCTGGATCAATATGAACCAAATCGGGCACAGTTGTAGGGACACCACAAAGTCGCAATTTGTGATGCCATCCACCCTGATTCAAGATGGTGGACACGTGAATGTTTGAGGCGCAAGTGGGCTAACTTATAAACCAGCTAACCAATCTGAACTAAATTTGCTACACATGTAGTGAGTGACACATAGGGACACCTCAATGGTGTAGTTTGTAATAATGTCATCCACCCAGATTCAATATGGCAGACACGTGAACATCAGAGGTGCAAGTGGGAACTGATTAGGGCAAAATTTGGTACAGTTGTAGGGACACCTCAAAAGCATAGTTTGTGATGATTTCATCCACCCCAATTCAAGATGGTGGACACATGGACATTTGAGGTGCAAGTGGGCTAATGTGTGAACTGCCTAACCGATTTGGACCAAATTTAGTCCATATAGGATTAGTGAAAGGAAAGTAGGCAGATTAGTTCTTACTAGAACAACTTGTACAAGAGCATTAGGACCCAGCATTGGTTCTGACTGTTTGGATGCAGTGCTAATACTGTTTGTAGTGTTAGCACTATTTCTATTAATATTTATTTGGTACCCAAAATATTCACTGTTAATGCTGTTACACAGTATAGTAACTTCCTGCTGTGAGTAATGAGCTCCTCCGCAGGTTCTTTGTTCACTGCTGATCTCCAAGTTTTAGGCATGTTTTTTTCAGTCAGTGAGAACTACAGAGGAATATTTCCCTTTAACTGATTCATTGGCTCCAAGAAAACTACCAGCATGTCCCTATTCAGTTCATTCAAGCTATTAAATAAATCTATTTCTGTCAATTTATGCTGCTTGCCTAACTCACCATTTGCTGTTTCTTTATATAAAATGATACCCTGATTGATACTGCATTCTGTAATAAAGTCAGCTTCAAATAGAAGGTTCCTAAAAGAAACACACACACACACACACCACACCACACACCCCGTACGGTATGAATGCCATAAGCAGCAGAAGCAGCAATTGTGTGTAGAATCCCTGGACTCGAAGGAAGACAGGAAAGATCTAGGACAAGGGTGCCCAAACTTGGCCCTCCAGCTGTTGTTGAACTACAAATACCATCATTCGCAGCCACCCTGATGCCCACCCCTGATCTAGGAAATGCTGCGCTTGTGGCTATGCATGTTGCTGGCCCAGCTTTAGCTCTGTCATTTCTGTAGTATCTCCCAAGCAGTCTCTTTTATAGTCCAAGAAGCCAGTCAAGCTTTAATCCAGGGCTGTACAACTTTGGCCCTCCAGCTGCTGTTGGACTGTAACTCCCACCTGACGATTGGCCACTGTGGCTGAGGATGATGGGAGTTGTAGTCCTATAACAACTGGAGGGCCAGAGTAGTACATCCCTGCTATAGTCTGATCCATCTTTGGCAGTTTGACCTTTCATGTGCTCATGCTTACAAGGAAATGGGGCATGAAGCAAGCAACAATCTTAATAGCCAGAGTAAACGCATCTGTTTAGAGCAGTAGTTTTCAAACTCCCTTTTCCACTACCCAGTTGAAGGCAATAATTTATTCTTTTAAGGGTGTTCATATTCTATTCCGGGCTCAGAACAGAATGCAAAACGTTCCGTGCACGTGTTCTGTCTAGTACAAATAAAGTGTGCAGTATCATTCAAAATATATTTCTTATACAGTTGTGG
Organism: Hemicordylus capensis; assembly: GCF_027244095.1. Taxonomy (NCBI): domain Eukaryota; kingdom Metazoa; phylum Chordata; class Lepidosauria; order Squamata; family Cordylidae; genus Hemicordylus; species Hemicordylus capensis. The sequence goes on along the minus strand of NC_069657.1, from coordinate 238,612,565 downwards.
AAGAGAACCTTGTATCTTTCAGAATCAATTAATTTAAAATATGTTACTTATTTTGCTACACCTTTCATATTGGTAATTTTTTTGGAATTATGGTAGAATATGAAAGGTACTGTATAAGAAATATATTTGGGATCTTGATATCCAGGGATTGTATTCCATACTTTTTATTCATTTGTCTACTCTGTACCTTGTTTCTTTTCATATTCTACCATAATTATAAGGTACAGAGTAGACAAATGAATAAAACGTATGGTATACAATCCCTGGATATCAAGATCCCTGAAACAGTATGCTGTCTGGTGTCCCAGGTTGAGATCGTGGCCAGAGGTGCTTTCTGTCAGCTTCGGCTGATAGGCAGCTGCATCTATTTCTTCAATGACCTCAGAACAGTGGTACATATGCTGGTAACCTCCAGACCTGGCTATTGCAGTTTCGCTCTATGTGGGGCTGCCTTTGTACATAGTCCGGAAACTGCAGTTGGTACAGAAGTAGCCAGGTTGATATCTGGGCTATCTTGGAGAGACCATATTACTCCTATATGAAAAGAGCTACACTGGATCCTGATAAGTTTCCGGGCAAAATGCAAGGTGCTGGCTATAAACTATCAAGCCCTAAACAGCTTTGGCCCTGGGTATTTAAGAGAACGTATTCTTCACTATGAGCCCCACTGTTCGACTGCAGTTGCCACCAGCTCATCTGGGGGCTACATAGGGATGGGGCTTCTCTGTTGCCACCCTGAGACTCTGGAATGCAGCCCCAGGTGAGATAAGAGGCTCCCCATCTTTGATAACTTTAAAAAAGTCTCTAAAGACTTATTTTTTTCACCCAAATCTTTTAACTTTACTGTGGTTTTTAATTGTTTTAAGGTTTTCATTTTTAATGTGTTTTATGTTGTTGTAAACTGCCCAGAGATGGGAGTTTGGGATGGTCTACAAATTTGAATAAATAAATAAATGGTTGCACCACAGAATTTGCACTCTGAAGAACCATTAGACTTGAGAGCTTGAAGTTTTATCTGTACAACAACAAAAGTTTAGGACAGTTTTTAAAGTAGACTCAACTGTTCTCCATGGAAACCTTTTATTATCATTTCCTTCTTTCAGTTCAGACTGCTTAGAAACTCTCTGGAATCCTGTCTGTTACCTGATATATTAGATTTAATAACACTGAAGAAATTGTCACCTAGTGCCCAGTGTGCACCCATCAAAATAGTGAAAGGTGAATACTTATGACTATTTGCTTAATCCAGAATGCAAGATTTTTCAAGAACACTTTAAAAAACAACAACTGAGAGGTTCCTTTCTCTTACTTTAATGGATAAAAGCTGTGAGGAATAATACAGTAGTGAATAGCAAAGCCTGTGGTGCTGGTGTGTACATTTATTCTTCATAAAAATTTTCAGCACTGTACTTCCATTGATTTTGACTACAGTACTTAATTGGTTCTTCTGCCTGGTACAATGTGCCAAAGGCTTAGGAAAGCTGACCCACCCCATCCTATTAATCTGCTTTCTAGGTTCCCGGGGATAAAAGAGATACTTGTTTCCCCTCTAAGTGTGCTGGAAAACAGGCCTCATTAAATTAATTTCTTGGAATAAGGGATATCAGCGTGTTAAATGAGTTCTCTGTCCACATTTTCAAAGGGGTTGCGTAACATGGGTGCCTAGACAGTGCTAGAGGCTAGGGGAGTTAGCAACCGTTTCCTGAGCTTTACTTCCAGTCATTTACAAATCATAGGACCAGTTCAGGCATTTTGCTACACCAGGGCCAGGCAACAGTTGAAGCACTCTTTTTAGATATCTTATGAAACAAAATTATTAAAATTGGGAAAGTTGTAAATTTACGCAAACACTTCTCCCACACTGACAAAAACCCCCTGAAGAAAGGAGATGTTTCAGAAAGCTCCAAACTTCAGGTTAGTAGGTTCTTTTCCTTCCGCTTTTATTTTTGAGCCACACCATTATAGGACAGACAGTAGCAAGAAGGCCAAACTCTATTATTTAGTTAGAGAGAGTGCCCCTCCACTACCAAGCAGCAAATTTTAGGATACCTTTTAGATGCAACAATTATTTAGTTTTATTCATTTTTATCACAATAGTAGAGGTGGGGCACCATTTGGGTTTTCCTCATCCAGAACCACTGTGTAGGAATGTGCATGGGACCAGTTCAAAAGACCGGTGGTTTGGCCGGTTTGAGGGGTGGGGGTGGGGTTGTGTCTCTTTAAGGATGGGGAAGGGTGCTCTTACCCCTCCCTCTGCATTTCCCCCACTGGCGCTGCCTTTTTAAACGGTCTGGTGGCAGCTTACCTCCTTGCTGTCCTGGTGCCTCCTTGGACCGGATGTTGCTGCTGTGCCAGTGGGGAAAATGCGATGGGAGAGGTAAGAGCACCCTCCTCCATCCTTAAAGAGATTCCACACACCGCCACTTTTGAACTGACAGGCGCCAGTTCCGTGCACACCACTACCAGCATGTCTTGGGCTATCTCCAACCGGAAAACCAACAGTGGCTGACATACAAACTAATCCTATGCCAGTGGCCAGTATTTTCTGTCACATGAGGGGGCCCTCCTTATCTATGAGGGTTCCTCCTTCCCTCTGCAGTCACCTGTACCTCCTGGAATTATTTATTTATTTATTTATTTGTTTGTTTGTTTATTTATTTATTTTTTACATTTTTTATCCCGCTCTTCCTCCAAGGAGCCCAGAGTGGTGTACTACATACTTAGGTTTTTCCTCACAACAGCCATGTGAAGTAGGTTAGGCTTAGAGAGAAGTGACTGGCCCAGAGTCATGCAACTAGTTTCATGGCTGAAGGGGATTTGAACTCAGGTCTCCCCGGTCCTAGTCCAGCACTCTAGCCACTACACCACACTGGCTTTCTGAATTATGTCCCCAAAGGCCCTCCAACTCACAAGGACATAGTTTTAGGAGGCAACAGGCAGCTGTAGAAGGAAGGTGAATCACCAAACATTGCAGACCCCACCCCCACACATCAGATAATCCTGGCATGTTGGCACAGGATTAGTCTTCATATCAACTACTAACTGCTATTAAGCAATAATACGGGGAAAAGAGACGTTAAAAAGCTTTATAATCAAGTTGGAGGTCTAGTAAACTAGTCCTGGAACCTCTCTGGTTACAAGCAGCATTTTCTTATTTAAATTAGGAAAGGATTTCCATGGCACTACTCTCAGTATGACAAGAAACTGCTAGTGCATCTATATTATATATAATGAAATGGTGTGTTGGGTGATGATTTAGAGTTGTGTCTCTGCAGTGGTGCTCAGTTAAAGAACTTGGAGACTGATTGCTTAAACTCCAGCTTTCATTCTGGTCAACTTGATCATCTGTCATGTGCTGTATTTAGTGCATGCTCCCTGCTGACTTAAATCTTCTGCCAGATTTCAATTTAAGAAGCTAGATTTTCTGGATTGTGAACAGACTTGCATTTAGCTCTGGAGATCTTGGCATTTGAGAGATAACTCAATTTAATTTGAAAGCAGCCCAGCAATAATAATAACAGATTATTTGTCCCAGTATGTGGCTGTTTGCCTTTCACAGATCCTATTCTGGCAGACATGCAGATGAAGAAATATCTTGCTAGCACTGAGTGTGCCATCTTTGAATAAGGATACAAACCACTTGCCCTCTACAGTATACTTATATTTCACTCACATCTGTGAAAAAATGTACTTTTATTTCTTTCTATGGATGCTAAACAGAGATTCACTGCTAATACTGGGCATCTCTAAACCAAATTTGTCTGTAAAAAGAGACTATCTCCTCCTTTTTTGGTCAGAGTATTAAAGCAACTGTTGACACACCAAACACAACCTATCAGCCTGCCTCATGCCTGACACTCCCCAGGCAGAGACAGGTATTTTTTCACGTCACTGATGGGCCATCACTGATGCATGACTGGCCGGATTGCTAGATCCCAAAATTGTGTAGGCCTGATTAAGCCCATCTCCCCTACTTATACAGTGCTCTCTTCCTTGCTTTCTGCTACTGCCTGTCATGCTCCTATTATATTCACCCAAATTGACAGTGTTTTGAGAGACACAACTGCCATTTCCTTTACTGTTTCTTCAAACCTAACATCCCTGCCTTGATATGAAAATATGCTAGCATATGAGGCTTCCTCAAGTCAGTGTTGTCTACACTGTCTGGCAGTGGCTTTCTGGAGTTTTGGACAGAAGTCTTTCCCAGCCCTGGGAAATGCCAGGGATTGAACCAGGGAATTTCTGCATGCCAAACAGGGGGTCTTCCACAGAGCTACAACCCCATCTCCAGATATGGTGGACTTAATCCCTTCCTCTGACAGTGGTTTAAACACTTGGTTTTAGGAGAACTTGAACCAATGATTTTGAGAACTTGAAGAGGAGAGTGGATCATATTTGAGCCCACCCAAATTATTTTGCAGGCTTGAATCCACTGCACTTCAGCAGCATCTCTACACGTACAGTGTAACTGTGCCTTTCTATTTTATGCTGGAAAGCTACACTTCCCTTCATTCCTCCCTCTGCCGCTGCGCTGTCCTCCTTACCCCTCCCTCCACCTTTTAAAGTCATAACACAATTAGAGCGCCCTGGGACTCTTTATAATGCTGTCTGCAGAGTTTCCTCCTTTCTCTTAGATATGGTTTTGTTCCCAGTTGACCACATATGAATGTGTTTCTATTTTTTCAATGCATGTATGCCTCAACACAAACTTTCATTTAGAGAATGTTGGAAAGATGTTGCTTTAACTGATCCCGTGTCTAAAAGAATATACACATTTTTGGTTCCTGGGAGCACTGGTCTAGCATTTTCACGGAGCTTAGTAGGGTACTATATATGTACCGATGCAGAAAAAATGTTGGAGGCTGAGAAATGAAACACTAAACTACAAGTGGCTGATTAACCAAGTGCTGTTTCAGCCAGAGATATGAAGTCCTAAAAAACTGTGACAGTGAGCAGTGAGGGTTCATAAAATACTAGAGCAAAGTGAAGCAAGCCATGGAACCAATAACCAATTCATAGCTCTACATACTACTACAGTTGAGCACATGCCAATTGCTGCTGCCACCACCACTGAAAATTAATTTCTGTGTCTGTACCTAAATCACATAGGCCTGTTTGTACAGAAAGGATGTAGTTGGTGCTTAACAACAACATAATATATTTACAGCAGTAGTAGTATAATACATTTAATAGGGCCAACTGAAGATCACAAAGGATTGAGGTACTGAACCAGATTTGGAATATTACAGAACTCTTCCTCAGGCTGGATGTTAAACAAAAGAGCTGCACAGAGAAGAGCAAATGATGTGACTGGTAAAGGGCATGGTGGAGGCCCATCTGTAGTATGTGACCCTCTCAGAGGCAGAGAAAAAGGCTTTGAGACAGCATTGAATGAAGCACTGATTGCCAAGGATGGGCAGAGGGATGGAGCTGCTGCCCCTCTTCGCAATACTGGCCATGCCTCCCTGCCTCTGACATTGGCACAAGCTGTGTGGTAAGGGGGCATGCTGGCACACACCCATCTACAATAGGGTAGGGACCCGGGGCCACCAGAAGGAGCTTGCCCCCCTTGGAAAAGATTCCATAGACACCCATGGGTTTGTGTGTGAGAGAGTGAGTAGCAGTTGGGATCAGATGAGAGTGGAGAAAGAGAGAGAAGGATGTGTTTTGTTGTAGGTGGACTGAAATAGGCATGCCAGCAATATTTAACAGTTACTGAGGTCATTCACGCAATTCACACACAAAACCTGGGTAGCTTTTCTTCCTACCTTGCTTCCACACAATCACTTCTGCCCAGGTTTTCATCTTACCTTGCTTCTGTACAGCCAAAAATTGGGAGCACACACAGCTCTCAAACCCAGGTAGAACACAGTTTTTGATTGTGTGAATAACCTTATTAATTTTTCATACAGTATATTGTTTGAATCTGTTTTCATAACAACTTCATTTAACTGCTTCTGCTTTTACCAATCATTTTCATGATGCCATTTGTAGTATAAAGCACAGATAAGATCAAAAACTCGACTGCTTTTATAACATGACTGCTTTTGGGAAGAGGCAGAGACAGTCAAATCAAAATTTAAATTATTAAAATAAATTCAAACAATGTATGAATGAACACTCAACTTATTAATTGTCAGATATGTTTGGATTGCCCATTTCAGTCCACTTACAACATGATTGATTGATTGATTGATTGATTGATTGCTGTCAAGTCAGTGTCGACTCCTAGCGACCACATAGATAGATTCTCTCTAGGATGATCTGTCTTCAACTTGGTCTTTAAGGTCTCTCAGTGGTGCATTCATTGCTGACGTAATCGAGTTCATCCACCTTGCTGCTGGTTGTCCTCGTCTTCTCTTTCCTTCAACTTTCCCCAGCATTATGAACTTCTCAAGGGAGCTGGATCTCCGCATAATGTGTCTGAAGTATACTAGTTTGTGCCTGGTCATTTGTGCCTCGAGTGAAAATTCTAGTTTGATTTGTTCTATGATCCATTTGTTTGTTTTCCTGGCTGTCCATGGTATCCTCAAAAGTCTTCTCCAGCACCAAAGTTCAAATGCGTCAAAACTTTTTCTATCTTGCTTCTTCAAAGTCCAGCTTTCACAGCCATAGAGTGTCATGGGGAAAACCATTGTCCGAACAATTCTAGGTATAGACACGTCATTGCATCTAAATATCTTTTCCAAGGCCTTCATTGCAACCCTACCAAGTGCTAGTCTGCTGGATATTTCTTGACTGCTGAATCTTTTATACTGTTGATGGTCAATCCAAAAAGGCAGAAGCTATCCACCACTTCACTGCCTTCATTATCAATTCTGAGGCTGGTTGCTGTATCCATTGTCATTAGTTTAGTCTTCTTTACATTTAGTTGTAGTCCCATTTTTTCACTGTGCTCCTTATAGCTTTCATTCCTAGAGCTGGCAGATCATCCGCATTCTCAGCTATCAGAGTAGTGTCATCAGTGTAGCACAGGTTATTGATGTTTCTTCCTCCAACTTTAAAACCACACTCTTCTTATCTCTCTCCCCGCCTCAGCTGATTCCAGCTGCCCCCACACATACCACCACCACCCCTGCTGCTGTCACTCAAACATCAACATTTTAAAGACTAAGCCAGGGCATGACAACTGTCTTAAGATGGTGATTCAAGAAGCTCTTTGTAGATGGTATATACTAACTTGTCCCATTGGATAGCTTCACTTGACTGCCAGCAAATCTGTAAGTGGGGAAAATGTTGGAGGTAGGTTGAAAACCAAGAGCGTGTACTCTTGGCAGGCATGTTGCCCAAACCCGCCCAAGTCTGGTTCCCAACATTCTGCATCTGACATTCTCCTGACTTCTCTCTGACTTTTATAAGCAAGATTTGAAGCTGGATGGAGAATGTCAGAACTGTGCTAAGGGCTGCTCGATTAATTGTCTTTGCTGGCAGCCCTACCACAGCGCAGAATTCTGGCCATCAGCTCTCAAGGTTCATGGCATCCACAGTCATTCTACCTTTAGCAAGACTGTACATGAATCCACTACAGGAATGGTTCTTGTCTGCTTTCCATTCAAATACAGGCCATGCCCCCCAAACCTTGAGGATCCTTACACAGATGCAACATTCAGTCTGGTGGTGGGCAGTACTCTCCAACTTGGAAGAGGGGTGCTCATTCATTTACAGCCCACCAGAAATCACACTGACAATGGGTAGCTTCAAATGACCACCAGCAAGTATGTAAGTGGGGAAAATATCCGGGATAGTTTGAGAACCAAGAGTGTGCACTCCTGGCAGACATGTTGCCTGAACTTGCCTCCAGTTCCTCTGGGGGGTACACTGTGACCCCCAGAGGAACTGTTCCAGAACTGTTTCTCCAGTTTCGGCTGGGGGGCACATTGCAAAAAATGGAGTGTGGCAGGTTTTTGGTCAAGCCTCGAACCGACCTACTTATCTAGAACTATTGGCCATTTGGAAAGCTATGCAAGCCTTTCTATAACTTCTCTCCAGAAAATCAGTACTCATCTTGATGGACAGCACGACGACAAAAGCTTATTTGAACTACCAGGGAGGTACTGGATCCAGGACCCTATCCCACCTTGCTATCCACATTTGGGAATGGTGCCTCCACTATAAGATCTGGCTCTCAGCAACCCATACAGTGGGAAAGCAGAATGGCCAGATTCTCTCAGTCGTTTAAACCAACACTCCCACGAAGAGACCCTTGACCCTTCAGTGGTCAGACAACTTTTCTGTTGTAGGGGCTGCCTGTGCATAGATGTATTTGCCACACTGGACAATAGGCAATGCATAGCCTTTTGCAGCAGGTCAGGATTTGAGACAGGCTCACTAGGAGATACTTTCCTGTTTCCATGGGCACAGACTTCCTGTACATGTTCCCTCCAATTCCACTGCTACCAACGGTACTCCAGAAGATTCAACTGGACAAAGCAAACTGCATAGTGGTCATGGCCATGGTGGCCACGTCAAACATGGTTTACCATGCTTCTGACCCCATCACACACTCTTTATATTCGTCTGCCCAAACAACCCAACCTACTCACCATAGAACAGGGAACGGTGTTCCATCCAGACATGGATACCCTCCATTTCATTGTTTGGCTAATTCTTCTGAGAGAATAGAGGACCAAGAGGTCCTGGAAGTAATCAGAGCCTCACATAAGCCATCCACAAAGGCTTTCTACATGGCAAAATGTACAGACGTTTTCGCTTCTGTAGGGGTCACTCCCACAGAAGGCCAAGTTGCATTCTTGCTCTCTTACCTGTTGCATTTAAAGAAGTGGAGGTTGTCTATTGATTCATTAAAAGTTGTTTGAGTGCCATCACAGCCTACACGAAACCAGTTCCTGTTTTTTTCCTTGGAACCTGTTAAACATTATTTCAAGGGTCTGATCCGCTTGTTCCCTCTGACTCCTAGATTAGCTCCTCTATGGGACTTAAAACTTCTTCTGACAGCTCTAATGAAGGAACCATTTTAAGCAATGTCCATGTATCCTTTAAAATACCTATAATTTAAAATGGTCTTCCTATTGGCCAACACATCAGCCCATAGAGTGTCAGAGTTAAGTTCTCTTCGAGCAGACCCTCCTTATCTATTTTTCCAGTCTGACAAAGTACTGCTTCAACTATAACAACAACAACAACAACAACTAGCTGGGCCGGAAGCAGAGCATCTACCAGCCCATTTCTCCTGCCCGCCCGTCCGCTCGCCCGCCAATTCCCAGAGGCTGGGCCGAAGACGCCACCTGTTTCCACCAGCTGGCCTGCCACCACCTGCTGCTCCTGGCAGCCGACCCAGCCCGCCACCTACTCCCGCTGGCCGGCCCACCAGTGGCCGGCAACCCTATTTTCTCTGCTGTCTCTGTGGCTAATCGGCAGCTGCTCGCAATCTCTCGTGAGAGCTGCCACACATGGGATTAGCGATGGATACGCCTAGGAGAAATAAATATATAGATAATAATTTAAAAATAAACTTTGTTAGGTGCCTCATAACAAATTGTCCTCTAGGCACCTTACAACACAACATTAAAACATGAGATAAACACACACATAAAATCCTAACAGACCAAAAGAAGGGGAGGGGAATAAAAAATACAATACAAAAACAATCAGTTACAATCACATCAAAAAATTTAAAAAAAAAAAATAATAATAATAGTAGTAGTAGTAGTAGTAGTAGTAATAAAAAAATTGATTTCTATACCGCCCTTCCAAAAATGGCTCAGGGCGGTTTACAAAGAGAAATAACAAATAAGATGGCTCCCTGTCCCCAAAGGGCTCACATTCTAAAAAGAAACATAAGATAGACACCAGCAACAGTCACTGGAAGTACTGTGCTGGGGGGTGGACAGGGCCAGTTACTCTCCCCCTGCTAAATAAAAAGAATCACCACGGTAAAAGGTGCCTCTTTGCCCAGTTAGCAGGGGTAACTAAGTACCCCTTAGGGTACTTTGTAATTAAGTAATTAAGAAGCCTGAGTGAACAAAAAGGTCTTTACCTAGCTTCTAAAAGAACAAAGTTATGAAGCCAGGCAAACCTCATTGGGGAGGCTATTCCATAAACACCTCATTTGGCAGGGGCACCCAGAGGAGGGCCTCTGAAGAAAATCTTAAGGACTGGGTTGGGATATATAGGGCAAGGTGCTCTCTCAGGCCCCAAGCCATTTAGGGCTTTAAAGGTTAAAACCAGCATTTTGAATTGGGCCCGGAAATGGCCTCGAAGCCAGTGCAACTGACGAAGCACTGGCATCATATGCTCAAAACGTCAAGTCCCAGTTCATAATCTTGCAGCTCTATTTTGTATCAGCTGCACTTTCCGGACCATTTTACCCCCACGTACAATGCATTGCAGTAATCCAAGCAAGAGGTTACCAGAGCGTGAGTAACAATGGCCAAGCGATCTTGTAAGTAAGTTCACAGTTCACAGTTGGCGTATCAGCTGAAGTTGATAAAAGGTGCTCTGAGCCATAGAGGCCACTTGGGCCTCTAGTGACAGTGCTGGATCAATGAGCACCCCCAAGAGCTGGATCAATGCAAACATGCAAACCATGGTTTTGTCTGCTTTTTGCTTCCATTCTCTCAACACTCACAAGGTAATAAGTGTACCCCTGTATTCATGATACAGCAGCCTCTGAAGGCATATAGCTTATCAATTCATACATTACATAAAATCAAAGCCAACTTAAGCCATTGTTAGCAAATTTTGCAAATCCACTTCAAACTATGGTCAGTTTGACAGCTGATCAGACAATGGTCTGTCAATTCAGACATTAAATCATTGTTAAGCTTCCTTAATGATGTCTGAATTAAGCTTACCTGTGCTGCTTTAAGCCTTATCTATGATACTTTGACAACTTTGTAGAATTGATTTGATGAGAGGTATTTATATTTGCAGAATCAAATATATGCCTATGTTCCATAGCAGCTAGTGCTAAACTGTGGCAGTGGTGTATAGGAGAACACTTATACCCCAGCAGCACATGGATGGGGTTTCTCTTTGTGAAATGGCAATTATCCATTATATTGTGGTTCAGCTGGTAAAATTGCATTCTGGCAGGTAACCAGGTTTTAAAAGCAGTCACTGATCAGAGCCAATCTGACAAAGAGTTGGCTCCATCACCTAGCCTCACCTTTGGTGTCAGTATCTTTGGAAATTTGGTCAAACCAAATTCTGACCACGCTCTGTTTTGCTACATGTATTTCTGATGCTGAAAACTTGGGACAAGGAAAAGCTAAAAGGCAAAGAAGGTTCATATTGCCCACCTTAGCAAACAGAGAGTTTCAGATGGGAATCCCCCCCTTTCTTCCCCCAGGTAGATAAAGTATCAACGAGCATTCCCAAGCTGCGAACCTGGTCCTTAATAAAATAGATACAATGTAAATGAGACTAATAAAGTTAAACAAATTAAGTTAAACAAATTTAAAGACTAGGCTAAAACCACAATTCAAGTTATATATATTTTTTAAGTTTCAAATTAAAAGTTATTTTAAAAGCTAAAAATTGAGAGCTATAAAAACAAGAGAACCTACCAGATACAAGCAGCAGATGTTGCTCGTAAAAGCATCTTTAAAAATAAGTTTTTTAAAAACCACTGAGGGAGGGAACATGGTGAAGCTCTTCAGGGAGGCGTTCCAAAGCCAAGGAGCCACAAACAAAAAGGCCCTGTCTGTAGTCCCCAACAACTGGGTATCTGTTAGTGGCAAGGCCATGAGCAGGGCCTGAGATGCTGAGTGGAGGGCCCTAAAGGTTCATATGGGCGAATGCAGTTCCACAGCTGTGTAGAGCTTTAAAGGTCAAGACCAGCACCTTGAATCTTGCCTGGAAGCAGACCATTAACCAATGAAGCTGCTGTAGGATGGGAGTGACCATGAGTGTCACACCCATCCTGTGGCAGCTTCATTGATCACCGGTCCAAGACCAGATTTACTCATGTGACTTGTGCCCACAACCATCCTTGCAGCAGCATTCTGGACCAGCTGAAGCTTCTGAACCGTCTTCAAGGGCAGCCCCACATAGAGTGCATTGTAGTAGTCCAATCTAGGTGTTATCAAAGCATGAGTGACTGAGGTCAGGACCAACTTCTCCAAGTAGGGTTGCAACTTGTGTACCAGCCATAGCTGGTAAAAGGCACTTCTGCACACTGCCACCATCTCCATGGACAGCATTGGGTTCAGAAACACTCCCAAGCTGCGGACTTTGTCTTTCAGAGGAAGAGTGACCCTGTCCAAGACCAGATTTATCTCACTACTCGAAGGATCAGTTCTGCCCAGAGCACTTCCATCTTATCTGGATTAAGTTTCAGCTTGTTTGCCCCATCCAGCCCAGAACAGCCTCCAAGCCCCGGTTCAGAGCATCCACTGCCTCCCTGGTGTCTGCTGACTTAAAAGATAGGTAGAGCTGGGTGTCATCAGCATATTGATGGCACTGCAGCCCACACCCACGGATGATCTCTCCCAGCCCACACCACAGCCCACATCCACAGATCCCTCTCCCATGTATGTGTTAAAAATCATAGGGGACAGAATAGATTCCCATGGCACCCTATAGGCCAAGGAGTGGAGCAGGCATTCCCCAGCACCATCTTCTGATTGCGACCCTCCAGGTAGGAGCAGAGGCACTGTATAACTGTGTTCCAAGTCCCAACCTGGAGAGACATCCCAGAAGGATACCAGTGTTGCCTTCAACCCTTAAACAGTGGTGCACTCAGGTGAATCTGGCACGCAGACCGCCCCCGCCGCAAGGCCCTCATGCTGTTGCGAGGTTGTCCTTGCTGCCGCAAGGCCCCGCCGCACCAAACTGTGGCCTTTCTGTAATTTTAGTCGCCATGTGCGTGGCTGGGGGGTGAGCCAAGCAGGCCTCTCATCCCCATCCCATGGCGGGAGTGGGCAAAGCGGCTGCTGGGCCCTTGAAAACTGTGAGGCGCGCCTGCACAGTTTGAATAGATTGTTGCAAGCCTGTGACGTCATGGGCTTGCGATGATTGATTCGAACTGCCTTGCGATTTTCAAGGGCTGCTGGGCCGGACGGACAGGCCCAGCAGCCACTCTGCCCGCCCCTGCTGCCGCCACGGGGGTGGGTGTGGGTGAGAGGCCTGCTCGTCTCACCACCACCTCCCATGCACATGGTGGCTAAAATTACAGAAAAGCCGCTGTTCGGCACAGTGGGGCAGCGGTGGAGTGTGGCACGGGGTGGCAGCAGGAGGCATCCCCGGTCATTTGAAGGCCCACCCGGACCTTGGAGGCCACAGACCGGGGCCCCAAGGTCCAGGGGTAAGAGCAGGCGCTTAAAGTTAAAGTCTGCTCTTAAAGTTAGGAGAAGGAGAAATTTCAATATGAGAGCTATTGAAATAAGAATCTTTGTGTCCTGCTATATCTCACACATATGTACCAGTAAGTGTGTCATGTTGGCTCCATTGAGTATTATATCTTCCTCCAAGTGATTATGGCTCATAAGATTAATGTTTTCAGATGATAGACAGACCCATACGCACAAAGAACGGACTGTGTGTGTCTGAATGCTCTTTTATTTCTGCTTCTAAGTCTGGGACTTTTCAGTGCTTTTTTTAAATTTTAAAAAACCTGTCATTTTTATTTATTTCAGCAGTATATTAATTTAGACCAGTGAAAGGCCCCAGAAAGGGACAAAAATGTACTGCAGTTTCTTAACTAATCTGAGTGTTGAAAGAGGTAATGCAATTCCTGCTTTTTGTGGTAAATCATCCATCAAACCAGACCTGGTAAAACTGGAGGAACTGTACTTTATCAGTGAGGAATTTCCTGAATATTTGCACAAAACCTTAACAATAATTTTAATGAAAAGTAGTCAAATCTGTTCATTACTTCAATGAACAGCGTAAGCTTGTCTGTATGACTTCTTTTTTTAATGTTGGTTTTACTGACACGCTCTGAAGCTTGCCAAAAGGAAAGAGCTTCTGGATTCATTCAATATTTTCTCTCCCATTTCCTTTGCTATGCAAAGGAACAACACAGTCTACTTATTCAGCCCAACATATGGGCCTCAGAAAACTGCAGTAGCTTTTCCCAACAATGGATCTATGTGTTCATATACAGTAACATTCCAGGCAGCATGTTAATGTCAGCAGATCAGGAGCCACTTCCAGTGGCAGGACACCGGAAATATCCGGAAGAATCACAATTTGCCAAAAATGTTCAAGGCCAAAATACAATAAAGATTTGTTCCGTGAGCGTTGTTAGCTACTGAGAAGATCCAGGAACCACATGTCTAGCATCAGGCCCCAACCCCCATTAGTACTGATGTTGTGGCAGTGATGCTGTTGCATGGCTTATTTATGTACTAGTGCCTTTTTCATAACCAACCCCCTTCAGTTTCCCCCCACCCTCTTTGTGGCAACAAAGCCACTGCACGGTTTTGTTTTGTTTTCTTTTGTTTTCATTATACCTCTCTCTTCTGTCCTTGAGCACTGCTGCTGCTGATGCCTTTTCCTTTGCCATTCCGGTGGATTCCCTTCCACCCACCCCTCATTGTGGCAGCAAAGCCCCTGCATGATTTTTTTTTTTTAAGATTTGCTTTATTTTTACCTCCCTTCTCCTCTGGGATCAACACTGCCACCTCTACCTCTTCACTTAGCCCAGCAGCATGTATTGCTGCTGGGCATACTTTGCTGGGTTGCTGGGCCACCAAAGAGAGCTCACAGCCCCAGCTACTCTGCCACATCCTTCTGGGCCACCAAGGGAGGCCACAGATTGCTTGGGCCGATGCACCAGGAGAGATTTGAGGGGATCCCCTACAATGCTCCGGGGACTTGCCTCAAGTCTGTCTGCACCATAATAGAAAGGGGCAGGGATGAACCAAGCACCTTCTCCCCATTTCTTCTTCTGCTCCCAGAATGAAAGAGGACTTAGGAAGACAGTGATCTCTTTGTCTCTCCCCATTTTCATTACAGACAGAGTTGGAGGATGGCAAGAGGCGGCAATGACACGGAGCGCCTGTTGGACTGAAATTAAATTTTCTATCCAGCGTGTGCACTCATCCATTACCTCCTCCTTTTTCACAACAAAGTTGGTGGTGGGGGCCAATGGAGATCTGGGGCACCCAGAAAAACATCCAGAGCACGTGCCCCACAGACTCAGGCTAGTAACTAATTGAAGCCTTATGCTCAGTTTCTCATTATGTTTGAGTGCTAGAGGGTGATGGGAGGAGAACTGTTGAACTTTTTCCACCCTAAACAAATGCTCTTATATTACGCTGGTGGTATGGGTGCTGCTACAGCATGGCATAGCATGAGGAGCTGCTCCATGCTGCAGCTTCTCTCCACACCAGCACAAGTCCTCCAGAAACTGAGCCAGTACTGGCATGCAGAAGAGCTTCAGCATGGGCTCTCCCTCCGTGGCAGAAGAGAGAAGTCCCAAAGTGCTGAAAAAGCTGTATATTGGGACAACTCAAAGGTTTTTGTTGATGACTCGCAGACCTTTGTACAGAGCAGAAATGGACAACTAGAGTCTTTCTACCTGTTGAACTAGCATTCCCATCATCCCCAGCCACAATTTATTGTGACTGGGGATGATGGATATTGTAGTTCAGCAACAGTGGGAGATCCTCAGATTGGCTACCCTGGTTTAGAGCATCTTTTGAATTATCACAATATACAAGTTTTTCAGCAAGTGGGTCTTTTCCCTCTTCTCTTCTGGCATATTGGTGCTTGTTCCCCCACCGTTGTTTTACATTTCTTCCTACATATCTTCTCAGTTTGCTCTGGCAATGCTGTAGAAAACCATGCTACAATACCTCTCATGCAGCTGGTATAAAATGGGAGGAGGGTGGCCTTAAAACCATTCTGTACCAAATGCAGACAGTATGGCTGTCTGAAGTGGTAAGATTTTGGACTGAACCTGCTGAGACCACAGATGTGATGTCTTCTTTATTTGGTGCTTCCAAAGTAAAAGCTTGATGTGAGTGTTAAGACCTGGAGCTACCGGAACAGCATGTCTTTCTCAAGTACCATTAAATGACTTTCATCGTCCACAATTTACAAAACATTTATTAAAATAATTTAGGATGATATTCTATTGTGGCACATAGGTGTTATATATATAAAAATAAATTTTACTATGCTTTTTGTTACCACTATTCAGCCACATTTAAGATTTCTTTACTTCATGAGCTGAACTTCAGTGGGGGGCATTTTAAAATCTTGTCTCTGGGCCCACTACAACCTTGCTACGCCCCTGCTCCTCCATAAAATACTCTTTGTCCAAACAAAACTAAAACGTTAAGGGAAAGATTGCTAAAATTGTACTCCCTAACTCTTGGTTTTCTGTGTTCAGATGAGTCATTTTATAAGGGGGAACATTAGATCTTGTGATTCCCCCATCTGCAGTCAGTAGTGGTGCGATCCAGGAACAGTTTTACTACCTCTTCTACTGTTTATAGGAAAGGTTGCGCCGTCAAATTGGTATCGACTCCTGGCGACCACAGAACCATGTGGTTTTCTTGGTTGAATACAGGAGTGGTTTACCATTGCCTTCCTCCTGTGCAATATGAGATGATGTCTTTCAGCATCTTCCTTTATTGCTGCTGCTCAATATCGGAGTTTCCCATGTTCTGGGAAACACACTAGCCACCTAATGGGGCAGCGGGGAAGCAACCTGACTGAAGAGCAGTAGGCTGTTGGTTCGAATCCCCGCTGGTCTGTTTCCCGGAATATGGGAAACTCCGCTATTGGGCAGCAGCGATATAGGAAGGTGCTGAAAGGCATCATCTCATACTGCGTGGGACAAGGCAATGGTAAACCCCTCCTGTATTCTACCAAGAAAACCACTTGGCTTTGTGGTCGCCAGGAGTCAACACCGACTCGATGGCACAATCTTTCCAATCTTTTCTACTGTTTATGCAGACTAGGCCTACTATATTTAGTACTGGGAGGCCTAGAGCATTGCAAGCAGAATGACTGGCTACCCAAATCCATATTCATGGTCATTATGAAGTTAATGAATGTGGTTCACCGTTTTCTTCCCTTCGTTTTGTGACTTGGTTCAGGACAATTTTTCTTCCTAGCTTGTTGTGAAGGGAAGGATTCTGGGTAGGAGGGTAGGGTGTTCTCCTCCTACCCAACTCACCATGAAGCTCCCAGCCTCTGGCCTCATTTTTAACTGACACATTGTCAACAAATGGGAAAGCAGCACACAACTCTTGAATCAGTGTGGGCGGCTTCTGCTACCCTGATGTCAATTGTATGAACTCCCCTGTGGTCCGTCTTCTAAATTTTTGGGCTGGCTCCTAGATACAAAGAAAATTCACCAAGGTCTGCCCTAATATGTTTACATTTTGTTTATGAAATGTGAGAGCTACGATAGTGACTGTGAGACAGTGATGGTGTCCTTGGTTCAAATCTCACCTCTGCAATAATGAACTCGCTTGATGGTTTTGACAAGCCTCTCTTTCTCCCCTCCTCTGCAGTGTGGAGAAACTGATTCTGATTTTCTTTCAAGGGTTGTTTTAAGGATTACTGAGAAAGCACATGTGAAATGCTTTACACACTTTAAAAGCACAATATACATGATGTATTACTGTACTATTACATGCCATATAGTCACTCCATAGAGATGAAGTTAGATGTGCTGTTCTTTGAACTGAATACCTGTTCCTTACAGATTCATATTGTTTTTGTGACACATCAGTTACATTTTCTCACCTGTTCAGCACTTAAGGTTCTTCTGACACAAATAACCACCACTGGGAACGAAGAACTACAGACTTGTTTATGTATTTACACCTACAGCTGGGAGTCTGAAGCAGTTTTGGATTTCAGATTTTGCCCAGTGGAATTTGTGTTTCCATGGCAAAGTCCCTAAAAGAACTCAATGGGAGCCCATTCATGAGTCAACACTGAGAATCATGTTTATGTGCACCTAACAGGGAGCAGCAACAGGAAGTCACTAGCTCTTGTCCTTTCAGAGTATATTGGCCACTAAATTGCCAAGACAGAGGCAAGAAAGGTTTGCGGGGAAAACAACAACCATGACTATTGGTCTGCTTTCAGCGGTGGTGGTGGTGTTGTCTTAGTTCATTTCTTTCATCCCTTCCCTTGTCAGATGCTGACAAGGGATATACATAGCACATGCAGGTATGCTATTTTATTTGAGTAAAATTCTGTATTTGTTGCAGATGAGCACAATATACAATATAAAATATCATGTTCTAAAAAGCATGGACGTTGCAGTTTAAAGTAGTTATTTTAACTTCACACTATGGAAGTACTGAAGTCTTAATACAGCCTCATATATTAAGCTAGCTTTACAGCCTCATATATTAAGCTAACGGTTAGTGTGCCGTTGAGTCGGTGTCAACTCCTGGCGACCACAGAGCCCTGTGGTTGTCTTTGGTAGAATACAGGAGGGGTTTACCATTGCCTTCTCCCGTGCAGTAGGAGAGGATGCCTTTCGGCATATTCCTATATAGCTGCTGCCCCCTATAGGTGTTTCCCATAGTCTGGGAAACATATCAGCAGGGATTTGAATCGGCAACCTCTGGCTTGATAATCATGTCATTTCCCTGTTGTGCAATTAGGTGGCGACAGATTAGGTTACACACAGCTATATTTTGCCTTGGTACTTTAGGTGGATGTTGGACTGGGGATAGATATTTCCAGAGGTAGAGCTTTCCCAATCACTTGCTGGAGATGCACCTGATACTTTCTGCCTGATGCATCTCTACAAAGTACAGTGCTTCCCCAAAATGCCACTTGCTACAGTAAGTGTCCAGAGACATTCAAACAGGTCCACAGTCTATCTGCAACCACATGTTCCAGATACCCCCAATGGATTTCTGCCTGATGCATTGTACAGCATTCCACTAAGCACTAAGAGAATGAGCCAGCATATCTTGTAGTAGATCTGCCCTGCACCACACCCAGCAACGCTCACCCTTCTGTGGTTGGAGATCCCATTGGCACTGGCAGAGGCAACATTCTCCCAGGAGCAGAGGCGCTCTAACCCCCGAACCTTGGGGACCTGGTCCAGTCCTCCAGGGTTCCGAGGGGGGGCCTCATCCCCCAGCGGGGGCTGGAGTGAAACTGGGCCCGTCCATTTGGGCCAGCATCTTTTCCCAACTGCAAGGCACCCCTTCACAGTTGAGATCATTGCAAGCCCATGACATCATGGGCTTGCGACGATCTCTCAACTGTGCAGGCGCACTTTGCAGTTGGAAAAAGATGCTGGCTGAATGGATGCACCCAGCGTTGCTACAGCCCCCGTCACTGCCGCGGAGGGGAAGAGAAGGAAGGAGGACTGCTCCACTCCCACCCCTGCGGGGGAGGGGGGCTCACATGGGAGGGTCCTCTCGGCTGGGTTGTCTGGGTACCCAAATTATGTAGGTACATCCCTGACCAGGAGCAAAGGTTGAAGTCCAGTTTCATGGGTGAAAAGGCCCAATTCAGAGGTCACTGGGAGGGGTTCTTAGAATAGGATCAAATCGTCAGGTTCAAGTAGAAACAAGGAATCCAGGCATTCTAGATTCCAGCTGGCATAAGAGCTCAACAGACCCAGACTTGTTTGAGCAGTAGCTACCAGCAACTGGACCAGGAAAGGAAGTGACCTAAATTCAGTTAGGAAAGGGCCATGCCCTATTCCTGGAGATTGAGAGCAAGCAGTCCTTACTTGTGAGGAATCCAGCTGTTGTTCCTCCTACTAAGGAAACTCCTTTTGTGTGTGTGTTCTAGCTGTGAGGCGAGCACTCCTGTGCCATTTGTTGAGTTCCTCACGGGCATGGGTATGCTGCTGTGTTGTAGAGTACAAATGGGGGTCCCGACAGGTCCAGGGGGCTGTGGCCACACCCCTGTTCTTGACTGGATTTGGAGGGATGGGGCATGGGTGGCTGTGAAGCAAGGGATTTCCTCAGAAGGCCTGGTTGGAGTTGGAGGCAGTGGCTCCTTAGTGTCCTCCTCCTGGGAGGTAACTGGGGGGTCCTGGGAAGTCCCTGGGTCTTCTTCTGGGGGTTTCTCTGAGAGGAGTTCCAGAGCCTCTGCAGGCACTAGCATCCCCCAATCCTCACCCCCCAAGTGCACTACTGACTCTTGGGGCCCCTTGTCATCGGGCTCGGAAGATCCCTCTAGGTGGGTTCTGACATGATCTGGATTCTCACAGCATCCAACTGTGGTTCTCAGACAACCTGCACTGGATTCTAGAGGCATATTTTATTTATTTATTTATTTGTATTTATTTATTTGTCATATTTGTACACCGCTCCAAATGTCCACCTCTGGGCAGTTTACAGCAACATAAAGCAAAACCTTAAAACAATTTGAAACCACAGGTCTAGTTAAAAAGCTTGGGTGAAAAAATGTGTCTAAAGACTTCTTAAAAGTTGTCAGATATGGAAAAGCTCTTATTTCCATAAGGAGGAAGCACATTCTAGAGTCTCGGGACTGCAACAGAGAAGGCCCATCTCTTTGTAGCCACCAGATGACCTGGTGGCAACTGCAGATGAATCTCTCCAGATGATCTCAATGGACAGTGGAAATCCTGGTGAAGAAGACGTTCTCTTAAATACCCAAGGCCTAAGCTGTTTAGAGCTTTATAGGTTTTAGCTAGCACCTTGTATTTTGCCCAGAAACTTATTGGTATGGTAGCCAGTATAGTTTTTAATATAGGAGTAATATGGTCTCTCTGACCTGGAGAGTGGCTGCTGCATTCTGTACCAACTGCAGTTTCCTGAGCGCATTGCAGTAGTCATGTCTGGAGGTTTCCAGCATATGTACCCCTGTTCTGAGGTCGAGAAACGGATGCAGCTGGCACATCAGCCGAAGCTGACAGAAAGCACCTTTTACTACTAATACGATGATGGATATTTATATACCGTTCTTCAACCAAAGTTTTCAAAGCTGTTTACATGGAAAAATAAATAATACATAAAGAAGATGGTCCCCTATGCCCAAAGGGCTCACAATCTAAAAAGAAACATAAGGTAGACACCAGCATAAACATAAGGCAACTCCCACTGGGTGTTAGGGTAGTTGTTCTACTAGGCTGGGGTTGAGTAGTTGTTCTCCCCCTGCTAAATATAAGAGAATCACCACTTTAAAAGACGTGCCTTTTCTTTAGCCTTGGAAAGTTGTCTTATTTGAAACCAATTGATTTCACACCTTAGCCAGAAATGGAATTGGCAGCTAGAGGAATTGCAGAGAGCTGTATCAAATATTTGATACTTTCCAAGCATTTAAGGAACTTCTTTCAACTGTGTCATATGTCTGCATTAACAGTATGTCTACAAATGGAAGGGATTCCATAGCCATGACCATTTTGACAATTGATCTGTAGAATTCAGATGATCCAAAATTCAGATCATGGAACATCAAGATACAGTAATGACATATCTTCTTATTGCATTCAGGAACAAGGCAATCAGAGGGCATCTCTGACTGAGGGACAGAATACAACACTAAGCAAAAAGGTCCACAACAGCCATCTCCCCCAATTAAAGCTAAGTCAACTAAGGGAGGGAGCATGTTTCACAAACATTATCAAGTCCACTTCAAAAATGTCTTGAAGTTTTGCTATTTGGGGAATGTATCAGCATGTGCAGAGGCAATCAGGTGACATTCCCAACTTCCTGTCCCGCATCGGAAGGCAAAGAAATGCAGTGAAACATAGGGCATGAAGCCAGGAAGAGTTGGAATATGGAGGTCCTCCCTCCCTACTCCATTTAGATGGAAAGCAAAGCAAGCTTGTGGATTGTCATCAGTCTAAAGCCCTATTCAGACATTATTTTGGTATGTCCATACAGAACTCTGTCACACATACTTGTTTTTATGTGAATGACTGTACATGTGTTCATTTTCAAAGTGAACCCGGGTACAGGTCCGCTCAAAGGCAGGGTACAGTTAGGAAGCATACTACTGTGCATTATGTGGAACATAATGTGTGGACATAATGTGTGAATAACTGTAAATGCATACACTGTACACAGTATGTATGTGTGTTGATCATAATGTGTAAAGATATGTATGGATAAGGGACAAAAGTTCACTGGGGGAGTGATAGATGAAGCTGCTGTACTTGTGAATTTCTGCTTGCTGATTTACTGTGATTGATTGATTGATTGATTGATTGATTAAGTGACGTCAAGTCGGTGTCGACTTTTAGCAACCACGTAGATAGATTCTCTCCAGGCTGATCTGTCTTTAATTTGGCCTTTAAGGTCTCTCAGTGGTGCATTCATTGCTGTCGTGATCGAGTCCATACACCTTGCTGCTGGTCGTCCTTTTCTTCTCTTCCCTTCAACTTTCCCCAGCATTATAGACTCAAGGGAGCAGGGTCTTTGCATAATATGTCCGAAGTATGCTAGTTTGAGCCTGGTCATTTGTTCCTCGAGTGAAAATTCTGGATTCTGGAAAATTTTGATTAACAGTAGTAGGTGGTATTTGGGGGGAGCACTGTGCTTTGTGGAGATGCACCAGATAGAATTGGGGAAGTTGCATCTGTTGAATTTCTTCCTGCACACATCTCTCCCCAGCCCAATTTCAAGCTGAAAGACCAAGGTGAAGTGTGAGTGCAAAGAGGCTAATCTGCAAAGCCAGCATAATATACAAGACTGTGCAAAGTCTTTGCTGCTTACATGGTGACCATATTGAGTTGTATTTTATTGCTTTTTTAGAGCATTAGTGGTCTACATATTCTAAACTGCCATCCTAAATCAAAGGCTTTCGATACCTTAATTTTGCAGCATTCTAGAGTATTTGAGCCACTTCACATATATTATCTACTTAAACATGCACAGGATTCTGTTCTGAGCTTAACACAAATTTAGCAAGAGGTTGTTGTCAGAAATAAACAATGAGGCTATTCCCCTGATCAGTGGAAAGCGGGCTAAGGGACCGTAGCCCGCTTTCCAGGGATCGTGAGAACCACCAGGCTCGCAGGTGAGCTTGGTGCTCCCAAGGTGGCCAGCCCGCCTAATTCCCCCTCCCCGTAAATGAAGTTTACCTCATTTGGTTGCTCATGTGTTGCTGTGGCGCATGGCAACACATGAGTAGACCCCTGACTGGGAGGCTGCAAGCAGCCTTCCGGGCTTGGGGGTCTCTCCAGGATGCCCCACGCACTCGCACGGGGCATCCTGGAACTTCCGTGGGCCATGCGGCCCCTGATCCCCACAGCCCCCGCCAGCTAAACCCACTCTTTCTGCAGACCCAGAAGAAGATCTTCTCACCAATCGTGAGAAGAGCTTCAATAATTGTGGTCCAATCTAATTCATCTATTAAAAAATTGAGAGTGATCCTTTAGAGAAATTCATGGAACATCAAAATCTATTAACCAAATATAGCCAGCTGTATAGAGTCAGCATAGCATTGTGGTTAGAGTGTTGGGCTAGGACTGGGAGGAGCCCCCATTCAACCATGATACTCACTGGGTGACTCTGGGCCAGTCATGTATCTCTCAGCCTAACCTACTTCACAAGGTTGTTGTGAGGATAAAAATAATCATGTGTAATCAGGAGTGTCTGTGAACTCCTCGGAGAAAGAGTGGAATATAAATGTATGTATGTATGAATGAATGAATGAATAAGAGTTCCATGTTCCTCTCAGATCTTGATTCTGGGGACATACAATGGGAAGAACATTTCAATAATCCTGCAGTGTACTCCACTCTGTTTTTAAGAGTTCGCCCCTAGATGCTCCAATAAAGTAAAAGTTAAAAACGAAAGAGATTCTTGGAGAGGAGTAGGTAAGAGCACTCTATCAGTATTAGAATAGTCATTTTTACAACAGCCCAGTAATGCACTTCACTAAAGAATCAACACAGTTTCTACTTCATTCGTGTTGAAAACCGACTTCCTATCTCTATCTCCCCAGATAGAAAATCAATGAGGAATTCAAAAAATATATAACTTAGTCCAGGGTACTAGTAGACAGGTGCATTGCAGATAGTTATCAATGCAACATAGGACAATTGGGAGCTGCCTTTATACCAAGTCTAGCCATTGGTCTGTCTAGTTCAGTATTGTCTACACTGACTGGGACTGGCTCTCCAAGGTTGCAGGCAGGAGCTTTCCTTTCCCAGCGCTGCCTGGAGATGCCAGGGAGCAAACCTGAGACCTTCTGCCTTCATGCTCTTCTACTGAGCTATGGCCCCATCCCCTAAGCATACCTTACAGCACATCCCAATGCAAACCAAGGCAGACCCTGTTTAGCAAAGGGGCAATTGACCACAAGACCAATTCTCTCCCCACAAACATGCATTAGCAATTTGAAATAAGAAATTATAGGTACCTCCTCCACAGTGGTATTTGATTGCCTAACGTTCATGTTGCTTTAATAATGTAGCATGGTTAATCACATTTATTAATGTCTGTTTATTTGTTTATTTCCCTGCTGTCTGCAAAGTACTACAAAAAGCAGTCAACAAAGGACACAGCCTCTGAATATACCCAGAATGCATTTGTCTTCTTGTAGGGGACAGTAGAGGACAGTGTACAACTAGCCTGCTACTTAGTAGTGTCTGTCGATGGCATAGAAATGAAGACACAAAGTACTAGATTGTAAAACCTGTCGACAGATGGAATAACTTCTGAGCATGCATAGAGTACATTTCTTTCATTCATATCATAGGCTCCTGCTTAAAGATTATGATTTTTGCTGTATGGTTTACAGAGCAGGAAGGGAGAGGTTCTTGGTATTCTTTCTTTTTAAACATTTACTGACAGATCCCATCTTCCTTGAAATACTCTGCATAACATCAAAGTTATATGAGCAGAGTTTTATGTGCTGGGTGAAGTGGAAATGGATTTATCCCCTCCACCTTTTAACAAGGTTCTTTCCCCCCCATTGGTTCTCTCACCATGTTTTTAAATGGATTGTTTCCATTATTTCCCTTACCCTCCACATTTTGAACAGGGATCTTTCCAATATTCCCCCTACCCCAACATTTTAAAACAAATCTTTCAATTATTCCCTACCTCATTACTCTACCCTTGTTAACAGTTGGACTTACTATAGAGTAACCATGCAAAGGACTGGACTATTAGGAAGTGTCTGGATACCCAAAAGCGGCTCAGCAAGCCAGCAATTCTGCTCTAAATAAGGGTCAAGATATACACACAGTTCAGCTGATCCACACACCTAAGGAGAAAGGCAGGTGGCAGCCATCTTTTATTGAGGGATAAGATTGCACTGGGAAGAATCAATTGAACCATTCGACATGTGCTGTGATGTGTGCCCTCAGTTGATTACCCTGTTATAATGGTGGTATCAAAAGCTCAACTCCACAGATTTTTTTCAAAGCAAAAAAAGAAGGCATTCCACTATGGACTTGAATTTTTGGTTATGTTTAAAGGCACGGGTGGGGGAGGAAGGAAATAAGAATATAGGTTACTGTTGGCCAGATATAGGTCACTAACAAGTAAAATCAGGTTCTTAGGGCTCAGTTTTCAAAATGCAATGTCTAGATAATTTTTCAACAGGTCTGCATGAAAAAATGAGATGCAATGGCACGTGTCACCTAGTAGCTCTTTGCCTGATTTCATGTCGATTGGACAGATGGTTTGGATATTATGCATAATGTACTATTCAGGGCTTATAATGGTGGAATTTAATTTTTACACCTCACCTTAATTGTACAGATACTACCATGACTGTGTAACTTGTAATGTAATCACTCATAATAATATATCTAGAGGTAGAGATCAGAAGTTTGCATCTTTTGTTTTTGAAAGCGTTGTTTGTAAGTATGTATGTATGTTTGAGTCCAAAGCTGCCTACTTCGCTTATTTCAAAGGAAGAATTTTGTTGCAGCTGCCTAGCAACTAAGCAACCAGACACAGAGCATGTCAGTAAACTGCTTATCAACCTCCTGAGCCATATCTTCTCTCATCTTGGAACAGGCAAAGTGGTTGGCCCTTAGTCAGTACTGAAATGTTCCCTTGGGCGAAAAGATTAAGGGATAACTTGGGCTCTCAGGGTTCCAGCTCAATTGCTTGTTGGGATTCTGAAACTAGTTGTGATATAGATGGGGCATTTTTGCTTAAGCTTCTGAGATTTTGTATAGATAGTATTGTAGAAGTTTTAGGGATGTGCACGAAGCGTTTCGGCGCCTCTTTTTCGAGGTACCGAAACACTTTGAGCTGCCCCAGCTGAATCATTTCAGCAGGGGCATGTGGGTCACTTTAACTAGAGGAAGGCATGTCTTATCTGCCCCTCTGTTGCTCCTCCACCGCCCCCGCGTGATGCTGTTCATATTAAGCAGCTGGGCTGTCTGTTTTTAAAAGCCACACTTCCCAGCTGCTTCTTGCTTGGAAACAAGAAGTTCCCTGTTCTCAGCAGCCCGTAGGCAGCCTCGGGAAGGAAACGGCATCTGAGCATGTGCGGACACTCTCCTGAGTGGTCAGCATGGCAGCCAGGGGAGGGGGGGCGGCAGCAGAGGAGCAACAGAGGGGCAGGTAAGGTTAGACCTGCCTTCCTCCTTTTAAAGTGACTGCTCTCCACCCCGCCCCCCGGATGTGCATGAAATGTTTCGAGCACATCCCTGATAGTTTAAAAAAACACACAGTTCTAAGACGAAGGTGCTGGTTGGCTTTGCAAATACATGGATTTCTTCAAATAGACAAAAGAGGAAAATTGCCAGACTTTTGTCAAGTTTTCAATGTTCTTGCAAGGCAGAGAGGAGAAAAATGTACATTTGTCTGTGGAGTTTACCTTGATTAATCTATTGGACAGTAAAGTGGGGAAGCAATTTTTCTAGATACATTGACTCATCTTCTGCAGCACTATGATGACAGAAAAAGGGCTCCGCCCTTACAGAGTAGCAGGAGCCTAGCTGCGTTGAAGCCTTGCTCTGAAGCCCAGCACGAGCTGAGAGGGAAGAGGACGTTATTTTTGTAAATCTTCCCTCCCTCCCTCCCTCCTTCCCTCAAAAAACCTGTTTTGTTGCCAGGAATACGTCCCCAAAGGTCATGCCAAGAAAAGGGCTTTTGGAGGGAGGGGAAAGAAGCTAAAATAGTTTCCCCCTCCATCCATGCTGGATTGTGAAAGATGTCCACCATTGTCTGTCAACTGCACTGAGAGAGGGCAGTACAGATTATGTTTGCCATAGCTGGGATTATTACACTATTAGTATTAACTTGGATAACAGCAAAAATAATTTAGAATTTAAAAAAAGACACACACTTCCAACCTTGAGCCATGAAATTAAGTATTAACATATGGAGAACTGGTGAATGCTGTTAAAATGTGCAAAGGCTCAGCCTTAAGCCTTTTTTCTAGCTCACTGCATGCTATCAGATGGCAAACACCTGCTCAGTGCCTGGATATTGGGGACATGCTGTCAAGAGATTTGTCTCCGGGTGGTGCCTTCCTTCTGTCAGTATCAGCTTCTAGTTTCTGTGGGGGTGATGCAAGTCGTCACTGATGGTGGCCGGGCAATGTGAAATCACACCCACCTTCACCTTTTGCTCCTCTGTCTATTGGATTTAATCATGACTCAACAATTCACTTTTTACTAATGAAATAGCAACAGTCTGAGTTGAAAGGGAGGGAAGAGGAAAGGAAAGACAAAAAGGAATCAGCAGTCCCATCTGCTAATAGGTTTTAAAAAACTTCCTTTAGCCATTCAAAAGGAGTGATTAATTGTTTTTGCTGTACTTCCCACGTGTTCTCTGACATTCAGTTGCGATCATTACACTGCGTTCCTATATTACAGGTTGCCTCTGAAGATCTTGTCTTTTTAAAAAAACAACAACACAGCATGAGTTAATGAAGCCTCACAACACCTTCAGAGATGGTTAAGTGCTAAAATCCCTGTTGTGCTAAAGTGAGGTGTGGAACCATTACAACTGGAGAGAAAAGAAACCATTAGTTCAGTTTCTCGGTTCTCTTCACATTTGTCTCTAATATTGACCCTTGCTCTCATAAAAATTCCACAAGGTGTCTTCCTCCTTCCTCCTTGGAGAGATAATTTCACAAGCCAAAACAGTCAGGAATATTCCTTTAATATGCAGCCAGAGAACTAACTAACTCTCTCTCTCTCTCTCTCTCTCTCTCTCGCACTCAGTTTCATCACTATAAGATTCAACTCATTATTTCATTTTCTCAACCACTCATTAACTTCTTTAAAGTGAAGGTGACTTTGAACATCACAACCAAGTGGTATCAGCAGATCTACAAATAATTCATGTTTCTGCTGTATGATGTAAAAGCTGAAGTGAATCAATGATGCATTTTCCCCTCAGTGAGAGCCGAACTCACGTGGAATTAACCATATCATTTGGGCTTGTATGGTGTTAAATATCAGTTTGGGGAGGGGAATAGGACTGGCACTTTTGTGGGAGTAGAATGAGGATTTACCTTTTCCTCCTGTCATGGTTCTGATCTGGGTCAGGTCCCCTATGGCTGCTCTTTCTCCTGAAGCAGGCGGAAGCTCCCAACACAGAGCTTGTAGGCCACATCTGGTCCACTAAGGCTTCCCTCTCTGATGGCAATTTCTGTTTGGTTTCTCCATAAGTCTTCCATGCTTCAGGAGGAGTGGGAAAGGAGTGAGTGGCTAGAGCAAGATTTAGATTGATTGGATGTGATTTGTGGGCCATTTGCTGCCCAGAAAAGCTCATATTACACAGATTATAATTATAGATGAACCCCGGTATCTGCAGGGGTTCCATTCTCCACTACAACCACAGATATCGGAACAGTGGATACGGAGGCATTGAGTCATGGGACTCAGGGGTTAGGTTCCTGGAGGCTCTGGAAACTGCAGGATATGGTGAAAAGGGGCCCTAAAAAAGTGGGGGGCGGGAATGTGCTCTACTGTGCTCTGCAGTTCTCCAGGTGTCCAGCAATGCCCCTCCCAAGTCCCAAATATGGCTTTTTTCTGCAAAAAAAAGTTTTAAAAAATTAAAACAAACGAGCCACAAGATGGCTCCTGTGCTCAAAATGGTGGCAGGAAATGACCTTGGAGGCAATTTCTAGCCTCTCTGAACCCACAGATATGCGGAATTAACCCTTTTTGACTGTTTTTTTTCTGCGTATGGCTAGGTCAGGAGTCAATTACCCGGCCACGGATATGTGAAACCAAGGCTGTTGGATCCACGATTGGCGAGGTTCTCTTATAGTTGCATCAAAGTGGGAGAGTCGTACTGTGGATCTTATGAACTTCTGGCCTTGTGTTCAAGGATCATACCATAACTATTAGATCATTTTGAAGCAGAAATGCAGAAGATTTTCTGAAATCTTAAACTTTCATTGGTTGTATATAGCATTAAAAAAAATCTACGTAGTATTATTCATATATTTGCATCATCATCATCATCATCATCATTATTAATTTGATTTTTATACCACCCTTCCAAAAATGGCTCAGGGCGGTTTACACAGAAAAATAATAAATAAATAAGATGGATCCCTGTCCCCAGGGGCTTACAATCTAAAAAGAAACATCAGATAGACACCAGCAACAGTCACTGGAGGTATTATTATATGAATAATTCCTAAATAATGGCTGTATCTGTTAAGGAGTTCTAAATTATTGTTCACGACTCTCCTAATCAGGATTCCATAAATTCACATATGCACACCAACAACTAATGCTTCTCCCTCCTATGGTGAACCTTTGCATTTCCAGCAAAGGTCCAGCTGACAGGAAAGAAGCCACACCTCTATGACTGCCCCACATTTCCCTTGGATAAAGGAAGAATGGCTTCTTTCTTGTGAGCTGGGTTTTTGCAGGAGGAATCAGCAACACCTCCCTAATGCTGTCAGCTCCTACAAAACCCCAGTGCATGGGAGAGAAAATGCACCTTTCTTTCTCTGAGAAGGAAAGGAGGATGGTTTATCTTCTTTCCCAGACGGCTTTTGTAAGGCTGTGTGTGCTTGTGCTGAGTCCAGATGTCTGTTGCAAAGTCGAATGCCCTTCCCTTCTCGGAGTTTTCTGTATGTGCTATAGGATTTAAAAGAGAAAGGGCTTGGTGGTTGGGTAATAAGTCAAACTGGAAATCCCTGGTCATTCATCTTATTCCATTTGTGCTGACCTGGGCTCTTTCAATAAGAGACATTTCATACAGTATTACCCTTAAGATCATAATCACAGATAACTCAGGTTGTCATCTATAAACCAGGTTTCTAGGCTCTATCATGCTCCATCATCACCAAGAAATAAGGATGGAACAAGCTTGGTTTTTCATTGCTGCCTCCCCTCCCTCCCCGAAATGAGAAAGAATCATGTTTTCTTGTCATTAGCTGGGATAATTCCTTGGGCCATATACCCAACAGTGAACTGTTAATAAGGGTGACTATATTATATTAGAAAATATTCCTAGAAATCTGTACTATTACAATTGTTATTACTGAAATAGTTATTATTGCAACCTTGCCTAGTTCTCCTTGTCACTGCCTTATATAACAGAGCTGCACCCTGCAAAGGCAAATCAGATTATTCTAGTGTCACTTACAGCAGCTGTACTCTGTACATTTAGGCTGTCACCCAACAAATCCATACATGATTTTTTCAAGGCAGCATTGTAATTATTTTGCTCTAAAATGTACAGAACTTGATAGTTTCATACCCAGCATTTAAAGGCTTGCAGCTATTCAATATTTATGACCAACAATACCTTTGAATCCCATATCAGTTTCCATGGGAGTTGGTGGAAAAGATCTACTAACTGGAGAAGCCTTCTGTTCAGTGTGGTGGAAATATCTCTAAATATCCTTCCAAAATATTAAGGCGCTATGCCAGGAATGCTCAATGGTCCGGTTGTCTTTTAGCATCTCTGCTGAGAAACGTATTGCTGTCTGCTGTAAAAACTCAGGGCTTTGGGCTGAATCTCTAACAGATATAAAATGGAAACCTGTCCTCGAAGAATGGCTGGTTAGCTGAAATCAATGTTTGTATAAAATTTAGCCTCCCCACCCCACCCCTCCAGTAACCAGCATACATAGATTGCATTGTGGCCTTCTTTGCCCCCTTCAGGTTGCTATATCACGAAGAATGCTAGCCACAACAGGCAAAATTCCCCGATTGCGGTCTAGAATCTCAACATAGCAGCTCTATGTTCCGTTAACTCCTTGCTCCACACAGTCCCTCACCTTGTCTTTCCTGCTTGCCTGTTCCCTTACTCCAAGAGCTTGCAGCTCTGATAAAGTTCTACTTTTGATGGGGCTGGAACTGGTTTAATCTGCACAAGGTCTTCATCATTACCCATCAGAACTTAGCATAGGCCACGAACTGCAATGAAAGTCTGCCAGCTGCTCCGCTGTATTTTATGAAAGCTGCAGTGTCGCTCACCCTGTTATGACATCAGTCTCTTAATCATTTATACAACCTTTAAAAGAATAAATGATATTTTAGATTTCAGTACAACAGAGCCCTTTCTTTAAAGCTACGAATGGAGAGGTAGTACAGTGTACAGGAACTCTGGGAGTGGAATAAAATATTTTAAGTGCTTGGGCTTGGCAACATGAACTCTTAACAAATAGGTCTATTACTTTGAAGTACAAGCGGTGACGTAGTGCTGTAAAGCAAAGTGCTGAAGCTGTGAAGGGTAGGCTTCCTTCTTTGGAAATTAGATAGCCTCCATCTGAAATGTAAGCTTATATTTCCTTCTGGCACTCCGATTAGAACTCCCTCTCTCCTAATGTAAAATAAATAGATTGTTTCTGAAGTTATCAGTACAATCCCCTTTTCGGTACATAATGATATGTAGGTTAAAATGGTCTTAATATTGTGCCAGCTCGAAGTCTTGAGGTTCCTCAATATGCTACCATCTGAATAACTTAGTGAATACAGCTGGGAAAGTTCCCAAATTTGTATACATAAAAAGTATTTGAAAGAACAAGGAGGCAAAATAAATTCTTACAAACCAATGGGCAGAAGGGGAAAGCAGAACATGAAGGATAGGATAACAAAAATAGCCATGACAAACTTTCCTAATTCTATCCTGATACTTCCCCTTGACCTCAGGAGGTGTTTAACTGTAGTTCTAGAGTACCGTACTCTGATCATTTCTTACTCCTGGTTCAGCCTCTTCAGCAGAAGCGTTGATGGCAACACTGCTGTCAGCACTTGAGCAGGCCTCAGAATCTTCACACACAGGACCCTGACAAGAGACTTCCCTCTTTATGTGGGTGATCCATGTGACAGTAATAACATTGGAATGTTTCTCCCATCTTTTCACATTGTTATGTTGACTGCCTTCAGGGCTCTGTGATGCTGATGTCCCTGTGTTCAACATGTTTAGACCTTCGTGTACATACCATTATCATAGCCTTCCTCTGTTGCATTCACTTTTCTACAATGACCTTCTGCATATAAGATTCCCCGTGGGCTGCCACTTCACACCTGTCTTAGTCTCATTCCCAATAAATGAATCATTCCGCCTCCTGCTCCCCCCATTCTCCTCATCTAATGCACCTTGCCCATTCTTGCTTCTGGGATCCTGTTCCTGTTGCCTTGCTTTCATAGTGCACAAGGCTTCAAACCATTGCTGTTCCTTAACAGTACAGGAGCGTTTCACAAAAATCACTCTGGAAAGAACCTCTTCCCTTTGCTGCTGCAGCTAGATCATTCAGGAATAAAGCTGGTCTTAATGAGATCTTGTAATGGAAAACACTGAGAGTCACCTGAACAGAGAGGTACAGATCCTCCCACTAAGCATATGAGGAATTCCCCTTTCATTTTATTGAACTCCCCCTTGTGAAATCTGAAAACCTTATCTCCCCACAAAAGTGTATTTACTCCCCCCTCAATCTAAGTGAGGAGTTGGTCTCAACCTTTCCCTCTCTCTCCACCCCGAGCCCTGAATAGTTTGTAATAACTGGTGAATATAGAGTCGTGATTTGAGTGCCATGCACTGTCCATGTTATCCTATATTCTAAGATGCCATTTGTAGCAGTAGGTGACCCATGCTATATCCATAGCATTGCCCATGCTATGGATGAAACAGTTGTATAACATTCAAGGTAAGAATGTTATCTTGTCTGTGAGAACTCTTCCCATCCCTCTTCTGCTTGTTATGTGAACACAGATGAGCAAACTACACACTATAAGCAAATACATGTAAGGAAAGCCCAGCAGCCAATTATAATAAATAGAAGCAATTTTGCGAGGGGAAGCTTTTGCACAGAGGGGTGGCGGGGAGGTTACCCAGTACCTTTCCTTTTTGCAGTCCCCCTACTTATTTGCTCTTATCACCATGGAGTTCCACTCAGATATTTATTTTGCAGATGTGTGACTTTATTTAAAATATTTATATCCCGCTTCTCCAGCACACCTAATTTATTGATTGATTAAGTGCCGTCAAGTCAGTATCAACTCTTAACTACCACATAGATAGATTCTCTCCAGGGTGATCCAGCACACTGCTGCTTGGAAAATACTTGGAAAATCAGCTTTGTGGAGAATGGGGAAGGAGGAATGGTGGTGGGGAAAAGAGCATGATTAAGTACTTCCTCCATCCCTTGCTACCTCTATGTGCAAAAATATCCCTCTCTAAACACCTTTCACTTACTAACACTGACTGTCAGGACTTTAGTATATGTGTTCAAGTGCGATGTGTAGTTTCTCCCTAGGAGAGGCATAGATGAGATTGATAACTGACATGGATCCCATTAAGGAACTCTGGGAATTAAAGCTTTATAAGAATACTGTAAATTTTACATTAGAGATCACCAGCTCTCTCAGATAACAATATACAAGTTCCCTTGCAGAAAACCTTCAAAAATTAAATCAGTCTAAACTTGTAATCTTGAAGTGACATTTAATCACAGACCAGGGCTTATTTTTCATGGTATATGGGAATAAACTCAAAGCACCAAAGTTGCGAAATCTATATTTATTTACAAATCTAATACCTTGTAAGAAGCAGCTAGAGTTCTTATGGTGAAACATGACAAGGGAATTAATAAAACATAATTATGTTTTCCAGTAAAATATAACACAAACTGAACTGACATGCAGCAGGACTATTTCATTATATCCTTTGATGTAAATGGCAGAAAACTGTGCTAAGCTTTGTCTCAGTTCAGGTTTTAATGACGGGGAAAATGGTATGGAAAAGAGCTTAGTCTGTATTTAAGTTAATAGAGCCATGTGTGCCTGTTATGTCAAAAGGTGAAGCAAAGCAGCAATGGACTGAGTAAGTATAGGAAACTTATAGCCAGGGATCTGTGCTCACTGCTGAATTATGACACTTCTTATGCAAATGAAACAAATTTGAATAAATTGTCTTATTTTGCATTTTCACTAGTTTTCATAATTTATTCTAGTTTTACTAATTATGGGGAAGAGCAAAGAGTTGTTATACAGAATACTGAATGTTGCTCCCCTCCCTTCAACCAAAGGGCAACCTGAATACTGAAATCTCACTAAGCTAAATTCTCAGCTTCAGCCAACCGTCTGAACTTTTTCTGCACTCCCATGTAGTTTTCTGCACTCCCATGTAATCAGCAACTGCCCTGTGAGTAGATTGGGGCGGGGGGAGAAGTACTGTCCTTTTTTAATTGGCTTGCTGACAAACTGCTATTTCCTTTATCCCCACCCCTCATCTCTGTGCCATTCATCTCTGTGTTAGCAACTTTGCAGGAGGGGGTACCCCTCAGAGGAATGAATTTGACTCTGAGGCTTCTAGTTATTGGTCTCTGTTATAGCCTGATCTTAAAGAATTACCCTGTCAGGAAAATGAGGACTGAAAGCTTCCTGTGTTTTTGAGGGAATTTCATGCTTTGGTACGAGTAGGAAATGATTTAAGGAAAATGGTACTTGGAACAAAAAGGAAGCCACCATGTTGCAGAGTATGGGGAGATTTATACATTCCCTTTTTGTGGATGGTTCTACCCATGAATGGTATTTGTTTGGACCTATGCATTCTGAATAAGGCATTTGGGAGTTATTGCCCTGAGTAAACATACTGGTCTGAGTCAAAAATGTCTACTATAGATTATTTTCTTACCTCATGTAACTTAGCTGACCATATTGAGTGAATGGGGGTGATAAACCTTCTGAAATCTGGTAAGGCTGCAGGTAGTGATCTTATATCCCCCTGAACTAATTAAAGCCAACGCCGATTGGTGGGCACCTATTGTGGCCTCTCTATTAATATTTATAGATAAGTTGACGTATTTACCAAAAGATTGGGGTTTTGCAGTAATAGTTCCCATATTTTAAAAAGGCAACAAGGCAGATTCGGCTAATTAACACCCGATACGCTTACTGAGTATAATAAGTAAAGTGTATGCAAGTCACTTATGTGAGAAATTACAAGAGAAGTTGGACAATGAAAATATTTTAGTGGAGGAGCAAGTGGGATTTAGTGTTGGAAGATCTACTGTAGATCAAGTGCTGGTGTTACAGCATTTGGGAGAAAAGTATATTAGTTAAACCCAAGTCAACTCTCTTTGTGGCCTCTGTGGATTTCAGATGCGCTTTTGATTCAGTCTCCAGAGCGATACTATGGGAAAAGTTAAAGGCCTCTACTATAGACAAATTGCTGCTCTGACTAATATAAAAGCTGTATGAAAACACCACTCTGTTTGTTAGCCCACAAGGCCTTCTTTCTAGCCTGGTTAGAGTGCAGAAGAGAGTCAGGCAGGGATGCATCTTGGCTCATTTTAAAACAATTTTTATATTAATTCATTAGTAAAGTGGTTGGATGGAACAGACTTGCACCCCCGCAAATTGGATGGCAAAAGTATATCAATCTTGCTCTATGCCGATGATGTGACAATTATATCACAAACCCCTGTAGGGCTCCGGAAAGCACTCAGAATCCTTGTGCAATATTGTAGAGAAGACCATCTTCTGATAAACTATCAGAAGACTAACATTAGGACATAAGAACAGCCCTGCTGGATCAGACCCAAGGCCCATCTAGTCCAGCATTCTGTTTCGCACAGTGGCCCACCAGATGCCGTTGGAAGCCACAGGCAGGAGTTGAGGGCATGCCCTCCCTCCTGCTGTTACTCCTTTGCAACTGGTACTCAGAGGCATCCTGCCTTTGAGGCTAGAGGTGGCCTATAGCGCCTATAACTAAGATCATGGTCTTCACAAAAAGACCCATTGTATAACTGGAATATCAACAGTAATAAGATCAATCAAGTTAGATGCTTTAAATATCTGGGAGTTGTATTCCACAGATCAGCTAAGCTGAAGGCTCATATGGAACATGTATTGTCAGTGCAAAGAAGCATGGAAGCCATCTTAAGCTTTTTTTGTTCCCAGGGAGGTGAGTTCGTTCCAGCAGCTATAAGACTATTTGGAGATAAACCATTATCCCAACTGTTATAAGGGGCACAACTTGGCCCATACCCTAATTATACAGAACTTGAAAGGGTACATTCCAAATTTTTAAGAGCAATTTTGCAGGTTCCCAGGTGAATGTCGAACGCAGCCCTGCGGATAGAGACAGGGCTACAGAGAGTAGAAGCAAAAGCTTGGGTAATAATTCTCAGCTATTGGTTAAAGGTCCAGTTCGGCCCAGTAAGTTTAGCAGCATTAAGATTGGGTGATAAGTTTCAGTCAAAATGGAAGCAGACTCCATTGAGAAAACCTTTGAATTATGGTCTTTCTGTAGAGATGTTGACATCACTGGGATACAATCAGGCCAGATAAGTGATTAAACAGCATATATCTGAGGTTGAATTTCAGAAAGATTTAAATTTCTAATTATATTAAGGCTTGTATAGAGAGATCTAGAAGTGAACCATCTAATTAGTTTACCACCCTTGTAATTGCTAAACATGGAAAATCTTTCTCTAGAGAATGATTTAATGTTCTTCTACCTGTATTATTGAAAGGTGGTTTCATAATATTCCTTACAAAGAATGGATTTGCCCATGATCAGGTGAGATCGAAACCATCGGACATGTGATGCTTTATTGTCCCTTTTATAGAGAACTACGTAGCAGCCCTATTACACCACTTTTAATATACCTACCAGGATGTTCAGCAAAATTCTGTTTCCTTTCTTTTAGCAAACAGGAAGGCAGATGCAATTAGCCCACAATGTTGCTAATTTTTTGTGCCGCGACTATTAGAGTCTGCCAAGAGATTGTAAAAGGTTCTAAGCTGGAGTTTGTGAACCACCTAGAGCCTTTGGAGTCAGGCAGTATATTCAATCAATCAATCAATCAATCAATCAAAGCATGTGGGAGTTTATCTAGTTTGATTTATGAAAGGTAAATGTGTTATATTAGTTTTATGTATGTGTTTATTATGGCCCTATGTTATTCTGATTTGGTCATGAACTGTAATAAACTTGAAGCTTGCCGTGACAAAACAACATGATTGAAAATGCCCCTGGTGCTTAGGATGGAACGCAGACCTTAATGCCAGTGCACAATTCTGAAACATCTGCATCAATGCAAATGTTAAGTGTTGAGTGATGTGGGCAGTTGGCTTTTGAGCTGGGCATTTTATTGACTATTTCCTCACCTAAGGCTCCTCTGGGTCAGTGTCTGGGTGAACCCCAACACCCCCATAAACTGGATTGTCTGCCAGCATTGCTTTATCAGCTGAACAGATTTTGTCTATGTATATGTAGTGTCTCCACCTTAATATAATACAAGCACGTGAAAAAAGAATTCTGGAATTGGGCGGGGATGGGGAGAGGATGTGCAAAAGAGACACTGTTGCAGAAACTGTGCATGTTCTTGGAACTGAAGAACCCAAGCATGAACAGAAAGACCAATGCTGGTTGCAGTGTCAATAGGCAGGGAGAGGCAGTGTATCAGTATTAGCAAGATGATGAAATCTGCTGACAACACAGTCTGGGAGGTTCAATCAAGTTCAAGGAAGTGAGCAGTCCAATTCACAAGGACTTGAATAGACACCCTGCCAAAATGAGATGGGAAGATTGCATGTTGTCTCTCTCTATAGAAACATAAGAAGGTGAGGGGAAGAAAAACAGGCCTTATTCAACTGAAATTTTCCAGAATGGTTTTTTAAGCTTTTGTTTTATTTGTTTATTTTCTTTTTCATACCTGCTGAGGATGACTACACTTGCTGAAATTGTTCCTTGCTCTCCTCCCCCCCCCCCGCTGCTCCTTTCTTCTAATGTGTGAACTTTTTTCTATACCAGTAACCATAGAGATGGCTAATAGTGATGGCTTCTGCCTTAACCTTCCTCACAGCAAACTATCTTTAGAGTGTTTCCCCCCACTGAATGCAGTACAGCATCCATTGTGTATGTGTTTCGGTGCCTGAAGATGTAGGTTTCCTTGAGAGGGGAAAATGGTATGCTGGGCGTCTTTCCCTTGGAATGTCAGAATATGCAACTAGTGTTGCCAAAATATGTTCAAGTGAGCACAACATCTGAAGCTATCTTCTACTGAATCATACCATTGGTCCATTGAATTTAGTGTTGTTAACAATGACTAGGGCTTCAGATAAAAGCCTTTCCCTGCCCTACCTAGGGATTGAATCTGCGTCTTTTGCCTGCAGTACAGCCTGCTCTATCCCTGAATTATTATTAGTAGTAGTAGTATTTGTGGAATATCCACCTTTCTGAGATTTGTGTAGCCATAATTTAAAATGTTTTTGTCTGGGAATACTTAATCTTCATGGAGTGGGGGGGGGGAGTTTAAATGTTTGGAGGTTGTAGGGTTTTTTCTTTTAGGAAGCAGTTCCAAATTTGAAATAATGTAAAAAAAAAAAAAGCACATTTTAATACCACATAATCAGTGGTATAAAGGCCTTCAGTCAATGAACTATTATTTTTATTAGTAAAATATTTATATCCCACCCCTCCAGTGCAATACTGCTTGGGACAGCTCATAGCAGTAAAACAGTTAAGGTAATATAATATTTAACACAACAAATAAAACACAATGTAGAATAAAAACAATAAAAACAAACCCAATTAAAATTAAAAACCCACCGGGATGTAATAAAACACATTAAAAGGCCTCTCTGAACAAGTTGGTTTTAAGATCTTTTTAAAAAACCAAAACCCTAAAGGAGGGAGCATGATCAAGTTTTTCTGGGTGGGCATTCCAGAACCAAGGCGCCACAACCGAAAAGGCCCCGCCACTTGTCCCCACCAGCTGAATCTCAGTAAATGGTGGGGCTGCAAACAGAGCTCAAGATGATGAGTGAAGGGACCTGGCATATTCATATGGGCAAATGCAGTCCAACAGATACCCCAGTCCAAAGCCATGCAGTGCTTTAACAGTCAACATCAGCACTCTGAAACTAGCTCAAAAGCAAACTGGCAGCCAATGGAGCTGCCACAGGATGGGTGTAATACTTGAGAATCGACTAGCGCCCATTAGCATCCTTGTAGCAGCATTCTGGACCAGCTGAAGCTTCTGAACCATCCTAAAGAGCAGTCTTCAATTTTTTTCTGGGGGGAAAATGAGGTGCCAGGTATAACCATGCCCTTTAAAACACATGTTTACGACTTTTACATCGGCTCTGATGCAATCCCATGAGATATGCTATCTATGATGAAGAATTGTGGGGAAAGAGCTCTACTTATTCCTCAGTCTCTGTACAATTCAGTTCACATCCCTGGTTGTAGTAGTCTATGTGGTCCTGCCTTTTACTTCAAGGACAAACAGAATACAAAGATGGAAGGAAGGCTTCTGCACCTTGTATCTTTTAAAAATAAAACATGGCATACAATCATAGTCTAAACTAGACAAGATTGCTGTTTAAAAAACTGATTTAAATAATTTCAGCTATGGTAAGCACTTTGCTCCTGAGCAGCCTTGTCCCAGATATGTTACTCAAGTTAAATTTTCATAGTTAAATTCTGATGCTGAAAGGGAGAGTAGAAACTTCATATTGAAACTAAGTTTTTAAATGTCTCTCAGAATTTGAGTTAACCAAAGGAGAGCTGGGCATTTAGCTGAGTTCCTGTGTATGACTGGTTACAGCCCTCAGAGGTCTTGCAAATAATAAGCTGATTAATGTAATCACTTGCTTGCTATTGGATCTTTTTGGGTGCATTGCTGGACAGCTGGGGATACACAGAGCATGGTAGGGCATGCCCATTTTCTCCACAGTTTGTTTTTCATCCCATTTTTGCTACCCTTTTGCACCATTTTCCCCTTTCCCCCCTGCTGCCTCAGGAACCTAATGCCCCAATTCCCATTGCCCTAGTGCCCCATTATCTACGGTTTCACCGTCTGCACACACACACACACCAGCATGGAACCCCCATGGATAATGGGGTTGTTATGCTCCTCATGGCTACATGAGAGGGTTGGTGGAGTCTAGACTGGCTCAGTTTGGCCTCAGAGTGGTTGTGGGAGGGGTGCTCTTATACCCCGTGAGGACTTGTTCACTCCACAATACCCTCAGGGGAAGGATGACGCCCTGTGCCTCAGACCAAGTCAAAGAGCTCTTACCAGGGTGAGCTTTCCTCAGGATCTAGCCACTCGTCATCAGCAGGCTGGCCTCTAAATACTCCCCAACAAATGGAGCAAATCTTACAAGTTCCCGGGTCCGGCCAAGATCTCAGACTGAAGTCTCACAAGACCTCCCCGGGCTCTCACAAGACACCTCTGATGTCCCGAGTAATGCCGATGTTTTCCAGTGTCATCTTGCTATTCACCCCGAGCGGCCAGGTTCAGTTGGGTTGGGCAGAGCAGCCCTTAAGGTCAGGGCTGCTCGGGGTTGCAAGCCCCGCAGCTTGGTTTTCGCGGAGGGCAGCCACTCAATCCCCATGGTGTTGAGCCTTTACCCGCCTGATTCCCCCACAGAGGTTCTCTTGTATACTAGTAAAATGGCTTGCAGTTTGTAAGCATATTAACAACTTAAGCCCTTGCGAAGTACTGTGAAGAGGAGGCGTTGTCCATCAATATTTTAAATATATATATATAATGGTTTTCAGTAAGCGTAGGAGATCTTATAAATGGTCAATTAATGGTAGGAGCCTTCAGCAAGTCAAAACATATAAGTATCTGGGCCTCATATTCCATTTGAGGAATTCCTGGAGACCACATTGTGAGTTTGTGACTGCAAATCCTCAAAGATCTATTGCAGCTATAAATTAAAACAAAACACAACACAAAAAACTCTAAAGGTGCTCAGAACATCCCGGCAGTGCTAAGGGTATATCAGGTGAAACTTCAGGCTCAGATGCTGTATGGTGCCCAGATTTTTTAATCTGGGAACTTAAAATCTCTTGAAGTTGTTCAGTCAAGGTTCTTACGGGACATCTTCCAACTTCCCAGCTGCATCCCAAATGCAGCTTTGCATTTGGAAACAGGTATTATTAGATTAATTGCCCAGGCCCGGCTGCAAGCGGTTTTATATTGGCTTAAACTTAACAGCTGCCCCCAAAGGTTAGGCTCACTAACTTTGGTGGATGATTTCTGTTCTACTTGGGGGAGGAATATATATGACACCCTGGGTAATTGGGGTCTCTCAGAGCAATATATATGATCGTTAAATTATGATCAGGCAAAAAAAAAAAAATCATTACACAGGGGATAAGAGATAGAGAAAAGCAGAGTGACCTTAGCCTGATTTCTTCTAGATATTATTATCTTGGCTTCTCAAATTACCCGAGGCCAGCTGCATACCTTACACACTTGCCTACACCAAGGCTGAGGAGGGTCTTTTCTCAAGCCCGTTTTAATGTCCTCCCTTCAGCTGTTTTGGAGGATGGATTTTGAGGGACCCCCTTGGAGGAACGTTTGTGGCCATGTGGAACTGCTGAGGTGGAAACATTAACACATATTTTGTTTAACTGCTCTTTTTATGATATTGTTCATTCTAAGAGCCCCTGGTGGCACAGTGGTAAAACTGTCGCCCTGTAACCAGAAGGTTACAAGTTCGATCCTGACCAGGGGCTCAAGGTTGACTCAGCCTTCCATCCTTCCGAGGTCGGTAAAATGAGTACCCAGAATGTTGGGGGCAATATGCTAAAATCATTGTAAACTGCTTAGAGAGCTCTGGCTATAGAGCGGTATATAAATGTAAGTGCTATTGCTATTGCTATTCAGATCGATCCCTATAAAAAGAAACACTTCTATTGGTCTGAGGAACATTTTATTGTTTATTTTTTGGAAGATAAGCATGAAGAAGTCACCCATAGGATTGCTTGTTTTTGTCTGGAGGCATGTAAAATAAGGTGACTGCAAACCGGTTTTTAAATTTTTACTTATGTTACTGTATTGTTTTTTGCTGTAGTGCTTATTTGGTCGTTGACCGTAAATAAATGAAATGAATGAATGGATGAACAACTTATGTCACTGCGATTCTAGACTTTTTCTAACTCTATGAAGTTTCATGACCCATGCTCAATGAGTGAGTTTCCCCACATTTTCAGGAGGCATTAATATGTTTTTCCATGGTTTTTGATGTTTTCGTGGCCTTGGCAAGGTCTTGAACCTACATGCAAAAATGGCATGTTTCTGTCTTTTTGTGGTTTGGTCTGGGAGTTTCATGTTAGTCTGTGAGTGAGTCAGTGAGGGGTTGGAGTTTGCAAGCATCATAACTTCTTATCTTGGTGTGACTCTAGTCTTTTCCTAGTTCGATCAGGCCTCATTCCCCATGCTTTCCAATGGGAGAGCTTTTCTTGGTGTTTTTGGGAAAGTAATGCATTTTTCTGGGTTTGGGGGTTTTTGTGGTAGGCTGTGCAAGGTCTGGAACCGACCTGTAAATATGATATGTTTCTATCTGTTGTGGTTTGGTCTGGAAATTTCATATCAGTCAATCAGTCAGTCAGTGAGGCCAAGGCAGCTTTATATTAGATATATCTATGTTTAGCACTTTTGCTTCTAAAATAGAGG
Source organism: Hemicordylus capensis (assembly GCF_027244095.1). NCBI lineage: Eukaryota > Metazoa > Chordata > Lepidosauria > Squamata > Cordylidae > Hemicordylus > Hemicordylus capensis. The sequence continues at coordinate 238,569,875 of NC_069657.1, read as the reverse complement.
TAGCCATTGGTTTAGTTCCCTCTTTTGCTCCATAGCATCTGCTACAACTTAGCTTCATCTCCTGATTTGTTGATATTGTGCATTTCCTTGTGACAAGCCAGTGATATAGAGTGCAAGTAGGAAAGACAACTTACCCAGTTCCTGACACTGAGTATTAGAAGTTAGGGAATAGGAGGAGGCAACCAGACACAGCGACAGCTGTGTCTATGTTGGAATATTTAGTTTCTGCCTCACTTGAGAAAACACTTTTGCGGTGCGGTGCATTTTCATTCCAGAATAAACCCTTCTGAGTTCATTGGGACATATTCTCAAAAAAGGGTCTATGGAATGCTGACTAATTGGAGGTTAGCTGTCCCAATTTTTTCCTCTTGACTTCCTAAAGGGAGGAAAGTGCTGGGATGCCTAGCAGAAACATATCAGAAAATACTATTCCTAAACGTGTTGCCATAAGTTGACAGTTATTTGTCTGCATTTTTGAGCCTCAGTAGACACAGCTTCATGGGGTCTAATTCTGAAAGACAGGTGATGCAAGCATCCATTGCCCTTTGTCTTCCTCTCCACTTAAAAGGGGGGAAAAAATCAAAAATATTTGGCTAACCTGAGCTGTATACACAAACATAATCCCAAGTGTTTCATTGTAGGGGTGTGCACAAAACTGGGTTTTCCAGTTTGATTCAAATCCAACCCAGACTGGACTGGCTTGGTCTTGACCCCGCCCCCAGAACCAGGCCACTGGCTCAGTTTGAATTCGAACCGGTTCAGGCCTGGTTCAAAGCACCTACCACACGTGAAAAAGTGTTAAAAATTGTTACTTACAGTGGCTCTCCTGACCCCTGCTAGCCTCCCCCTGAGTGGCCAGGACCCAATTCATGACAGTTCAGGCCTTCTTTGGCCCATTTCGGGTCTCTGCACAAGCGTGGGGACCATTTGTTTGACCTCCATGCATATGTACTGGCCATTTGCATGACCCAGGTCAAAGAAGGTCAGAACCGGCACAAACTAGCACAAATCGGGCCCTGGACACTTGGGAGGAGGCCAGCGGGAGTCAGTGGAGCCACCGTCTCCCTCCCCGCCACTGTTGCTGTGAGTAACAATTTAAAAAACTTTTAAACTCACGCTAGGGGCTTCAAACCAGGCCCGAGTCGGGTTCAAGGTCGAACCTTCGAGCCAAGCCAGTTTGAGTTTAATCTGGCTCAACTTTGAGCCGGCTTGGACACCCCTAGTTCACTGGGACATTTAAAGCTTTGAAACTGTCAGTCAGCTAAGTTATTTTTATCTGCTTGGGTACAATGGCTGATATTCAGACTAATGTCGTGCTGGTACTAGGGGTGATTTCAGTCAATCTTCCCTTTGCTCTGAAGCCCACTGTGCCTACCAAAGTATGTCCCTGGCCTGAAGGTTACACAGCTCTTAGACACATTTTTTCAGAAGGCACAGTGGGCTTCAGGGTGAAGGAGAGTCAACAAATATCACCCCTCCCTGCTAGGACCAACACAGTGTTATTAGCATGAATGCTGCGTTAGTCTGGATGTCAGTCAGTCTTCCTTTGTTCAGTCTCCACTGGAGGGTAAGTGGCTAATCTAGTCTATTTGGCTGGGACTGTGGCAATGACATTTAGGTTATGACAGAAATTCCGTTGCAACCTTTACCTGTGGAATGACCTTTTTCCTAGCCATAATAATGCCTAAACGATTGTCTCATACGGTATATCTTCTGTTACAATCAGTTATACTTATTTCCAAACTTACCTAGGAAAATAAAAAGGGAAAATATATGCTGTCTAGTATGCACAGCTCTAAGAGGTGTGCTTTTCAGCAGTACATAATACTGTACAGAAAACATCTTTGGGATTGGGATTCATAAACTTACATTAAATTTACAGGGTTTTGTTGTCTATGTGTGCATTTGGCAGTGACACAAAAAGAAACCAGTTGATGATATTCCTGGGATTAGAGGCCTGATTCCTGAGGGCACATTTTGGTTGGTTGCAATTAAAATGCCTGTCAGGCATCTGATACCAGGAACCCTTTTGACAGACTGCTTGAGCGGAGGCAAGTGCAGCATCCTATTGTAAGTAAATGATGGCGGAGCTGGCTGCCTTGCCGTCATTCTGGAAAATTCTGTGGCCGGCGAGCTCCCTCTGTGTCTCCCACTCGGCCTCTTTTCCTTTTCACCACTGCGGGGACTTTATCTAATTTGCAGTTTTCCTCTTCCCCGACACACATACAGAAGCTACAAGCTGGTGGCTGGCAGACTGTGTCTGTCTGGAGATAGGCAGCAAGCTCACGGATACTAATGCTTTGGGAGAATGGTTGTGCTGCAGTTATTTAAGGATATGCTGTTGTGGTATTGCAGCACGGGAGCTGGTAATGATTTTTTCCTTTGTTTCAAACCGTCAGCTTTCTTTGAATGCCTTTTTAAAAATCTGCAGTATGTTGATGTTCAGGAGCCCTTCCTGCTGTAAATTAGGTACAGAATGAGCAAATGGATGGATTCAAGCTGTGAATATAAGGCATAGGGTGTGCAAATGTCTGTATTACATGGGATCGTTGTGTTTGTGGTTTTCTCCTTGTTCATTTTGCATGCAGTTGGGGGTGGAATTTGTAGATTATTTAGGGTTTGGGGGGTACAGAAGTATCCAATATATTAATTACTCTTTTTTGGGTGGTGGGGACTCATTTTGCAGATTCTCCAGCCTTTTCTTTCTAACGTGTCGTGATATACTCCTCTGGTTTGACTTGTTTGCAGTCAAAAGGTAAGGCACATTGCTTTTCTCACCTCTCCATACACATGGAGGGGAATGGGTATTTCATATGCAGGTGATTTTTTGCATGTGTTTTTTTCATTCCATTCTACTGTACAATGTTGTGGCTTTTCTTGGGCATGATGTCACAGCCATGGGGTGCCATTGTGGAAGTTCATTGTGATGGCTGCATTCTGAATAAGTACTTGAGGTGTGGAGACTCTCACTTAAGCCCAGTCATTTCAGCTACAGGAGTTTCCACAGAACTAATAACCTTGGCTTACCTAGATCACCTGTCAGAATTGCAGTAATAAAACAAAGACACCTAAATATTCTCAGCCCTTGCCTTCATTAAAGTTATAAAGAATAAAGGAAATCCTTCTGAAAATTGTTGGTTGAATTTCTGAATATATACGGGCTTAAATACATTGGCTTGTTTCACTATGTAAAGTCTGTCACAGACACAGTGCTGTAATTTTTTTTAGGCAGGGAAAAGGCTATTCTTTTCACACACACACACACACACACACACACAGACACCTCCATGCATCTAGCAGAGACATGTATCCTCATCACAGATCTTTATGCACTGGGTTTATAAACATGCCAGGTATGTGAGGAAACTGCCTATGCCTTTTGTGTGGTTTTCTCTCTCCCCAACAAGCCACTCAGCTTATAAGAGGCTACGCCTACATATTGCCACAAAAGCTGCAGAACATTTTGTTGCTGAGACACATACGAATATACATATATTATTCTGCCCTCCACTCATTCTTTTCATTGCTGTAAACACTTTGCAACCATCTGCATGAGATACTGGAAAAGCATAGGAAGAAAAGGATTTTTTGGTATATGTGTATAATGCAGCATTCTATAACAAAGAATCTGGAAACTGTCCTCTTTGGTCTGGGTTTTGAATGGGGCCTAATCTGATCCATGTTCTCTAAATCTCTTTGACTGTAAAGAGCACTGAAGTTTGACAGCTTCTTTAGAAGACCATATGAACAATACCAACTGTCTAAGGCCACCTTAGTACAAGTACATTACTTGTACACCTAGGTTTTTTTAGGTGTAGTACATATATTCACATAAAGTGCAATTGTCAAGAAGTATATTTGTAAACTCTTACATCACACAGGTCTAATAATTGGAGCATCGAGATAGGTTGCCACTCCCTGTCAAGTGTGAACTCCATGGCAAAAACAGATATGCAGTAGGGATGTGCACAAAACCGGCTTGGCCTTTTTGGTTCGAATTCGAACCAGCTCCAAACCAGGGTGGGTAGGTTTGGTTTTGGTTTTGCTTGAACCCTTCCCCCCGGTTTGGTTTGAATTTGAACCTGATTCGAACCGTTCTGAAAAGGTTCTTCATAGCGTATAATGGGGACCCAAACCAGCCCATTACTCCCTATGTAGAGCATCTAGGGGCACAAAACCTGGGTGGGTAGTAGGCACCCAGGGATGCCAACGACCCACCAAACCCCAAAGCAATCAGACACTTCTGTGATTTTTAATGAATTTTTGAAGATTTTTCCCATTTTTGCATTCTTCCCATAGGAAATAATGGGGATTTAAGACAGCCCCATCCCCCCCCCTTTGGGAGGTTCCAGGGCATGCCAAAGTGGGCCTGGGGGGCATAGTGAGTTTTACCACAACTCCCCCCAGGCAGCCCCAAGCTGGTGGGGTTCATGGTCCCCCAGCCCCAGGAATTTTTTCAGTTACTGTCCTTTTAACAAGTCTATCTCTATCAGAGTAGTTTTTCTGGTCTATATATATATTTGTGTGTGTGTGTGTGTGTGTGTGTGTGTGTGTGTGTGTGTGAGCAGAACCATACGAGAGGGAAGCGGGGGCACACAATAAAAACAATTCACAAATACATATATACACATTACACAAGTATATATACAAATCCATCTATACAGCAGCTGTACAGTAATATTTACACCACCACCAACTATCTTTCAACACAAACCAGACCAAAAACACTATCTACAGAAAGGAAAGGAAAAACCTCTACTACTGATAATATCGACCACCCACACACAACAGAAGAAACCTCCACGCACACACACACTCACACACACATATGCACACACAACACTTCTATCTACACACACACATATTTACACACACTGAAATATTTACAAATATGCATTTTGGCAATCCCGCTGCCCTCTCCCTGCAAGTCAACTATGTACAACAACAAGCAACAAAACACACTTCAAAATAGTTATACATCATCTACACAGTGCCACACTGGCACAAACTGCCTAGAGTCTGTGTGTGCCCACAGGCCCCCGAGTGATGTGGTCAGTTGGAACCAGGAGCTAGTTCAGCATCAGGTTACGCCGGGGGGGGGGGGGTGTATCCAGTTTTCAAGTCACAGCACTAGTGGGCATGCTGTGACTTGGCATGGCTGAAAGAGGAAGCAGGGAGAGTAGGGATGAGCGGAAGCTGCTGCCGGGCAGGTGACCGGTACCATGGGTCAACCATGGGCCAATCACTCACCCAGCTCAACTTCCAGCTCGGGGTAGCCCAGCAGGGGGAGATTAACCTTGAGGAAAACCAGCTGCTTGACCAAGCCAGGGTCCAATCGGGACCGAGCAGGTGTTACCACATCGGCAGCATGTGAAAACACCCTCTCGCTCTGGCCGCTGGTTGGTCCAGCCAGACTTGGCAGTTGGTTGCCCAGAACTGCACGCAGTCCATCTCGGGGTCTTCGTCCACAGGCTCCTCCAAGTACTGGGCAACACATTGCGCAGCACTGGTGGGCCTAGTAGGCCGAGCCTCCTGCAAACCGGGCAAGGCACCAAGGCACATCCGCTTAAACCTTTGGGCTGATTTAGTGGGAAGAACTGCCTGTTGTGTTGGTGCTGCTGCCTGGGATGCCGCGCTGCCAGACTGGGAAGAAGGGTGGGAGCTGAAGGGTCAGCGCCCGCACTGCTGCTGCTGGGTGTGGGTCGCGCACGCTGGTGGGACACACCATCACCACCCTCCTGGTCTCTGCCAGTCCTAGTGACCTCCTCTTCCCTAACTCTATCAACCAGGAGGTCCCGCCACCTTGGCAAGTCATCGGCTCAAACGACATTGCCCTTTATGGTCGGGTTACAGAGACAAGCCAGGACATACTCCTCCCTGTCACCCAACTCATTGACCAGCCTGTTGACAACTCAGCCTTCCAGCCAAAGCATGCCCCTCTGGCATGGTCAGCGAAGTCTGGAGTTCACCCATCAGCTTCTCTAGGAAGAGAGCCACGGGCAAGGCCTGGCTCAGAGGAGTGGTGTCGCCACACAAGCTCTTTGTGGCAAACAGGAAGGGCTCGAGTGGCGACACCATCTTGGACATGAGCTTCCACTCTGCATTGGATAGGTCGCACATGCCCAAGGACCCGTTCCTCACCAGGTCATCAAGGGCCACCTCCTGCTCCAGCAGGTGCTGGAACAAGAGGAAGGTGGAGTTCCACTGGGTATCTACATCCATGGGGATGAGATGTTGTGGAAGCCCGTGGACACACTTCTGCTTGCAAAGCAGGTGCCTGGACTTCTCACTCTGGTGGAAGTTGGCTGTAATCTTGTGGGACTTCTCCACAAGCGCAGCGTAGCAGCAACAGCACCTACCATGGGGTGGCCATTTTTCTTGGACGTCTTTGCCTCCTTGAGGCCAAAGGCGTCCCTTACAGTCAGGTGGAGCATGTGTGCCATGCAGCGGATGTTCACACACTCCAAAACTGACTCTACCGTTGCCATGACGTTGGAGCCATTGTCTGTCACAATGAAGCCCCAGGAGAGGGGTGGCAACCACCTATCAACTCCTCAGTTTGGCAGACAAATACGGCTGCCACCACCTCCTTGGTGTGTTTGACATCCAAGGTCTCCACATGCAAGACAGCCCACCTGTGCTGAAATTCAGTGTGGGATGCGCTGGAGCCTGAGGCAGCACTGGAGGTCCCCCCTCTCTCCAGGCCACACCAGTGGGTGGTCAGGGCCAGGAAAGCAGCATGCATCCCACTCATACTGTTCCACAGATCAGTGGTGAAATGCACGCTGGTGCCAGCCGGTGCTGCATGCAGCATGGCTGACACAAGCTCCCTGCAACGCCTGTACAAGGAGGGGACCACGTTCCAGCTGAATGTGGTTCTTGAGTGGATGGTGTAGTTGGGCACTAGCAGCTGGAGTATCCAGCGGAAGCTGGAATTCTCGACCACCTGAAAAAGCTGGTTGTCAGTGGCCATCATCTCCCCTATGAGGCGGGTGAGGAGATGTGGGTCCACGTGACCAGGGCACTTCTTGCCTGACGACTGTGTTTACCGCTTGACTGGCAAGCGTGCCTTGCTTCATGGAAGCTGGTGCACTGCCCTTGACAGCGCTAGTCGCAGGCACATGAGTTACACTAGCACTGCCGTGGAGTCAAGGAGATCTGGGTGACACCATTGCATGTGTTGCAACATGAAGGTTGTCCCCAGATGCTTAGCATCCTTGCCCTGACTGACCTGTGTCCTGCGGTGGACACAGTGAGCAGCAGTTGGGGCATCTTGAGGGACCTCAAAATGCCGCCAAACATCACTGCTCTGGGTGGCCTCAGGCACCCTGGGCACAATCTTGGGCTTCTTGGGTGATGGCGAACCTAGAGGGGCTGCTGGTGCTTGCCCACTGCCGTCACCCACCCCCTTACACCCTTCGCAGAAGAACAAGGGCCCGGCTTCACTAGAGGAGGGGCTGCCCCTCCACTTCAGCAGCAGACCCTTCCCCCTCTGAGCCAGACTGGGAGGACCCAGCACTGGACTCCGCCACGACCTGGGCATCATCAGGGGGGCCCCACTGAGTGGCGAGAGGGGCGTTGGAAGGGCCAGAAGAGGGAGGGAAAATCTGGCTGCACTGCCAGCTGTCAAACCCCTCCCCTCCACCCCACCACGGAAAAAGTTTCCCTGGCAGGAGAACCCCCTGCACCGCCAGGCTCTGCACCGGGCACCAGCTTGGTGCAGACAATGGACCCGCCACTGGTCCAGGATCTGGCTTGGTGGCAGCAGACTCCTCCGGCTAAGAGAGCCTTCACGCCACCACCTCACCTGGGCCAAAGAATTCACCAGTGGGGACCTCTGGGACCCCAGGATGGTGTCTTCTCTGCCCCCCACCCCGGCCTCCTGCACCAGCTTGGGGACCCCTCCCACCTCTGCCTGCCATCCTACTGTGAGCTTTTCTCGCCACATGGAGCCAGTGTGGTGTAGTGGTTAGAGTGCTGGACTAGGACTGGGGAGACCCGAGTTCAAATCCCCATTCAGCCATGATACTAGCTGGGTGACTCTGGGCCAGTCACTTCTCTCTCAGCCTAACCTACTTCATAGGGTTGTTGTGAGGAGAAACTCAGGTATGTAGTACACAACTCTGGGCTCCTGGGGGAAGAGCAGGATATAAATGTTAAATAAATAAAATAAAATAAAATAAAATAAAATAAAATAAAATGTGCTCAGACATTCCCGAAGACCCTGTGGCTTTTTAAAAAAATTGGGAAAATGTAAAAAAAATAAAATTAAAATGGAGGGGGATTTTTTTAAAAACCTATTTGTGGGGGGAAACTTTTTTTTATTTTTAAAAAAAGCCTATTGGGGAACCTTTAAAAAAACAACTATTGGAGGGAACCTTTTTTTTAAAAAAAAGAAACCCTATTTAAAGAAAACCCCTTTTAAAACAAGCCTACCCACCCACTCCACCCTCTACAATACAATAAAATAAAAAATAATGTAATAAAATACACAATGGGAGGGGGGCAACTAAGGGAGAACCTGTAAAAACAAGAAACAACCTGTAAAAACAAGAAACAACTTGTAAAGAAAAAACACAGAAAATATACCTCCCCACATCCAAACACGAAAGGAGGCCCTATTTAAGGAGCACTAAAGGGGACAAAGGGGGCACCAAAAGAACATAATCACTTACCCCCTCGTTGTCCTGGTCATCTTCTGCCCCCACACTGGTCAGGAGAAAAAAGAAGGAATTCCAGACCAGTGGCAGGCTGGGACAGCACAGGCGGGCAGGCATGTACAGCCGGGGTGGGGGTAGGGCAGAATGAAAAGCTTTCCAGCTATGTCTTTCTCTAGTACCATTAAATGACTTGCATTATCCACAATTTACAAAACCTTTTAAAAATAATTTAAGATAATGTTCTATTGTGGCAAATAGGTGTTATATAAAAAAATTATAATATATAATTATATATATATATAATTTCTATGCCTTTTGTTACCACTATTCAGCCTCATTTTAGATTTCTTTGCTTCATGAGCTGAGCTTCAGTGTGGGGGGGGTGCATTTTAAAATCTTGTCTCTGGGCCTACTGGAACCTTGCTACACCCCTGGTTATGTTGCTAGGCCAGAGGCTTGGCTTTAAATAGGATTTGAAACTCCCTCCTTTGGGAGCCCCCACCTTTGCCCTCCCCCCGGCCAATAGGGTACCAGTTCTCAAGGACTGGCACATTGCAGAGCCAGAGAGCCAGACTCATCTGGCCAATCAGGGAAGCAAGAGCTCAGCCAATGAAATCAAGGAACACAAGTCACACAAAATGGAGGAAAACATCTAAAATGGCCTCTAGAACCTTCAAACAGGCTGGAACTGAACCTGGCTCGATCGGTTCAAACTCAGACCAGCATTGCCAATGCAATGCCCTGCTTGGTCCGAGTTCGAACCTTCGAACCGAAGTGGTTCGAATTCGAACGGTTTGCACATCCCTAATATGCGGCTATGTAATGTGTGAAATGACTCTCAGGAGCCTCTGTGTGTGTGCACACATGCACATGTGTGTGCATCATGTATTAAGGCCATACATGCTGTGTGCCTTCCTAAATCTCAGCCATTATACATTTCTTTTTAAAATGTGGTGGTCTCCCCCCACCCCCAATCAGCTATGCTTTTTGGATCAATTGGATAAATTGAAATAACAGACAGGTATCAGAAACACATTCTGTTACTTTTTAAAAGCTAATCTCCATTAGAGGTCCTCCAAGATACCTGTGATTGAACCTGGGCCCCTTTTACATGTGAAGTATGTGCTTTTCCATTGAGTTGTAGCCCTTCCCAACATAAAGTGTAAATATGAATAAAACATCAGGGAAAAGCTTATAAAGGGTCCAGTGCTGTCTAAAGGACTAACAAATTGTAGCATAAGCCTTCATAGACTACAGTCACCCATACCATTTTCCTCATGTTCCCAGAAATCTATGGTAAGCAAAGGCCTGTGGGTGTGAGGTGACTGACAAAAGTTGCATTGGGTGCATATTGATATGTTTCTGGGCAAAATACAGAGTGCTGGTGATTAATGCCCTGAAGAGCTTAGGACTGAGTTACCTAAGAGAACACTTCCCTTTGAATGATGCCCACCGCCTATTAAGGTGATCTGGAGAGGTCTGCCTACAGTTGCTGCTAGCTCATCTGATGGTGACTCAGGGTTGAGACTTCTCTTTGGCTGCTCCTGAGCTTAGAAATGCGCTTCCTGCAAAAATACAAGTTTTAACATCTTTGACACCCTCCAAGAAGGCCTTAAAATGCTTATCTTTGTTTTAGCCAAGGTTTGGAGTTGGTTCTTGATTTGTTTTTAATTGTTTTCATTGGTTAGATTGCATGAGATATTTTTTATTAGGCAGCATAGACATCTAATAAAATAAAAGTATCCCAGCGGAAAGACAACAGCAAATGATTTTCTTCATCTTTAGCAACCACAATTGTAGTAAGCTTCTCTTCACCACTTCTTGCTCCCTTCAGAAGCAGCTTTTTCCCTGTTTAAAAAGGGTCATCAGGCTCATTTTTACTCCTTTATTCATATTTACATGGGAAAACAGGGCATGTAACCTATGGGTCTTCCATAAATAGTGGGGCAGCTATTGTGCTGGAGGTAGCTGAAGATGTGTTGCCACGATCATGGAAAAATGATTGCGAGGAAACTGTGACTGTATTCCTAAAATCCTGGATTCACATTCTCCAGACAAATGTTTCCCCATTGATGACTGGGGGAAGCATGTGTCGGGGGCACACTGGGACATGGTTGACCCTGCTAGATCACAGGAAAAGCTACAGGCACAGAGGAAAGGAACAAAGTCATTCGTGGAGACTCCAAGCAGAGCAAGGACAAAGAATCAGAGAGCTTGCCAAGGAGCTCTAAGCAGGAACTATGAACCAGTCTGCCTGCCGCCTATTTCTTGTTAACAAGGGCTGGTAGGAGGCCAGAGCTTAAGGGAGCAAAGACACTCAGCCTCAGGTCCCTGCATTCTGGGGCATACTGACCTGAGAAATTCTGACCACATAGCATGGAGCCAGATTTTGACTGTGAGATTTCTACTGGTAGTACTATTACTATTAGTTAACATTCATACAATCTGTTTGCAAAGGTTTTTGCGAAATTCTGAATGTTTTCAAAGTCTCTGCAAAGGGTTTTACATCTGCAAAGTGCTCTCCCATGCAAGTAGGTTTTTTTAATGACATAATTTTAAAGAGAGTCCCTGCCTTCAGAAAGCAAGCATGCCACAAATAGGGTTGCCTGACTCCAGCTTGAGGAACTTACCTTTTCGCTTAATAGCACTGATGCAACTGGAGAAGTTGCTGCTGCTACAATTCATGCCCTTTTCCTTGCTAAAGGCAGCTTCACTGTGATACACCACAAGCCAGTAAGCCAGTATCCTATAGGTAAAAAGTCAGGATGCATAAGTGCGCACTTCCAGTGGGTTTGATGTTTGAAGCTGCCCAAGTCCAGATCCTGCACTGCATTTCCGAGATATACTGATTTCTTCAAGCCAACTTCATACCTTGGCGACAGCTTCAGATGTCATGCTGGCAGGAAGTGCTCTATCACATGTGCTAACATTGTACCTTATGGCAGATTTTGTGAAGTCTCTCCTCCCTTATCTGCTGAAGCAAGCAAGACTTTAATTCTGCTCCAAAGAAGAAGAGAGTGAGCAGCAATGAGTCCTGGGAAGGAACAAGGTGGGAGGTGCACTGGCAGGAACCCTTCTCATGGAATTGGTGCTGTTAAGGGTTAAGGTAGGTTCACTAAGCTGCAACCTGTCCACCCTAGACAGACTGATAAAACATGCTTGGTTTCCTCCAAGAAACCTTCCTAGCTTTCTCTGTACAGGGAGGACTTTGGATGTGGGGAAACATTCAGACTTTGGATCCTCTGTCTGCAGTCTGAAGAGCAACAGTCCCTAGAGAGCAATACCACTTTATGATAGTTTGATATAGATTTCCCAGATCCAAGTTCAACTCCCTGTATTTTTGAAAGATTGATGCCTGGTTGCTGTTAGATGGTAGGGATGTGCACGGAACCAGCTGGCCCAGTTTGGTCTGGCTACCCTTAGAATCCCCCCGGTCCAGTCTTGGAGTGGTTGTGAAGTTTTGGGGGGATTTTTTTTACCTTTAGCCCCTTCGGGGGGCTTCCTGTGGGCCACAGGGGTCCAAGAAGGTTCCCCCTCCCCCGCCAGCCCCCATCATCACCCCTACAGCCTTTTTAAGAGCTTATTTCAGCCTCTGCATTTTTGCATGGTGGCCATTTTGACCACTGCCGTGCATGCACAAATGGTTTCTGCAAGGCCTGGCAAGGCCCAGGGCCTCACAGAGGCCATTAGCTCATGCACGGTGGCCATTTTTAATTTTTTTTAAAAGTAATGACTGCTGTGCATGTGCAAATGGCCCCTGCGAGGCCCTGAGCCATGCCAGGCCTCTCAGAGGCCATTTGCACATGTGCGACAGCAGTCAAAATGGCCACCACGCAAAAATACAGAGACCCAAATGGGCCGGGATAAGCTCTAAAACAGGCCGCGGTGGTGGTTACCAAGGCCGGCGGGTGGAGGGTTGAACCTTAGTGGACCCCCTCCCCATGGCTTTTAGGAAGCCTCCTGAAGGGGCTAGAGATTAAAAAGACAATTTTAACAGGTGTTTTTTTTAAAAAAAAATGCGAACGGGGGGGGGGGTCGGTCCCGGTACGGACGGAACCGGGGGGGGGGTTGGTTTGACCACAAACCCCAGAACCATCAAACCAAACCCTCGAAGCAGCTCTCACCTCCCTATTAGACTGGCCTATCATTATGGTTTTGTCCTAAGGAAATGCCTACTCATAATCTTAATTTCACAAAAAAGCAAACATTCCTTAATGCTGAGCCTTTTTAAATGGAATATATCCAGCATATCTCCCTGAAAGGCGGGGAGTCATCAGTGGTGGAAGGGCTGCCCCCAGACTGAGGGGAGAAGCTGACATGAGGTGAAGGTGTAAAAGGACTGCAATTTGCAGTTTCTGGGTGAGGGACACACAGACTGGATATGCATGAGAGAAGCTGAAAGCTAGAAGTGCCTTATGGAGCTCTGGGACTCTGGAATAATATAGTGGACTTGCTGCCTGGCGGGAATGCATGATGCTTGCCTCCACCTGAAGTTCAGCTTGAATAGTTGTAAACAAACCAAATATTACAGAGGTATCCAAAGCCATCACTGATCTTTCCTTTACAGGATGCCAAAACTGAGGTAGCTCTGCCCTGGAACTTCCCACCGTTTGAGAGAGTAGTGTGGAACAATGTAATGGTTCACATTAGTTTTCAAGGATCATTGATAACTCTGTTGGTCCTTTTGGATCTCTTGGCGGCTTTCGATACTATTGACCATAGTATCCTTCTGGAATGTCTGAGAGTGTTGGGGGTGGGAGGCACTGTTTTACAGTGGTTCCGCTCCTACCTCTCAGATAGATTCCAGATGGTGTCAATTGGAGACTGTTGCCCTTCGAGATCTGAGCTTAAGTATGGCATCCCTCAAGGCTCCGTACTTTCTCCAGTGCTTTTAAACATCTACATGAAACCACTGGGAGAGATCATCAAGGGATTTAGAGCTGGGTGTTACCAGTACGCTGATGACACCCAGATCTACTTCTCCATGTCAACTTCTTCAGGAGTTTGCATATCCTCCCTAAATGCCTGCCTAGAAGCAGTAATGGGCTGGATGCGGGGGAATAAGCTGAAGCTGAATCCAGATAAGACTGAGGTATTTATTGGGCGGGGTCAGAACTCCAGAGATGATTTTGATCTACCTGTTCTAGATGGGGGTCACACTTCCCCAAAAGGAACAGGTTCGCAGTCTGGGAGTACTTCTGGATTCACACCTCTCCCTGGTTTCTCAGGTTGAGGCGGTGGCCAGGGGTGCTTTCTATCAGCTCCGGCTGATATGCCAGCTGGGCCTGTTCCTCAAGATCATTGACCTCAAAATTGTAGTACATCTGTTGGTAACCTCCAGACTGGACTTTTGTAATGCACTCTGCGTGGGGCTGGCTTTGTATGTAGTCCGGAAACTTCAGCTGGTTCAGAATGCGGCAGCCAGGTTGGTCTCTGGGTCATCTCGGAGAGACCATGTTACTCCTTTACTGAGGGAGTTACACTGGCTGCCAATAGGTTTCCGGACGAAATACAAAGTGCTAGTTATAACTTACAAAGCCCTAAACGGCTTAGGCCCTGGGTATCTAAGAGAGCGTCTTCTTCATTATAAGCCTCACCTCCCATTGAGGTAATCTGAGGAGATCCGTTTCCAGTTACGCCGACTTTTTGTTTGGTGGCTACACAGAGACGGGCCTTCTCGGTCACTGCCCCGAGATTGTGGAATGCACTCCCTGCTGAGATACGATCCTCCCCATCTCTGGCAATTTTTAAAAAACACCTGAAAACCCATCTCTTCACCCAAGCTTACTCAGCATCCTAAATTTTGGGGGTTTTAAAATCTGGTTTATTTTAAAATTTAAAACCCGATTTCAGGGGTTTTAATTACTGTAATGGTTTAATTGTTGTTTTAAAATGTTTTTAAATTGTTAGTTGTTATATTGTTTTTAATTTGTTTTAGCTCTTTACTGTTTTAGTGGTTTGTTTTAACTGTAAACCGCCCTGAGCCATTTTGGAAGGGTGGTATATAAATCAAATAAATAAATAAATATCCAGGGCCACTGCTAAATGTGAGCTTAGGAGTGCTTTGTTTTAGCTAATTATTATTACACATTCATTTTATGCAGACACTTTGATAATGCTTTCTCTCTTTTGCTTGTTTTTTAAAAAGTAGTGTGTTCTTAGCACTGTATATTATTAAGCTATTTATATACTGCCTTTCAACAAAAAGTTTGCAGAGAGACTTGCATAGGAAAAGGAACGGAGATTTTGTGTTAGAGCTCAGGAGGGATGGTTTTCTGCTTCTTGTCTTGATAATTTGAATGGAATAAAGGTGAAAGTAGTGGGCAGGTATGGCCACTAATGAGGCCAGATGTGGTGGTTGCCTCAGGTGACAGATTGACAGGACAGCAGTTGGCCGCCTCCACTGCCTGCTGCCTTGGGCCACCTCACCTAGCTTGCCATCCTCCCAAATTCACTTCCTCCTTCCAGTCTTCTGTGTCTGGATTTTGAAAAGCCAAGGGAAGAGAGCAAAGAGGTTTTGCTTCCACTCTCTTCACTTGGCTCTTCAAAATTCAGCAGAGGAGAGTGCCAGGTAAGATGAGGAGATGGGTGGGTGCAAGAGGGAGGGATGAGTAGTAGGGGAATATATATGTGAAGTGCTGTGTGCCA
The DNA here is from genome assembly GCF_027244095.1 of Hemicordylus capensis. NCBI lineage: Eukaryota > Metazoa > Chordata > Lepidosauria > Squamata > Cordylidae > Hemicordylus > Hemicordylus capensis. Next base: position 238,554,567 of record NC_069657.1, on the reverse strand, counting down.
ACAGGGTTGAGGTTGGGGTCTGGGGTTAGCTAAGCCCCCCTGAAGGAAAAGCGGGATGCAGAGGAGAAAGGCAGGCACTTCATGCAATGTCCATGGGAGAGATAAGGGCCAAACTACACATCGTCTTTAGAGGGCAGGCTTGAAGTAGAAATTGACCTTTTATTTTTAAAATTAGCTGCAGGGTCCCTCCCTGATCCAGTCTGGGAGGCATGCCGTATGGGAAGCGGGTGTTAACACTTTCCTCTGTTCCATTTTCATGCCCCAAATCCCACCCAATGCAGCATTGGGGACTTGGGCTAGTCCTGTATACAGGGATTGGTAAAGAAATAACAACGATGGTGTGGCTGGTTAACTCATCTTCACCCAACATGTCCCTAAGAACTGAGCAAAGAGGCACCAAGTAGTGATTCTCTTTATACTAAGTAGGGGAGAGCAACTGATTCTATTCAATCCAAGCAGAGCATCCTTCCACTGGCTGTTTCTGGTGTCCACCTCTGAGTTTCTTTTGAGACTGTGAGCCCCTTTGGGGAAAGGGAATCATATTTTCCATTTTTTCTTTTCTTTTTTTTGTATGAACCACTTTGAGAACTTTTTTGTTCTCACTTATTTGTCAATTTGCTGGAAACTGGTATATAAATAGTAGTGGTGGTAATGGTTGAATGTGTTGCATTCTGATACAGGGTTTACAAAAACCAGGAGGATGCGAGGATGGGATTCACTTTGTCATTGATCATTCTAGGCAGGGATGGTATAATAGAAAGGCAATGGCAAGAGAAGGAAAACGTGGAATAAACAGAGCTACTACTGATTCTTATTCTTATTAATGGATTCCCTTTTGAGATAAAGATGGAATTTATATACGGTCTTTGCTCAGTATTCAAAGAACATTCATTATCATGAGAATTCTTTCAATGACTCTTTAAGGTAGGTCGGTGTTATTGTTCTTATGTGACAGGTGAAAGGGTGAAGCTGAAACTGGCTCCAAAGGCCAGCTGGTGAGGGCTGAGATGAGATTTGAATGAGGGAACTCAAGCTAGTAGTTCAGACTTATAACAACTTTGCTCTACCAGCTGCTGGACTATAGAAACTATAGAGAATGCTCTATTCTCCCCACCAAGAAGATAGGGTTTTTTTCATGTTAATATTTATAACTATATTCATATTAATTTCCATCCATAATATAGCTTACAATTACAATTTAAAGAAGTAGCAAAAATTAACAAAACGAAACAATTAAAATATTTTAAATAATGTAATTAATTTGCAAAAAAGGGAGAATTTTAAACAGACATTTCCCCCATCCATATGTTTTTCAGCTTTGGTCTTCAGGTGCCTTCCTCATGTTTGTCATATCAAGCTGTAGGGGGAAAAATCTTTAGAAGTATTCCCCATTCTGTTTTTTTTCCACAGAGAGCAGTACAAAAATTGCTTTTGTGATAAATTTTGATATTGGGAAGCATGAAGCTTGAAAGGCATGAATTAGGAATGTACATGAAGTTCTCATCAGTTTGTCTGAGGCTGGGCACCTGTGATTTATCTTCTTCTTTTTCATTTTATCCTGTATCATCCGGAAGCAACAAGCTGAACCAGCAGTTTCTGGATGGGTTCATTAAAAGAGCTCCAAACTTGTGCTTCAAGGACTGCTTGTGTTTACTGGTTGGTCCTGATGACATCATGCAGGTTTTTGCTGCAGCACTGGCACAGGAGGTAGAAAAGTCTCCATTAGGCTTGGGGGACGGAGGGAGGGAGGGAGGGAAGGAGATCGATGATGAGGATGATGTCATACCTAGTAGATCCTAGTCCTACTGGACATTTTTTCTGTGTATGCAACTATCGAGATTATGAATAAAACATAATTAACAACAGTGTTATTCTTTATGTGGTACAGAAGCTGTCAGTTCTAGAAATGACAGATTTGAGCACAAACTGCTGATCTAGACCTGTTCTGTGTGTCAGCATCCATAGAGGGAAAGCTAATCAGAAGTAAAGCTATGCATCTAATCTCATAGTGATGAATTATATTCAGCAAACAGCTGGTTTCTTGGACAAATAGTTGGCATTTCGTGCCAGCATCCATAGAGGTGGATGAGTCAGAAGTAAAGGTACTTCAAATAGTGATTGACCACAGAACAGGAGGGAGAACTCCTTTGTTCCTGTTGTATGTTGCATCTTCTGTCTGCTAGAGGGAAAACTCAGTCTATATCTGAAGCCATTTTATTCTTGCTGCCAAAAGTAAAAGAAAGGAGTCATCAATTGGTTTATTTTGCTTGCATAGCTCCCTCACCCCATTCAGGGAAGATAGCCTCATCTCAGTGATTCTTACAAGCCCCTGAGATAAGGTACTGTTAATTCAGATTTGATAGACAGGAGACTGATTCTGGGAGCTAATGATTCTCTTTTCTTTTGCTCTGTAAAAGCTTTCAGCAGTTTTTGTTGTTGAAAAGTGTTATTTGAAGCAATGATAAATAGTAATAATTTTCAAAGACTACCCAGTGTGTCCATGGTTCAGCTTCGTGACCTAAGACTCCAATCACTGTCACCTCCAAGTTGAATAATGTGTGATGTTTAAACACATAATTTGAGCTTCTGTCTTTTCTTTGAAATCAAAGTAGCAGCTGCTGGGGTGAGGGGTGATTGGGATCATGGTGTGTAGGAAAGGGACATTTAACCCTTTATTCTAGTGCTGCAGTCTCAGTGAACGCTGTAATCCTCCCACCTCAAAGCTGCTGTTGGACCTGCAAGAAGCTGCAGTTGACTCCCATGGGAGCTTCTCTCCTAGGCTAATAGCAGCTGGGGAGGGGGCATTTTCATCAGGACTGCAATGTGAAGGGTTAAATACTCCATCCCAGCACATCATGGTCCTACTTCAGATTAGGCTTTCCTGTGGCTGCTGTTTTCATTTTATAAAGGATGGAAGCCCAAATGACCTGTTTAGTGTCACACTTTGACTCTTAGGGACATGTCTAAAGGAGACATTCAGCTGAATTATTAGCCCATGGGTGAACTATAATGGAATTGACCACATCTACCTGGACCTCTTCCAAGCAGGTTTTCCCATTTATTGTGGATTCTTTTCCGCACATAACAAAACCCCATGTACTTTATTTGCCTTTTATTCTAGACAGTGTTCTTTTGAAATTCTGCACACACAAAAGCCCAGAACGGGGGGAGTTCACCAAACCAAACTTAACCCACCAGACATATATTGTGATTGGCCAGGTACATGACAGGCTAGTATTTCTAAATCCCATGGATGTTAAGCATGGTCCAAGGACATGGTCTCAGCACATGAAACAGGCACTTAACTGAAGCAAAAGATTGCCTAGGAACCCCATGTATGCTGCCTTAGTTTCATAATGGAAGAAAGATGGGATATAAATGCAACAAATAAATAAGCATGTACTTGTACTTAAATGTCTCCTATTAGTTCAACTAAAACATGCTTCACTTGGGCTTGATTCTTAGCAGGAAGCCCAGAAATTGATTGATTGATTGCCATCAAGCTGGTGTCGACTCTTAGCGACCACATAGATAGATTCTCTCCAGGCTGATCTGTCTTCAGCTTAGCCTTTACGGTCTCTCAGTGGTGCAGTCATTGCTGTCGTAATCGAGTCCATCCACCTTGCTGCTGGTCTTCCTCTTCTCTTTCCTTCAACTTTCCCCGGCATTATAGACTTCTCAAGGGAGCTGTATCTTCGTATAATGTTTCCAAAGTATGATTGTTTGAGCCTGGTCATTTGTGCCTGGTCATAGAAATAGCTTGGGAGAAAGCGAAGAACAGAAATCTATCTTCAAGCTGTACCTAGAATATATGTGACATAGCTGAAGTGGAAGAGAAATTCAGCATAGGCTTATTTGGTCTCATTTGCTTTAATTCTACCAGAATAATGTGGTCTATGAGCCATTTCTGTGACTTGAAAAACTGGAGTGTTTCCCTTTTCAAAAGGAAAAAGCCCTATGCCCTGTTTAGACCTTGTGTTGCACTTGTACAATGAGTGTACAGTGTACAGTTATCCCTCACCAACCGCAAGGTTTCCGTTATGGGAAAACCTCATGGTTGGCAAATTCGCGGTTGAAGATCAATTGAAATCAATGGCAAACGGGAGTAGGGGAGTCGCAGTCCTTAAAGGACTGCGAAATACAGTGAACAATGTGGGGGGAATCCCTCCAAATCCCCCCAAATCACCAGGAGTCAGTACGAGGAGTGAAGGGAACCCCTGAAAATTACTCCCAACCTCCCCAAATGGCCTTGACTCCAAAAATGACCCCCTGACCCAGGAGATTTCAAAAATCATGTGTGTGTGAGAGGGGGAAACACCACTGCAAAAAAATCTCACCAAACCATGGATACTCAAGTCGTGGTTGGCAAGACCTGCCACAATTTCCCGGTTGCAAATACTCAAAACCTCAATTGGGAAACCCGCAGTTGACGAACGATGACTGTACTTGGGTACAGATCTGCATGCAGGTGCAGTTATTCACATGTTATGTTGAACTCAGGTACAGCAGTATATATTCTATCTCTACCATGCATTTGAAGGGATTCACTTTTAAAATGAACAGTCATTAACACAAAAACATATTCTTGTGCACAGATACCTGTATACTTGTACAACATAATGGGGCTGTTCACATGAGCAGCCCTACTTGAGCTTGCACAGCACTACCCAAGTAGGGCTGCTCATGTGGAGCTCCAGGATTGGTCATGATCCGGATGCTGCCCTGTCGGGTAGCCTGGATTTCCCCTCAGGGCTTTTCCTGAGGTAAAAGTGCATGCTCTTACCTCAGTCCCTGGTTGTGTGGCTGCACAGACTGCCTGCAGCCCCATTTGGGGGAAGGAGCGTCCTGTCCTCTAGTGTGTCCCTAATGTACCATGCTGCTCACACAGTTCATTATGGGATATCCAGAGGCTGCATGTCCTTCCTCCAGTCTGAGAATTGGTGCGCCACTCGCTAAAACACCAATTGGGTGGGTGTTTAAGCCATGGCAACGCTCTGGACAACCAACAGCTGTGTGTGGGGAAGGTAGGTAGGATCCTGCCTTCTCCTGAGCCCTCCCTGACCCCAGTATTATTGTCATGTGAATGACCTTAAAGTCTGAATAGGGCTCTAGTCGTTTATGTCAAATTTAACTAGCAAATCCAACAGAAGCTAATTCAACAGAAGTTGTTGAAGCAAATTCAACAGAAGCCTTTGGTAATTGCTGTTAAAAGAAAACAGGTATCTGTTTACTCCCCTTTTTCTTTGCATATTTGGTAGTTACTGCATTAATGCAGAGTGTGTAAAAGATTAAAAGCCACGTACTTTAATACATAGAGTGAAAGAATAAATGGTTCTTCACAAAAGCTGAGTCACTACAGAATAGGTAATGGAGTTATTTTCAGCATGCATGTGGTTAGTCAAGCTATGGGGTTTTTAGTAGTCCCTGCTTGAAATGACTCATATTTTCCTCCAATGGCTAATACCCCAATTTCAAATAAATTTGCTCCGAAGTCTCATTGATTCAAGAAAATATATTTTGGATCACAAATTATGGGTACAAACCAGCTGCTTGCCTTTTCACTATCAGAATAAAAACTCCTGGAATATGAATTCTTTTTAACTCATTATCGATTGCAAGGGTTCAAATGGCTAAACACTGGGAGGGCTCAACACTGCTGTGTTTGTGTGAATGGCATGCCAAAGCCTCTGACATAGCAATAATGGCCAAACTGATTGATTGGTGTTTTTTTAAAAGTTATGTGATTGTAGATAGAATGTAGAGACATTTGAGACAGTATTGGGGCCCATTTGGACATGGTGTGAAACCTCTATGGGTTATTTCGTAAACCCATAAATCATCCTGCAGATGGTCATCCAGCCATGGTTTTGCATCCTCTGGCTTCTGAGCAAAGGGATCCCTCCCTCTTCCTGGTCCACTGAGGCTGCATCCCAGCAAGCTCCTTACTGCTCACATTGCAAGACTGTGGGCAAGGCTTCAGGATGTCAGTAGAGTGGCAGCCATTGGCCACGATCTTCAAAGGGGTGTGCCCAGCATGCTTTTTTGTCATTGATCCCCCACCCTCGGCAGGGAAAGGACATTTTAACCCTTTCCTCACACCACTTGCACCACTGCCCTTGCAAAAACCCTGCAGCCATACAGTCTCACACAAGCACAATTACTGGTACTGGGGGATGGAGAGGGACACTAGTTTTCTGTTACTCCAGGGAGGGATCATGATTACTTCCTAGAAGGGAATATGTATATGAGGGCAGGCAAAGTATTTGGTCCATTGTGACCAAGGATGCTCTTGGACTGCTAAACTTGGGCCAGGCCGTCCAGGAAGCCCCAACACACTCCTGCTTCTGTCTCGGCTTGCTATCATGCCCCCACCTGAGGACACTGGAGGGGAGTGAGGGGCTTACTAGAAATTGGGGAGGTGCCTGAGGAGGAGCAGGCCTGTGATTTGAATGGGGAGGTAGTGGAGACAGGCCAGGGCGAGTGTTTGTCGCAGGAGGGGCCAGCAGGGCCTGGGGATCTTTGGAAAGAAGGGTCAGGATCTGAACCAGAGATTGAACGGCCACTATCTCCTAGAGGACGCAGGTGGGAAAGACATCAACAGATGGGAAAGATGTCAACAGCAGGTGAGGGAATTACGGAGAAGTAGTCGACTGACAAGAAGGCAGCAGGAGCTGGATTGAATCTATGGCAGCTGGCGGGGGTGGAGTGTTGATTAAGTACACGTGGCTGCTGACTATAAATTTGGCAGCCTGTGCCTTGAATAAACTGCTGGAAACAACACATCTAATCTGCTTTGAGCTTTGGTCGGAGAGCTTTGAGCTTTGTGACTCTGTAACTTGGGGCTTCTGAAGTTTTACTGGAAAGCCAGATACAGGGGCGTAACTATAATAGGGCAAGGGGAGACAGTTGTCTGGGGGCCCACTGCCTTGGGGCCCCTCCAGAGGCAAGTCACATGACTGACTCCACCTGCCCGGGGTTCCTTCAGCTGTATATTCATCCTCTGAAATTGATGTGAGTGTTGAGACCTGGAGCTACCAGAACAGCATGTCTTTCTCTAGTACCATTAAATGACTTGCAGCGTCCACAATTTACAAAACCTTTTAAAAAATAATTTAAGATGATGTTCTGTTGTGGCACATAGGTTCTATCTATCTATCTATCTATCTATCTATCTATCTATCTATCTATCTATCTATCTATCTATCACTATGCTTTTTGTTACCACTCTTCAGCCTCATTTAAGATTTCTTTACTTCATGAGCTGAGCTTCAGTGAGGGGGGGCCCCATTTTAAAATCTTGTCTCTGGGCCCTCTCCCACCTTGCTACGCCCCTGATCAGATATGTACTGGGTCTATGGTGTTTTCACTCCTCGTTTCTGTATTCATGGTGAGACTGTTAAAATTTACCATTTATCACTAAAGCTTACCATTTATCAGTAAAGCTGAAACTTGAGCTACAATTCCAACTGGCTATAGCGTCATACATTTCTGGTCAGCTTCTTCAGTAGAGTGAGCTTATGACACATGCCAGCCAGGGATTAACCCTCTCATGAGAGGGCCAGACCACTGGGGAAAAGCAGAGGTACCGTGTGCTTCAGTTCTCTCTTGGACTACACTCTCATGAGGTGGGCCATCCAACTATAGGGCCCTCACTGATATAGGGCTCCCAGTATCTCTGGTTAATAATAGAACTCATACTCCCGACCTTCCCATTTCCACTCAACACTTACAGACTTCCGAGCAGTCCACTCCGCTCCATGTGTCCAAACACTTGCGGATGGGTAGAGATGGGAAAGACCGGGGATGCATCCCATGTCCACAGCCAAACGGGCCATCATTGCAGCTTATGCAAATTGGCCACTGTGGGGCAGGGCACCCATGGATTTCAGAAATCCCTGACAAGCCAAGTGGCCATGTGGGGCAAAAATAATACATGGATATGTGTTGCAGGGAGACCAGACTGTCAGAGGGGGTGCTTCACGGCACTCACTGGGACCAGGAAAGATGTTGCTGGGATACCATTTCCTAAGGTTTGCATGGATCTAGCAACTGGGCTGGGTGGTAATAGCCCTCCAGACTACATGCGTGTCGCTATGGCCAGGCACTCTTATGAGAGATCTGTCCTTGGGAGAAGGGAATAAACATCTGTTGCATGTTATATCTTCACACAAGGCTCTCAAGCTTGTCCCTTTTCCCCTTTGGACAGTTCCACTCACGAGGCATGGCCAAGACTGCATGCTTGCACCCCGGGGGAAGGGACTGGACCCCCTTCCCCTACAAACTGGTACAAAAGATAGAACAAAACCACTTTAAAAATCTAGGGGCTATCTTTTAACCCACATGTTGGTGGTAAACTTTCCTTTGCCAGCGCACATGGTACCGCACCAGTCTGGGGTACCTCCAAGTCGGTTGGCCAGGCTGAACATTTGGATACCTAAATCTAAATCTGTCTATCTATCTATCTATCTATCTATCTATCTATCTATCTATCTATGCATGCGTGTGGGCCCCCTCCCCCTCTCCTTCCCCTGCTGGAAGCTGTCAAAATGTTTTGTATATTAATTGCAAGTAAAGGTCCTGAATGATGGACAACACACCAAAGTATGTGTTGCAGGTTGCACAAGAAATGCAATCTAATGGACAGAGAGAGACACCAGATTTGTGGGGCTAGATGTTATCTCTTTCTGTATATGACCGGACATGGTCAGGGTTTCTGTGGGTTTATGTAAGGGATCGGCACATTGGTATTTCAATTCTGGCAAGTGATATGTATCACTCCCCTAGCATGTGTGCTGTTTGTTAGGAAACAACTGAGTTGCTCTGCTTCTGGTGTTACTGGGGCTTCATGTGTATGTCGATATATCTCTGCAGTCCTGAATTGCTGGAGATCTCTCCTGCTGTGCCTGACTTGTCATCTTATCTGCGGATGGACACGTGGGGGACATAAGGTTCAGTGGGAAGCAGGCTTTCTCCCATGTGGTTCCCTCCCTTTAAATGCTAGGAATGCAGCGTCCCTGTTGCCAGGCAACAGCAGGATGGATAGATAGATAGATAGATATCTTTATTTCGGTCACTGACCAGCAATAGGCAACAGCAGGAGGAATGCAGAGATGACAGAGGGTGAAGCAACAGCTCAGAGAGGTGACCAGTGAGATGCACAGTCAACATAGAGCTGATGCATTTCTGGGCTGGTCTGATCTGCCCTCTATAGTTTCAGGAGGAGCCCCCACTCAAAACCCAGGTTACAGTGGTGGTAGAATTTGGACAAAACAATGGCCCTTTGGAACCTGGGGTTTCTGCAGCGAAACTCACTAGAAGGCAGTGGCCCACATTCTCCACAGCTTTATAAGCTCCACCCTCACATGGAGCCAGGAGACTAGTGGCACTGAAGGCTTGCTGTGCAGTCCAATGTGTGGAGATGAGGATGCATTTTTATTCCCTTCCAGCCCTTTTCACTTCCACAGATATGTCCCTGAGGGCTGTAAGACCTTCATGGACATATTTGTGGAAGCAAAATGGGCTTTTGCAGGGAGGGGAGAGAAGTGAAAATTGCTTCCTTATCCTCCTCTCTGTGCACAGGGCTGTGTGGCAAGCCTGTAGCGCAGCTAGATTCCTGGCTCCCTGCAAAGGCAGATCTCTTGCTCCACTCTCAAACAGAAGAATGTGGGCCAGTGTTGTATAAAATTGAACAATTGAAATTAATGCCACAATCCAGCCAAAGTTAAACATTTATAAGTCATGTTGATTTTGAAGTGACAGAGTTGGGCATAGACAATTCTCCTGTTGAAATCAATGGAACTTATAAGTGCTCCTCAGCTTGCCTCATATTGCCTCAGAAATTATTCTGTTTCTTCCCCTTTCCACATTGGGAAGGAACCAGCTCATCTTATGAGCCTGTCTAAGAAGGCTCAGAAAATAACACCTCGGTCCAACCTGTCAACCCCCATTTCTTGGAAACATTCCCCTCTAATTTCTCAGAGAGAGAGAGAGAGAGAGAGAGAGAGAGAGATGTTTACTTACCTGTTCAGCAATGATAGTACTGTAGTAGAGAGTGGGGAGAAAAGATAGTTTTCCCCTCCCACACAATGTGGAGCAGCACTGGGTTCCCGCTTCCAAGGAAAATGTGGAGCAGCTTTGGGTTCCTTCCAAGGAAATCCTCTTTCCACGCCCCGCTTTCCTCCTGAAGTGCTGTCCTGCAAATAGCAACTTCAGGGGCATGTAGTCACACCGGGTGGTGATTTTGGTGGGACAGCAGCACAAGGTGGAAAGATAATCCCTCCTTCCCACAGTTTATTTATTGATTTATTTAAAACTAGTGTTTTCTAGCCCGTTGTAATAACGGGCGCTAGTAGGGGAGAGTTTTGCTGCCTCCTGCTGCCGTCTCTGCCTTCCCCGTAGCCCCCGCCCTCGCCCTCTCCCAGCCGGCCCCGCCGCCTCGCCGGGCCCCCGCCGCCGTTTTCCCTGGCCTTCCACTGCTGGGCCTGCCGCCTTCTCCGGGTGAGTCCGCGGCTCTGGCTGGGCCCGCCGCCGCCTTCTCCGCTCGCCTGGCCTTCCCCCGCCGCCTCTTCCGCTCGCCGTCCACCGCCTCCTGCAGGCTTCGCTTCTTCGGGGCGGCCACTTGCCTCGCCGGGCCACCGCCGCCGTCTTCCCTGGCCTTCCCCTGCCGGGCCCGCCGCCGCCGCCTCCTCCGCTTGCCTGGCTTCCCCCCGCCGCCTCCTCCACTCGCCGTCCACCGCCGCCTGCAGGCTTCGTTTTTTCGGGGCGGCCGCTTCTGGCCGCCCAAGATGGCCACCGGGTGCCGGTGGTCGTGTCTCCCTTGCCCTGTTCTGCGCCTGCGCTTCGCACAGGCGCAGAACAGGGCAGGGAGGCACGGACACACGCTTGGTGTCCGTCCACGGACGGACACCAAGCGTTTTATTAGAAAGGATACTTATATGCCACCATTTTTCATAAATGAATTCATGGTGGCTTACAATAAAATTCATTTAAAAACAGAGTAAAACCATCTGGAGGGTTTTCAAGGACAGGCCTAGATAAAGTGTGTTACAGTAGTCTAACTGTGAGGTGACAAGGTTATGGATCACCATGGCAAGGTCAGCTTGACCCAGGAAAGGACACAGCTGGCTAATAAGCTTAAGCTGGGAGAAAGTATCCCTGGCCACTGTTGCTACTTGAGTATCCAAGAGCAAAGCTGGATCCAGCTGCACTACCAAGCTGCGAACCTGCTCTTTCAGAGGAAGTGCAACCCCATCCAGAACAGGCTGTTGACCCACTCCAAGTCCAGCAGATCTCCTAACCAGGAGAACCTCTGTCTTCTCCGGATTTCATGTCAGCTTGTTGCCCCTCATCCAATTCAAAACTGCCTCCAGACATTAATTCAGGACCCTCACAGCCTCTCCAGCTAGGGATGGTTTTGAGATGTAAAGCTGGGTGTCATCTACATATTGTTGACACACCACCTCAAACCCTGGATAATCTCTGCAAGCGGTTTCATGTAGTTGTTAAAAAGCATGGGTGCTAAAATAGAATCCTGCAGGACACCATAAGCCAAAGGCCAAGGTCTCAAGCAGAAGTCCCTCAGCACCAGCTTCTGGAACCTCACTGACAGGAAAAAGCAGAACCACCACAAAACAGTGCCTGACTGTCCAAAAGGATACCATGGTTGATGGTATTGGAAGCCGCTGACTGGTCCAGCAGAATCAACTGGGAAGCACTCCCCCGTCAAGTTCCCAGTGTAGGTCATTCACTAGAGCGACCAAGGCTGTTTACATACCAAAACCAGGCCTAAAACTGCTGCTGCTACTGCTGCTGCTGCTAGTACAACTACTACAAATATTTATATATTGCTTTTCAACAAAAGTTCCCAAAGTGGACTTTTACATAGAGAAATAATTAATTTAAGCTAGATTGAAAAGGATCCAAATAATCAGTCTCCTCCAGGAAACCCTGGAGTTGGATCGCCACCTCACACTTTGCTCAACAACTCATCCAACTGGAGTTGGATCGCCACCACACACTTTGCTCAAACACCTGGCTCAAAAAAGGTAGAGTAGAAACTGGCTGATAACTATCCAATACTGTGGGATTTAGGGAGGGCTTCTTTAACAGAGAGCAGACAGCTGCCAGTTTTAGTTAGGCAGAATGGCACCACACCCTTTGCCAGTGAGGTGTTGCCTACCCTTTCCACCCACTCAGTCAGTCCTCTCCTAGCAGCTTTTATTAGCCAAGAAAGGCAAGGGTCCAGCATGCAGGTAGATTAATTCTATGGTCCAAGGAGCCTGTCCACATCCTCAGGTTGAACAGCTTGAAAAGAATCCATAACAGTAGGAGAAACAGATATTAATGGCACTTTGTTCCCTACTGCTAATGTAGAGTCACATGCTGGATATGAGCAATTTTATCAGCAAAATGCTTAAGAAATTGGTCACAGAGGGTTACAGATGGATCTTCCACCTGATTTTGTGATCCAAGATATATTAGACCACAAACTGCACAAAATAACTCCAGTGGAAGGCTTTCCGCAGACACAATGGTGGCAGAGAAATATGCTTTCTTTGCTGCCACAGAGTAGGCCTGATGCTGGGCTCTCACTTGTGTTTAGTCAGATTCAGCCCAAGTTTTTCTCCACTGTCACACCAATTGTCTCACCTGCCATTCGATTGCCTGTAATTTCATTGTAAACCAAGGAGCCAACTTGTCTCTGCGGCAGGCGAGAGAATGCTCAAGAGCGATTGTATTGATGGCCCGGAACATTTCCCCATTCCAGAAGTTGACCAGGGCCTCGGTAGAATTGCCAACCATATTGGTAGGATAATTCCCAGAGAAGTCAGGAATCCATCAGAATCCATCCAACGGTCAACCCATGAGCAGGCTAGTGATCTGGCTTTTCATCACCCTGAAGATATGCTTAATTTGTCTGAATTGAAAAAGTAAATTATTACATAATTTAAAATTATTTTAATCACTGTCAGTATATTGCATGATGTTTGGTACCTATTTTGCACACCTGCCCAGGCTTGATTGCCTCTATTGCCCCCTACACTCACCCCGCCTCCCAGTTACCCCCCCGGCACCTACCTCTTTTCCCCCTCCCCTTAAGTCTTTTAAGAAAGGATTGAGATTATCAACATGGATGCCTCTTGTCTATCTCTTTGTCATTCTGCCCTGAACCATGGCACTGAGGTTTCTTCATATGCTCTGCTCAGAAACATTCCTCAGTTTAGCCCAGTTCATGACATCCCGTAGGAGCTTTTTGTTAGTTTTAGCCTGTCAGACATAATATATACCCTGTGAATGATAACAAGAAAGGATTAGGCATGTCGTGCTCTGGAAAGTTTCAGGCTTATGTTTCAAGAAAAGCTTGCATTAAATTTACCACGTAACCACAGCAGGGACAGCAATGGCAGGGATTCTTTTATCTTAACAGAAGTATTCTTTAGATGTTCTCCCAGCTTGGTGAAAGCTACATCAGTGAGTAGCTCCTACACACCATGGATAATGTTTAAATGACCCAACTACTTGGGCAAGAGATGAGGACCCACACACTCATGAGGACCCACACGATCTGACCCTTCCTCTGTGGGAGCTATTTATAGATAACACAGCGGACACCTGGGATAACATCTAAAAGAAGACCAGAATCACTGGATGTAGCATGGATGGCAATCATTTACTTATACTGGAGGAAGTAGTAAAAGCATGCAGATGATCAATGGGATGATAACTAAAGCTGCTCCCTGCCCATAGTAACCACCGTGTCTGGGATGAGGAGCAATGACTCCTTCTCACTTGTGTCCTAGATTACAGCTCAAGTTTGTCATATTGTATAGGAGACACAAAGAACTGAGCCGGTTCCTACCTGCCTAGCCCCATGGCATGTATTTATTTATTCAATTCAGATAAATACTGTTGCTCAAGATCCTAGTTCTTGCTGATGTTGCAACCTGTCTGGACTGTGCCACTTTAGACTGTAGGTGAAGATTCATGTAACTTAATGAGGTCATTCACACAATCAAAAACTGTGTTCTACCTGGGTTTGGGAGCTCTGTGTGCTCCCAGTTTTCAGTTGTGTGGAAGCAAGGAAGGTTTCTTCCTACCTTGTTTCTCTATGAAAAACAAGGAAGGTTCCCTGCACTTACAAAACTAGCATGTCAAGAAGAAGGGCTGTGGCCTAGCATTTTCCTGGACATGCTAGTTTTTTATATGCAAGGAATTTAATATGGAGGAGCATTCAGTCAAATGAGCATCTGCCTTGCAATGTGAAGTGGAACAGTGCAGGCACAGATTTATAACCACAGTGAGAACGAGGTCATGAAGGAATGTGGCAAAATGTCACTTCAGTCTGCCCAAAGCTATTGGGATTTTGATTCCAGGTCTTCTGAAGTCTCAAGCCAACACTGTAACCACTAGGCCACATACTATAGTAGAACATGACCCATTTGTTTCTTCCAACATAAAAGAGATGAAAAATGTCCTTAATACAATATTGTTTCCGATCAGCTTATTTAGCAAAATGTGATATTTTAACTTTAAAGATGTACATTTTCCTGAGCAGTTCAGACTTTACAGTGGGAGCAGCTGGCTCTGACGTATTTCATCTGGTGGATCAGCCACTCCTATTGAAAAGATGGCAGTTATGTGCTTAAGGAGTTCAGAGTCTCACCCACCTGTGCTCACTCTGTCAAACTCCAGCCATAGTCATAGTCTGCACAGCTATGCAAGCAAGATGCATGAGAAACAATAAATTATAAGTTTTTCAAAATGATTTGAACTGACTTAAATTGATTCTTACAGGAAATCAATAAGCCTCAATGAAAACACATCCACTAGGGAGGAATTTAGGCCACTGGCACATGTATTGCTCTATTTCTATTGTAGCTTAATATAATAAAGGAGCTGTAAAGCAGTTTAGGAAATTAGATCTAAGCTTATATTTGTGTTCCTGTTTGTAATAATTGAGTTGGCAAAAGTGACGTCGACTGTCTTGTGTAGGCTTGATCAGCTTCAGCTTTCAGTGCAATTGATTGAAATCAAAATTAAGACAACAGCGAACATTTAAAAACCTGCTTGTATTGTATGTGACATGGCAATGGCAAGCTAATACACAGAGCAAATGTTTCCTTCTTAGCAGAAGCAAATGTCTTCATTTAAATAAGGTTGTGCACCAGATTTTTCCACGTGGCAATGTTTAAGGTGTATAGAGGGGTGAAGTTCAGGGGAGACATTTTTAATATGTAAAATATCCTTTGCTGCCTCCTCCTCCTCTGCCCCCTCCTCCTCCTCCTGCATTGTTAGCTGTCTGCAGTAGCTTCTTTTCCCAATCTTGCACTTAAGGAGGCAGGGGGAAGATAGAGGTTTCCTCTTGGGGTGATATCAGTAAATCAGAGATCCTGTAGCCAACTTGATAGCATCAAGTTGTTATGTAGCAAGTCAGATTTAGTTATGTGATTATGTCATGAAGCCAAATCAGAGTCGGGTCAGGAAGCATTGCAGCCACTCTGAATAGGCTTCCTCGTACACATAGGGCTGGTTCTCATGATCAAAGTGCCGCTGAAAGTTGGGTGGAGTTGGTGCACATGCTCCTGGTACTTGATTGTATGAGCAGTAAAAATGTTGAATGGAGGCCTGGGAAATGATTGTGTGTGATACATAATTGTAGTTGGTCAGCGCGGACAGCTGACCTTTTCCACCCTAGATCAAATCTAAGATCACCAATGTTGGCTGCCTGCTCTGGCCAGCTACAGGAAGTGATTGATGCCTTGAACACAATCACTTCCTGGTCCTCCATGTGACATTTTCACCATTTGAATGATTGAGTGTTGGGAGCATGCATGCCTTTTCCTCCACTTGACTTTCAACAGCACGTCGATTATGAGAACCAGCCCATAATGCATAAAATTTGGCTATGTGTTGATTTCATAAAGCAAAATCTGAGTCAGGTTAATGCAAATTGAAATATGTTCACCATCGTTTGCTGTGCCTTCATCCCCAAAACAGTTTTCAAAATGTGGGGGTGGGTGGGAAATGTTGGAGGTAAACCTTTTCATAAAATACATCCCCCCCCCATTTTAAATGAGCTGTGATTCTAATAACCCAAAATTGTAATTCCTGTGATCTGAGAATATAGCCTTGAGAACTTTGCAAAAAAGGAGAAAGAGGAATTGTCGTTAGGTGTTTGAATCACAGTATTGCTTGCTTTCTGGTTTCCAGAATCTTTGAATTAAAAATTGAACACAGTACCAAGTAGCTAGTACTATGTAGCTGAGGTCATATGTACTTTGCCATACCATCAGTTTCTTCAAGGTATGCCAAGGGACATCCTGTATAGAAATAGCAGACTCCAACCATTCATTCTTTCATTGCAGATTTCATTGTATTGGTGAGCTATCAAAGGTGTTGAGTTTCAAACTTTTGCCACATAGTGTTTACATGTTTTACTGTACTGTATAATCTATATGTCCTGTTGATATCTGAACATATGGTGAAGCCTGTGCAAAAGGATTTGAAGTGCCCTGCATTATGAAGGGCTGTATATAAATCATTTTTTAATAGATCCCAGAACAGCTGCTTGCTGGGAAATTGACCCACCAAGATGATAACTGAATCAGCCAAGGTGGGTAATAAACATAGATTGTGGCTTGCTTCTAACATAATGATGGATCATGAGCTGTGATCAGAACCAGAGCTGTTGCTTGCTGCTCATTTTTTGTTTGTTGTTCTCTTACATAGCAGTATATCAAAGAGTCCTTCATAATTTGCTAGAAGTGCAAACTTTTGTATGCAGAAGTAGAATCAGGTGGGTAATGGATTTCAGGCCATTGCAATGGGGGAAAGGGGCAAAGGTGTCAGTGGCACCGAAACCTAGGCTAGGGACAGAGACAAAGAGCTCTGAAGCTAACTTGTGAAAAATCACCTGTCACTTACGGCTTGCACTTCCCCTGCCAGGGCAAGAAAATATGGAGTCACTTCCTGTTTTTAGTCATCTGTGCATTTAATTTGCTCTATATAAGTGACAAAACAAGAGCAAGAGTGGTTTCAGACAATAGAAATGGACTTCAAGCAGAAGAGGGAGTTGGGAGGAAGCACTGTAGAACTGTTGTCTTAAAAGCAAATTAGATTTCAAGTTGGGTACCTGGATGGGAGGACACTGGATAGGGTCTTACATTTGCTCAGAGGGCTGTGAAATGCTCTTGGCAGCCCTATAGGCTGTCATTTAAGGGAACTTGACCAAACTCCTGATTTACCTTTAGTCTCACATAATGTTCCTGAAAATGAAATGACTATGGTTTCTTTGTACAGAAACTTCCAAAATCTCTTGAAAATGGGGAAATGTGTCACAAATGTGTCTCCTTTTATTTGGAGACTCCAAATCTTTTATTCGGAGATTTCTTCATCCTGTTGCTGGTATACAGTATGTGTCCTAGTGATTGTGAAAGGCCTTCTGAAATTTTCTGTCTAAATTACTACTCTAGCCCACTGTTTCTCATATGATATAATAATACTGGCCTAACTTCAAGGATTGTTGTGAGGATTAGCACAAGCAATGCAATTAATAATGTATGTTATTACATTAATTTGAATTTTTAATTGCAGTTTAAATTACATAAATACTATATTTCCCTCAGGGGATGGAGCCACTCTGGGAAGAGCAGAAGGTTCCAAGTTCCCTCCCTGGTATCCCCAAGATTCCTGCCTGCAACCTTGGAGAAGCCGCTGCCAGTCTGTGTAGACCAGGGGTTCTCAACTTTGGGTCCCCAGTTGTTATTGGGCTTCAACTCCCATAATGCCCAACCAAAGGCCACTGGAGCTGGGGATTATGGGAGTTGAAGTCCAATAACATCTGTGGACCCAACATTGAGAATCCCTGGTGTAGACAATACTGAACTAGATGGATGAATGGTCTGACTCAGTATATGGTAGCTTCCTATGTTCCTGTGTAATACTCTTCTTTAAAATACTGTAAAATACAAAACATCCTCATCCACAGTTTTGGCACTCGCAGTTTCACGTATCTGAGATCAGGCAATATATACCCAACCTCGTTATCCATGGTGCACTTTGCATATCCACGGTTTTCAGCAGTGTAATTCTGCGATTACATGGTCGTACTCTTGGGTTGTGAGAGGAGTTTGGAGGAGGACAGTGGAGTGCTTTGGTCTGTGCTTCTAAAAGCCATTTATGGTAGCATTTGGCAGCATTTGGTATCCTTAGAGAGCCATTGGGAGCCTTCAGGAGCCATTGCTCTTGAGCTTTTGGAGGCTTTTTTGAGCCATTTCTGGGGAGCCTCTTGTAGCATTGTGCTACCTTCGAAAGATGCTAATTATCACTTTTACAAATATAATTTTAATTTTGATGAACTTTTATTTTTAATTACAAATTTCAAATTAAAAATTAATTTTAATCTTGATAATTACAGTACTGTATTATTTAATTTAAACTGCAATTAAAAACTCAATTTAAATTAAAAATTAAAAATTGATTTTTAATTATCCATTGAAAATGGATTCTTCTCTCACTCCTTGATTCTCACACACTGCTCTGTGTGTGTTTACTTGACTTGGATTTAATTTTTTGCTGCCTCTTTGTCCAACCTACCAACCAATCAGGCCAAGGTGCTTGTGCTGCTAAGAGCTGGAATTAAACAGTGGAGAAACCATAATCACGCATTACTGAAGAAGCTGGGAGGCATACTGGAGGAGCTAGAAAGTGGGAGAGTGGGAGAGCTGAGGTGGCCAAGGTACAGTGCTGTGCTCCATCCTTTTTTCTACTTTTACTCTGTCTTTTCAGTGATTTTTTTGGTCATTTTCCCGAGCTCCAGAACCTAACCCCCCAATTCCCATTGACTTAAGGTTTCATTATCCACAGTTTTGTTATCCACGGTTGTAGGCCAGAACAGAACCCCTGTGAATAATGAGGGCCATCTGTATTTATATTATTATGTTACAGTCAATCAGACATCATTATTTTGGTCTCCATAGAAAACAGGGTCCTTTATTTTGAGTGTTTCTTAATTCTTGCGGGAAGTATTCCAGAACTCAACTTCTAGTCGCCCCAAAGTGACTCAATAACTTTAAGATACCCCTTTTCCCATCTGAATTGTTGAAAAGTCAGAAAACTATCAAACCACTCTGAATCTCAACAATCTCTCCCCCACCCCACCCATGCTTATGAGGCAGGTAAGACAGGTGATAGGTTTCTTTTAAAAAATTTAGTTCATTCCCATCAGTGAGAGAGCAGTGGCTGCATTTTTTCAGTTTAAACAGACATGGTACATAGGTTTTTGTGCACATTTTTTAGCCTACTTTCTAGTAGGCTTATGAGATCACCCGACATTCTGTGTGTCCGTGTGTGTGTGTCCGTGTGTCACCCCCGCCATCAACTATGCAACATCTGGACCAATATGAACCAAATCAAGTACAGTTGTAGGGACACATAGGGACACCTCCAAGGCATAGTTTGTGATGATGTCATCCAAACTGATCCAAGATGGCGGACGAGTAAACTTTTGAGGCACAAGTGGGCTAACTTGTGAACCGCCTAGCTGATTTGAACCAAATTTTCTACAGCTGTAGGGACACATAGGGATGCCCTAATGGCATGGTGTGTGATGATGTCATCCACTCCAATTCAAGATGGCAGCCATGTGAACATCTGAGGCACAAGCAGGCTAATTTGTTTGACTGTCTAACCAATTTAAACCAAATTAGGTACAATTGTAGTGAGTGACACACAGGAACACTTCAATGGCATAGTTTGTGATGATGTCATCCACACCAATTCAAGATGGCAGATGCATAAACTTGTGAGGCACAAGTGGGCTAACTTGTAACTTAATTTATTTGAACCAAATTTGGTACAGCTGTACCAAAGCTGGACACATAGGGACACCTCGATGATGTAGTTTGTGATGATGTCATCTACCCCAATCCAAGATGGTGGTCACGTGAACGTCTGAGGTGCAAGCTGGCTAATTTGTGGACTGTCTAACCCATTTGAACCAAATTGGGTTACAGTTGAAGTGAGGTGTACCTATCTATCTATCTATCTATCTGATTTGATTTCTATACCACCCTTCCAAAAATGGCTCAGCGTGGTTCACACAGAGAAATAACAAATAAATAAGATAAACCTCAGTGGCATGAGGTGTAGACATCTCAATGGCAGATACCTCAATGGCATAGTTTGTGATGATGTCATCCACACCAATTCAAGATGGCAGACACGTAAACTTTTGAGGTGCAAGTGGCTAACTTGTGAACTGCTTAGCCAATTTGAACCAAATTGTGCTACAGCTGTTGGGACACATAGGGACACCTCAATGGCATAGATTGTGATGATGTCATCCAACCCAAATCAAGATGGTAGACATGTAAACTTTTAAGGCGCAAGTGCACTAATCTATGGACAGTCTAACTTATTTGAACCAAATTTGCTACAGCTGCATGGACACATAGGGATGCCCTAATGGTGTAGTTTGTGAAGATGTCATCCACCCCCATCCAAGATGTAGGATACATGAACATTTGAGGTGCAAGAGATCTAACTTGTGGACCTCAATTTGAACCAAATTTAGTCCGGTTGTAGAGACAGTGAAAAGAAAGTAGGATGATTAGTTCTTACTATAACAACTCATCTTAACTAAGATCATCTTCCTCCCAGCACTTCTGGGAAAGGTGCAGGTACTTCTGTTAATGGTAATCTTTCCAGGGACTGGAGGGCATTGAAAAGACTAAGATGCTCAAAAGCACCTGTGCCTTTCCTAGGACCAGGAGCGGCCAGTGCGGGTGCTTCTGGGGGGCAGCGAGAGGCATTTTTAAGCACAAATTAATAGGTGCTTACCTCTGCTCTGGCTGCAGCTGCAAACTACTCTAAGCAACAGCATGCTGCCTGGTACTCCCTGTGGCGGTGGATCGGTTCCTCCGCTCACCTGGACACTGGTGGGGGATGGGCGGAAGCCAGTTGAGTGGCGGAGCTGATCCACCGCTACAGGGAGTGCGCTGCTTGTAGTAGTTTGCAGCTGCAGCCGGAGTGGAGGTGAGCACCTATTAATTTGTGCTTAAAGGTGCCTCTTGCCACCTTCCCAACGGTGTCCACACTGGCCGCTCCTACCTAGGACTATTGGGAGGAAGATTTCTTAGGCTAAGAAAAAAATCCTCCTCACTGTATATGTTTTAGTTAAAGAAGCCACAGCTGCTGCTCCCTTAACTCCAGATGTAAACAGAAGTTAAAAGAAAGAATCTACCTGTCTCATCTACCCAGTAAGAATAGGCATCAGGGAGGGTGGGTTTGGCTCGCAACAATATTTCGGAGCTTCAATAACTCAGTTTTTACTTGAATCTGTGTCCCCCGCCCTCCACTCCCAATTGTTCTGCAAATTTGAAGCTTGTCAGGATTTCTCATCCTTAGTCCTTGTCTGCAGATTACCGCAGCCTGGAATGAGGTGGTGGAAATAAATGGCTTCGGTCACTGTGGGGCACTCAAGTGGACGGGTCCCCTGCCCTTAATGGTGGATATTGTGCGGTAGCATTTGAGGAAGAGGGTACATTATTTTTACTTATTTATTTATTTATGTATTTATTTATTCGATTTCTATACCACCCTTCCAAAAATGGCCCAGGGCGGTTTACACAGAGAAATAACAAGCAAATAAGATGGAGGAAGATGGCTGCTGAATGGTGATCAGCATCTTATATGTTGAACATGCTACTTCATGCATGTTGTATATCCAACCCTGTTTCCGCACAGGGCCTCCTCCCCCTTGACTGAAACTCACTGGCAGTGACCATTCACTGTACTACGGCTGCACCACTTGATAGCCATTACACTTGCAAGGCCACAAGGAAGGAAGGATCCTTGGATTCCTCACCAGTTCCTTTGCTGTCTAAGGTCTCTGACTTGCCCAAAATGTTCACACACATAACAAAATAATGGTTGGTGCGTGTGAACATTTAGGACACGTGACTCGAAACTCGGATGGTGTGCCAACTGTCACAAACATTTTCAGAGTGAATGTCCCCCAAATCTTTTCAAGAGCTTTTGGCAGCTTGTCTGTATCTCAACTGTCTGTTGCTTTTGGTGCATTTCCCCCCTCCCTCCTTTTTCTGGGAACAGTGATGATGTCATATAGCTAATCAGTTTTGATTACTGAGGGCAAACAGCCAATTTAGAGTGGGGACAATACTTCTTGCATCATGTTTCCCTCACTCTGAATGCACAAATGCGTTCACTCCCTTCCAAGCTCCCCCCTCCCACTTACCAAGGGCATTTTCATCAGGAATAGATGTGTTCCCAGAAAGCACCCCCTTGTTTTGGCTCATCTATCCAAAGCCACTTAGTATGCCAATAATGAGCAGTATTAACCATATGCTGAAGTGATGATGTAGAGCCAAAGTTGGATTGTTAGAGAATTTGCAAGTTCAAGGTATTACTACTAGAATATGCCACCACAAGAGTAAACAAAAATAATTAAACTGGAATGCTTTGCTGTTTGAACAAGACATGATTTAGCTTTCAACATTAGGGTGAATTTCTGGGCAGAAGCTGGGAGAAAACACTGTCAGCATTGTTTATACTTGAATCACTTTGATGAAATCTGCTTGACTGACAGTTAGGTGGTAAGAGTGTCGGTGCTAAAATCTCCCCTTTTCTGCAGTATGATTGTATTATTATATGAAAGTGCTGTGGGCATCTTGGCTCTTGAAACTGTCAGGAAAGCTACTTCAAAGGTTGTTTGTAGTTTATTCTTTATTCAGTAATGTTAAAAAGTGAAGCAGTATTGCCAGCGTGCCTGGATTTACTCGTTTGCTGGTATAAAAGATTGGCTGTTCATACTAAGTGCTGAATTAGGCTTTGTATATATAATTGCACCACAGGATTCCATTTTGAACGATCTTACAATTGTACTATTTACACACAGTGTCATTCACAAAGCTGAGAAGTAATTCTGAGTTGCAGTTCCTTGAAATACGACAAGGCATTTCTATATCACACATTTACATTGCTTTAATTTGGCTTTTAATTAACTCGTTTCAATTAATTTCCTAGTTCTGCCTGCTACTGGTTTTACTGTTTCCTGTTATTACTGTGATTGATACTATACATTTTAAATGTTTTATTCTTTTTAAAATTGGTCGCTACCTTGTGAGGACATTGCCCTAAAAGGTAGGATATAAATATATTAAATGAACAAAATCAGATAACCTTTCTCTCTCTCTCTCTGGAATACCCTCAGAGGAGTAGCTCTGTGATGACTAGAGACTATAGATATCTAACAGAGATTTCTTAGCACCGTCATTATACTATGGTTTTTTTGAGTGAAGCAAGCAGGTGACAAAACTGGGCTCCTGATGGACTGCATTTGGCCTTTTTATGGAGGTTCATAAATTGATGCATAGTATGGCTAGAGATTTCTTCGTCTTTTCTCTTAAGACTAGATCGCAAGGTCATGCAAGGAAATTGATTGGCAGTAGCTTCCGGACAGATAAAAGGAAGTATTTTTTTCACACAACACTTATTCACTACCACAAGATGGAATAATAATAATAATAATAATAATAATAATAATAATAATAATAATACAACTTTATTTGTTAGCTGCCCCAAACAAATTGTTCTCTGGGTGGCTTACAACACAACATTAGAACATGAGATTAAAACACGCATGAGATTTTAAAAAGTGATTGAAATAGCTTCAATCACTTCTAAAAGGGGATTGGACAAATTCATAGTTGATCAACAGCTATTAGCCATGCTAGCTAAATAGAACCTTCATGTTCAGAGGCAGTATCTTAATCTGTGTCTGTAGCATATAGAGAGCCAGCGTGGTGTAGTGGCTAGAGTGCTGGACTAGGACCGGGGAGACCTGAGTTCAGATCCCCTTCAGCCATGATACTTGCTGGGTGACTCTGGGCCAGTCACTTCTCTCTCAGCCTAACCTATTTCACAGGGTTGTTGTGAAAGAGAAACTCAAGTATGTAGTACAGCGCTCTGGGCTCCTTGGAGGAAGAGCGGGATATAAATGTAAAAAGAATAAAATAAATAAAATAAAATAAAAATAAAATACATAATGAACGCCACTGAAGAAAGGTTGCAGGGTGGAAACAGCAAGAGAGGGCTATTGCCTCCGAGCCCCTACTAGAGGACTTACTCATAGGGATGTGCACGAACCCAGATTCCTGCACAGGTTCAGTGCCGAACCAGTTCAGGTGAGGTCCAAATCGGAACAGCACCACGGGGAGGGGAACAGTATCTTTTTTTAAAAAAAGAAGAGCAGGGCTTGCTGTGGCAGCGCTTGGCCCAAGTACTCACATGTGGCAGCAGCACACGTTAATCTTATTATTAAAACTAATAGAGAATATAGGGAGGGGAAAAAGAATATCGGGAGGACAAGCTGGAGAGCTGAAGAGTCCATGTGAAGGAGTTCAAGTTGGTTGGTTGGTGCTGAAGAGAGTTCAAATGAAGGAGTTCAAGGAGTGCAAGTTGCTTTCACAGTCAGAGAGAATCAGAGCTGGTGCTGGAAAGAGAGCTGAGAAATCACTGGGAGAGTTGTGATTTTCTGGAACACTGAATCACTCCTAAAGGAGCTGAAGGAACAGTCTGGGATTGAACCCCCAGAACTGGGAAGGAAGAGCAGGACCTGAGGCTGAGCAAGGGACAAGTCAGGCTTGCTGCAGAAGCTGACTAGGGATGATTGGAAGGAGACTCTTGTTATGGACTCTGACTTAGGGCCCAATATTAGGGCAGGATCGATTGGATGTGGTTTTCTCATATTGTATTTGTTTCTTGTGCTCATATGGTTGCTGTTTTGTATTGCATTGTCTAAAAGAAAGACTATTTGGAATTGAACTGTTTTAAAGTAAAATTTCTCTTTTTCGAAGTTTGAAATTTGTAGCTGCTGTCTTTCCCCCCACCCCATGCTTAGAAGCCTTTCCACCTTACCCAACTTTGAATAAGACAGAGGTTTGGAAGGCTATATTAGTAGACCCAGCCAGAGAAAAAAAATACAAAAGGCTACTTGGTGGCAGCCATCTTGGAAAATGACTGCTGCTTTCCAGAAATTATTGTGGAAAGTACAGGTGGCCCTCATTATTCACAGGGGTTCAATTTCTGCCAATTTCCATGAATAACAAAATGGCGAATAAAGAAACCTTAACTGTATGGGGATTGGGGGGTTAGGTTTCTAAACACACGGAAGCGTGCTGAAAAATCACAAGAAAAAGCAGTGGGGAACAGAAATAAGCACACTACCTTGCTCTCCAGCAATGCCTCCCACAAACTTCCAAATCCTCAAATTTTTGTTCCTTTTTGAGATCCGCCCCCCCCCCCCCGCCGAAAGAGCCACAAAATGGCTCAGCTCTACAAAATGGCACCAGTAAATGACATCAAAAGTAATTTACGGCCACTCAATAACTGTGGATAGGTAAAAAATAATCCTATTTTCACCCCACAAGTAAAGAAACTGGGTTCCTATGACCCAACCATGGATACGCAAAACCTAGGGTTGCCAAATACGGGCTCTTATAGAGGACATGCAACTATTTTGGGGACCAAATAACCTTTTTGTATGTGATAGGAGGAACAGAGACTATTTGGGGGACCAAACACCTTTTTTTGTATTTGTTGTGGTCTTCTGGGGAGCAGCTGGAACATTTTGTTCACTCAGAACCCTTTGCTCTCATGAGTACCTTCACTTCCTCTGTCCTCTTCCCCTTCCTACTGACCATCCATCCAGTGGGGAAGCCAGAGGGGAGGTTCGGCTTCAGAGGCAGGTTGCAGGGCCACGTGATGCAGGAGCACGGAGAGGTGGGCCCGGCAGGTGCAGCTTGCTTACTTCATGTTAGCTTTGCTAACTGAGTAAAAAAGCACAGTAAAGTGGTGAACCTCCTCTATTTATCGTGGAGAGAGCAACTAGCCCTATCCAACCCCAGCACAACATCCCTTCAGTGGCTGATGCTGGTGTTACCTTGCATTTCTTTTTAGATTTTGAGCCCTTTGGGGACAGGGGAGCATCTTATTTATTTTTCTTTGAAAACCTTCTGTTGAAAAGTGGTATATAAATGTTTATAGTCGTAGAGAACAGCAAGCGAGTGGGAGACCATGCAGGCACCGCTGCACCAGCCACAAAGAGGCTGGCTCGGTAGCTAGCGGGCTGCCCTGCTATGAGCCAAGAGGTGAAGTTGCTGGCCTGGCTGTGGAAAGCAGGCTGGGTGACCCATGTGGGAGAAGGACTGTGTGTGTGGTAAGCCTTACCAGGAGATGAATTTACGGTTAAGAAGCAGGGGCCTTGAGAACTCTGCAGCTAGATAGCAGACTGAGCAGACATACAGCTCACCTGGTCATCAGCTTCACAATGGTGATCTGGATTTATTCTCAAATTATCCAATTTTGTATCAGAATATGCATATATAATACCAATAAAGATATGCAAATTGCATTCAAAGTGGAGACTTTGAAAAGCATCCTCTACTTCCACTTTTTTTGTGATGGATATAAACTTTTTTCAACTGTGGACCTGCCAACCCTAGTGAAACTGCAGGTGCCGGGACCATGGGTAATGAGGGCTGCCTGTAATGATGATTGCAGGATAGATTGGTGGCAGCAAGGCATTAAAAAAAAAAAAGAATGAAAATAGTATACTGAATATGAAATTCTAGAGTGCCAAATTTTATATTAGATAGTTTGGTAACCATCTGTTCAAGATAGCTCCTTTCCAGACTTTGCACTGCTAGTATACCATGAGTGTTTTTCTCTTCTAGTGCAAGGGGTTTTCGGAGTTGTCCTCCCTTGTAGGTATAATTTGAGAATAAGATCGCTCTGTGAAAACTCATTACATCTTTCTTTAAACGTAAAACAACTTCATCATGGCAAAGTGGGACATATTAACAGTTTGATGTTAGTTGCTTGAAAGTTGAGGGGACTGTGCCAAATTATACTTTCGTTACTCTGAAGATGCAGGAGAGAGACAAGGGATGTTTGAATTGCCAGTTGCTGACAAAGGTAAAACATTTTTATGACAAGAGTGTCGGGGATCCCCCGACGGGCCTTGGGCCTCCACAAGAGATCGGGGCAGTACTCGGGAACCTACCAGTGAGGCCCCTCCCAGCCATGCAACCCTGGAGGTGGCTGCCTGCCCCAGCCAGAGAGCCTCTGCCTGTCTCCCCCTCCGCCAAGATACCGTGTTTCCCCGAAAATAAGACAGTGTCTTATATTAATTTTAGCCCCCCAAAATGCACTAGGACATATTAGCGGTACATCAGAAATTACTGCTAGGTCTTACTTTCGGGGAAACAGGGTAGTAGCGTGCCATCACTTGAATACTGTGAGTCATTGCAGGATCAGGGGCAACTCATACGAGATCTCGGCCTGAGTTCTCATGAGACTTGCTCCACCTGCCAACGGTTATATAAACCAGAGCTGGCCAGTGATGAGGGGCCAGTCCAGGAAGAGAGGTGCCAGGAAAAGGAGCTCTGTGACTTCCTTGGAGAGCTGGAGGCAGCAGTTTCCTGGGGCAGTCTGTGAAAGGAACAACAGATTGCCAGACAGTGGAATAGCACTCCCCCCAGTGGCCATAATTCTGAGGCTGTCTGGAACCCTCTACACAGGAGGCGGTGGGACCTTACAAAGAGGTTAAAAGAAAGCCCTGTAGTAAATGGCCAGGTTAACATTTTATAAAAGAGAAACAAGTTTGTCATTATCAAGGTTTCATTTTTAGAAAGAAGCAGACTCCAGAAAGGTGTCCTTTTTTTGAATTGTCAGACTGAAAAACACCATTCTGTTTGGCTTATTCATGCAATCATTTTGTGTGTGTGCAATAAACATGTAGTTGTTTCTCATTTCCAACACAGAAACTATATATCTTTTCCCAGCAACTATGTCATATTTTCCCAGCATCCTGGTTTGATTTAGACTTCTGTGTTGTAGACAAATGAGGTGGTTTTTCCCTGTATATTTAAATTCTGGTCTATTGACTGTAGTAACATGCATTTAGCACCCAGTCCACAGCACCACAGCATTTTGGTACAAGAAAATGCAGTTCTTTCTTCAAATAATGAACACCTTCATTTGTATCTGTGATACCATGATGAGTATTCACATCTCCCTAATGGATTTCTCTCTTGATATTGCTAGCAACAAGCTGCAGAACCTCTCCCACCCCAGACTCACAACAGTTTGAGACAATATGTGCGTTATAATTTTTTTTAACATTCTGTGAAACCCATGCATTAATGTAAAAAGTAATGGAGAAAGTGGGCAACCTTGTCTAGTTCCTTTTTGTATTTTACAATTATTTGATAGTTCCCCATTTATAATAATTTTAGCATATTTCTCTGAATATATTGTCTTAATGGCCCTAATAAAATTATTACCAACTCCCATTGCATCCAGTAGCCTCCACATAAATTGCCAGGAGACATTGTCAAATGCTTTCTCTGCATTCAGAAAAATCATAGCTCTCTGTTTATCATTGTGCTTTTGGAGAACAAAACTTGAAGGGCTTTTGGTTGTTGTTACTGTAGTCCAGAAGTTCTGAAATTTGGGGCCCCAGATGTTGAACTTCCATTATCCCCAACCACACTGGCCTTCAGCCACTGTGGCTGGGAATTATGGGAGTTGTAGTCCAACAACATCAGGGGACCCAAATTTGGGAAGCCCTGCTGTAGTGAATTTAACTACACATCTAATTCTGCCCCGCTGCTTATTAAACTTCAGCTGAAAAACAAAACAGCTAAACTTAAAGGCCCCATTCCAAAGAAATTTTTTCTCCACCAGGCCTCTGTTTCCTAGCACCACAAATGGAATGGAGGAAAGTCTCCTCCATTGCAACCAGACTTGGAGAAGGGTTGGATGAATGCCTTGGGTCTTAAATAAATAATAGTAATAATACATTTTCTAGACTGGGGCTAAAATTGACTGAGCATTATATACTTTTGACTATTTACCACTTTTACATTGCTATTTTTTTCTCTCTCCACAGTGCTTAAATACTTTTTTTCTTTTCTTTTTTTTTTAAAGGAGGCTGTGCACTCTACCTCCTTGGTGCTAGAGCAGAAACCTTAGATAGGTAAGTAGGTATCTCCATCCATCCTTTGGAGCCAGAATGTTGTTTTGGCTTCCAAATAATATTGTGAGATAGATTAGGCTGTAAGATTAGGCTGCCTGTGGCTACTCTTTGAGCATCATGGATTGCAGCAAGGATCGCATCTTGAATCTCTTACTTTTAAAGTCAGCATTCTGGCTACTGCTCTGCCTTGGCAGCAAAGCTGCCTCCCCTGCAACAAAGAATCCCCCCCCCATATTTTGTAGGTGCTGTATGCAGCATATGGTGCTTATAAACGAATTGCAGGAATATCACATCAAGGCTGAAATGTGCCATATTTTGATTTTTCAGTTTGCATTCACAAAAAATAATGTGTTCTAAGGATCTCAAAGCAGAACAGAAACAAAAAGTCATCCCTTCAGCAGGAATTAAAGAAAGGCTAGATTACTATTTTCTAGCGACTGATCTGGCATACTTTTAAACCAGCTTAAAATGATCACGCAAAATAATGATTAATGAGCACATGAACGGAGGGGACATGGTTGTCAGCTGAACAGAAAACTATTGTGAATAAGTCAGGAAGTGTGGAAGAAGTTATTGTGAGTAAGTCAGGAAGTCTTGTGACAATGTTGTCTCTGCCACAATCTTGACTCAGCTTTAGTGAGATTCTGAATTATTTGCACTCATCTAATAGCAAAATGGGGTGGGGGGAGATAGCTTGTGATGTGTTGTAGCCCAACAATATCTAGGGATCTGTGGCTAGGAAACCCTGATCTGAGAGATGAATACACTAGGTACATAAATGCATGGTATATAAATGCATGAACTAGGTATATAAATGCATGCATTGATTTACAGTGTTGGATAAAACATATTGACTATTGAATAATATGTAACCTAAACATATCATTAGCCTGATACAGAGAAGGAAGATCTAGCTGGATCAGGAGAGGAAGCATCATAAGGTGGTGGGCCCTGTAGAGGTGGTGGGCCTTGGCCCAAAGCTTGGGTCTGAACTGGAGCCATTGGGCTCCAGTACCTTTGGCTGGGTCATTTAGGGACAGCACACCTGAGCCAGGTTCCCCTGAGAAATTAGCTCCCTTAATACCAGGGGACTCTCCATAGCAGGGATGTGTCTCAGTATAAATTTACCAGCAAAGGCAGTGCACTAGATGTGAGTGGATGAAGGGGTGACAGAGTGGTAGACTCCAAGCCAGAGGACTAATCCTTTAAGAGACTTTACTCTTCTGAAAGAAATGAGAGCCTAGGACGGATTTTCTAGCCCCAAAGGGTTATAAGGCCTCAGTTGAACGTCAGACCTTGTCGCAGCAAGTTGCCAGCTTAAAGTTCTCTCTGAGGTCCTGCAGACTGCTATCTGCTACCTTGATAGACATAGTGGCTGACATACTGCACAAGGCTCCATCAACCTAGGAATGGAGTATTTGCACAGTTGTGCAAGAGCACTGTTGTGTAAGACTGCACAATTGCACAAATGCAGTTGCGTGATAGAGGGCCATTGGAACTAATGGTCCTCTATTGTGCAACTGTGTTGATGCAATTGTGCAATCTTGCACAAGAGCAGTCTTGCACAACTGTGGAAATGCTTTGTTGCTAGGTTGACGGAGCCTTGTGCAGTATGTCAGCCGCTGACTGACTGACCCTATCCCTCAGGTGCTTCTTGTGCTCTGTGGATAGGAAGTAAACTTGAATACACACACAGGCTTGCTCAACTTGTCTCTGGTCCGTTTTTATGTACAGAGTGACTGAGGATAGCCATATTGTAAAAGGTAATAACTAAACAGATGCAAGATCATTTTGTGCATTACAAACAAATTTAGACCTTGAGGCATTTTGTGCTTCCCCGGGGACTCATCTTCAGAAGAAATAAAAGAAGATTAGCGTGTTTGTGAAGAATCTGAAAGTTTAATTAACTATAAGGGGGTGAGATCCGGGGCAGGGATACAGTTTACCATAACAACTCTAAAAGAATGTATTAAATAGGAGTACTTTTCTTGAAGTGGCATAATTGCTTCTTTCAGAGTTCTATGATGCATCATAAATCCCAGAGAAGGGATTTTAAAAAGCTGAAGTGCTGCATATTTGACTTGCTGCATATTTGTACTGCAGAGTATTTGACTGTGACAGTGATAGCCTTTTGGCACAAAGCACTTAGGAACGCTTTAGTACTTACACTTGGGAATCAGGTTGTTGTTGTTTTAGTTATCCCAATCAAACCTGCCATAAGCTCAACTGGCCACATAACTGCTGCTTTCTATACACAGGGTTGAGCAAAAAACATCTTTTACTACTCAAGCTCAAGAACCAACTTTTCACTAGCATAAAAATGATCTGATTACCATTTAGCATGTGGTTGAGGGCAATCACATGACTGACTCAGCTCATGGCAGCCCATACAGGCTAGCTATACATCATGGTTTCAATGCAAATCAGCCATGAATCTATGATACAGTGGCCAAATTCAGAGGTTGGTAAACCCACGGTTTCAATTTTTAATTGAAAATCGCACCACGGAGGTTCTTCCAACCTCCAGTTCCAGGAGAGGGGAGCCCGTTTGTGCAAATTGAAGGTTCATCAAATTTGAATTTGGCGAGGCAAACCGCAGGTTGCTTTTGGCTCAAAACCGCGGTTTCACAAATTTGGATGTAATGGAGTTCCAACCTCTGCCCCGCTTAACTCCAGTTTCGTGTTTTTTCTGAATTTGGTCAGTGTGTCAAATGGCTCAACACATGAATTTTTTTCAGTATAGATTAACAATCATGCTGGTTTTAGCATAATAGGTGTCAAATCATCTTGAGGGTTCTACCACTACTAGAGATGAGGTTGGCATCCATGAGGAACAGGCCTTTTCAGTAGTAGCCCCTTAGTTTCTAGAATTCTTTCCATAAGATCTTCTGGGTCAATTGTTCCATTGGCCTTTTTAGACTTTTAAAACCAGGCTTTTTGTGCTGTAAGCTTAATAGTTGATGCCATCTCTTGCTTTTAAGTCATTTTATTTTATTGTTATATTGATGTGAATTGAGTGTTATTCTGTTTGTATATATGTTGCTAGCAGCTCTGGGGATTTGTTAGTCCAAAAGCAGGATGCAAATTGAAAGTAATTGTTCAATTCATTGTACCAAGAATCTTCATCAGGAAGAGGGAGTGAACTATTTCAAATAAGTATAACAACATCACCCCTTAGAAACTTGAGAAGGCAGTTGGTAGTGAAGAAAATAAACTATTCTCAGGTTCTGATTTCTCTGTCAAGCAATCCTTCAAGCAGCAAATCCAGGTCAGTAGGTTTATTTGCTGGCACCTCGTTTTCTCATTCTGCCTGTCTGCCTGCTGTGTTACTTCGAAAACGAGCTTGATGAAATAAACAAGAATTCTTCCCAAGAGTGGAGCAGACAGGCATTGTAGAGTAATGATAGGGTGCTCTTCCAAGTGCTCACCAAGCCAAAACACAGCTGTGGTTTCACAGAATAGTCTTGTCTGCTGTGAGAGCATCCCTGTGCATGAAGGTCTATTGTGGTGGAGGTGCTGCTGATTAATGAAACACACTATCTGCGGTAGTAGTGGTATGGACAAGCATTTACAGTCCTTGACTGTATTCCTAAAAATTGTAAGTTCACCTGTAACTTGTTCTTTAAAACGGCTTTTGTATACCATGCTGAGACTTACTGGAATCTTTTGGTGCTTGTGAGGTGCAGTGGATAGAATGTTGGACTGGGAATACCTAGGTTCAAATCACAGCCGAGGTATTGGCCTTGGAGAAGGAACTGATTCTCTTTGTGGCCTACCTCACAGGATAAAATGTGCAGCCCCTGAACTCCAAGAAGATTGTAATGATTTGCTCCTAACTGACATTCTCATGGCATTATGAATATGATATGATAGGTTTTAATCACTGCTTAATGACTCTCTTAGCTGCTGTGTGATGTAACTCTCCTTGGAAAAAATCAGCAAAATGTTCATATTTTTAGTGCAAGCTAAGAATTAGATGGATGTTAAAAAGCATCTTGTTTTTAGATTTGTGGGTGTTTCTGTGGCCATCTGTCAAAACAGCAATGCTGCCGAGAATGACTGGAAGACACTGGTCTGCTGGAAGTTTGGCATTTGTCCAACAGAGAATAAAATAAAATCAAACTATTTATCGTATGTGGGTGTGCCTTTCCCCCCTAAAACAACAACAAATGAACAGGAGCCAGTTCTCTGCCCAGAAGCAGATGCCTGGTGAGGTTCTCTTGAAACAGCTCAAGATATGTCTTGGGAAGAACTGTGCTCCCATATGAAGTGCCTCGTGTGTATGCAGGCCTAGATGGGGCAGAAAGCTATTCTAGAATTCTGAGGCCAAGGCTTGGCAGTCTCATGGTACAATGAGATGATACAATTTCAGGTGTTCCATCACCCAGTGATTTCCATCATCCAGGCTGTATGTACATAGATAATCCCACAAAAGGGCATAGCTCAGGTTGCCAGTTCTAATTGGTCCAGGATGCGAGCATAGTTTGATCATCTGTAAGTGTTCATAAATAAACAGCCCCCCAAATTTGGAAAACCCACACCAATTACAAGGAGAGCCAAACACTAGCATGGAATTCCATAGTGCAATAAAATGTTATTGCTATGCAAGCTCTGGAAATGTCTAAACTTACAGTGTTTGCTTGAAGTTATAACTGTTTTTACGCAAATGATTTGTATGCAAACTCTATGATGATGGGGGAGGGGTAATATTCATGTAGTTATATGGGCCAATAAGTGGTGGTGGTTTGTTTAATGTGGCTACTTATTGATTACTAGCAAAATGCTAGTCTAGTCCCTGGCCTCATTCAAGAGGACTGTACAAACGTCGACCTTTCATTAGGCTTTTAATTTACTTTGTTTTTAGTCCCCTGTTTTACATTTAACTTGATTTTTTGTGTTTTAGCACGTTGGACCAAATATTTTTATATAACTGTTTATGCATTTGTTTACCGTTTTTGTGAGCTGCCTTCTGATGTATTGTACCCCAGAGGTAGGAGGAGACATAAAGTAATAAAGTAATAATTGCATGTCCGCTGGTTGCTGGCAGGAGCGGGCTGCTCTCCGCCTCCTTCGCCCACTTCCCATCCCTATAGAGAGAGCAGGGAACTGTTTTGAAGTGCGGGGCACTTGAAGTGCGGGGTGGGCTGTTCTGCGCCTCCTTCACCCACTTCCAAGCCCCAGAGAGAGAGAGAGAGAGCAAGGAACTGTTTTGAAGTGCGGGGCACTATCGGGTTTGTTGGAGAACGAAGAGAGAGCAGGGAGCTGCTCTGAAGTGTTCGTTGGAGATTCACATTGAGTTGTCCCTGCAGTGAGTCGGCCACGTTGAGGTGTCCCACAGTGAGTTGGCCACAGAGAGTTGTCCTAGACCCATTTGGTGTCATGTTTGAGTGAGTCAGTTTATCAATAGATTTTTTTTTTTAAAGGAATAACTTGTCTGTTCTAGGATATCAAAGTTCCATAACATTCTGTCTAGCTTGACTCATATCCTACATGATTCAATTTCTGCAAATATCTCCACATTGTAGGGTGAAGAAATTCCAGGTTAGCGACAGAGTTCTTTTTGCATCATTGTAGAGCCTATTAATTTTGCTGGCATGTACAAATAATTCACATACATTTGGGATTCTAGCCTAAATTTTCAGGCTTGGTGGCAAACAAAGCAGGGTGGCGGGGGAACATGGACACATGATTTTATTGGTCTCTAAAACCCTTAAAAGAATTTACAAGCAATTGTTACATCGTAAATTATAGCTAATAAAATAGCAGGTGGCACATCTTTCAAGGAGTGTGTTAAAATCATCCGCCCTGACAGGATCAAAAAACAACCCTCAGATTCACCCTGCCTGAATGGCTACAAAGCAAACCAAGCTGTTATTTCAAAGAGATGTAATTTTAATGACAACTCCGCCATGCTGCACTCTCCGCAAAGCTTTTGAAAGTGCCCCAGCATTAATTACAAGTTTAGCATCTTCCCCAGCTCTTCATTTATATTATGTGGGCATAATTACAAAG